>NW_028277030.1:121695000-123143750 GCF_059951505.1 Python bivittatus
TTTGCAGTACTATTGGTGTCTTGTGTTAATTTAATTTATTTGGTATAGAGTCATTTTTGTAATGGTCCCTGAAATGTTATCAGTAGCATTTTTAAGCTAGTATGGAGCAGGGTCATTACTTCAACATGTCCACTCCAGGTCAAATAACAGAACTTTTTTGTTGGATCCAACTTTGGTTTCTATGTTCAAGAGACAGCCCAATATCATACCAGCATTGGGGCATATCTACACAGTAATCAGTTTTCTACCTCTTCAACTATAATGACTTGCTCCAAAGTTTCCTGTGAATTATTATTACTCTCTGTTTTGGAGGGCAGTATAGAGAAATTTCTGTTAAATTTTCTCTTCCCCTCTTCCCAAATCCAGTTTCCTGGGAAATGGAATTAGTTTTAAGCCAGCAAGTCTGTGTGCAAACATGTCCTTTGTCTCTCTAAGAAAGAGGAGATTTGTTATGCTTTTCTGCAACAGAAGATACTCAACGGTATCTTTTATCTTTGTCACTTTTAATTCTGTAACCCCCCTCAAAAAACCTAAGAAATTGGGAAAATTGATTTCATAAAAGTTGTTTTTGATACTCACCTGAAAAGGATGTGAAGAGGGGGGGAAAGCACAACCGTTTCTTAACCGACATATGAGCTTATTTTCAATCTCTAAACAAAATTTGATTTTTGAAAAGATAATCTCTTCTAGATTATGTGAGGGTTTATTTTATGTTTGGCAGGAAAATCCTGATGCACATAATAATACAGAGAGAGAAAGAGAATATGATTTAAAGCTCTGGCAGCTTTCCACAATCGTAGGGCTAAGTGCCAGCCCAGATTACCCACTGCCAAAAAGCTTTCTCCTACCTTTCTTAGTCCTCAGATCTGACATTTCAGGATAGAGAAAATCTAAGACAAGCTTTGTTGGATTTGGTAATTCCTGGCTTACTTGGCAATTTTCAGACTCAAACAAAAGTCCCTTGAGTTCAGTGAGATCGACTTGCCAACCCAGTGTACAAAACGACAGTGAGCCTACAGTTGCAAGATGGGGTGACCAGCCGCCACACGTGCATTCGCCTCTCCACTTTGTATCAGAAGAGGAAAAAACTTCAGAAAGTCACCCTGGTTAATCATTCCTATTAAACATAGAGGAAAGAGTTTAAAATAAAACCCTTTTTAACTTCAGTGTCTAATCAGCCAAACAGGAGTTCAGCCAGAAGTGTCATGCTCAGGAGGACTTGTATGACATCATCGAGCTAACAAAGAAAAAAATGCAAAATTAATGGCACAGAATATCCATTGTAACACATAAAGTGTAGTTGGGGGGTTTATCACACTTCTTGTGGGCTGGCACTATACTGATGGTAGGGAAAAGGCTGTGCATTTTAGCTTGTGAATATTTTCTTCTGCTCTTTCCCAAAGGATTTTGGATTGTTATATACCAGTGTTTCTCAACCTCGGCAAGTTTAAGATGTGTGGACTTCAGCATGCTGGCTGGGGAATTCTGGGAGTTGAAGTCCACACATCTTAAACTTGCTGAGGTTGAGAAACACTGGTGCATACCATCTTGAGCCAAAGAAAGAACATTCCCAAACCGGCAATGCAGTACCACACCACAGTGTCCATAGAGTTGGAAGTTATCTCAGAGCTCATGTAGTCCAACCTTCTGCACAGTATATGATCAGCTAACCACACTGATGCTACTTATTTCTGTTATTGCTAATACTGTGATAGTTCTTTGCCCATCTGATAGATTGGAGTGTCAGATTCAAAATCTGGGTTCGAATCCCATTTTAGATATGAAGGGACCTTGCGTGCTTCTTTCTTAGCATGATCTACCTCACAGGTTTGTTGTGGAAAAGAAGAGGCTAAAGAATCCATATTAAGCTTACGGCTTAATCATTCTCAAGAAGAGATAGAATGTAAATCAGTAATGTGTAGTAACAAAGGCAAAGACTAATATTAATTGATTTTCTTTTGAATTTTCTGTGTATTTCCTGTCCCTTCCCCCATTTCCCAGGTCATCTGATTCATACATCACTCATAGATGGAGGCACCCCGTCAGCCTCAACTTTGTGACCAATAATAATAGATTGTTAGAGTTGTAACCCAAACCTTCTGGAAGATGCCAAATTGCAATTTGCAAGTTCAAACACCCTATATAACCAAACTCCTTTGTAGTACTACTCATTCTTATGGTGGTTCTGAGTTGTTATTTACAGCTTTCTGTGTTGAGGAATATTTTTAGGCAATTAAGAGTTGCCCAGGTCAAAACTGATTTAGAAATTAAGCATCATAAAAGGTTGTCCATCAACTCCGGTGCAGCTGGCTGAGTAGGTATCCAGACCATCTGAGCAGAGTCTGTATTTCTGTTTTTATATTTTCATATACAAATTGCATCCCTGTGTGTGCGTGTGTGTGTGTGTAACTTAGCCTATTCTTTTTATGTAAGTGCCTGTCCTCTTTTTTTCCCTGCAGTATTTTCTTTCTTGTGAAAGTTGATAAATAGCCATTGTACTCTACTTTCTGTGCATAATCTCACGATGCTGTCAGGTTTTACATTAACTTTCTCAGCAGTTAAGAGTCCTCAACATCCTATCTTTGTACCTCAACCATTTAAATCCTCAAGAAAGGGCTTTCACTGTCAATACTGAGAGATTTCAAAATTTACCACATACATTTAATTCAGGATTATTCACGCATACTCTCTTCTTCCTGTCAGGTTAATCTGCTATTGGAGGTAAATTGGCAAATGAAAATTTTATAACTAACTCTGATAATTTTCTTTCCAAGCACAGTGTGACCTAGAAGTTTATAAAAAGTTATATTTTATATAATAGTAATACAAATTCAAGCTTCATTTATACACAGCCTTTCGGCTTGACCTCCTATTTTCTATGACATCCAGTAGGACTTGGACCAATTTTATTTAACTTTTGTTCTTCGAATTGTAACTAAACAATTTAGATCTTTGTCAAGGAGGGTCTGTCCCTTCCACATCAGCCTGCTGGGCAGAGAAGATGGGTGAGAGTGACAGGAAGGTGGCAGAAACAGAGGAAAGGGATTGGACTATCTATTCATGGCTTCAGCTCCACTCATCCATCATCCTATGTATGTCCTCTCCATTGGCATCTCTGTGTAGTACTTCAAATGGAAGTTTTTTGCAGGCAAATAGGTGAATAAAATGTCCTTTCCCCATTGGAAAGCCACTTACGCCCTGCAATCCTAGAAAGTGGTGCAAGTCTAAGAGACCTAGTAGATTGGACCCTGTAAATATACACTAACTGGCCTTCCCAAGCTTGTCACCATCCAGATAGTTGGCTGGAATGATGGGGATTATCGTCCCAACACATCTGGAAGATGTCAGTTTCAGGATGTCTGTGCTAGAATCCTGTATGAAAGATCATGTAAACTTGTTCCAAACAAACAAAAGAATGATAATCTAAAGACTTAATGTTTTTCACCCGATCAACATTTGATGTGTACTTAAGATCCCTTTAATCTGGTTTTTGACTGCTGGTTTTATTTTGTTTCTTATATTTTCAAATATTTTGCTATTTCTACTGTGTTTATTATTTGACTTTGTGCTGATGTTTTTAAATGTATTCTATTTTAAACTAATCATTGCTAAGTTTCCTTGAGAGCTTTTAAATTCAAAAGATGGTGGATGCATCTTTGACATTCAGTAAAAAATTAAATATTTGCATGCCCACAAAATCAGATTCTTCAGCAAGCAAGGAGAAATGTAGGCAAGGGTATCACCTTGCTGCTGCTGCTGCTGCTGCTGCTGCTGCTGCTGCTGCTGCTGCTGCTGCTGCTGCTTCCTCTCGGCGCTTCCCCATCCCTGGCAAAGGCCACTCTTAGTCAATGTGCTTCCAATATGGTCATCGTTCAGTTCTCCTCCCTTTTCTCTCCACCCCATGTTAGAAAGAAAGCGCCTTTTCTGACTTCTCTTTATCTCTGATGAAATGGTGATTGAAGATGAGAGCAAGGCATTATTTATGCTTTCCCCACCCTCCTGCCCTTCATCTTCATTTCATAAATTTTGTAACATTGGTCGGGAGAAGTGAGGTCATGAGGGCAGAATTTGCAAGCACATTTATCAAGGAAGGAAGAAAAAATTGGATCAGCCCATAGGAAAAAGAACCTTTACTGTGTCCTGAGTGTATCTTAGGAATTGACATTTTACAGCAAACGTAAGATGGGCCAATATTTGCCCAGCCGAAAGGCCCCAATTTCACAGCTGCAGGTAGTGAGGTTGGGGGAGGATTGACATTTGCTAGGACTAAGGCCACAGCAGTCCTCTTTGTGACTGGCAACCACCCTTGTTGTAATTCAGAAGTCTGCTCAGAATGGCATATTGATGTCTTACAATTCTGAGAATGACAACCTCCAGGAAAAAGATTGTTGCTGCTCTGAACCAGTCTAGGGTAAATTTGAGGCATGAGTTGCTCTCCCAAATGCTCAGCTAGAGAACTTACAGCTCAGCTTTAACTCAAGCATTCTGAATTCTGGAAGTTGAAGTCTGCACGTCTTCAAGTTGCCAAGTTTGAGGAACACTGGTCTAAATTGTTCCTGGTGAGAACCATGTAAGTAGCTGCTGCAGGGAGGAAGGTTGAACCCCTCTTTCCTGCTGGTTCAAGCCTGATCTTTATTCAGCTCTCATCTCCTTCTCCCCCTCCAGTGCCTGCTTTATATGTTAGAAAAATATTGTGGTGTCGTTTTTATGATTTAGGTACATGATCAAATGCTTGCCAAAGGTATGGCAGTGATACTCCTTTTGCCCATTAAATGCAAATACGGTGTCATAATTAAGGTCATGCCTAGCTCAGTCCAGCAGACAAAAGCCTCCCATTCAAAAATACAAACAGGGCAACTAGAGGGAGGGGAGCAACCAAACCAGGTAGGAGAGAAAGGAGCAGTGGGGTGAGAGGGCACAGCAGCTGCATCCTTTCTCAGATGCAGCAAGGTTTGGAAGACAAGCAGCCTTTCCAGGTGAAAATTTGGAACTTCACATCTGTGCCTCTTGTGTGAATTTTGTAACCAGTTAATTTATGAGAGGAGAGGTTCCAAGGGGGGAAGGTTATGAATTACAGACTGAAAATCTACCTCTTTTCTCCCCCCGATTCCCACCCTCACCGCATGCTGCACGAGAGCCAAGGCTATCTGTTTTATTCCCAGGGCCATGCTTGGCCCTTAAGTATACTTTTTGTAGCTCACATCCTTTTAATCACACTGTTGGCAAAATCCTTTCTCTCCACAGCTCTCCACAAGCTGTGTTTCTGTAGCTGTCAGCCACGGGAATGCTTCGTGAAACTTACTGAGCCATCTCTAGTCCACCACAGCACATCTCGCAATCGCTCTGTTAGCCATTAAGGAGCCCTGCTCTGCTAGGCTAACAGCTACCCCTCGGTGATCTGAGGTGTGCTCCCCTGCTAAAAGACAGGAGTGTGGTTTGTTTTAATCTGCTGGTTGGGTTGCATGCATGTGTGTGTGTGCATGTAAGATTTCCTTTGCGCTCGCTGTTCTTTTGCCACATTTCAGGTTCCAGGTGGAGCTGGTGACTGAAAGCTGTTGCCACATTGTCCACAGTGGCTACAGTTGACTGGTTTGGGTTTGGAGAGGGAGGGCACAGTACATCCCTTTTATTTATTTAACATTTTATTCTATTGATTGGTTTGCCTGTGGTTTTGAGCTACAGGCTGTTTCTAATAGGCTGTTACTGCCTCCCCTAATCCCCAAGGCAGTCCAACAGCCTGTAATATGGCAAAGGTGTTTTATGGCAAAAAGTAGTGAAAAGTAAAAGGTGTTTTTAGGCTGCTAGAGATCCAGGAGGAAGGCTGAGTTTTACGCGACAAAACTTTGGATGATGGGATCGTGGTTTGGAGTGGCTGAAGGACAGAGGAAGACCAAAGTTGGCTCTTGGCTTCACTTTCCTCCAGCTTCAGAGGCAATGGGGTTTTGAATACCTGTCACTGGAGAACAACAGGTCTCACCTTCAGTCCCTGCTTATGAGTTTTGGCAAATGAATAGGACTGCGGCTATTGAAGAAACAGGGTTCTGCTGGGCTTTTGGTCTGGTCCACAGGGCTCTTTTTAAGCATTCTCCTCCTTCCCAAACAAGCCAGCTTAAAAACTCTGCTTGCTTCTGTTAAATTTGGTGCCAAGGGTACTGCTGTTTCTAAAAAACACCAAATCTTGATTTTTATCCTGTTCTGCTAAAAGCACATCACTAGTCCGGCTGCCCTACCTTGTACCAAGCAATGCTTTTAAATAATAGGGAGTAGAAAGTTTGAATTTAGAATAAGAAACTGTTCTGTTTACATGCCAAAGAGGAAATCACCTTCACCAATAAATATGGGTATGCCTTTGTACCACAACCTATGGAACTGGATCTGGTCAAGAGCACTGTATGGTGTGAACATATTCTCCCTCCCTCCCTCTCCCTCTCCATTGTGCGTGTGTGTATGATACACAGACCAAATTTATGACCTGATCAATAGGCTGCCCCTATACCCATCCTGGTTCAAGGTGCTTTAAATAGAAAATCCAATTCAGATATACAGAGAATAGTCTTTTAGATAAGTCATTACATGGCATCTCAAACATGAAGAGTACATAATGAGGCATTTTTTATTACTGTCCTGCAGTTCTGGAATGACCTTCCTGACCCTTTGGTTCATTCAATAGGTATTAGATAGACCCATGGAGATTCTGACTCCCCTGGTCATCTAGGCTGGTGTAATGGTATGTGGGAAAGACCTTGGGAGACTGGGTCAAGGGATGCTACCTAGGGAATGGTCAGATAAGAGACAGCATAGTCCGCAGATGGATAATGGGCAGGGCAAGAGGCTCAGAAGGGATCCTCCATAGTTTCTCTAGCTGTAAAGGAGATGGGGGGGGATTGTTGTTTCAGATTTGCAAGATTCTGTTAATGTAGCTTTAAAATAAAGTAGAATTAGCTCATCTGTTCATGTTTCCTGTCTGGTCTACCTAGTAAAGCTGATATCAATCTTGCAAGTCTGAAAGAACAATTCTCCCTGCCATCTCCTTTACAGCCTGAGAAACTAGGGCAGGTCTCTTCTGAGCCTCTTGCCCTGCCCAGTATCCAGCTGCGGGCTATGCTGTGTCTTATCTAACCATTCCCTAGGCAGTGTCTCTTGGCCCAGTCTCCCAAGGTCTTTCCCACATATCATTACAACTGGGTATTAACTGCATTATAAATTGGAGATCATCTGGCTAGGAACCATACCACTTTTATGTTCTGTATATCACTTGACGTGTTGCTAGAGCTGTATACATGATCAGGGTAATATCAAAGTACAGAGTTGGGTGGTGTTAGGGCACTTACATCTTTTATGAGTATATTGATGTTGTTCAGTTATTATTAGAGATGTTACCCAGATCATATTATTAGACATGTTACAGGATTAGAAATTTGGATAGTGATGATGGTAAGATAAATTACCCTAGACAACAGAATTTATATATTCTGCTTTGGATACTTAAATATGTATAATGCTACTTGTGTGCTGCCTTTAATTGTACATATATACTTGCAGCTTTCCCCAATCTGGTGCCCTGCAGATGTGTTGAACTACATCTGGAGATCCACCATATCCAGGGAGGACTGTACTATTCATTTATTTAAAGATTAGAAATGCATACAAACTCTGCACTGGAGATGAAGGTGAGCTGAGGGTGCATAATAACACCTCTGTTATGCCTCTTTTGGCACTCAGGGAAGAAATATTAGCTTGTGTCTAAGTTTATCTGCAACATCTGAATATCAGTAATTGCACATGTCCTCCAGGTCTCCTTATGTCGTTAGATCAGAGGTGCAAAAGCTGAGGCACCAGGCTGTGTGTGAGTCATAAAAGCCTTGGAGGCAGCTCCAAAAAAATAGCGACTCCTATTTTAAATGTTCATTAAAGAATGATCAAAGTAATCAATGCATGGAAGGCAACATGGGGTGGGGGTGGAGAGTAAAAATGTTTATTTCCATTTTACATGGATAAGTATTTGGAGATCTTATCTTTCCCCACAAGCAAAGAACAATTAAGCCTCCAGTGGCAAATCTATCAGAAGAACCTAAAGCTCATGCAGGAAAACTTCAGAGTTTTGGTTACCTTAAAGAGTGTCCCATTTGGATGCTTTAGTGTGCAACTGTCCCATTTGGCACAGAATGGATACTTTTTGCTGAGTGAGAAAAAATGGCTAAGGCTCTGCAAGCTGGAACTCTGAAGAGAATACTAAGATCTGTATAAGCTGAATAAACTTTGCAATCTCTTCCTCACCATCCCCCACCCCACCCTCCTCAACCACAGGCTACACTCTTGATATGAACCATGTGTTTCAAATATTGAAAACAATACGGATCACGTCTGTATCAACAAGAAGAATGTTGCTTTATGCTACTTCAATTACTGCAAAAGAGAACCAGTTCCAAAACTGGCAGAGCACTTTTTAATGCAGAAATAAACTAGGTGTCACCTGGCAGGTGGCCAAAGCAATGACTGGTTAACATCATTGGTGTGTGTTTGCGTTATCCTAATCTGACCTGTTTTACAACATTTGGGGAGCTTAGCAGTGCCTTGTGCCTGGAGCAGCCTGTGCTATCCTGGCCTCCGTGTTATCTCAATGAGTTGCTGTGTACTGACAGAGGCTCCAGGCCAGAACGTAGTGTGTGGAGAACTAGCGCTTTGGAGAACAAATGCTGCCTGCTTTGTGCAGGGGAAGCACAGGGGGCAGCGGGGACCAGTGAAGTCATTGATGCAGCTGGCCTGATGGGGATGCCACTCACACTGATCCCTAAAGAGTTCCACACGGGCAGAAACAGCTGGGGGTAGTTTTAGCATGAACAACTCAAACCCACCATTATGGAGAGGGCTCTTGAGGAGGTGGGGGAGAGGGAAGTGGTTCTGAGGTAACTGAAGAAGCGCAAATGGTAGAAGCTGTGGGGAGAAAGAAAGGAGATTTTGCTATGTCGTCCTCCTCCTCCTCCTCCTCCCTCCTCCTCGTAAGATTTGGCCTTTAACAGGAGCCTGGCATGTAAAAATAGAAATGGGTTAAGCTTTCCCCATCCAAATTTTTCCATATCCTAGTGGAAAAGCTTCACCTCCTGTGGGAGAGAACTGTTGAAGGTGCACATGGGGAAGGGAGGAAGGAAATCTTCTATTTACAGATGTAAATATGTCAAAATGGGGCAGTTAGGGTTAAGGTTTGTGAACACCCTGATAGAGTTTAAGAGAGTTGTTTGCTTTATATAGTTCGCCTTCGCTTGTTGTGTGTTAAATATATATCCTCCCATGAGTTTGGTTGAGCTGTTTGCATTCTGTGGCAGACTAACAACATGCAATGTGGATAGATGGAAGGTATAACTGTAGATTAGGGGCCATTGTAATTATCATCTGGCCACGTGGGAAATACCAGCATTTGCAGAGTTAAACCAGCAATCTGCTGTAAATGAGAACGTGTTCAGAATGCCAGTGGTCACGGGACATTTAAAACCTGCCCTTCGTCTTGACCTAAATCCATTTGTGTAAATATTCAACTTGTAAACTGAAGGCAATAATGCTGTAAAACTCAGAGTCGAGGCAATAAATTGTAAAAGAGGGGATTGTGCAAAATCTAGTTTTCTGACTGTTCTTTCTCTGTAAAATTTACTTGGGTCAGTAGAAAGCTCACTTATCCAGAAATGTTGTAATCCATTGGCCTCGATGCTTCTCGACAGCTTCCTAGCACTGCCAATCAGAAGACCTGTGGATGTATCTGCTTTTCAAGGGAAGAAAAAAAGATGGCAGAAGCATCAGGAAAAACCAAGATAAAGGTGCAAGATAAAGATGTTCACATAGGCACACCTACAATTCTGTATGTGATTCCATGATAAAAATCTTGCCCAGAAGCCCCCTTATTTCCAAGGAATCATGCTAAGGATTAAAATATTAGGCCTTTGGTTCACATATTTCATTTAAACCATTATGAAATTAGTTTTAAAAATGAGGGTATGCATTAATTAGTTTATTTTTGCATTGATTTGGCTGGTACTTCTAAAAGGATGCTAAACACAAAGACACAAGGAAGCTTTACAGACTGGCTGAATAGCAAATTAGGTCCCTATCCTCTTCTAGACATTCTGATCTAGACATTCTCTTGCTTAGCTCATCAGCAAAGAGATAGTGAAAGGAATTCTGCTGGCCAGACCTTAAATTAGAGAGCTGAATTAGAAATGATGCCCATACTAATGCATCTTTTCCTTCCTCTTTATTTCTTTGCCCATGCAGTACAGCAGAGTGCAAACAATCGATGTCATGACCTCATTCTGCCAATGCATTTACTATCTTCTGCCGTACATCATTGGATGCGAGAGACAAGCCTGGTGAAATGACAGAACAATGTTGACACATCATTCACTTGATGCTATGACATCACATGTTGATGATGTCATGCCATAACATCAAGATGCGAGGAGAGCAAAGAACATCTTATTCTGCCCCAGACCAATATGAAAAATAACTGATGTCTTGCAAGGAACTCCATTTGAACTAATCATCCAAAACAGATGATTGCATCATGACTACTTTACTGAGAATTGGTCACTTACACACAGATGCTCATCTGTGCACCATGGAAATTGAATTCAAGTAATGTGAATGCAGAACCAAAGATACAGAATCTGGTCGCTATTTTGGAAACAACGGCCATCATGTCTGGAATGGCAATTGTAAAATGTGGACTGGAAGCCCTGCCTTAGAGACTCCAGTTTGCCACTTGCTAATCATTATTTGTACACTATGCAGCCATATTTGGAGAAAGCCTCCCTCTGCTGAAATCTATGGCAAAGCTCCAGTTAAGTCACCCATTAAGTCTAGACAACAAGATTGAGATCTCTTCTGCAAATAAAGTATGAGCAGCCACTAATGAAAGCATTGACTTGCTAACAAAGGCAGCATAAAGCGCAGCAGTGAATGGCGTTAGGATTCTGCAAGCAGCAACAGCAGACGCTCCACAGAGATTTGTGGGGGAGAGAGGCAGCCATAGTTATTAGAGTGGTTAGTGGAACGGAACAGGAAACATGAGGAGGTTATGACATCACCATCTCAACTTGACATGCATCATCTATCAGGGATGGCTTAAGGATAATGAAATAAATCATACCCTGATGCAATGAGATGGACGAGATGACCCTACTGCTGCTTCCTTTCAGCAGTAACAACTCTGCAACTAGAAAAGAGTAGCTCTATCAGACGTGTAGAAATCTGGTGAGCTACAGTTCATCGGTTCTGAGGGCACTGTTCTCACGGGTGCACAGTTACTTAGTGCCTTGAGACAATAAGATTGCTATCAATCCTTTTTTGACCTACTTTTCCCATTTTTACATTTTTAAGGGTCTTTCAGTTTTTCCTCTTCCCCCACATATTTCCTGAAACGATTCTCTACGAGAAATATCTATGGCAAATATACAACGGATTCAGACAGTAGCTCCCAGGAATAAGGAAAGTGGTTTCAGAGAGTCTGTGCTTCCTGTGATAAACACATGCTTCTCTCCTGCTACCAAATGCAACTAAACAGGTTTAGCAGGTTTTTGAAACAACACAAAAACTCACAGAACCTCCTTTATCCAGAGGCAAAGTGAGATACATTAATTAAAAAGAACAAAAAAAACCCAAACACTTCTGCTTATTTCCCAACTAGCTTCCAATCTCCTGGAAGAAAAAAAGACAAGAAAAGCTAGTCTTATATCCAATCAAAAATGACCTTACTCAATTGTATGTTGTTGGGAATTATTTGAACTCAACTGCAATTTTTCTTTTAAAAGCAAAATAAAACTATGCAATCAAACCAATTTTACTGAGTGCAAAAACATACCAACATTAACTCTGTAAAGAAAGTAAATAATATGCACTTTCTACTCTCTGCTTGCATTTGAAAAAAAAAATAAATTCCAAATCTAATGAAACTTGTCATTCACTATTGTTTTCTGCTGGGTCACTTATTAAAAAGAGACTTTATGATTTAATAAAACAGGTGAAGATCCACAGCAGGGTGTAGTGGGAAATGAAAAATCTGCTGTGGTTATGTCAGACCTCCTTAAAGGGTTTGTTGGATGGCAATTTAATTTATTGTCTCTGATAGTACAATTTTAATACCTCCGCTTCATGTGGCGCGTTCGTATTTTGCAGTGCCAAGTTCTCTACCTCAAGACAGAGCATTATATTAACCCGTAGTTTTGTCAGAGGATGATCAAAGACAGTAAAGGGTGAAGCAGCATCGTAAGCCAATATAACTGTGGGGGCTTCCTCAAAGGCAACCATGAAGTTCATCATTTGGGGACAGGATGCGGAGAATCCTTTGTGGAAGAACGTTTCAAGCTACCTTTTCCCAACAAGGTGCCCTGTAGATATGCTGAGTGAGAAACCCCTTTTTACTCTTAGCATACATAGCCAAGGGGGATTATGGGAGTTTATTTATTTATTTATTTATTTATTTAATTTGTCCCTGCCCATCTCCCCATAATGGGGGACTCTGGGCGGCTTACAACATACTAAAAAACATGAATACAGTTAAAAATTATAAAACCAAACATTAAAAAATAAAAAAGCTAAGAAATCCAAGAGGCCGCTGGGGCCACAGCATGCCACTAAGTTATCCAATGTACCTTAAGGCAGGGTTCCTCAACCTTGGCAATTTTAAGACAGGTGGACTTCAACTTGAATTGAAGTCCACCCGTCTTAAAGTTGCCAAGGTTGAGGAATCCTGCCTTAAGGGCACCAGGTCCAGGGAAGTTATTAATCCAAGCAAACTACTTAAGCATATTTGATGTAAAGCTGTAGAGGATTGGAAGCAAGAACCAGGATCTTTCAAGACAACCAAATGACTTGTCTTTCAGCTATTCTTAGAAGCTAAATAAAGTCTCCCTCGAATTGAGCTCAACGCCTAGTGATGACACGGACACATTTGTGTAATTTTCTTGACAACAGTTCAGAAATGAATTGCCATTGCCTTCTTATGGGATATTTTTCAATTTCCCAATCTAGCACGCTGTCCTGGAATTTCCTGGTGTCTTTCAATTCAAGTAATAATCAGGTCTGACTCTGGTTTTTTTTAAATCAACCAAGGTCAGCTAGATACGCTAAAACCCTTCTGGTCTTGAGGACTAGCGTTTTGCCTGTTTTAAAGTGTCCCATGGCTTTTCAGTCATTCTAGCAGCCTTTACAATGAAGGATACTTATATCCTTCTAGCTGACCTTGGTTGATTTAAAAGAATATATATTCTGAACTTCTGAATGCCATGTTGCTGTCTTCTCAGGTAGTATCTATCTACCCAACATGATCTGCAGATGCCCACCCCAAGAGAAACCAAGGGAATTGTCAGTGGCAGCCCCCTCACTCAGAACAACTCAGCCTCTGAAGTTAGGCTGAGCTCCATCCTTTCATCTTTTAGGAAACAGGTGAAAGCCTTCCTCTTGCACAGGCTTTTGGGAGAGTGAGATTTATGTTTTCATGTCACTTCAGTTGCCTGAGTTCTATGAAAGATAACAGCATTTTTTTTAAGATTAAAGTTTTTAATATTTTGGATTTAATGGATTTGTAATGCACCGTTGCAAGTCTGAGTTGTTCAGGTAGGCAGCATACAAATAATTGTAATTAATAAATGCATTTCTAGAAACAGCCTCTTCCATCCAGCAGCATCTGGGGGTGGGGTGGGGGGCAGAATGATGAAACCAGTGTTACGCTGCCATGACACAACCCCCATTCATTGTGTATGTGCGTTGGGATAACACACTCATGCCCCAAAGGGGTGGAGCTTGTGGTGCAACAGCACAGGGCTGCTTTTGGCATTTTGATGAAAGCAGGAAGCTTCTTCAGGCACAGGCGTCCTTTCCTCCCTGCACTATGACAGCTCCTCAATACAGTGCCTGTTCCGTTAACTCTATGGGCTTTCTCCACTGTACAGAGATTTTTTGCCATGGCAGTTCCATGTATGATTAAATAATGCAATACAATCTACATCTAACACATGACATATCTTAAGATATTTACAGGCTCTAAAACAAGATAATGGAGATATTTATTAAGGGATTTTTCATGTTAAATTGTTTGTTTTGCCCACATCCTTCAGGATCTTTGTCGCTCATTAGGAATTCTGTAGACTAAGGAGTTAAGTCCTGGCAGAAAGTTGTTGAAACATCTTGAGTTTGTTTGATGCTAATCTGGAAATGCTGAGATTTTCCTAATTCTCAACAAATTTTGGTCCCCCTCAATAACATATGTGGTAAAATGTTACAGCCATGTGTAGAAAAGAAGTTTTAGCAGGCTTATTTTTTCCATAGTTAAGCCCATTGTTATCCTCCAAATTGTAATCTTATCATGTATACAAGCTGTTCCATATAAATAGCCCATGTATATTTTCAGTAGTTTCAGCTGAAACCCGTTAAGAGCAGATGTGCCTACGGTTTCCTGGCAAGGCCTCCTCTAAAAAGTATTTTTCCGTTAGCCGCATTCCCCCATCCGATCCCAACCCTTTTCCTTTCTGTTCTGGGAAGGAGTGGGGGAGAAGAAAGGAGGGAAAGAGTTTCATTCATCATTAGAATGATTCTTAAATGTTTTTTGAAGCTGGCTTGATTTATGACACTTGGGTATTGGCCTTTAAGAACTTTCAGTGCTGGACAAAAGATACCTAGAAATTTGCTAATTTCTCCACCTTTCCCTTTCATGCTGCAATCCCAGTACTCAAGGACAAAAGAGATGTCATGCAAAGGAGATCATTGATCAAATCTGCTGCTTAAAGATTTGGTTCATTTTATTGAGGCAGTATTGTTCTCCTTTCCTCCCCCCACCTGCACCCCTCTGCAGAGCTATTAGATCCAGCGAAGAAAAATTGTCATATTTCACATACCATAATTAGCTATAGTTTGTTTTAATCGTATTGTACAAGCCAGAGTCATGCCTTGTTTGGTCAATCCTGGTTAGTTTTCTTTCTTTTTAAAACTACTCTTGCCCTGCATCTTTGCAGATTGGTTAAAGGATTAGGAGAGACACAGAAACCAGCAACAAGACAGGAAATTACACCACAATAAGCCAAGTTTGCACTTAGTATGTGCAAACCAAACCATGATTTCAAACTCTGGCTTGCTATCAAAACCAAGCCAACGTTTGTTTATTGAGTACATTATCATACTATGCTACGCTGAAAGAGACAAACCATGTTAGATTTTAGCACGGTATATGAACTTAGCCAATAGAGATACAAAGTTGTTAACATGTTTTCTTCACTGTAAACTAAGGATTTATTTTGTACTGTCTTAGTGTTAACTCTACAACATGGCTTATAAACCTAATCCACAAAACAAAACAGTTTAAACCCCTCCTTTCTCTACAAAGAATGCTCCATATGGCAAGGCTTACAGCAGGGTTCCTTAGCCTTGGCAGCTTTCAGATCGGTGGACTTCAACTCCCAGAATTCTGAGAGTTGAAGTCCACCCATCTGAAGGCTGCCAAGGTTGAGGAACCCTGGCTTAGAGCAACAGTTCTGGCTTGTTCTCTTATTCTTACATCCAATGGCAGTTTGAGGGAGGGGGCATTTCATATTAGAAGTGTGACTGCAATGGGGCTGACTCCTTGGGGAGGAGGGTGTAAACAAAGAGTAAAGGACTTAGTCTATGTTCTCTCTGCTTTGCTTCCCCTCTGCTTCCTTTTTGTCTATGAGATTGTTACCTCCGGGTCTTCTTTCTTGCCTATGTCCCCTGGAGAGGGATGTAAACCACGCATACCCATGGAGCCTTTTGCTATCCTGGTGATAGGATTTATCTTGCTAGGTACGAGATGTCGCTTATCTTCTCTATGTATATAGAAATCTGCTCCATGAATCCTTAGGCAATTGCTACCCCCATGAACACTCTTTCTTCTCTCTCTGTCACACACACAAACACACAGCAAAATGGCTGAGACTTCTAGAAACAGAAATCCGGTTTTGGTGGAGGCAGAAAGTTGGTGGTCTAGGTACCTGTGCAAAACAGACATGACGCAGCTTGTTCTTGAGAGGCACACTTGATTGCACAGTTAGGTGGTTGTATTTAGTAAGTGAACTGGCTGTTAGTAAACCCTTAAAGTGTGAGTTGTTCTGCTAAATGACAGTGGTACAGATCAATGACATTTGGATTTATAAGCATTTTTTTGTCATAACCTTTCTTTCCTTTTCTATTTTTAATTCCAGGTTTTCTAGATGACACACAGACCCATTTCCTTCTCTTGCATCATGCAGCCTCTAAAGCAGTGTTTCTCAACCTTAGCAATTTTAAGATGTGTGGACTTCAACTCCCAGAATTCTCCAGCCAGCATGCTGAAGTCCACACATCTTAAAGTTGTTAAGGTTGAGAAACACTGTTCTAAAGTATATGCTTTCACCTAGAACAAATGACTCCTTTTTTCACTGCTTGAGAACAGATGATATTTCAAAAGAGGTACTTCTCTATGTCTAAAAATATAATAAAGTGTGCAGAGATACATATGAGTGCAGTAATGTTGGGAACATAACAGAGGTGCTTTTCCTCATTCAAAAAACCCAGAAGGTGTGTCAATCAGCAATGAACCTGGGTCTAATTGCTCCCAAGGAAATGGCTGATCCTATTACTAATGGTACAATTTCAGTTGTGTTCTAATGTAATAGAATGAGGCCACACAGTACATTATCTGGGCTATGTCCTCGAATAGTTGGTACTATGAGATTTTGCTTCAACTCTAGGTTCATATTTTGGAAAGTTATAAAATTACATTTCATTATTCCGTTGACAACTTTTTTTAGTCTGACTCAAGTTTGTAGAAGAGTGCTTTCTGTTTTTCAGATATAAGCTGGCACTAACGGGTAGATGCTTGTGCTTAAAAGTAGGGATGATATGGGAGGTAGTGTAGCCTTCATGGACCTTTCTTGTCTTGAATATTGTATGTTCAAAGAAAACCGATTACTCAGATTGTTATCTAATCATTAAATCAACAGTTCCGGTTAACACAGGGAAGGGATTCTCTAGGTGATATACTCAAGATCACTTAGCATGCATTAGTTCCATTAGCATACTGTAATCTTGGAGCGAGATTCCTCTTTTTTTGCTGTTTTTTTTTTTTTGTTGTTTTTTACTTATTGAAAAGCATTAAGAGGTGGATAATAGTAATAGTATAGAATAGTAGAATGCTGGTGGCATCGAGGAGATGGAACAGGGCAATGAAATTTCCTATTTTTTTCTCATAAATTTGTCAAATCAAATACCATGTTCTAGTCCAATTAGAATATCGCCCATTTGGTCAGTTGCTAGAGCTAGAGAAGGGGTAAAACTGCTGCATTTTTTGTTGTTTTACTGCTTTCTTTAAAGATATACTATGATTTACCCTATTTAAAGTAAAACTATGCACATTCATGAATTTAGATTTCCTTACAGTTATCTTTCAAGGCTGCTTCTTGTCAATTATAAAAGGTATGTTGCTTATGTTCAAAGCCATTGGTTCTGTTGGCAATGTGCCCATTGCCCTTTTCCCTTGGCACTCAGGCATCATGCTAACTATAGTCCAGTACATCTGGAGTGCTTTAGTTAGCACATGCAGGTGCCTGAATGCTGATATATTGATGCCATTGGGGGGGGGGTGTCTCAAAACACAGTGTAGTCCATTCCTTCCCATTGAAAAATATACCTGTAGAAAGTGTTGACTTCTACAGTTCTATCAAGTCACACAATCAGTGGTGGGTGTTTTATTTTGCTTTTTTTGTTTTTGTTTACAAAGGCACCCTTCCTAAATCTTTCCAGAAGGAAAGAAAAAAAGATAATAATTCAGCAGGGGCAGGAGCCAAAACATCACTGTAGAACTATCAGCAGCCAATACAGGCCCCTGTAGTGTATGACAGGAGTGAACAGATTACAGATTTGTTTGGCTCTGTTATGCTGGCTTTTAATTAGTTCCCTAAGATACATCAACTACAGCCAGGTGAAAAGTAGCCCCTTTAGAATTAAAGCCCAGAAATTTGTTCTGAATTCCAAAAATAACACTTCCATCCACAAATCTACTCCTAGCTCTCCCTGTACCTCATTAGCTTACTCATTTTGTTTGAGGTATTCTGATACAATTTACAGTCCCTGGATGATCAGCCAAGGTTTTCCAGTTTACCTTCTTCCCATTCCTGATGCCAGAGGCATATGTAACATATCCTTGGTCATGAATTTTAGAAAGGGGAACAAAGTTTTGGCATGTATCTGTAGTTTGGGCATTTCTGCACCTCAACTAGAACTCTGTTCTGTAAAGTGGCACTTGTCTGTCGGTCAGCGTTTCTCAACCTTAGCAACTTTAAGATGTGTGGACCAACTCCCAGCTTGCTGGCTGGTGAATTCTGGGAGTTGAAGCCCACACACCTTAAAGTTGCTAAGGTTGAAAAACACTGATCTTGGTATAGTGAGACCAGAAGTCTAGGATCATATTCTAAAACAAGATTAATCATTCAGATCTCCTTTATGATAACATCCTTTCCCTCACCACATACTCAGCCTACACTTTTCTCAGATCTTGAAGTGTGAAGGGCTTTTGCAACGTTCAGATTCAAAGAATAAGAGAGGGAAAATAATTAAGAGAGGAAAAACCTCAACATGAGGTGTTTAAACTATTGTTATTAGTTGTTTTTTGAGATTCTAGCATACCATTTTTTTTAAAAAAAGTGGCTTGTGGCTTTACAAATACTGGTTCAAATTTATTTAATGTATTCGTTTAATATGTATGTTACACAAATTGTATTATTTGTATACAGATATACCTTGTATACATTAATAATTGAAATTATTGATATATAGAAATATATTAAATAGATTTTACAAATTTTATTAATGTATCCAACAATAATTGAAAATATTAATAACTGAATGGAAGTGAAGATAAGGATTGTTTCATTTAACAACTGCACTCTAAATATCAAACTGCTGTATTTGGTTGAGATAGAGTTACATTGGAGAAATGTAACTTAAAAGTAATCTAATGTGAAATATATCATAGCAACCCCAAAAATATTTTTTAAAAAATAGAAAAGAAAATTCCATCTGAGTTAGTGTCTGAGAGGTAGGAACTTAAAAAGCTGCCTGATACTGAGTTAATTCCAGTGGTTCATCCAGCACAATAAAACATGGGTGATGGTTGAACAAAATGCTAAACCAGGTCAGTCTGCACAAGCTAAGCTTCATTGTGTTATTCCTGGTTTGTTTTTTGTGGCTTAGCATGTTGAGAGCACCAGGTCTGTTTGGTTACTTCATGATTCAGTGTATTGTGTAAATCCTTAAAATAGATTACAGTAATTCAGTAATGCAGTGAACTGTTTTTTGTGGATGCAGCCATTATCTCTCAAGGGTTGAAGACATGAGATTTTCCCCTGCCCAGCTTAGCGATCTCAGGGCCTAACTTCAGAATCTTTTGCACAGGAAACATGTGTTCTGAACTGTATGAGCCCTCTCTTTTCTTTCTGCTTTTATTTTTTTAAGAGAAATACATTCTCCTCACCTTTAAAATGCTAAATAGATTAGTATTTGCATTTCTGAAGGTCCACCTTCTTCAGCTTGACTTGTATGAGTGTTAAGAACGTCCTCAGAGCACTTTTTAGAATAGCCCCCCTTCGCAACTTGCAACTAAGGATAGGGATTTAAAAAAAAAAAAAACCGGAACCATCTACTGTGCTCTTTTCAGGGAGACTTGGCTGATAATCTCTTCTGCAACTTTAGACCTTAAAACTTTGGTTGTTCTGCTGGGTTTAATAATCTTTATCAGTGCAAATAAGAAATAATTTAGGAGGCAGGATACTGAACCATTGGAGTAAATACAAAATTCTGTGCAATCCCCTCCTGTCAATTTCAAATATGCTCCCGTAAGCATATGAAGGTAGGGCAAAGGAACAAGGAGAGGTAGCATGTGTAAATATTTTCTCAAATCAAAACTAGTCTCAAATCAAAGCTAGTATGTTGCAGGTGTCTTAGCTTAGAGTCCTTCAAATAAATATTCCTCTGTTTTGAAGTACTGCCTAAACTCTAACTTTGCTACTTTAAGACTGGCTTCACGCATTGCCAGAAAGTAGTTGGTTTCAACTACTTACAAGCCAGCCACTGTAATTTGCAAACCATGGCTTATGGCTCAGCATACTGCGCATACAGCCAGGTGTGGTTATGAAGTAAACTGTGGTTGAGCAATCTGAGATTTAGCACAATCTGTGTAGTACTTGCTGAGAGCTGACAGCCAATCAGAATGTACTTTTTCTGACCAATAGATCAGCAGAGATGGCAAAGCCAATTCAGTTATAGTCCAGTAACTGAAATCAAAGCAAAACCATCTGCTTCTACTGCAGTGTTTTTTGCTTGCCAAGGAGAATTCCTGGTCTGTAAAAAAGGGTGCTCTGAACTGATATGATTGCATGTGCACAGTGATGGTACCAACTAAATGGGGGTTGTGGTGGTGTCACAGTCAGCTTGCCCTTGGAGTAGAGCTCAGCCTTCGTATGGAAGTGCCTCCAGATATAGTTAATAAACGCCTTCAGAAAGCTGCTGGTGAAGGTTGGGTATATCCACATGCATACTTTTGCTAGGAATTCTATTGATTTATTTTGCTTTTAATTTGTTCTGTTATAGAGCAGGAACCTTATGCTTTGAAGACAAAAGCAGTACTAATTGTAACAGTAGTGCTGGAAAGATGAAAGAGATTACATGGTTCCAATTAAAATAAAAATTAGCATTGTTGTGTAACATTGCCTGATTCTTCAGGTGTCGCTAAAGTCAGAGATAGAGACTCTTCTAGAAAATGTGCACCCTTGCAATGCAATTCTAAAGCTGCTAGGCCTTCTCATTTCTTTCAGACTTGCTTCCACGTATGGCTGTATGTAGAAGTGCTGTATTCGTCAATTTATCAGATAAATCAGCTTGCAGATATTATGATTAAAATGATGTAAAATAGAGAAACAATTTTTAATATTTTTGATACATTTTTAACACAAATTCATATTTAAATGGTCCATGTTGACTTAAAAGAGGGATCTCTTTTAAAATGGTGTAATACCATTTTGTTTTATCTAAAATCAAAGGAAGCAGACATTTTTGTAAAACTGTTGCTTTCCCTTCTAATTAATTTGTTACGTTTAATTGATTTTTTGGCTGGCTAAAATGATTGAAAATGGAAATTATTTGTCATAAATGTGTTTGATGCCCAAAGGAGCCTGCAGTTTGAGGAAAGGGAACTAGTTCTTATTTTGTGGAACTTGCAATGCATGCCTGATATTCATGGCTCTGGGTTTATCCAGGAAACTGGCAAAGTGGGATGACATTGCTCATTAACAAAACAGCAGTTTCAAAGGGTACAAGAGGCTACTGTTTGACTTTTGGTTCTAGAACCAAGGCATTTTTGGTTCTGGAAAGTGAGCGGCTACAATGACAGGTTCCTTAAGAAAAACAGAATCTTCTAGGAGACTGGTGGAAAGACAGCAAATGTAGTGCCATCTCTAAAGCACGGTAAGAAAAAAAATCCTATTGTTTGCTTTCAGAAAAAAAGGAATGACAAAAATTTTGTATGGAACAGAATTCATAATATGAATTCTGATGTGTGTGTGTGTGTGTCTATACATATATATACATATACACACACATATACACATATACTTCCATAGAATATGGATTGTTACATGTATGTTTGAAGACAAGCAAACAAACAGTTATAAATACTTCTTCCAGTTTCTGATTCAAGCTGAGGAAGCCACTCACTAGGTGACATTGGTACTGCTGATGCTGGTTTGTTCTGGTGTAAGCTTCATTTGACATGCAGATAGCTCTAATAGAGATATGGGCATAAACACCACTCTGTAAGCCATATTCATTGACTTCTTAGCTGCTGTTAACATAGAAAAGGAGATACATGTTAACTGAATTCCCTGAATGGAGTTGTTTTAACCATTAATACCATAGCTCAGGTTTATACATGTATGTGCACCTACTACAAATATAACAATGATATGAGAACTCTTATGAAACTCTTATAACATGACAAGAATTCTAAACTGAAGCAAAGCAAACATTCCTGGAATTTGAAAGAGAAAGACTTTCTGACAAGCTATGATAATAGCCAGGGAAAGATGAAGAATGAAAATCTTGGGCAGCAAGATGCATGTATATCAGCTGAATGCAGGTTTTCAGCATCAAGCAAGAAAGGACAAGGAGAGGTATCAACCAAGAAAGTCAACAAATAAAGGAAAACAAAAAGGAAAATTAATAGGTTTTTAAGTTCTTAAATTTATTTATTTAGAGTCCAAGAGCAATCATTAAAAAAATATAAAATACAACAGAGAAAACACACACACACACACACACACACACACACATATGGTGTAGGACAGGCCTGAAACAATTAGTAACATAAACAGGGTATCAGACAGCTTCTACAAGCTATAGCTATTGATAAACATTTGCAATCTTCTTGAGTCATATGAAAATTGGTCAAAGAAGGATAATGGTCATAAAAGGACCCACATTTTCTAATAATACGTTTTATAAGGTCCATTCACCATTGTGTATAAAATGGACATTTTAGTAAAACATATGGTACGATTTCAGCCTCTGTATCTGAGCATATACAAGTGCAGTCTTCACAACGGAGGCCGGTTACCTTTGCTTTATTGACTGCAGCAAGACTTCTGATTGGGTAAATCATGCCAGAATGTGGAATATATATAAAATTAATTCTGATTATTCTGAGGAAACTTTACAACAAGCAAATGTTATAAGAACTGAGTTTGGAGAAACAATAGCTTGGAATGGAGAAGGCAGTGAGGTAAAGATACATATTGCCCCCCTGTTTCTCTCGAACAAGGAATATATTATAAGAATGGCCAACAGTATGTTTTTCTGTAGCATAGATGTTATGATATTTTATAATGGTACACATTTATTATTATTTTCCCCCTAAGATAGATTTAGAAATCTGTTTGACATTTGATTCACATGTGACATATATCGATAGTTTCTCCTTTTTACAGTATATTCTTTCTGTTGTTTTGTTTTTGTGGTTTTTCATGTATTTCTTTCCTCTTCTTTGCTGGGGGTGGTATTTTGTAATTTTTCTATTCCATTCTGTAGAATGTGTTCATAAATAAACAAAACGTGTTAATAAATTAATAAATAAATGTGGCAGAATGGCAGACTTGGAAAAGATGAGTCAAAATTGAGGTCGAAACATAATGATATGAAGATGATGTCACTTTATTAGATGAAAGTGAAGAAGACTTAGAGGAGCTTATTATGAAAGTAAAAATGGATAATGAAAAGTTTGAATTAGTGTTAAATATTAAGAAAATTAAAGGACATGTTAACTTAGTAAACTTACAACTGACAGTTAAGGACTAAAGGTGGTAGATATTTCTGTCTTGGGACAAAGCATAAATAAAGATGGACGATATATTGGAGAAGTGAAGGGGAAATCAATCCTAAGAAAAAGGCAATATGACAAATGTAGACAAGTTTATGGAAGATAATATTTCTACAACAAAGATCACAATAATTAAAGCAATGTTTTGTTTTTCAGTTTTAATGTACAACTGTGAAAACTAAACATTAAGAAAGAATAGCAGAAAGAAAATAGATGCCTTTGAATTGTGGATTTAGAGATTGTTAGTAAAGATATTTCACCACTGCTGAATTATTATTCACTCATCCTTGAGTCAACAGAAAATTACACCACTGTGAAATTTCCTGCCCTCTGTCATCTGTTGCGTCTGTTGGATTCCCTTTCAAATGGTGCTGTCTTGATTTTGCATTTGCACCGTGAGATTAGTAAAGCAATTAGTTAATTCTTCTGGCTTTGCTGACACCCATTTTTTGATTTTGCCAGCTGCCAGGAATATCATCCATCAGTGACAGCACTGCAGCAGGAATCAGGCAGGTCTGGCTGAAGGAATTCTTGCATCATCTCTAGGTGCCTTCCCATGCTGCTCCTCCTACAGTCCATTCTGTTGTAACCCAAGTTGAATAATGTTTTTGAAAAAGATGGAGTCATGAAGGGAAACAATCACAAGTAGCACTTTACTTAGAATTTCTCTCCCCTTTCTTTTCAGATGCCAACTACCAGATTCTTCTGGCTAAATTTGGTCTTGCTATTTCAGCCTCCCACTAAACTGGCAAGGGTCATAGAGTTGAAACATAGTATTGCCAGCAAAGCAAATCCTGGCACACAGCTTCTATATCTGGCTCTTTCAGGGGGACAATAGTAGAATGGTGACAGATGAGGATGACCAGGTCCAGCGGGGAGGGAACACGCCTGCATCAGCCTGAAAAATCCAACGGACTGCTCTCTTTATCCACTTGCTATATAGCAAGCTTCTCATGACAACGTTAGACCGAGAGCTGGCACAAGAATTCAGCCTAACAACATTTCTGAGAAGGTTGATCGTAGAAAGGCTAAAAAGGTATTATGAGATCATTCCAGGGACTGCTTTGAATCAAATGCAAACCTTACTTATAGGAAAATTCAGATTTACATTCTCGTGCTTCTTTTTTCCCCACTTGTGTGGTGTAGTGAGCTTGAAACCACTCTCTTTTGGGTGGGAAGGACTGTTTCTACCGGTCTCTTGTTTTATTCAGGTTGTTTGCTTCTGACCTTGTGAGAATTGTCTCCCATACTATTAATCACCTGGCTTTGGTGGAAGGAGTGGTAAAGCTTAACAGATTGTAGATTTATCCATCCATCCATCCATCCATCCATCCATCCATCCATCCATCCAAATGCAATCGGATGCAACCCCGCTAGAATCAAATTATTCTTGGCAGCTTACATAGATTTCCTGGGGTATTTTTTCAATTTTACAGTTTTGCCTACAGGTCTGGAATTTCCAGTAGTTTTTTACCCACATACTAATCCATATATCTGGGCTCAAAAGACAGTGGTGGAAAATAAAAGAGGATGGGAAGGTTATGGAAAAACTGGTCTGTCTCTCTCTCCCTCTCTCTCTCTCCCTCTCTCTCTCTCTCTCTCTCTCTCTCTCAAAAAAAGTACTTTACCTAGAATCCAGATCACTTTGTCCTCCATTTGGAAGCCACCCATATTTTCTCACTATTCTTCTATCTTTTTTTTATTCTTTGCAACTCAAGTGAAATGTTGGAAAGAAATTATATAAAGAGACTTGGACCCTGTCTGGCTGTTTGTCTATCAGTAAGATAATCATCATAAACTGAATGGAATGGAGCCAAATATTCCATAGGGTGTGTGTGTGTGTGTGTGTGTGTGTGTGTGAGAGAGAGAGAGAGAGAGAGAGAGAGAGAGAGAGAGAGAGAGAGAGAGAGAGAGAGAGAGAAAGGCCAGGAAAGATCAAGTTCCAAAATAGGCCAAATCTAGCCAGGGGGTGTGGGCAGAAAACTTTCCCCAGTCATTCTAATGGAAAAGGTAGTTGGACAGTGGCTCAGAATGTTGCTGACCACTCCATTCTAATCCCCCCACCTCTTCCTTCCCCTTAATGTGATATAAAGTGAACTGTTTTTAAGGGTATGGAAAACATTCCAGAAGTCAAACTTTCTCTGCATGCTTTTTCTACCTTGCCTTCTCAGGAAAAAGCAGGTGTTGAGGAAAAGGAAAATAATTCTACCATCTCTTTTCAGACATAGCACTAGGAACTGCCTGGAACCATTTTCCATAATGGAGGAGATAATATCAAGGCAAAGGATTGGGAACAGGATGTCAGTGCATTTTTCAAGGTGTATGTTTTAGGAATTGTTTAGATCTTTTTGTGGTTTTGCAGCTCCGTTGTCTGACAACCTGCTGCCAGATTTCAGCAGCACAATCTCAGGTGGCAGCCAGAAAAGTGTGGAAGCTACATGGAGCCCATCAGAGCATAGTGTTATGACAAAGAAATCTAGGAATAGGTTTGCTTATTATACATGAAAGTGTTTAATTTTTTTTTTTTAAGATTTGACACCTCAGTTGCTTTTTTAAACTACTGATGGATTCCTCAATTAGATTTGGAAAAATTCGACTTGTTTGTATGTGAAGGATTTGCAGTGACTGATAGCTAAAATAATTAATTAACAATGCAGTCATTCATTCCACCTTCAAGTTCAGGTTACAGTCCTAACCTTTACTGTTCAGAAATGTCTGGAGGACATACAGAAAATGGTTCCTCCTTCCACAGTCAATGCTAGTTTCATATCATTTTAAGTAACATTACATAAGAAACCCAGTGTATGTGGTAGCTTACAAACAATCAAAGGTTTTACTTGATTCCCTGGGTCTCAGACCTTAAAAAGCAAAACATACACCCCTTCCTCCTTGTTGGCATGTATATCTCACAATTTTTATTTTGAGAGACCTACAGCTGCATTATTGACACAAAATAAACTGTTAAACCTGACTACAGACAGTCAAGATGTACTTTATTTTGGTCCAGAAGGAGACATATAAACCTAAGTAGTGGCTCCAGAAAACAAGAATGATTCTTCATGAACTGTCAAGAAAATTCTGGTTGATATATCGTTTGGCAGGCACTGCAAGCCATAGTGTGACTGCCCAATACTCTAGCAACACAATGCTGGGAAGCTGTTTCGCTAGATGAGTAATGAACTGCTAAGTGAAGAGCAGAGAGTAATTACCTTGTCAATGTATGTGTAAGCACATGCATATGTATGTTACACAGATACACATGCATGAATATATGTGTGTGTATATGTGTGAGCAGCAGTCAGAACTACCCTGCTCTAGATGTAGAGATGCAGCTGTGATATGCTTGGCATGACTCTCCGCTGGGCGTGTGCCTGCAGAGGTGGATTCAGACTCCTTTTACGCTTCCCGAATTCAGCCTGCTCAGTTCCTGCTCATAAATCAGGAAAGGGCTGTGCCGTACAAGTTGCCAGTGGTACAAAAGAACCACTCTGACAGTTGTTGTAGAATACAGATGGCTGAGCCAAGAGCCTTTTTACTCACACCACGTCTGTACTGTTACTTAACACACTTCTAGCTGACACAGGGTTGGCTCGCATCACTCACACTGCATTTACAGCACAGTTTTATCTGATTGTCATCTTCTGTTCCTGTAGTAGTTATACAATAGTGCTACTGTATTACAGGTGCATCCTGCATCACATATGCTGAATTGTTCTGAAACAGCTGACCTGTCCCTCTGGGCAGTGCATGGTTTCAACGTTTTTTAAGATGCAGATTAAAATTAAAAAGAAAAGAATTGTATACTTCCCAGTAGTCAGTGGGAAAGGCCAATGCTAAGTGGTATAGATTATGCTTTGTATATCTCGAATTCTTAGGATTATAGTTGTTATTTATTTGATTTATACGCCAACATTTTGCCTATAGCTGGTGGCACAGCATCTAGTAAACCATGGCTGTCCTAAGAAATCAAACTGGATCAAACCAGGTTAGCATTTGGATGTGGGATCACCAAGAAGATTGACCACTTCCATATTATTGCCAAGAAGACTACATGAATGGATCCATTAAGTCACCATGATTCACGCCCAGCTTGAAGGAGCTGTTACTTTTTCTGTCTTTTGCAAAGCTTTTGCTTTGGATAAAGAGAAGCTGAATAAATTAAATACTACTGCATTGATTAATAGCACTTTAATCTAGCAAATCACAACAAAGGGGCATTAAAAGAACTGTAAAAATACATTTACTCAAGAACAAAACAGCTGTTTAGATTTGTATTGTTCCCAGCTAATTTCAAAATATTTTTATCAAGAGTATTATTCCTTAAGTAAAATTCTGTTTGAAACACTCTTGCTGTGCAGCAAATCCAAGGTCTACCTATAAACTGCCTTGATAAAGGTATTAGGAAGAACTCCAGTCTCTGCAGCTGTTCCTTTTTGTGGTCACCTGTCCATTAATCCTTTAGATTGTCTTCAATATGTGGAGTGCATGTGTGGACAGAAAGGGCAGGGCCAGCAGGCACAGTCTTATTCTCATCATGTCCTTCTGGGTCTTGAGAATAGGGCTCCATTCTTGCAGGAGGACAAGCAGTGAGGGGAAGGAATGGCAGGGGTGAAGGCCTGCAGAGGAAAACTTATGTGTAGAAGGGTTAGAATGCTCCTTTCCCACAATTTCATTCCTTGCTCCTGCTTGGTACTTTGCTGCCAAGGTTCTAACTCTCTACTTTAGGAAAGTTTCCTGGTAGCTTGAGATGGGAGGAATTGTGAACTCTGCTTATTCAAAACCCAGATGGTATTTGCTGGCTAGCAAACCTACGGTGACATCAAAGGCATCCAAAACAAGAAACCGTCTCTTCCTGGGTGGGAGGGGAGTATTTGATGGAAAGCTTTTGAAGTGGGTAGCAGCTTGTGAGTAGGGGGGAGTCCCTTTCTATTAATGTACTTTCAGTGTGTAACAATACAGCCTTCCAATATTATGTCTGAAAAGTTTGGAGGCAAGCTGGGTATATTAGTAAATTGCTGACCTTCTTGTAGCTGATCAAAGAATTCCTGCAGGGTGGTTTGGGTTGGAGCATTTATAATGATGTTATCTGCTGATGCAATAGAAGAACTGCAAAAGCCTCCTTCTTTAGCCATAGAATCAGGAGCACAACAGATATCTGTTAGGCTCCATGCTGGCACGCAGCAGGAGGAAATGTCCATTTTTGTAATGCTGAGCTTTTTATGAAACACCATTACTTTATTTTTCTTTTTTCTAAGAAAAATGGCCTGTGGCTGATGCCCTTCCTAAAATGGAGTACCAGTGACATTTTTAAAGATGCAGAATGAGGGTGGGTTGCATTTGATGGGCATGAAGGCAATTCACTACATTGCAAAACAGAGAACCCTCAACATCCTGAAGATGCCTCCAAGTTAATGGACATTCCAAATTCATGCTTTCTTTCCGTTCAAGAACCCATTCCTGAGATACAAGGAACTTCTAGAATGGCTTTTAAAACGTTAGGAGCTGGAGGGCTATCACTTATTTTAATTTATTTTACTAGGCTTCTATGCTGCTCCAGTCATGCCTGACTCTGAGCAGCTTACAACTTCCTACAACAGTAAAAAGATTGAAGTTAAAAAATTACAGTATGAACATAACAACATAATAAAACAACAGTATAATTAATGTTCCACACACTGACAAGCAATCATAACATCATCTAAATCAGGAGAGACCCAGATGAGTCTTTCAGCCTGAAAGTTGTGAAATAGCCAGATCTTAATGGCTTTGCAAAAAGCTAACATTGTTGGGGCCAATCTGATATTGGGGAAACATTATTTCAGAAAGAGAGGGGAGTGACTGAGAAGACCTGATCCTGCAGGGGACCCTCCAGGGCGGACAGGATCCTGAGGGAACCTTCACTTCCAGACATCAACAGAGGGGCCACGGCCACTGGGAGAAGAGAGGCCTGGGGTTGAGATACGTATGTAGAGCGTTGGACCCTTGGCAGCAGGAGCAAGGAAAATGGATAGCATGCAGGCCTGTGGCTTCTGCCTGCTGCATCCAAGTGGCTTGTGTCCACAAGACAGGGCTGTTTCTCTATGGCGCCTTTTTCACAATGTGTGTATAGGTGTGTTCATGCTCTGAACATTACAGCTACAACTGTGCTGTAGCAGTAGCAGCAGAAGAGTTATATCCAGAATTTAATTAGTTCCTTGGGCAAAACCTGTTAGTGTTCACCCTTAAATTGCCCGTGATGGAAGTGAAGCGACTACTTTCACACATGTATTCTATATGTACCCACCACTCTCCTTTAAATAATGATATGCCTTATTTCAAAGCAAGCTCTCTAAAATAGCCTTAAAAGACACTGTGTAGTCCCTAAACTCTAGTGTTCACCTATGCCTTTGACAGCTGTCCTTGATGCAGTCATTGTGCAATGTACCAGTGAAATCAGAGCAAGAAATTCTTGGACTGATTTTGGTCTTCTGAGCATGAATGACACCACTGTAAGCTTGAAAGTTTTTCTTTGGAGTACTGCTTAACCAGTGACCCTATCGAGGATCAACACAATCTAGAAGCACCAAAGATCAGTAGAGTGTGTAGCAAAGTAGGAGAGAGGGTCACCCCTTCAAATGGTACTGGAAATACTAGTTGGCAACCATAGTTATTTACCAACCTTTCTGAATGAGAGTCCTGTGAAATTTAATTCTATTTTGATTTTATGCAAGTATGCCAGTCAAACCAAATGGGGAAAATATGCTGGGGGCAGAGTTTTTATTGAAAGTGTTATTTATGATAACACTTTCAGTAAAAACTCTGCACCCAGCATTTTTGAATTGGGACCTGTCATGACTGAATGAAATTTGAAAATCTATAACTCGGCTGAGTGCTAAAAAAGTGGTTTGAAATGTTCTCAAAAGTTTGGACCTTGCTGTAAGCAATAAGCATTTGAAAATCTGGGCTAAAGCCCAGCCTGCAATTCTATTTGTTTAAAACCCTTTGAAACAAGTGAGGTTTAAACATGATTAACCATGGCCTGGATTGCAGCCTTGGCCCATACAACCAAAGAGAGAAACTTATCATTTATTTGTTTCATGGAAAGTAAAAGGCTATTCAAAGAATCTCTCAACCTATTTTTGTTGCAAGGTGAACAATTCATTTCTGTTCTCATGAAAACCACCTTCAGACAGCACACCTGCTGTGCCTTTTCCTAGAGATCAAATATCTTTGTCCTGTGCCGTGCCGTGCCATTTTAATGCTTTCCAATCTTAGCATTATTCCTCCTCTTCTACTTCATCCCGCTCTGTGCTGCAGGCACAACTAAAATTATTTTGACTATGGAAATGTACCTCATGTAGAGTTTGCCTTGAAAACAGAAAATCTATCAGGAGTGGAATGTTGCAGTCCAAGTTTTAATTGATATGAATCGGAAAAAAATATTTACACCTGTAATAGAACAGAAGCACTGAACAGAGCAGGCAAACTGTTGCATGAATCAGGCCTTACAACAGGAGAGCAACAGCCCAGTGTAAAAAACAGTGAATTTTTTTTTTAATCAACAACTTTCCTTTTGATTTCTAAATGCATTGCAGATCTTGGACTGGACACTTTGTTACATCCATAACACTCTTTAGACAGTAGACCTCCAATCCCTTTAGTGTGAAGTTTTCTCCATCCCAACTGTTTGCTACTTTCCAATGTCTTAAGCAGTCGTGCTACCCAAGTTTTCTTTTTTTAAACCTATAAATGCCAGACTACTCAGTTTTTGCATGCAGAGTAGATGATTGGCCACTCTGTCATGGCCCCTTCTTATAATTGCCTGCTCAGCCTTTTCAAGTATGATGGCCACTTTCTATTTGAAAAACTGTCCAAGCTCAGTTTCCATTAAAAATAATCAGAGGAAAGGAGTACAAGGATTTCCAAGTTGCCCATCAAGAGTTAGCTCTTGGAGAGGAAGACTAAGTAGGCACACAAGTCTCCTTACTACAATCTTCCCTGATACAGTGACAGGTAATTATTTATGAATTTATATCTGTACATAACACATCAGCATTCTATTCTGTTTCTAAGAACAACTCAAGAATTCAGGACATGCTTATCTCAGCAACAATTTGAGAACAATCAGTTGGGAGAATAACAACATTGGAGGATTTTGCTATATAATACATTTTTTTCTAAAGGTAAGAACATTAATGTTACTAGTATAGTTATGTTATCAAAGAAGCTGAAAATCACTTTTTTGGGCCAAGAACCAAATATATCTCTAACTTTCTTCAGTTCAAGATATTTTGACTCCATTTTTTCAGTATCCCTGATAGCTAAGAGTCTTGAAAAATTAGTTGTCATTTATTCTAGCAGAGCACTCCCCTGCTGATTCTTTTTTGATACCCTCCTGCTGATTCTTTTTTGATCCTGCCGTGGGGATCAAGTCTTATTGAATGCTGATATATCTGCTTTTCTTTGAAGCATTCTGTTTCATTAAAAATTCTGTAACTGCCAGTTATTCATTGTTGCAGTTTTCAAATATACTCAGAAAATAAAACAGATTCCTCTTAGAATATCCTGTCTTTTGGGCTAGGCCAAATGTTTCAGTTATTTTCCAAGCTAGTTTTCTGTTCCTGACTGGGAGGGACCTTGGTATCCAGCAGGAAAAACTCATTTTTTTCTTCCAAAACTGCACCAGTCTTCACTTTAAAAGTTACTTATTTAGTTATCTTCTGTTAGCTGAGAAATTATGAAATACAATTGTTGCTTGGTTTAATTTTGGGACACATAATTTAAGGAACATTATCTTCAAAGAAGAGTATATTCTAAGATTATTCACTGGTCTGCTAATAACTTTATTTTTGGTTTTCAATTCCATTTTTAAAAATTATTGCACCCCTAAACTGCATCCGCAGTACTTGGAGAATTCATATCCTAAATTCACAGCTAAGGATAAGGATTGTTTCTAAGCAGAGAAAGGAAGTAATGAAATCTCTTTGGAACATAGTAAATTGTCTTGCATCAAACTGTCATTCCATCTAGTTTCATACTCTTTACACTGTTAGGCAGGAGTAGCTCAGACAGCGGTCTTTCCAAACCATCCCTAGAGAATACGGTGATTGGAACAGGGACCCTCTGCATGCATGGCTAGTAATTCATTGAATATGTTTTTACAGTGATATTTTGAAGAGTTCTAAAATGGGTATTCTTAATGCAAATATAATGGAATTGATGCAGTTACAGAACAGTTTGTCTAAGGCGAGTCTGATACATAGCTCAAGCATTCCCCTCAGTATAATTAGGAATGTGTACCACAACAAAAGATACAGTTGGACATGTGGTTTCTGATAGAGGCAAATTTAATCCTGGATTTAAAGGATTTGTGATTATTTATCTGAGAGCTTTAGAATTCAAGATGCTTGAAACCCCACAGAGTTCTATGCAAGAAAGAATGCTAATATTAAATGGCTGTAGAGATGGGGTCCTAAGAATAGTCTCATTCTGATATACTGCCTGACCGGAATCTAGAAAAAGGCTCTGTTCTGCACAATTTCACCTTTTCTCTTTCTTTAAACATATCTTAATATTAAGAACATAAGAACAGCATTAATGAATTACATCAAGGGTCCACCTAGTACAGCAACCTGTTCCTCGCAATAGACAAGCAAGCAATCCTGTGGAAAGTCTACAAGTATGGGCCTGAATAGGAATATGTTGAATTGTATTTTGGATTAATTACAATAGGCTGTGCTCTGATATGTATTTTGTTACAAACATACCAAGATCAGGATGGAACAAATGCAACCAGTCATGTGTGAATAGGCCTCTATTCCATCCAACTAGTGTTGAGATTAAGATTATAGAGTCAGGGTAGAAGTGAAACCCTTGAATTTTATAAAATTAGGCAGTGCTGGGCAAAATCTAGCAGTTAATCTTTGGAAGAAGTGCAATTAATTGATAGGGAATTGGTTCCCCATTCTGCATAGAGAGAACTTGAAACAGCTGGGAATAAATTTTTGTGTTGTGTGTGTGGCATGACTGCAAGCTCCAGTAAGTTCTGATAATCAAATTCCTGGAGTCAACCTTATTTATTACTAATGTAGTAAGGAGCAACTAGATGGTTCAAAATTGGGCGTGTGCCAAGGTTGTATACTGTCTCCTTATTTATTTAACTTATACACAGAATATATTGTGGAATTACTGGACTAGAAGAAATGAAAATTAGAATTAAAACTGCTTGGAGAAACATCAATAACTTTGCATCTGCTGGTTTTACATTCTGATGGCTGCAAGCAAGGAAGACTTAAGGTATATCTTGCTGAAAGTGAAAAAGGAGAGTGCAAAACCACTCTATTCAATATTTTAAAAAACTAAGATTATATCAGGCAGTGCCAATCCAATGCAATTATACAGAGAAAAAAATGAGGGAGTTACAGACTGCCTTCCTAGGCTCAAAAATACACAGGAATGTGATTGTAGACATGAAATAGACATTTGCTACTTGGGAGAAAGACTGTAACAAGTCAAGAAAAAATATTAAAGCACAGAGACATCACACTGACACAACAGAGGTACATATATGATTCACAGTTGTAATATCTGGCTATAAAATCTGGATTATCAGAAAGTCTGAATAAATAAAATGTTATACTTTGAATTGTGGTGCTGGATTTTGTTGAGAATACCTTTGACTAGAAATAGAATAAAATGTTCATTTTTTTATTGATTACATAGATAGATTTTCTCCACAATGATCTGTCCCTAACCTGGTCCTTCTGTTCTTCCAATGGTGTACTTATCACACTGTAACTGAGTCTATCCATCTTGCTGCTGTTCATCCTCTTCTTCTTTCCTTCCACCCTTCCCAGCATTAGAGTCTTCTGCAGGGAGCCATGTCTTCACATAATGTGTCCAAAGTAGGATAATTTGAGTTTGTTCATTTGTCCCTCAAGTGAGAACTCTGTTCAGCATTAGATGAAGTAAAATGAGAGTGATTGCTAGAAGCACCAATAATGAAGCTACAGTAAATACCTAATGCAAATCTAAGAGTTATTGGAGAAGACACTGATATTTGGAAAAACTGAAGGCAGTCAGAAAAGTAACCAACAGAAGAGAAGGTGAATAACTCCCATCACAGATGACACAAGTATGCATGAACTTAGAAGAACTCCAGGAAGCAGTTATTAACAGAGAATCCTGGGGAAAAATTGTCGCACGGGTCACAGAGTTGGAAGCAACTGAAGTGGTTGGAGTGTTGGACAAAGACTAGGAAAACCCAGATTCAACTCTTGAAAAAGCCAAACAATTCAGTGAATTACTTTGGTTCAGTCACTGTTCTTTAGCCTAACTTAACCCTTTGGGTAGTTGTGAGGCTACAGTGAAGCAGAAGTGAACATATGTGTCATCAGGGGGAGTGGCAGGGGATAAAGAAATGAAATCTATTTTTCACGGGCTCCAGCTTGTGGATCTCCTAGTGAAAGAAAACAAAGCAAATCCTGCAAGACTGAAGTCTGCTGATCCCCCAAGCAAACCATTGCCAGTCGTATGTTGCCTTTGCTGATGGCCAGATCCAAAGGAACAGGGAGGGTAGTCCTGCCAACATCTATCGGACTGAGGAGGGTGCGGCCTTGGCATGGGTAGATGGGCTTTCTATAACAAAGGAGATCAGTGCCTGAGCTTTTGGCTTCCAAGAAAGCAGCGTGCCTGACTGTGTGCTTTGTTGGATTTTATATTCAAATTGCCTCATTTTAAAGCCTTTCTATGAGCTCCTCTGGGAACCAACTTATCTTTCACCCTGTCGTGAATTTCATGGTCCTGCCATTGATGAGTCTTATTTCAGATAATAAGATAGTTTTTATAAAACTATCTGAGGATTTATACTGAGGCTGAGCCTATTGCTCTAGCTCCCGCTGTTGTTTGCTTATTAATTGCATGGGGCTTTCAAAACAGCAAGTGTTATTTTTGAAAGTTGCATGGCATTTTTTTTTTCATTCTTTCAAGCTTGTTTTGTAGCTCGTTTTCTTCTACCAGGTTACTTTCCCTAGAGAAGCAACATCAGGGAAAAAAAAAAAGCTGCTGGTAACTGAGAGCCATAAAATGAGAAGCTTTCTTTAGTAAGTAACTGCTGTCTTTCAAATGAAAGCTGACTGTTGTTTCCCCAAATCTGCTGCTGATACTTAAAGACTTTCCTAGCTTCTGAACAAATATCTGTACTATGCCTGCATGACCCTCCCTGGTTCTCTCTTCCTTTTTCTCACTAAATTCTAGGATTTTTTTTTTCTCCTGTTTGCAATTAACATCGAGAACGAGTGGCAGCCTGGAGAGGTTTCCTGCAAGAATATTGGTTCACATATTTTTGCAGTAGCTTGCCACTTAAAATGCCAGGCTGGGACACAGACCAGTAGTAGGTCTACATACATCAGCTTGCTCTTGAAATGAAAGCCTCTATGAGACTATTCTCTGCAACTCTTGCCTAGGTAAAGAGAAACAACAACAAAAATAATTGCAAATTTAATTTCTTACTTTCAGAAAAACAAAAACAAAAAACTGAGTTGCCTAAAGGAAAAACCAGAGGTGGTCGCCATCTAGGAATGAGACACCACTTGCATCAACTCTTCTGAGGAATCACAGAAACATGAACCTAATATTCACTGCCACTTTCCCCCTTGCTCATGCCCGTATTTGCAGTTCTTCGTGAACAGTGAATGTGTGAATCAGATTCTACAATGATCTGGCCATCCTGTGGTTGGGAAAAAAAAAAAAGTTAATTTTTAAGTCAGAAGGGATTAACTCTTCTCTTCTTAGAAAGAGGGGGGTAAAAAAACCAACAATGACATTTTAGTTCTACCTTCAAAGAACGAAGAGCTCCCATCACCTGCCACTCTTCAAATAGTAATTTGGGAACCCTCTTGATTATAGAACCTGGATTTGAACCCTGAAGTTGAAAGAGTTTTAAATAGTGGTATATAAAGATATAAAAGTAACAGAGTGTCCACAAAGTGAAAATTTAGAGATTGGAGCGTGCAATATTCTTTTATCCAAAAAGAATCAGAATAAAGCAACAAAGCATTTGCTCAGTCCATTCCTGGAGTGATGGCTAGGGAAAATGGCTCTGAGTACATCACATCTTAGGAGGATCTCTGCTTTAGGGACTGAATTACAACTAAGAAATAGAATAAGGTCCTGGTGAAAGAGCAGACTCATCTGTGCAGAACATAATCTTGGGTGGATTTATAGGGCTGCTTAAGCAGCTTGTTTATCTATCTTTGCGTGAGATTATGGTCTTCAGAAACAGGGTGGGGTTTTTTTTTTGCTTTTGTTTTTTTTTTGTTGTGTTATCTCCAGCAGAAGCCACGGCTGTTCCCCCTCTGCCACTGCAGACTAATTGCGTTCATTAGAGCAGACGGCGCAGCAGGTTGCCTCCTCTCTTTGACTGGACCCGTTGCAGCCTCCCGCTGTTCGTTTACTTGATGTGGCTGGAGTTATTAAATGGTTGTTTTCATAATGACATCAGCTCTGAATTAGATAAGGCCCATCCAGAAAGATAATTAGCTCAGCTTCAGAAAGAGCATGCATAAATACTTGGCACAAGGCAGACAGACAAGGCTGGATTCTTGAAGGATAGTTGATTGCAATCTGAACCAGTAGGTTTCAGGATAAGATCATTGTCGCACAAGTATTACCAAAGTTCTAAAATTGTAATTTGAATGGGAAAAAATTAGAGAACATGCTTGATTTTAAAATATTTTAAAATAATTCATCTTTTTGCTCGATGCCTGATAGCATTCACATGTGCACCCCAGTAGAATGAAATGTGCCTTTTAGTGCCACATTAAACTTAGCCTGCAATAAGCCCAAGAGGATTTTCTAATTAGAAATCAAGGTTTTCATGCTCTTCATCACCAAATAAAAAAAAAAATTCTATATGAGTAGGCAAAAAGGCAGGCTGGGAAAATGATTTCAAGCTATCCCATTTATTTATCTACTATGCATAAACTCAGTTTCAGTAATCAGGGGCTGGCATTGTCCTTGTATTCCTCTCATATCAACGATGCATCCATCTTCAGTTTCTCTGGTAAGTGCCAAACTGCCCTGGAATAATTAATTTTCCTTTCACACACTGCGGGGGGGGGGTGTCTTTGAGCTGGATGCAAGCTCATGTGGGGAATGCCTCCCTGCTTGGAGTTGACGGTGGTGGTAAGAAAGTTCACATCAGAGCCCATGAAAACTATTCTCCCATTGCAAATTCTAGTTGGGAGGCTGGAAGGGCAGTGTCTTTCTCCAAATTAGCTCTCTGTCCTTGGACTATTTGTTAGGGACTCACTCATACAAAAATAGACTATACAACAAACACCGTGTTCGGTTTGGCCCTGTTATTATAAAATTAAGAACCAATTTAATGTTTATGAATAGCTAACAGTTAAAATGCATTTTAGATTTTTTCTCTTCTGTGTGTTTACTGATACCTTCAGTGGCATCCTAAACTGATGAGAAGCAAGACTCCTGTTTGTAGAAACTATGGTGTTTATTTTTCAGCAAGGCTGCTGCTTCTAAGGATTAATCTAGATCAGTGCTTCTCAACCTTGGCAATTTTAAGAAGTGTGGACCAACTCCCAGAATTCCCCAGCCAACATGCTGGCTGGGGAATTCTGCGAGTTGAAGTCCACACATCTTAAAGTTGCCAAGGTTGAGAAGCACTGATCTAGATATTCTGGTACAGATTAACATATCTGGGTCTATCCTAATACAGACTGCAAATTGTCTATTCCTCTCTCTCTATAATATTCCCAGTTTCATTTTTAATGTAATAGAAATAAGAAGGCTGTAACTTAGGCTTTTCCCTTTTGAAAATAATTTTCTGTTTTAAATACTGCAATTCCTACCTTTTGTCTAAAATGGTACGGTTTCAGAATTCTATACAGCGTATGTAAGTTATTTGTTTGTATCCATAGCTTTTGAATGTTTAGTAATAGTTTACACCAAATAACCTGAGTTAGGTCTCTAATTTCCTGGAATCAGATTAGATTCCTTTTAAAGAATGTATTAAGAGCTTCCAAGACCCTGGTAAGCCCCTGATAAGGCTTTCAAGCCCCTGGTAATATTTAGCCATTGATAATTTAGTAAAGAATAGATAGGGAATGCTATGTATGCTGGAAAAAGGGTAGGCTATAAATCTAACAAATTTTGAGTACATCAAATACATTATAAGCAGGATTATTTTACATGTATAATCCAATTAATAAAAGATTGAAATGCTCATCTACTAATTACAAAAAAAGTATTTGAACAGAGAACAGAAATATTAATGCCATTTGCTTTGATAATCAATTGCTAGTTAGTTTGCCAGTTCTGAAGTTTCATCTTTTACCATCTTTTACCATCTTTCCATTATTTCCACCCAAAATAATGTTTCTGCTTTCAGTGCCTGCCTTTTTGTCATTCTTTTACAACTTTGTCAAGAAATGGTCTTTCAGCCTTTTTACGAGTTTCTTGCTACTTATGTATTTTAAATTAGTTTCTGTTCATGTTACAATATCTTACTAAATGATTCTCAAGTTCCTTCTTGGCTGGCCTTGCTGTAAATTTAACATAACACTTTTCCAGAGTGTATTTGTCATCAGACAAAGGAGTAGGCTGAGGAAGTACAGGGGATTCTAGGCTGTCCTTTGGCCACTTCAAACTTAGTACCAGTAATAAGCAAGCAAAATGTTCTATTAGACAGCACCAAGAAGTACCAGTTCCATTTATATTCCTTTTTTCACACTCACACATGTAAGTATGCCTTAGTTCATTTATGACATTTGTGGGATAGAATATATGCAGAATTTGGGTTGCCTGAGGAGTCATTAAATTTTAGGGGGGGAAACAAGTCTTTCCCAACTTACTTTCTCTTTGTAAGGCTAATCCTGGATCTGGAGAGCTTTTTATATATCTGCTTGTGTATTTCTTTGATATTGGAAATCCTGCTACTGCTGGCCTCCCCAGGTTGAATGAAATGGGTGACCAACAGGGAGACCGCTTTCCCAGTTTTAAGGCCCACTTGTGGAATGCTCTTCCCAGGTTAATGTCTTTGGTCCCCAGATTGGGACATTCTGATTCTCCTTTTCAGCCTCTCATTCAGTTTGACTTTAAGTACTTTTCCTGTGTTATTTATTTATTAATTGCATTTTATTGTTTTGAGTAATATCATCCTCCAGAGAGCTATGATTATTGAGCCAGTTAGAAGTAATTAACTGAATGAATGCATGCATGCAGAGTAGAATCTCTGTGTTAGATAGGATATTCAGTCTTTTCTCTGGGTGCCTCTGAACATAATTTTTTTTGCAGAAAGTGAGCTTAGAGGCATGAGTATGGTGGTAATTGTGGCAGATGAAGCAAAGGACTTTATGGCAAATGTCCAGGATCCTCCTTTGGGGAATAAGCAGGAAATCCTCCAACCCCAGCAGATCTAGTGCACCAGTTTTTGAAGTCAAATGATATCCATGATCATCTAAAGAAGCCTGTATCTCTGTAAACTATCTGAGTGACAGAACTGAGGAAATATCCATGAGAAGAGTCTAAAGGGTGAATGTCATACAGCAGAGCAGTTTATCACCTCTCTTTCCAACTCTGGCAAAATATTCTCATTGCTCTTCCCAAGTTGTGGGAATCAAGGTCTTTGTCTAGATAATATCCACTTTGGCTCTATAAAACAGCATGTTCACAAATATACGTTAAGACCAGCCACAAAGCCGTGATAGGGGGAAGGATTCTTTCCTTCATTCTTTTCTTGAGAATCTGTTTTTATGGGACTGTGTAGAAGATGATCATCTACTTACCCTCCACCATCCCACATACACAAATATTTGCAGTCACAATTCTGTGTGTATGCTAGAACAGGAACAAAAAGAAAGCAGGGTTAGAAAGGCAAATAAATCTTAACCATTCATTGTATTTTAGAGTCTAATTTCTAACTTTCTTAAACTAGCTAGAAAAAAGTGGACATTAAAAAAAAAAGAGAATGAATGAATGAGTGAATGAATGAATGAATGAATGAATGAATGAATGAATGAAAAACTCCACAGCTAAGATGCAGTTAAAATTAAACTATATGAAACAACTTTTAGTATTTTAACAAAGATTCAGTAGGATGGTTATGAGTAAGGATTGTGATGCAGTGATCCTAACCAGTTATCCTCTCATAGGCTAGCCTACAACTGAAAAGTCATATTTTCTTAGATTTTGCAAACTAAAAGCCAAAGCACTGATAGCTTTGAATGGGATTTCTCTGGACCTTTGATAAGCCAACTTAGCACTGATCACCAAAAATCTGTATATAGTATATTTAAAGAAGAAAGTTAATTCTACATTTCCTAGAAGAGAAAGTCGAAGGGATGTGTGGCACTTTGAATAGCTACCCATGACAACTTGGGAGGCCCACATGTAACCATTTTGGCTTCCAATATTTCAACAAGTCTGCACACTTTCAGTGATACCTGATAGGGCACATGTAAGTTCTTGTGGTGAGCCTGTTGTGGAAGTATACACTCAGTGCTTTTTGATCAGACATACCATCTTCTCTCCCAGATTGTACTTAGGGAAAAACCTGTTTATCTAGTTTTCAACCAAAAACAGATTCACACAGATATCCCAAATGGTTGGTCCTTCTATCAGTCTCAAAGCTTCCCTGCTCACAGATTAATTTTTAAAATATTTTCAAAGTATATAAATTAGATATATTGCATATGTCTATGTACACATAAACATGCACACACAAATGAATGCATAACAGAACAAATGTTTAAGCAGAAAAATGTACATTACAGAAAAATAAAATAAAAATCAAGATAGGAATCTTATCTGCAAGATAAGGGGAAGGGGGCAGTCTTGGATCTAGAGACTATATGCGTTACTACAGGAAAAAAGATGAAGAGAAACCAGGCTTACTCCATAGCAGAAAAATCTGCATCCATTTTTGTTTGAGAATACAATATAGATACACTCAGCAATATTCAGATTCAAAGTAGCTTATGTGACTTAGGCTTTTTTAAAAGAGTGACTAATTTGGCCACTTCTCTTCTGAAGAAAAGCAGCCACTTGATTTCATCCAAATCAAGAACTTGCACTAATTTTCTTCATATGATGGACTGCTTTGGGTGTCAGTGTGCTTCCGGGTCCAATTCAAGGTGTGGGTTATCACCTTTAAAGCCGTACATGGCGTGGGTCCAGATTACCTGGGGGACCATCTCACCCCCATGACATCGACCTGTCCCATCCGATCAGGCAGAGATGGTATGTTGTGGACCCCATTGGTGAGAGAATGTTGACTGGTGGGGCCCAGGAGGAGAACCTTCTCTGCCGTTGCCCCTGCCCTATGGAATACTTTCCCCCCAGAGGTGAGGCAGGCCCCCACCCTCCTGGCTTTCCAGAAAGAACTGAAGACCTGGCTCTGCCAACTTGCGTGGGGCAAGAAGAGACATAACCAACCCTGGGGGTGGCCGGCTCCTTGAGGACACTCCGCAAGCCTAATAATTTCACCATCAATCTCGGGAGATATTTATTATTTGTAGGACTATTGTTTTATTGTATTTTAATTAATGCTCATTCCTTTACTGTAAATCACCCAGAGTCGCTTCTAGGGAGATGGGTGATGACAAATGTGAAATATAAATAAATATAAATAAATAAATACATTTGTCCCAGAAGGTCTTGCTTGGGGGATGTGTGGCCAAAAAAAATAAAAAATAAATAACCTCTGTATTCTGAACTGTGCCAGAGCGTGTGCCCAAATGGGAACTGTCTTTTTATTCAAAGTATAGAGGGCCAGATTTTTTTTTAAAGGAAATATTGTTACCTGTTAGTTGGCATCTAGCTGTAAGATGGTACTCAACATCCTTTACTTACATAATACCAGTAGTCTTTGAAGTATATCAGATTTCCAGACTACCAGGGAGGTTTTTTTTTTTTTTTTAAGTGATGTACTGAATAATGCCAATTATTTATTTGGGGATTAAAAAACTATAAGTTTCAACTAATGTCTTTGCAGAAAATCTTCTACAGTTAGTACCATCTGTGGAGCAGGACATATTTTAAAATACGACTTTTTAACCATTATCTTCTCAATACTATTCTCTTTATTCTACCACTCTGAATTAAACTTGCATTGATAGGAAATAGCAAACATGAACATTTTAATAAGAACGGGATCTGTGGCTTAGCTTGAATTGGTCCAACAGCTGCCAAAGGAAGGAAAGCTTTCATTTTAGGGTTGATCATCCAGGCATCGTGTTCCATGTAGATGTATCAAAGTCAGCTTGTGCTGACTTCGGATAAGCTACAGAAAAAAGCTTTATATTTCAAAGGCAACTCTAACTCAGATCAAAATGCTATACTAACTCCATCTGATGAGCAATGAATTGGAGCTGTTGGAAAAAAGTAACATGAATGTTCAAACCAAATAGGAGGGATGATATCACATTAGAACAACATTAGAAGAACAAAACGAAAGCCACCCTCCTGGTTTTCTTTACGATTCCCTTTTGTTTCTACCGTCTGACTTTTCGGAATGGCTTGAAGGAATGCAACCTTGCGGGTTCACCTCAATGCAAAAAGATACTTTTCTTCTCCCATGGTGGAAAGCAACTAAAACATTAGGCCTAATATGTTTTCATGGGAATCAGCCTGTCTTTTCATTGCTTTACACCTGACTAAACTAATAGGAACAGGTTTGCTCTGTGAGTATTAATAGTGCAATTAGTTGCCTTTTCAGTTGCTCTTTATGCATTTATACCCCCATCAAGGGAGATGTTAGTACACCTTATAGAACTGCATAAGCAACACTGATAGATGCCTGACACAATACGCTTATAGTAGGCTAGAGGAAAAAGCAGTAGGAGGGAGACAAGGCTGCAGTCAAATGACATTGTATTGAAAAGGCTGGATTCCCCATGAATCTCTACCAGAGAGGTTGGCTGAGTCTCAGTTCTTGGGGTGGGGGTGGGCTACTCAGCCTAGCTGTTAGCTGGACATACTAAAACTAGTCATGACTCATGAGGATGTACAGAGATAAGTTCAGGGTGCGTCAGAGGAAGCCAAGTGCAAAACCCTCAGGGTTGTTTATAGACTACAACCAAGGCTATGACAGCTGCTAGATTGAATGCATGCTTTCGCCTAGGTAATTTCCAGTCTTGCATGTAAACAGCCTCAAGAGATTATGAGCATCCCTCAGTAGCCTGTGTGAGTTTCACCTGGGCTGAACCAGCCAATAGCCATTCCTGTCAGTGTTGCCCAGCCAGCCTGACTGCTGGCCACCAGAGCATTTGCTACAGTTCCATTTGCTAAATAGCCAGCTGCGAGGCGTACTTGCTACATTTGCAGGTCAGCTTGTGATCACCCATTAGCCCCGTTCTGAAGAAAGGAAATGTGGTGCTCTGCAGTTACTTGTCGTAGAGCTATTAGGGGAAGGGAAGTGGACTAGGTGAAGTAGAAGTGGGGATAAACTGCTGGAGATCTGTGAACCCAAGTCAGGAGGCAGAATGAGAATATCTCTGCTCTTTCTTGTCCCAGAAAGCTGAATTGCTAAAAATCATATAATTCTTCAAACTGACCACAAATTTAAAAACTCTGCAAGGATAGAGATGTGCATGCATCTATCAGCTAAGAATCTTACTTCCCTATCAATGAACTTATTTATTTATTTTTCGGTTAGTAGAAAAATTGTCTTTTCAAAAATGGATTAATTATACATGTCTTAAATATAACCCTTAATATCCAGAATATTGGCACTTTTTCAATTTCTTAAGATAATTTTCTTAGCAATTCCCCATGCCCAATATAACCAAAGTTCCTCAAAAACAGTCAAATTCCACATTTTTGGAGCATAATTAAACATAACATTAATATCTTCAGCATTAAGAGATATCCCTGTACATCTACTTATATATATTAAAATATTGTTCCAAACTGATGCCAATAACTCATAAGACCCCTGAGTCTTGTGGGTTAATGACCCCTGAGATTTTTTTACATTCCCAGCAGAGGAAATCTGATGTCTATTCCTTCAAATACATTCTTTAGGGAGTCACTAAACTCAAAATAGAATCTTTTGATGAATCAATTTCAGTCTTAAATCAAATAAAACCAATTTAACAGTCTTTAAAACATGCAACTATTGATGTTCCATTGTCAGATATTCTTTGTGCCATATATCATAAATGCCAGTGATTTCAACTTAAAAATATTCTTTTTTTTATACAATATGTTCTCACAAATTCCTAAATGTGCATTTCTGTGAAAAGAAACCCAATTGAAACATCAACAATAGTTTTCCATGTGTGTGAGTAATACTCCCAATTTTTGAAATAGTCCCTAATTAATATACAGGTACTCCTCATTTAGCAACTGCCTCGTACAGTGACCATTTGCAGTTATGACAGTGATGAAAAAGTAACTTTGTGACCAGTCATCACATTTACCACCTTCGCAGCTCTATAAAGCAAGGGAAAGCGGAAGTAAGATCAAAGCCCATTTCCTGGATCAGGAGGTTCTGCTCACAGTCATTCATGCCCTAGTCACCTCCAGATTGGACTACTGTAATGCACTCTACATGGGGCTGTCTTTGAAGAGCATCTGGAAGCTTCAACTGGTGCAAAATGCAGTGGCACAGGCAGTTATGTGTGCTCTTAGAAGAGCACATATTACACCTCTGCTTCGCAAGTTGCCTTGGCTGCTGGTTTGCTTCCGGGTCCAATCAAGGTGCTGGTTTTTGACCTTTAAAGCCCTTCATGGCATGGGGCCAGGCTATTTGAGAGACCACCTCTCCCCGATTACATCAGTCCATCCCATTAGATCTGGCAGAGAAGGTATGCTGTATGTTTCATCAGCCAGGGACTTGCAATTGCTGTGGCTCCCTCCTTGTGGAACATTCTCCCCCCTGAAGTTAGGCTCACCCTACCTCTGCTATTGTTTAAGAAGTCCCTCAAGACCTGGTTATGTCATCAGGCCTGGGGGTCTTTGGGAAGCAGAGACATTCTTAGATGGCTCCAATGTAATTGATATTCTGCTCTCTCTATGGGTTTGTATGTTTTAAATCTATATTTTTAAAAATTTTGATGTTTTTATTTTAATAATCACTTTATCTTTTTATAATGCTTGTTTTTATCCACTTGTTATTTAATTGTTGTATGCTGCCCAGAGTCACTTTGTGTGAGATGGGCAGCTATATAAATGTGACATGTAAATAAAATAAGCATAGTCATGGTTTCAGTTAGTGACTGCTTCACTTAATGACCGAGTTGCCAGTCCCAATTGTGGTCACTAAATGAGGACTACCTGTAGCTTGTTATGTATTCATTTATTACAGTGCTTATATATCACCAAGATCAGAGTAGCTCTGGGTAATTTACACACATAAAATTCAGTAAAACCATTAACAGAAGAACTTTAAAACCATTCCATCTGATGATATTAAAACCAATTTTCAAAGATCCCCATAAAACAAAATGAACCCTCATAATCCCAGGTTTTTAAACAAATGAAACTATGAGTAGACAGTCCCCAAAGCTTGGCAAAATAAGGCAGACTTATTGCCCTCCTGACAGATACAAAAGTTGGGATGAAAAGTTGGGGTCAGGCTGTTCTAGAGACCGGGCGCCCACAAAGATCTGTCTCCTGGTTCTTACCCTACACGCCTCTCTGGGTTGAACAATAGAACGGTTAGATTCAGTTCAGTGGAGATGATCTGAAGGTAAGCAGGAGCCAAGGCATATAGGGCTGTAGAGATTAAAATATGAGTACCAGAGTGGTGTGGTGGTTAAAGTGCTGGACTTGAATGCTGGACTTGAGTGGTTAAAGTGCTCACTGAATGGCTTTGGGTTAGTCACTCTCTCAGCCTAACCTACCACACAGAGGGAAAAAGTCATCCTACACTTAGATATTAACATATATCAAATTTTTAAAAAACCAATAAAAGGAACACTTGGCTGGAACCCTATTACAAGCCAATGCAGGGTCCGGAAAATTGTTGCTGCATGGCTGAAGCAGCTCTCGCCTGCCAGCATGCCACATTCTACACCAAATGCAATTTCTGAGTCATCTTCGAAGAAAGCTCCAACTAAAGCACATTCAGGGGTAATCCAGCTTCAGAATGGTTGGAGGCATGAACTATGGTCACCAGAGGATTATGCTCACCTTCTTTATCCAAGCTGTGAGAAATTCCAAGGTTCCAGCCATAATGCAGATTTGGATCCTTTTGGAAGGAACTCACTTGAGGTTTATTGGTTTTGTAATATTTGTTTGTTTATATACTGTAGATACATGTTGAATATAGATGGAGACACAGCTTGGACATTACAACAAACAGCTGACAATAATATTTTAATTTATTATTTCATTGGCATCCCTTTTTTTTCTAGGAGCTGAAGAATGCACACATAGGGTCTTCTCTCAGTTTATGCTCACAATCTGTTGGGCAGAGAGGTCATGAGTGACACAAAATCATTGAACTCCATGCCACATTGGGACTAGAATCTGGGGCTCCTAGCCAACACTTGTCTTACATCATTTGACAGAAGTAGCCAGCATCCAAAATATTATTAGCTCATACAACCCAACACTCCACTATCTATGACTCCTTGCCTTTCTTCACTTGGACTCAAGCTGGATTCTAACTTTCTTGTCACAGCTAAAATTGGAAGAATCCTTCTTGCTAGTATTTCTTCGCCATTCATACAGCTGCTATTGAGAGCAATCAGCCAACCTCCCTAAGAAAAGAAAAACTTGCAATTTCAGCAGTACTCCTGACTCCGTCAATGCCCTCCTATGAAAATCTAATAATAATATTCTGACTCTGAAAGGACATAACTAGCTCCCTCCACCCATTATTAGTTCCTTGGCACCACATTCCTTCTTTCTAAATGATTGGAATGGACGTATATTGTTAAATGTATCATGATTGATAACTGAACTGTAGATGTTTATATATGGCAGGACAAATGCCCATTTAATTTTTAACATGTACAGACTTTATTAATTTATCTCAAATATTTGAGATACAGATCAAAACCACAGCAGAACTACAGAAAGAAAACCAAAGACTGTTCAGCATTCATTTAAAATATTATCAACAATGTCAGTTCATGAGTTTCTACTGCACATTGATATCCTACTCTTCCTTCCAGAGGAGTGAAGTGGTAGACATTAGAAGGCTGATCCCTGGTTTTATTTCCCCCATAACTCATAATCCAGTGAGGTAGATTTATGCTGAAAGAGCATAACTGACTACGGTAATGGTCACTCAAAGTTAGAGGAAACTCAGACTCAGCTCTCCTGTCTCCATACCCAATCCTCCAACCACCCTGGTTTTCAGTTCTCTGTTGCCTGTCTGGGTGCCATTGGCTAATTGATTCTGACGTTACACAATGTTCATAAATATTCACATTTGTGAGGGGAAGTGTTCTACTGTAAACAAAAGTACAGCTTCTGTGACAAAACCATTGTGGCAGAAGGAAAAAACTCACCAGATGTGTTGTGCTCATCCTGAAACAGGAAATGAGAGGCCTAATGCCTGAGATGTCTCTCATCAGATGGGGGAAGGGGTTGGAGATGAAGTAGTTCTTTTAGAATATAAACAAGGCTCTTCTCTCTATTCCAATAGAAGCCTTTGGGTATTTCAAGTTTAAGTGCCCACCCATTTATAGCAGCATCATGTTCTTGGGAGAAGCACTGAGTGGCTGAGCCTTTGAGTGGCCTGTCAGGGTGTGTTGTGATAAATGCTTATTTGAAGGGGAATGAAAGGTAGACAGCTTTAATGAATCCACAAATTGAACTTCTGACACTATCCTTTTTAACCCAGTTATCCCCACCCCATCCCTATTACCATCACTTTTCACAACAGGAGCCTTAGAGGAATGTCCCAATAGGTGGGGCTAGTGAAAGGGCCCACTCCCTTTGTAATTTGAACACTGTTTTTTAAGAAGCTAAGTTACAGAAGATAGGTGATATAGCAGAATAGCTAAAGATGTACATATGTCAAGGCTTGGTCCACTCTTCACCTGTACCTTTCAGATTCATCTCCTTTTCAAAAGGAGATGATATTATTGGTCTACAATAGTACAAGATTAGCTTATTATTCTTATTCAAAAGTGATATGAACATTGAAATGTATATAAATGCAAGATATTCTTATATAGGCAATCAGTGCAATAGTGTGTTGGACTGTAATGCATTAATCAGTAACACATAGGTCTATCAAGCTGACATGTCTTACTCTGCCATCTCAGGCCCAAACTTTGGTCTGAAGACTCTAGGCTCATATACGATTGCCAGTTTTTCAAGCTATCTCTGTAACCATTCTTTGATAACAAAATTAAACAATTAAAACAATTAACAGTTTTATCTAGAATTCTTTGAAAAGTTGTTCTTTTAGTCAATATTTAAGATACAGATATATTAGCCTTTCTCACCCTGGTGTTCCCTAGATACTAATATTTGCTAGGGAGAGTGGGAGTGGATTTTCAACACAACTGATACGGACCAATTCAGAGAAAATAAGATTTAAAGAGTAACTGATTTAACCCTTGATGTGGTATGCCAGTCAGATCAGATTTAGCAACATAAAACTTGAAAGCTAAAACACACAGACACAGACATACACACACACACACACATCTCTCTTTCTTTTTCTCTCTCTCACATAGACATAAATATATGTATACACACACAGACAGTCCATTTTAATTTTAAATATGTACCATAGTAAATATGTGATTACACAATTTGATTAGTAAGAAGGTAGCATAATAGACAAAAAGAAATAATTAAGAGGTGTGAAAAACAAAAGAAAAAATTTAACTGACAGATCCAAAACATTTTTCAGGTTTTTCATCAGAGGATATTCAATTCAAGAGAAGTTTCTGTTCAAAAATATAAAAGTATGCCTACATAAAATGAAACACTATAAACGCTCTTTGTGTTGTCATCGCTTAATTATTAATGCTCTAGACCTGGTCAGTGAATTCTATGCTGAAGCCTATTAGTTACTTCCTATGGGTCTTAAATAATTTAACTCTTAAATAATTATTCACATGATTTTTTGAAATTATAAATGGGTTTGATTATTCCATATTTTAGAAGAACAGAGCAAATGCTGTTTATTTCAGAACTTGGGAATCCAGCTGCATTTCATGTGGGAGAAAAGTGAAGTTAAATTGGTGAACATATTGAAAATATTTATGGAAAAGTATTTGCATGTGTCTCTGTATCTAGCACTCATTTATTTATTAATAAAATTTGCCACTTTAGTCATAGAGACAATTCTAGGTGGCTTACATATTAAGATTTTTAAAAAAGGCAACTATAAAAAACACACAGAGATGACAATGTAATAACAATAAATATTAGTAATCAACAGCACACTGCAGAAGAACAGAATGCCAGATCCAATAACAAGGAGGACAAATTCCAGTCTAATATCTGTGAGTGGATTGTAACCCACCCTGTCCAGGGCCTGTTGAAAGAACCAGATTTGGAGAGATATAGCAGGGTCAAGCGCCACATGGGTTTCTGGGGAAATGGATACAGCAGGCACAACCACAGAGAAGGCCCATCTCCTAGGCCCTGCAAGATGATTGCTTTGTAGCTGGGACCTGGAGCAAGCCAACTCTGCCCAATCTTCCTGATTGGGCAGCAACAGCAGAAAAGGTGGCCCCAGAGGTATCCAGGTGTGACAGATGAGCTCACCCAACAACCCCATGTGGATGTTTATAGGAGGGGGAAGAGTGTTGAGTCCTGTATGATCCTGCAAAGCAGAAGTCTCAAGCTTGATCTGTCTCCCCCCATCAACATTGACTGAAACCAGCACCATAAGAAGGAAGAGTGCCCCCAACCTCCAGAGTCTGTCTAGAAGAATACCATGATCAGTGGTATCAATAGTTACTGAGAGATCAAGCAGGGTCAGCAGAGTTGCATCACTCCCATCCCAATCCTGTCCAAAGTTATCCATAAGTGTGATGAATGCTGTTTCAATACAGTAGCCTGGCCTATGCCCCAACTGAAAAGGGCCCAGATAATCTGCTTCCTCCAGAACCTTCTGGTGTGGCAGCCCCTTCACCTTTTTTCACCACCTTCCTCAAAAAGGGGAAGTTGGAGACAACACTGCTGATTCCAGTGATGACTTCTTGAGACACATCATAAAGCAGGTGAAACAACCTTCTCGCTCAAAGAAGAATCCACCACTGCTTGAACCTAGTTACTGGTCATCTCCTAGAAGGTTTTGACCAACCAGGACAGACAGGGATCTAGGTCTCACGTGCCTGAGGACCTGGTCCACTTCCTTGAAACACACAAGCTCAAATTCTCCGTAGATAACAGAGCAAGTCCCCTCCTCAGTCAGCTCCATTAGACCTGTCCAGTCAGAGTCCAATTCTGAGTGAATCCAATAACTTTGTACATCAAATACAGTGGGGCAAAAAAGTATTTAGTCAGTCACCAATTGTGCAAGTTCTCCCACTTAAAAAGATGAGAGAGGCCTGTAATTTTCATCATAGGTATACCTCAACTATGAGAGACAAAATGGGGGAAAAAATCCAGAAAATCACATTGTCTGATTTTTAAAGAATTTATTTGCAAAACATGGTGGAAAATAAGTATTTGGTCACCTACAAACAAGCAAGATGTCTGGCTCTCACAGACCTGTAACTACTTCTTTAAAAGACACCTGTCCACAACCTCAAACAGTCACACTCCAAACTCCACTATGGCCAAGACCAAAGAGCTGTTGAAGGACACCAGAAACAAAATTGTAGACCTGCACCAGGCTGGGAAGACTGAATCTGCAATAGGCAAGCAGCTTGGTGTGAAGAAATCAACTGCGGGAGCAATAATTAGAAATGTCAGGATTTTCATTCTCATGGGAAAGGATTCATCCCGTTATCTTTACAACAATAACAAATAATATTTTGGCTACAGAGATCATGTGAAAAACACCTGTTATTGTGTGTTGTGTATTGTGCTATTTACTGCCACCTATTGGTGTGTGTATGCTAGTTACCCAGTGGGGGTGGCATAGAGCTATAATACAAGGGGAGGAAAATGTTCAGTCTCTCTGAGTAGTTGTTAGTTGTTTTAGTGTTAGCCACTATGTAGGTTTTATGGGCTACGTAGTTGTAACAAAGTACCAAGTAGTGTACCTCTTCTCTAAGAGTTTGTAGCTAGAGATTTTGTTACGCTTGTGTTGCTAATAAGTCTTGGATGCTACATTAAATGAGAAGATGTGTTTTTCTTTATATTTTGTATGATATTTGCATTTTATGGAATTTTGCATTTTTATCAATAAACACCAGTTAGTATATATTTTTTGACTGGATTTCTTTGGGAAACAAGAAATGGACATTGCATTGTGTTTGCTGTCATGGCTAATATTTTCCTGGAGTTTTTGCTGCGCTCTGCACAAACAGGAGTGTTTGTGATTATCACTCTGCCCGACAAGAAAATGGAAGACATACAAGACCACTGATAATCTCCCTCGATCTGGGGCTCCATGCAAGATCTCACCCCGTGGGATCAAAATGATCACAAGAACGGTGAGCAAAAATCCCAGAACCACACGGGGGGACCTAGTGAATGACCTGCAGAGAGCTGGGACCAAAGTAACAAAGGCTACCATCAGTAACATACTACGCCGCCAGGGACTCAAATCCTGCAGTGCCAGACGTGTCCCCGTGCTTAAGCCAGTACATGTCCGGGCCCGTCTGAAGTTTGCTAGAGAGCATTTGGATGATCCAGAAGAGGATTGGGAGAATGTCATATGGTCAGATGAAACCAAAGTAGAACGTTTTGGTCTAAACTCAACTCGTCGTGTTTGGTGGAGAGAGAATGCTGAGTTGCATCCAAAGAACACCATACCTACTGTGAAGCATGGGGGTGGAAACATCATGCTTTGGGGCTGTTTTTCTGCAAAGGGACCAGGACGACTGATCCGTGTAAAAGAAAGAATGAATGGGGCCATGTATCGTGAGATTTTGAGTGAACACCTCCTTCCATCAGCAAGGGCATTGAAGATGAAACGTGGCTGGGTCTTTCAGCATGACAATGATCCCAAACACACCGCCCGGGCAATGAAGGAGTGGCTTCGTAAGAAACATTTCAAGGTCCTGGAGTGGCCTAGCCAGTCTCCAGATCTCAACTCCATGGAAAACCTTTGGAGGGAGTTGAAAGTCCGTGTTGCCCAGCGACAGCCCCAAAACATCACTGCTCTAGAGGAGATCTGCCTGGAGGAATGGGCCAAAATACCAGCAACAGTGTGTGAAAACCTTGTGAAGACTTACAGAAAACGTTTGACCTCTGTCATTGCCAACAAAGGATATATAACAAAGTATTGAGATGAACTTTTGATATTGACCAAATACTTATTTTCCACCATGTTTTGCAAATAAATTCTTTAAAAATCAGACAATGTGATTTTCTGGATTTTTTTCCCCATTTTGTCTCTCATAGTTGAGGTATCCTATGATGAAAATTACAGGGTTCTCTCATCTTTTTAAGTGGGAGAACTTGCACAATTGGTGGCTGACTAAATACTTTTTTGCCCCACTGTACCTAGCATATTCTTCACCTTTAGTCTTGTAAGATTAAACAAGTTTAGATGAGAATAACCAATGTTCTCAACAAAGTGTGAACACAAAACTAGAAAGCAGACCAAATTTATGCAACATACTAGTTTAAGCTAAAATGGAGTTAAATAGTTGCAATATGTTGTGGAAACTTAGCAATTGTTTTAGTGTTATGTATAATCAGGCCATCAAATTAAGCTGTAATATGGCTTACTTGTTAGGATGTAGCATGTTATGTGAAAACAGCAATTGTATTTCTATTTTATTAACTGAGGTTTGGGGTTTAGTATGTTTGACTCCTGCCAGGGAGAGGCTATGCTATTTTTTATGTTTATTTACAGTTGGGGAAATCCAAATTTTACAGAGATCGCCCCAGACAGAGAAGGGAGTTTTTATACTTCCTTCTGTAACTATAGTTATCATGATAATCTTTTAAAATTGTTTTTAACACAAAGACATTTTTTCCCTGTGTTATTTTATGGAAGAAAGAACAGTTATTTGAGCTATAAGGCTTGTTTGAGAGGCAGAAAAATACATCCCCCTCCTCTATGATGGGTTTTCTCAGGAACAATCAGAGTTCCTTGTGCACATACAGGTTGATGGAACTGTTGGTCAGAGGCACTGCAGTCAGATACTGAAAACCAATGATGCTGGTAGAATTTACAGATTCAAAATCTAAATTAAATATTAAATATACAAATATACAAACACTAAATTGCCATAAATACTTGTGGTTAGAAATATAAATGAAGTAACCAAAATGTCAGATTAAATCCCAAAAAGAAATGGAATAAGATAAAGAATACTAATCCTCCAGTTTTTCAGAAAAGACAGGACTTGTTGCCATCTGGCTCTGGCAATACATAACTGACAAAATAACTTTTAATAAGAAAAGAAGAAATCATTGCATTAGAACAGTTCTGGCTCATCTTGGACTCTGCCATAGGCTCCAAGGACATAACAGTCTCCTGGAGGCTAGTAAGTAGAAGACTATGTGCAGATAAATTTGCCTTGGACACCAGGCTATCTAAATCTGCATGGAAGCAACATTTCCATTTCCTGTTTGCCTCCTTGCACCCATATGCCAACTTTAATATTACCTTTTAGCCCAGCAATGCTGAACCCTGGCCCCCAGTCACAAGGAAACAGCTCAATTTACTGGCTGAGTCCCTTCCTTCAAGTAAAGCTCCTGGTGAAGATTTCCTTCCTGATGATCTGTTTAAACACAGTCTAGAATGGTGGGGTCCTATTTTGGTTAAGATGTTAATTATATAAATTTCACTGGCCATTTTGTAGAAGGCTGGAACCTAGCCATTGTAATCCCAATTTTCAAAAGAAATGAGTGAAATTCTCCAGCCAATTATAGGCTAATTAGGCTCATTGACATTACAGCTAAGTTATACCCCAAACATCTTTTGCATAAACTAGAAGATTGTGTTATTGACAATAGACTTCTTGGCGAGGCACAGGCTGCCTTCCACTTGGGCTATTCCTCTATTGATCATTGTTCTGTACCGTTCCATCTGAGTAATAAGGACACTAACATTGCCAAGAGAAAACATTAGGTTCCATTTGTGGACTTCTATTCAGCTTTGATTCTATAGACTGAAACAAACTATAGCTTAAACTCAAAACATTAGGTATGGATAAGAGGCTGTTGGATTTGGTAATGAAACTTCATACAGATTCCTTCATTCAGGTAAGATACTCTTCAACAGGCCTTCCAACTGACTCTATTACAGTATTTCTATTAAGGGTGTTATTGTGCTTCAGCTCCACTCTTATTCAATCTCAGTGTTATTATCTCTGTCCTGAAGGACGCCAAGTTTTTCCCAGCCAAAATTGCTGACAGAGAACTGTCTGCTCTGGTCTGTGCCAACAATCTAATCTTACTTTCTGCTACAACCATTGGTCTGCATAGATTGCTCTCTCGTTTAGATCAATACTGTTAAAAAAATAATCCCTATTTATTAACTTGGAAAAAAACAAAAGTTATGGTCTTCAGCCAGAATCTCCCCAGATGTAAGTGGAGAGAGGCAAGTAACCCTCTACTGATACCTGGTTGAGCAAGTAACCATCTACTGATACCTCTGTCTCTTATTTACATCATCAGATATCTGGCTGGCCCATCACTGCGCCCCCAAAGCTAAAACATCTCGGGAACGAAATGTACTACTCAGATGGTAATACTCTGCTGATGGCCATTTAGTTCATCCAGCACTTCATCTTCCTAAAATGAAGCTTGCCTCTTTTTTCCTTTTTGGGGCAGAGCTATGGGGCATTTCTCCAGCATTTAATCTTGAATCATTTCAAAACAAATTTTTAAAATCTATTTTGGCAGTCCCAAAAGGCACTTTCATAGCCTTTCTTCAAGCAGAGGCAGGCATTCAACCTATCACATTGATTACCTTTAGAGCTTATAAATACTGAATAAAGCTCAAGTCCCTTCCAGATTTTCAACTACCCAAACTTTGTCTGACTGAAAAAATGAAACATGCCTCTTAAGAAGCATCCCTACTGGTTTAAACACTGAAGGGACTTCTCCCCATGCGTGGATACTCACCAGATGTTCTCGCTCATGAGAACAATTTGATAGCTCTCCAGTCCTTTAAGAAGAGGATAACAGATATTTCCACACAGGTTGATCTAAGTGCAATTGCAAACAACAAAGTTGCCCCTTGGTATGCAATAATGAAAACAGGGTGGAACATGAGCCATATTTAAAATATGCCACTATCCCTTCTCTTCAGTCAGCCTTAACAAAACTCCGGATACAACAAATGCCCTCTGCTGTATCTGAGAGCGGTTACAAGAAGATCCCTCTAAACTTAGTGACTCTACCCCAATTTACACTGCCGCCCGCTCCAAATACTTGGATCCTCTCCTTCAGAGAAAAGCACTCTGGCCGGATCACCATAAGGTTGAATTGAATTTCTTGAAATGAATTGAAATCCCAGAAGGGAACCATTTTCTGGCGTTTCGCAACTTTTGCCTGTGAAGCAGCCCAGCAACATAAATATCTTCATTCCCTATGTAAACCTCACTTCCCTCGATTTAATTGCCACTATTGTTAATGGTTACTTTTTAAATCCTTATAACCTGAATCTTGCCCATCAATCATATTTTCGCATTTTTATGGTATAATTGACATATAACTGATAAACATGTATTGTTATAGCCCACGGGTGCAATAAATAAATAAATAAATAAATAAATAAATAACTGGGAAAAAGAAGATGTGTGGGTCTGGGTGGAAATTAATTTTCTTTTTTATGGTGAGAAGCAATCTTATTTATTTTCTAACAAAAAGTGTTAATTGTTGATTGAATCCTATACTGTTTTAACACTGAATTCACTGCTGTTGCCATGTTCTTTTTTGCGTTGTGCTCTAGCGATGGGGATACCACGCACTTCAACAACAAAGAGCAAATCAAACTACATGCCTGAGGTTTCGACAGATTCCCCCAGATCCTCTCTAATGATGTTCTAATCGTTTGCCCCTGATCTGGTGCACCTGATTCTAATTTTAGGTTTCTGAGGTAGTGATAAATATAGGACTGTGCTTCCTTTTTCCACATGTGAAATTTGCATTTATGTTCATTTAAATTACACAATGGAGTACAAAATGTAATTGGTGCATTATATTTGTTATATTACGATTTCTTTATCACTATTGCTGAAATGAAGATCAAATATCTGTATGTTGAAATACGTTGAAAAAGTCAAACATTTCAATGGGGTGTACTTTCTTTTTCACATGACTGTATTTCAATCTTTAGATAAAAACACATTCAAACCTTAGGCAGATTTGCTCCGTAGTCCTCTTTCTTTAAATGATGATTAAGTGGTCATCTGATGATGATGAATTTACTGATTTATATCCTGCGTTTTTACTAAGAACAGATTACCTTTCTCCCAACCTAGGTAGTATTTCCCATCCCTATGCCCTCCATTCTTGGGACAACAGTTTACAGTTTTAAATATCTGTCTATCATCTATCTATCTATCTATCTATCTATCTATCTATCTATCTATCTATCATCTATCTATCATCTATTTATCTTCAGGGGTTATAGATCACTCCCATCAACTGACTCTGAGTGGCATACAATTGCTCAAATCCATAATGTGGGTTAAACATAATAATAATCAAAATTAAAACTCAGGGCATATATTATAAAACCAAAATGTATACACCATGAGTCAAACATTCCAAAACCATAATTAAAAATAATTATTTGTCCAAAGGATAGTCATAGAAGCCCTCCCTCCAAGGCTTGGTAAAATAGCCAAGTCTTCACAGGCTTTCTGAAGATCAGGATGGAGGGAGGCATCTGAGTGTCTGGGTGGATACTATTCCAGAGGATAGAAGCAGCAATGGAAAAGACTTGTTTCTGTGGCTCCTTTAGGTAGAAATCTCTGATCAAAGGGACATGTAAAGAGCCAACTCTATTAGATCTTACTGGTGGGCAGATGTTACAGAAGAAGGCAGTCCTGCAAATATGCAGGTCCTGAACTATGCTTTAAAGGAGATAATCATCTGAATTGCAGTGGAAGCCAACTGGAAACCAGTGCAGCTCTCAAAGTAGAGGTGTTATACAGGTGCCTCACAACAACAATTTGTTCTCTTCCCTAGGAATTGTAGTTGCACAATAAAGTTTTCTATAGTAAAAATCTTCACAACTGCAATGAATTACAAATCCCCAAGTTTTGAGGGTTCTAGAGAGTCCATTTTCTTCTTCTTTTCTCCATCATTTTGCCTTCAAACAAACAAACAACACATTTATGGTGTCACTGGTGTAACATAGACAACTAATTGAAATCAAGTGGCTTGGATATTGGAGCCATTGTTTAAGATAGTACTGTACTATGAATTTTTTTTTTAGGACTAGGAATATTATCCATTTTGAAAAGGATAAAAAGCTTAAAAGAAGCCACAGGGATTCCTGCACAAATAGGCACTTTGTCTATACTATATTTTTACCCATCAAAAACTAATCAACAATAGTTTACAATAAAAACTTAATTTTGAAAGAATATACAGCTGGCCTCATCAGGCTATTTAATGTCTTCAGATTCCTATAGTTACCCTAGGAGAAATACTTTTACTTAAATGAAAGTAAAAGTATTTCCCCTATGATAAATATAGGAACCTGCACTATTTCTTCTCTAACGCCTCACTTGCTGTCTAATCATTTTGATTAGATGTACATCTGAACTTACTCATTTGCTTGGCCTGACATACATTAGCTGTTCTTTGCTGTTCCTGTCTGCAGTTCTTGGTATATGTAGTATTAATTGCATGAGTGAATATAATAATCTTTATACTTTCCTGATTTTGAACCAATCTACCATTAATCCAAACATGCCTTTGGGAAGGCTCTTTTACTTTCTACCATATATCAGTAAGTAGTGCTGTTGCTTATGGCATCCCATTTCAATGATCAAAAGACCACTGAATTAATCTCTAGGAGACTGGAAGTAGATTAGCCTACCTCATTACAGATGGATGTTTTTGTAGTTACATCCAACCCTGTGGTTTTAAGAATGTTGTATGCATTCATTCATCTATTATATCCACTTTTCCATCTAAAAAGTTCAAAACAGATTACAGTTTAAAAGCTCTCTCTTTTGCTCTATGTGTATGTGTGCGTGCGTGTGTGTGTATTCAGTAAAAACAAAATTGCAAGAACAGTTTCTAAAACCAAATAATCCCAATCTTCCCAAATCAGCCACAACAAGATTCTAATCAGTTAAATTAAATTTGCATGTCATGTATATTTATCTCAAGATTCCTTACAACTCGGGAAAGCAGGGAAGACTTACTTTACAGCGCTGATGGACAGCTGGGTCAAAACTTAGAATAGCTTGTCTAGATTTTATTAATAAACTTGTAATGTCTTAAATTCACATTCTGGAATTAATCACATAGTTCTCACATATATAGATATGGCCCCATTTTATTTTCTAACCTAAAGCAAATGCCCATATTGTTATTTCAGATGGGAAATTGATGTGAGGAAGGACGGTCATTTTTACAGTACTGTTCCCCATCTGCTGGTTTTCCACATCAGAATCATACCTCTATTAAAAACTAGATGGATACCCTACTGTAGATATTCCTTCAGCTAGGCCCAATGGGAGAAATTCAAGAACTCTTAGAAGAGTGCTACGATAAATTTGAAGGTTAAAATTGTTGGTATTGAGTCTGATCTGGATGCTGCAGTTGGGGTAGTCTCTGTAAATCTACCCAGAGTATTGTCTGAGCTGAGATTATGGAATGTATTTCAGTAAGAAAACTTATGGAAAGAGTGCAATTTTTTTTTTTTTTTACCTCTTAGCATTTGATATAATCTACCAAGCATCCTTCCAAAGCAGCTCTGGTGGCATGACGTTGGAGTGATTCCGTACTTACTCATCCTATCGTTTTCAGAACCTTGCAGTGGAAGGGTTTTAACAGCTTGGTATTTTTGCTATAGAAATGTTTAATGTCTATATGAAATTACTGGAGGAGGTCACCTAGGGACTTGATATGAAGGGACAGCAATATGTATATGACACCCAACTTGACTTTTCCTTGTCATCAGAGACAGGAAGTGCTTGGATTCAGTAGCAGATTGGATGAGACAAGATACCGTCTTAATTCCCATATGCTGGAAGATATTTAATCAACTTTGAATGGAGTTGAACCTTTTCTTTGGAAACCTGGATGAACTTTGTGGCATGAAATGTCTTTTGCCAGATTCCACTGATGTTAACCATGCTCTAATAATATCCCATCTGGATGACTGCCATACCTTTTGTAAAGAGTTGCCTCTAAAAACAGTTGGAAACTATACGTGGTGTTGAATGCAATGGCTAGAATTCTGATTAGCACTACTTGCCTGGTTCATGTCTCATTGGTCTTAAAATAACTTCACAGACTGTTGCTTATTTGCTTCTAGGCTGAATTCATGGAATGATGCTTATTGTCAAAGCCCCATGAAGAGTTAGGGATGAAGTACTTGAAGGAGTGTTTCTTCTGTTAGCAACCTGTCTTGTGCAAAAGTAACTGACCAATGTGTTCTCTAAGTACCATCTCCATCTGGGCAAGAAAAGGGCTTTCTCATAGTGGTGTCCCAGTTACAGAATGCCCTTCCCAAAAAGAGGTATCTGACACCGCTTTTGCTGTTCTTTAGACTAGTTTTCATTATTTATTCAGGCACCACCAAACATACTTATGATCTTAAATATTTTGAATTCTCTGTTTTTTTATTGCATTTTGATGTGCTAGTTGTCTTGATGTATTTATTATTGATTTTACTTGATTTAATTCTCAACATTAAATTATTAATAACAGCAATAAAAATACAAATGTTGCCATGGTGAATAACATGCATCATATGCAGTTTGAGCTACTGGTTAGTATAATCAGAATGGTTATTGTCTGTCTAAGATGGCCTTGAAAACCCAGCTGAAAGCTATGCCGGGCAACCTTCTTTGGGGAGTGACATTGCCTGCGGCAGCTGATATAAGCCCCTCTTGTTCTCTTTCCATGAGCCTGTGGAATTTCACCCACTTGTACAAATAACATGGAGTGTTTAAATTGTGTGTTGTCTTCTATTCCCAAGAGTCTGAAATAATGCATTTCAGATTTTCTTTTGCCCTCTGACTTTAACTATGTGCCTGCAAAGAAATCCAATCAATCATAAGGACCGATGTGACATTCTCCCCCGATAACAGAGGGCACTTTCTGGTCGAGTCATAGCACCAGGTGGTGGACCCATTGCAGCCCTGAGGGTTCCAGTTACATCCAGTTAATGGCCAGTCCACCCATGACAAATTTGCACACAAAGGCGACTCAAAACCCTGCACCAGTTCAAGCTCCGTTGAAGTTAATGGGGCTTGCGCTTTGACTGTGGGGCTGTCCAGCAGGGAACTCTTAATCCCAGCTTCAGTTCTCTTTTATAGACCACACGGAAGATGGCGCAGAGAGATAAGGTGGCATTTTGCGGGCAGGCAGAGGGGGAACGAACGCGAGGGAGCTGTTTTGGAAAACACAGGTGCTGTGTGTAAACAGAGACAGACTCCTGTCTAGACAGTATGCTGCAGGCCTACGAAAGGGAACTGCCGAGAGTACGTCCACGTCCCTTGAATGATGGCTATTCATGAATTTTAGCATTTCAGCATTTATATAGGAGCTGTACTTAAAAGAGACCAAACTGGCTAGACCAGTAGAGTGACTGACCTGACCTCTTCCAAACACTTTATCAAAAGGGTGTATAGTCAGGGAGGATGAAGTCACTGGTATTTTTATCCAAACATTGTCTGCAATAAAAGTGTTGTTTTTTTTTTTAATCTCATGTTTCTTTAGCTTTGGGCCAAAAGAGGTTCCTGAGAGAAAAACAGCTGAATTATTGAGGATGAGTGGCAATGTTGATTTGCTGGGGTTTTAATGTGGAATTCATGATTTTTTTTTAAAGGATACTTGTTTTTTTCTTTTGTTTTAATATCTTGCTCTTTTGTAGCTTTGGACCAAAAGAGAATTCAGTGCTAAGTTATTGGGAAAGAGTGACAATATGATTTGCTGTGTATTTCATGCTTGGGATAACTCGAGGTATTTCTGCTTCTCAGGTGGTGTAGGGATGAGTTCATGGTGTATACACAATTGCCCCCCTCTTCCCATGTTGGCATGGGCAAATGTGGTATTCCTAACCCTGCCTTCCCCAAACTGGTTAGAGATCGCCACTCCCACCATCACCAGTCAACACTGGACATGCCAGTCTAGGATGATAGAAATCACAGTTCAACACATTTGGAGGGTGCTAAGATAAAGGAAGGCAGCTGGGAAGCAGCAAAAGTAATTTCAACTTAGAATTACTATTTATTTAGCCGTGTTCAGTAGATTGGGCCTAATCCTGCTCTTGTAGTGAGTGCAAAAAAGGCAGGTGGTAGAGGTTGCATGTATTTTGCCCATGTACAGAAGAAGCCAGACTAGACTGCCTCTCTGCTTGCTCCTCCTTCTCATATTTACCGTGAGGGAGCAAGCTACTTATCTGGTTTTCTATAGAGTGAAACATGTTAAAATTAAATAAGTGTGTGTTCTCATAACCCTTCAGTGGTTTGCCACGCTTGCTAGGTGGCACTAATTGCCTGGCACAAGAATTTAATTCCCATTAGCTGGGAACTCGATGTCTAAGATCCTGCTGTAGGCACTGTTATCTTCAAAGGTGAAGCAGATAGGAATAAACATGGCATCTTTTGGGTGGGATAATCCTGCAGAGATCCTCAGTTGGTATTGATTTCTCTAACCTTTTAACCACAGTGTGAAGACAACTTTTACCTCCCAGTAAGATTCATTTTATTCTTCCTATGTCTCCATTTTTTACCCTGTTTTTTCTGTGGCCTTATAGATTTTTTATCTTAAATCAAAGATGGAATTGTATTATTCTTCACTGCTAGCTCACTTAAAAGTTTTTGCTGAAAAGCAGAATCAGAATATTTGAAATAAATAAGGCAATAATAGGATGAAGGAACCAAGTAGGAGGCATCGTCACCCTATCTTCCTTTTTCTCCATTGCAAAAATAGTGTGCAACTCTTAACAAGCTAAATGAAGACAAGGAGAATGAGGGAGAGGATAAACAGTTGGGGGAGTTTATATAATCTAAGAAGCTAAATGGCGGTGAACAGATCTAATTTGGGGAACTTGCAGTTTCTTTTAAGTAAAAAAACAACGGATAGCCAGATCTGATTTGTTTGGCTTTAGGCAGAGGTGGGCAACCAAAGGTGGGCAGGCTAATTTCAAAAGGCCCTCACAAGCAGCTAGTTGGACCTCTTTTGATCTTTTGGTAGCCCAGAGAAAGAAGAAAAGGGGCTGGGCCTTTCTACCCTGGCTTCACTGCGGCTGCAAGGCCATGAACTTTGACAGAGATATGTGTTCCCTACCCTAAGCAGTTGCACTCTGTAAGAGCCAAACTGTTGCATGTTCATGCTGATGTCATGGCACTTTTACCAGAAGACTTCCTCTTTTGTGTGCCATAACAGAGTCCTGATTTCACCCTTCTTCCTCCCAGGTTTTCCAAGTCATGTAGAATTGGGCTTTTCAAAGGCCTTTTATCCGTAAGAAAATAAACAAGAGAAACAAGCTCGCTCTCTCTCTCTCTCTCTCTCTCTTTTCCGTAGAGAGAGAAATGACTCATCCTTTCTCTGTATTTCTGACTTGAAGTCTGCAGGGCCATGTTAGAATACTCATATACTACATTCCTGTGTCAGAAGGTACATACATGTGAAGGTACCTGCAGTTTCATCTGTAAAGAGCTCTCCTTTAATTTAATTGGCCTCAATGGCTTTCATCTAATTCCTCAAGACAGAAGTAACTGATCTATTATAATCTTCAGTAAATTTGTATCCTGTCTTTCATAAAGAACCCTCACAAAGTAATTTGCAAGAAATTAAGAGAAAATACTCTATTAAAAAGCCATTTCAAAATCAGACTAGTACTGATATGACAGATGATGCTAAATAGGACTGGATTGTGGATTGATCATTATTAGGAATATTCATCAGTTAAATAAATTCAAGGGGAGAGGGAATATTTATATAGCACTGTCCAGTGAACAATGCTAATATATGTGTATCTGTTTAGAAGTAAATCCCTTTAAGTTTCATGAGGTTTATTCTGAGGTATGTACAAGGTTGCAGCCTACAGGATTCAACTTAAAACAACGATGAATGCATGCCTCTTTGTAGATACTGAAGCCTATGTGAGATACTATGCTTCAGTATCTACAAAGATGATGCATTGTTGGGGCCATTAAATCCCAATATGGCACCATCAGGGCCACAGAATTTTTTCTTTCTCCTTCCAGCCTCCCCTGATTTTGCTTTCTAAAGCTGGAAAATTTGGGGCCTTCGTAGGAGGGAGGGCCAGAAGTGCTGGGGATTTGCACTCCCAATCCCCCGTCCTGTCTTCAAACCCATTTAGTTCATCCCAAGGGTTGACTTAGAAACATTTCTTTCCCTCCGTTGCACAAAAAGGGAAAGGAAGAGCGTTTTTTTGTTTTTGTTTTTTTTTTAATGGAAAAAGAAGAGCTGCTGCTACAAATGTCTCTTCGTCCTTATTTACAGCTTGCTGCAACGCAACCAGCAGAATGTTGGAGAAGCTCTTTGGCTTCAGTGCAAGGTTGTGTTGCCCAAAAAGAAATGCTACCATTCCCAGGGTCCAGTCACCAGTCCCAAATATCCAATTTGCATGGTCCAGAAGAGCAGAGCAGCTGGATGAACAGCTAAAGTGTGCAGGGGACAAGAAGAAAAAAGAAGAAGTGTGACATCGTTCTGTGTAGAATCGGGTTAATTATGTGCACAATAAATATTCTCTTTAATATTTTATTTTACCTTTGATTCTTGGGTGGGAGAGGGGCTGTTTCCTTATTTCTCAGGTCCACTGAATGACATTTGCCTGACCAATTAAACTAACCCAAAAATGGTCTTTATTTATGTGTGTTTCACTGCCCATCATAACTTAAGCAGAGGGTCCTTCACTCTATTCCTTGCATAATTGTTTTGTCCCTATAAACTTTGCAACATGTGAAGCATGCCTTTCCCCCGTTGAGCCCCTTAGCCACATATTTCGAGTCTCTGTTATATTTCCTTCCTTCCAACTCTTCTCTTTTGCTCCAGTTTGTGCCAAATGGTCCTAATTTATTTGAAACCTGAATCCAACAACTGTTATCATGCAGAGTTTATTTTATTCTAAGGATAGAATCTGGGTGCATCTCATGCAAGCATTCTGAAAAATATAGATGGTTCTTTTTTAGTCATGTGGAATAATTGCTCTGCTATATCATACTATGATCATTTCAGCCACCCCATTATGCCATCTAAACTGTACTTCCATTTAATTGAATTGCTAGTTACAACAGCCACTTAATTTGGCCATAATATTTTAATACTCATATTAGAAATCTCAACAGAACATTGTTCCAAATCATAAATTGGCATTATCAGCTGTCTGCTGCCATCTGTGATCTAAGGAGGCAGAAAGGGCATGAGTAGTAAGAGACCAGAACTCAAAATGATCCAATATTTTATGTCTTTTTAACGCTTACCATGAATTATATCTGGCCATAAAATATTAGGTCTAGTTCTTATTGCTGCATACTAGAGAGAGAACCAAGGCTTAACCTGCCAAGGTGGAAATGAGGAACATAGATGACTGAAATAGAAAAATGACTTGCATGAGAGGCATAAGAAAAACAGAGAGGCAAAGATCAAAATGATGAACTGGTTTCCTTTCCTTTCCTGCCCTGCTTTTTGTCCTTTTGTATGTTAATTATTTTAGCATTAAGAAATCCCTTGAGTCTGCTGCATTTTCTCAGAGAATTCAGACCCTTCAGAATCTTCTTGTACCAACAGTTTCCAGACATATGAACTATATAAGTTTGGGAACTATTGGGTACAAGAAGATTTTGACCCGAGTCAAACAATTTCTGCAGAACATTTCAATGGATATGAACTGGTGCCAACTCCAGTATCACAGTAAATAAAAGACATATTTTCATATTACATTTGTATCATGTGCTATAAGAATAAAAACATACAGCTTAACCCTTCACAAAAATCCTACTTCATGAGTTGGTTCTTTGCTCTTCAAACAGATGAAAGAAGAGATATCAAAATCTATGTGCCAAATGCAGCAACAGTTCACACAAGAGCTTATGAACTAGCCACTGTATTTATGGAAATCTCCAGCTGTCATAGTAGATACTCAATTCCCTTAAGATTAAATGGTATAGGGGCACCGTAAGTTTCCTAGAAAAATGGCATTTTGGTATGTAGTAAAGAATCATCTCTCTTAGAAGCATCATATATCTTTGTCTGTATTCCTGATCATCTTGCTAGACTTCAGCAGCCAAAGGCCCTAGTGCTTAGTTAGTTTTCTAACTAACTAAGTTAGGAAAACTTAGTTTTCCCAAACATGGAGCACTATAACTTCCATAGATACATGGTTCCTTAAGACTAACTAAAGTTTAGATCTTTATCCTCTGGTGCTCCCTATATGTGATATGATTTACATTTTTCAAAAGTGTGCTAAAGCAAACAAAGGATCCAGACTGGAAATGCCATAATAGTTTCCTACCCAACCACCACCTATTTGTTGTTTACACCCTTCCTATAAACAACAAGCTATTACAGAGTCCGTTCTATTTTGGGGAGAAATAGCAACAACTGGGTTCTAGTCTGTTACCTGTAATCCCTTCCCTCCAGAATAGAAGGTCTATGTAATCATGTTTTAAGCATGAACAATATAAATGTTATTATTTTACTGATTTCTACTTTTTAAGGTAATCCTTCACAGACTGGTTTAAAATTAAAAAATGGTTTAAAACAAAACAGTTGAACAAATAACATATAATAAAAATTACCATATAAAATCATATTTGTTTGTTAAATTTCTATCCCGCCTTTTCTTAAGGTGCTCAGTGTGGCATGCAAAGCAGACTGGAATAATATCTGTCTTTCCTAAATCACTCATCTCCTGGTATCAGTCCTTCGACTAATGCATTTTTTGCCTTTGTGCTTTACTATTGGTACACTGATCATATTTGCTGTATTTTTAAATGAATATATAATATGATTTCAGAATAAAAATAAAACCTGCATAATACAGGTTTAAGTGGGTCTGTAATCAAGAAAGGATTAGAAGGATACAGTTTTGTCTTTTAATCAGACTAAAAATGGGCGGTTTTGCAGAAAGTTCTTATTCTGAAAAAAATAGGCAAATGTTAAGCAGATGTCAGAGATTTTAAATATCATTTTATGCAACTTTTATGTATATCCCATTTTGTGCCAGACAATCCTGAGAGGTGGCATAGGCTGAAGGAGAGGAGACCAAGATCCCACCAAGTGTGCTCGGGTCCAATTCCTAGAGTGAGAAAGACCTTCTTGAAATCTTTTCCCTTGCATTTTTCTCCTAGCCTTGCTCTGATATTGGAGTTTAAGTAAGGAGAAAAGCACCCAAGGAACAAATGGGAAGGAGTTAAACAGTGAAAGGAAGGCTTATAGTGTTCACCTGCAGGTTTCTGTTGATTTAAAAACCTTCTCTAGTTTATGTGTAATCAGGACAAGCCTGAGCTTAAACAAATAGTTTCTGCTATCTTTGCTAGTCTCACTTTGAGGGGTTATGTGGGAAATGAGCCAAAGACAGGTTATGAACAAGAGCCTTTCTTAAATTTTTGCATCCAGCACTTAAAAAAATAATTAAGAGACATATAGCTGCAGTTCCAAGTCCTATCTTCCAATCAAAGATTGTGCCATATAATTCAATGGACTACGTATCTTAGTCTTAAATCACCCATTCATAGATACCGTAGTAGTTACTAAATCGTAAAGCAAGAATGCAGAAATGCCTTGTCCATTAAGTCCATTAAGTCCATTAATTAGCCTTTGCCAAGCTCCTTTCTCTCAGGGTCTGCCCCCTCCATTGGCTCTACAGAAGTTAATGCTGCTGAGCCTTACAGTATTGCAAGAATTTCTTGGATAACACACATGAATCATTTCAAACCCCTAAACATTTTATGCTGTGCGTAAGTCAGGATTCTTCATATATCAGCTACTTTGGGTATTTATTCAGTACTTGAATTGTTAAAAGGAAAGTCACAAATACCTGAGCAAGCCTTATATTGCTTTTTTTTTTAATCTTTAGTAGGCTGGTACAAAAATTGAGACTGCCCTCCTCCCAGAGACCTTCTAACTTATATTTTCTATTGGGTGAGCATCATGCACATTTTTATCTGGATAAATGTTTAAGGCAATCTAAATATGGGAAGAGTTTCCTCTCTATCTCAAACAAAAATATTAGATTTGGAGCTATTTTTACCTATTAGTTTATTTTCACTCTTCTCCAGTGATTTTCCAGAAACCAGTGAAACTATTGAGGGGGAAATCAAACACAATGGGGTCTGAGGCACTCGGGGGTAGACACAATGGGGCAGACGAAAATGTGACAGAGGTCATAGACTCACGGCTGTTTAACTCACAGCTGTTTATAGGAGCACTCTTGGGAGTTACTGAGTAGAAAACGGGGGTGGTTTTCTTTGTTTTTGAGGTGAAAAATGAAACTATGCCTTGTTTTGCTCCTTTTTGTTTACTTGCAACTAGGTTTAGAGCTAGCTGACTAATCTTTCCAGTGCAGCTAAAAAGGAAAAGCATATTTGCTTTTAACTATTGAAACTCATTCTCACAATGCTGATGGATGGATGAATGGAGGGAGGGATGCTAGATCTAGATAGATAGATGATAGGGTTTAAAGCAGAGCAATATTACTAGTGAGATACCTACCAAATGAATGGAGCTGCTGTGTAAAATGGTGCTTACCAGTATGTGGCTCATTATTGACCATTTCTATCCAGGCATGTTAAGTATGGCAGTCCTGCACTCTGAGTCTGAGGTTTGCATGCAAATAGATCTGAAATGTGAATAGGGATTGGTGAAGTGGCTGTTGATTTCACAAAAAATATTATTTCCCCTCCCCAGCTTCTGCGGTTTCCCCACATTATTCCCAAGGGAATTAATAATTGTGGGCTCCTCCCAATACAAGAAGAAAAGTTCCTAGTTCCCAGTAGAGTGTCTGTTCTTCTAATTCCCAGCAATAAGGTTATTCCCCACACAGGAAAGCAAAGTAGATGAGAAGGAGGTTAGGCATAGACATTTGCAAAGCAACAGGACATTTTTATAGAAGGGTGGTGTTTTTTTGTTTTTTGTTTTTGCATGACAGTATTTTAATGAGAAGATACTCTCAAATGTAGGGAAGTTCTGCACATACGGTCTGTAGACCGCCTTCTACTTAGAAATGCTGGCAACCTGATTAACGAGCGGTTGGGATCAATAATGTTATTGTAAATATGGAGGTGTAGATCTCACTCTAACCACCTATTCATGCCATTAAGGAAATCAGTAGCTATATTCACAGGCATGCATGCAAACATAGACACATAGGCCAGGTTCATACAACACAATTGGCAGGGCCAGTTGAGGCTCCAGCTTATCATGGGAACTCCCTAATTATGGCAATACTGGGCAAGATGGGCAGTTTTAATCCCCAACTTTATTGAGGCAATTGTGAGTAAACTACTCTTCTCCATCAGTTGAGTTACATCATCCTAAGACCCATCTGGGCAGTTCTCTAAAGCAGTGTTTCTCAACCTTAGCAACTTTGTGCAGATTTCAACTCCCAGAATTCCCCAGCCAGCATGTTGGGTGGGGAATTCTGGGAGTTGAAGTCGACACACCTTAATTTGTCAAAGTTGAGAAACACTGCTCTAAAGAAAGGAGATGGAGTTAGAAAGCATTGAAAACTGCAGGGACTCCATTACCCAACTCACTGTCAAGGGGAGTTCAATGCAGAATACCCTTCCCAAAGACCCTTGCCATGCTTACTGCTGCTTGGCTGGCTAATGGGAAGGCCATTCAAGGCTTCTCAGTAGTCTGCTGCTGCAAGGGCTCATGGGATACCAGGTGGAGCTGGAGGAAGGGGGCAGGGAAGTAGCCCTAGACCCAGTTACTGTAGTAGGATTTTAGGCTATCAGCTTGAAAACCAAGGAGTTATGACCAGGTTAGTAGTTCACTACGGGGCAGGTTGTATGAGTACACCTGTCCTCTTTTCCTCATATTGGTATTTAAAGGAATCATGCCCTTCATAGAAAATAGCCTGCTAGAACACAAAATATTCAAAACATTGCAACAAAGTACAGTATTAATGAGATCACATACTGTAGGATGTAGATACACTAGAGTCAGTGGTGCTTCTCTTAATGCATAGATTCAATTTGTAAAATGCTTTGATATTTTACAAAAGTTTATCAGCTGGGTGAAGCATAGCCTTAAGGTTTTACAGGTAGTCCTCACTTAACAATGGCAACTAGGACTGGAATTTCCATCAATAAGTGACATGGTCATAATGTGTGACATCACGTGACTGCGCCACTTAGCAACAGAAATTCCGGCACTTCCAGTTGCCGTAATTAAGTGAATCACTGCAGGTCATTAAGTGAGGATGTCATGTGGTTGCTATTTGCAATCTCCTGCTGGTTTCCTCATTGATTTTGCTTGTAGGAAGTCAGCGAAGATCACAAATGGCAATCATGTGACTATGAAACACTACAAAGTCATAATTGCAAGCCAGTCACCAAGCACCTGGATTGCGATCACTGTGGAGACACTGTAATAACCAAAACTTTGAGGACTGGTTGTAAGCTATCGTTCGTAAGTTTGAATGGTTGCTGAACATGTGGTCGTTAAGCAGGGACCGCCTGTATTATAAATGCAGAAAATCTTGCACAACTAGCATTTCAACCGTTGGAGTGGGTGGGAAGGAGAATAGTTACCCTGCTTGTTTTCCTCATTCTCTGACTCACTCTATGCCAGCATTTCCTGGATCCTATGCAGGCTAACTTGGAATTCTGGATCTTGTAGTCCAACACATCTTAAAAATATTCAGTTGGGAAAGGCTGCTTTGTACTACTGTATCCCAAACAATAGTAAAATTTGAAAGTCTTGTTATTTCACTCAACAGAGCACAAGACAGTCCTTTAGTTATCCTGATACTCCAGCAGAGAATATCATTGTGCCTCCTGAAAAAACAACACCAAAATAAGGTAGAGAAAGTATGCAGAGCATGGCTTTTGGAATTCTTTCCAGTCCCTTTTACCAAAAATAGTCACGGGAGGCATCTCAATTTTATTTTGAGTTGTCTTTGTGTGTGTATGTGTTTCTGCTCTAGTGCTACATCTGTATGTGTTTGTGGGTATGTGCGCACTGAGAATCACAGGATGGGCTGCATGCGCTCCACTCTGGGCCATCTGACCAGGAAAGGGGGTGGGGGCTTAGAACGAATGCCTTATGGGGAGATTTTTTTTCTGGAGTGTTTTTCTCCACAGCCCCAAGGTGGATCCAGTCCATTTTTTAAGCCCAAACTCTCTTTTGCTGGCTTTTCCCATCATACCAAATTTGATCCTGTTCCCTTTTTGGAGAGTTATCCTGCTGACGGACAGACAAATGGAGGAATAGATATCCCACACTCCTTTCAGACAATTTCTTTCCAGTGTTCCATTGGACTGGAAAAAATGGGAGAAGCCACATGGACACCACAAGTAATATGTGGAATATCCCACTCCAAGCACCACACAATGTAGCCGATCTAAATTTACATGCTCAGAGAATGCTTTTGCTGGGGTAAGAGAAGAGGAGAGGGTAGACTGGCAAGTTGCTATTCCAGCAGAATAATGTATTACTTCAGGTTTTTTTATGTAAAGCGTCATCAGAGTTACTCTTGCTGCTCTCCATAAACCCAGAATAATGTTTGTTTAAATGTAGCCCAGAAGTAAGACCAAACTCAAGGCAAGCTACCCTTCCCTCATGACCCCTCTTGATGAAGTGCTGGGGATTGCCTGCAGCCAGACCAGTTTGAATGGGAGGGAGGGAGGCATCGCAGGGGCCTGTCTTGGTGAAAGGGGCCTTGGGGATGGGACAGGAGCATTCTCTCTTTCCCCCTTCTCTGATTATGGTTCCTTGCTCTTCCCCAAGGTAGTGGAAAAAGCATATGTATCGTAAAAATAATCCTGTGAGGTAGGTTAGGCTGAGAAAAGCGAACACTGTACAGGTAAATGGCCTGATAGGTAAAATGGGTGTCACGCAGCTACCCTTTCAGCTCCCATTTTCTCTAGTGTAAGTACATCTTTCTAGATTAGGAGCTCCACATGTTTGCCCAGCGAGTTTTGTCTCTAAACCTTCCACTGTCCCCACTGTCACCTGCATGAGCTCAGCTCTTTTTCCAAACTGCTCCTGGCACAAGTTGCTTTTCTTCCTTTCTTCCTAAGTCCTGGCCTGTGCCAGGGCGCTGCTGGAATGTTTATCAACAAAGGGGCTGGCGGGAAAGAGGATGCGTTGCTTTGAAGTGGCCCTGATTTGGATCAGGCCATTGTGTGCTTGTACGACAAAACGGGGAAACATAAAAGCCAGAAGGGCAGTGGCACAATGCGTATTTTATGCATTGTATAGTTGGCCCCGGTGGGGATTTAAGCCTAGTCTCCCCAGTCCGAAGTCAAAATGCAAACTGTCATGCCACCTTGCCTTAATAAGCACAGATATAATAAATCTAATTTTAAGGAAGGAACATATCAAGAAGGTTGCATATCATAGCAGCAGCAAATAATTTAAAAATGGTGTGGATTGGAGTATAGTGCTATGATGCCTGCAGAAGTTTTCCCTCTTTAACTCATGTCCTCATCACCACCCCCAAAATAGGCTACTGCAGTACATTCTATATGGAGCTACCTTTGAGGCTCCTCAGAAGCTGTAACTCATGCACCTTGCAGCTGCCTGTGTGCTGATGGGTGAAAGCCATTATAGAGGCTATATTTCAGATGCTTTATTTGCTGTCCAAATGCTTTTGATACAATTCAGAGTGTTGTTTTTTAATCTTTAAAGCCCTTAATAGCTTGAGCCCTTGGTATCTGAGGGACTGCCTTCTTCAGGTAGAACTGACCCATCCAGTCGGCTCAGCTCAGATGGGACTCTGACCTCTCTCCAGTCCACATGGGATGAGCCCAGTGGGGGCTGAGAGACAGAGTTTTTGGTGATGGCCCCCACTGTATGGAATAGCCTTCCCTAGAATCAGACTGGGGGCAACATTTGAGAAGGAAATCAAAACACCTTCAACAAGGCTTTTGAAAGTTGATGTTACCTCATGCTGGATGGTACTATTAACTATTTAATTAATGTAACTTATTTTCTATTGTTTTTTGTGCTTTTAGCTTAAGTTCTTTTTGTACATTTTTAAAGTTGTAACCCACTAGGAGTCTTTCAGATTCTGGCAATATATTACATAAATTCCATAACAATCCATACAAGATATGCAGGTAAATTAGACAATAGCCTAAGATGTAGAATTAACCTTTATTGAGCAATCGCCATTTTTGGTCATTGTAAGAGGGAAAGAAGACTTGCCCTTCTTGAAGAATATGTAATGTTGAGTCAGAAATATCCTATTACCTGATGCTGAAATACAGTCCTAATTAAATTTCATGTTCCATTTAGTCTAAAGTTTATCATTTTTGCTCAATGCGGAATCACACATACTTATTCAAGATTGAAGCAGAGAGATCCCTTTTTTCTTCATTCAAGTTGGCAGTAATTGTGGACATTTTGTCCTTTTATGGACCTGTGAGAAATACTACCAGACTTTCTTTCTTTCTTTTGGAATATGACTATCCTCTCATATGAAAATTGTCAATGCTTCTCTGTTTCAAATAACTATACACAGCCAAGCACTGATAATTTCCTGTCCTACCCAAGAATTGGGTTGCTTTCTACTGGTGCCAGTCACATTCCTCTGCCCATCCTCTCTGGCAGTTGAGAGCCATTATTTGCCTCTATTTTGTGACAGGGGGCTGCCATATATTGGATCCTCCTGCACAACCACCCTAAATTCAATGCCAAGTATTAACTTGGACTTGCCTTTGGGGAACTGTAATATAGCAGCCAATTGCTGCACACCAGAATTGAGCATCAGTTCAGCTTCCTTAATTAACACTGAAGAACTGATTTTTTTACTATTAGACAAAGGATGAACTGGAGACTTTAAGCCTTCACCTCATACTAAACATGAAACATAGGGGTGAACAAAATAGTTTTCCTCCTCTTGGAGGAAAGAATGGAACTGCTCATGGCAGGCTGGAACTTGAAGGTGTTCAGCCAGGAGATGGTGATTCAAACAGATCTGGGTCGCATGTTTGTCATCCTAATAGCTTGTATGCAAATGTCCCTAAAGTGTACAGAAATGCTTCTCATGGTGCTTTGCAAACACCACCTTGATTTAACAATGCCAGTCCAAATGCTATTATTAGGGGTGAAGGGAAACAGATTCTGGTCATAGTATCCCCTCCAATTGTCAATGCTTGGTCTAATAAGGGGAGTGCCAAGAATGCTATGAATTTATTTAAAATTTAATCTGCATAATGTTTGTTAATTTCCAAACTAGGGATCAGTTAATTAAAAATATCTAAGTAATATCTGGAACATTCAACCCCAATACATCAATTACTGTATGTCCTTTCCTAGACAGGAGTAGCCTCGCTACAGTTGTCTACACACTGGAAGTCTCACATTTAGATTAGTTTAAAGGGCTGCCCAAAAGCTGTGGCTGATGCAGAATAATTATTTTTTAAATAACTTAAGTTTTGAGAGTTTTTTTTTTAATGTCAGGGTCCAATAGGTGCTATCTAATGGCATGAGAAGCATTGTGATGTTTGTGGACAATTCAAAAGTACTGCGTAAAACACAGTGACCTCTTTATATTCGAATAACTGATGGGGTAAATTTAGCATCGTGTTTCTGTGATATAGATGGTTGGCGTTTTCAGCATTGCTTAAACTTCAGGGAGGTTCATGTTATCCAGAATGGATATGTATATTGGTTGTCTAAAATATCTTATTTAGAATACTTTATTGAATTAGTATGAAATCCTCCGGTCTTTTTACACAAATACATTATTTTTACATTGTTTTTAACTTCTTGTTGTAATACTGTATATTAATTTGCTTTGTAGTGAATTGTTTCAAATGTCTAATAATGGCAAACAATATAAAATACTCACCCACAAATATATAATCATTTATTATATAAATGTATTATTATATAAAATAAATGCAAAGTAGCTGAATTGGCAGGCAACTCAGCCTTTCTGTGTTAAGGAAACAGGATACTGAAGAATGGCAGTATCTCTGTATGATAAATTTAGGAGAACAGATGAGTGATTCTGAGGTTTTAAAAGTAGAACTCAGAGTTGCCCCTGCTGTTAACAATCCCAGAAGAAATTTTCTTTCTCTTGTTTAAATATAGCCTTGTAATAGGAACAAACACAAGGGCAAACTGCCCTTCCCCTAATGACCCCTCTTGATGAAGTGCTGGGGATTGCCCGCAGCCAGACTCATTCAGGCTGGGAGGGAGGGAAGGAGGCATCACAGGGGCCTCTCTCAGCGGGAAGGGGCTTTGGGCTGGGCACACAGTACTAAAAAGTTGTTTTTCCTTTTTAGAAGTTCTACTTCTAAACTTCTGTTGTACCTCCTCATTTCCTTATGACCTCCACTTTCTCCAGCTGCACATAAGCTACAATGAACTGTATTTTATCTGTTATGGCAGTGGTCCCTCACAACATAAGTTAAAACAAACTAGAACCTATACTTTGTATTTAAAAATACATCTGATCAGCATAAAAAGAAGAATACAGCAAGAAAATGAAAGGCATGCATTCTGCTTAATTGTTCTTAGATCGTTATTCTTCTATATCAAGGATTCTACAACAGTAAACTGGGTTATTTTGAACATCCCATGTTTGGATAACAAATGTGTTAAATTATATGGCAGTTATTAGTCTATATCTTGGTCCAAAAAGGTTAAGAAAGTCCTTTTCAAGTCAAGTTTAACTTCTGGTAGGTGATCTCTGTTGTTTTCTTGGAACAATATAAAACTGGTTGCTATTGCCTTCCTCCAGGATGTTATTTTGATTTTTCTGATGGATTCCCATCAAAGTACTTACCTGAACTGTCCTTACTTAACTTCAGCCAAGGTCGGTGAAATGCTGACACTTAGCTGGAGCAAACCATTTAATCTAGAATAAGAGTAGCAAATTTTTTGTTATAACCTTTTAGGAAAGTATGGTCATGCAGTGATGTTTCCACAGAGGTAGAACCAGAATTCTGTCCTTTTTAAATTTGGGGTATGATGGGGTTTAAAAAATAAAATAAAATCAGAAGCTTAATTATTTATTTTTTTAAAATAAAAAAATCTAGCACCAGTACATAACTATAATGCAGTGGTGCAATTCAGGAGTGCTAAGAAAGTGACTGATGGTGCATGAAACTCATGTGTAACTCTGAGAAGCTCTATAAATGGAGTAACCAAGTACCTGTCATGTAAAAGAGATTTAAACATTCATATCAAATATATTTAATATAAAATATCAGATCCCAATCTATTTTGAATTTAAATGCTCTTCTCCATTGGATTTTTTTTTAAAAATGGAAGAAAGGATGTAGCCTACTTCTTCTTTGCTTGTGTTTATAAGATCCACTAAGTTCTGTGCAGCTTATTTCCAAGTAAATAGATATAGGCCCTGTTAGCACAATACATTTGACTGATCAAGGGGTGTCATGCAAAAACCATAACTCAAACCTTCGAAACCAACCCAGAGGGTTTAGCACCACAAAAGCAGAGATCAAATTCTAGAGAAGACACAAAAAAGATGTTTCCAGTCACTCTGCCCCTTTTTAGTAGCCAAACAGGTACAGACAGTCCCCTACTTACAAACTTTCGAGTTGTGAACTTTCACTGATATGAACAAGATGGACCTGGAAGTCGGGAGAAGGAGGAAAAGTGTTAGTTTCCAGCACACCACAGACTAACCCTTTCTTTCCTTCTTCTGCCTTCTGGGAGGCTGGAGGTTTGCATTGGAGTTTACAGTGTACTTTGGGAGGCTGCAATCTTCAGCCTTCCTCCTGCAAGGCCTCGCAAAGGGCCAGCTGTCTGTAGCCTTTTTTATTTTATCTAGTAGCCAAACAGGGTGGAAAAGGTGCAGGATGGTATGGGTAACCACAGGTAGGGCACAAGAGGTTGTTTAACTGAAAGGTAAAAGACAAACAAATAACAGCCTGCTAACCTCCTTTGCAGTGTCTGGGGGATTTCAACAGCTGGCCACTCTATGATAACCCAGTGGTCTATTACCATGGGCTGCTGGTACATGAGTCAGTGAACTGCCCCAGAATGCATCTGACTCAGTTGTGCCACCAGAACAATATGTAACCATAGGGTTACCGTCTATCCTCTCGATATTCAAATCTGGAAGTTGCTTGTTCAATAGTATAGGATGTGACTAAATAATTTTGAATAAGAGATTTTTTTTACATCAACATTTGAACTAACCCTTATATTTAACCTAGCTTGCATTCTTAAAAGGCAGATTTGCTCTTTTTTACACAGTCCTTGAGCTAGCTTGGAGATGAAACCTTGTCCTTTCATCCACCTGTTCCATTTTTTAACTGATTTTTTGGCTTGCACTTTTCTGAAGTTGAGTGATGGTTGGTTGTTAACATAACTGACATCTGTGCCCTAAGAAACTCTGGCTCTCAACTGGACTCTCATTGGAGAAAGCCTGCTCCATATGCTGCAAATTACAGTTATAACAATGGCTGAGATCTTAGAGACACCCTGTGTCCTGAGGTTCCACATGTGTTCCTGAGGTCAACCTTTATTTTTGAACCACCTCCTAACAGTGAACTGTTATATGTTTACTCTGAAGCATGTTTCATTAATAACAGTGGAGCTTACAGATAAATCTATTTAGAATTTCACTCTTAGATCTATTTATCAGTGCTGGCCTACTTTCTCAAACATAATAGTAGATATATTATTTGTTTGTATGAACTTTCTACCTAATACCTTTGATCAGCTACAAAAAAAAGTTCTAATGAATCAGTCATAGCATGGTCAAATATCCTAATTTTGAGCATAATCCACCTATCCATTTAAAGTTCTACTTAAAAAAGAAAAGGTGAGCAGGAACCTTTATATGGCCCGTTAACAGATGGCACATGGCTAAGTTTGAGCAAGTATACAGTTCCCCACTATGGTCAAATGGACAGCATATCTTTTTTTCTTTTTTCTTTTTGGTGCCTTTGAGTCAGTGTTGACTCCTGGCGATTGCCTGGACAAGTCCCTGCAATTTTCAATGGAAGAGAATATATGTAGCTCAGGGGTCAACTCCACCCTGCAATTTACTTGGCAAGATTTTGGAAGTGGTTTGCCCTTGCCTGCTTCCTAGGGCTGAGAGGGAGTGACTGGCCCAAGGTCACCCAGCTGGCTTTGTGCCTGAGGCAGGACTAGAACTCACAGTCTCCCGGTTTCTAGCCTGGTGCCTTCACCACTACATCAAACTGTTTCTAGCATATCTATTTAAAGTATAGTGATTGTTTCTTAGATTTGTGTCTCTATTCATAGATCAAAATATACAAACCGATACAAAACTGTGTTCTCATTTTTTTAACCTTTTTTTGAACCCTAATCAAACAACAGATATAAATAAAGATAATTATATTCTGCTATGTTTATAAAAACTATGGAGTGCAAGCACCATCTTCAATAAAGCTTCTTCTCATACATACAGAATGCCTGTTCCAAGAAGACACTTGCTAAGATACATACATGTATTATCTAAAATTTCAGAACTGTATTCTGAACATACAATTTCAGAAAGATCGTTTCTGCCTGCAAACAATGGTAGTCAATTGATTAAACAATTATTAGTTATGACTGATAAAAAATCTTGTAGTAGCCCAGATTCAAAGCATGGACAGTGTTTTGTTTAGGATTCAATCATTTAAATTGCAAATCTTTCCCAGAGAGAGTGATGAGATATATAATGAGAATGATAAGCCACCAACCAATGAACCTCCAACTTAGCCAGATTCTGCTTCCAACTCAGAAGACAAATTTTTCATGACTTCATCCCATTCTTGATGGAAGCAAAACTCTCACAATATGAGACAGAAACAAATTAAATATCTGAGGAGACCTTCAAATCAAACTTTTAAACTTTAGTCACTCACCATGCTAAAAAAACCACATTTTTTAACAAGCCAGATTAAAGTCAAATACAGCAGACAATTAAAAAAAATTGACTAAGATTGACTGTGGCGGTGAAAGAGTTAAGGGCATGATAGCTAGGGGGAAAAGGCTCTGGGGTGCCCCCCTTCTCTTGGTGCCCTAAGCCCTTGCTTATTTTGCTTAGTGGTTAATTCAGGGCTCCTGTACCCCTATGTTCTCTGGGTATCCCAGTAAGGATAAGATAGATCAGTTTTTTTCCTATGAAGGCAGAGAGAGGGCGAGGTTTTGTAGCTGTGTCTCCTCCCAGCTCCCTTGCAAATTTCTGTGCCCCTTGCCTCTCTGGCCCTGGAGCTTAGGTGGGGTGAAAGGGATTCCCCAGACATAACCCTGATTTGGGGCGGGGGAGAGTGTGTACCAGCCCTGAAGGTGGCAGATGTAATTCCCACCCAGTGGTGGCACTAGGAAGAAAATCAGCCCTTTCCCTGGAGTGGGAAGGAAAGAAAGAGAATGGATTTGGAGGCGGCTTTGAAAGGCAATACTTTGAACTCAGCTTTTCCAATTTCCACCAACAGAGCATGCCCGTTTTGAAATTCTTGTGCTACCACTTTTCCTTTGCTTCTCCATCACACCCAAGTATTTTCACTTGGTAGCTCTTGGACAGAGTGTGTACTCTTTTCAGGTTGCTGTTGTGGACCCTTGGGCTGTGCACTGACTTGAGCCTTAAGCTGATCCAATAGCAAACACTATGAGGGACTCCAGCCCAGGAGCTTGTGCAGAGTTCCTGTAATTCATAACACTTTCCTGAAAATCCTGTGGCTTCATTTAACTCTCACTTGTTCCTGTGATGCAGTGGTGGCCAATAATTATTCCATATAGCTAACTTAAATACTGTCTCCACTCAAGAGCTTTAGGAGAGGGACACTTTGAGGTTTTGGGTGGATGCTGAAAAGAGATCAGTTCTATTTCCACAATTTCTATCTACTCACATTTCTAATTGTATTTATTTGAAAATTATAGTCTACTTTTCAGTCCAGAAGAATTGTGATGGAAAGCAACAGTGAGGGAAGAAATTAAAACTTTAAAAACGTTGTGCCAGTTGCAAAATTAAGCATACTTATGTAGACCCAAGGAAATGACTAGGCCAAGGTAAGCATTAGTAATTTGCACCTAAATCTTAACGGATTAGGGCTTAAATTTGGCCTAAATTATTTTAAGTATGACTAAATCTGATTCCAACTGAATTTCGGTAATAACAGTTCCAATAGTGGAATCCACAGATTTCTCCATCATTAGAGCAAATACAGCAGCTTCAGTCAACTCCCATAACGTGAAATAATTCATATTTGCCTTTTTTAAAATCAGTCTGCACCTAGGGCCATTACTCTTGAATATTTTGAAGTTCAGATGGTAATATAATGCTTAAATGTGAAGCCACAACCAAAATGCTTTGTTAAATGTTGTAGACTGATATCCAGCTAAATTGGTCCTATACTAGATATCTGTAGTTAGAGGTATGTACATGTCAGCAGGCCCTTCTTTTGGTGTCTCAGATTCAGAATCTTGATTTTAGCTGGGAGTTGAAGTCCACACACCTTAAAGTTGCCAAGTTTGAGAAACACTGCTTTAAATTGTTCTTTGCTTCCACAGTAGTGAGAAGGACTATTTATTGGTACCATAGCATCTGAAGTGTAATGAGAGCTCCTGGATTGTATAAACAGTTACTGCTGCTGTTTCCTTAGCACCTGTGGGATATGAGTTGCTCTGGGCTTGGAAAGGCATCTCCATTCTGCACCACAGCTGTTCCAATTGTTGCAGCTAACTGTAGCAGTGCTGGGTCATGAAATCACTCTTGACAGGGCTTAATGGAATACAAATGCTGTTATTACAACTGTCCAACGAATGGATGGCTGTATATATGGCCTACATCAGGAGGGGCTGCCATATTACATTGCACCTCAGCTGAAGTGTTTTATGATTACATGATACTTTTTAAGAAGCCATGGCAGTTTAGATGAAGCACAGCACAGCTTATAACCAAGCCTTCCTCTGAAATTCAAGTATGCCAAGATGATTTTGCATATTTTCCCCCTTTTTTAAGTGAGGAAAGTTAAGTTAACCCACTCTGAGTATGATTCCTTCTGTCTGCTTCTCACTATGTGAAAAATCTAAAGGAAACAACAGAATTGAACCAGGATATGTAATTTACAAGGTAGACTGGTAATGATCATGCTTCCCTCTCTTGTATCTAATTTAGAATTAATCAGAAAAAATGTGTTAATTTAGCCAACATCTAAAACTGATTGGGTGATTATGGGGAGCAGTGGATGAATCCTGAATCAACCAGGCCTAATCGCCTGGCTGGCCTGTCCCTGTTCATAGCATGAATGGTAGCATGTTCCATGAGGATGGCCCTCTACAACCTCAAGCAAATCATGCAAAAATCTAGAGATAATAGGAGGATGGAGAGTCCATTGGAGAGAGGCTTCTTGGTGCCCTGTCAACATTGTTATTGAGAAGATGAGTTCCATGGCCAGATCAGACACTACTTCCTTTTCCATCACAGTCACTGGGGTGCTAGAACATGGAACTCCAGTTTCTATAAATGGTCTCTGAGCCTCCAGCCCTGATCCCTCTGGGATGATTTTGAGTCTAGGAGCCTTGTTAATCTGCAATGTCTTAAAAGTAGAACCTCTCAAGTCAAATGTTAACCCAATGGAAATCTTTTCCATGACTGTTTCAGCTAAATGTGATATTGTCCCACATTTGCATATTGCATTATCTGTAAGAGTCTTTCTCTCATGTACAAACATACCCCATCTGCTTGTAATTAGATAGTAGACCCAGAGTGCATGCTCAATACCAAGCAAATTTCTGGTTTAGTTATGAATTCGATAGAGGAATCCCATTTTTCCCTTTAGACATGCTGAAGTAACTTTATATCGTTACAAAGTATCTTCTTGACTTAAAATATCCATTTTGTCCCAGCCCCATGCTTTCACCTGGCCATGTTTTCACCCTTGGGCTGTGAAGCAGGGCTGCCTGGCAGGTTGCACAAGGGGTAAAGGAACCATGGAGGCCCTTCCATGAAGGCATACTGCCAGAGCTCAGGCAGCCTGCTGATTCAGCACAGTATGCATGGGCTGATTGAAACCCTATCACTCTCTGTTTCCCCATCAAAATGCAGCTGCTTGGAAAGGCAGACTGTTTGTCAATGTGTCCACATCTAGGAATTCAGCAGCAGCACATAGAGCTTTTTTATGCCTTCAAGCAATTAACAGATTAACTAGACTTTTTAGGGCAGCAGATTGCAGGATAAAAAGCAGGCTTTGGATATGAATATCCCATAATGTTCCTCCAATTTTGGAGGATGGAGTGGTAACATCTTTGCTTGTATCCATGTTGATTTACAGATGATATGGATGGGTACTCTAATAAGAGTATCCTATAGTTATTCAGAGGCTCATTGGCTCAATCTTTGTCATTCAGATTAAGCAATAGATTTGTCAACCTTGCTCCTACAACAATGGTATAATATGGCAATATCAAGACTGGCCAGTAAGCATGCAGGCTGCTGCATTTTGGATCAGCTAAAGTTTCCAAATCTTCAAGGACTCCACTGTAAAGAGCAAATTAGAGTCATCTAAGCAAGAGATGACAAGGTCATAAGCATCTACTTAGCACATCCTCTTCTAGATAAGACCACAACTGGCACACTAGCCAAATCTCAGCAAAGGCCCTCGTGATCATGGCCCTTACCTCCTCCTCTAGCAAGAGCCACGAGTCCAAGATAACCCCTAAATTGCAAGCCTGGTTGCTCTGAGGAACCACAATCTCAATGAGATTCAAAGATGGTATAGCCTTGAAATCAGTTGGCTTCTGAGTTAACAGCCATTCTGCATTGCTCGGGTTGAATCTGAGCCTGTTTCTCCTCATCCAGCCTACAGACCAGGTCAGGACTTTTGTTGTATCTCCCATTTGGCCTGAAGTGGAGGTATACAACTGAACATCATCAGTATATTGATGATGCTTCACCCCAAACAAGTGGGATTACCTCTCCCAGCAGTTTCATGTAGATTTAAATATGATAGAGAAGTCCAAATCCTGTGTCACCCCATAATGCACCTGAACCTAAAGATCTAACTTTTTCCTCCATCCACTTTAGCAGAACCTCTATTAAACAGTGCCACCAATTCCCAATCCTTGCAGGCAATCCAGAAGAATACTGTGGTGAAAAGTATCAAAAGCTGCTCAAAGATCTAGGACAAGGATGGTTGTCCTCCCTCAATCCAAGTCCCACCAGTGGTCATTTGTAAGAGGTTGTACTGAAACCAAGAAAGAAGTAGGAGTATTTCTAAACACAATCAATCAGCAAATGGGGAATCCCATTACAGATTTATCTAATAAAAGGCTCTTAATCTGTCATGCAAACATTCTGGGAAAGAGATTCCAAAGCTTCAAAGAGACCCTGTCTTAATGAACTCACTAATAAAGGAGGTTTAAAGGGTTCCTATCTCAAGTCTCAAGATTCTGTATTCTAACGCCTAATTCTTGATATTAAAACTTATTAAAGACTCTGTGAATTTTACTTCCTTGGTCTGTAGTCAAGGACTTAACAATGTGAATCCAGACTGCCAGGGTCCAGATAATGTGCATCCCCCAAAGCTCCTTATAACTGTAGCATGATCATTTTCCCACCAACCTTCTGCAAGAGGAGGAGGTTGGAGATAGGACATTTGTTCATTTCCATTGGATTCAGGCCTGATTTCTTGAGAAGGCAGATCAGCGGCTCTTTCAAAGATGCTGGAGTCTCCCACAAAGAAGCATTGACTACAGCCCTCTTGGCCACTTTCACCAGCCAGGTCAGGCAGAGATCCCATGCACAAATATCAGAGGGAACATCACAGAGAACTCTGATAATTTCCTTGACATCCACAGGCTTAAAAAACTCTAAGATAACATCATATAGGATTCCTGTCATCTCAGTAGTTTCTGTCCATCCAGCTTCCAGCTGAGAGCAAATATGATTTTATCCACAAAATGTTTGGCTACACATTCACAATTTACACTAAATGGTTCTTCCAGCTCCTCTTTTCCTGAGTCTGGAGCATTCCAAATAGTTGTTGACATTCCACAGATTCAATAAGAGTGGAAAAGTGATATATTAATATACTCTGGCCCATTTCTGAATCACAATTTGAGCTTGCTCACCAATGAGCATGTGAAAAATAGTGATTTTTTATTTTGGTCTAGAAAATATTTTGAGCGCCTCAGACAGCAAGATGCTCTTGAAAGTTCTTAAGAGAAAAATGTTGTACAGGAAGCAACCCAAATGGAGTAATTTGAATTACTCTGTAATTGGGTGTGTGCCACCTTCTACCCGTACAATGCCAGTACAACAGTGTGCCAACTGAGTAGCATGCCATTCTTCCATTATAGCAGAAAGGATGGCTACTACTAGATTGAGAGGTTAATGGTCTCTTTACAAGTTGCTGGTCTCACTCTTTAAGCTGACTCACTTTTTTATTATGGATGTAACTATTTCTCACTTAATTTTGAACAGTATTTTTAAAATTGCTTTAGGAACATTTTAAACTGAACTGTAAGTATTTAGAGGAGAAGATTCATCTCAATCTTCTGCTAACAGAAGTTTGCATAAATTACTTTTACCCTCCCTGTATGTTTTTAAAAATTAATTTTACATTATTTCTATGCCACCCCAATGAGACAACTCCATATGGCTTATTATCAATAAAAATGTTTACAAGTGTAAAGCTACAATGAAAAAATAAAAATTAATCAACCCAGACAAGACAGTAAAATATAGTAACAAAATTACTATAAAAATTAAGATCCAAAAGTATGGCAAAAGAGGACCATCTTAGAAGTTCCTTCTTAAATGTCAGTAGGGACAAGGCTGTCCTTAATCTCAGGGCCCAGACTATTCCACAAGATGAGGCAACAAATTACTAAATTTAAACAGACTCAACACTTTGGGTTAGCAATAGACAGTTTAAGAATGTAGTAAATAGGGCGCTGAAGAAAATAATAAATAGGTCAACATGTGGATATTATATATTAGAAGCAGCTTGCTGATCTTCCCGAAGGTTTTCTTTGATTATTTTGTTTCCAAAGTTGGCTATGTACTGCACATCTCCCTCCAGGAAGCCCACATACTGTCTGCCATAGTAGCAATCCCTACTGCTGGTCTTCATCATCTACTAATCAAAAACATCATTCTAAATATACATGTTCCATTTAGTCATGAAGGTTAAAATGTAGAGAAAACAAGGAGAAATGCTATGAGCTTCTGAAGGTGGGATGTAAAACAAACAAAATTCCCTGTAGCAGTTTGCCAGTTCTTTTTGTAAAGAAATCTAACTTGTATTAACTAACTTGTACTGTTACTCTATTTGACCAAAAAGAAGATATTCTTGGATTTTAGAAAATCTCCCCTCAAAAAGACCGGACAGAAAAAGCAAATCTAATACACCCTCCCATTTTTAATTCAATTTTTCCTGTTTTAAAAATCATATCCTTTTCTCAAATTGAGAGACTTAAATTATTTTAACTCCCCTGTTCATTTCATTGCCTACTTTAGCAGCAGCTAGGTACTATGTATTTTAGAAACAATATTACTGATTTTATTTAGGTAGTTAGGCAATATATCTGCTACCTCCAGCCTCATGGACTATATTACAAGTATGGTGCCGAGAAGTTTTAAGTTGAACTGCATGTAGATTTATGAAATGCAACTATAAAAATAAGCAAATCTGTGGAGAAAACTGCTGATAAATAAATGAGAAACAAGTACACAATGAATAGTTGAAAGTTTTATTCATATAAAATTCATTATTAAGAACATAAAGGATTGCATCTTAAAAAAAAGGATCTGCAGTTATTTACAGCAGTATTGCACAAGTAAAGTGGCAATTACCCTGTCAAATTTTCATCAGTGCAAAACACAAGTAAGCCAGGGAAACTGCAATAAAAATGCTACATATGCTGGGTTCTATGAAACAAATTAGTGATTAATCAGTACAAGATCAGTGCTACGTTGATGTTTGTACCTGATGACGAGGTCTGTCATACAGTAACTAGTGGTCTTTAAACCAGGGTGCAAAATTTCACTCTTCCTCTAAAAATTTAGTAGTTCTTGAATAAATTGCAGGTACTTCTTGATCATGAGGTAACAGCCATATCCTGTGCTATATAAACTGAGGTCAAGGGATGCGGTATTAACAGCCCTTAATATTAGCACAATTCAAGAAAGAAACAGAAAGCACCAAAAAAGGTTGTTATCTGGTATTTCATGAATTTTCTAGACATTGATTTTTGTGGTGGGTTGCTAGGGTCAGCTGAATTCTGACTTGCCCATGTGAGTTCTTAGGTCACTTCTATCATTTCTGAAGACTGACTAATTCAGAGCACTGCATGTTGCTTTAGTAAAATTTCTTTGAAAGCCACCATCAGTCCCCACAAAGAAGTTATGTAGAACAAATGTTTCAAGGCTTCAAGTGAGATGCTGTATGTGGCCCTTGGGTATGGGGCTTTTCTAATGACACAATGGAATTCTACTCTCTGCTTGCACTTCATACCTGAACGCTGTAACAAGACAGAGGAGGAGGCAAGAGCAATGAGAGAAAATAAGGGGATTAATATCGTCTAAAATAGCGCCAACTATCTCAAACTAGTAGACAGTGCTCTAAACTGATCAATCACTATTTTCATATATGCTAAGTAAAATTTAAAGAAAAAAAAAGACTTTACAAGAACTTAAATAAGCAGAAAATAAATATACAACATTTCTACAAGTTACAGCATTATGAAACAGTAGAGTGCATTAATTACAAAGAAAAGGGGAAACTACAGTATTTAACAAGTTCAATTTTACAAAAAGAAGTTTAGAGAAATTTCTGCTGCTATACAAAAAAAAATCTTACATGAAATAGTAAGAAAAGAGGAAACATTGCACACAGGTAACATTTGGCTCAGATGAGAAGAACTGCTCTAATCTAATAAATATTCAAATATTTACAATCATTGAAAGAAAATAAAAGCATTGAAAGTCTTAGTAATTCTCTGGGAAGAAATTTATATCTGGTTTCTCTACAACCAAAGAAAATTCTTCATAAAAATGTTTTGGCAGGACTATTTAAAAGGGAATTTTATTTTTTTTAAATCCTCTAATAGACAAAAAGGTTATATATGTTAAATTACATCAAGATTTTAAAAACCCACAAGTCTACTAAGTTCACAGTGGGGCTGTCAAGGCACAAAACCTGCAGTGAACTGGAAAACCAAATGGGCATTATTTTAGTTTTTAGATATAGGTATCTATACAGATAGATAAATGTCTGTGGAAAAAAGAAAGCTTGGGTTTGGGCCACACAGTGCCAATATCGTGTCATTTACTGTTTACGTTATAATTCACAGAATTTTAAAAATATGTATTAGGCTTATAATAAGTTTGCCTTAAGCCATGGCAGCAAGCTCATTGCACTTCCATGCTAGCAGTTAACACATATGGATGTGTACACATCTCAAGGCACTGGGCCAGCCAAGCCTTTCAAGAAATTGGGGGAGGGGGGAGAACAAGGGATGCAAAAGGGCAGCACAGATGCTGCTGCTCATGCACTAGGACTTTTCAAAGCCCCCCTTCCTACAGCAGCTCCTTATTTCCTTACACCCACCCCCAAGAAAAAGCCACTCCTCGAATTAGGGTATTCTAAGGAGCAGCATCTGCTGCCCCAATCCAAGCAAAGAACAAAGGAGTCCTCCAACATAAGGTGCATGCGTGGAACTCCCAAGATCCCAACCATGGATGAAGTTTACAGAAAAATTTTATATTAACACTGGAGTGCTCCAGGTACAGGAGCAGGAGCCAAAGGTTTCATTCCAAAAAGAAAATATGCTTTGGTGAGTAAAGAAAGATAAAGTCTAGGCACATTATGCTGGGTCCATGTTGGCAACCAACATAAGCCAGTTTGTGCTGAAAGATACTTCTGGTAATTATTCCCATTTAAAATATGGTCAAATTTAAATGCATATGACACACAGACAAGATTACTGGCAAACTCTTAAGAAGTTGTGCCTAATGCTGTGAATCGGCATCACTGTCGTTGGAATAGAAAGAATTTCTGGCATTTTGCACAGTATCAATCTGAGCAGCATAATGCTAGCTGTTAAATCCATTTCCTTTCCTCTTTCAATAAATCAGATTTTGCAGGCAACATGCAAATATACAGATCAAATTCCTATTAACAACATTGTCATTTCTATTTGAAATTAAGGTAACAAATCAAATTAAGGAAGTTATTGACCGACATTATCGAACAAGGAATCTCTCCCCCTTATAGAGCTACCAAGCAATGCTTGATTTAAAAAGAGCTGGCCATAAAAAGCAACAGACTTCCATTTGTGTCTCCCCTGCTATACCTGTAACTATAGGCATCTGCAGTGCTTCAGACACAATTCTAAAAGATGCTTCAAAAAAATCAGGAGGGCTCAGATAGCACTTTTTCCAACTAACACATTTTATTAAGTCATAAACATTTGTGAGTTGCAGCTCATTTCATCAGATGCATAAGTTACACATGAGATAAGAGCTGCATCGGCATAACCAAACTACTTTCCCCTCCCTTCCCACCTCACCCCAATTTAAGTTCTGTATCAATCTAGCCACTCAGTGCATCAGATGAAGTGAGCTGTAGCTCACAAAATCCTATGTCCTTTAATAAAATGTGTTAGTCGGAAAAGGTTCTACTAGAGCTCTCCTGATTTTTTGTTACCACAGACCAACATGGCTTTCTTCCTAAAAGATACTACAGAATGCATGGGAGAATGCACCTTAGCACTCTCTAAAGCACCTGCAACTTTTCCAAGAAATCAAACACTTGCCACACGATACAGGGACAACTGCTTTAAGGAGTTGCTGTCAAGGGCCGTGTTCCTCTCCCCGGTGCATTCTCAAGCATTTTTTGAAGCTGAATCTGAAGTGCTGCACAGCCCTATAAAATATGGACAAGAAAGGGTGGCATGTAGTTGTCGAGGTTGTTCTTAACACCAAGAGCAATGCATACAGTGCCAGCTAATCAACCTTGTCAGTTTGGAAGTCATTTGCCTGTTGAGATGGGGCAAGGAACTTTAATCTAATACACCCTTAATCTCCCCATTTCCAAGAGATGGTTAGCACTTTGTGTTTTCTGTCCTTAGTGACCCTATCAGGCAGTTATATGGACAACTTGCACCTGCCTATGCATTTTGCTTGTTGGAGAGCCTGGTATTTTAATTTGCTGGACTTCCGAAACAATAGGTCGAAGTAATACAGGGGATAGATGAGTCTCCACTAGGTGGACTAACATTCCACACATTCCAGGCAGGCACACAGGTTGAACATTTATGGTACAATACAGAGAAATCACAGAGGTGTTGTTGATAACACAGAGAAATGATAGAGTCTAGATTCTACAAATGCACTTTGGATGGCTTCAAGAGAAGTCTGTAACTTTTTGAAGGTAGGTACACATTTTCAGTGGTGCTGGTGAGACCAGAAGTAAGTGGCACAGTACTTGGAATCTTGTTTATAGTCTGTACCAGTATATATAGCTAGCTAATCAAGGACCAGATAAAATTACATGGGCAAAGAGAATAAGGGGCAGCTACATAAACAGAAACTTCTATGCAAATACTCACTTTCAGTTGCCTCTCATGGCCAAATAAAAAATGACGCATGAACTACTTGACCATAATGTGGTGCAGCACAGCTTTACTGCTTGCTTAATTTCTATTAAATCACTGGTGCTTTTGGCTTTGAGTTTTCCCAAGCCGTATCACCTATTATTTTACGTTTTGCTATCACCTATGATATTTGAAGAGTCAAACAATTTATATTTAATTAACAAATCAAGGGTGACAAAAGATTTCTCAGAACCAAAAGCTTTTTTGAAAGCAAGTCAACAGGCCTATCTGCCAGCCACCGTTCTTACATTAGAATTTTACTTACTATATTTTGATTCATTTTCATTCAAGATTGAGCTTGTGTGTGTGTGCCATATATTTTTTTTACTAATTTAATGAATTCAATATCCTGAGCTTTTGCACTTTGTTTTAAAGCAAAATTGTAACCCTTTTGGAAGCCCCCCCCCCACAAAAAACTGGAAGCATTTGATCATTTCTCCTGTAAATACCAAAGGCAAAGGCGCCTCAAGGTTCTGTCTAACCTTCTAAATTGTTCTCAGAGTTGTTTTCTGGAGCACAGTATGTTCTCATCTTTACTAGAGGTCCAATTCATAACACACTTATTTTCCAATCAGCACCTAAAATAATGAACAGGCATCTTCCTTAAAACTACAGAAAATGCCACAGTGAACTGGACTTGCTGCCATCCTGCCTCCTCCCACGTTAATCAGGGCTTTGGGACAGAATGGTCATAATTAAGTGGTCCAGCATATACTTTGCATGCAAATATATCTGGATGTTATACATCTCTGAGAAGGGTTGGCAAAGACGCATCTAACAATCACTAACCTAAACAGACCAGTGGTCTGATTCAGAATGAGGCAGCTTCCTACGTTTCTGGAGTCTTCTGTACCTAGTAAATGTAAGAGAACCTGAACCAGGAACTCTAGAGAACCCTTATTTTGAGAAGGATATTTGTTTCCATCTATAGGCACAGAAGGGGGATGAAGTGACATCAAATATGGCAGTTTCTTTTTGCAGACACACTTCAGTCTCTCCCATGGCATATGACAGACCCTTAGTCCATGGTTTGGGAATCACTATCCTTACCACTGTCTATGGCTTAGAGAAACAATTTGCTTTATTTCCATTAAGGTTGCACAATTCAGCTTTTTGGAATCAGTTACCCTTGGTTCAAGATTTTTCTTTTTTTCTGAGCATACTACAAAGTAGTCCTCACAAACATAGTAGGTATATGCAGCCAGTCATCTACTTTCTCATTTGAGGATATGAGGCTGCACAGGGGGTGGGGGAGATCCACAAATTCTGCTGTTAAAACATTTTTAAAAATCTTGTTTCCATCTCTCTTTTGGAATTTTTACCCTCTGAATCAATTTGAATACTGTGCTGCTATTGACCTCAAACCCATGCACTGAGTCAGTAGTTCTTGTACATTCCACATTATGGTTACTAGCTCATCCCTCCTGATAATTTATTCTAAGAATAAAGGCAGCAATAACTAAATCCAGAGTGTTTGTTAAAAAAAATTAAGACACCCAAACTGGATTTAAACAACAGTAAAATACCACAATGAGGATCAAAACAGTGCCAGGAATCATGCAGTAGGACCCTGTTGTAACAACTTGGGGCAATATTGCACAGGTGTAGGAACTGCTTTCACCCACATGCAAAAACTTATTGCTACATTGCCCCCTCCCTCCCCACATCAGTTTATGTTATAGAATATACATGTTCTATACAAATAATATAGGAAGAAAATTATAAAAGGCAACCTGGTGTCATTATTTGGACCATTTAAACTTTCACAGTTTAATTTCAACTTTCAAAGCAACTTCAAGATTTCTTCCTCTGGGCTGCAAGAAGCGAGCTCTGCACAAGGAAAGATCCAGTCTGGTACTTGCACAGCAGATGGGTACATATTCTGTGTAAATTCCTTCTGTGTGTAGACACACAAAAGCAGCTGACTTCAGTGGCAGAAATTTGGGGAGGAATATCCAGAAGTATCAATTCCAATCTTTCCACCTTGTCTCCACCAACTTCATTTAATGATCATGAGCTCTTCTGCATGGAAGTGGTCTGGAACGAATGGAGGCCCTAATTCTAGAGTCTGGCCTCTCACTGCTTGGGAAGATTCGTTTTTTAAAAAGCTGTACAATATGTCTTTAATATAAAAACTAAGGCAGCTTTACAAAAGTAGCTGGCTCAGTCAATTTCACTGCAAGATAGAGGAGCAGCCTACACATTTGCTAATGAGAACACAACATGATTCAACGATTTTCTTGAAAGCTTTATATAGCACAGGTTTTTTTAAAAAAAAAAGTTTCATCAACAATAAAATGATGTCAGCTCTATCTTCACATGAAATCTTGCTTCTAAAAAAGATGATCCATTTCCAAAAATCCATCACAATTTATTAATTCCCTAATATGGAGTCCTCCTGCTCCTTTAATTTGCTGGATGTCCCTTAAAGTCAGGAAGGGCCTGCTAGCTGCATTCAGAGAGATTGTTCATGGGCTTTGTTGCTAGAACCAAGTAAACAATCCTCATGGCCTCTTGAAGCGCTAGTCACTGCATTCTCCATATGAAACGGACGATGTAATGCAAGAGGCGCAAAATTATGATCTGATGATTTACTCCCTGGTAATCCAATAAACCCTGAAAGAAGAAACAAGAGGTTATTTTAAAACAAGCAGCTTTCATTTGAGGCAGTAAAGATTATCAAATGTGTAGGCCAAATGAGGAATTGCAGTACTAACACATTAAATGATCTGGGTAGCTTTAACAAAGCACAAATGGTAGAAGTGTTAAGCTGGCCAATAAGGCAGCTTATGCACTTCTACCATTGGTACAACAAAAGTGGGTAGAACTGGGATTGTAACCAAGCAGTTATCTTCTATTGGCTTTTGAGGTTTTTCTATTGCAATTATAGGGATATAGTTGCATCTTTAGATCTGAAAAGGAACAAGTGTGTGTGTATGATGACAAAGCTTCAATCAGATTGCTAGGTCAATAAGTATTTGCATAAAAATTAGTTTCTCTTCATTAATACATGAATAATTTCTATCATTTGTTTTTTAATAAATAATGTAAACAAGATTGCTTCAAATCCTCTTTTCCTTAGCAGGCGGTCCTCTTTTTTTTTTTTAATTTAAGCATACAATTGCTAGCTCATAGCTCAGTATAAATTTATGTAGATCAGAGTTACATTTCAAAGGCAGAGACCAGAACTCAATGGCAGGGTCTTGCTTGTAGAGAGATCCAAGTTCAATTGCTGCACTTTGCCTAAGCCCCTCTAGAGCCTCTGCAAATCTGAGTAGGTCTGGATGGGCAAATAGCCTGACTGAGCTGGTGTAAAACAGAGGGAGGGTATTTGTTGTTTATTGGCTGCAAATCAAATATGGTTGCCATTTATGAATGAGTTGCCTCAAGTATGCCACCAAAGACAGACATTTTCTACTATCTTCACTTACTGAGATGAGAAAAATAAATAATAGTAATCCATTTAACACTCAAGGGTTAAGTGGTGTCAAAACAGAAGTCCCCAAATGGCTAATGGTATAGAGTATGCGTTGGAAGATATTATTAATGCTTAACCTAAAGTATGTATATTTCATATTCAAAACTGAATATATTTGTTTTGGACTTATAGAAAAGCTGGAGTGTAAACAACATTATACCACAATCCTAAACTCATCCTTCCTGAGACATGTATTTCACTATCTTTTTATTTAAGGTACATATGGAGTATGTTTCATGAACATAATGCAAAATTACTTGGAGACATTCAACAACCATGGAGAAAAATGATTAACTCATAGAATTCTGTATGTCTACCTAATTCCTTTCCCTATATCCATTTTCTGACACTAATCGATGTCCTTGCTGTCTGCCTCAATCATGCTTGCACACGCACTGAGGTGGATTCGTTCAAATGGGTTCCCTCTACTACTGTATACATTAATAGGCCCATCTAACATGCTCTAAAACTCCTGTGGGACAAGATCTTAACAAAGAAAAAAAAAAGCTTCCATGGACAGCCCAATTTTCCCTATGTATGGCAATTTTCTGACATTCTATCTTCTAGACTCCAAATCCATAATTTTTTGATTGCAGTTGGCTAGAAATAAAGGCAGAAGAAAGTCTTGTGAATGCATCGTATCTTTAACACTACGTTTGGAGCAACTGTCACTATATTTAATCTTGTTCTACGCTGCTTAATGTGAGGTTTGTTACCAGAAACAAATGGTATATAATTTATGAGATCTGGTAGAGCACACAGAAGGGGGAAAAAAAACAGGAGACGCCAAAACCAGGATGATATTCTCGGAGCATAATCGTGTCATTGTCTAAATTGTTGACTCTTGAAAATGTTACAGAGATTCCCAAAGGATGAAATCTGGTAGCTATAATTTATCTGAGAAACCAGTGATTTGGTGTAATGTATGCCAAGAACCTAAATAAAGCTATTGGCAATCTGTGCCAGAGCTAATGAACTAGTGAACCTCCAAATTATTCTCAAGTGACTCCACCTGTATAAATACCCACTGCTTTTTTTGACTACAAATACATGCAGATACGTTAGAAAAGACACAGCCATGTAAGGCAAAGAAGGACAGGCACATTTGTGTGCTGCCTGATCTCAACTTCCACAAGGCTCATTTGATGAAGGGAAATAAAGAAGATAATTCAGGGGACAATCATATCAGTTATTTCTCTTTCAACTTTTTGTTTAGAAAAGGTTGTTTTAAAGTAATTAAATCCACACAATGAGCACATGCGATAGAGGTTTTCATTCATCTGCCTCAAACAAACACCAGAAAGTCTTAAGACGACCAGCTACAGCACATATGCACAAGAAGTATCTTGGGATACCTTAGACTAGTAGATTTATTGTGGTAGAAGCTTTCGTGTAGTAAAGCCTATTATGTCAAATGCAGTCATAAATCTGTTTCAAAGATCTTGAGTCTGGCAAGAAGATAAATTATTTTACAGCAGAGATGCACAATTTTAGAGTTCCTCCAAAGGCTACTACAAAATTGAGAACTTAATAAATATGTGGAAAGTAATTATAACTACACTTAACTCAGATTAAGGTTAAAAGGAATTGGCTGGCTGCCTATAGTCAATCATTTCTTTGTCCGATCCTAGCCAGAGTCTTGCAGCACTGCAGTTGGCTTCGCTTTAGCTGGAAAAGGCCAGATGGTGCAGCTCACCTACATCTGAACTGTTTACATCGTCCTTCAGTTTTCAAGCCAAGCAAAAATATAACATTTCTGACATTTCTAAAAACCAAGCAAAGGAAGGACGACAGCAGCAGCAGCAGCAGCACCGAAGCTCTTGCCTCATCCACCTGACATAATGGGATTCTGGCAAGGCTATGGCGCTTCCCTTCCATCTCTACATAACAAGATGAGAGGAAATAAGTTTCATGCCTGCAATTCTTGTAGGGGCATTCAAACAACAGCTTGCGATTTTTATCTTAGACGCGCAGGATTATTCCAAAATTAGCCTTTCACAAATTTACTTTCAAAATTGTAAAAGGCTTGTTTTGGGTTGTTGTTTAAAGGAGTTACTGTATTGCCATTCAAGACAACTTAAGTGGAATATCAATCATAATAGAAAGAATGCATAGGTTCCAGGGGTTATGTTTTTCCCCAGTGTTAATTATGTTTAAGCAGATGGGAAACCACGAAAGATGGCAATTTCTCCAAAACCTGACACAAACATCAATTCATAAAGTATACAGAAAGCATATTACTCCAACAAAATCCCCCAAGAACCAATCTAGATGTGAAATGACAGGCAGTCTTTATGAAAGGGCAGAAGTGGACATGCCCCTTGCTCCATTCCACATATGGACGGGTGCTGCGCACAGACACCTCATCCATATAATCTACGCGTTGTTCAAAGGAGAGGGAAGAACACAAGAGAGGCATTTCTGGGATGTGCCTATGGGATGCATAATTAAATGCACAAAGAAAGGTATGCTCTCTCTTCTACAAATCCCAAAACACTATTTCTATAGTGGAATTGTACCTACTTACAAAATAAAGGTAAGTCAAATTACTGCAATGTAAGAGATTGATTATCTATACTGTTTCCTTCAGCCAGAGTCCTGTTAAAGATCAGCAGGTCTAGGAGTATGTTTTGCATGTAGTAGCTTTTTTTCAGTTTAATGAAAAAAAGTGTTCTACCTTAGCTTGTCCATAGCCTGTGTTCTAAAAATATTAAAATATAGTAAAGCTCCTCATGTTTTCCCTAAATATCCACAAAAGACGTATGTGTGGGGGAGAAGTTTGATATACAAATAACACAATCAAAGCTGTTTGGAGCCCTTAAAAGAACTAGGGAATTGGCCTCAGATAAATTTATCTCAGAAGCCAAAGTTTAAGACTGGAGATAAAATGATACTTACTATCTGTCTGTTACAACTAATTGACCATCGACTCTAGAAAAAGAAGCAGGACTAATTTGACTATGTCAGATAGACTACCACAATACATAGTGCTCAACTTTAAAGAGAGACTGCACTCAAATGTTTAAAAAATCCACGCAAACCTCTTCCGTGCACAAAGGATGTCAGTTGACTTGGTGACTCTCCATAAACATTTGTTATGTGATTACGACACAGCAAAGCAAAGGCCAGGGCCCAGATACTATTTTAAGCTCAAAGGCGATTTCATTCAAAACAGCAAGTAAATCTTGATGTTTGAATACTTAGATCAGTGTCTCTCAACCTTGGCGACTTTAAGATGGGTGGACTTCAACTCCCAAACTGGCTGGGGAATTCTGGGAGTTGAAGTCCACCCATCTTAAAGTTGCCAGGGTTGAGAAACACTGACTTAGATGCATAGGACCATTCATCTTAGGGTGTGCTTCAAACACTGGTCCAGACTAAATAGAAGGCCTCAGCTAGCCACACCTTTTAAAATATTTGGATTGCTTTAAATAACAGAACTACGGGATTAAGGGCTGAACTGAAGTAAGAGCAAATGGCAAAAAAGGCCAAAATATGTAATTGAGCTGAAGTAGGCAGCTAGAATAAGAAAGATGGACAAGGAAATGTGGCTACTGTACAACAGACCAAGGGGTAAGTTCTAATGAAACAACGTCAAATGAAATCTAATCTCTGTCCTAGAACCACTTGTCTGTCATGTAAGTTTGACATACTGTACAACTACATTTTGAGACTACTGAGTGACATTAACTATACGTCTATATGTATTATTGTAGTATGTCCTGAGAACAGTGCTGCTTTTGCCAAGATCACTACAACATGAGCTTTACTGATGCCTTAGGAAACTCCAAGGAAGGATGACCTCCACATGGAGATCGTTTCCTCAACCTAGCAGTTTCCTAAGGGTTAACTTCTGTCCACTGGTCACTTCCACACGCTTGATGTAATGCAAGTGCCTGCGTTGGCACAACAGTGGAATGAAGAAATACCCAAATCAAAACAATCTGCAAGTTCAATCCAGGGAAGCAGGTGCATAGGAAACAAAAACAGACCTTGACAGCCACTTGCTCTTTCTGAAGTCTCCTGTGAATTTACTATTGTTATCAGTTGTAACATTTAGCTGCACATTCTACTCAAGTTTCCAGATATGAGGAAACTAAAAACTGTCTAAAACCTAATTCATATATAAACCAAATGACTCATCATAACATTTCATGACAGAACACGCTTCTGCACGTTATTTTCGTGTATGACAAATCAGGTGTGTGATGCTTTGCCAGCTGAACAAGAAAGCTACATAGTCCAAAATAAAGGCGTGAAAAACCGGAAGGAGCTAAATATAAAACATATTAAACAGCCAAAGAAGTTTAGCCAAAACAAATAGCTAATGGGAAGCAAAACAGTATTGAGGAAATATTTCTTAGGCTGAAAACAGCAGCCTGGAAAAAGTTGGTACACCACTGGTGCAAGTTAACCAGCGATGCACATAACATGGGCAGTCAAGAGAAAGGCAGCGGGAAGCTTAACCCTTCCTTACCTCCTCCTCCTCCTCCTCCTCCTCCCCTGCCCTTTGGCTGTTCATCCCTCAAGGAGGAGCAGACAAGGCGGAAGATTCAGCATCACGAGCCTGCCACCATCTTTCCACCCCTTTCCCATGCATTTGCTTTAAATAGTCAACCTATGAATGCTTCACGTACACTGTAGGAAAACAAAAGAGGAGTCTGCCAATGTTGCTATCACAGGACAGTTTGTGGTAACAATACGTGAACTTCTAAGTTAGGGCATCAGGTCTGCCAGCCTAGGCTAAAGGCCAAAGACCCACAAGGGATATACAAGGGAAACAGAGGACAGGATGAATGCCAAAGAAACAGAAAGGACATTTAAAGAATACTGGGAAATTAAGAGTTTATAATGTACATTTAAGACACACATATATTACATACACAAAAGAGAAGAAATCCCACCTTTTGTACATTTTGAAAGTTGTTTCCATTTGAGCAGAAGGAATCAAGCTGCAACTGCTATTTGTAACTGGGCAATACTGAATTGGACATATTGAACTCCAAAATGGATCTATTCATGTATGACCAAAAGCAACACAGAGGTTCTACCATATCCAAATTTGCCACATACAATACAAATTTCCTATACAATAACACAATGCACTGAACTATGGTGTATTATTTGATTCCCATTACTCTTAAAACAATCAGTATTATCCACATACCCTTAATTACACAGAATTATGATCCAAAAGCTACTCCATTTACCAAATGCATCAAGAACCAACGAGAAACCTTACAGTGACATGCAGCACATGTATCAAATGTCAAGACTCCAACTCTGTTTTGTCTCTGAAAGCCAAACATACTTTAATTTGTCATTTTACTGGTCAGAATTGCCATTTTTTTCTCCCTTTAATTGTAATCAGGCTTACTGATATTTAGCAATTCAAGCTTTTCCTATCATTTTACCTCCATGCCAGAAAAAGCATTTTGTGCTTAATTTCTTAATATAAGGCTGCTGTAAGAGTACAGTATTGCAAAAGAACTAGTAAAACACAAAAGCATCTTCCGTTTCAAATATTTCCTTTGGTGCCCTGTCCCATTCACCAATAAAAAATATAGTGAAAGCTTACTAAAACTCAACTATCATGTGAACAGAAGTTGCTGGAAGAAAACAACATGATCCATGCTTGGTCTTCATCTACTGTCTGTTCAGAATGTTAGAGAGGAAAAGAGGGAATGGGTGCGTGCAATTTCAAAATTCTGAGCTGAATATTTTATCTCAGAATACATATTACCATTTTTATTTAAAAGTATTTCAGAGCTACACTTATTTTACATTGCTTCTGAGGTTTCCTCTGGCATGTTCAGTATGCACCACAAGAGATCTTGGAAATAAGGTGCAATGCCTTGGTGAGGCAAGGTGCATTATTCCTGACTCCTATGAGACTAAACATAGCCACTTGCACAAGCATATAGAAGACTAACCACAGTGTGCTTTTTGTCCCCCTAAAACAGAAACACATAGCCTTTACACTGCTGAATCTACAGTGTTTCTCATGTTACAATTACTGGTCACATTAATTGTATCATGATCACACAATTCTTTTTTTTCATGGGACTAACAAGAACACATAGCACTACTTTTTATTGTCCATATTTAAACTATTTTATATCTATGTATCTCAGTTTCCAGAACAATCCTGTCTCTTCTCACTATTTCCACACATGTCCCAACCTTATGTACTTTCAAGTTTCTCTCATAGGAATTTATTTCATTCATCAGATGGTGGGTATAATTTATAAATACTTATGTGATTATATAATTGATTAGCCTTTTAAGATGCTCCCAAATTCAATATTTTCCTGTCGTAAAAAAACTTCTTTCCCGTGTTTCTCCCTTCCACTACAGATACCAATGACTTACAAAGCACACCAAAATATCCCACTCATTACAGAATTAGTAATCACAGAAAACAGAATTACACTGTGGAGTTCACTCCTTCAACGCATGATGACAACCACTGACTTCAATGGCTTAAAACAGGAATTGGGAACATTCATATACACCCAATCATAGGAAAAGGCTGCCAAGGAAGGCTGTGAATTTGATCATTGCAATGGAAAGAGAAGTGGTGATTCTCTAGCTATTTTTCCACCCAAGAGAGAAAAAATTCTCATAGGTTTTCCCTCCTGGGTAGAAAAATATCTAGGGGAACCTGGGAAAAAAAAAAAAACAGCACAAGGAAAGGGTCAATATCCTCCTCTCCAAATTAGTTTGGTCAAATTCGCAAACTTCTGTAACTGCTTCACAATAAGATCAGGTTTTCAGTGCTTTTTTTAAAAAGGATGTACCTTGCAATATTTCAAAAATCTAAGAACTGGGATAAAGACTAAAACACTATGTCATTACCCAAAGGATATGTCACTTATCTTAAACAAAAACAAAACAAAAAAAAAACCACCACTTGTTTTAAATTTGCTTCCATTTTCCCCAGACTGTAACAGCTCAATTCCCAAAGTTCAGTTTAGGGAAATCAAGCTTGGACCTAGGCTCTAAACCTTAATTTTTTCTTACCTCACCTGGCCCAGTAGCCTGAGCTGAATTCTATGTGACCTCTTGCCAAATCCAATGCTACTAGGTTTAACCCAATTCCCAGCAGGAACAAAAGTCAGTTCCCATTGCTGAGTTAATCTCCTTGGTATGCTCCTAGCATTAAAAGCAGTTCTTACAACAGCTGAGTAAATGCAAAGTGAAAGAATACTGGAGGAGGGAAATGAATTTAAATGCCAATGATGCAGATCTTTATACTGGTCCCAAAATAAATTGTGTAGGCAGGAATATATAATAATTGTGCAGTATACGGTTTCAAAAATTTCAACCACTTCAGAGTTCAGTAAGTTATATCCTTTATATGTACCCCTAGTTCATATGTGCATGCAACATGAATATAACACATGGTATAATTACAATAAGCTGATACAGATTGTGTAGAATTTCCTTCCTTCCTTCCTTCCTTCCTTCCTTCCTTCCTTCCTTCCTTCCTTCCTTCCTTCCTTCCTTCCTTCCTTCCTTCCTTCCTTCCTTCCTTCCTTCCTTCCTTCCTTCCTTCCTTCCTTCCTTCCTTCCTTCCTTCCTTCCTTCCTTCCTTCCTTCCTTCCTCTCTCCCTCCCTCCCTCCCTCCCTTTCTCCCTTCCTGTAATTGACACAGAACCTTGTACAGGCCTATCATAAAACAGCCATATCTTTTTTCAGGTAATCATGCGAGCCTGAAAGTAGATCCTTTTGCTTTAGCACTTTAAAGCAGCAGTGTCTTTTTTCAGGTCTCCACTGAAGCCTGAAAAGGACATGGGTGCTTTAATTAGGAGCAGAGAAGTGCTGTGTTTGAATGAGGCCTATTGCTGTTGTATGCTCCTTGAAATGTAAATACGCTATAAACAAATACATTTGCTATCAGTATAACAAGGCAAAGTGTTCAAATATGTCATAGGTTTCAGCTTTTTAGAAATCAGATATAGTTGAGTAAGAGCCCGGTATTTTAGAAAATGGCTGCAATACTTACATTACATTTGCTTTTTCCTGTCCTTTGTTTAAGTAGATAGAGCTACATTACTGGAGTAAGCAAAAGAATTTAAAAAATAAAAATGTTGAAAGTTACCCTTCTTGGACAGTAGGAAGCATTAAATTCATCTCCAATGCGCCGTAATTCCTGTGCAATCCATATTTCTGGCCGCATATCCTCAGGTATTGGCCGTGACTGCCATCTGGAAGCTGGATCAAAACAACACAATTTTTTTTACATTTCCATAAGGTTTTCCACATCCATTCCCCACAGTGCCTGTGCATCCAAGGATTTTACTACTTATTTCTCTTCAAACTATAATAATGATTTAATAAAGATACAGGGGAAAAATAATTATGTCATAGTGATTTCTATAATTATCTTTTATATTAAAGCTATCATGTCATCAAACTCTAAATTCTTTTGTTCATTATATCAGCTGAATCTATTAAATTGTATTTTTCACCTAAAGTAGTAGTAAACTGTGCAAAACTATATCCATGGCCACTATGGGCTTTCAGATACTTCCTACTCAGCTAGGATCAAACACTTTTACGAACAATTCAAGACTGCTCCAACAGCTACATGGGAAATTAAACTTCAGAGTACCAATAAAATAGAACTACATAAAGTATCACAAAAAAACCTCATATTTTAGATAAGTAAAAAGAGGACAGAAATACTGAGGATTATCTCCCCAAAAATTATGTTTAAAGCAAAAAAGTGAGCCTACAGCATGGAACTCTACATTCTGATGTCATGGGGATTTATATCCCACTTCCCTTGCCAGTCAATAATAACAATAGCACTCCTACCAGTGAAGCAGTATTCTGTCATTTCTCTGATAATTTCCAAACAGCACATATTATCATCATCTCTGGATTAAACATTAGAGAATTATTTACTCCAGGCGCCGTAACTATGCAAAATCTGAAGAACAGTTTATCATACAAGCCCAACATTGTAGGGATGCTGTTAAAGGCCACATATCACATAAACCAAAATACAGTAATACCTCGGTTCACAAATGCTTCTGTTCACGAACAATTCGGTTCGCAAACAGCAGTGTTCACAAATTTTTCCTTCTCTTCGCAAACTCCACATCGGGTGACGAACACGACCTGCAGCCATCTTCTCTTCTCTGACACGTGGTCGTGGCTTCCTCTAGGCGAGATCACGGTCGCAAACAGATGCTTGCTGTGAACTTTTTGGTGTCGCCTCAAGCAAGTTTAGTGTTCTCTCTCTTCGTACTGTACTGTACTTTGTTTCATATTTTTGTGGTTAAAAAAAATTCATATGGTTCAGAATGGATTAACCTTATTTACATTGAACATTATGCGGAAATTTGATTCGGTTCGTGACCAATTTGGTTTGCGACCAGAATCGTGGAACGAATTAAGTTCGTGAATCGAGGTACCACTGCACTAGTATGTGCTAAACTTCAAACCTTGTACAAAGATACAAGCAAACCAGCTAGGATTCATTATAGCTTCACGTTATTAGCAAACTATGAGATGTTTGGAACCTGGTTTACAGCTATCTTCCAAACTGTGTTTAAATGCACTCTTTTCAAAGATCAAGGAGCATCCTGCTTTCTGTTCACGAGTAAATTTATTTTAGAAGATGTCAACCAATATTTCAGCTCAAGCAGTATACTGTTCTATCTACTCACAGATACGCTGAATAGATTTATTCAAAACAAAAAAAGGGGGCACAGTATAGTTCCAAAGATTGCTTCTTGAGACTACTACTTTTTCTCTTTAAGAAATGTTGAGCATACGGAAAGATATGTTTCAAACATGTAGACTCAACTAACATGTTCGCAGATAGATGCTGAAGCAAACCACTAAAAATTATATACTGTACGTGATTTGTTTTGTTCCTTACAAATCCTTCATCAGAATTCATCTTTTCCATGAAGTGTTTGGCATATTACCCTGATTCCTATACCCAGTTACAACTTAGCTGCTAACCAAGCCCAAGATCCATAACCGAAATAACTGCATATTCCTCCCCATATACAGTGGTACCTCGGGTCACGAACGCTTCTGTTCACGACCAATTCGGGTCACGAACAGCACCGTTCGCAAAATTTTGCTTCCGTTCGCGAACTCCGCCTCAGGTGACGAACAGGATTTGTGGCCATTTTCCCTGCTGTGACACGTGGTCGTGGCTTCCTGTAGGAAGGGGGACTCTCCCTCCAAACAATAACCGCCTCCCCACCCGCCTTCCTGTCCTCCATGCCTCAAGCAAGGTTAGCATTCTCTCTCTTCATAGTGTACTGTACTGTACTTTGTGTCATATTTTTGTGATTTAAAAAAAAAATACATATGGTTCAGAACAGATTAACCGTATTTACATTGAACCTTATGGGAAAATTTGATTCAGGTCACAACCAAAATCAGTTGGCGACCAAATTCGTAGGGGTCAGAGTGGATTAACCGTATTTACATTGAACCTTATGGGAAAATTTGATTCGGGTTGCGACCAATTCGGGTCACGACCAGAGTCGCGGAATGAATTAAGTTCGTGACCCGAGGTACCACTGTATTCTACTGTATCTCCCCTTCCTCTGTTTCTCCAATATAGTAATTGCAAATTCCTCAGAATAATGTAGAATATGGATGGAGAAAAAATGGATAACATAATTTCAAAACTGCATTTGGACACCGCCAAGGTTCATACATCACACTAACTGTAGTCCTTGTTTTTGGCTTAGTACAATACAGGTAGTCCTTGTTCAGCAACTGCAATTGGTTCTGGCAACTCAGTCATTAAGTAAAGTGGTTGCTAAGTGAAAATCACATGACTGCAACTATGCTTACAGTGTTACTTCAGCTTTCCTGAAGTAAATTTTTTTATACACAGCCAGGTGAACCCAAACAACAGGGAAGGTTTCCGGAGCTCAACTCATGAGGAAGCTGGGTAAAAGGACAAATCTTATAGCCCTTTCCCCCCACTCCCCCGCCCTTTGGAATGCTCACCCCAGCGCTGAGATAATTAGCAAGAAGAAAATTAATGTTTGTAGTTACATTCATTGGAGAGGAAGGGATTACAAGAGAGTAAGCAAGCACACAATGGGGAATACTCATAGAAAGGAATGGGCTAGCGCTGCCTAGTTGCCTAGCATGCTTGGAACTGCGAGACACAAGCCACTTAGGCAAACAAAAGCCTTTAGTGTGAAACTGATTAGAGTCTTGTTAGTATCAGGCAGCAGCCCTAGCAGGCCTGAGGGTTCAACTAATTCAGCTAATAATCAACTAATTAAGGTCACAGAGCTGACCTTGTTAACTTGTGGTTAGCACTTTTTAGGGACCTGCTGCACTGCAGAGAAAAGCAGCTCAGGAAGAGACAGCTTCTTTAGGCAATCTCTCTGCTCTGTGGGAGGGGGGAGGGAAAAAAACGGGTCAGGCACAGGACCATGTGTACTAACTGACTGCAGTGGCAAACACGTGACTGAGAAAGAGATGCTGCAAAGGTCATAAATGTGGGCACTGGTCACAAAGTTACTTTTTCATCACCTTTGTAACTGTGAATGGTCGCTGTCTGAGGCAGTTCCTAAACAAGGGCTACCTGTACAGGAATCCAGCTACTATTGTCTCTAAACTATGTTTTATGGGTATTATATATTAATCTAGTCAAGTGTGTATGTTCTTACACAGACATCTATGAAACAGCAAGGGGATCTTCAAATGAAAATATGTACTTTTAATTCTATCATACCAGAAGACGTAATCATTTACACTGATAAGGAACGTTCCACACATCAAACTCTTGGTTCATTTTTGAAGTGCTGTCAGCCTTACCAGATGGACCATACAGAAAACACAACCAGATGAGCTAATTCTACTTTACTGTAAGGCTACATTAACAGAATCTTGCAAGTCTGAAAGTACAATTCTCCCCATCTCCTTTATACGCTGAGAAATTAGGGAGGGTCTCTTTGCCCCATGGCCACTATCCAGCTGCGGAGCATGCTGTCTCTTATCTGACCGTTCCCTAGGCAGCGTCTCTCCCAAGGTCATTCCTACATACCATCGAAAGTATGTATAAAAATGTCTATATCTAACCTAGGACGGTTTGGTAGCTAATTGTTTGTCATTAGATATGAAGGGGAAGAAAAATACTGCCTGGCAATTGCCTGCATATGGGTCAATAGGTGTTCAAGTCTACCAACACAGTTCTACCACTGTAGGAGTGCTGATAAGATTACCATACAGTTGCAGTGTCCATAACAAGTCTCAGTGATGTCAGAATGATACATGTGTCATAACACAATCCGTAATTTGCATCGTGACCTCTGATGCAAGTACACATCATGTCATTTGTTCCCCGTATCCTTCAGATGCCCAGGCCTTTGAACACTTATGCCTTTGAACAATTCTTAGTTCTATGATGCTGGTTTAACTTCTTCGGCCAACGAATGGAGAATATAAGCAAGTATAACAGCACTTTTTATACAAATTATTCCACAAACTTGGCATTAAAATCTTTAAAAAGGATCATAAGGGAATATCCATAACTCCCAATCTCACAACAATCACTAGCAGAGCAGTGAAAATGTTAAGCAAATGTGCCTGGCTCCAAACTGGGTGGAAAATTTATTTCAGAGCCAAACTAATGTTTCACTGGTCTATAAATGTATTGTTTTCACATTACAGTTGAGAAACACTATATCAGGTTTCAAAATAAGAGTTTATATCAGGCTCAATTTTAGTGATTTGCTTAGTAAGCTAAAATTCATTCAACAGACTTCTTGCAATACTGGCTGACTCAATTCCTAATCTTTCAATCATTTTAAAGGAGAACTAGCTAAATTCATCTTATTATAGTATACACAATTATATAACAATGCCATCTTTTCCTGCCTAAAATTAAGCTATTTCACTCTAATTTGATCATCACATCTGTATAGGTAATCCTATACTAATCATACCATTGTAGAAATTAATATAGTCCTCAAAATTTCCAACAGTAGAGGAATGGAAAGGACAAAGCAAAGTAGCATTTAGTGGTGTCTGCAGGATTTGGCTGCTTTTGTCATAATGACAAAACTAGTATCGGTGCTGCAAGCTCTGCCCCTTCTGGCTATTCAAGCAAGATCATAACATATGTAGAAAGGATGGGGCTTGCATCACAACACCACAATGTTGTTTTTCTGAGTCTGATCCTCTTTGCCTCCCCTGTGGGACACCTGTGGAATACTTGTATTCCTTGAACTACTTCAGGGTATTCTGTCATCTCTTCCAGATTCTGAATCTATTCAGTTGCACTAGCCAAACAAACAGCCATCTATGAATGAAGAGATGTTGGCTGATCCATTCTTAAATATCACATTGAAACAAGCAAAATCACTAGAAGACTTTCGGATGAAAGTGCACAGAGAATAGGCATTTACATGAAAGGGCACTGAAGGCCCTTTTGTTTCAGCATGCAAAATAACCAAACCCATATTATTGAAACAGGCTGAATGTTATGCAGACTTTTAAAGATTGTCTTTAAACAATAACACTCCAGACACTGACAAAATATACCAACATATACAAACTCATATGATGATGCTTAGTATTATGTATAAGTGGGGGGGGGAGTATTAAATCATGTTTTATTTCAGTATACCCTTTAGTCCCCCCCCCCATCTTTTTTATGAAACCATCATAGGACTACTTCATTAAAAACAATCCTATTTGGTGTTCTGTCTCTCAACTCGCATCTGAATTGACAAAACATATAAAAATAGTTCCTCCCAAATCTAATCCAAATATATCAGATCCACTGGTACATTCCCTGGTAGTACCAAGCTATGTCTAGGAAAATCCTAAACTATAAACGTCACTCAAGCAAGTTCCAACACCCAATCTAGTATTCAAGTTACGTACGTGACATCAAGTGCCAGCCAAAATATTTTGATGCCTGAGGCAGAAAATTGGCAAAGCAAAAATTAGAGCAGAATCAAATCTTAGAGCAACCTTGGCAAAGAATAATAATACTATTTCTGCCAGTGGGAATGTGTATAGGAATAGGTGCCTCAGCAGTCTGAGAAATAAAGTATAGCTTCAAAAATGTCATCCCGTGATCTATTTATAAGCAGCCAAGAGGTTTCTGGATGAAATCAAACTAATTAGACCAAGGACGTAGTATCACTTTGCATTTAATAATGTGGCACCTAACTTCAGTAGGAAAGGGGACTCTTCAAAGAGAACAAATTTCCTAAAAATTATATTTAAAAATGTCCTTAAAAAGTAGTTTCTGCAATGGAAAATGTATGTACCCTACAGAGAATCTGCTGTCCGCAGATATACACAGGACAGTGTTTTACCATGTGCACACCAAACGGAAGCCATCAATATAGTTTCTTTGGGAAACTATGCAGTTTTAAATGTATGTTGTTTCATTAGACTTGGGCAAAAACTAATCAGTGAAGTTCACTATTAGGAAAAAAGGCAAGAGTTTACTCTTTCCTCAGTTATGAAGTGAGGTTTCTGAATATTACACAGAAATCAAAATATACCAAGGACCTGCAGGAACAGAGATTGAGAGCCACCTGCTTAAGCTTCGTATATCACTTGACAAGATGTTAGTTTCACATAAGCAGACAAAAGCAGAACTGTTCAACTAGCTACCAAAATCATATAAACATATAATGGGACCTATGGGACTACAAAGGTATAAAAAACCTTAATTGATTCTAAATGAGAGTTTCTGCAAGTCAAGAAATTAATATAAATGTTTCATGTGGTTAACCATGAAATCAATCTGAGGTTTTCATAAAGGACTTTCTGTGGGACTGCAAGATCAAAAAGATTAGGAGTGTCAAGTCATTTAGTTATGCAAAATAGAGATACATTTTCAATTCATACTTAATATCTATTCAAAATACAAATAGCTGAAACTATATTTAAACAATGGATGCGATGTCACACTGCCTCATTGAAAAAATGCAATCAGTACTGTAAAGATGTCCATCATGCACTCACTACATGTTTCTCTGTTCTATTATGTAAGACATTCCTCTTGCTAGTCCTCAAGACAACCACAATCAAAAAGCTTGAAATATGTCTACATCTCCAACACAGATAATCAAACTCTCATAAAAATTGACACTGTAATAAATGCTTTAGTATAATCCTGGCTAATTTTAATATTTTGCACAGGAAATATGAAAACATCTATCTAATATAATATTCTGCCAAGCAAAATTAACTTAAAGGAGTTATTTCTCAGTTATCTTCTCCATTAGCAATAATGTCTCCCTGATCTGCCAATCTCTAAATCACTTTTGTGCAGGGTATGTTGAATTAAAAACATTTGCACTGTATAATATATAAACCTGTGCTTAGCAGCAGCTACACATAATATCAAGAATTCTTGCAATCTTTATTTGTTCATCTCATTAAGCATGTGTGTGTGTGAGAGAGAGAGACAGAGAGGAAAAATAGATAAATTAATGAAGTGAGAGCCTTCCATCTTCCTACGTAGCTGGTGTTTCTTACTGTTAAGGGCATTTTCTCTAACATTAAATTGAAATCTGTCTTCCTATAACTTAAATCCACTATTCTACAAACTGCATCCAGGAATGACAGAGAACAGGTCTAGACCTTTTATGTGACATCCTTTAAGGTATCCACCTCAGTCATCTTTTCTCAGGGGAAAACATACCTAGCTCCCTCAATCTTTCTTCATAGGACTTAGTTTCAGGGTCTAGCTATTTCCACTGGCAGCCTAAAATTGCACTGCAACACACTGCTGACTTGTAGTCACTTTGCAAACAACTATTATTCCAAGATCTTTCTGCAAGTACTAATACCAAGCCAGCTATCCCCCATCCTATACTCATGCATCTGAATGTGTATTCTTAAGTGAATAACTTGGTATTTGTCTGTTAAATTTCATTCTTTTTCTTAAAAATATATTGAATTTTATTTTATCTTCTAGACTATTACCTATCCCACCCAGTTTTCCATTATCCACAAATCTGATAAGCATGCCATCCACCTCTACACCAAAATCATTTATGAAATATTAGAAGAGCTGAGAACCTAGGACTGATCTTTCTGGTACTCTACTCAACATCTCTCCCCAATTTGATGAAGAATCATTTATGAGCATTAAGTGTAATATTTCAAGCCAGTTATATATCCATTTCATTGTTATATCATCCAGCCTACACTTAACTAGTTTGCAAGTCATAGGAAACTTCATCAAACACTTTCTTAAAGTCAAGATATATTATGCCTACAGCATTTCCAGTTATTAAGGAAGTTACTCAATCAAAAGTTCAAATTAAATTGGTCTGACAAGGTTTTTCTTGACAAATCCATACTGACCCTGATAATATTCTCAATGTTTTCAAGCTGTTTATATATCTATTTCTTTATGATCTGCTCTAGATTCCCAGGTATCAATGCCAGACTAACTCATCTGCAGTTTGCTGGATCCTTTCCCCCTTTTTGCTGTCCTCCAGTCACCTGGCACATCATCATTACAAGGTTTCTCAAAACACATAAGAGCTCAGCCAGTTACTTCAGCATGCTAGGATTCAATTCATCAAGTCCTAGAGCTTTAACCTCATTCAAAGTAAAGAGATATCATTCACCATGTTTTTATTCAGCACAAGCTTCAGTCCCCGTCCCCCCCAATTCAAGTAGCCCTTTACAATTCATAGTGGAATACATAGGATTTGCAACTGAGATAGGAACTGAGTAGTTTTGCCTTTTCTTTGCTATCTGTTTACAATCTTCACTAAGTAGCTGGTATACTGTTTCTTTTCTTTTTATTTAGAACACATCTGAAGAACAAACCCTTTTTGTTATTCTTAGTATCCTTCACTAAACCTTTTGCTTCCCTGATGTGCCTCCACCGTTCTGATGTATGCTGGGCTACCCATCTGGACCCTTCCTTTGTGACCTGACCCTCATTCTATTTCCTGTATGTGCCATTATTTGTTCCCAAATCTTCACAAAGCTTTTGGTGAGCTCATATTGGCTTATTTTGCTGCCTTCTATTTTTCCTCCTCACTGTAACTGTTTGCAATTGTGCTTTTAATATTTTGTTCTTTAAGAACAGCTTTCCTTGTCATGGGATATTAGTTATCATTGCTTAGAGTTTACTAAAACCCATCTTTTGAATCCCAGGGTACGTAACTATGCTCAGTTTTAGTTTCCCTTATAATCAAGTCTTTCAGCATTACAAGTTCTTGCCACTTCCACTAGTCATGTGTACTTTTTATTGATTAGTATCAAGTCGAGATAGCTAATCCACTTGTGCCTTCCTCTGTCCTCTGAAGGGGAAAGCTGTCAGCAAGTCAAGGGAGGAATTTCCTGGAAGGATCAGGAAATGGTCCTTGAAATGCTTCTGAAATACTTCCAATCTCACAAGAGAAATGCAGAAGACAGGACACAATCATCTCACTTGTATGTTATGAAACACTGCAGTCATGACAAAAATATATATTAATGCCATACTGCAGTTGGAACACACACACCCTACAATAGCAATTTAGGAGACTTGGGAATGTTTATATTTTATTTTGACGGTAGCTTAGGATTTCATTGATATAGTGGTACTACTATAGTGGAAAAGAAATGAGGATTCTACATATGAGATCTTTTATTTTTAAAAAGTGTTTTGTTTCCTCCCCGCCCCCCAAAAAACCCCAAAGCCGCTGCTGCTGCAGAGAAGCACAGGTGTTCCACGCAACCAGACACTACCAATATAAGCTCAGAAAACCCAGAAGGAAAGCAGTAAAACTTATTTGTGCACCAAAAAGTGCTAACCTTACAAAAAAGTCAACACTTTATCCATTATAATCAATCTCTCAAATTACAACCTAACAAATAATAAAAATACATAGTTCTCAATCAGATTAAGAACATAACAAAAAAGACAAAGGATGCAGGGATGCAGGTAACTTGGAGATAACAGAGGCCAGGAATCCTCCCACATTCTTAGCACACTGAATTGCTATACACATATGGGCAAACAGTCACATTAATTTGAGGCAACACACTGAACAGCTGCTGGAACTTGATGCCATAGTAATCTGAGAAATGCAGCTGAACTCTCCATGCTTTTAGAATGAATTGCATACTTGCTTTTACCAACACTTACAGGTTATTTACATCAGTTTAATCTCAGAAATATACTTGAATCAAAGTGCAGGGGACACAGAAAATAGTATTTACAGGATATTATTAGTATTAGTAATTTTGCAGAATCTTACAAACTACATGACCATGATTGCAATGCGATTTTTTGTTTAAAGTCCCTATCTGGAAACTGAGAGATTTTGTCACTCGACCCAAAATTGTTTAAATCACACAACTGCTAAGAGTCAAAAAAAAAAGTAGAGTGATTTAGAAACACAGAAAACATATATATATATAAAAACATGTTTGACTCATCATTTCTTATATACTAGGAAAAGCATAGTATCAATATGAAACTAGCCTATACTAGAAAACCCTTTATACCATTTAAGAGATAAAATTCTTAGACTATATCTATATATTATCATAAAGTAATCTGTTTTCAAGAGATGAATAAGTTGAACACTATCATGAATGTATCAATGTTTTAAGAAAACAAAATGCTCATACAACAGCTTGCCCTGGACTTCAGTTGCTCTGAAAAAAATACAAACAAGTTTTTTTTGCTTACATTTCTCCTCTTCATAAATGTAACTCTGTCTAATTCTGGAAATGTACTCAACAGTATCCTGAAACTCCAGGAAATACAACTTAAAGCTCATTATTTCTGATCAGAGCAGTAGGATTTAGCATCCTCTACAGCACTATTTGAAACAGATTCTATATCACGAATATGAAGATAACACAAAGAGGTTAAAAATTATAACCAGCCAAGTTTTTTTTCTTCCAAATATTCTTTTCTTTCTTTATAGGGATTATTTTATTAAAGGGATGGCCACATGCACTTCATTTCACATTAATAATCATATAAAAACACTGGGAGTATTAAACTCTTAGATCTATTCAAACAAGTTCTGAATGTAGGCTGGAATGTTTGAAATATTTTACTATGTAACACTGTCAGTGTAGCAAATGGCTAATTATGATACTGAATTTGAAAATTACATTGTATAAACCATAACTACAGGTAGATGCCCATAATAAAAAAGCTAGATGTGACTATAATTTTTGTTCATTTCCAAAATTTTCTCATTTTCAAGTCATTACTAAGCATTAAATCATATACAACACAAGCCATTCCATACAGGATGAAAATCCTAGTACGAATCTAATTGTATTCTTTTTCTTTGTAAGCCAATGGGTTAATGTTAGATCAGCTGAGATAAACAGGTAAAATGAGTTACCCACGTTTTCTTTTATACTTTTTTTTTTTCCCCCCACTACAGAACAATTCAAGAAACTGAGAGTTAGCACAGAGATAATTTAGCTACCCGCAAAGCAAGTAAATTTGTGTTTCCAATTGTCAACACAAGCTGGACTGGAGTCAGAAGGACCTCTAGTGAATTTCAGGAAGTGTAGCAACAGCACCCCTGGGAAAGAAAAAGGAAAACCCTGCCACAACTTTCCTTATGCAAGCCATAACCCATTCAAACCAGAAGCAGTTACTTCTAACTGTGGAAAGGATATTTTTAATAAAAGCAGAAATACAAGAAAAGCACATACTACATAAGGATCATCTCTAATGCAAAAACCATTTAGGTGTAATTTCTCACTAACTTGAAATCTACACCAATACTTTGGCTACTGATCAAGGTGTTCACCGAACTAAATGCTGGAATAAATACATAAAAGAAAACTACATATTTTGTGTCTATCAAGGCACCTGTATAATAAAAAGTTAAGTGCCAGTTTTCTGGAGAATATAATCTGTACTCACTAGAAATCATTTAGGTAATCTACAGAAGTAAGAACATGTAATAGTGTGCATCTCATAGCTGTTTTTTTTTTTTAAACAAGAAGATATCTTTTCCCTTTTTCATCACATAGGAAATGTTGGATAATGGTATAATTTGACATAAACAGTAAATCATCTTGATGTGAAGATACCTGAAAATTACTCCTTCTGTTGAAAGTAAGCGTTCTTTTTGGTGAGCTTGTAAAACTTGCAATCATCTCAAAAAACAAACAAACCAGGAAACTTTTCCTTTTTTGTCTCGATTTACATCTTTGGCAAAATTGTGCAGTTTTTTAAATCTTTGGTGCTTATTCTTAATTGTATCATTTAAAATGACTTTTCAATATGCAACCAATTCATAGTATATATGTATCTCAAATAGTATCATGATTGTGAACCACTATTTCCTATTGAAAATAGGAAAGCAATATGTTTATATTTAAAGCAATTCAAACATAAGATCAGTTTTACCTGAAATATGAAGAAAGGGTTATATAAACTGCATAATGCAGAAAACTCCCCCCTTCATCATTTTAAACTCAGATGCAAACTTTGCCTGAAGCTGCAAAAAAAAGATGACATTCAGATATTTAAAAAGAAAAAAGATACAATAAGCATAAAATCTTTGCTTTATTAACACTCATCATAAATGAACATGATTAAAATTCATAATCCCTGTTACTTAAGATGTGTATCTAACTTGCCTAGTTAATTCTAAATGGTTCATTCTGCATGATCTGTCATACATAGGGGCCAAACAATGAACAGTGTTTAAGGTATCACAAGTCATTTGGGGGTTTTGCTGCAAAAAACTAACACAGATAACTTTCAAAAACCTTAATATTAAATCAATAAAAAATCAAATTATAGACTTAAAAGCAGAGAAGAAATCCTAAGAACTACCTCTAAGTAATCAAACTGCATATAAAAGCTAGAACAAGGGCAAAAGCAAAGATCTGTCATTTTGTACTTCCAAGTTATCTCCTTTGCGGTTTTAGAAAACCAAACTGGAAGACTTGACAATCTTCACAAATCACTAGGCTACGGTAACATATTGCACATTTTAGCCATGCTTATTTCATCCTTAGGAATTCCAAATTGCAGCAACTGAGTATATTATACTTGCTCTGTATTATAGACTATAGTAATCATTAGTTTGAAATTATCTACAACCTGCTTTTGAACTACATAAAAAGATGCAACTACCTTTCAGATGATGTTTTCAAAACTCATTTCCCCTTATTCATTTAAAAAAAAACTTTGTGAACTAAAATATCAATTTAAAGAATAATTGTTGCTTGCCAGGATCCATCCACGGACTACAAATGATATGCGAGCACCATTTAGGTCTTATATTTAGGTCTTAAATCATATACTGATAGCAAACCAATTTGCTGGTCTGCTGAACTTTAACAAACAGTGATTTTGTGCTCCTATACTATTTCTAGAATATCTGCAGAAGGTGGCTGTGACATCACAGAAGTCCTTATATCTCCCTAATAGTGCTCTGAAATTATCTTTATGTTCTGCCTTAGAGCAGTAGCATAACTTACCAAGAATGCCAAACTCTTCAACTCAGGAAATAAACTTAATCTACAAATCCTACGTACACTGTCCATAGCATACATCTTATTGAACTCAACAACACTAGCATCTATAAAATGTATAAGATCATTTTTCATTATCACCATTAAACAAAATCTGAGCACATCTGTACAGTAGAATCACAGAACTGTGGAGTTCAAAGGGATCATGTAGTCCAACCTTCTGTAATGTGGTTCCAGGGATGAAGAACCCACAACTCTATAAGTAAACTATTCCACAGTTATACAGATTTTACTATCAGGAAGCTTTTCCTTATATTAAAAAAAAAAAAGCTAAGTATCTACAACTTAAACCCTTTATTTCTGGATCTAGTTTCTGTGGCAATGAAAAATAATTCCTGACCAGCTTCCATATGGTATCCTTTTATGTACCTGAGCAAACTGATAATGTAAATAGTTACATTATCTAAACAACAAGAACATAAGATAGCATCTTTGATAGCTGCTCTAAAATTGGATTTTTCTCCTTGGGAGGTCTGATGAATCTATCTTCCACATGAATACTTTTTGATATAATTTCATTTAGTAGCAGAATTTGATATGTTCAATTTTCTTCTGTTAAATGGTTTTGACATCTTGTACTTTCTCGTATTATGGGGACCAAGTCCCAACTCCTTGGAAGAGGGCAACAAACGAAGTAAAACAGGAACTGAATCACTTCTGGTAGAACCATGGGCTTAACTAATTCAACATAGGCAGGCTACTGAAAATAGTCAGCAATGCCCCTTTTCTACTTGTTAACTTCATTCTTTACTAGCATTGCCGTCCCTTCCCAAACAAAGCTCCTCTGTTTTAACAGCTGTAGGCAGAGAGTCAGTAAGTGCAACTTCCCCCATTACTGCATTTCCACGCCAGAAAAAGCAATATTTAAAAATGCTACAAAGCCTCTAGCAACTGTTTCCAATACATTTTATCGGCAATCCAAAAAATCACTTATTTTACAGTTTACATATTGTTTTTTGTTCTGATATATATTATCACCACCTAATCAATAGGCTGTACAGATTTCCTGAGATGCATTCAGTACTCTATTTTTCCAGCTATGCCAGGCAAATTAAGCCCTAACAGAGGTTAAGTATCACAGCAAAGAGTCTATTTAAAAACCAAGGGATTTTTTCTCTCTCTCTAGATTCTGATTGGTGGAATTTTCAGGAAGTACCTCCAGTTTCCATGGTAAAAACTGGAAGGTAAACATGCCTGCAATATAAGGCTAAGATGCCTAAACCACTTTAAAAAGGATATATACTCTTGGGAATATAGTGGCTTAAGTGCATATCTGTGCAAAGTAGCTTCTCTTACTCCTGGTTTAGTGCTATATAAACACTGCATTCAAAGCAGGAAATCAGCCATGCTGAAGTACAGGGAACAGGATGCACTATAACACCTCATGCATACACATCCCAAGTAGGGACCAAGTAGAACATACTTGAATCAATTTGCAAAACACCTAATTGGTGTTAGCCTTGTATTTTTCATTAGACAAGGCCTCTTCTTAAAATACTGGGCTGGATATAGACAACCATCATAACAAAATGCACTTTCTCCTAGAAGAATGCGTGCCTTGTGGGAGGCTGCTATTACATGACTTAAAGTACTTGGCCAAAAAAAAAAAAAAAAAACCTTAAACATTTTCATTTTAGAAAAAATATAACCAATTCATTTATTTCAAAAGGAGAGGAAAGTTTGGTGCAGCTTAAAGCAGAAATTTGGTTCAGCATCATATGCAGGAACCTCATATTGTAGGGAAATGACCAGTTATCTGAAGCCCCCCCCCTTTTTTTTTTTTTGCAGGAGACAGAAATAAAGACAGCTCTTGATCACTGCATGTTTAAGAGAAACACTACTGCAGTAAAACCAATTTTAGAACTCAGCTACTCCACACACCTCTACCCAAACTATACAAAAATTGTCCTGAAAACCAATTATTCACCCAGAAGCTAAATAAAGGCCATTTTAACTAGAGCAAATCCAACGGAGTAGCATGGAGGAAACTCAGTGGAACTGAATGGAATTCAAAATCTCTGCACATGGAAATAAGGCACTTTATATTTCAGAGATTGTCCTCCTGTACTCACAAATGATGCAAAGAAAGGACGAAGAAGCTCACTGGATCTTTTGGTTATAATCCTCATCTTAGGGCCAAACTATAGGGATGCTAAAGACATCACCTACCATTTCTTCTAGTTTTCACTAATGGAGTGAACAGGCACAGGAGGCCTACTCTGGATAATAGCACTGACACTCAGAGCTATCTGCCCCAAGATGGAAGTGGTTTTTGGCATCAATGGGAATTCCCCTCCTGGGACTAATAACCACGTGAGACTGTGATCTTCACTTGTAATAAGGAATGAAGATTTAAAGTCACCTCCTGGTGCACCAAGGTCCTAATCCTTGATCATCACCTCCATTCTACTCCTACTATGTATCATTTTCAAACACTCACCCTACAAATGCCGTTTCCATGCGGTAATGCAATTTACTTCTTCCAACAGCCACAAACATTAACAACAGTACCCAAACAAAAGGGCAGAGTTATATTTTCAACAAGCTATAAGGCAATTTCTGGTTCATTTGGACTTTCTGCCTATTTTTTTTTTCTATATTACAAAAAGTTATCCCTATGAAAACACATCTTTTTATTTTCATTATTATTACTTTAATTTTTTTTGCATATTTATGTAAAAAAGTCAAAACATTTCAATATTATCTAGTGATCTTTACAAACAACCCCATAAATTGGTTGTTTATCCAATTCCTCATTGTATTGGATATTGTAGGGTTGTATTATCCCTATTCATCATATGAGAGGATTAGCCACAAAATTTTCAAACTCTGCCTAGAATTTATTACATTTGTACCCTGCCTTTCCTTCAGAAACCTTCATTTTCTCTTTTTTATTTCCCCTCTTTTTATGCCTGTATAAGCTTAAGCTGAAAGTTAATGATATCAAGATCACCCAGTAAGCTTCATGGCTGGGTAGGGACTTGAACCTGGATCTCCTCAATCCAACATTTTAAGTTCCCCTTGAACTGGAATTCTCGTACTACACAAGACAAACTGATTTCTTGAGACCTAAGTTCCAAACCACAAACACAGGCTTCAAAAGGGAGTAGGAGGTGCTGACTGTATTTCAAATATGAGTGTAAAAGTTTCTTACCATGCTCTTGCTTACCCATTGCGCTTAGATAATGATTGATGGCTTGACACGGGGGACTTGGAGTCTGTGTAGCTTTGTCACAATTCATAGGTGCAGGACTCCTGTCGATGTCAAAAGAGAAATACCCACTGGAGGATCTGGACAGCAGTGGGGATCTTCTTACAAACATGAACAACGGGGATCTGGTAGCAAATGGACTGGGACTGGAGGGTGGTGCCAGTGGTCCCTGAGGGCTACCGGGTGATGAACTGTCCCGCTCACCCAAATGATTACCTTGGTATTCAGTTTGTAAGGAGGTAGGGGCCCCAGGCCGAAGGTGATGAGGCTGAGCTGGCCTTTCGGCAGGCTGCAATTGTCCACCTTCTCTATCACACTCAGAATTTAAATCAGAAGATTGTTTTGCCATTTGGTCTTTCTTTTCCCCCAACCCTGGAAGAAATAAGGGGGAAAAAAAAGAGAGAAACATCTCAAATTACACATAAAGTTCATTCAAACTTGATAACAGTGATGACTTGCAGTAGATAGAAATGAGAACCAGAATATTAGCAATACAAATCCCATGGCATTTTACATTCCCCCAGGATTTCAAATCTTAATTAAATTAGTCTTAATTCCCTGTGTGTCAAACTTTTAAGTAAAATAAAAACCAATAACTGGCAAAGGTGTTCTGCTGTATCCAATCCAACATCTCTTGTGGGGGCGGGGGGAGCTTGTTGAAAAGAAAACAGCAACTAAGTTTCTAAGACAAAACCTGGGGGCCAGCTAAGCAGTATTCCAGGTCTGATCTTTTGAGAGAGGAGGGCAGAGGAACCAACTGGCTTTCTTTTAAAAAGGAAGGGGGGGCTGACATATTAACTCGGGATCCCCACCCTCTGGCCCTCCAATTCTAGACAGGAGGATCAGATACAGTGTTGAAATGTTAAGTGAGGAGTCGATGTGGTGATTGTGCAGGACGGGGAAGTCGGCCAGGCTCTCGCTCCATTGTTCTATCGAATGTGCTGATCACAGCAAGTCTGGAAGGTTTGGCAAGAGCAATCAGTTGTAAAAGTGCGTCACAATAGTTTGTACACTGGAAAGTGCTCCTCCGTTCACTCCACCTCCCCTCATCCTTCTACGGCCACGACCAAATCCTTCTCTCTACTACATGCAGGGAAAACGTTTCGCTTCGGCACCTTTCGAAAAACCGCACTCTTTTTTTATGAGATGTTGTTTAGCGGGCGGCGAAATCAAGAGCAAAAAGCGTGAGCGAGAAACGGAGCGCGACAGGTCATTCCAGCCGCAAGGCAAGAAGAAATAGTAGCCTCCCACCCACCCCCCACCGCACTCTAACTCACCTTTATTTACTTTCGACCAAACGCCTGTGTCCCGCGACTGGACCAGGCGCGCACGCAAGCAACAACAGGTTGGAGAAAGGGCCAACGCATGCCGAGCATCCACCACCAAGTTAGGGAAACCATCCCAAGCAGGGAACAAAAAAGGTGACGGTGCGGGGAGCCAGGCAGAGAGGGGGAAACAGCCCCGCGCCGGGACTTGAAAAGAAATCCAATTGCAAGGCCAAGTCACTCCCTTCGCCGCTGGAAAGCCCCTCCCTCACTGTCGAGCGGCACCGGGGGAGAGCTGCGGTCGGGGCCGCGAAAGACAGGTCTCTTCCCACCGAAAGCCCAACAAAGGGAGCGCGAGTCAAGGCAGGAGAATAACAGAGCCAGAGAGAGACACGCAAAGGGGGAGGGGATAACGAGAAGAGAGGGTGGAGACACGGACGCACACCGAGATACCCCGGCCCCCAATCCCGCCCCCCGCCCCCCTCTCCCGGCCCTACTTACGCTCAGGGTTTCTGAATCATCACAGAGGCAATCCGGACCCTTCCCGGGCACCAGGGAACGACACGCTCCGCGCGCGTTTCGGAGAGCGAGCTGGCCTCTGGCCGTGCGGACGAACAGCCAGCCAGCAAGCACAGCGACGGCAGCAGCCCCGCGCTCTGACTGCCTCTCCGGGCGAAGGGGAGAGAGAGCCCTCCCGGTCGCCAATAAAAAATAAGGCAGCAAGGCCAATCCGGGCGCACCAGAGGCGGCCCAGCTCCGCCCACACGCGAGGGCACTGTTTACATTTATATGCTGGGGGGGGAGGCACACATACACACACGCGCGGCCTGCCACAACCCTGCGCCGCGCCGCGGCCCGCCCTGCTCCTTCCCTCCTTATGTCCTCAGGAGCTTCCTGAAGCCGCCGCGGTGACGACGGCAATCATGATCAAGAAAGGCTGCTGACTTGCAGCAGCCACGCTAAGCTCTGCTTTGCGTTCTCCACGGACGCCCCCCTTCCAGTTCTCTTTTAAATCAGCAAACAACGGAGAAGAATCCGAGAGTCTGGCAACAGCTGACCCGTTTCCGTAGAGAAAAACGTTTCGCTTCGGCATATGCAAAAGCAGAGATGCAGCCGCAACCCGCAACATTTTCTACTCCCCCCCTCAGTCCAAGCTTCATAAAAAAAACACTAGACTCCACCTCCTCTTTAGGGCTTAGCAGCTTCACACCCCAAGATGATTCATTCCGTCCAGGGAGAGAATTCTTGCTTTGTGGAAAAGTAGACATGACCGGTGATCATGATTTGTATTTAGATGACTATCACTCAAAGATTGGAAAAGAGTTTACATATGACAATAAAAGCACAATGCAAAATGGTCAGGAGCAAAGGCATCAAAGGCCAGAAATATAATAATCTGGATAATGAGGCGCAGACTGTGAAACTGAACTACTGGTCACGCTTGAGGGCCCAAGCAAGGGATGTTCAGCAGAGAAGATGTTCAGCAGCAATGGCAGCACCGGCACCACCACCACCACCAACTGGGCCCTTCATCCTCTTGGCATCAGCTACACACAGCACAATGACCTTTGTCCACTCCACACTTCTCAGCGCCATGACCCTTGTCCTGGGATATATCAGGAAAAGCATTCCAACAAATACCTAAGTCCAAAGATGCATAAGGCATTGCAAATTAGCATCAGTATCTTGAGGTAGGGTCCAAAACAAATAGGCATCAGGTGCAGATGACTGAGAATGTGATTTTGACCATTCAGTGTCAAACCATAACCAGGCATTCTGCACTAGTTGAAGCCTCCAAACCACCTTCAATCCCGGAATGCATTATCATAAACTCAAAATAAACTTCTAAGACATGGATCACTAGGAAATAAATGCTGCAACTAGCACACCAGCTAAATCCCCTGCGTATACAATGACAAAGTTGGACTGTGTATGTATGTATTTATCAAACTTGTATGCTGCCTGACTCCCAATGACTCTGGGTGGCTCACAACAACCAAAAGAAGGAAATTACAATAAAATCAATTAAAGAGAAGAGGGGGAAAAGGATAAAAGAAAGCAAGAATTATAGATTGGACAGAAACGAAGCAAGGGGTCTCATTCTCCCTTGCCAAAGGCCTGGGTGAAAAACCAGATCTTCATAGCCCTTCTAAAAAACAGCAGAGTGGGGACCATCTGGATCTCAGGAGGAACCTCATTCCAGAGGGCAGCCATTGCTACAGAGAAGGCATGCTTCCAGGGTCCCGATAGATGACACTGTTTAATCGAAGGAAACTGAAGCATGCCAACCCTACAAGATCGAATTGGTTGGCAATTACTATGGGAGACAGGTGGTCCCTCAAGTAACCAGGCTCTGTGCCATGTAGGACTTCACAGGTAATGAGCAGCACCTTGAATCATACCCGGAAACAAACTGGCAACCAATGCAGCTCACAAAGCAAAGGTATGACAGGCATACCAAGGCTTGCTCATCACTGCCTGCACCATTGCGTTCTGAACCCGATGGAGCCTCTGCGTGTTCTTCAAGGGTAGCCCCATATAGAATGCATAGCAGTAGTCAAGCCATGAGATGACTAGGGCATGAGTGATTATCTGAAGGGCCCCCTGATCTAGGAAATGGTGCAACTGGTGCACCAGATGAAGTTGTTCAAAGGCCTTCCTGGCCACAGCTGCCACCTGCTCATTGAACAGGAGCTGTGAGTCCAGCACAACCATCTGATTGTACATTGTCCTTGAATGGGGAAGTGCAATCCCATCCAAGGTCAGAGATGGAATAACCTCAGATCTGGGTGTCCCAAATACCCACAGTCACTCAGTCTTGCTAGACTTCAGTCAGAGACGGTTCCTCCCCATCCAAACCTGCACAGCCTCCAGGTACTGGGACAGAACCTTAACAGCCTCACTTGGCCAGCCTGGGGTTGAAAGTTATAATTGGGTATCATCAGTGTACTGATGATTCCAAACCTCAAACCACCAGATGACCTCACACAATGGTTTCATGTAAAAGGAGGAGAGAGAAAGAGTAGAACATTGTGACATCCCACACAGAAGGGGCCTAGGGAGTGATCTCATCCCCAAAACCAACACCGACTGGAACTGGCTCCAGAGAAAGGAAGAGAACCACCATAAAATAGTGCCACCAATCCCCAAACCACAGAGCTGGCTCAGAAAGATATCATGGTCAATGGTACTGAAAGCTGCTGAGAGGTCAAGGAGCATAAGGATGGATGTACCACCTCCATCCCATTTCTGCCATAGGTTATCAACAAGTGCAACCAAGGCTGTCTCAGTCATAAATCCTGACCTGAAACCCGACTGAAATGAGTTTAGATAATCCATTTCCTCCAGGGTTCTCATCAGCTGCAGACAGGCCACCTGGAGACTGGTTGACAATTGTTGGAACCACTGGGTCCAAGGATGACCTCTTGAGGGGGCATACCACTGCCTCTTTCAAGGCATGAGGTACCACCCCCTCCATCAAAGAGGGCAACACCACAGCATGGACCCAACTGCAGGTCATCTCCCTGGCCACCTTTATGACCCAAGACTGGATCCAGTAAACATGTGGCCCAGAGAACCCTGTCTACTTCCTCAGGAGTCAGCAGCTCAAACTCATCCCAGATCATACCCCCAGACCCTGCCCCATGCGCCTCAGCCTGCCCTGCCCAGACATAGTCCAAGTTGGAGTGAATCTGACTTTATCTGCTAGATAGCCTGAATAATCCTCACAGCAGCCCAAGAGATGTTCTGAGGGGCCCTCCCTATCCAACACAGGCCAGGTCACCCTAAACAGGGCTGCTGGATGGCAATCAGCTCTTTCTTGCTCTTTCTGGGCCACTGCAGATCATACAGAGCAGGGTGTGTTCCCACCTGTGAGCCTGGGAATGATCTGTCTCATCATTAGTACCTCAGCATGCTTTCCGGATCCCTGCTCTGCCTTCTCTGATTCAGAGGGAATGTAAAGACAGAAATGATAATCATCAGAATATTGATGGCATTCTGGCCTAAATCTTTGAATGACCTTCCCCACCAGACAGAACCCTGCAATACTCTGTAGCTTAAATGCCACAAGCTGAGCAACAGTGTTCTGCTATCATTCTGGAAGCTGTCCGACAGAAAAGACTGTAATCGCTTTATTACAGTGCCACCAATTCCCACTTAGCAGTCACTCCTAAAGGATACTACAATTAATATTATAAAAAATAACTGAGATCCAACAATTATCACTTTATTTTTTAATTATTCCCTGCTTTGATATTTTTAACATTATGTACGTCAGAAATTATATGAATTGTAAAATTAAAATGAATAATCTTGTCTGGACCACATAGGCATTGATTATCCACCAGCATCTAGCATCAACAGCCATCTCATATCTGCAAACAGGGTCTCAGAAATTAGCACATTGACCAGACCTACATGGTAGCTGGGTTCACATAACAAGCTAACATATAGTTAACTGAACAGTGTTTTACTGATCTAACACAATTGTCTGGGTTTGTACAACAGTGAATAACAAAGTAGCCACTCTGGCTAAATTCATGCAACCCACTCAGCCACAAGCTAGCCAACCACATTTTAGAACAGTGTATTACACAAACCCATACAGTGTGTGTGTGTGTGTGTGTGTGTATATATATATTTATATTTTTCAGTCCTCTACAGCTAACACTGTCATGTCCAGATTCAGCCATATTTCCGAAAGCGTTCCTTTTTCCTTCTATCCCATCCAGTTTAAGCTCCCCACAAACTTGTGACATGCCATGCCATCTTTCCTTCTTCTAACCCCCTTTTGCTCCTACCACATAAAAAACCCTCTTCATCAGTCTTGCATTTCATTCTCACCACACCTAAGAGTACAAGCATCGTTTTACAACACTATGCCACCAAATTCCTCTAGAATGAATCCCACAATTTATGTTCTCTCTGTATTCACAAAAAATCCCGTGCCAATCTTACCAAAAGATGTCTTGCCTCAATACAATTAAAATGAGTTCTGTAGACTTGGTTCACACATTGCACTAAACCCTTATGTTGCTTTGTATGATAGGTAACCCAGACAGGGTGATGCAGTACAAGGGTGCTTTTTTTGAATACAAGAAATTCAGGTTAACCCCACTCAACTATAAAACTTGAGGGTTGGTCTCAAATATGGTATTGTACTGCTACAAAGTCTTTGGAAGATGTGTAAGATAAACAGTCTCCTCCAGTATTCTATCTCACACAGGGTCAACCAGATACATCTAGGTGGTTCACAAACAGGGCTTGAGAATGATAGTCCTCCTCAACTGCTGCTTTTCAGCAGCTGGAACATACAGATAGAATCCTTCTCTTTCATGAATTTGTTTAATCCCTTCTTAAAATAATTTAAATTAGTGGCCATTATTATATCTGGTGTCACAGCAGGTGGCAGCACCTAGCCAAACTTACTTGGTTCACGTCAAAAAAGCTAAGTAAGGTCAAACTTGGTTAATATTTGGATGGGAGACTATCAGGAAATACTGTACCAAGGGTATAGGTTGGGCTAAGAACTCAAAACTCCTACAAGGCAATGGCAAATAATTTCTGTATTGTTGCCAATAAAAGTACATGTTCATGTAATTGGGGTGGAAAGGCTTCCCCTTTCCACCCCAACACTTCCAGAGTGCTACACAAGCAGCACAGAAAATATGGGGTAAACAACTCTCTCTCTCTCTCTCTTACACACACACACACACAGTTTTGAAGAAAGGTCTTTTCTCTCCACCCCACTTTTCCCCCCCTATATAGCACTGCTTTGAAGATCTCAAGGAGTACAGGGAGTACAGCACATGCCTTTAAAGTTTAAAGAAAGAAATGAACGTAAATGTCTTCACCGTTTTTCCTCTTCCCTTTACCAACAGAAACAGTCCACCTACCAATTATCTTCTTCCCTTAGAGATGGACAATCCGGCGAAGGACAACTGCCAGCATCTCTCAGCATCGATCTTGCTGATGGAACGGCAAATACTGTATTTTAGCAATATCTGGAGGGCTACAGTTCATCCACACACTCCTGAAAGCCTTCCCCATCCGCTACAATAAGTCATGCTTTTAAAGGCCCCTGACGCTCCTTCGCTTCAGGCCGACCGCGCCTAGCAGGGCGAGCAGGAAGGTCGCCACCGCGAGCCTCAGTAGTCAGCGAGAGGGAGGGAGGGAGGGAGCGAGAGACAGAGACCATCCCCATGCCAATCCCAGTGTGGAGAATCCAGCTTTGGGAGGGAGTGGGGGAAAGAGCCTGGCTTCGAAGCCGCCGGGACTCCCAACTACAGTACTTGCCCGGCTCAGTTCCCAGCCCGCGCCGCGCGCGCGCAAAAAATAGGTGCGGTCGAGACTCTCTGCTTGCCGCCTGCCTGGCTCCCGGCTTCGGTAGCCAATCGCTCGGGCGGAGCAGCCTCGTCCCTAGAGAGAAGAGGCGAGGGCGGACGAGCCGAGTTTGTGGCGTGATAACAAGGGTTTGTTGGCTTCGGGAGAGGTTAGCACGAAAGCTCCACGGAGGCTTATGCCTTACCTCGCCTCGTCCCCACCGGTTCTTCGTCTTTCTTTCAGAGGGCGCAGTTTCTCCCTAGCGTGGTCGGGCCTTTGGTTTGGAGAGACGCAAAGTCCGGCCCAGGACTTGCTGCCTAAGACGCGGCAGTCACCCCAGTCCAGGTGCTCCTCTCACCTGAGGGAGGAATCTCACGAGCGCCTCTCCTTCCCTCGCAGGACAATGCAAGTGTTACGAGTTAAGTAATTAGCAGTTTGCTGCCACGTCGGGACAAGAAAATCTCTTGCCTGAGGCGGTGCTTTCTACGCCTTAACGCAGTGTTTCTCAACCTGGGCAGCTTGACGATGTGTGGACTTCAACTCCCAGAATTCCCCAGCCAGCCTTCACAACCTTGCTGGCTGGGGAATTCTAGGAGTTGAAGTCCACACATCGTCAAGCTGCCCAGGTTGAGAAACACTGCCCTAACAGAAGGACTGGCCTGTAAAACACGTGCGGGGACACACTCCCAGGCACACACAGAAAGAGAGAGGATGTAGTACTATTTTTACCATTCTCTAACAAGCCATGAGGATGATTTGGGGATGACCACTGTGAGCTAATAAGTACAAATAGGTGCTGCCTTTGGGTCCTTCTTCTATTCTCTTATTTCTCCAATTCTTTAAGTTTGTGAATTTGAGTTCTGCAGGGTATTTGAGTAAACTGAAATGCACAAACCTAAAATGCTAAAAATGAATTTGTAGGTAGGTAGATACAATTTTTTTAAAGGAAGTTAAAAACTGGTTTTGTAGCTTGGTGTGCACATGTATTTCTGTTCTGCTGTCATCAAATAGGTTATGTGTGCTTGTCAGGTAAATCAGAAACTTTCCAAACTTGTTTATCAGAGGAAAATGTAAGACAAAAAGCCAGCAATGTGAAATGTCTGCTGAAAATGCAAGGATATTTCAGACTGCATTAACAGAAGTCTACAGTGATCCCATATTATAGCAAAAGGTTCTGATGGAGCTATTTCATCACTTCCCACAAAGGATTTTTCTTTAAGAAAAAATAAATTTAAAAAGTGGTCAGATAATATAGGGAGGGCTACAAATAGAAGACAATGGCATCTGGTTCCTCTGTAAAATTCTATGAATGTAGTAGAGTAATTGCAAAACAAAAGCCTTGTCTGGAAGCACCCCTAGCAATTAGATCAGAAAAAGTAACTGTATAACTTGATTATGTGCTACTAAGACTACTAGCAGTTCCAAGTGTCATATTTTATAACAGTACCTTCAGAGAAGGACAAAATGTAGGTTTGGAAATCAAGTTCTATGAAGCCATGTTAAAAGGTTCAGATGAATTTAGCTTGGAGTAAAGAATACTAATACTCAGTGCAAATATGAAGGCATACTTCAGATCACTAGATCTTAATGGGAACAGGACTAGGAGACCCAGTGTCTTTGCTCCGCTCTGGATCTGATCCTTCACATTATATCAGCATATTTCAACAACATGAATTATTTTATCGCTCTTCACCAATTTACAGTAACTGGAATAAAGTTGGGCCTTTTTTTTTTTCCAATGTTAGAACACTCTGGTCTTCTATTGGCATAGCTCTTGCCTTACCAAACCTCCCAGCTTCTGGGAGCAAGAAAGCCACAAATACCCTCCATCTGAGCCTGCCCATACTCCAGAGAGGGAAAGAGGATGGCAGTGACAAAGATAGTGAGCAGATAGTAGAAGGACCAAATTGTTGGCTGAGGGAAACAAGGCAAAAGCTGTGAGAGCAGCACTTCTGAGCAAGTACTTGCCTACCATGTTAATGAGCATTCAAATTTGATGCATTTTCCTCTCTTCTCCCCACTACCACTGCCTCTTGAAGCATGATTCCACAGCAGATTGCTGATGGCTTGGTGGCCTTAGTTCACGCTGATCTGCTTCTATCCCTTAAGCCTACTGCCTTGCATCCTAGCGTTTGGAAGCAAGACTGATACTATGCTTGCATAATTCTAAGTGTGTGTGTGTGTATATATGTATGTGTATGTATGTATACACACACACACACACACACATATATATATATATATATGGAAAAAGGATCAACAATATGCCCAGGTAGCTTTCATGCCACACAAGTATAAACCTATTCTGAAGATGTACATTTGGGGTGCTAACGTTTTATTGTAGAGTGTGGGCACTGGGATAATTGTTACACAGTAGCAGGACCTCTAAGAGGGTGTTCAGAGGGTGGGATTCTCTGAATACCTTCATACATACTTGGTTGGCTGAGAGCCACTTAAGGCACCAGACTAGAAACCAGGAGACTGTGAGTTCTGGTTCTGTCTTAGGCATGAAGCCAGCTGGATGACCTTGGGCCAGTCATTCTCTTTCAGCCCTAGGAAGTAGGCAATGACAAACCACTTCCAAAATCTTGCCAAGAACACTGCAGGGACTTGTCCAGGGAGTCGCCAGGAGTCAACATTGACTCAAAGGCACTAAAAAACAAAAACAAAAAAACAAAACTGGTTGGCTGGGGGAAGTGCTGATTTGTCATGGTAATCTGAGCACATTTGTTGCATTTTGAGGCCAGATGGAGTCAAGACATTGCACAGCTGGCTTTAAAACAGTTTGGAGTTATTGGGAATGTATAACTGGTGTAATGTGGAACTGTCTAAAGTTATGGAGAACTTTTTTTCACTTATCTACTGATTGACAACAGGCACTGAGGTGTTTGCATATTTGTTATTAAATAGGGAACATTTAGATATGCTTTCTTGTGTACATTCTCAACCATCATATCATGATCATTCTGAATGTACAGTTTGGCTTCAAAAAGCTTTTGTTGTCCTTATTTGATATACATAACTTCTAGTACAGAGTTGGCCCAGGACATTGTGCTATGAGGTCTAGCTGAATACTCAACAGTTGAATTTTACTTAATAATGGTGATAGTACAGCATATCTGCTACTAATTTAGAAATTGTAGGATAAGCCTCATGCATGGAGTCCTTCAGCATCTCATCACCATTCCTTTGTCTCAGTATTGGGTGCCTGAGCTGGCCATCTCAAACTGTCTCAATCTGGGGAAATCTGTAATCCTGCAGATATTGAAGAGTATAAATTTCTATTGATCATTCTGCATGGAGCTGATAGATTCCACAGCATCTGGACATAGGATTCTACCCCACATCTACTTAATGATGAGGTCTTGTGAGAGAACATTCTCTCAAAATCCATCCTGACAGCTCCTATCACTGGCTTATCTAATTAAATGCATTTCTGTTATTTCCATCTAAAATAAATTCCTCTCTTCTGGACTTGTTTCACACTGATTACCTTGTCTAACTGAAATCTGTTATACTTCTGTTTGATCTTCTCTCCATCTTCTTGTCAAGAGGTCAAATTGTACTTAAACAAAAATACTGTACACTATATCTGATAGAGGAGAAGATTGGCCAGGATACTAGGAGAACAAATGCTGTCCTCATAATCAAGAAGGGGGAGAAGGAGGAGCCTGGAAATTATAGGGTTTGACAAGCTTGATGTCAATACTGGGAAAGTTTCTTGGAGAGCGTTTTTGTGATGTTAGCCCTTCAAGATAGTCCAGGCAAGAAGCATAACCCGGAGTATTAGCTCTATCTTTATTGTAAGATTACATTAATAGAATCTTGTAAGATTTCTCCCCTCTCCTTTTATTCTCCTGAAAACTAGAGAAGATCCCTTCTGAAACACTTCTCACACCCCTTCTTCTGTGGACTGAGGTATCTTTTACATGCTGGTTGTCCAGTCTGGCTCTTCCTCCTGTCTCCCAAGGTCATTCCCACACATCATTACGTGTGAACACTTAAATGGGCAGGAGCCAGCCAAGTTAGTTATAAATAAATTGTATCAGACAAACCTTATCTTCTTCTGTGATACAGTACTAGCTAGTAGATCAGGGGAATGTCATACATATAATGTACCTGGACCTCAGCAAATCCTTTGCCAGAGCCTCTCTTTATAGTCTCCTTAATAAAATCTCGGCTAGATGATACTCCGTAGAGTGACTCACAGTTGGCTGAGTGACTCACCCAAACAGTTTCATTAGTGGCTCTACTTCAGCTTGGAAGGGAGTATCGAATGGAGTGCCACAGAGCTCTAACCTGGGCCCTGTGCTGTTCAACATTTTTATTAAAGACTTGAATTGAGGGACACTTATCAGTCTTACAGATGATACAAAACTGGGTGGGTTGCTAATACTTTAGAAGAGAGAGAGAAAAATTAAAAATATATAAACAGGTTTCAGTAGTGAACCGAAGTGAATGGGATAGAATTTAACAGGGACAAATGTAAAGTTTTGCATATGGGTAGGAAAAATGAAAGGCACAAATATAGGATGAGAAAGGCCTAACTTAGCTGTAGTACATGTGAAAAGGATCTGGTCCTTGTCAACCTTAAGTTAACATGAGTCAGCAGCATAAAAAAGCTGCTAAAAAGGCAAATGCTATACTGAGGTGAATTAACAGGAACATAGAGTCCAGATCGCACAAAGTAATTGTTCAACTCTGCTCTGGTCAGGCCCAATTTGGAGTACAGTTCTGGACACCACAGTTCAAAAAGGGATGGTGGCAAATATGAGCAAGTTCAGTGGAGAACTACTAAAAGAGTGAGGTATCTGGAAACTAGGCCCTATGAAGAATGGTTAAGGGAGCTGGATATTTTTAGTCTACAGAAGAGACAACTAAGAGTAGATATGAAAGCAATCATCAAATATGGGAAATGATGCATCATAGAAGTAGGAGTAGGCTTATTCTCTATTATCCTAGAGGGCAGGATCAGAACTATTGGAATAAAATTACAAGAAAGTAGATTGAAGCTAGATGTCAGGAGAAACTTCCTTTTTTGTAATAATAATTTTTATTAAAGTTTTAAAACACAGAGATAAAAAACTAATACAAACTAAGAAAAATATAAAAAGAAAAAAGAAGAAAAAGGGAAAAGAAGAAAAAAAGGAGGGAGGAAAAATGATAAAATAATATATAAAGAAATGACTTCCCCCTTCATCAAGACAAGTACAAACAATTTCAGTAATTTATCACCTTCTCTAACATTTCAACCAAAGATTTCTTCATCCCATCTCATCTTTTATCTATTAGTAAATAATAAAACCTCATTATTCAATCTTAATCAGCAAATGTCCATTAAGAGTTACCAGAAATAACAATATAACATTAAATAAATAAATCAATTTCATTTCTTTTCCTTGTGTAAAGACACAGCAACTTATCATTTTCTCTAAAAATACAACAAAAATCTCTTCTTCCCATATTTTATCTTATATCTATAAGCAAACCTATAAAACCTTGTTGTTCAAACTTAATTTAAAAAATCCATTAAGTGCTACCAGAAAATCTTAATCTTTAAATCCTTCAAATAATATTCCACAAATTAATTTCTTATCATTTTCTCTTCGTCGTCTCTCAGAAATCACTTCACAAATTTAACTCTTTCAATTTTAACATTGTATCCCATCACTTTCTCTAATCATACAACAAAAAAATCTTCCCATATCTTATCTAATAGCAAATCTTTAAGTCTCATCATTCAGTCCTAGTCAAGAAAAAAACATTAAAAATTACTAGAAGAAAAAAATGTATTTTAACCTTGATCGAACAAACCGACTTTATAATCCTTCTTTTTGGTTTTAAAAGATTGATTTTTTTTCCTTTTAAGTAATGTCCCAAAAGCTGATTTCTTTTCATTCTCTCATTATCTTTTCTCAGAAACTCCTTCACAAGTATAACACATCTCTTTTGTAAGTCCAAAATAAGACATTTGTCCAAGTCACTCTTCTGCATTGAAATCCTTATATCCAAGTCACTCTTCTGATTTATTATTTGTATGTCCCTTATAGCTATTAAAACATCTGCCAGTTTCATTTGTAAGTCCTGTGTAGCATCTTTGTCAATATCATTCTTGTATTCCATATCCAAAACAGCCTGATTCTCAGTGGTATCCTCTTCTATCTCCTCTTTAAAACCCATTTTCATAGTATCATACAAACCTAAGAGAAAGCGTTGAGTACATTGTTGCCAAATATCCTTGAAATCTTCCAGAGTTAAAATACTTTTCTCCATTCTGTATTAGTGGGTCTTCTCTTTTAATTGTAATCTTTAGTTCTTTCTGGTTGCCACTAGAAACCAGACTTCAAGGTCTCTTTTTACTAAGTTTCTCTAATCCACACCATTTTCCCATGGAAAGATTTCTTACATTTAACTTCAAGATCTTCATATATTTTTAATAGGATTTTAAACAAACCACAGGAAGGATTCTTATAGTTAATTTCAAAATCTTATTTCTAGTCAATCTAGCCCCTTAGTCTGTTTATAACTTTCCAAAATCAACATTCTAATCACCCGTTTGCTGCTTATTTCCAAATAAAAAAAATTCTATAAGTTCTTAAACTCACATGAAACTTCTTTCATTGAGGACTGAAGGAAAATCACCCAGTGAAATAAAACTTATCTTTCTGAAGGTTCTTAGTATCCAAAAAGCAATTTACAAGCCATTTACAGAAGTGATTAAGAAAGGAAGCGGGCAAACCCGGTGTCTCTTTGAAGGCTCTGAACTGCAGCTTGGGCAAGCTGACTCTCCCAGCTCCCAGAGCTCTAAAACCTGCCCGAGACGGCTGTTTTATGGTCTTGTCACGGGGAGCCTCTGTAAGGAGCCCTATGGGCGATCCCAGGGGAGGAATTTTGAGGTGCTGATCCGTTTGTTGGCTCCTCGCCCTGCCGTGGTTGTCGGCTCTGCTGAAGGTGAAGCCATCTTCAGTTCGCCATTAGTTCCCTGGAAGTCTGTTAGGAGAAACTGCCTGATATATTTAGATGTCAGCCACTGGAACATGTCGCCACATGGAGTGGTGAGTTCTCTTGCTGGAGGTATTCAAACAGATTGGATGGTTGTCTCAGAGATGTGGAGTTGTGATGGGATGGAATTATGGAGGCCAGACTCAGGGAGAAAAACATTTTCTTTCATCTCCTGAGGCGAGAGGGAGAGATAAGAGGATGAGACTGGCACCTCCCTGAGGAATTCACAATGTTGTGGCTGGCATTACTTGGGAACTGGGGTTTCAGTCTGGGAAGATTCTTGCTAGAGGTTGTAGCTAATAAACATTGCTGGACTGAATTTACATGGTCTCTTGGAGTTCCTTGGGCTAGGCCTGACAGGAGCAGAGAGTTGGAGTAGATGTTTTTTAAAGTCCTTTCCAACTCTATGATTCTATCCTGTTGTCCAGGTGTAACTTTGATCCCTGCACTCATCCTTATTTTTAAATTAGGACTGGACATTCTTTCAAATAGGGGGAAATTCAAATTGATGACCATCCTTTGTAAATTAGGACTCAGGGTCTTCAAGCATAAATTGATCGATACCATAAATTAATACTGGTCCAGGCTTACTAGAAGCTTCTGAGCACATGGCTGCATCTATATTGACTCTTTTTCTCCTTTACTCAACCTACTGTGACAGCTTCTTTCCATCCCATAAGGTCCAACAGGATGGGCATGTTCCAGATTCCATCAGTTAGAAATTGTAGTCTAGCAGGACTCAGGAAGCAGGCCTTTTTGGTTGCAGCGCTTGCCCTTTGGAACACCATACCACCTGCGATCAGATTGGTCCCGACCTGCTGGTCTTCGAGAAAACCTGGGCATGTTCCTAGGCATGGGAGGGTCAGGAGTTAGTTAAGCCTGTGGGGTTTTGTTAATTTATGGTTGACTGATGTTATCCTTGGTTGCCATTTTGTTTTCTGTTATATTTTTCCCTTTTACATTGTTGTTGGACTTGGAGTCTTTTAAGCTGTGTTAGTTGCCGGGAGTCGCTATTGCAAGATAGGCAACCATATAAATTGAAATAAATATAATACTTAAGCAACAGTATCAATGCATGCAACATTGGCATTATTAGTCAGATGCTGGGCCTCCAGGAAGGTTTACTAAATGGGCCTCTTTCTTAGAGTTCCAATAAATGCCAAATAGCTTGGAACTGTCATTTAAATGTTTTGCAGTGTCTCAGTTCATCACTGATGTGGTATTGCTGTTGGACATTTTGAGAAACAGAGATTCTGAGGTACCAAATGCTGACCAAAAGGCTGCAGTCACTACTGTTCATCTCCATCCCATTGCCAGGAATGCATATTGGTGAGAAACCAACAGTGGGTTTGATGATAGGTTGCATGTTGAATGTTGGTGGAAATAACTCAGAGAATCAAGAATGTAGCAGGAAGAGTAACTGGGTTCTATAGGTTCAAAAGCAGCTCACTGTCAACTGAACCCATTTATTTCCAGCTTAATGGTAGTATAATTCCCTTTGTTAAACATTATCTTTCTGTTTGCAGTGGTGAAGCTCAATACATCATGTGAGCAGTCCATTTCCTCATTGGAAGGAACTTTTGTCCACAGTTGCCTTGGGAAGTTCTTTAAAGGCGATGTAACAGGTAAAATCAGTCAGTTTCTCTCTTTCATTCCCCAGTAGCTTGGGGTGAGTAGCTCAGTTTGAAAAGTTCCTTGTTTGGTATGGTGAAGCATCTGATAAATTGGCCCTATGCTGAAAAAAGGGAACTCAAATTTGTTTTCCAGAATAGGGATAGAATCTTAATTGTACCATGCATCTCTTGGGAGAGCAATTAGCCTTTCTGCGGCTTAGACTGGTTCCTTACAAGGACATTCAAAGTTATAAAAGTTTTCTTTTTCACAGATTCAGTGATTTCTTCATTATATTAGTAGTTAACTGCAACAATGGTCTGTTATGTAATCCAATTCTTAGTTTTAGAGTATCCTTATAATGGAACCATTTTTCAGCTTGAACAATATTTACTGAAGAGTAGGTCCTATTCATTTTATGTCATTAAGATGGGGGAATAAATCATGCATATATTTGCAGAACTGCAAGAATGAGAATGAAAGAGAACAACAAAAAACTCTCCTGCGCCCAAATGATTAAGTCCTAGAGAGAAATGAACATGATGAGAAAGCTGAAATCTCCTTCAAGCCTTCTTCCTCTGGAATCTCCAAACACTCAGCAACTGGGAGTTACAACAACTTATTAGTCAGCATTTGTTCCTTGCAAAATAACGCTAACAAAGAAATACACAAGGAATTGCTTGCTTTTAGGCTTCCTTTTGTCTACTGCTACCACTCTTATTCTGTTTTCTAGGGAACTTTCTATTCTACATGAACATTTCAACACTTTAGCACCAAGCAAAGAAAATAAGATCTCACCCTATTATTTTCTCCAAAGTATCTTGCAATAATATGCATGTTTCCTCAAAAGTAAATCCCACTGTATTTAATGAGACTTAATCTGAAGTAATTGTCCACAAGACTGTAATTCTTATGTAGAAGTGGAAATGCAGAAATCAGTGCCAGCACAAAAAGTTATTTTGACCAGTGTTTTATATACATCTTTCTTCTATGTAGATTCCACCACACATAGTGACTAACTAGTATTCATAGGCAGATACTAGGGGAGTGTGAGTGGAAAACAATTCAAACTTAAATGCCTAAACAAGAACATTCAGGTGGGAACCCCTTTCCAGTCTTTTGTCACTATCAATTGGTGGCTGAGCCTCTGGAATTGGGCTGATGGAAGGTAAGAGTAACAGTTTACTTCAGGCAAGGAAGTCTGGTGGGGTAAGAGTTCCTGCCTCCAAGAACATAAGCTGCCAACAAACTCATTTCAGTCACTGAATTACAAACAACTTCCCAACTTTGCTGTATTTTCAAACTAGTACAAAGGTAGAAAAAAAGTTGATTAATTTCTCTAAATAATCCAGTGTCATGCAATCGGGCAGATCCAGAGTCATCTTTCAGCTGGCTCCAAAATCATTGCATGGAGGTTTCCTAGGTAACCATATGCTTCTAACACAGTGTTTTTCAAACTTGGCAACTTTAAGATGTGTGGACTTCAGCTCCCAGAATTCCCTAGTCAATGTGCTGCTGTTGTTTTGGTTGGGAGAGTAGAATTATCTTCTGCCACCTTTGTAAGATCATTTGTCCCCTAGAAAAGTGGGGAAAATATTAGAAATACTTGGGAAAAGCTACTGTGCATTTATTTATTTATTTATTTAATTAATTAATTTATAAACAGCTAAACCACTGCTTTTAATTAGGTGAGCACTTTTGTTTCATTTTTAGCTTATCAATCAGATATCAACCAACCATTTACGTTAGAATATTATAATGCCTCCTTAACCAGCCATTAATGTCACCTTTGGGGAGGATTTTTCTCACTTCCCCAAACTGCTGAAGAAAGCTCACGCAAAAGTCCAGCACTGTTCTTTGTAAACAAACCAGACTGCAGAGATAAAGTTTAAAACTCCAGGGCTGTCTCCTATCCAATGGAAGTGTAATTAGAATACCTATAGGGGTAATCTAACAATGCTATTAACCAAATATTAATTAGGCCTGGGCAAAATATTCAAAAGAGGTACTTTGCACTGCATGAGAAGCAGTTCTGCCTTTTCCAGGTTTGCATGGCTTCTTCAGAAGCAGCTTTCAGCTCTGTGTATACCAGAAAGGGATGCGAGCTTTGCAAAAATCACAGATGCTTTAGGGACTAAAAAACCCATGCTTATGGAGTCCTTGGTGCTCTCTGAGCTTGGCTGTTTGATTGCAGATGTTTCATTATCCAACTAGATAACATCATCAGTGCTTGTGAGATAAGCAGGGATTAACACCAGACAAACAATCAAGCAGAAAACAATATCCTAATCAAGGAACTACGAAGGAGAAAACCACACCCCCACCAACCCTGACAGGGCAAGCTACTATACATAAACGGGGAGCAAACCCACCCACCCAAGCACTGATGATGTTGTCTAGTTCCATAATGAAACATCTGAAATCAAACAACCAAGCTCAGAGAGCACCAAGGACTCCACAGTTCACTCCTGAGCTACAGATATTCTCTTCTATTGGAACCCATGTTTTGTGTCTGCACATGTTGCAATCCAAACTGCCTATTTTGTATGCTGTGCACAGCCATAATACTATAATAAGAATAGTTGAATAAGTTGTATCTTCTTATATTGAATTAATTTAATTACTGCATTTTATTTTTGCTGATTTAGAAAAAGATATATATTGATTTTTCTTTCAGGGCTTGGATTCTGAAGTCCAGGGCATATGCTGGGTGGTATCTGTGAGAATAAAGCATGGTCAGTTTCCCCTGCAAGAAGTTTAGCATCTGGCTGGGACAAGGCCCTATAGATCCTTTGTGTGTGTATGTGTGTGTTTTCTTTTCAAGCCCTGCCATGAGAGAGAGTGCTTATATGGCTTAAAAGAGCAATGACTCACCAGTTCCCCTCCTGGTTCCCATGAAGTCAAAAGTCACTTCTGGTGCTAATATTGGCAACTGAAAAGAGAAATAGGCCAGTGAACAAAGCTCACATGACTACAATGGATTCTAGGTACACTGAGAAAATTCACACACAGCTACGTTGCATGCTGCTTTGTCTTTTCTGCTCCCAAGAAAAGTGTGTGTGTGTGTGTGTGTATGGGCCCTACCCAAAAATAAATAAATAAATAAATAAATAAATAAATATATATATATATATATATATATATATATAGGGGGCCTACCCCTATCTGTCTGTCTGTCTGTCTGTCTGTCTATCTATCTATCTATATTGCATAGGGCCCCAAAAATATCAAGACACAAACTCTGCTCCGTTTGCAGCTTTATTTTGGGCCCCTTTGGGATAACATCAGTGTTCTAGTAAATAAACTGGTCAGCTTTTTTTTTCTAGAGACTGATCCTACAGATAGCAATTAGCATTGTCATTGGCGATGCAACAATAGGAGTGAAGCTGATTAACATAAGACTAAAAATAAGCTGCACTGACTTCTGTCTTATTTACAGAAAACTATTTTATGTCTGTAATTTAGGAGAGAGTGCAAAATGTATGGAGAATTGGCTACCTGCAGCCTGTTGGCCTTTCTTTTGGTGGCCCCAGAAACCCTCAAGAGTGCATTTTTGGTGATTTGGAAGATCGATGGACAAAAGAAGTGTCTAAAGCTGTTAACATGCTACATAATACAGTGGTACCTCTAGTTACGAACGCCCCTCCTTATGAATTTTTCGAGATACGACCAGCTCCGGCCCCAAAAATTTACCTTGACTTGCGAACTCCGCCTCGAGTTACAAACTGGATCCGCAGCCATTTTCCCTGCTGCCACGCGGTCGCGGCTTCCTGTGGGTGAGATCACCGTAGCAAGGAGACGTTCGGTGAGGCTTGTGGTGTGTTTTGTGGCGTTTGGAAGGTTTTTGGTGTGCTTGTCAGCATGGCTCCAAAGAAAATGCAGAGCAGGCTGGCAACTGACTTTAGACAGGTTTTTCCCCAGAACTGAGCCTGCAGCTAAGAGGCAAAGAAGAGAGGAAACCCCTGAAGGAGATCTCCCCGATGTCCCTTTGGAGGGGGACTCTCCCTCCAAACAATAACTGCCTCCCCACCCCATTCTCCCTCTTCATACTGTGCTGTACTGTACTTTTTTCATGTTTTTGAGGTTTAAAAATAAAATGCATATGTTTCAGAACTGTTTAGCCATATTTACATTGAACCTTATGGGGGAAATTTACCTCGGGGTGCGACCAAATTCGGAGGGCGGAACGGATTAACCGTATTTACATTGAACCGTATGGGAAACTTTACCTCGACTTGAGACCAACTCGAGTTGCAACCAGAGTCACGGAACAGATTTAAGTTCGTAACTAGAGGTACCACTGTACCTGCTTTGGTTCTTGTGAAGACAGAAGTGTGCATCCCTGATTTAGGAATTGCTTCTCCTTACCAGTGAGTACAAATGAACAGATTAGTCAGCTAGAGACCATAAAACTCCTTACCAGTGAGTACAAATTAAAATAGTCAGCTAGAGAGACCATAAAACACAGAATTAAATAACTGTTGGCTGAAAAGAATACTATTGCAGGCTTGTCTCAAAGACAGATAGAAGATGCAAATATAAGAGATGGTAAGTGGGATGGGGCAAGGTTCTGGGCTCCACAAATAATAGGCCCACATCCAAAGCATGGTTTAGTATCTGGAATTATCAGTTTGCTCAAAACATGTCATTTAAAGCAGGAAAACTAATTACTTAAAAATACCAATAATGATTTCAGCTTCTTGTTCTCTCTTTCCCTCCCCCTAATTTGCTAGGCTATTGATTTCAATACTGTAGAGAAAAGTAATTGGGGGAAAAAGTTACATTGCTAAAAGATGCTGTGAGAAGAGTTTTGTATCTCTCTGCTCCCATCTAGTTGTCATCCAGGTTTTTGCAGCCCAGATCTGGTAACCTTGAAATGGGCTCAAATGAGCATGTGACCTAGCTGACCTCTCAGAATTTTAAAAAGGCATTGATGGTAATAGTACACAATAGATGCTTTGGGACCTGTAAGGAACAATGATAAGATACCTGTTTACTATCGGGTTTTTTTTTCTTTTGCTATATCAGAATAGAGAAAATATTATTTTGGGGCAAAATACAAATGAATAGTTTGACCCATAATAAGATCCAACTTTAGTTAGTGACACAAACTGTGTTTCACCAAATACTATGGAATCTTTGATTAGTCAAGCTATTTTTCTTGTCATAAACTGCACAGATACACAGTTTTTATCCTTTTTTTGCTGAAATCCAAATAAACGACCATGGTGATAAAACTAACCATTAAAAAATGACCATTAAGTGTAGAATCACTGGCCAGCAACTTGCTTTTCAACACTTCATTGCAGGACTACTATGCAAATGTTGGACTGGTACATGAAACTTGATGAAAGTCCTGACTTATTGTCCCTTTTTTGGTGTCCACTGCTGACTTTAATATAAGTAAGCATTCCTATAAAAACACAGATGTTGAACATTTTTGTTAATGCTTTGTTTCTAAAAAGCGGTCTGGATGGGTAACATTTGCCCTATAAAAAGCACTAAATTATAGATCCACCTCAGTGTTAGGAATGTTAACAGGGTAGGCCAAGGTAGTGCCATGTAAGACCTGACCTCCTAGCTTGGCTTTTGAAATGAAGTTTTACTAGCTATTAATTCCAAGTTCCAAGCCTTTGAATTTGCTGTTCTGAAAAAAAAAAGTAATGAAAATGAGTTATAATGGGCACTCTTCTCCAATGATTTATGTATTTGGTTAATATCTCATGCTGTGAGCAAGCTCTGAAAGCAGTAGATTCTTCACAGTGTATAAACTTAACTTTGCATAAATGAAAAACAGTAAAGAAGCAATGCTGATTCAGGATGCAAACACACAATTAGATATTGTAGTCAGTGTGAATATGAAAGTTGAAACAAAATTGCACTGGAGTAATATTCTTGGAACTGAACCACAGTTGATCTGTGGTTGTTCCACTTAAGTTTAACAAAAGCTCACACTTCAGGTTATGAAGTCATGGATGAATGCTGGCAAGTCTAAATCTTAACATTTTATGCCACATAGATCTAGAGAAATATATGATTCACTATCAGTTATCTGCTACTCAGGATGCAGAAATCCAAAAGCACCCAAAGGTTATGAAACTCTGACTAAGGGAGCTTAGATCCCATTGATAGCAGTGAAAATTTGTAATTTTCAGAGCAGGTTGTAGGGGTGTATCTGTCAAAACTGACATGATGGCACAGCGAAAGTGCACATTCAAAAGGGTGGGGTTCATATCGCAATGCTCTGTCTGCCACCTTGCCATTTTAATCCCCCACAGATCCCCCCACAGTGACTCTTTATCCTGACCAATATTATGTCAATGGTTATGTTCTTTTAAAACTGAGAAAGATTAAGATTTCTTTTTCAAAGAAAACTGTAGGCCAAAATAGGTTTGTGGCATATTACAGCGCGTGAAGCATGGTTTATGACAGTGCGATGTATGTAGCCTGTCAGTGGGTCTTATTGAACAAACTATTGCTAAGGCAAGCCTGGCTTTGCATGAAAATTAAACTCAAATATAGTATTGCCTTTAACATATCCAGCTCTTTTTTTTTTTCCTTTTATGTAAACCCTCAATGCCTGTTCAGGAGCAGGATTACAGCAGAACTATTCTAGAGTTTCCTTCCTGGGACTGTTAGTTGCATTGAGGATGTTTTCTCCAAATAATTTTTTCATAGTGGGAAGCTTGTCGTAGATTCACTGAGATGATAATGGATGATGAGGGGTTTTTGTCTGTCTAATCTTCCTTTGGGGCTGGGAAATAGTCCTAAATTCATAATAGCCTTCCTTATGGTAATCTAGATGCTTATGATTCCCTTCCCCTAAACATACACACCTGCCAAAGTGGTTATATATAAGAAGGGGGGGGAACTAAGTATGCCACTGAAATCACATGTAACATCACCTCTTGTTCTCCACAACAATCCCAATACCCAGAATTTGTCCTGTGCAACACACATCATGATCCAGAAAAGAAACAATTCATCCTCTTAGCACAATCCTCTGTTTCAGCTCAGAAAAGCCAGTCTGGTCTAGTGGTTAAGGCACCAGGCTAGAAACCAGGCTGGCTGGGTGACTTTGGGCCAGTCGTTCTCTCTCAGCCCAACCCACCTCACAGGGTTGTTGTTGTGGGAAGAATAGGAGGAAGGAATATTAGGTATGTTCACTGCCTTGAGTTATTTATAAAAATAATAAAGGTGGATAAAAAGATCTTTAAAAAAAAGATAATTCAGAGGAAAATGTTAACTAATGAAATGTGCCTGTTCATTTTTATATTTTTAATTCAAGACCTTTAGTGTACTTTTTCTTTTCCTTACAAAGTGGCCTGGCTTAACAATGCAGCACTTTCTGCATTGCAGGAACTTTAAAATCCAGTTAAATCTGTGCTGAGAGAGGAATTATTGCTTCAATTACTTGGCAAATCTGATTAATGCCATGTGAGATTATTTCTGGGGGGGTGAGAGTCAAACTTGATGCGAGGCAATGCAAACATTTGGCAAGAAATCTGCTTCATTTTAACATAGTGTTTAGTCTGGGGGTCTTATACTGAAACAGTCATTTAGCTCAATTCAACCATTAAAACCAAAAAAGCACAATCAGAAAAGCCAAACGTGGCACAAGTAATAGTGATGTGAAATTGTGTGCTCTTTGATTGTGGATGTAACTCTGCCCATTGCCAACAGAAGTAAAAACAACTGGTAAGGAATACTCGCTAACTTAGCTTTTTTGCCTATGTGTGGGAGACCATCTGGATCACATTAGCTACGTTAATCCAAGCTTTCATTTTTCCTTTGGACCCAGGTCCCATCTCAGAGGGTATTTTCAATGTAGGTGGCTTCCAAAAAATGAAACTATGACTCACCTATCCCAACTAGCTTTACTAATTCAGAAGCACACTATGTTCTCAGCCGGATCGTCTTGGGAAGAAAGCACCGAAGCCTTCAGAGCTCCCCAGTGCATGGCACAGAGAAGATTTCTTTCCTGGACATGCCTATCTAACCTGTTTGTGCCAATGGGGGAGTTCCTACCAAGGCCAAAACTACTCCTTTCAGGAGCACAGCAGGGGAAGAAAGAGTTCACTTCTCTTTTTAGGCCTGCTCTATTAGTGTGGGGCCTCTTGCTGCTGCTGCTATTTGCATTTAAAAAAACCTCCTTCAATGCAATTGTTACATCTGTTGTTAATACTTAAACATGCTAAGCGTCATGTTTAGTATGCCTTTAAGATTCAGTGTAAAGTAAAGTTTTGACTCCCAGTGACAGAAACATGTAGTTTTCTTGGCATCAGTATAGAAATAGTTTCTCATTGTCATCTTCTTGGGGATTTCTTTTCAACTTCAGTTCTAGGGTTTCCTGAGGCCTATCCTATCCAAGTGCTGGCCAGGTCTTGCCTTGCAGAGCATTTTGAGATGTTGCTAAGATGGTGCTAAACCTTTTTCAAATTAATTATCAAGAGAATCATAATTCAAATAAAGGTATAAGAATAAACAAGGCTTTGTTCTAGGAACCATCTCATGACCTTGCCCTGCAGAAGAATCGTTTTTTTCTAAGTTACCTGTTTATTAGCATTGGCTATATGTTGACCAGATGACTACCTCCTCCTCCTCCTCCTCATTATTACTGTTGGTTGCACAGTCAGCTAGATGTTTAGTCTGGATTTGGCGTTTTTATCCTCCTCCGGTAAAGGTACCATTGCAGGATGGAAGCTGTTCCATGTAAAGCTGCTTTTTGCAATTGACTGATGATGATTTTGTCAATGCCCATGGTGTTCAAGTGGCGCTCCAGATGTTTTGGGATTGCACCCAAGGCGCCTGTTATTATTGGTACTATCTTTGCTTTCTTTTGCCACAGTCATTCTATTTCTATTTTCAGGATTTTATATCTTGTGATTTTCTCCAGTTCTTTCTCTTCTATTCTGCTGTCTCCAGGTATTGCACTGTCCGCTATCCAGACTTTCTTGTTTTTCTTATCAACAACTGTTAAGTCTGGGGTGTTGTGTGGCAGGTGCTTGTCTGTTTGAATTCTAAAGTCCCAGAGCACTTTAGCTTCTTCATTTTCTATTACTTTGTCTGTTTTGTGGTCCCACCAGTTCTTGCTTGCAGGCAAATGGAATTTTTTTGCAGATATTCCAATGCACCATTGTTGCTACTTTGTCATGCCGTTGTTTGTAGTCAATCTGTGTGATCTCCTCCTCCTCCTCCTCCTCCTCCTCCTCCTCCTCCTCCTCCTCCTCCTCCTCCTTCCTTGTATGCTGCCTGACTATCAATGACTCTGGGTGGCTCACAACAATCAAACAAAGAAATAACAATAAAATCAAAAGATAAAGATAAAAGATGACAAGTGCAATGAAGTAATAGGTGAAGATCCAGGTCTTCATGGCTCTTCTGAACAACAGCAGAGTGGGGGCCATCCGGATCTAAGTTACAAACTTTCCTCTAAATCCCTTACAGGATATCACAAGTACACTTGAGCTCATATGGGTCCTGAGGAGACCAAGCAGTTTTCCCCTACTTGGAAATTAATTTAATTTGAACCCCTTATGAGGCAGATTGTTACTGCCAGCATACCTCTGATATCACTGGGAATGTGAGAGTGTTTGATCCCTTTGGTTCCCTCTCCAAATGCTTGCCCCCCTCCATTCTGACCCTTTGCAACAGTTTCCAGAAGAGTAGCTGCCTGTGGATAGGAACTTACATCACAATAAACTATGATGTGGTTTATTTAGTTTTCATAGCATATTATGAAAATCCAGCCACTGTGGTTTATAAACCATGGTTTATAATTTAGCAGATTGTGGGATCAAGCAATTTGTGATTTATACAACAAAACATGGTTAAACAAATCATGCTTTAGCATAATTGTTGTACACTGCCCAGAGTCACTTTTTGCAAAATGGGCGGCCATATAAATTTGATTGGTTAATTGATGAATGAATGAATGAATGAATGAATGAATAAATAAATAAATAAATAAATAAAGGGCAAGCACAGTCTGTTGCAGCTGAAATGGCAAAGAGTTTAAAATCTAACAAATGTATTTGCACATAAACTTTCATGGATCACAATACACTTCATTAGATAGTTCAAGAGTGAGCTATTGTATTTGTGGCCTTCCAGCAGCCAGCTATGGTCCTTACAGCCCTCGCACAATGCACAGGGCTGATTTTTTAAAAATGTTTGTTACTTTGAAATGGGCACTTAAATATTGTAGAAGTTTCAAATACTCATAATAACCCTTAAAAACCTGACACCCCCCCCCCCAAAACTGAACCACTTGCCTGGGAGGGGGTTTAAAAAGCAAAATGTGGAGGATTTAGGTACCCATGTTGTTCCTTAATTCCCCCTACAGAACAACAGAAAGAGTTTAAAAATTGGCCCCATTCACTCAAGTGACATCAAAATACAGTGGTACCTCGGGTCATGAACTTAATTCGTTCCGCGACTCTGGTCGCGACCCGAATTGGTCATGACCTGAATCAAATTTTCCCATAAGGTTCAACGTAAATACGGTTAATCCGTTCTGAACCATATGTATTTTTTTAAAAAACCACAAAAATATGAAACAAAGTACAGTACAGTACAGTATGAAGAGAGAGAACGCTGACCTTGCTCGAGGCGACTTCTGGCGTGGAGGACAGGAAGGCAGGTGGGGAGGCGGTTATTGTTTGGAGGGAGAGTCCCCCTCCAAAAGGACATCGGGGAGATCTCCTTCAGGGGTTTCCTCTCTTCTTTGCCTCTTAGCTGCAGGCTCAGTTCTGGGGAAAAATCTGTCTAAAGTCAGTTGTTTTTTCCTGTGCTTCATAACCCTCCGGAAATGAGAGACCATGTTATCGTTCATCAGATTCAACACTCTGTTTGTTACAGTTATGTTGGGGTGGTGCTTCTCAAAGAAATCCTGGCACTCATTCCATTTTTCCATAATGGATTTAATCACATCACTGCTAACCTCCTCCCTGTCTTCCTCTTCCTCAGTGGAATGCTCCTCACCAAGCGCTTTCTGCTGCTCACTCTGGAGTTCAGCAAGTTCTTCCGTGGTCAGCTCCTCCTTATGGTCCTCAACAAGCTCCTCTATGTCTGCACCATCGACATCCAGACCCATACTCTTGCACATGGACACAATCTCCTCCACTACCTTTGCATCAGACCCTTCAAAGTCACGTTCAGTGACACATTCTGGCCACAGTTTCCTCCAGGCTGAGTTTAAGGTCCAGTACGTGACATCTTCCCAGGCTTTGTCAATGAGGCTGATGCAGTGGAGGACATTGAAATGTTTCTTGCAGAATTCTTTCAGAGTCAAGGATGTTTCTTCAGTGACATTGAAACACCTGGTGAAGAGCGCCTTTGTGTACAGCTTCTTAAAGTTGCAGATCACTTGCTGGTCCATGGGCTGCAGAAGAGGTGTTGTGTTGGGGGGGAGGAACTTGACCTTTATAAAGTCATACTCAGCATCCATATCATCCACCAAGGCTGGAGGGTGTGCCGGGGCATTGTCCATCAGAAGAAGGCACCTTTCAGGCAGTTGGTTGCCAGAAAGATATTTTTTAACGGTGGGTGCGAACACCTCGTGCAGCCATTCCATGAACAATTGCCTTGTGACCCAAGCTCTCGCATTGGCCCTCCACATGACAGGCAGTCTGGCCTTGTTCACATTGTGTTCCTTGAATGCACAAGGGGTCTGGGAATGATACACCAGTAGTGGCTTAATCTTCAGCTCGCCGCTTGCATTCACACACAGCAAAAGGGTCAATCTGTTCTTCATGGGCTTGTGCCCTGGCAGTGGCTTTTCCTCCTGTGTGATATAGGTTCTCTTTGGCATCTTCTTCCAGAAGAGCCCTGTTTCATTGCAGTTGAACACTTGCTGAGCGACGTATCCTTCCGCCTTCATGAATTCCTCAAATTCTTTCTTGTAGGCTTCTGCAGCAGCCTTGTCAGAACTGGAAGCCTCACCATGTCTTGTCACACTGTGGATGCCACTTCTCTTGCGGAATTTATCAAACCAGCCTCTGCTGGCTTTAAATTCTTCACTTGCTGCGCTTGTAGAGGGGTATTTTTGCAGTAAATCACTGTGCAATTTCCTGGCTTTTTCATAGATCATAGTTTCACTAACGCTATCACCTGCCAGCTGTTTCTCATTCAGCCACACTAACAAAAGTTTTTCCACCTCTTCCAGCACTTGTGTCCTCTGCTTGGTTAACATCGTTACTCCTTTTGCCACATCAGCTCCTTTGATGGCATCTTTATTCTTCAAAATAGTCGAGATTGTCGACTTCGCCATCTTGTACTCCGAGCCCAGATCAGTCACACGAATACCACGCTCATGCTTTTCTACAATTTCCTTCTTCAATTCAATGGTTATTTTCTTCAAAACCTTATTCTTACCATGCTTGCTCTGCACTTTCTTTGGAGCCATGCTAACAAGCACCCCAAAAAGCTTCACAGGACGTCTGTTTGCTACCCCGATCTTGCCTACGGGAAGCCACGACCATGTGTCACAGCAGGGAAAATGGCCGCAGATCCTGTTCGTTACCCGATGCGGAGTTTGCGAACGGAAGCAAAATTTTGCGAACGGTGCTGTTCGTGACCCAAATTGGTCGTGAACAGAAGCGTTCGTGACCCAAGGTACCACTGTATACCCAGCTGCACCAATTGTGGTATGCAAGTAGCACAGAGAAAGGACAGGCACCAGGCTGAGAAGCATTACACATTGCTGATACAGTCAGTATGTTGGCTTAGAGCAAAGAAGACCCTTGTTTGAATCCCTCTCTCCACAGAAACTCACTAGATGACTTCAAACTAGTCGCTATCTCCACAATCTATTCCACAGGGTTGTGGGGAAAACTAAAGGAGGGAAATACTATGTGTGCACCATCTTGACCTCTCAAGGAAAGGCATTTATTTAACTAATACATAAATAATAAGTGGAGACTTAAATGTTGGAGGGTGAATATGGATAGGAATGAAACTAGACACACACACAACCAACAGGTGGATACAGTGCTGCTTATTACTATACAAGCTTAGTGCAAGTGTAGTTACAATAATTCTAGTGATAAGTGTTTATGTTTGTGTGTGGATATATAGTGGGTGTATACAGATCTAACATATGTATGTACACTATCAACATCTAATTGTAAGTATACTAACAGCATTTTTAACTAAATGATTCAAACTCTACTCCTTTAGTTGATACAGGTAGTTCTCGCTTACTAATCTCTCATTCAGCAACTCTTCAAGGTTATGATAGCGCTGAAAAAAAGAGACAACTGGTCCTCGAAATTGCAGCCTTTGCAGTGTCCCTGCGGTCACATGATCATGATTTGGGCGCTTGGCAACTGGCCTGTATTTACAACAGTTGCAGCATCCTGTGGTCACATGACCACCATTTGTGACTTTCACAGCTGGTTTCCAACAAGCAAAGTCAATGGGGAAGCCAGCAGGAAGTCACAAGTCATGGTCACATGATATTGTGCTTAACAACCCACGGTGATTCTCTTAATGGCCACAGCTGGAACTGATATAAGTAGGCACGGTCCTGTGATGGTTCACTTAATGACTGCACCACTTAGTGATGGAATTGCTGGTCCCAATTGCGGAGAGTAAGTGAGGACTACCTGTAATAAAAAGAGTTTAGTTCCTAATTTCTTCCCTCCTTCCACACATATCTACAGGATTAGAAATGAGAACAACTTTTCCTGCCTGCCTGTCTGCTACTATATCAAAGTTTACTATTCTCACCCCTTCTGAAACCCTTCTTGCCCAGTTCTCTAGCACCTGAACCACCTGGTGTTTGCTCTGCCACTGTCTACAGTCCAGAGTTGCATTTTCCTTTTTGCAAACCCTTTGCAGTTTCCTTCTCTGTCTTCAGTTGCTGCAAACTTCTCGCCATTCTCCCTGGCTGTGGATTCTGGTTCCTGACTTTCTCAGCTGCTGCCTCTTCAACTTCATGTCCTGTCCAGTCACCTTTTATTCCAGCAGCATCTCATGCCAAGTCTAGAAGAACCCCACCCTGCTTCTGTCTACCTGCTGTGGCTTCTTTTATATTTCTTTCTTTCAAAAGCTATGTGTCAGTTTGCAGGTGATTCTAAGGAGTTTATTTCCCCCCCCCTTCTCTCTGTATCTGCTTACATGTCTAAGCTGTGCACCCGACAGACCACCAAAGAGGGGGGGGGGGAAATCCCTGATCTCAATAGTCACATGTGACATTTTTCTATTTCAGGGCAGTTCATCCTTTCCCAATCTGTGTACCTGATGAAGCAGACTGTGGTCCATAAAAAGTTATATGATAATAAATGTATTAGTCTGTAAAATACAGTAAGACTCTTTGTTGTTTTGACTATAAAACTGTTTATGGAAGAATGGAATGAAATAACCGTCAACTCCAAAACCATTAACATTTTTTATATTCCATTGTTTCTAGCCAGGAAGGAACAATGATGAATTCCAATTTTACTATTGATTTAAGACGTATTAGATGAATTTAGGGAAATCTTTTTATCACACAGCCTTATGCTCCTTTTTTGTACAACACTGCTAACCTTACAGGATTCTTGAACAAATTAGAATAATGTAAAACTCTTTAAACTTTTATTGTGCAGAAGTTATTATTAGCCTTAGACATCTGATTATGTTATTCTAAGGCAAAGCATGTGTCGTTACTTTTTGTATGAGTTTTCTGCTCCTCTGTGATGACTTATTTCACATTTCTGCAAAATTGTCAAATGTAAGTACCACATTAAAAGGAAAAAAAAATTCAGAAAATATATAGACTTTTTTCTGAACAAACAACTTTAACAATATGTAGTATTGCTGGTATCTAAAATTACATTTTAATGGTCAGCATTTCATCTACTACTGTTAACTTGCACTGTCCATGTGTTAAGTATTTTGTAGGGAAAAAAGAGGACAATAAAACATATTCCAAAGAATCGAATTCCAGCATTAGATGGGAAATATATAGGGCTCTATAATAGATTGATTTATTTGTATTAATATTTTACCTTTTCTCTGGGAACAAGGCACAACAAACCTCTCCTTATTTTATTCCCACAACACCAGTCCTGTGAGCTAGATTAATCTGAGTGATCCAAATCACCCAGTGAATTCCATGAACAAGTGAACCTGGATATTTACAGTCAAATCCAACTCCTTAACCAGGATGATTTGCAGTAGCGTAAAGACTTGGGTTTCCCAAATGTTTATTAACAGCAATATAGATTTTATCTATGAGGGCTATACTGGATAGTTATAAATTCATGTGGCTCAGTGGTTAAGAGCCTCTATCTTACAAGCCATTATTTCATATCTTTCCCTGGCTGTTGAGAGGAAAAAACTAGATTCAGAACTCCAGTCAACTGTTAAGTTGATTACTGTATGGTCTTGGACAACTACCCAGATGTTTTTAAGAATGAGTAGTACTGAACACCATTGACAAGGAATTTGTGGAAAGAGAGAAAGTTCACCAGTCTACGTTCCCTGGCTGGTTGGCTGCTGGCTGGCTGGCTGGCTGGCTATCTAATTTGTTTGTTTGATTTGTATATCCTGATTTTTATTCAGCAGCTCAGAGTAGCATACATAGTTCCTGCTTTTCCTATTTTTTCCTGTGAAGTAGATTGGATTGAGACCCAGCCCAGAGTCATCCAGTGAGCTTCCATGGCTGAGTGTGAATAAGAACCAGGGTCTCTTTCTCTGCTCATAATCCAGCATGGTAGCCACTATACTCTATTGGCTCTCAGTCTTGAGAAGTCTAGAGCAAGAATGATAGGGGAATCTGTGGCCTTCAGATATTGCTCCACTACAATTCCCACAATTCCTAACTATTGACCAGGCTGCCTGGGCTCCTAGGTGTGGCAGTTTAGCAACATCTGGAAGAATGTTTGTCATTCCTGGCATAGAATCAGAACTGGAACTCTCTGCTTTCTAGCCCTGTTGTGGCAGTCTTTTTTCACACAAAATTGTTATTTGATGGGTACATTCATTAATATACCACTGTATTCACTGTATTTATAATATGATTAAGGATCATATGCCAGTGTGTACTGCTGTATTGGCAGCAGCAACAGTTTGAAAGGTCACATATGCTTATCATTTGTGTTTATAGTAGGAGCACACGCTGTAAGCCACAAGAACTGAAATTGCGGGAGAAGTGGGAAGTCATGTGGGTTGTTTCAGGTATCTTTTTAAGTCAATAAATGCATCTGCATAGCTATACATAACAGCAGATTTTAAAGTAAAAGAACTTGTGTGATTATATATAGTTGTGCAGCTGGTTTGGCCTACACTGAAAACTGGCCTAAAAAATATGGCTGATCAGCTGCCCTCATGGGCAACTGAGGGCACTCATAAATTTCCTGCTTGCAGATCTCTTTGCCCCCCCCCCCCAGTCAAAGGTGAAGATGGGAAAAATGTTGTAGAACAGGTTTTATGGCTTTGAAAATGCTTCCACCAGTGAGAGTGTTAATACAGATAAATTGATATACACAAACCTCAGTTGCCCACAAAACTACCATCAAGAGCAAGTCATAAGAAGGCATTTAGTACATTGAGGGAGCAACAGCATCAGAATAACAAGTTGGGGTAGCATCTCTTTGCCATGTGTGTCAGCCAGAAAACATTCTCTGTCAAACTGTTTTTTTCTCCAACAAAACAACTTTCTCCAAACTGACATCTGCCTCCCATCACAAAATATAATGGACTTTCTTCAGTCATGTTGGAACTGGAGCTGTGACATATCTAGAGGATTGGGGTTGGTGAAGAGAATCCAATTTTCTTCCTCAGCCCTGGAACAACACAATACAGAAAATCCTGTTCCTATTCCACATTTGTGAAATTATCCCATCCACTTTATAACCCTTTCCTGCTAAATATGGCCACACTCTTTCCAAAAAAAAAGTGACCTTTAGCCAGCAAAATGTTGCCTATTGCTAAATTAAAACCTTTTTTGATTATAGTTAAGGTGCATTCCAGTATTAAATCATTTTTATACAACAGCAACATTGTTATTGGAATTTATTTTATTTTTATACTCCTCTTCAAGGAGCCCCAAAGTGAGGAAATGAAGAATGATTAAAAACAATATTCAATTAAAACAATTAATCAATGACAGCTGCTCAAAAAAAAGGCCATCATAAGGAAAAACATTGCAGTGCAGAAATGATGGGAGAGGAAAATACTTCACCTTCTTAGTTTCACTTTTTCCTTAACTCTCCTCCAGTCTAATCTCATCATTGGTGACATTGTCGGTGACTTCAAACTATGTGCAATGCTAGCCAGTGGCTACTGCTGTTCTACAAAATACCCTGGATTGAGAGAGACTGCCTCGCAGTAAAGTGTTTTACCTTTTACTCTTTCACTTGGCTGATTTCTCTGAAAATTCCTCCCAACCGTTCCCTTGGCAGGTTTTCTGTTGTACATCATCCCCGCCTAGCAGGATACTTTGAAGTGAAGCAGCAGGTATTGGATAACATTACAAACGGTTGAGTATAAGGTGTAGTTTGTCCTTCAGTACTTTCACACTGAAAGCAGGTAGGCTAAGAATGCACTTCAGGCAGCAAATTTAGACTTTCATGAAAGGGCTGTAAAGTGTTCTTTAATTTATATTGTTACATTTTTACTGCTGGGATAGCAAGAGGTCTGGTAGTTTCTGCTTCAGATGCTAGAGGCCTTGAGTACTGCACATTTTAACTTAAAGGGTGGATGAGTTTAGCTTGCTGTACCTTAAGCAGCAACATATCTTGGACCAGCCCAGAGTGGGAGACAGAAAATCTGGCTGGGCATTAATACTGCCCAGCAATCAAGCTACTGTCAGAGAAATTTAAATAAAGAACCCACTGAGATCTCTTGAGAATTATCTGCATTCCCTGTTCATACATGTTTACACCCACTTTCCTGTCATACCCAAAACTGAGAGACAGTAGTTGTGCTAATTAACCAGCAGCCCTCCTACTCACCAGTGACAAGTTTATCCTTGTAGAAGAGAAGAATTCAGCAATAATAAATGTGCTTTTTTGCTGCAAGTCTGTTTTCCCCAAGAGCAATTAAAAATGTTACAGACCCAGAAGAATAATTTAAGTAACATGCCTTCATTAATAAGGTATGTGCTCTTTTAGAGATTATATCCTTTCTCTTCATAACAGAGAAAGAGAAGTAGCTAGAAAGAATAAAACAGTAAGCTCCAATATATGTGTAATCATATAAATAGCAAGGATTTGTCTATGTAGCCAGGCCAATGAAAGATCTACAGCTGTTCATCGGATCTGGCAAATGTTTTGTTTGAAAACACATGACAACTATTCCTGTAGTATATAATTTAAGAACTGTTGCTATGAGGCTCGGCCTTCAAAATCCTTCTAACTCTTGACTGCCTGCTTTTATGACATCAGAGAGGTCAGACCAATGGTAGAATAAAAAGGCTGGGTCACCTGCGGCTTCCTAGAACTTGTATCAGAGCAAGTCTGTGCATGGCAGAGAGAGAGGCAGGACAAGGAGAAGGCTCCAGGCTGAGTTTTTTTTTAAATAGCAGAACAAAAGCGGTTACATGAACTCTCACTTTCAAAGATGCAGCACTTACCCAACATTGGTTTCCCACTAGAGGCTGGCAGGCATTTAATGTTTACTTTATTTACAAATATTCAAGCTAAATGTAGAGGCATAGCATTAAAACCTCACTGAGCATCCAAAATTCATTGTTACCTCATTAGATTTCAAAGGGCATCCAATACCTTAAAATATCTGCCAAACTTACATTTTTATGTGAGATGGGTGGCTATATAAATATGATAAATAAATAAATTTTAGCAAGCCAAAGGAGAAGGTCAGTTGGTGGTAGGAAAGGCAGACCCTTTTCTTCCAAATGTCTGTCCTCCTTCCAGAAAAATGTCTGGCCATTTCAGAGACATTGTGGGCTATTAACGTAAAATTTCCATAACAAGGAGATACTTGCCAGAGTCATTAAATCTTCTCCAGCATTAACTCTCTCAGAGCCAAACCCCAGTCTTAAATCAATAGAATCATAAAGATGGAAAGGGTTCCAGGAAATCATCCAGCCCAAGTTCCATAACAATATTGCTCATTGTACTTAACTTCTGATGCCAGAAACAAGAGGCACCACAGTGAATGAGGTGGAAGTCTGATATCATATCAGCCAAACAGGAACTGAGTCATGGATTGGCTGGAGTACCCAGAATGTAGGTGAATAGTTTACCTAGTTATTCCATAAGACAAATTCCATATTGGCCAAATAAACTGATGGCATTAGATTCAAAACAGATGAAAAAATATCATTCTTCACACAATGTGCCATTTGCTGCTACAATTTGTAGTGAAGCCCTCTCATTTAGATGGCTCTGAAAAGAAATGAAAAAGTGTGGGAAAGGCAGCAAAGGCATTTTACAGCTACAGTCCTTTCTTTTCTGTATTGGAACTAGATTTGTATGGAAAGCACAAAGTTGGAAGGTCTAGAAGAAAAACAAAGGAAGATTACAAATGGAAGTCTAAGAGATACAGTCATTTGGAGCCTGGCAAAATGTCTTGAATCAGTACAGGAATTGCTCCCCCTCATCACACCCCTCATCTATCAATGATGGATACATGTGCCTATAAATGATGGGAAGTAATTGGAATGCTAGAGGTGAGAAAAATGCAAAGAAAATTCAGGTGGCTTCCCAGGAATATCAGGCTAAACCTCAGGGCAGACCAGATGGACTGTGTGCCTGCTTCAGCAGGGTTCTTCTTATGGTCATCTTCCCAAGTTGGGGCTTTCCAGATGTCTTAGTGTGTATCCCCTCCACCCCCTGTCAAGGGAAAAATTGGAGGAGGGACTGCTGCGTATGTCACTTTGAGCTCTTGGAAGAAAGGCAGGACATAAATCTAACAAATAAAGGAACAAAATCCTGGTTGTGCAGGAGGCTAGAAAATAGTCTTATGACATGTTGATGAAGATTCTCAGTCATCCAGGTGGAATTATCTGGAGGTTGAATCATGGTAACTCGACTTCTGAAGAAGCTGCTTGGACGTATCAAACCAAAAGAAAAGAGGTCCAGTTGCCATGACTCAACCTCCAGTCTTATGACATCAGGTTAATTTATGCTGTCTTTAGCTTCAGCTTGTCACCTGTTTTTCTTTGCTTGTTTTGAATCTTTTTGCAGTGACATCTCTTACTCTGCATAGGTTTGCAATAGGACCTAAGTGCAATATCTTCCTAATAATTTTAATTTCGTTTTTCAGCTTCATGGTTTTGCCATTTGAAAGTGTGATGAAACAACTGTCTCATTTTTATACTTAGGATGATCAGAGACTTTTTCAAAATCTCATAATCAGACATATTACTTTGAACTTAGTAAGAATTTGCATCTGAGTCCTTAAAAATGTGTATCTGACATCATGAAACAAAACATAACCCCAGCTATGGATATTTGTCATTTGGTTATCTCAGCTGTCTGACTTTGTGGTCTGACATTAAGACAGCTTCCTATTGCTCTGGGATGTTGTTCAGAAAAATAGGGGCTTGCAACATCACTAAGCTTGTTTGCAAAATATAATTCCAATTTCCCATCAGGATCCAAAAGCTGCATAAAGCCTTTCCCCAAACTAACAAAACCGGGGCCCAACCACATTTTGGTTTTGTGCATGTTTCTCATGACTAATGCTGTCATAGATACAGTATGCAATGTGTTCCTATGGTATTCATGCAAACCACATTCCACAGAACAGTAATGGCTGTACTATCTGGGGAAGCTTCATTGTGGAAATTCAGGCAACAAAGTTTTAATTCCACTGTGGCAAGTGGGTTTGACTCACATTCCAGAATGTTGTAACTATCAATTGACCGTAGGCTTTCCATCTGCCTATCAAAAATTGGATTAAAAGCTTAGGAAGGAGATGTCTATCTCCAACTTTTAGGGGTGTAGTAGCCTGGTTCCAGATATATTTTACAACAAACTTCCTTGAGGAACTAGAATTAATTGATAGCAACTATCTTTACTACTGATTTCTTTAGAGGTGAATATAGCAACTGTGACCACCCAGTGTTTTGTGCTCAGAATTTTGCAAGCTGTATTGGGTAGAAGACTTGAAGAAAAAGTTCCATGTTGTAAGTGTATTTGCAAGCTAGAGAGGACTTTAGATACAACATGTCTGAGCCACCCAAGGCCACAAGTGGACTACCAAGTATCCATTGACTCTGGAAGGTGGGAGGAATAGCCTAAAGTTTAAACTCTGGAGGAACCCAGACATGTATAAAGACTTTGACCTCTTTGCATTGCAAAGGGCAACTCATCTGTGTATATATGGCTTCATTCTTGTCAGGGTAAATAGTCTATGTTTGGGAGTAATTGCTAAGTAAGCTAATTGCTGAATAAGGGATTAAGGAAGTGCCTGGAGAGCTGAGATTTTCTGCTGTATCATTATGTGAAGCCTGACAATGTTAGTCAATAAGCAACACATATAAATTATCAACATCTAGTAATATATCTGGTAAGCTGGTAATGAGTTCAAGGGATGATGTATTAGAAAAGATAGTATGCTACAACATTCCTGTAAGTATTGGAGTGGATTATTTTACTTTCAGTTACAGATGGGATGCCATTAATTGGTTGATCATGTACTCTTAGATGATCGGTCTACTGATGCTAAACTAGCTGACCACAATTCAATTTTGTTAAATATTCCCTATAAGGTGTGTTCAGAAGATTCACTTACCATAGTTTAGTAAATCCAATTACTGAATAATACAACACAAGGAACCATAAACTAACCAACTGGCTGAAATTGCATAATTGATTGATTGATGATTGTTTATGTGCCATTAAGTCATTTTTGACTCCTAGTGACCCCATAGATAGATTTTCTCTGTGGCAATCTATCCCTAACCTGTTCTTTCAAGTCTCCCAACAGTGCACTCATCGCCACTATAACAGAGTCCAGGCACCTTGCTGCTGCTCATCCTCTTCTTCTCTTTCCTTGTATCTTTCCCAACATTAGAGCCTTTTCCAGAGAGCTGGGACTTTGCACAATTTGCATGATGCATTAGGCTAAAATGTGATTGGCCAGTTTGTGGCTCTTGAAAACCACAAAATGTCATATATGAGTAAGTTATTGTATCTTGGCAACGTTGCCCTGTGCTCTCTACCATATGTAAGTCCGTGAACACACCAAAAAGGAGCTGTCCCTCAATAATGGAGAAAAACATTGCAAACCAAAGAGCTCAGATTCAATCCATGCCATCTCCAGGTAAGGCAGGAAAAAATTCTCTGTCTGAAACCCAGAAGAATTGTTGTCATTCATGGAAGACAAGAGAACTCAGCTGGACCAATGTTTGGATTCAGCATAAGGCAGCTTTATATGTATAATTAGAGACCCTCCAGTAAAGTCACTGCTGAAAATGAGAGTATTTTCATCACTTACTGAATGTTACCATTAAAACATGTTCATATCCTGTTGTGGTCATCGTTTTTCTGGCACTCCCAGCAACCTCCAGGTCCTATTTTTCCCCTTAGTTTCAGAAGCCTCCCAGACTATTCACAAATCCACTTTACCTCTTGCAGGGTGAGAAAAGATTAACACTTTCCCACATTTCTTAAACCTGTAGACCACCTTCAATCTTTGCCATATGTTCCCCATATAGGGGCAATTCTAGATTGCAAAGAAATATTTTCTTCCTTTTAGGGGGCAGGGGATTAAAAATAAATAATGTAACAGTCAAAAGCTTTCTTTTTCCTTCCAGCTTGTTCTGGTTTTTGTGTGGGTGGCTCATGTGAGCCAAAATGTTATGGGGTAAATGTTTTGTGAGCAGAGAACAGGGTGTCCCTTATAAATTAAAACTTAAACATTTGCATTTTAACTATAATGTCAAGGGTAAAGGAGAAGCAGCTACCTAACCTGCTTACATAACGCCATGTTATCCTTGAAGGAATGGGAATAACAGTTTATAGAAATAAAGATAAATTTTATTTACAATAAAGTGGAAATACAATTGGTATTTGAAAAATAGTTTTTCAAATGTAGGAGGGATGAAGTCAACCATTTGCAGTGTGAATGTTTATATGTCTCTGTGTTTTATCTTCTGTTGCTTAGAAACATATTTCACTGACTGTATGACAAAGAGGTGAAACAAAGGTGGATTTTACTCCAACAGAACCAGCACAGTGTAATGGTTAGCATACTGGAATATTTATTTATGTGCTGTGTTTCTAAATCAGCGGATTCAGAGCACTGGAAAAGCGACATAAAACCTAAACTGAACAAAAATTCCAGAAAAGCTGTGCACATATATTGCAAATCGAGAAATAGCAAATAATTATAAAACAATAAAGTACGATTGAAGCGACACGCTGGGGCTCTTATTTTTCTTAACATTTGCCCCGTACAGTTGCAAGTTCTGCTTGTTCTGCCCTGTGCTTGCCTCATTCTTATAGCAAGGCTTATCAATGCATGATGTGACAAGAGCTTTTGTTTTTCTTCTGGCTTGTCACAGACCCTGATGCTGATTAGAGCGGAGGAGGCATGACTGCCCAAGGTCACCAAACTGGCTTCTGTGCCTAAGGAGGGCTAGAACCTGGGTCTCCTCTCTCCCCATGTAGCACCTTAACCGTTAAACCATGCTGGCTTTCTTGATTGAAGCAATATCAACCTTCAAAATAACCAAGTAAATTACTGCATCACAATCTGGTGCCAAAAAATTATATTATCGACATCAGTCATGTATCTGGAAGGATATTCCTGCAAGAGCATGCTATTGAAGAAAAGGCCATGACAATAAAAAGGACCCTTGAATTGAATTTGACTTCTGGCAACATGCTTTGCCTTTGTCCAGGCTGTTTTTCCAATTTTCTGCCCTAGTCTACAGCCCTGGGATTTCATGATGGTCTCTCATTTAAGTACTAACTTGATCTGACTGTACTTAGCCTTTTTGAGATCAACCAAGGTCACACAGATGCTGCCCCCTGCTGTGCTAAGCAGAAAAGACCTCATTTCAGTGCTTGTGAGACCACCAAAACATTGTAGAGCTATAATCTAGAATGGGAAATCAAAAACAAAGAAAGCAATAACACACCACTTCTCTGTAGTGACCAGGAGTCATGTATGGTTAGGTTTACCTTAACTCTGTCTGAGCTACTTCACAAATTTACAGTGAAAATAGAATGCTGATGGGAATGGGGACTTCCTTGAGCTCTTTGTAGGAAGAATAGGGTATAAATGCAAAGGGCTGGAGATTCTGAAATTTTTTTTTATTCATTAGATCAGTGTTTCTCAACATCAGCAACTTTAAGATGTGTGGACTTCAACTCCCAGAATTCCCCAGCCAGCATGCTCCATTCCCCTGCAAAAAAATAAACTCCAAAATAAAAATTCTGATAAGTTGGGCTGTGAGATTGTAACTGGGTCAAAGATTTGAACTCAGGTCCTAGTGAAAACGATTGGAGAAGGGTGAAACATACAATGAACTGCAGCCATTTATATTCTTCCCCCACCCCTTTTATAGACATATAGCAAAGAATGGAAATTGCTTTGTGGTGAACTTCTTTGAATTTACAGATCTCTTTCTGGTTTCATCTTCATTATGATTCTTTTGGTTCTCTCAAGATCTTAACATTTTAGATATCATAAAAGATGGAAATGATTCAAAATTCATAGGTAATTAGAGGTCATCCAGCACTTTTTAGCATCCTCCATGCACAAGTGGTTATCCAGCTGCACATAGAAAACTAGCATGTCCAGGTGAATGCTAGATTTGACCACCTCTCCCTGATATCTAGGTTGTTGTGTGAAAGGGACTTTCCTTCTGATGAAGTAATCATATCTTGCCATAAAACAACCTAAAGTGATGCATCTAATTGCATTTCCCACCTCAGTCAGTGAGAACCAGGCAGCTGTGGTGTTGTGCTGGGTGCTTGTGGTGACTGATTTTCTAACCTGTAATTTTAGGCTCAAAAACAGTAAGAAGAGGTCACCACCTTCTCACATCTGCGGTATATTTTCAGTGGGTCAGACCACTATTTTCTGATCACATTCTCTCATACAGTAGTTTGTGTTAGCTATTCTCTTGGAACAAATCCATTCCAAAATTTCTCTGCTGGAAACTAATTCAGATATGAAGTCAGGTGTTTATTTTGAAATGGAACCTCAAGAGTCACATGACCGAAACCAAACTTTAAGCAACGTGAGGACAAAAAAAAACAGCAACAATTGCTTTTGTTTAATGACAAGGTGGACCTTGAAACAATGTTCCTGGAGGATTTCCGGCTGAATGATTAAGAGAGTCTTAGGAGACGTGTTAGATAACTCTTGTCCCACACCTGATGGGAGCATTTTGTTGGCTTTCAGGCTTTCAGGGTCTGCAATAAACTATGAACTGGAAACCAACATTTCTCAAGACTCAAGTGAGAAAAACTACAAATGTGCTTCTAGAGAATTGCTGCAGAGTAGCAGATAAGTTATAAATCAGGAAGTGCCAGTTAATGCTTGTCTCTCTGCCGTGATATGCACTCTCTGCTTCATTCCTCTGATGGTAGCCATTTATACCTCCTCAAAACAGATTTGTATAACAGCCACCAAATATGTATTTTTTAATGTTTAAATGCCCATCTCTTTAAGTAGAAGTACAGTCCATCTCACCATAGAAGAGAAGATTTGGATGGAAGATTGTATGAAAGCAACAGTAGAGTACACCTATGTGTCTGTACAGTCTGTTGGGCAGGTGGAATTATGGCTGGAGAACTTTCAAGGATTTCCCTTTTTGTGGTTCTTTACCTTTAAACCAGATGTGAACTGAACAGCCTTTCAAATGGTCTTTTGTCAAGTTGGACACATAGGCTTCCTAGTCCCCATGTAACAGTTGCATTAACTTTAATGAAGCAACTCCTTAAAGCAGCCACTACTTTTGTACAGTCTCACATGGAGGCCTGAAAAAAGTTAGTCTGCTTTAATGAATAGCAGAGAGTTGGTGTGGTTGTGCAAAGTCCAAAGCACTTCTAAATAATGTTTGAAACATGCACAGCCTTAATAAAATATTAAGCTCTAATATTAATTTCAGCTGTAGGGTACAACATGGATTGGGAAACTGGCTTTCTAGATGTTACTAAACTGCAACTCCCAGGTTCTTGCTGGCTGGCTGATAAGAATTATACTGTTGTGCAGCAACAGTGGGAGTTCCCCATTCCTGTGCAAAGGCTCCAAGTGGTCAGAGAAGCTCACTTCCTGGACTCCCCCATATTTTATAATATGTAGGCAGCAACTGAAATCGAGTAAGAGGGACTTCTAAGGAGGGGCCCACAGATACTACTTTCTTCTTACTGCAAATCAGTGAGCAAGATTTTAGTATTCTGGAACTCTCCTTCAAACAGGGTGTTAAATAAACCATCAAATAAAATATGGGGGAGTGAAAGAGATATTCCTGGGCACTCTGGGAAATCCCCAGTCTACAGTTGTTAAAGTTGTGGAGGAGTGCTGAACAGACTTAATTAGGTCAGACCAGCCTTCCCCACCTGGATGCTCTACATATGTGTTTGGACTGGAATTCCTGCATGATCATAATTTTTGGTGGTAATTTGCTTTTCCAGAAAGTTGAGGCCAGAATTTGAGGACCTAATACTTTCAATTTGGTCCCTACTAATGGGGGGGGGGGAGAGGGGAGGGTTGAAGTCATTAAAGTGGTGGACATTTTGGATTGTTAAGTGTTTGTGCATTTAAAGTGTTCTTGATTTTAACAAAAAGCTTGATTAAAGAAACAGTCAAATCCACACTATGGATTTTAAAAAGGCTGATTTTAATAAACTAAGAAAAATAGTAAGGTAGATAGGAAGAAAATCCTGGAGAACTAGGGAAGTGCCAGAGGACTGGAGAAGAGCAAATGTGTTTCCCCCTCTTTAAAGAAAAAAAAAAGGAGGATCCCATGAATGATTGACCAATGGGTTTTAATACCTGGCAAGATGTTAGAGCAGATAATAAAGGAGAACATTTGTAAGCCGCTTGAATACCATGAGTGCTAAGCATTAGCGTGGCTTTGTCAAAGACAGGTTACATGAAACAAATGTTGTCTCCTCCTTTGACAAGATCATTATTTTAGTGGACAAGGTGAGTGCTGCTGATATAATCTATTTCAACTTCAGTAAAGATTTTGACAAGGCTCCGTTCCCATTGACAAGCTGTTAAAATGTGGTTTGGATGACACTATACTAAGCTGGGCCCACAACCAACTGGTTAACCATACTCAGAGACTCAGCATTAATTACTCTGCATCAAACTGGAAAGCAATTATCAATGGGGTTCCATAGGAATCTGTCTTGGGGCCAGTATTATGAAACAGTTTTATTAATGAGCTGAATAACAGGATTGATGGGTTGCATATCAAATTTGTAGATGACATTAGATTGGGAGGTCTGACCAACATCTGGGGTGACCGAACAACTTTGGAATCTAATCTGAACAGGTTAGAAGCCAAGGCTGGGAGGAACAAGAAGCATTAGAACCTTCTCCAGAGACCTAGGTCTTCACATAATGTGTCCAAAGTAGAATAATTTGAGCCTGGTCATTTGTGCTTTGAGGGAGACCTCTGGGTTGATTTGTTCGATGTTTGTTTTCTTGGCTGTCCCGGGTATTCTCAGGAGTTTTCTCCAACACCAAAGTTCAAAAGCATCAATACGCTTCCTATCCTGTTTCTTCAAAGTCCAACTTTTGCTTCCATAGAGTATCACAGAGAAAACCATTGCTTGTACAGTTCTGATCTTTGTAGGTATAGATGCATCACACCATTTGAATATTTTTTTCCAAGGCCTTCATGGCTGCTCTACCAAGTGCTTGTCTGTGGTGTATTTCTTGACTGCTTGTTCCTTTACTGTTGATGGTTGATTCTAAAAGACAGAAGCTATCCACAACTTCAACATCTTCATTGTCACTTCTAAGTCTGGTTGTTCTACCTGTTGTCATTAGTTTGGTCTTCTTTATGTTTAATTTTAGTTCCATTTTTTCACTGTGCTCCTTGACTTTTATTACCAGGGCTTGCAGCTCATTTGCATCTTCAGCTATCAGGGTAGTGCCATCGGCATAGTGCAGGTTATTTATGGTTTTTTGCCCCAATTTTAAAACCATGCTCCTCTTCTTCCAATCCAGCTTCTCTTAATATATATTCAGCATATAGGTTAAATAAATAAGGGGAGATGTCAGCCCTTTGAGGTAGTCCAGACCAGGAAACCAAAGTTATGAATGCTAATACTACTTTTATTATAAGGTTACATTAACAGAATCTTGCAAGTCTGAATGAGCCTCTCGCCTCCCTGCCTTTACATTCCAGAGAACTAGGGAGGGTCAAGTCTGAGATGCTTTCTCAAATTACATTCTTGCTTTGGATTCAAATTTCTTTTATTTGACTGTTGTTTTGGTTGTAGCTCTTCTTATTCCTCAAGGTTATTCTCACAGCCCATTACAAGAAAGTATACATCCTTGTCATACTCCTTTGTCAACCAGGAACCAGTCTTTTTCACCATGTCTTGTCTGTACTGTGGCTTCCTGACTGGTATAAAAGTTTCTCATGAGGATAATGAGATGTTCTAGGACTCCCATTTTTCTAAGCATATTCTATAGCTTGATATGATCAACACAAATGAAGGCCTTTCTGTAATCAATGGAGCACATGCTGACTTCTTTTTGGTATTCTTTGGCTTTCTCAGTTATCCGGTGTGTATCAGCAATAATGTCTCATGTTCCTCAGCCTTTTCTAAAACATCTGGCATCTCTTGAACATCTGGCATCTCTTTTTCCATGTAGGGTTCTAATCTGTGTTGGATGATCCTAAGCGTTATTTTGCTAGCATGCAGAATTAAGGATATTGTACAATAGTTTGCACACTCTATTAAGTCTCCTTTTTTTGGTATTAGAATGTAGACTGACTTCTTCCAATTGGTTGGGCACTGATCATTTTCCAGATTTGCTGGCATAGCTTGGTTAGAACCTTTACTGATTCTTCTTCTACTGCCATATTTCTGTGAGTGTTCCATCAGTTCCTACAGTCTTCTGACTCAGTAATGAGTGCTTATCTAATTTCATCTTCTAGTACTAGAGGTTCTTGTAAATAGGGAATATCTTCTAAGGTATCTTGGTTGCTGACATCTCTACTGTACAGAATTTCAGTGTATTCCTTTCATCTTCAACTGATCTCCTTTGAATCAGTTACTACTGTCCACTGGCGTCTAATAGGTCAGTGAAAGATATAATAGATTATGACATGTGAGGACTTATCTCAAAACTACATTTTGGAAAAGATGGAAGATTAATGCTAAAAACTGAAAAGACTGCTACTACTCCTGCAACCAACTCCTGTACAGCTGGTATAGAGATGAACCCTAGGAATGTGGCTTATCTTCCCCAGTCTCTACTTGGGAAAGAAAGACAGAAGAGAGCAGAAAAGAGAAGAGCAATTAGTCTTCAGCTCAGTGCACAAAGGCAATTTGTTTTCTTCTTCATGGCCATGGTGGGTGGCCCAACTGTATCAGGAAAGAGAAAGTAGGGGATGCTTCTCTACTATAGTTTCTGAGAAAGGTGATTCAACCATACTACCTCCTTTTGATGCATATTGGATAAAGGCAAACACAAGAGAGAGGGCAAAGCTTGAGAGTGGTCAGCAAATACATATATAGAAATGCTGCTGGTCACTGGGTGCAATGTATACTTGGGTGGTTATTAGGTGAAAGACGTATAGATATGTTTACCCTGTTGGCTGAGACACACTTTTCACTGGATTCTATTACTCAATGTATAGAGAGACAATGTTCTTTTACGTGAGGTTTCTATCTTTGCCAGCTCTTTTGTAGTGACGAAGTTAGTTCTTATCTTTGTACTTTACAATTATAGCAATAAAATGATTGGCAGCAGTATTCCTCTACGTTTTGTGTACTTAAAATTTACCATAAATATAGTAACAGGATGCGTGTAAATGTATAAATGTCCTTTATGGGAAAATGTCATTTTTCTTTCTATCTGGGTAGGACAGTATCTTTGATAGAGTGATTGGCAGGGCTTACCAAAAAAAAAAAAAAAGTTGAGAAACGCTATTATAGTAAATGGATATAAAGGTCTAGATCAAGTGTCATTTGTAGATCCTCAGAGCAAAATACTTTTTTTTTTAATGACAAAAATCTTACAAGATTGTGATGTGAACTCTCATGAGAATGGTGAAATCTCATGGGTGATATTATTGTATTCTCATGAGATTTGATGATTTGATGAGATTATGGACATTTTAATTTTTATTTTAATTATGAAGTACTGCTAGCCCTATTGTGTGACATCACACAATGACACCTGTACCTATAAGCTCTCCCACCCTCTATTCTAGATCAATACTAAGCATTAGTAGTAATTTTAAATATGAATTTACTAGGGTTTTAGCATTCTATGCAAGTAAGCTTTTCCACAGGTTGTATGGCTTCCTATTAAGATCCATCTAGACAAAAATCCAGTTATCACCTGAGATGGTAGATGTAACATCCATTACCATGTGGCTCTCCAGTGGCACCTTATCAGTCCTTTTCTGGCTAGTTGTCACATTAGCATGACCCTCCAAGATATTTTGGAGAAGGGGAAAATAAAGTGTCACAGGTAAGTTGGTTATAGGCTTCACCATGTCAATTACAGAGAAGAAAGTGGATGAGTTGAGTGTTCTGGGAATTGAACTAAACCACAGCTGTTTTCTTCACGGTTCTTGTAGACTCAGTGTCAAAGAACTCTGTGCTGTATTTTTCTAAATCCCCTCTGATGAAACTGACACAAGGCTGGTCATTGAATCTGCTGTGGAACTATAAATGGATGTGCCTTGACATATATGAACACATTTCAAAGCAAAGCCCAAAACTAATGGCCAATTAGAAGTGTTCCCTTTGGATGTAGGTTTGCCCACATGATCATGTCAAATGAAACTTTAGAAGTTATAGATTCTTCCAAGAGACTCTCTGTCTTCTAAAAAGCGAAGTGTTGACAGTCTAAGACATGTTATATTCTGTTCATAAAAGAAGATGTCACAGGCCCAGCAACTGATCTGATTAAGAAAACAGTCTTTTCAAACTCAAACTAAGTCTGGGAATTATTTTCATATACAATAATTTATATTTCTATGTTCAAGAGCAGGGGAAGGATTACTACCCTCTTCTTTCTATTATAAAGACCAAAGTCAGAAAAGGACTTAGTTGAGTACTAATAATTAACAATATACCTCCAAACCTGCTTCTTGAGATACACTCTTAAACTGCCATTGCAAGCCATCTTTCTGGAGATTCTGGCCCATTGAATATAAGTCTTATTTTCAGCAGTTCGAGTCCAGCCTTCACGTTAACAGGGTGAGCTCCTGTTTCCTCCCCAGTTCCTGTCAACCCAACAGTTCAAAAATTCACGTGAGTGGATAAATGGGTACTCTCACTCCGGTGGGAGGAAAAATGCTGGCGGCGCCTTGCAAAAGGAGTCGGGAGTAGTTGCCGGTAAGCGCGAAACCGCACTCGCCCGAAAAGGGCGCAAAGCAACGGAAACCCCGCCTCCTGCGGTTGCCAGCTGGGCTCTGCTCTAAGAAGGAGGCTCTGGCAAACCACTTCCGAAACACCTTGCCTTGAAAACTGCAAGAACTCGTCCAAGCAGTCACTGCAGAGTCGGTAATGACTGAGCGCAGATAAAAAAACAAAACAAAACATAGGATATATCATAATACACTTGGAAAAGTGGCATACAAATAAAGTGACTATGATTGTGTTATAGAAGAATTTAAGTGAAAGAGGAAAAAGTGACAAAAACCTAAGGCAAACCTTTTAGTATGTTAAACAAGGAAACATTTAAATCCCATAATAGAACACAACTATTGTGAATAGCCAGCCAGCATTCACAATATTGCAGTTTCCCTGCCTGTCTAAATGCCAGGCAATGTCTAGTTTGAATACATATCTTCTCAGCAACAGGCTTTAGCACTTGTGCTCAGGCAATTCCTTCAACCCCTTCCCTCCTCAGCAGAGAAAAAGGGTTGTTCCTTTACAAGACAAAGGCAGAACTCTAGGGACACCAAGCTAGAAGTTTCTGGGCCTGAGCTGGGAGAACAAGTGGAGTGTACCATTTCCTCAGAGTGCTAGTAAATAGTTGGAATTACCTCACAAAGCTGGGGGAGGTCTAAGGATAAAGAATCAGAGGTCTTTGCTTCAAGATTCAGGTAACTCTATGGAATAGTTAACTGTTCTAGTTAGATATTGCAAAGAGTTTTAGTTTCTTTTGTCTGTCTGTGTTAGAATCCTTAGTCTTATTTCTCTGCTGAAGTTTGGTATTCTGCATAATTTCAGAATGAGTTCAAGACTTACTTTCTTTTTATTAATTTATTGGGAACTGATACATAACTTGGAAGTCATCTTTCTCCCAAGATCACTAATTACCGCAGGCCAACACCATCTTGTGAATTGCTGAGAGCACTGCAAGTGTTTTTGGAAATAGAACTTTATATATCATATCTTTTGAACTATTTTTTAAAGTTTGGTTTTATTTATCTCTTGTGAGATTGATTTATTTCCAAAGCGTGGAGGAATGGCTGAAACAATTTGTTACATGATTTTATACTACAAGTACAAGAGATTAAATTATAGAAATTATTTTGTTTTCCCATTTTTACCTTGTATTTGCTAGAAAAGCAATACAAGTTAGGGGAACTCTCTCTCACTCACACACCCAGAGGTTAGAGGGAGGAAGCCAAGTGAGGCACAACCTGAAAAATAGATGGTAGCAGCAGTAACTCCTGAACAGCTATACCAGAGTAGGAGGTGGGGCCAGGGCAGTGTTTCTCAACCTTGGCAACTTGAAGATGTGTGGACTTCAACTCCCAGAATTCCCCAACTCTTCAAGCTGCCAAGGTTGAGAAACACTGGGCCAGGGTGTTAAAGTCAGTGGAACTTTGGATGAGGACTTTGGAATCCTCCAGCCTTTTACCCTATGGATCCAATTCTGCTGCTACAAGAACATTCTATAGGTTTAGAGGCAATCATCTGATTAAGCCAACTGACAATTTATAAAACAATAACAAACTTCATAATTTTCAAGATCTTTTAATCAGGCAAAGCAAATAAACCAGGAAAAAAAATGGTATGTAGTACAATTATTTGAATGCCTTGAACTTCAGCCTCATTTTTCCTCTACTGCATTTTTTCCTGCTTGATCTTGCATGATTAAGAGTCCTTGGAAATATGGAAGCTTGATATTCAGTAAATCATGATATATTAAAGTGGTTTCCTTTATGGATGTTTATTTTATTTCTTTTTTTCAGAAATAGATGTTCTCTGCAGGGGCCACCAGTAGGCAACTGACACCCTGATGAAAGAACTCAGGTGTTATGCAACTCCTCCCCCTCCAGATAATGGCAACTGAGGATAGACAAGAGAAAGGGAAGAGGAGGGTAGGTAATCTGGGCTGCAAAAATCCAGATGGCCATTAGGTGGCAGCCTGCATTTTGCCATCACCAAATTAGTTTTGTGCATCTATTTGCTGCCATATAGTGCTTGTCTGGATGTTTGCAAACTGAATGTGGCATGCCTATTCTCCTCTCATTCCTTCAAAAGTAGGAATGAGGAGGAAAGCAAGAAGACAAAGAGAGCAATAACTGAGAGATCCACTTCCAGCACATACTACTGTTGTTGAAGCAATGGCTAATTCGAGAGAGGAAGTGATAGCACTAGTAGTAGTGGCTGCTCCCTCCCTCCCTTTTATACCACTCTTTCATGACAGTTCCTGTGCCTGGGTTGCAAAATCCAGACAACCTCCAGAGATGGCAGTCAGGAGACAAGAAAACTCTAACTCCTGCTGCTCTCTTAGTGCTCATCTAGTCTTTTTCAGGCCAGATATGGTAGCCCTACCCCATACTGTCACTGTATTTAGCCCACTGATTTTATACATATCTATATTGTTAGCGGCACCTAAACCTAAAACAGTTCTAGTCTTGAAATAAAAACAGAGAACAGGGTAAAATATTAGTTAAAAACACAGTTTCCCTTATATTCCCCATTTCCCTCCTGAGTCATGCAGAAATTTTGTGTCACAAGTTGGGTCGCTTGGGTTAAATTTTGAAAAAACTTTCAAAAGGAGAAAATACTTCCTACTTTTTTGCAAAGTAAAAACCATAACCCATGGGTGATGCACTTAACATGCTTCAATTAAAACAATTTGGCTTTGGAAAGCTGCACAACAGAGCTTTTAAGAAATGCTGAATTGCAAAATCTAAAATGGATGATGTCAATTGTGATCTCTGCTTTAAAAAAAAAACAGATCCCAATGATCTGTCATCCTATAATGGCTGGACTGGGGTCATCTATGGAGGTGGGGCAAAAAAGTCAAGAAGTGGCTGTGCTCTGCAATTGAAGCCCTGCCCCCTTTTACATGTGTTGCTGGGCTTCAGTTGTGCAGTTGCAGCCATCATCTTGACTTTTTTGACATCTCCCTGTGGAACACCTGATTCCAGCAAATGATTCTGGGAGACTCCTAGATCTTCTGGATCTTACAAGATGTCACTGGAAAGCACTTGGCATCATGCAGTGGAAAAAGAAGGGGCTTACTTCATGGTGGTTCCCATGAGGCTCCCGTTTCTATGGTTTGGAAAGAGTTGGGGTGAAACTTTTCTAAGGGCCACATTCTTTTGGGGGTCATGCACTATATTGCATGCAGAAACAGTGCTCAAGGGTTAGGACCAAGAGTAGACTAGTCAGCCATTCTCTCTCAATCCCCCTCTCTGTCAACTTCTTTTTCTTCCCTTTCTCCCTCTCTTCTTCCTTCCTTGGCATCAGATATAGAGTCCTACCAATGACATCAGATCCTTGAGGGCTGATGACTTCACTGGCAGTTGTCAGTCTATTGTTCTGCTTTCTTAGAGCTCCCACAGTCCTGGTTTGGTTCCAGCAGCCCTGGTACCTCTACCCTCACCCTCCACCCTGACCTTGGCAGCTCTCCTAACCTTAAAGGACAACTGGAGGTGAGGATCATAAGCACAGGGGAAATTTCCCTAGAGGGGGGCAGGTCTGGCTTCCACTGTAGAAACATTCCCCTGAATACCTTTTAATTTTCTTTTAAAAATGAATGGTTGCACCCAAGGCTAAGTAAGCATGGTGCTGTGCAGGCAATCAGCGTGAATTTTTTAAGGCTGCACTTTATCCTAGTGTATTGTGCAAACCAGCCTATGTGGTTTAGTTAATGTTATAGTACACCATGCAAACCCAGAAAATTGGGATAATTTCATACATCCAGAGTTCAGCTGTGAGAAGGTGTGCCATACAACCACAACCTAAATATAAACAGCAGGTAGAGAGGGCCTGATCCAGCTCAAGACTCTAGTAGGAGTGGATTTTAACACTTTGCCTCTTGCCTCTTGATCTGGACTGAGGTCACCCTCACTTTCTATTTACACTTAAGAAGCATTAGCTTTCATACTTAGCCAAAAGGAAAATGATGCTGAATTTAAAATGACTACCCACCCATGCTTTTGGTTATTGTTTTATTATGTGTGTTCTTTTAATTTGTTTTGGTCTAATGTGCTATGAGAATGAACCTAACCACTGTGGTCTGTTAACCATAATTTATAGCTTAGTGTCCTATGTAAATTCAACCATGGTGACTTAATCAACAATCTCAGGTGAACGGTTAAAATGAACTATGCTCTGCTAGACTTTTCAATTAACTTATGGTTTTGTTTTAAGTATGGCCTGCTGAAAAAGCTGCAGTGGCTGGATTCACATAACCCTAAACCATAAGCCATAGTTTAAAAGCCATAACAACTAGGTTTATACAAAAATAAACAGGCCGCTTGATGCTTAGTGTGCTGTGTGAATTCAGCCTCTGCATGTAGCGCAGGTAGTCCTCGGTTAGTGACCATTCGTTCAGCGACTGTTCAAAGTTATGATGGTGCTGAATGAGGAGACTTACGGCTGGTCTTTGAAGTTGTGATTGTTGCAGCGTCCCCATGGTCGTGTGATTGCGATTCGGGTGCTTTGCAACCAGCTTGCAATTATGATAGTTGCAGCGTCCTGTGGTTACGTGATTGCCATTTGCGACCTTCACTGCTGACTTCCAACAAGCAAAGTCAATGGGAAAGCTGGCAGAAGGTTGCAAATGGTGATCACATGAAGTTGTGCTTAACAACTGCATGGGATTCTCTTAATGACCACAACTGGAACTGCCAGAACTGCCGCTGTAAGTCAGCGCGGTCATGCGATGTCGCACTTTACAACCACGTTGCTTAGTGACAGAGTTCCTGATCCCAATTACTGTCATTAACCAAGGACTACCTGTATATTGGTCAAACAATTCCTTGTAAAACTAGTATAACACAAATTCAGCTTGCCAACAGGATCAGTAGTTTTGTGGATATCAGTATATAGTATGCTGTATCTACAGAATTTCCATGAGGTTCCAGGCCACTACAAGTAGTTCTCGAGTTATGCCGGCAATTGAGACCGGAATTTCCATTGCTAAGCAATGCAGTCGTAAAGAACGATGTCATATGACCGCATCACTTAGCAATGGTAATCCCAGCACTCCCCGTTGCTGTTGTTAACTGAATTCCACCGGTTGTTAGCCAAGCACCCACCCCAATCCAAACTATTCCCAGCATGGTCCCGCCTAGCCCCAAGCCTCGGTTCTTTCAAGGTAAGGGACTGCCTCCCCTTCAACTCCCCTCAACTGTCTATATCCCCCATCTCTGCTCTTTTGGCCACCCCACACCCTGCCTTGCAGGGCAGCAAGCAGCTTCAGAACCAGATGGCTCTGGGGCTGCTTGCTGCATTAGGCCTTGGGCTTCTTGGTGCACTACAGCCCAGGGGCTTCTTGGCCCCTGAGCTGCAGCACAGCACAGAACCTCAGCCACCCCACCTCAGCAGTGTGGCGTAAAGCCACAGCCACCCCAAGGAAGCCCCGGCTGCCCCAGCCCAGCCCAGACGCAAGGAAACTACTGCATGTGATCTTGGGAAGAAGGCCTTGTGCAACCAGCAGCTGCCTTGTGAAGGGCCTGGTTGGGCATGCTTGGTCAGCAGTGGGAGCAAGAAGATGGCAAGGTCAGCTGGAGGGTGGCAGAGCACAGTCCAGCAGGGGCTGCAGAGCACAGAGGCCAAAAGGGTAGAGATGGGGGGGGGATAAGCAGGTGGGGGGAGTTGAAGTGCCCCTACGGTCGTAAGTGCAGCCGGGCTGCCAAGCGCCAGAATGTTGATCACGTGATCGTGGGGGCACTGCAACAGCTGTAACTTCAGGGACTGGGCATAAGTACCATTTATTTAGCACTGCTGTAACTTCAAACGGTCGCTGAATGTATGGTCGTAACCTGAGGACTCTGTAACTTCATTTTGAAAAGAGATGTGTTTAGTTTAGTGTGATTTTTTTCTTAAGAAACTCATGCCTAACTCACCAATGAACACTTTAATGATCTATTCTGTAACTTTTCCAGGTATCACTATCAAACAGGCTGACTAGACAGAAGTTGCATTTATTCTCTTATTTTTCTTTTGGAATATGAGGAACATTTGCCTGTTTCTCACTAAGGAAAAGAAGACAGACTGAATGGCCAGACTGCCAGTTTGAAGACACCCCTTTGGAGACATATGTTGAAGTCTGGATAATTACTGAACAGCTTTATAGATCCTGAATTCAGCAGGGGGTTGGACTCTATGACCTCCTAGCTGTTTCCAAGTTGATGAGTGTACGAACTAACTGCATTGGCTTGCTTCTTGCCTGAGGAACAAGAACTTCCTTCTTATGAGAAAACACAGAAAAAAATGTCTCTTCTATTATTCTGAATTGGTCATAGCTTCTGAATTACAAGCTATCCATAAAACTCCAAAGAGGTGATGTGATCATCAGGTTTCATTTTTCAGTTCAGTTTTACACCAGCCTGACCACCCTTGTATAATAATATCTTGTTTCCCACCCTTTCTTCATATTCACCAACATACAGCCTTATAATCCATAAATAAATGTATGTTAAACATTAAGAATAGCGTAACTCAGAAATTCTCATCATGCCATACAATCTGTTGTGACTAATTGCCATGCTGGGTATATGCAACCTTCAGGTACAGATAGGCCACAGTGTGAGTTGCTGGAGAGCCACAGTGGGAAGGCCTCTCACGTAGGGCTTATGGTGAGGAACAGGATGCTGGAGGAAAAGGACTATTCCTTTACAATAGAAAGAGGGCATGAAATCCTAACTGCAGCCTTATAGAGCCATCACAATCATCCGGAGATTGACACGGTTCCATGTTTTCAGATAGTCTCCACTATCTTCAGCAAGCTGGTGAAACTCCGTGCATGCATGAATTGAATGTAAAAGCAGGGTTTGTATTGCACCCATGGTCACCTTATAAAGTGTAAAAAATGTCTACTAGGTGATTTTTCCACTTGGCCATGAAGATATTTGCCTTTGAAGCCTTGTTGCATGCCTGTCCCAAGATTTGTTTTTATTTTATTTTTAATATCAAAAGCAATAATTCTCAAAGAATGTCACCAGTCTTTAGAGATTAAGTTGATCATGTGATTTCTACTTTCTCTTTTCAGCTGCCACATAGCATTAAAAAAAAACCTAACACTTAATGCCTTCTCTAATATTACTTTCCATATTTCTCCATAGTTGCCATGGGGATGTCAGGTGATCATGACTAGAAGAGAAAGTGATCTAAGAGGAAACCGTGTTCCTATCTAGCTGTTATTTGAATACTACTAACAGAATACTACTTTCATGGCAACTGGCATAGAAAGAGCTTTTGAATTTTTGGGGGGTTCACTTTTGACTCTGCTGTTTGTTTTTATTATTGATTTCCGAGCTTCAATTCTTCACAAAGAACTTACACTATATTCCCTTTACGCAGCTTCCATTATGGCCTTGATTCTTAGGTTACATCCCAGGAACACTGAGGCTCTTCCAGAAGTTTTTAAAGGATTACTCAGTAAGTATTTGTAATGGCTGATAAACTGCCTAAATGGGGGCACCTCAGTTTAGCTCAGGAAGCCACAATTGTAAGAAATATCCATCTACCTGGAAGGGGAAATTCTGAATATAAATTTCTCCACCTAATTCATCTGTTGATTGAACATCTGCCATAGGTTAGATAGTGATTACTACAGGATCCACTCACAGTGGATGGGTGTGTGGAGTCCTGCTCTACTCTTCCATTCTTCTGGGACTGATGAAAACAGCTAAGTATTACTTTGCAAGTTATTCACTGGACTATATGCACTGCACTAGTGGCTGTACATAGACCAAATTTTCTCTCCTTACCAATCTTTGACCCCCCCCAAAAAAAGTGCAGTTGCAGCACAGGGACGCCCACTGGGAGGTTGGGTACCGCCCCAATCTCGCCACACTGCCTTTTGTTTGTCAGCAACAAGCTCTCACATACTTGCCTCTTTCTGTATTGTCTTGCCACTTACTCCCTCCAGACCTTTCTAATTTTTTCAACCATTTTAGCTTCCCTTCTGGCTATTTATCACTTCATGTTCTTAAAACTTTTCACATCACTCTTTTGAAGGATTCCATGAACTCCATCCAGCCACAACTTTTTCAATCCTCTTGACCCATTCATGTTTCCCTGTATATACTTATTTTGTAATTTGATATTTATACTCTTTGTCTAAACTATCTCAACGGTTTCCTTCATAATGGTCACTTATTCCACTTATTCAACCCATATGTAGAACCTCTTCCCATTTTACCTCCCAGACTTTTTAAGTAGCCCATTCCCACTGCATTTAACTTTTTTTTGGTTTCTCCTGAAATCCTACCTGTTACTTCCATATAACAAAGTGAACAGAAGCACACCTGCATCAGCAGCCATTTTTTAATTCACCCCTTAAAACAGAGCACATACTACCTACTATATTTCTACAAGCATTTGCACATCTTAACATTTTTCCATCTGTAGTAAACATTTTACCAAAATAAGCTACTTACTCTATTTTTTTGTATTTTATGTAGCAATCATTCTATGATTTTTCCTCATCCATAGCTTCTTTCACTTCATCATGCCATCAAGCATCCTTTTTCATAGTTTCTACTAGAATAAACTCATAATAAATTATGTTACTGGAGCACCCTGTAACATAATTCTTTTCACTCAGCTCCAAGTAGCTTCTTTTCCTTTCTTACATTCATTTTCCATTCATTATCTTGGGAAATTCATCTAGCTGATAATACTCTTTCATATACAGGGCTTGTACTTTCTCTTGCAAATTGTTCTGCTTTCACTGTAGTTTCTTACATTGCTTTGTTTTTCTCCCATGCCAATTTTTTCCCCAATATCCAAATTTTTACCTTGCCAGAATGTCTTTTCCATATCTAGGATCTTTCACTGTTCTTATATCCTTCACTAATTGTCTCAATTTTCATCATAAATAATCAAGGCAATCATGCTTTCAGATGTGCAGTCACTCCATTGCCATGTACAGATGAGAACAGACTTCTGCCGAAACCACATATTTGAAACAGAACTTTTTCTAAATAGTCACTGAATATCCTTCATTCTTATTCATCTTGGGTTTCCAAAAGACACAATACATTTTTCTATACTCTCTATTTTAAACTGAAGATCAGTTGAGATGTCTGGGGATAGAATCCACGTAAGCAGGTACTAACAGTAAAATTAAATTGATTTAAAACAATAACAGTAATCATTAACTGTATTTAATTTTATCTCCTCTCACTTTTAAATATTTTTTCTGTATCCTGTTTCCTTTTGGAAGATGTCCTCTGATGTGCTATACAAAGGCTAGTGGTTCCCTCAGATTTTGCACATTTCTGAGCTACAAAGAGAAGGCTAAGCAGAAAAAAAGTGACATTAAGGTGACTGTATGTGAAAGAGGGGTGTGTGTGTGTGTGAGAGAGAGACAGAGAAAAAGAGACTGATGGAGAGGAGAAAAGCCTACCTTTCCTCAGCTTGACATCCTAGAGATATATTGGACATGAATTCCCAACCCTCCCAGGCCGTCTGTTGGGCTGAAGAAAGCTGAGTTTCAAAAGACCTGGAAAGCACCAAGTTGCCTGCACGTATGAGGATCATTAGCAACAGAAGCATTAAATTGCACTCCAAAGAGGAACAGGTGAGGAAGAGTTCTGCCATCTGATTTTTTTGCTATTGCATAAACTAGGAGAATTTTAATTGCTTAAGTCATGTACAGCAGTAGGTATTCTGCAACAACTGCTGAAGTATCTCTACATCTTTTGAAACCACAGAATCTGTTGGTCTTTTTCCCTTGGTTTGAGCTCTGCTGTGTGAGATGTTATCTTTCACAGAACAGGAGTTTTTCACCTGAGTGTAACCCCAGGCTTTTAAATTCTAAGGATAGTTAGTTTCTCAACTGCCATCACTGGACATAAATGCTCAGCTGTCAAAGACTCAAGGGAGAAGTCAGCCTTGAGAACTTTTCTACAGAGATTTCATTCTGAGCCATAGCAGCAGGGAGAAAAGAAAGTGCCTTCTCCTTCTCCCACTGATGGTGCTATCACCCGAAGTTCTCTCAAGCTTATCTCTGCAGATAGGAATCAGTTTAAGCCACATGTGCCAAAGGCAAGCCTAGGCTGATCCTGTTTGTGCCGTTTGACCTTTAAAATACTGCAGCAGCACTAGACAAAGCAGTATATGAGAAATGCCATCTTTTAAAAAAGCAAACGTTTTAAAAACACAGCAACACCTGCATTGCTTTCAAAAAATACCAAGTGAAGCTTGATGTGGTGTTACTCATTTGGTTTGCCCTATATGACTTGTGGGATTGAGGTTTTAAATTGGATTTTTTGACTCAGAGTGGGATTATAGATTTAATCCATTACCTCTGCAATGTTCCTGATCAGCACTGCCCCCCTCCCCCAAACCTACAAATGATAATATTAGGAAATAACTCTTTTGATAGCAAATGCAGACTTCCTCATTCTTATTTTATTTTATTTTATTTTATATTTATTTATTTATTTATTTATCAGACTTACATCTCTCTTTTCTCCCAGGAGCTCCATGCAGTTTACAGATCACCATCTTATTTAATGTTTTCCTACAACAGCATCCTTGTGGGGTAGCTTGGCAGGAATGTTACCCAATTTGGATGTACCACCCTGTTCTCCTAGGATCTTCATCCTGCTGCCACTGACCTTTCTGCCAGGTTGCTCCCCAGCGCTTTCTCACAGGCCCATCAACATCTTCTCACCAGCCTTCAACTGTAAGGTTTATCACAATTGTTAAAATGGTATGATTTGTTCAATTTAGTGCAGGATGACAATGGATGAGATGTAACTTAGAAAAGACTTAGTAACTGGTTCCAATGAACCTGACCAAATGGCCTTGCCTGGTGTTTCTCAACCTCAGGGACTTTAAGATGTGTGGACTTCAACTCCCAGAATTCTCCAGCCAGAGTTGGTCCACACATTTTAAAGTTCCTGAGGTTGAGAAACACTGGCCTAGATAACAACTCTATAGCTTGGACTGAGTAAGAATTGCTTACCCAAAGTCACCCAATGAGCTCCTATGGCTGAAAGTGAATATGAACCTGGGTCTTAAGAATTCTAGTCCAACACTTGAACCACATCTCACATGATTTCAATTACCACCTTCCCCAAGGGATAAATCCTTAAAAAAAAATCAATATAACATTTTTTATTTGGATCTCAGTTAAAATGGATTTTTTAAAAAAGACTTCTGTAGGAAAACGAACAGTTTATTGTGTATGGTATCATTTACAGAAATGTTATAGTCGGTATAATAATACAGTATAAAAATGCACAATTCTTGTCTAGCCATATATAATGGAAGTGTGCAGATGTTCCAATGTTAGTGGCACCCTGACAGTTGTGTTAGGGCTGGCTGGCAGCAAAACCTGTTTTGAGCTTCAGCTTCAAGACATGGATGTTTTACCGTTTGTGTTGTTTACTGTGAATATTGAATTGTTTTATATTTTCTACTGTACTTGTTTTATTGCTTTATATTACTATGTTGTACCATGGGCATTTTAATTGCCTTTTTTTTATAAGCCCCCATGAACCTGAATGGATGTCAACAAAATCAGTCACATCTGAAATTGTTTGTATTTAATGTAATTCAGTTCAAATTGTATTTCAACAATAAAATAAAAATAAGCGATGAGAGAGAGAGACAGATGGGGAAACAAAAGGGGGAGATTGATTGATTGATTGGTTGGTTTTCCTCAGATCATGCCTAATGAATTACTATCCTACACTGAAGGAACTTCATGGAGAAAATCTATCAATGTGGTCGCTAAGAATCCACAATGACTTGATGGCACCTAATTAATCAAATTCAAACTGAAGGAACTAAGGACCTCTTTGGACTGAGACTTGGTGTGTAAGACTGTAGTACTGTAGAAGTACTCCGCGGAGTGTTGAGTATGATTCCTGTGAACTTTGGGAGTAACTTCCTCTTCATTGCACTAGCCACAATATAGCATCAGGGGCTTTACAATTGTACAGAAGGGAGGGGCTGATTATCTCACAAGTACACTTACTCCGTATGGAAGAAAAAAGGACAAAGAAAGCATTTCATAGAGGTGATTTTACAGCAGCCTTCTTTTATTTAGCACCCTGTAGATAAGTAGGGACTACAACTCCCAGAATTCCCCAGCAATGTGTCTTCTCAGAGCTCTGAAGCAAGGCAAAAAGGGCAGCACCTCCTTTTAGATATTGAAGAGCTGTTTAAAACAGCTTAGAAAAGAAACGTTCTAAAAGCAGGAATAATGGAGGAAGCACATTCTTCCCTGGCACTTATAGTCACAAGTGGAGAATGGGCAGTTTTCCAGATGCTGTTATTTTTTAAATTTTTGTTTTATTTATGATCAGAGACCAATTGTATAAGGTACAATTCATTCAAGATAAAAAGTAAAAGTAATATTAAAATGGATTAATCTAACAATGTGGTAGGCTATGAATAACTATTCTATGGCCCAACAACAAAAAAGTAAATCTTCCTTGCTAACAAATTGGAACTAAATTAAACTCCCCCACTTGCACCAATAGCAACTGAGCAAAATGTAGCAACCCTTTTGGAGATTTCTGTTGATAGATCCACAAATAGAAAGGATGCATTCTCACCTGATCTACCCAGACAGTTAACTAGCCGAGGATTTATTAATTCAAGATACAAGATTGATAAAATATGTATTGCAGTGAAACAGAATGACTCAATCTCCTTCTCTGGACAAGGTCAAGGATGTCCTTGAAAGGGGATGTTATTAGATCTCCCCTCTAAAACCATGGAAAGCAGAACGTTAAGTCTGGCCAGATGCTGTTGAACTAGTTCTCTGCAGCTCCAATCAGCATGGACAGCTAGCAATATCCAGGAGGGTAGACTTCTCAATAAATCACATTGGTTGTATTTGGGGGGTAGGAGTAGGGTTGCTGTGGCTTCTCTACAATACAACTTAAATGGTGCTAGGAGGTTGCAAAGGTCCCACCAGGAACTGCGTAGGAAACAAAAAGCGTATATACTGTAAAGAGAGATTGCTCCCTTACCACTTTTAGTTCCTTTAAAATGCACTATCTGGACATTGCTGCAAAGACAGGATTGCTTTGACACTTGCAGTCTAGGAGTTAGCCCATCCATCATAATTAAGACAACCACTGTTTCCAGTGAGGGGACCTTTTGGCACTGCAAATAGTGTTTTGAGGAAGGACGGCTGGTGTGCATGGAGTGGGTGGAAGGGTTTTTCCTGTTGCTTTGATTCTCTAGCTGGCTGAGTTCATTTGCATGATTGTTTCATACTTCTGTCTGCGAGCGTTTATGTCTGCAATAATTTAATGCTACCGCTGGGTGAATTGACAATGCGTTATCAGTATAGAAAAATGATTTCATACAGGCTACTGCTGTGTTATTGTAAGGCAGATTGGCACGCTGCCTGCAGTTTTCATCACTGGAAAGTCTGATTGTTTAATAATAGAAAGAAATACGAAGTTCCATTACAGTTAGGAAGAAAAATTTATGAATTAGAAAGGCCTTATACTTTTTTTACCCCTCTAACATTTCAGATTTTAGTCTATGGGCCCTTGTAAATTTGCTTTTGCACATTTCCATGCTCACTTAATGATCTTCCATGGCTGCAGAGTCCCATGGGAACTCCACAGATGGATCAAAAAAGGATTACAATGACCCATAACGTGAACTTCAGTCCTAAAAGGTTGCTTGCACCACATGAGCTGCTGAGATCACCACCACCCTTGGACTGCAGAGATGAAGGGAGGCACATATTGGCCTTTGCTACCAATCTGAGATGAAGGGCCTTCAAGAAACTGCCTTTTTTGCCAGGAAGAACTTAATGAGAAGAGGAAGACTAGCCTGGCCTCTTATACTGGACAGAGAAGAGGCATTTGCAGGGCACTTGCCTCTCTTCATGGCTGTTAGAAAGAATACTAAACTACCAGTATCTCTGGGACTAAAGAATTAAAGAAAGCACATTCTGGATCATTTGACAGCCAGAAGATTAAAGACTGGTGGATCTGTGCGTGTGTGTCTGCGCATGCATGTTTTCTTCCAGTCTGCAAGATTTTAAGTTATTTTGCGTTACTTCAATCATTTGATTCAAAAGTGGGCTGTGCGTAAATACTACAAAGTAAGTTTTATTGACGATCCTGCTAAGGCTGCCATCAGAGATCTGTTGGCTGCTGACCAGAGAAAAGGCCTTATTGATTGCAGTGCCCTCTCTGCTGGCTGCTCTTCCAAGGAAGCTCACCTACTGCTGAATTTCATGACCTTTCAGCTCTGAGCAAAGGACTTCTTTCTTTACTCAGGGCTTTTAGTTTTGATGTTACTGCTATTTGTATTTTTTTGATCATTTAAAATTTTAGAGTTACATCATAGAATCACCGAGCTGGAAGGGGTTATATAAGCCACTGAATCCAACCCCTGCTCAGCATAGGAACCCAAAATTTCCCTGGGAGATGCCTGTTTGGACTCACTTGAACATATCCCATAAAGAGAAGCCCACCACTTTTTTCAGTAACTGGCTCTTAATATTAGGAATTTTCCTCTGATATTAAACTGGAACCTGATTTCTTGTAACTGAAGCCCATTAATGGCTTGCACTCTAAAACAATCAAAACTAGGCCTTAGTTTTCTTCTACAGGACCAGGTATTTCCTGTCATGTCTTTTTTAAAAACGTTTTTAATGTTTTTTGAACAACATGTTTGCATTCTTGTGTAAAGGAATATATGACAACTAGAAACTGGCAATTATAGTGCAGAATAGTGCAACTGAATATTGAAGACAACCAGAAGAAATATTTTTGGATTAGGAATCCTTGGTGTACCTCAAGTTCCCATGTTCATGAAGGTTTGCCTAAATGCTTCAGTGGTGCTGAACAAAGGTGTAGGTGAGACTGGCACTTTGACTGAAGGGGACTGGGTGGTATAATCTTTGGGGGCTATATATGTATAATGGAGTACTGCATTTCCAGTTAGTACTAGTGAGCTGCATAAACTTCACCTCATTATATCAAATAAATCTTTTAAAGCTCACCAAGAGCAATATATTAATAAAAGTCCTTTTTGAGGTTAATTCTAGGGCAAATGGACAGTCAGCAATTGTTTTATCCAACAAATAAAACTATATTCTCTCAAGTAGCCATTGATTTGATTATGTGCTATCAAGTCATTTTCGACACCTAATGACCACACAGATAGATTTTCTCCAAGGTGATCTACCCCTAATCTGTTCTTTCAAGTCTCCCAGTGGTGCACTCATCACCACTATAACTGAGTCCATCCACCTTGCTGCTGGTCGTCCTCTTCTCTTTCCTTCCACCTTTCCTAGCGTCAGAGCCTTTTCCAGAGAGCTGGGTCTTTGCACAATGTATCTGAAGTAAGATCATTTGAGCCTGGCCATTTGTGCCTTGAGTGAGAACTCTTGGCTGATTTGTTCAATGATCCATTAGTTTGTTTTCTTGGCTGCCCATGATATTCTCAGGAGTCTTTTCCAGCACCAAAGTTCAAAAGCATCAATATTCTCCTTGTCCTGCTTCTTTAAAATCCAACTTTTGCTTCCATATACTTTCTATTGGGTTATACTTTTAATTTGTTGTATTTTCCTATTCTGCATAAACTTCCAGATTAGGAATGTGACTTTGTCTCTTGCCCAGCAAGGTGGCAGCATCTGGTTGAACACAGCTGATCTAAACAAAAACCAAAAAACCCACAGCTAAGCAAGAGTTATATTTTTGGTTGCATCTTCGTGACAGACCCACCAAGAATTTCTAGGGTTGGATGCTAGATTAACAAGTGAAAAAGACACCTCAGAAGAAGGTTTTGGCAAATCACTTCCATATTGTTAACAAGAAAGCTACAGTACATGGATATTTCTGTGGAGTCACAGGAATTGAGTTCGACTGAAAGGAAGTTTTACCTTTTTACCTACTGCTCCAGCTTCTTTGCACCAAGTTCTAGCCTGATCAAAGAGGACATATACTTGAAATCAAAGACAAATATTCAGTCCACATAAGTCCCTTGGTTTAAAAGACTTCTAATTCTTGGAAATGCCTCTAGGGTTCTAGCCAATGAATTTACAGGAACTGAAAAATAAGCCAGTTAATTTTAATAAAACAGAATTGTATGCACTGGAATAAGAGAAAACAGAATCAACAAAACAAAAGATGATACTTTACATAAGCTTTTTGTATAGCACTGGACAACGTGACCTGACCAATTTATAATAATACATGCCAAAATTACTTGGTATATTCTTCCTTTCTAAGGATAATGAATGACATGCAAATCTACAATATTTCATTTTTTTAAGCTATGAAACTGTCTATTTGGCTGAAGCTTTTTATTTAATATTTTCTTTCAACTGTGCTAAAATAGAGATCTACCCTGTTCAAAGAAGTTTATTTTAAATTACACTTATTTAATTTAATAATACATGGTCTGATTTCTGGTATTTAGGTTCCGCAATTCCACATTACCCACTTCCTCTTTGAAATCCCATCTCGTCTGATGAGGAGACCAAATAACTTGTACCTGCCTTTTCTAGCCTGTCAGAAGATGATGAAACTTAGAGTCTAATGCATTTAGAGGGCACTGAACTGGTTTGACCAAAGACTGAAGGTGAGAACTGTTTTGAAATTTAATATACTGAAATATATCTTCAGTAGAATACATCAATGTTTCTGAATCTCAGCAAGTTTAAGATGTGTGGATTTCATCTCCCAGAATTCCCCATCCAGCATGCTGGATGGCTTATTCTGTGAGTTGAAGTCCACACATCATAAAGTTGCTGAGGTTGAGAAATGCTGGGATACATGATATAAGAGTAGTGGTGTATATTTGTGTGTGTGTGTGTGTGTGTGTGTGAGAGAGAGAGAGAGAGAGAGAGAGAGAGAGAGAGAGAGAGAGAGAGAGAGAGAGATGATTTGGAAACTTGCGAGAGAAAGACACCACCTACACTCTAGGAAATCTTTCTTTCCTGTGTAGGTGGAAGTTCTGAAATAAGTCTTCTCTAAAGGGCAGTTCTGGGGATACCTTCTGTTATGAAGATAACAGCTCATCATCTTTCAAAGAAAAGAAGAACGGAAATTTGACAGGGACAGCTGCTTAAGGCTGTTTCATTGAAAGACCTTGTTTCTATGGAAAAAGGAAAGGATTGCCTTGCTCTTCCCAACTCTCAAACTGAAAGTAGCTTAACCAAAGCAGACCCAACTGACAATTCATAATTCCAGTGCAGGTAATCTTAAAACCAAATGGATTTTTACTCTAGTCAGTGACTAATACATCGTTCACCAGTTGTTACTGCTGCATTTTTAAAAAGCGTGTCTGAAATACTCTGGACACTTTGTCAAATGTTTGGTCTTGTTTACAACTTGATTGGGTCAGACTAGCTCAAAGCCCTGTGGGACATAGCAAAGCCACATTTTTAGGTCTCTTCCCAGCTAGCAGCTGTTTCAGCCTGCCTGATATGTGTACTTGTGGTGAAAAATACACTTGGGCTACCATTCATATATCACATGTTGTTTCCTGCAGTTCATACAGGAAAATGTAAGTCATAAAGCAAGTCCAGAGGTCATCTACCCTTTATTTAAGAGCTTTTCTGCATGATCACTCCCAGACAAAGAGCTACAACCACCGGGGATTTATTTATTAAGCTCAGACCCCCCACTCTTACTAGCTCTCATATGGTTCCCAAGCAGGCTCTGGCATCAGCTTAGACTTGCTTACTTTCAAGAGGAGAAGTGCACACATGGAACCTGCCAGCCACGCCCTTTCCCAGCATACTCCATTCCATTCCCCCTTGCAACAGGCCGCATCCAGCTATTTTCCAGGAATCCTTCTTTTCCTAAGACCTTCTCATGTTTGTAAACATGGAAGATCCTCCACATTTGCTGATAATTACTCTTGTAATCTGTGGTGCTATTTGGTTATACTGTGTAAGAATCAATTCATAACAATGAGTTTGTTGTTAATAATTTTGGCTTGCTCTGTTTTAGCCCAGGTTTTCTCCAAAGAGCACAGTTTGATAAACATGGTTCCTCTGTAGCCAGGTACTCTATGAGGTAGAGTATGACCAAAGAGAATGACAAGATTCACACATTGGGCTGACCATTGCTTTACCTAACCATGGTTTATTAAATAAATGACAATTTCACACATACATTAAGATATAAACCATGGCTTACTAACCACAGTGGCTCAGCTTATAGAATCATGGAATTGTGGATCTGGAAGGGACCATAAGGGTTAGTTAGTCCAACCCTCTGCAATGTGCAGGAAAACCAATTAAACCATCCCTGAGAGGTGGCTGTCCAGCCTCTTCTTAAAAACCAAAGGTAGACTGTTCCACTGTTCTACAGACTTCACCATCAGGAAATTTTTCCTTATATTTATATTCCTCAGATGTAGGTAGCTGCAACAGATACCCATTATTCATATATCTCCTTAGGCCAAGGTCAAACAAAGCTCATGATCCAGCACATGATTTTATGATGTGGGAAATGACACATGCTTGCTAGGGACTTGGTCAGATGAAGCTGAAAATAATGTATGCAAAAAGAATATAATGAGGTTTTGCCAGCTACCAGAAAGATATCCTCTAGCCAATCAAATTGTCAATCTTGGCATGGCCCACTTGGCATCCAGATGTTTCTTATTAAATCTGAAAAAAGCATTTATATAAAACAGAAGCCTAGGCTACAACCATACACACCTGACTGCATTAAAGACTAGCTGAGATTAATTGGTCAGATAATGCAGAGAAAAGCACCAAAGGCACTTAGCAGCTTCTATAAATCACATAGCTTCATTAAAAAAATGCTACTTCAACATAAAAAAATACTTTAGATAAAACATAGTAATATTTATTGAAATCTATCTATGTGTAGCCTTCTAAGTGCATTACAATTTTTTGAATTACAGAGAAGTATGCTCCATGGCATCTTAAAGGAAAAAAAGAGAATCCAAACTATATTGAAGACACAGAACAGGCAAAGTGAGGGAGGGACCAAGATAAAGCAGAAAGTCAGGACATGTGGTTCCCCCCACTCTATCTATCCTTTATTTTACCTTTTCTTCGAATTGATTCTGATGAGAAGGGAAAAAAACAATGCCAGATTCAGAACTGGCATCATTTCCCCCTTGTTCCAGTAATGGTTTTGGACATAGTGGATCCGTAACCTCTCTCAGCACACCCATGGAATGCTCCCAGATTGCTTTTTTTGGTCTGTTTTATACCACTGAATTCTGGCATTAGAGAAGGTCCAGTTGCTTGCATCTCTGCACCTTGGGCTTTTTTAGCAGAGGGTGGATTTTTCCCTCAAGGAGATCTAAAAATACCTGTGGCCCTTGGGATGCTCCCCCAGGGTTTATAGTACTGTATCTTTAATAACAACCTATTGCTATTATGAGAGCCAGTTTGGTATATTGGTTAAGGTACCAGGTTAGAAAACAGGCCCTGAGTTCTAGTCCTGGCATAGGCATAAAGCCAGCTGGGTGACCTTGGGCCAGTCACTCTCTGACAGCCCTAGGAAGCAGGCAATGGCAAACCACTTCTGAAATTTTGCCAAGAAAACTGCAGGGACTTGTCCAGGTAGTCTCCAGGAGTCAGGACTGACTTGAAGGCACTCCCCCAACACACACAAAATTGCTATTGCAGGTAATCTTCATTTAGCAACTGTTTGCACTTACAATGGTGATGAAAAAGTAACTTTATCACCAGTCCTCGGATTTATGATCTTTGTAGGTTCACAAAGAAAAGTTGAAGTAAGATCATAAAGATAGTCAGTTTCAGTTAGTGACCACTTGACTTAACAACCAAGCTGCTGTGGTCCCAATAGTCGTTGCTAAATGAAGACTATCCGTATAGGCATAGCTGACTAAAGAATGTGAGGCTGCATTCTATAAGTCCTTTCTTAACAGTAAACTCACTAAACTCAGTGAGACTTCCTTTGAACAAACAGGTAAAAAAAGTAAAGGGGCTGGGTTATTTGAGGGACTGCCTCTCCCCGATTACATCTGCCTGTCCCATCAGATCCGGCAGAAGAGGCATGCTGTGGGTCCTGTCTGTTAGGGAACTACACTTGGCGGGTCCCAAGAGGCAGTCCTTCTCTGCTGTGGCGCCCGCCTTAAGGAACAGTCTTCTCCCCGAGTGAAGCTAGCTCCATTCCTACTTATTTTCCAGAAGTCCCTCAAGACCTGGCTATGTCATCAGGCCTGGGGTACCAGGGGACCAGTGAAATCTTGAGGTGGCTCCATTATTGTTGTTAACAACTAATCTCCTGTATGCCTAGTGATTTTTAAAAGCTTTTTAATAATGATTGTTTTTTTATATATATTTATTGTTTTTTATCTCGTTGTAAGCCACCCAGAGTCACCTTTTGTGAGATGGGTGGCCATATAAATTGGATACATAAATAAAAAACAAAGTGTTGAAATACAAGCTGTATACTGTATCTGCAGTCACGAATGTCTTAGTCTTAAGGCTGCAATCTTATAATACTTATTTCTTGTTATTTTTATATTGCCTTTTTGCAATCCCTCTTCCCCACACAACTGTGTACACAAATAAAAAACAATAAACACTTACCTGGGAGTAACCTCCTCTAAAATAAATAGGCTTAACTTGGATCTGTATAGGATTGCACTACAAAATGCCCCAAAACGTCTTATTATTTGTTGCAAAGGATTAATTGACTTTCTGCTGCTAATGGAAGAACTATTTCCAATTTTAAACAGGCTAATTCACCCAGAGGGTGAAGCTTTCTAAATTTGTTAAGAAACAGGCATTTTTGTTGTTCAGTCATTAAGTCGTGTCCGACTCTTTGTGACCCTATGAACCATTCCGCGCCAGGCCTTCCTGTCCTTCACTGCCTCCTTGAGTTTGCTCAGTTTCATGATCAAGAAACAGGCATGGCATGTTGTATATACATATATATTTTAAAATTTACCATTTGCTACCCTCTTCTGAAATAGTTTAAAATTCAAATTTATTTCAGAAAAGAATGGTTAGTAACAATGAAACAATAGCAAAAAAATATCATCAGAGGACCTTAACAGCGAAGAAATATCCCGGGGCATAGCTTAATAGCTAGAGTTCATTTAGTGCAAGTCTAGAAAGTAGTCATGACAAGAACATGACTTTCTACCGAAAGAGATCAGAGCAAGGACCGTTTACATAATATATGTAAGTACAAATACACACGTGTAGGCATACTCAATATTCACATAAAAACTAGAGAAAAGAACTGAAAAAAAGCAAATGTTGCAGGTCTGAACAAAATTAATCTTACATCTATACAAACGTGTGTACGGATGCAATATAAATATTTGCAAGCATTTGACATTGATTCCTGGGTGGAACAACTCTTTCTTTAATAATCTCATTCTATATTTCGTAAGTCTGCAATTAAACATTAGTTATATTTCCGGCTGCCAGTTGAGCGGACGAGCCAAAACCAGAATACAGTATGGGATTGGGCTCTAGAGAGACGGAGGATACTCCCTATAGCTTCCCTGCCACGCGTATGGCGGGGTTCAGATTACAACTGGAAGTGAAAATCAAGCGCTGCGCCAACCTTTTTCCTTCTCTCTATGGAGGCACGAAGCTTTCGATATAGGATCAAGCCCTCCTCCTTCTGATTGGTTGTTCTTCCTGGGACACCGGCCAATCGTGATAAACGTAGAACGTCTGTGCGACTGCGCGGGACGATTTGAATTTTCCCCTGTGCTTCTTGCCAGTTACGATGGAAGCCGCCTGGTCGGAGTCCGCCATGGACCTCTCTGCTCGCGCACAGTGAGTAACTGGAAGGGCGAACCGATGTCGCTTCCCGCGGATTTTTGACGGAATGGATCTCTTCCATACTCCGTTTTCATACTCCTGCGACAGCCAACCAGGCTAGCAGCTTTTTGCCGCCCTAGCAGCTTAAGCAGACGGAGGCGAGGGAGTCATCTTTTGAACACTAACTGCTCTCTGCAAGTTCATACGTGTAGTCCTTATATACAACGTGCAAGTGAAAGGGAGTACTGAAGCACGAAATTAGCTCCAGCGGGTGAATATAGCAATTTCAAGCTATATATGCATCTATATAAACAATATATAAACCTTTTAAAAACCTCTGTTCTTTTGTTTCTGTAAGATGAGCAGTATTTGGAACAGCAGTCCTGAACGCTGTTACCCCCAGCTAAACATAGAGTGGGACTTACATTTGAGTAACAACTCATGGGATTATATTGCAAGGCAGCATCAAACAGCATGAGGAATAGTCTAATAATGGAATTACCAGGCAGAATAGATTAATGATTCAGCTTGCCTGAAGGCCAGTCTAAGGAACTTATTAATCACTAGGCACCAAACATGTGGCCATATTGGCCTCTGGAGGTGATGGTTAAACCAGTGACATTCCTTAGCATCAGTGCCAAGACTGAAAACATCAATTTGTCTTCCTCCTAAAGTTCTAATGTTCATAATGCAACCAGCTTCCATTCAGGATTTTAGAGGGACACAGGTAAAGTGTTCAAGTGGTATATCTGCACTTGGCCACAGTACTATAAACTTAGAAAATTCCCATAGAACTTCTGAGATAATATTGTTTTGGGACAATATTACCTAGCTTGATATCCTCCAGAAATGTTGTGGCTGCAACTTGCCCTAATTTTCAACTGCTGTCCTGGTGTCTAGCAGTTACAGTTCCTACACTTTGGAGAGCTTTAAAAGAACTACTTCAGGCATTGTGAACCTGAGATTGTGGCTCAAGGCCAGCTATGCTGGATATAGGTCTGAGGTGGCAGTATTGTAATGGTCTCTTTCTTTGGGTTCTGGACAGCCAGTTAGATACCTCAAGCTTCTTCATCCTGATGTCAGGCCTGTTTTCATTGTTTTGTTTAATACCTGTTCCTCAAGCTGTATTTCAGACCCATACTCAGATTTCCTCTAGTGTTTCAAGTATGGGTTGTACTTTAGACCTTCAGGACAACACTTTTTAGCAGTAGTACCAAGTTGTGGTCACCCCTGGGGATAGTAATACTTTGCCCTTGCTCCTAGTGGTCAGCTGGAATTATTTTGTTTTAGAAAAAAAATGGAAAGTCGGGAATGGTTTGGGTTTTGTTTACCTGGGCTTTGGCTGGTTATTCTTTTTTCTTATTGTTATCTGTAGTTTCTTTTACTGCTATATACATGCATACACATTCAGAATATTATAGCATAAAATAATTGCTTGCATGTTAACATTGTAGGTTAATGTTGTCCTGCTGAGCCAAAAGGTATCGTAAGGAATATATACATAATTTCACTTGAATAACAATCTTGGCTGTATAGTTGCCATTTGATTCTATATGGGTGCACTCAGGCGGGAAATAGATTCCATGAGTGGAAGTTGGTCTACACTGTCTGGCTTCTCTTACTTTTCTACTCCCTTATTTGAGGTTCTCCTGCTTTGGTCATCATTATTTTCAAAGGAAGTGTTCTATTTTGTAGACAGAAACTTTTTAGGAAGTCATAATTTGGGTGGGCGTCTTATTTAAATAGCTATTGTTGTTGGTCGCACAGTGAGCCAGTTGTTTAGACTAGATTTGGCATTTTTATCCACCTATCGAGTCCTTCCCAAGGACCTGGGATAGGCAGATGTTGTTGTTTGATGGTGTTAAAGGTATCATTGCAGGATATAAGCTGTTTCAAGTAAAGCTGCCTTTTGCAACTGACTGATGGTGATTTTGTCAATGTTGATGGTGTTCCAGCTTTTTGGGATTGCACCCAAGACGCCTATAACTATTGGTACTATCTTTGCTTTCTTTTGCCATAGTCGTTCTACTTCTATTTGCAGGTTTTTATATTTTGTGATTTTCTCCAGTTCTTTCTCTTCTATTCTGCTGTCTCCAGGTACTGCAGTATCCACTATCCAGAATTTTTGTTGTTGTTGTTGTTGTTGTTAGCAGGATTGTGCCTTTTCTTTTATTGGCTTTTGCTCTTATGTATTCAACAGCCTGACATGCAGGGTTTCTTCAATACAGCAATTATGGTCAAAAACAAATTTAAGGGGATGCAATCTTATCTGAGCCTCAAGTCAAAGAGCACTGTGTGGCGTACAGTATAGAAAAACTATTAGATTTGTGCTCGTATGTTCTGAAACAGGCCCTGATAATGCATGCAACACCCCACTCTACAGGAAATTTGTTTTAGAAGAGCCACTCACCGCAGATTAGCTTATTACTACTTCAGTTTCCTTTGTTTTTTAGAAGGGTAAAAATAATTAGGTTTAATTACTCTGTGAAAAGGCTTGGTGATGGAGACAACCTTAAGTATACTTAAACTGGAAGTAAATCTTATGAGACCAGTGGGGTAGAGAAGTTTTTAAAAAGTGCTTTACCAAGACCTCACCTACATTTTCAAATGTGCAGCCATTTGTCTTAAAACATGTCTTTTCTATCAGTCAACAGGGCTTTTAAATGTATTTTATTACTTTTTAATCCATAACAAAAGAAAAAAGGTGAACAATAAGCAGGTACAATCATCAGTAAGAATACACTAAAAAGATTAACTAGAAATAACTAAAGCATAAAGAACAGCATATGTATACAAACACATAGAAAGTTAATAATGTACATATAAGAAAATACCGTATTTTTTCATGAATAAGATGCCCCCATGTATAAGAGGACCCCCACTTTTCCAACCCAAAATTAAGAAATCAATATTTTAAAGATAAAGCAGAACACATTTTTATTTAGTAATTAGGTAATATTTACATGATACACTCAGTGGGAGGAGGTCCTCTCTCTGCAGCTCTATTTTCATGCTCTTTTGCATAACTGATTACATTCAGTTTGAATTTTGCAGAGTAAAATTCGCTTATTTATTTTTTTATTTTCCGACATCTTTATGGGCTCAGAATGCTCTTTAGTTATTACCGGTCCCTGTCGCATCTGCGCACTGCCTACATGCTCTCCACCTCCAACGGGATGTGTTCCAATTGGTTTGTTCAGCATCAGCTAACGTCAGTTACATAAGGCTTGTGATTGGAGGAAGCCTGTTTGCAGAGACAAAATATGGGCAGTTTCACTTGTGATTGGAGGCTCGTGATTGGAGGGAGCCTGTTTGCAGAGACAAAGTATGGGCAGTTTTGCAACCGTGCGGTTCTCTCCTCGGCTTGCTTCCTTGCATAAGATGACCGTCAATTCTTATTGTAACGATTTTAGAAAACAGTATCGTCTTATACATGGAAAAATATGGTATACAGTGGGGCAAAGACTTAACTCCCTCAAATCCTGGTGCTTATTTTCAAATTAGATAGCTCTTAGTGTTTATTAGTTACCCACTCCCCTAAATTTAGGGCTAATTTCAGTTATTTTATTGCTCATGATGTTTGTTCAGGATGCTTTTATGTTCTTAGTTTTCAGCTGCTTTTAGCTGTTTTGTACTTTTCTGTTTTGTATAGGTTTACATTGTTCACTTTTAGTGCTTATGCTTCTAGCACACTCTGCATTGGTCTTGCTCTATTGCAGTTTTAATTTAGTCTTATTTTTATCTGTATTCTGGTCTTGGACCATATCAATAAAGATTTGATTTAGTGTAGAGTTGTTTCTGGAAGAGATAAGTGAAGAATGTCCAGAGTATATAATCCTAGCCGGGTCACCCAAGGTGAGGTCATTCCAACTGCCCAGCTGAAGGAAGCAGGGACATATGTCGGGCAGCAGGGATATGGGGAGATGCTAGAAGCAGATGATCATTTTGATGGCAAGGGCAAAGGTGGCACTTCATATTGCATGGAAGAGTGATAAACTACTCTTATATTTTACCAAGAAAACCATGTAGATAGACAAAATAAAGGGATTGATGATATAATGCTGGATTATGGGCCCCGAAGTTGTATCGCACTTGACATGTTACTGAACAACTAAGAATCTTCTGGAATACTAATGGTGCAGCTAGATGGAAGCCTTTTGGGAGTCTAGTTGCTGATTTTGCGATGTAGGAAAAGAAAATTGAAGCTGCAAAGGCAGAATTACAGTGGTGACATGGAATGCAAGAAGCACAAATGTGGGAAAACTCAACACAGTGAAAGGTGAAATGAATCAACTACACATTGACATCTAGGCATCAATGAACTGAATTGGACTTTCAGTTAGAATAGCGTACTGTTTAGCATTCAGGACATGAAAAACAAGGAACAGTGATGGTTTCATAGTCAGAAAGGATATAGCAAAGACAGTATCTGGGTACAATTCTACAAGGAGGTAGAATAGCTCAGTTATAACAACAAAATTGTGGCCAGGGGCTGACTGTAGAACAGATCACAAACTGCTCATGTGCAAGTTTTAAGTCAAGTTAAAGCAGAAAAAGAACGCCAACCAACTTCCATGGTATGATACTGAGAATAATCATTATGATGATGATGATGATAATAATAATAATAAAAAATTATTAAATATAAAGGCACCCTCTCCTCTGCCTTCTGCAGAGAAAAAACAAAGCCCTCTAACTAAAAAACAAGAGGAATTGAAACAAAGAATAACTGAGCATCTAGAACAGCACAAAAACAACAGAATAAGGTTGCCTGCATTGCAGTTTGTTACAGAGAAACTAACACAAGTATTAAACAATGCCAATACTGTAGTATCAAATATAAGCACCAGCTCACTGCAGAAAACAAACCAACTAATGTACAGCACGGCTGCAGTTATAACTGAATGCCTTGGATGCAAAATCAACAAACAAGGAAAAAAACTAAACAGTGCACTACCAAAATAGAAGATCAGGTTAGAAAATAAAATCATCATGCTAAGATCTGATGCAAGCAATCTAGAACAGATGAAAGAAAAGAAGCTGAAGAACAAGAAGACCAAAGAATACCTGATCAAGAAATATCACCTAGAAACAAGGAAGATCAAGGAAGCACTGGAAATAATAAATCAGTGAATAACAGCCATAGCCAAGAAGATCAGCAGATATGAAGCTCGAATTGCACACTATAGGCAGGATCTCCAATTTCAGTCAAATCAGAAATGTTTTTACCAATGGAGAGACAGCAATGAACTAGTCAACGCCTGACAAAGAAGAAACAGTGCAGTTCAGGATGCAATGAGTGGATGCAAACCAGTCAGATGTTTCAACCAAAAACCATGCAGTTATCTTCACCTGGCAATTTAACAACATACTGCAAGGAGGTGAAATTGAAGATTGGTTAACATCTGGCAAAACCTACCAGATAATGAAAGATCAAATAAAGGGGCAGCACCAGGCAATTACAGGCCAATTACATGCTTACCAACAACTTTCAGATTGCTAACTGGTGGTGTAGCTGATGCAGTCCAACAGTATCTAGTTGAAAACAAGCTCTTTCCACCTGAACAGAAAGGAAACTGCCCAAACAGCAGAGGGACAAAAGGTCAGCTCTTAACTGACAAGATGATTTTTGAAAACGTAAAGAGAAGGAAGACCAGTTTGAATGTAGCTTGGATTGATTACAAGAAAGCATTTGATTCCCTGCCATATGATTGGATAATCAAATGCCTAGAAATAACATGAGTTAGTTGAAACATCAGAAGCTTTGTGCAAAGATCAGTGGCACAATGGAAGACACAGTTGCTGGTCAATGGTGATAGACTGGGAGAGGTTAATATCAAGAGAGGAATCTTTCAGGCAGACTCACTATCACCACTACTGTTTGTCATTGCATTGATTCCTCTGTCAACAATACTGAACAAGTCAGGCCATGGCTATCAAACATCAAAAACATCTGCCAGGTTATCCCACCTTCTTTACATGGACTATCTGAAGCTGTATGGAAAATAGAAATAGAATCACTGCTTTACTCTGTCTGAATATACAGCCAAGAAACTGCAATGGAGTTTGCACTAGACAAATGTGCCACCCTTACCATCAAAGGAGAAAAATAGTGAAAACTGAAGGAATCAAGATGCCCTATGGAAATAACATCAAGAATCTGGATGAAGAAGATTACTACAAATACCTGGGCATCCTTCAAACTGACAACATCAAGCACACTGAAGTCAAGAAGAAGGTTAGTAGTGAATACATCATGAGAGTAAAGAAGATCTTAAAGTCCAAACTCAGTGGAGGAAATACCATCAAGGCAATTAACACCTGGGCAATTCCAGTCATTAGATACACAGCTGGAATAGTGGACTGGACTCAAGCAGAACTGGAAGTCCTGGACAGGAAGACCAGAAAAAAATACTGACAATGAATCATGTCCTTCATCCACATAGTGACACTGACAGACTCTATTTACCAAGGAGCATAGGTGGGCATGGAATTTTGCAAGTACATCAGACAGTTGAAGAAGAAAAAAGGGCATTGGAAGAATATCTGAAGGACAGTGAAGAAGATACACTGAAACTAGTACACCATGAAGGCTTACTGAATACCAAAAAGTCCAAACTGGCCTATAAGAAAGACCAAATGAAGAATAGAAAAGAGACATGGCAAGGCATAATATTACATAGCCACTACACAACTACACTCACTTTAAAGTCCTGAACCTCACTGATAGGTCACCAGAGGAAAGTTCACTGTGGACTGAACTTAAAGAAGTTGTTAAGGATGAACGTGGAAGGAGGCTGCCAAAGACTGAAAAAACAGAAGACAGCAAACTGGATGTCAGAACAAATGGTGGAAATTTGTTCAAGAAGGGAAGAGAAACCAAAGCCAAGAAAGACAAAGATCTCAGGAATTTAGCAAAGAATTTAGAGAGCTGTTTACAAGAAGCAGTATTACAACAGCATCTGGAAAGACTTCAAAGATGAAAACAGACATGGAAAAACAAGAAAAGCCTTCCAAAAGATCTCTGAATTCTGAAGGAGGTTGCAACCTCAAATTGGCTGCCGAAGAATGGCAATGGACAGATAATTAGAAGTCTGGTAGCATCTTTTCCAATTATCACATTTTGTTAAAAAATACAAGCTTTTGTGAGTTGTAGCTCACTTCATCAGATGCATAGAGTGGCTAGACTAGGTTTTAAATTGGAGTGAGTTGGGGAGAAGGGAGAGGACAGATGAAACGAAATTAGAGCTTTTTAGTAAGTTGCAGCAGCTCTATGTTCACAGAAGAAAAAATGATGCTTTTAAAGAAAAGAATACCATCCCTACTGTGAAACATGGAGGAGACTCCATAATGTTATGGGGTTGCTTTGTTGCCTTCAGCACTGGGTGCCTTGAATCTGTGCAGGGCCCAATGAAATCAGAAGGTTATCAAGGTATTATGAAGTGAAACATAATGCCCAGTGTTAGAAAGCTCTGCCTCAGTTGCAGGTCATAGGCCCTCCAGCACGATAATGACCCAAAACATCTAAGGGAACCCAAGGATGGTTGAAAAGCAAACATTGTACTGTTCTGAAGTGGTCTGCTATGAGTCTTGATCTGAATCCAATGGAACTTCTATGGAAAAAGCTGAAACTCACAGTTGGGAGAAGGAATCCATCAAACCTAAGGCATCTGAAGCAATTTGCTCAAGAACAGTGGGTCAAATTGCTAGTTGAGAAGTGGAGAATTTTTATTTAGAACTACAGAAAGCTCTTGATTGCAATATTTGCCTCAAAACGGTGTATTAAATATTCAGTTAGGGGTACCAATAATTCCATGCTATTTTCATTTTTTATTATTTACATGAATATGTAAATAATCATACATATATGATAAGTCATACATCAAAAGCAAAGTGTCTGCTCTATGGACTTCGTGATAAAAAACAGTGGGTGCCATTTACTTGTGTCAGCTTCAACTTCTTTCACAGCAAATTGGGATTTGTTAGGAAAAAGTGGAGGGGAACCAATACTTTTGGTTGTATCTGTATACCACAGATAGGACTTGGTAGAGTAGCAATGAAGGCCTTGGAAAAGATATTTAGATGCCGTGATGTGTTTACAAAGATCAGATCATACAGTCAATAATTTTTCCTGTGACAGTCTGTGGAAGCCAAAGTTCGACTTTGAAGAAGTAGGATAGAAAGAGTATCAACGCTTTTGAATTTTTGTGTTGGAGAAGACAACATGGCTAGCCAAGAAAAAAAAATAGATCAGATAAAAAATCAATCCAAAGTTCTCATTCAAGTAAGAAATAATCAGGCTCAAATTATCATATTTTGGACACATTATGTGAAGACCTACCTCTCTGGAGATGTCTATAATGCTGTAAAAGGTGGAAGAAAAGAAAAGAAGATGATCAACAGCAAAGTAACTCAGTTACAGTGGTGATGGGTACACTGTTGGAAGACCTGAAGGATGAGGTTAGGGACAGATCATATGGAGAAAATCTATCTAGGTGGTTGCTAAGAAATTACACCAATGTAATGGCACATAATTATTCATGCTTCAACAGATTCCATATTTTCAGGAGATCATTCAGCATCAGTTTTACAGTGCTGAGTTTCGATTCTTTTCTGAGTGCAATTTTTTTTCTTTTTTATCTTGTGTTTGTCAATATTCTATATTTTTATGTTAGTAAACCACCATGAATCTTTAAATTCTGGTGGTATATAAATGAGAGAAATATATAAAATGTTTACAGCCCTATGAATATTATATCAGTGTCATCTTAGAAAAAATGAAACATATGTGAGTTAGAGTCCCCAGTTAGCAGAGTTCTCTCTCTCATTGACAGAATGAATCAACATTATGGGAGCTGTAGTTCAACACATCAGGAATCATATCTTACTGATTTGAGGGAAAGGTGGTTTTTTTCTAATTTTGGTAAACTACTATACTGTAGTTATTGCAAAAGCCAATATGACTTTGTTTTCTTCACAGAATGTTTGAAGCTCATATACAGAACTACAGTGGCAACGATCCACTTGATCCCTGGTATAGGTTGGTCTTTTCTTTGTCTTTACTCTTTAATACAGATCCTTAAATTACTATAAAATAGCTAATTAACTCATGTTGGTTTTAGATATTTTCAATGGATAGAAGGAATGTCAGAAGCAGAAGGAAAGCAAAATTGCCTGTCACATTTACTGGAGCGGCTTGTGAAAATGTTTTTAAGTGATAAGAGGTATCATCACGACATGAGATTCATCAGCTGCTGTGTCAAATTTGTACGTATATAGGATAAAAACAATGTTCTTAAAACTTTACCATAGGGTGAGCAATAAGTGGTGATAATGTTGATGTTAGGAGAAGTAGATGTTTAGAATTCTGGGATTAACTTTCTTCATTAAAGAACTTTACCCAGTTTCGTTTTGATCTTGTGGAATTCCTTTACTCCTGTTGATGTGACAGTATAGTTAATCCAATGTAAGTATTTCATATCTGACTTTCTCAAGCTCATCCATTCCCCTTATGTATCTCTGCTGCCTTCTCTTGTGTGAACTGAAATACAGGAGAATATTTACGCTGGGGACAAGTCCCATCCTATGAAAGCTTGTTTGTTTAGCTGCCCCAGTTGGCAGGAGAAGCCAGGCAAAATTGATCAAGGAGTGGCATAGCAACACGCTTCTCTCATTAGGAAGATTTCAGGAAATTCTGACTTAGCATGATAGCTAAACATAATCAACATTACTGACCTTTCAGACTATTCTACTTGGAGTAGATGGACTGAAATCCATAGGACTTTACTTAGTCATGACTAACTTAAATTCTGTTGATTTTTGTGGAAATAACTAATTCTGGCTCCAATCTCCAGTTTTGAAAAATTACTTTATGACATTCATGGAATGGTATTTTGCAAATTGGTAATTATGACTGATTCTTTTTTCTATTTTATAATGGGATTTTATCATAGTTGAGATAACTGCCTTGAAAAAAGATTATGTTGATGAGCTTGCCCTTGTTTTTTTCCTAGGCTGACTTCATTGATAACCCGTGTCAGTTTTTTGATTACATATACAGCCAAGGAATTGGTAACAAATCATCCATTCTGTATATTTCTTGGGCTCAACAATTTGGTGGACAAGGAAATGTGCCTCAGGCATGCATTGTTATTCAGAGAGGTATCCAGAATGAAGCCCAGCCAATTGAGAAATTGCATCAGCAGTATCGGTACGTTTATGTTGAATGGCCTGTGTTGACAGCTTTTATCTATTAAGCAAGTTGAGCATAATGACTATTTTATGTACAGGAACTAATCAAAGGATATTCTCTCTTAAAAAAAAACAAAAACTAAGTTGCCATTACTTGCTTTAATTTCCCCTGAGCTAATGATTTCTTGCTCCATAAAACTGAAGGCAAAATGTAGGTGGTCTAGTAAGGAAATAAGCATGTGGTAGCCAGCCAACAATGCAGTCTTTGCTAAATCTATTCAGAAGCATACCTTAGTGATCTTAGCGGATATTGTCATGTAATTGCAGTTGGCTAGATCCAATCAGAGTTCATATCCAATATATTTGGAGGACTCCAAATTGGACAACACTGTCCTAGATAATATAGAAGGCATGGGCATATAGGAGTTTACAGGTACAGGTAGTCCTTGCTTACCAACCATTCGTTCAGCAACCATTTGAAGTTATGATGGTGCTGAAAAAATAACTTTACGGCCTATTTATGACCTTCACAGTGTCCCTCAGTCATGTGATTACCATTACAATCAGTATGTGTTGTACTGTGTCTGACCTGTGTTTTTTTCTTTTTTCCCCACTCTGCAGAGCAGAGGGATTGGAGAGAGGTATTACAAGACAGTAAGCTGTTTGCTGTTCTACACATCGAAAGCAATGTGATCGTGCTCAAGCCCGGAGCCGGGAGCCACAGGTGCACTACACAAACAGTTTACAATACTTTCTTGAAAGCTCTTTCTCTCCAATCTCTCTGCTCTACAAGAGGGTAGGGGGAAAAAAAGCAAGTAATTTCTCCTTTGCCTGACCCCCCCCCCCCCGCTGCAGAGTGGAGAGATTGGAGAAAAAGAGATTTCCAGAGAGTAAGCTGTTTGCTCTTTTACGCATCTAGAGCAATGCGATTGTGCCGGCAGCGGAAAAGGGTCAGGCAAAGGAGAGATTGCCTACAGAAATCGCTTGCTTCCCTCTGCCCCCACTTGCAGGGCAGAGAGATTGGAGAGAAAGAGATTTCAAGAAAGTATTATAAGCTGTTTATGTAGCGTGCCCGCAGTTCCCAGCCCTGGGTTGTGGCACGATCACTTTGCTTCGATGTGTACAAGACACTAAGCAGACACTTGAGCATTCCAAAGTGTGAGGGAGTGGTTAGGAGGGAAACAAAAACTGAAGGTGTGAAACTGACTAGTCTTGTCTCTTTCCATCCGGAAAGCACAGTTGTGGTCATGTGATTTCCCACTTAGTGATTGCATCGTTTAGCAGCCAAGTTGCTGGTCCCAATTAAGGTTGTTAAGCAAGGACTACCTGCAGTCCTCAGTTAATGACCACTCGTTCAGCGACCATTCAAAGTTGTGACAGTGCTGAATGAGTGGTGCTTATGACTGGTCCTCAAAGTTCTGGCTGTTGCAGCACCCCTGCAGTCATGTGATTGCAATTCAGGTGCTTGGCAACCAGCTCGGACTTATGACGGTTGCAGTATCCTGCGGTCACGTGATTGCCATTTGTGACCTTCCCTGCCAGCTTCCCACAAGCAAAGTCAATAGGGAAGCTGGCAGGGAAGGTTGCGAGTGTCTCTGGCAAGTCCCCCCAGCCTTCCTGTGCTTGTGTGCCACTGTGCTATCCGCCCCCTGGCCTTCCTGCACTCAGGTGTGGCCTGCGCTGGCCCTCTTCGACCTCCCCTACTCCTTGTGCTCCTTATCTGGGATTCCTTCTGCTTCCTATTTAACAACCTGTGCATCTTGGGCTTATGATAGCAACCAGGACTGTCACTAAGTGATCTGGTGACGTGATGTCATGCTTTACGACTGCATTGCTTAGTGATGGAAATCCCAGTCCCAATTGCCATCATAACCTGAGGACTACCTGTTATTAGAGAGATCTTTTATTCCTGTGTTTGATATTTCCCTTTGTTCCCATCTTCATTTTGTGAAAGCAGGTTTACAGAGGTAGATCAGATCTGCTTGTTCCTCTGAAGTATTTCTTGTTGATTGCATCCAGCACAATAATATACACAGGTCATCAATAGCTGATCATTACTTTGTATTTTCAGATTAGTACTGGCATCTGCTAAAATAAAGCCTAATTGTGTGGAATTGAGTATCTCAATTGTGTTTCTTTCCTTCTTTTGGTGCCTAGAGGCACCAAACTCCTGTTAATTGACTTGATCCATATGTAATGTTTGTTATATGCATGATCCTCTTCTTTCTTGTCATATTAGAGGAGGAGAATGAAAATCGATTTCTGATCTGTATCACTTTTATATATACATTTGTTTTGTACCTTTTTTCAATTAATTTGCTGTTAAAATGGTAAGCATTTGGATTTAAATATATGTATCTAAGACTATGTACTTTAAAGAAGTACCTAGATATACTATTTAAACTGAGAATTCTGTGGGGTATATAAAGTATTGTATGTAATGGCTGGTGGATAACTTGATTCTACTATATAATTGGTCTGCAAAGTCCAAGATAAACTATTCTAGTTTATCTTGGAATTTGCAGATATTTCCATAACTGAGGAACTATAATTTACTGAACAGTGGAAACTTTCAATTTTGTATATAAAGGGGGGGGGGAATGAATCAGTGAGCTTGAGACTTGTGCTCCTAGAAACAAATCAAGGCTTTTACTATACCCCAATCAGCTCTCTCATGGGTTGGTGGAATTGACCAAGTAGCTGTGACTGCAGATGGGCTGGGAAAATGTTACCCTAATAAAGGTTAATAGCAGTGGTGGTGATGATTAAATGATAAATGAAATAAGCAAGTGTTTGTTTAATAGATAAGCAAAACTAAATCACATTTTGTACATATGCAGTCTAACAGCGTAGTTCTGTTTACTGGGAAGTAAATTCCCCTGTGCTATTATTGCTTACTCCTATAAAAGTACTAAGAGAAACATTCTAGTTGGGAACTTAAGTAGAAATTTAAACTAGAAAAGAGAGAAAAAGATTGTCCTCCTGATGCCAGTTGATATAAATCTTTGTCATAGGGGGCAGGGAAAATAGATATGTACTGAGACTTCAGACCAATGTGTTATCTGGTAAGCATGCTAGAAAACAGAATTACAGATACAAGGAGCTTGTGTACTTGTGATGGCAAGGCTTAAAATGAGAATTTAACAGATCTCAGAATGATTGGGGTATTGAGTATGCGTTCTATTCATTATGTTGATGACCTTAATTGGAAAACATGTAGGAGACTAGCCAGCAATTTCAGGGTGACAAGCTGTTGGAAACTCATGTATTTCTTTATAGAGGTGATGTAAGCTGCCTGTTAACACTATTGAAATAAAATTTTGTTTAATAGAGAAGAAATTGAGTTTCTTGTCTTAGATTTCCAGCTTTGGTTAATACTTTTTCACTTTATTCCTAGGTTGTTACAGAGTAGCTTGTCCCAGAATCAGATTTCAACTCCAGGTAGGTCTGATTCCATAAATGTATTGGCAGGTAATAATGTAATAAGCTGATGTTTAAAATAATCTTGGTATTTCTCCAACATTCAGGAAGCTATACTTCCCTTAGGAGCGTTACCAATGTGAATTATTTTAAAAACTGTTGCTTCCCCCCCCCCCATCTCAGAGTGGAGTATTGGATTTAGCGGACTTGGGTGATCTCTTGTAGGGGAAGAGCATGTTTGTATAGTGATATCAGAAACTTGATACTTACAAGTATAGGGCGTATGGCTGCTTCCCTCTCCAAAAATCTACTCTGATTGCTTTATAACACTTCAACTCTGTTTCCCGTTGCATAACTGAAAAATAACATCAAGTGTATCTGCTTTCATTTGGATTGTGCGCATGCTCAGAAACCATAGTAATTCATTAGCTTTTTTCCACAGCAACATTAACTTTTCAATAGAAAAATGAACATTACAGTTAAGCCATGTGTTACTTAGCATGTTGGTTGACTCCAACCAGTGTAAGTGTATGGGCAAAGTGAAGTTGCTGTGCATGAGTAAATAGGGCTGCACACAGCATTGCTGACAGATTCTGAGAAAGCCAACAAAGATTATAGAAAACAAGGGCTAAGAGAAAAGGTGAAAGGAATTGATGAGCATTAGACTGTGGATTAGCGTGGTGGGGGTGGGGGGATTGTATTGGCCAGATACCTGAAGGATTGTCACAACGCAAGATTTGTTTCCATGCCCAAGAGGACAAAATTTGATCTATTAGCATGAAGTTAGCAGAATAAGATATTTCAGTTCAATGTTAGGGAAAAAAATCTTGGTAATTATTTATTTTGCCCTGTTGTTGAGATCTGCAAGTGAAGAGGCTGGATAATACTTCAAGATGCTTTATTATGGATTTTGGATGTTGAACTAAATGGGCTAAATTGTCTGCCTGTGATGTTTGGGATTAAAACTAGAAGGGGTGAGAACTGGACCAGGACCAGATATTTTGAGCAGATAGTAAAGCATATTGAAATAAGAGTATGCCAAGAGAAAGGGGAACAAGTGGGAGTTGGGTAGAAAGGAAAAGTCAGTTTTGTAGAAGTATAAAGTGTGGGATTATAAAATGCACTGAGTTCATAGAAGGTAAGTTTCCTTCTTTCTCTTCACTCAACAGAACGCTCTGAAAAATCTTCCTGAACATTGAATGCAGCGCAGGGCAGGCTGCCTGGGAGAGTGGGAGAGCATCCAAGATGGCATTCAAGAAAGGCTTTAGGGCTAGGCAGTCTTTTTGGGCTGGTGGACCTGCATGTGGGACAGTACCCCTTTCTGCTTCATTCCACTCAGTTCAGAAACACACAGAACTTCCAGAGTTCAGGGAACACAGGAAGAGTCAGAGCTTGGGGAATTTTTCTTGCATGAGCTTCCTTAAGTTATTTGTATAGGATGCAAATCACTAAGAGTTAGTTCCGCTCTTAAAATATTAGTGTTCTTAAAAAAATGCTGGCATTATTACACTTCTCTTGTAGAGAGGTGTTGCATTATGTTCACTAGACAGCTGTTTTTAATCTGTTCTTGACTGCTTTCAGCATGTAATATATGGGTGTAATGAGATTGCAATCTAAATCTCTCCTTGTTTGAAGTGGTATGTCTCTTTTGAGTTGGTCTAACCTGCAAATGCCAGCATAAAGAAACATAGACCCTTCTCTAAAATCTAGTTTAGCTCTTTATAATCTTCTCGTGGCAGTAGGCCCTAACCTGGGTCTCCAAATGCATTGGATAAGAACTGCCAACATCCTCAGCCAAAGTAGCAAGCAGGCGTGTCAGCTGTAGGAGGCAGGAATTGTAGTCCAGGACATCTGGAAGGTCCTGTGTAAGGTAAATCTGGTTTAGGAATTACCAGTGTTTGGTCCAGTGTTACTTCCGACCATTGGTGCCCAGTTTTACATGTCTAACACTATATTTTTCTGTAGTTGGTGTTTTGCAGCAACGTAATCCTCAGATGTCCAATCAGTTGGCTTCTAAAAATGACTTGGCCTGTCCCTACCAGAGCCAGGTAATTAAAAATAGTATCCATTATTAAACATACCATGATATAGGAGAATCCAATTTATACCTGCATTTTTCTTTATAATTATACAGCTATAGATCAAGATCTGATATGTTTTCTGTTTATGCTGTTATTTGTGGTGTTTTGCTTTTACATTTTAATGGCATTAAAATAACCATTATTTAAATAACTACTGTTTCAAATTTTTATATGCTTCTACTGGCATCTTTTAAGACCCTGCTTGCCTAAAGCATTACCAAATATAACTTCCCATTCCCACGCTTAAAATTTCCACATCAAGAAAAAAATGGCTGAACATTTTTAGCTCTGCCCTTTTCAGTGTTTTTACACATCACCAGATGCTCCTTGAAGCCTGCAGGCAGGTTGGGATGCTAGGTTGTGGCCCCACCCAAGTAGCAGTAGCCCACCTTTGGCCTAAACCATAATTGACATTAATAATATTTTTCTAAGTTGAACATCCTGAAAAACTGTGGCTGTTCAAAATAGAAGCTGCAGCTATTTAAGGGGAAGAGAGAAGAGTTTGCAAGTCAAAAACTTCAGCCAGATTCCTCTAGACTTCATTTTAACAGAGATGGAAATCCTTTTCTGAGCTACAAATCCCAGGTGCTCCAGCCAGACAGTAGGACCAAGGCTAAAGAATGCTGGGGCTTAAAGTTCAGTACCCTGGAGGACTACAGGGACTCCCACTCCCTCTGTTATGCCTGAATGTGACCAATATGTTTTCTGTGATGAAGCCCTGGCATCTTCTTTCAGCAAATTGGAAGTTCTACCTGGCCCCCACCTTTCCCTACCATTTAGAGCAGGGGCTCCCAAACTTTTTGGCAGCACTTCTTGGTTTTTTAGAAACCTCTATACCTTCAAAACCCTCCTTTAAATGAACACCCATATAACAAACAAACAAACAAATAAATGCATCAGTTGCCTTGTAGAGATGGTATGCAAGTATAGCTTTCTACAAGACCACAGCAGCTGTTCCATTCAGTTAGATCTGGAAATAGTCTCCAGTGTTTGTCTTCCATTCTCTCTCCCTCCAATTTGCAAAAAACATTGAAGTCTTTGCTAGATAAGCCCTCAGTGTGAACTTTTTAATCTTATTTTCTAGAACCCAAACAGTTCTGAAGCATATCCCATCACTTGCAGGGGACCAGAGAATGTGTAAGTAAGCAATTTTTTCTGAACACAGTGTTCAATTTTGATAGGTAAATTCACAACTTCACCATTAGTTCATTTGTGTATGTCCAGAAATGGTATGTGTGAGGGATCATTTTGTCCATATGTACTTATTTTAGGGTTTCTCAACCTTAGCAACTTTAAGATGTGTGGGCTTCAACTCCCAGAATTCCCCACCCAGCTTTGCTTTGCTTTGCTGGCTGGGGAATTCTGGGAGTTGAAGTCCGCACATCTTAAAGTCGTTGAGAAACACTGACTTATTTGTTCTTTGAATCTGGGGGAGCAGTCCCAATATTTGCATTGAGTTTTAGTTGAGAAAAACAATAAAAGCATGGTGGGGGGGGGGAGGTTCAAAGAAGTCAAGATTGTGGCCATAATCGTGTGATCGAGGCTCCATTTCTTTTTTTAACCCTGACCCCTCCTGTGGACGCCTCTGAATAAAAGAGTTGTTTTTTCATAGGTGCACCCATTTTGGAATATTCAAAGAGATTTATCTTATACCTGCTCAAGTTTTTAATCTTGCCTAAGAAGAAGCATGCTAGCATATTGCCTATCCCCTTTTTAATCATGAGAAAATTGCCGGCCCAAATCAATCAGTTTAGTATATGAATGGGGCTTAGGGCCTTGATTTCCCATAACTTATGTCCTGTGATCTAGCCACTGTATCATCTTTCAGTAGCACATAATATTTCTGAAAAGATTCATCTACCTTTATTGTTTGGATAGATTGTTGCTTGTACTTAAGTATCACTTCTTATTTCTGTGTTGTTTCTGGTTCTGCTGTGAAGTGCCACAAATTCATTTTTCTCCCCAGAGAAAAGCCCAAGTACATTACCACCATTTCCAAGTCAGAAGTTGTACCAATGCCATCAAGTCATGCTGTCCTTGAGCAGAAGGCAATGTATATCAAGACTCTTCTCTGTTGTGAAGGTTCTGAACTGTGCTTTGAAGAAGTGAGAGCCAAAACATATTTGAAGAAGGCAGAACGTTTGAAAAGGCACAAGGAATGGGGTAATTACTACAGTTTAGCTCAATTAGCTGAGTTTCATTGGAGTTGAAGATGGAACATAATGTTTTAAAGCTTCCACATATGCTAAGCTAAGATTAGATTTAAATGAGTTTTGTCGAAACAAGCTTTCAGTCAGTGCTGTAGATGAGCAAAACATTTCCTGGTTTGGTTTCCTCTTTCACTGCATTTGCTTTCTACCTCTGGATTGGTTAGTAACTTAGGGCACAAATATAAGCCAGGAGTAAGTGAAGATACATTGGTAAACCAGGGATGAAATCAGTAGGCTAAAACATCATAGCTTTAAATGCTTTCTTCCCTAAAAACAAACCGTGGAAATTTCCCAGACTTTGTTCATGTATCATGCTTACTCAGACACTTATAAATAACATTATGGCTTACATGATCTGCAGTTAAGTCTTACTGATTCCAGTGAGATTAAAGTAATCAGTAACTGCCCATTGATTTAAGTGGGGTGTAAATGTAAATAAATTAGCCTGGATTTCTCCTGCATGCATTCATACTCTTTTAACAGTGACAGGCTAAGATCTCATACCACACACAAGGAGATGACATTCTGGCCTGTGAAAGGTAGCACAAATACAAAATCATATACAGGTAGTCCCCAGTTTAAGAATAAGTTCCGTTCCCAAGGTCTGTCCTTAAGTCAAATTTGTACGTAAGCTGGAACAGTATTATTGTATAATACTGTATAAATAGTATTGTGCAATTAACTCGAACCATTGTGTATTTAGCTTGAATTGTTGTGTATTTAATTTGAATTTTGCTACAATATGCTCTGTTCTTAACTATGGGTCGCCCGTAAACTGGGCATTCTTAAACTGGGGGCTTCCGGTATAGTCTTTCCCCCAAATATGCCAGTCTGTGCCAGAAAGAGATTGTAGTCTATTACAATCCTGAATTTGGCACTGCCAGTTTTTCTCGCCATCATTGCTTGAATTTCTTCTGCATTAAAACAAATGCATATTCAGAAACTGCACCTGAATGTTATAGTTGGAGACAGCTTGTCCAGTATACTGCAATGGAGTCTGCAGTGTTACTGAATTCCACAATAAACAATATTTTGCCCCTATTTTTGTACACAAAATAAGTATTTCCTTTTTTCACTAGGCAAAATTCTAGACCTTAGTCCACTCATAGAGCTTTTTCCTTCTGTAGAGTCAATATTAACTTTTAATTCTAGCTAAACTATCAACTATGCTTTGTTTCTCGGATAATTCTTGATCCTATTTTTTTCCTTGTTGAAAACCTTTCTTTATATAGAAGAATGTTCTGTGCTGTCACAGCAACATAGCAGTCAGGGTTACTGCTCTAAATGCAGTGCAATGTAGATTTATCTTTGTTGAAGGTAATGAGTTATGAATTCTGTAATTTCTAAAACCTATTTTTATTGCTTTTCCCACAGGTAAATATGTTACGACAGGTAGGTAGGTAGATAGATAGGTAGGTAGGTAGATAGGTAGATAGGTAGATTGATTTCAGGGTATTGGTAACAAGTGTTATTTGACATTCTGTTTTATTTTCCTGCCTTGCTGGGGGGTGAGGGTCAGAGTTACTAAAAATATACCAGCTTTTAACATTAAAGGGGAGGGAGAGGACTATTTAAAAATATTGTTAACGTATGGGTTTTGATACTTTCAGAGAATGAAGACAAAGAGTTTATGAAAAAGAAAGAAAGTGACCTCCTTGAGCTACAGGAACTGCAGCAGAAATTGGATCAGCTCTCCCAAACATCGTCTTCATGCCAGAAGGATATATTGCAGCCAGTTGCTCACCAGTCCCTAAGCTCTACAGGGGTATATTTGCAATATGATTTATTAGTATGTGTGGCGGGTGTTATTCTTATGAATCAGTCTTCTCCAGCTGGTACTTCCCAGTGTTTTGGACCACAGTTCTCATCATCCATAGCTATCTTGGATGAACTAGAGGTCCCAGCACTTCTCATTATTACCCATGCTGACTAGGGCTGCTAGGAGCTATAGCCCAGCAACATCCGGACATATCACTCCTGGAAAAATCCGTTTGAAAAAAATGCCTTGCCCTAGTGTCTACTTAAATCCCTTTACGAAGAATGATCAAGAATATCTACTTCATAATGTCCATTCAGAAGCAGAAGTTTAATTGTAAGGGAACTAAAGACATTTTCAAGAGCTCTTCTAGAACTAACTCCAAATCTATATATGTTCTTTATTTGTACAAGGTAATTTTCCTGCTATTTATGAACATATGCAACTAGTTCATTAGAACTATAGTCCCTTTAGGTAAAATTCTCTTTTCCTGAATGATAATAGCTTCCCAAGATATTCCTTGCTTTTTAATTAGAGAAGCTGGGTGAGAATCTTGGATCTTCTCTATCAAATAGTTCTTTTTATGAGTGAAATATGGCTCTTCCTTTAGTCCAATTAAAATCAGCAGGGATTACATTTGAATAGACTCCATCTTTATTATGTGTGCCGAAACAAAAAACAAAGCCTTAAAATGGGTAATTCTAGTGTAACTTAGAATTCTTATAGTTCTTATTCTTATAAAGTAGTGAAACACTTTTCCAATTTAAGCCTTCAAGATAGGAAGGAATTCACATTTAAATTAGTAGAACTCTTTTTCAATCTCTTTAAATTTTAATGCAACTTTCCCCAATCTGGTGGCCTACAGATGTGTTTGACTGTTATGAAACTGGAATTGGCTGGGGATCCTGGGGGTTATAGTCCAACACAGCAAGGAAGTTGTAAAATATTGATAAAGAATGTTATACATTTAAGTACAGTTAGTGTTTCTAAAAAATAAAGGCTTATGAGTACACTAGGGCATGGAAATCAGTAAAAGATTAAGTAGACAGATGGCAAGAACTCCTTAAAAATACAACCATACAAGATTGTATTTTGTTTTTAATTTAATAAGGGTGATCGATGTGTACCAATCAGGGCAGCACAGTGTTGGCCAGAATGGACAGCTTCTTCTGCATCTCAGAGTACTCTGAATTTGGGGACAGAACATCAAAGTTTATCAGCAGGTGCTTTAGCTTCCCAGCCTCTTGGAAATCACCCACAAAGATCTGCTTCCAAGGAGATTTCGGTTGGAGTGTCTTCAACTTCCTTAGCAATGATGACCAATGTGGACAATACTGATGAAATTCTTGGGCACCAGTCAGTATTTGATTGTCTGTCGACTGCTGTAAGTGAAAAAGCTGCATTTGAAACTCATCCTGATCTTGAAGAATGTGCAAGTAGCCTGTGTAGACTTCAAGTCAGCAGTAACAATTCTGTCCAGCCACCTCAGAAACATGCTACTATCTCCTATAATTGCCATGATGAAGAGATGTAAGTAAAAGTTAGATTTTTCAACTCGTTGTTTTTTATCCAGGAATAAACACTCCCCAGCAAGATGGGGACTAGATCCATTGTTACATCTTGTGTATGATGTATTGGCTGAATTCATGTATCATATGAAGACATATGGTTAATCATATGGTCTGATTAATTTTTGCCAAATATAAATCTAGTGATTTGTATTCGTAGTTTATAACTTAGGTTATGGGTGAGCCAAACCACCATAACTTGTTTACAAACCAAGGTTAAACCACAATTTAATATGTAGAGTACTGCTATTGAGGATGTTTAGATAATCATATCTTAATGAGCTGGGATATGAATGAGCTGTTGATCTGTGAACCTTGTATTCCTATGATCTTTACTCCTCAAAATTAGTATTAGCAACAATCAGCCTGATAAATGTGAATGTATTCCTGACTATGTCACTACATGCACTGGGAGACTTGTATGAATAAAATTTACTCTACTGAATATTATGAGATTTAAAATCCAATATTCAGCACATTGTTAAAATACTGAAAGATTAAGTTTAAGATGTGACTTCCAAGCTGGCATATAGACATTTGTTTGTTTGTTTGTTTGTTTAATTTATAGACCACCTGACTCTTAAATGATTCTGGGTGGCTTGCAACTAAAAAACCAACAGATTGAAAGAAAAACAGAAGAGCAAAATACCAAAAAACAAAGCAAAGCTCCAAGACAAATCGGATCAAAATAAAACAAAACAAAACAAGCAAAACAAAAACGGGGCTTGACAGTCACCCTGTCCCCAAGGCCTAAGATTCTTTTAATGCCAGTGGATGATTAACAGAGTCTTGTAGAACTTGTATTCCAAGGTGCATTCTTGATAAAAGTCAGTCTCTGAAGTGGGATTGGATACCATTTCACTATATGTAATGCAGAACTGAAACCATCCCAGCACTTATAATCTCATTTTTGGACACTTTCTTTAAGCATGCTATATACTGATCACATATAAGCATGCTGTATATTGTTCAGAACTTTTGTCCTTGTAATAATTAGAACCATATTAATATGGGAGAATTTATGTGATGATTTTTCTGCGCAGGCACGTAGATCCTTCAAATTGGAAAGAGCGGTATTCCATTGAAATGAGAGACGGTAATAATGTATTCTCTTGCTGTCTTCATAATACTCTGTGAGTGCTCTAATGGGTTACTAATCCATATTTAAGGAGGTTGAACAAGGTATCATTGTCTCTGTGCATTTATCTTTTGCAGCCTGTAGTCTGAGGACCAAAGATGGTCAAGATCCTTAGAAGTATAGTATCAAAGGGTTAGAACAGGTCTTAGAGGTCTTCTAGTCCAAATCTCTGCCCAGAGCAGGGATCCTCATACCATAACAAAGTACTGCCCAACCTTTGTCTGAAAATGTATGATGATGGAATGCCCTTGATTCCAGGAGGCAGGCTGTTTCACTGCTTAAGTTTGTTTATTTAAGAAACTTACATGCCCATCTATCTCATATAATGATCCTAGGTGGTTCACAGCAACCAGTAAAAATAAGAATAAAAACAAAACCACCCTTCCCACCCAGGAACCAGACCAGTCAGCCTCTTGACTCAACCCCTATCCTAGCCCAACACTTAGGAGAAGAGCCAGGTCTTCACGGCCTTCCTGAAGGCTAAAAGGGTAGGAACCCCATGAATCTTGGGTGAGAGGCTATTCTAAAGAGCTGGGGCAGCTACAGAGAAGGCATGCCTCCAAGGTCCCATCAGATGACAGCATTTAAGGGAAGAGAGCTAAAGTCCCCCCACCCTATCTGACCTAGTGGGATGGGCAGATACCCTCAGGCGGTCCAGCAAATAACTCAGTCCTGTGCCACGTGGGGCTTTAAAGGAGATTACCAGCACCTTGAATTGCACCTGGAAAGCAACTGGGAGCCAGTGCAGCTCACAGAGCAGTGATGTAACTCGGGTGAACTGCGGGGCACCCATAACTGCATGTGCTCTTGCATTCTGGACCGGTTGCAGCTTCTGGATGGTCTTCAAGGCTTCTGGATGGTCTTCAAGTATGTTGCAGTAATCCAATTGGGAGGTGACTAAAGTATGAGTGACTGTAAGCAAGGCCTCTTGGGCCAGGAATAGGTGCATTTGGTGCATATTAATTTGTACAAAGGCCTACCTGGCCACAACTACCATCTGTTACATGTTTTTCCAGCAAGACCGGTGAGTCCAAGAGCCCTAAATTCTGAACCAAATCTGTTACCCTGTCCAGAGTCAAAGATGTCAACTCTCCTGACCCCGAGGCTAAAGATCCACAAGTACTTTGTCTTGATAGAGTTAAGTTGTAGCCGGTTTCTCCCCATTCTATTCTCAGAATCAGGAAATTATTCCTTATTTCAAGTTTAGATCTCTCTCTTCTACCTGTTGGTTATCTTCTTTCTCATGACAGCCATTCAAGTACTGGAAGACTGCTAATTGTGTTTCCCCTTAGCCTTCTCTTCGTGAGACTAAATATATCCAGTTCTTTTAACAATTTTTCAGGCCTCTCACCATCTTTGTTGCTCTTCTCTGCGCTCTTTCTAGTTCTTTAGGATCCTTCTTGTATTATGGTGACCAAAGCTGGACACACTATTCTAGTTGCAGTCTGACCAATGCAGTGTAGAGTTGAACTAACCTTCCATAGTCTCAGCAGTATACTTCTGTTGATGCAGCCCAATATTGAATTGGTTCTTTTAGCTGTTGCATACTGCTGGCTCATGCTTAATTTGTGATCTGCCAGGACATTCAGATCCTTCTCCCATGTACTGTTGCTGAGCCAGGTATCACCTATCTTGTATTTGTACATCTGATTTTTCCTACCTAAGTGCAGGACCCTACATTTCTCACCACTAAACTGCATTTTGTTGGAAAAGACTCAGTGTTCAAATCTGTCAAGAACCTTTTGAATCCTGAGCCTGTCTTCTGAGGAATCCCTTCCAGCTTTGTGTCATCTTAAGATTTGCTCAGTGTTCTTTCTATTCCCTTGTCCAAGTTATTTCTAAAAAATTGAAGAGCACTGGGCCCAGGACAGAACCTTGAGGGGCCACACTAAATACTTCTCTTCATGTAAACATAGATCTGTTAAGGACCACATGTTCAACCAACTGCGTATCCATCTGGTAGCAGGACCATCCACCCCACATTTTTCCATTTTATCAAGGAGGCTATGGTCAATTTTATCAAACGCCTTGATGAAATGTGGTACACTACATCTACAGCATTCCTTGGTCTACTAATTTAGCCACATTCTTTAAAAAACAGATTAGTCTGGTGCAACCTATTTTTAACAAATCCATTTCAGTTTCTAGTAATCATCTTGCTCCTTTCTAAGTGCTTGGAAGCCCACTGTTTGATGATCTTCTTATGATCTTTTGTAAGATTTTCCCAGATACTGATGTCAAGCTAATTGGTCAGTTGTTTCCTGAGTCAACTTTTCCCCTTTTTTTGGATTGGAACAACATTGGCTCTTCTCCAATCTCCTGGTACTTCCTGTGTATTACAGGAGTGCTCAGAGATTATAGTCAGTGGTTCTGAGATAACCTGGGGATGTAATCCATCTGACCCTAGAGGCTTGAATTCATCAAGTATCAATAATGTTGATACAATTGATTGAAAGGGTATCATAATTATGAATAACGGTTTTCATATGTAGTACTGCCCAATTCTGAGAGCCTGTGAATGTAACAGTTAACATGTTGGATTAGAAATGCAGAGATCCATGTTCAAATCCCTATGATGCCATTTTCAAATATAATCTCATGGAGACATGATGTAATTATGCACTTTTAAGATCTGTGTGTTGAGTGGAAAGAACTCTGTAGTGTATACTTTTCACATGTCTTGGTCAATACACAGATTCTGGTTAGGGGAGCAAGGTCTATGATGGGGAATACTCATAACTGGAAGGACAAGATTCAATCCCTATAGATGAGAGGTCTTATATTTCAGCCTAACTTTTGTTATGAGGCTAAAGATAAAATATGCAGGAAATTAAATGTATATGTTGCCATGAAAGATTTGGAGAGATGCATTTGGTGGGATACCAATGTAACTATCCAAATTATTAAAAGGAGAATAAGAATATTAAAATATTGTTGATAGTGACATGTTATCTTGCATAAGGACTACTGCTTGCACAATGGGATGTCCCATTCCTCTCTTCCTCCAATTCTTTAGATTAAGTACAGGGAATCACTAACTGTGCCAGCTCTACACGTTTGAATTTCACCCCGTTTCCTATTTCTTGAAAATGTTGTTCTAGAGAGGCCATATAAATGCTTCAGAAGCTGCACTGGGCTTTTGGGAATCTAAATAAAACTCAGCTAATATATTTTTACTCTTTAGTTAGGGTTAAAGCATTTTACCTTCAGTGAGATTTTTGCTACTGTTATGACTGTATGGGAAGTTACAGCTTAAATGTCTCATCAGTTTTGGGAGCTATCTTTTTTTTAAAAAAAAAGTGGGGGGCATATCAATCCAAAAATCAAAGAAATGACTTTTTTTTTTACTCTTTCTTCCATTGTTACTGTTGTGTCATATCTGCAGCAGGAGTAAGAATGAATCTGTAGCAGCTCCTGTAAGCTTACACTTCTGTGTGCCTCTGTCAAATTCTTATATTGCTTTTCTAGTACCAGATAACAGAAATACTTCAGTCTTTTTTAATCACCGTCATGCCACTCCAAATACATCAAGCATAATGCAAGCAACTCCATCTAAAGTACAGCCTTCTCCTACTGTTCACACAAAGGAAGCCTTGGGTAAGTATAAAGCCTTTTTAAACAAGATTGTGGGACATTTATTGGGCTGTTTAATCTTGTTTTATAGACTCTTAAGATTGGTAAGCATGCATGAAGAAGCCCATTCAGGTGAGTGAGTAGCTGCCTTACAATGCACACAATGGGATATGCAGGGAAAAAAATCTGGAAGTGGTGATTAGGTAGATTAGAAAGGACATATATGTTTATAAAGTTTTATGCAACAGTTTCAGTAAAAGATAGCCATCTTTCATTGTAATCATCCATAAATATAATTTCTGCCTGTAAGCAACTCATTCATAATTCACAAGTAATATCAGGTCTTCAATTCACAGAATAATAGGGCCATAAATTTATCTTTCCAATGTTGAAGGACTAGTCTCATAACAATAAAAGGACATGGAGGATCCATTTCCATTGTCCAGCAGTCAGTTTCTATGTCCTAGGTACATACTTCAAAAGAAAATGGAATGTCCAAAAATATTAAACCCTGTCTCAAATCCTAATGTATGTAATTCCTCCCAGAACATAACAATGTTTGACATAGCAAAAACATTTGTTTTATATATGCATATACATGTGTAAGAAGCTCTAATATATATAATTTTTTTCTTTTCCTTTCTTCTGTTTAATTAAAACAAAGCATTAAATGTAATTAGAACATGCAGACTTCTTTACCAAAAACAGCTGTAAAGTAGTTTTCCTCCTCTTTTTCCTCAGTGGTTCTTATCAGAAAATGTAGCTAAGGGTTTTGTTCTCCTTCTCTCTCTTTTTTAAATATGATTTTTATTGAAACTTTTGAAAAAGATAGAAACTAATACAAAGTAGGAAAGAGAAAAGAAAGAAAAAGAAATCAAAGAGAAGTGCAAGAAAGGGGACAAAGTAAAAAAATAGAAAAGAAAGAAAAAAGATATAAAGAAGTAGCTTCTGATTTTCTTTACTGCTGTTATAAGTACAATTACAAGTTTCTCTCTTACTCTGTGGTTGCAACATATCTCTCTTCTTTCTATAATCTATCCTGTCTAATCATCAAAGCCATAAATCACAAGTTCATTTTTTTCATTTTTACGCAAAAAGTCCATAAGAGGTTTCCAATCACCAATAAATGTAGATAGTTTCTTTTCTCTAATCAAAGAAGTTAGTTTATCTATCTCAGCAAAATCTGTCAATTTCACCAACCATTCCTGTATAGTGGGTAGTGTTGAATCTTTCCATCTCTGTGCATATAATAATCTCACTACAGTAATCAAACACTAAAATAATCTTCCATGAGTTTTTTCTAAGTGTTTATCACGTAGTCCTAAAAGGAAAAGTCCTGGCTTCAATTGAATATTAATCTTTAAAGTCCTCTATATCAATGTATGTATTTAAATCCAATTTTTTAAAGCTTTTTTACAAGTCCACCAAGCATGATAAAATGTCCCTTCATGTTCACATTTCCAGCATACATTTGAAGTACCTTTATACTTTCTAGATAATTTCTCTAGCACCATATACCAACAATACATCATTTTATAAAAATTATCTTTAAGGTCATAACACAATGTAAATTTCAACCCTTTTAACCACATATTTTCCCATTCATCCATCTGTACACCGGTAGTCCCCAGTTTAAGAATGAGTTCCGTTCCCAAGTTCTGTCCTTAAGTCGAATTTGTATGTAAGTCGGAACAGTATTATTATATAATACTATATAAGTAGTATTGTGTAATTAACTTGAACCATTGTGTATTCAACCATCGATAACCAACGAACTTTGCTACAGTAGGCTCCATTCTTAACTATGGGTTGTCCTTAAACCGGGCATTCTTAACCCGGAGACCACCTGTACTATAATCAAAATTCTTAGCCCACTTTATCATACATTCTTTAACCTGTTCTTCCTCTATTTTGAATTTCAACAAAAGTTTATACATTTTAATAATTACGTGTTCATCATCAGTGTACAATTGTACTTCATACTTTGTCTTACTTTGCTCCATACCATAAATCATCTTGTCCATTTTGAATCTTTCTGATAACTGTAAATGGGGAAACCATTGACAACGATATCCTTCTGCTATTAATTGCTCTCTTGATTTAATTTCAGTGGATTTTGTTCTTCTCCACATTTGCTTACATCTCTTAGCCAGCATTGAGTTGCAAAAGAAAGGGTGGATTGGAGATGACAATTTTGTGTGCGCATTTGTTAGTGTTCCATAGTTAACATACTAAGCAAATTTACTAAAGATGCCAATGTCTTTGTGTGTGTGTGTGTGTGTGTGTGTGTGTGTATGCATACAGTTTCCAGACGTATCTTGATTGAACCAACTAATGGGGAAACTGATTATCCAAACTAATAAGTAATAAGAAAAACAAAATGCACCAATAATCCATAAATACATTTAAATAACCATGATAAAACCTGATTAAAATGTGAGTTGTTAATCATCCAGTTTTCATAAAAACATGCTTTTTCAAAAGGTCTAAATACCTCCATGGTTATCAATGTTTTTGCCTTCTTGGACTGTGCTTGGTTTTTTTTACTTTACCTGTCCTTTAATTTGAATTTTTCCTTGACTTACCAAGGTTTCATCATGGATATGTTTCAAGTGTCTTCTCTAAAAGATACCACTGTACTTTCAGAAGATGAGGAAGAAGATGTTGAGGCCTTCTTCAGAAACAAAGGTAAATATCATTACCTACAAATTATAAACAGATGTATCTTCTCACTGGTCTTCCTCAGTTTGGGAATCTCCAGATGGGTTGAAACTACAGCTTCCATCATCCTAGTCAGCATGGTTACTATTGATAGATGTGGTGAAACAGGAGAGACCTCAACATAAAGTTGGAGCCCCAAGTTCCGCAAATTCTCAAGAATCTTCTGTTAGATTGTAAGAGTTGTTAGGCAGTCTTAATTGGATTAACCTCTGGCAAAGTGATTTCAGGATGCTAAAGCCGAAGGACCTAAAAACAATGAATGGGAGCTCATTTCTTCCTTCCCTCATTATGTTTAAAGTATAAATCTATTTTGAGCAGTGTTATCCATCCCTTGTGAACTAGAGAACAGAGCCAGTAAAGATACATCTCATATTCTTTATATTAGCAAAAGTGAGGATTAATTTTAGGTATTGTTGTAGATTTTTAATAAGTTAAGTAGCAGCCAGATTCCATATTACTTACTAGTTCAAGAGCATGTTTTTGTCTGTTTAGTTTCTTATAGTGACAAATCTTTGGGAAATACACATGCCTAATGCTGGCTTTTAAAAGAGAAAGAAAAAATTATTTGCCTATTATGAGGGAATTATATATCTAACTTAATCAGAATATCTGGTTAGGTTTGTATTTTGAAGTCAAGGATGTTTATTTACTTGCTTATTTCTTGGGCTTATATGCCACTCCAATCATATGCAATTTATTAGCTAACATTCCTCCATGCACTGCCAGAATTAAAAGCAATGAAAAATTAAACTACAGCTACGCAAAAGCATCAAGGACAACAACCAATAAACAATCCAGTATTTCCACTGAAGGAAAGAATAAATTTTAATCAGACTCTAAAGGCCAGGTCTTAATGGCTTTTTAAAATCCTAATTGGGTGGGAGGGAAACCTGATAACTGGGGAAATGCTGTTCTAGGGGGGCAGCAGTAGAAAAGGTCCTCCTCCATGGTTCCTGATGGAAACAATTCTTAGGAGTAGGGTTCTGGGGGAAGCCCTCCATTCCAGATTTTACAGAGCATGCACAAACACTAATGGGAGAAGGTGGTCTTGAATATATCAGGCCCTGAATCATGTTGGGCTTTAAAGGTCACAACAAGCACCTTGAACTGCATGCAGAAGCCAACTGTAACCACTTTCCATTTTTAGTTACAGATGGGGTCATGCTCCCTCATCCTGAACTGGTTTGCAGTTTTGGCATCCTCTTGGATCCACTGCTACTGTTTGAATAGCAGGGAACAGCTGTGATCAGGGAGGCCTTTGCACAATTATAACTTGTGTACCAATTGTGATAGTTCTTGGATCTGGAGGTTCTCACAATCACCTATGCCTTCGTGACCTCAAGACTGGACAACTGCAGCTTGGTTTACAGCCTGAAGACCACTTGGAAGCTATAGTTGGTCCAGGAGGCAGTAGCTCAAGCAGTTACAGGATATATATATTCTGCCTTTGTGATGCTTCAGTCAGATGCGGGGAAAATGTAAAGCTATAATCTCTTTCCTTTTTTGTTTTCCTTTTTAGATCCAGGTGAGGCTGTCACCATTAAGCCTGGTGCTCCTGCTGCATTACCTGCTTTTACAATTTTTGAGGATGAGAATACAGAGTAAGTTGAAATTTGTAAGATAGGGTTGTAGAAATCAGTGTCCGTTATCACAAAGAATGCTCTTTATAATTGAGCATTAGTTTGTATTAGATTACACTGTAAACCTATTTATTTGTAAATTCTGCAATGATAATTGTTACAGGTAGTCCTTGATTTATGACCATTCGTTCAGTGATCGGTCAAAGTTACAACGGTGCTGAAAAAGGAGACTTACAACTGGTCCTCAAGGTTGCAGTCATCCCAGCACCCCTGTGGTCATGTAATCACAATCTGGGTGCTTGGCAGCCTGTTTGCACTTATGACTGGTTGCCAAGCACCCTGCAATCACACGATCACCATTTGCAACCTTCCATGCTGGCTTTCCTAGAAAGTCAAAGGGTAAGTCAGCAGGGAAGATCACAAGTTGCTGGGGTAAGTGTCTCCCACCCTCTTGCCCTCCCCCAGCCCTTCTGTGCTCGCACTGCACTGGCCACTTGCGCACCCCCGTGCACCCTCCTTGACCCGCGCAGTGCCTCACGCAACCTCCCCAACCTATGCAGTGCCTCTCGTGCACCCTCCCTGGTGCCTCTTGGGAACCCCCACACAACCTCCCCAACCCTCCCGCACATCCACCTCCTCACTCCCTCCCCCACCCAGCAGCAGCCACTTGTCTTCCTGCGAGCCTGGGACTTGCAGCTTCCTACCAGCTTCCCCACTGACTTTGGTTGTTGGAAGCCAGCAAGAAGTTGCCTCACCTAATGACCGTGGGATTCAGTTAACAATGGCAATCGGGACTGCAGGGATTGCCATCGGTAAGCAATGCAGTTGTGCTTTATGACCACATTGCTTAGCGACAGAAATTCTAGTCCCAATTGCCACTGTAAGTTGAGGACTACTTGTACTATTATATCTAGTATTCATGTTGCTGAATGAAGATTTCAGTTTCTCATTACAGTAATCATCTTTATCTTTGCCCTTTTTCTTTGCTTTCTTGCATCACCAGCTAGAGAAAAAAATCACTCTTTGCTTCTTGAAATAGCAAATGTTTACTTCTCCTGTACTATACATTGTTACAGCAACTGGCAGTAGCTAGCTGACTTTGGCTGATCTTGAAAAAGCTATGCAAGGACAAACAGTGCTTGGATGGGAAATCCCACCTAACTACTAGGAAACTGGAAGAATATAGACTAGATTGAGAAATTGAAAAAAAAAAAACCTTGAAAGAAGGCAATGGCAAACCACCTTGATATTGTCAAGAAAATAACATGGATATTTTCATGTAATCACCAGTTATCCGTACTGGGCTGTAGTCAGTTTCAGGGAACTGGGAGCTCTTCAAATGTTTTGGACAGCTCTTGTAATCTCTTATCATTGGCTGTGTTGGGAATTGGGAGTCCAAAACATCTGGAGGACCTGCAGATTACTTATTCTTGATGTATTAGATTCTGTTATTATAGCAGGTCTGATTTCCTGAACATAACTGCTTTAATGGACAGTTAAATTTACTGTATGTAAAATGTTTCATTTGAAGAATGACTCTGAATGTTTTTCCTTTCATTTTTAGGCTCGCGCAACCAGTCCCAAAGTCAACATCTATCAAAGTATTTGGTGAACGTTCTACAGGCACTCTGACTCTTGCTAAACCAAGAGTAAGCAAATCACCTTTTAATTTTTATTTTTTTTTGCTTTACATATTTAATAAAACAAATCAGAAGAGAAAAAATAAAATATCAAAAAGAATAACAAAAAAGAAAAAAATATAACAAATTGTGTGTGGGTGTGCGTGCATGTATCTACATCTATATATATGTGTGTGTTTATGTGAGTATGAAATTTTACAGAACAGTTAAAGAAAAGATGACCATATTTCATTGTAATTGTAATTGTACTCTACATCTAAGGGCAACTTGTTTATAAGTCGCAGGTAACATCAGGTCTTCAATCCACTAGGTAATTGGGGTCATAAATTTGTCTTTTCAATTTGAAGAACTAATCTTATGGCAATAACAGAGTCACGGAGAATCCATTTCCGTGTCCAGCTGTCAAATGTAGTAAGTATATAGTTCAAAAGAATGTGTGAAAATATTAAACTTTGTCTCAAAATCAAATTAATATAAGTAATACTTCTTTCTAGGACATCATAATTTTAGGATATTACAAAAAATGTATGTTTAATGAAGCATTATTCTGGTTGCATCTCATTCCTTTTCTGTACAAACAATGGAGTCCAATAAGTCTAAAATTGTATAAGCCATAATCTGAGAAAATCCCAGCATCCATCCAGATCTTTTATAAAACTGGTTTTGGTAATCAAATTTGAGGACTGGGTTATCCCATAGCATCAAGGATCAAAACACATTTTTTCCAGAAATAATATGCCATGTTTTTAAATCATCATAAAGAGTAAGAGAAGATACAGCACATCTATTACATTTTGAACCCAAAACAATCCAATTAACTAAGGGATTTATATTCAAATACTCCAAAAGGGTCCAGAAAGTAGAATATGCACTAACTGAAGACACCCAGATCAAAAGGTATGCATCATGCTATAATTCAAGATTCAGAAAATCCAAATCCCCCTCTAACTGACAATTGTATCTTTTTTAGAGATAACTTTGGAATTGAAGAACCCCATAAAAACTTACAAAACATTGTATTAAATTTTTGAAAATATTTTAAAATGTGTGTATAGGAATTCTACACAAAATACAAATTATTATGGTAATTACATTCAGCTGAAGAGTGCTTATCCTACCCCAAAGGGTAAGGTTTAATGATTCCTATCTATCAATGTCTAGAGAAACATATTATCTTACTCAATAATATACCCTAACCCTTTATATTATCTTACTCAAATTCAGTCTAATTATTTGAGAAATACTGTTTGGGATAAGAATACCTGTGTAATTGATAAATTTGCTACTTATACACAACATAGACCAGGGCATAGGATAGAAACAACATTAGTTGTCCTGGTAGATGACCTACACTGGGATCCTGACATGGGAGGAGCTTCCTTTCTGGTCCTTTTTGTTCTCTCAGTAGCTTTCAGAACCACCGTGATATTCTTCTGGACAGTCTATCAGAGTTAGGAGTTGGCACGCTCTTCTTCAGTGGTTCTGCTTCTTTCTTAGTGTAGGGTTGATGGTGTAGAAGGAGAGGTCAGAGGAGCGGCTGCTACAGGGTGGGATGCCACATGGCTCTTCCCTCTCTGTCTGCTTTCTAACAATTACATGAGGCTGCTGGAAAAGATCATTTGTTGGTTTGGAATGAGATAGCATGAATATGCTGACGATATCCAGATATACATCCGCACCCTGGGCCAAGCTGAAGTTGAATCCCAGTAAGATGGAGTTGCTGTTTGTTAAGAAACCCTTTGGCTCTGACTGCTCCAGTGTACCTGGGTGGGATAGCCAGAAGAAGCAGGCCCGGGTTTCATCAGAGAAAATTAACTTCTGTAGCACTATCCTTCTGTCATTGAACAAAATGCAATTTCGGAAAACTCAACATTTCCCTTTTTATGTAGAAAAAAGGAAAATGGTGCAGTTTATGGAATAATGAAGATTAGAGCTAGTGTAGCACAGTGTTGAATTTGATCAGGGAGACTCAGATTCACACCTTCACTTGACTATGTTGCTCATTGGAGGACTGGGAGCCAAATGCTCTTTCTCAGCCCAGTCCACCTCCTGGAGTTATTGAGGGGATAAAATTAGAGGACATTCCAATATAAGCCATCTTGAGTGTTTAAAGAAAAGGGAGAAAATTGATGATGACGATGATAAAGGTTTTGGTTTTTCCCTTTAGGATGAAAGCCAGCCAGCTGAGGGCCTGACGAGTGACTGTACTGTCTGGGCTAACCCATGCAACCAAACTTTTGCTCCATGTCTGAAAAGCCCAGAAGACTTTGTTCAAGCTGCTCACCTTGCCTCCTCTACACCATTCAATACCCTTTCAGTGCCTGCTGTCCAAGAGATGCAAGCTAAAGGTAAAATGTTGCATCAGGAAATACATCCGCTGTAACATGGGACAATAAATAATTGTAATGCTTTCCTTAAACTAAAATAGATGAAGAGGTAATCCTCATAGTGTCTAAGAATAGTTTATTGTACAGCCTGGCACATTTGAAATCCCAGGACAATGAAGGGCACAGAAAACTCCACTTCTGGATGTACAGAAAAACTGCTTTATCTCTACTAGTAATTATAGTACCGTTTGGCTTGGTTTTTAAATTTGTCTATAGCCAGGTTTTGTTTTTTAATTGTTAGATTACTGTATTGTAGAGGTAGTCCTCAGTTAACAACAGTAATTGGGACCAGAATTTCCATCGCTAAGCAATGCAGTTGTAAAGCATGACATCATGTGACTGCATTGCTTAATGATGGCAATCCAGGCAGTCCTCAGTTGCTGTTGTTAAGTGAAGATCAGGGTTGTTAAGCAAGGACCCCCTCACAACTTCCTGATGGCTTCCAATAAGCGAAGCCAGTGGGGAAGCTGACAGGAAGTTACAAGTCCTGGGCTGCTTGCAAGCAGGCCGGAGGGTAGGTAACTGGCTGCTGCAGAGTGGCTGAGTGGTTGCTGCTGGGTGCAGGAGGTGTATAGGTAGCTGCTGTGGTGCTGCACAAGTACAGCCGGGCAGGCATATTCTATGGAGTAGGAGATCCCAGGGATCTCCTACTCCATAACCAGGCTCCTCAGGAGAAAAAGCAGAGGGAGTGGGAGCAACTTACAGGAGCAACTTGCAATCTTCCTGACTGGCTTCCCCATTGACTTTCCTCATGGGAAGCCTGCAGGGAAGGTCATAAATGGCGATCAGGTTGTGGGATTCTGCAACTGTCGTTAAGTGCGGGCTGGTTGCCAAGTGCCTGAATTGTGATCATGTGACCACAGAGGTGCTGGGATGGCTGGAACTTTGAGGACTGGTTATAAATACCACTCATTCAGCACCGTTGTAACTTTGAACAGTTGCTGAACAAGTGGTTGTTAACCAAGGACTGCCTGTATTGCATTTGTAAGCCATCTGGAATATTTTAGAGAGGAAAGATGGAGATAGAAAATTCTTAAGTAGATCATTTCTTGTATCTTAGCAGGGAGTGAGCCTTGGTATGTGTCCAGATGCTGCTGCTTGCATCCCAGCACCTAGGAATGTGGATTTCCTTGGCTCTGGATCTTTATGCTAGTCTTCTTCACCCTTCAGATGTGTGGATAACTCCAAAGAATTCCCCAATCAACATGGCCATTGCTGAAATCTTGGGGAATTGAAGCCCAGACATCTGAAGGGTGTTCTTCTCTGGTTTGTCTTGTTTTGGTTTAGTTTTCCAGATTTTAATAATGCCTGTCATTAAGGGTTTCTTGTACTTCCCTGATTTTTGTCAGTAACTTGACTAGTTGTCATTCTCTTACAAAGTCATTGAGAACCCTTGGGACGAGAGTTTAATCTTCCAGCTTCTGTCCAGACTGCCCAAACCAATAAGTGCTTATCCCAATACTTTCCATTGGACGTCGGGTCTTCCAGTTGTCAAACCAAAAACTGTTCTCAAATTAGGTAAGTCCCATTACATATTTAGTATTATTCTTTTCAGAACTGCGAGACTTTAAAAAGTGGTTGTTCTAATGGTTTATTGGGCATGTTTCAGTATAAAATTAGAAATTGGGACTCTGCATTGTACTTGTATACATTAAAGGAGTAAAGTTTTGTGGAAGATTTTATTGCCATGAAGCCAACATGTCAATTGTTTTGGCTGTGTTCACTTATGACTCTAAGGCAAGATTTGTTTTAATAATTGTAAAAATCCTTGCCAAAGCACAAGAACTAAAATTGCAGAATATAAAGAAAAGAAATTATGTAATTGAAGGTGATACTTTTTCTTTTTTTAATGGAGCATACTACATTGGCTGTAGCGGCTTGGAATTACAGGAGGTGAAAGATAGCAGGTTACTCTAGTGAGTTGATAAACTACAGAAGCAGTCCAGAATTTCAGTTGACTCATTTAAAAAACTGACTAAAAATTACTTAAACTATCATTCCAAGGCAAGAACCTGCTAAAATGGAACTAACTTCCAATTCATTTTCCCACTTGAAGGAGAAGTGGGGCAAGAAGGGGCCTAACATTATTGTATGACACTGTTATGGTTTCCCGTTACATGCAAGCTCAGTGTGTGCAGATATTCATAGGACAAGTGACACACTTAAAGAAATAATAGAAATGAAATTCTATCCTGATTTGTGGGAAGGGTAACTATTCATATCTCATTCATTCTGTTCTCATAGTAAAAACTCTATGTGGATTTGGCTGAATTTCCAGGATTAGAGGCAATATACTTAGGGTTTGGGTTGCTGGAGATCTTGAAAAAGAAGGGCAATCCTTCTCCAGTGTATGTATCCTGTTTCTGTGCTTCCTGTGCTTCTGTTTGGCCATTGTAGGAACAGAATTTTGGATGATAGGGGTCTTTGGTCTGGTGTGCTTTGGCACCTGTTTTTCACTGAAATTTTAGAGAGGCTATTGTAGATGGATTTGAGAGGAGCCATATTTAGATGGAAAGGGGTAATTCTGGCTATATTCCAAGACCTATTCTGCATGTTTCTTTCTTCCTTGTCCTCATTCAGCATCCACATCCTTCCACATTGATTGCTTACTTGGAGAAGGAGCTTTTGCACATGTGTATCAAGCTTCCGTCCTTGATATGGACAACTCTAAGAATAACCAGAAAGTAATACTGAAGGTATTATATTTAACTCTAACTTTCAAAATCTTCTTTAAAAATTCATTAAACCACCTGCCTGACCAGTAAAAAACATATTTCTTGAATCTCTGGTCCCTGTAATCTCTCCTGTGCATTGCTTAGTTGATGTGAGATTAGAATTTAGCAATGGAGAAATGGGTGCCTGGACAAGCTGGATAGGTAAGACTCTGCAGACTATCCAACCTGTAGAGCCGGGGATGTTCCATATCTACCTTAGAAACATATGCTATAGCATAGGACACACTCTGCTTTTATGCAGTCAGGAGGGTGATGTTTTTCTGGCCAGGGTCATTAATTAGATTAGATTAGAAAAATGTTCTAAACACCTGGTTTGGGAGAGGTGGTCAGTATATCCTCGTTTTGAAGTGCCCCTCAAACTCCAGCCAGTGTTATGGCCATTGTTGTTTGAAACATTAGAAAATAATTTTCCTATGTGGTTCCTGGCTCCTGTGCATTTAAGTGAAGCAGAACTGTTTATTGCCTTTATAGGTACAGAAGCATGCAAGCCCCTGGGAATTCTATATAGCAGCTCAGCTGACTGAAAGGCTGAAGCCAGATATGCGTCACCTTTGCATCCAGTTCTACTGTGCTCATTTCTTTCAAAATGGAAGTATTCTAATTGGGGAGCTTTACAGTTATGGAACTTTACTGGTAAGTATGGCCTTGGTCTTTATGTATATTCATGCACAAACATGGTCACAGTTTGAAAGACCAGAAGGGAGGTGGGGTTGCGGTCCTGGACACCTTTTTTGGGGGCGTGGGGTAAAAAGAGAGTCAAGAAAGCTGCTTTGATTGCACAATTGAAGACCCACCCCCTTTTTTACCTACGACCTTTTGGACCCCCCCCTAGCAGATGAATGTATGTGTTATGATTTGCAAGTAGAGTTAGTTGTTCCTTAACAGAAAATATTATTTGGCCAAATTAAAATAGTTTAGCTTTTTAGAAAGCATTGTTAGTGGAATGTATGTGTGAAATCTTTCTAGGTGGGTATATTCTTGTAAACCAGTTGGGTGCACTTTTTCTCCAAAGTCTCAGTGGAATTTGCTGTCTGATAAGCATGCATAGGATTTCAGGCATATCCATTTGTCCACGTGATGTTTAAACTTCTCCTTCTCATCTCTCTCCTCTGCAGAACACCATAAATATATACAAAAAACTAACAGAGAAGGTGATGCCCCAAGCTCTGGTTATCTACTTCACCATAAAAATCCTGCACATGGTAGAAGAGCTTCACAAGTGTGGGATAATTCATGGTGACATTAAACCTGACAATTTTATATTTGGTGAAAGGCAAGTATCTCACTTGTGAATTTGTTGAAAGCTTTTCTTGTTAATCTGACTTGTTGCATTGCTTAATGGTAATCATTCTTAATTGCTTTGAAACAAGGTTTTTGGACAATGACACATGTGACATTGATGGTACATCTCATGGCCTGACAATAATTGATTTTGGCCAAAGCATAGACATGAACCTGTTTCCCGAAGGAACTACTTTCACAGGAAAATGTGCAACATCTGGATTTCAATGTATTGAAATGATGGCAGGCAAGCCATGGAATTACCAGGTATGCATGGTCTTCATACTATGCTATGTAGCCTATGTCACTAGTAACTACAGACTTTGCTGATCATAGTGAAAAATTACTTTTAGTTCAGAGATGTAATTTTTCATTCAGATATTTTTCTTTAGTACACCTGCTATACAATAATACTAAATGTAATTATCAACATGCCTAACATTCTGAATTCAGATCCTGTTCAGCCTTGAAGCTCCCTGCTTGATTTGGCCCAGAAACTCTGTTCAGAGGGGTATCAAAAATAAACCAGGGAAAGGGGATTATTTGCAATTGGATCATACTCATGGGAAGATGGGATTAAAAGTAGATTTTTTAAACAACTGAAGCTAAATACAAATAAATGTTTTTATAATGTTTTTATTCCTTAGACCGATTATTTTGGAATTGCTGCAACAGCATACTGCATGTTATTTGGCACATATATGAAAGTAAAAAATGAGCAAGGGATCTGGAAACCTGACGGTGTCTTTAGGAGGTTGGTCTATAATTACATTATTTCAGTAATAACTTTCCAGATCCATATATTGTCTCTACTGTAGAATTGTTCCTGGCATGTTACAGAAGATGCTATGAACCTTTCCCATAATCACACTTGGGAAACCCAGGGTTCTTGGACAATTTCTATTTGTACACTTCGAATCTTCTGCAAGAGTATGCAACTTTTCTTCTTTTGAAATGAAGAATTACATTTAAGGGTACACTCCAGTAAATGGAGAGCGCCAAAGCAAAACAAAAAAGCCCCTTAAATGCCACTAATATTGTGTTCCCCAGATATATTATTATTTCTGTGCTACATTAAAACTGTGCTGTACAGAGTGACTTTAAGGCACTTTTAATAAATCCTGATTATGCTAATAGATAGAGAAAGTAACATTAGGAGTTTTAGTAATTCCCTCCAATAGCTCAAGTTATGACAGCCAATAGAATAAATGCAAAAAAGGTGATTAGTCCAGCACATTTATTTTTCATGTAAAGGGCTCCCAAGGTTAGAAATACAGTGAATCCTTTAACCTTTCACCATATTCAGTAGCAATTCAATGTGGAATGTCATTGAGAAGACAAAAATAGATAAAGGGATGGAGATCAGAGCACAGTATATATCTGTTTCTGAAACCCAGAAGAAATCTGAGGATTCACTGAAACATTTTATTGTTGATGCAACAGCCCAGAGCTGGTATTGGTCAGTAGGAAATCTGATTTGGGATTCATTCTACAGCCTGTTTTGGATAGAGCTACACTTCCTCTGCTGAAATGGTTGACAGAGCTTTCCAAGCCACTTGTGATCTTGGTTCTGATAGACATATCTGGCCACATCTGGGGAAGGGTGCTTCAGTTTTTATTTTTTTCCCCTTATTCCTTAGGATTCCTAATGGAGAAGTCTGGACTGATTTCTTCTTTACTTTGCTGAATATACAAGACTGCAACCACTTGCCTTCTTTGGGAGCTTTACGGGCAACGTTGAGAGACTTATTTTTAAGAACTTATTCCAATAAAATAATGGTTCTCCGTAACAGGCTTGCAGTGTGGCTTGTTGAAAACAAACGATCACGAAAGTAAATGCTGGACTCTTGTGAAACTCTGAAAAAGTTCTGAAATGTAATTGTTTCATCAAGCGGCAGTTTAATTTTGGTTCAATGACTGGAGAAGGATGGAGCTGCACTTGCTTAAATAGTGCACTGTTAATGGTTTGATTTGACAAACGGCCTCCATTTGCTAATACCTCTCACAAAATATTAACGTTGGAGATGAACACTCTTTCTGAAACTGGGCAGCAGAAAAATAGGGAAGAGGGAGTGGAGTGATGAGAAGAAATGTATTCAACATGAGGAGATCCAAAGCTTGAGAATGAAAATCGAGACGGGTGAAGAAGTCAGTGTTTGTGCAACTCGCATCTAAATATCTAAATACTCCAGCATTTTTTTCCTATGGATAGTTTGTAAACAATAAAATGTGCTTTCAAAGGAAAATTGTCCAGCCATTGATTTTAATTTTTCAGGTAAAACAGAGTAGAATAATAGCAAATAACAGAAGGCATCAGGGTGTAATAGACAAATCTAATAGCATAACAATACTGATACCACATCTTGAGTTAAAGTAATATAATTACATTATATTAAAGCTGTTACTTAGCCATTAAGTACTGACCATGGACCAACTTTTCTATGTCTGAAGCTCTCCAACTGTGATAGGTTTTCCAAGTTGAGTATGATGGGAGTTGTAGTCTCTTAGACTAACAGAAAGTTTCTTGCATAAATATATAAAAGCAGAAGCCAAATTGTCTTATAGTTATAACACACCCTTTATCACAATTCCTTATTTTTACTTATCACAATTCCTTTGACAATGCTATCTTTAATAGCAAAATGAGCCCAGCCCACCCCAAAAACAAAGATAGTTTTTCTTCTATGTTTAACTCCAGAGACCCACCGATATACAGGTAGCTCACTTACCGACTGCTCATTCAGCGACCGTTTGAAGTTATGATGGCACTGAAAAAGGAGATTTACGACCAGTCCTCAAGTCGGCTTCTGACAAGCAAAGTCAATGAGGAAGCTGCCAGCAAGTCGTGGTCACATGACATGCTTAATGACTGCGGGTGATTCACTGAACAACCACAGCTGGAACTGACATAAGTCAGGTATGGTCATGTGATATTTCATTTAATGACTGTACTGCTTAGCGACAGAGTTGCTGGTCCTAATTGCAGTCAGTACGTGAGGACTAACTACCTGTCTATAAGCTGAAGGAGAAAAATCAAGAGTTTGTGAGCAAGTATAGCAGGGGAACAAACTCTTTAGTGGGATCATCCACTGAATACTTTGGAAAAAAGCTTCCATTAGTAATGGCTATAGGAAGTTAGTCTGGAAGATACTGCATTGCTACATTCTTTTGGAGGGGTATAGAATGCTGTCAGTTGAGGGCAAACCCCAAAACTAGCGATGGGAGGAAGGACCTGATTTGCTCAAACCCCTAACAATTTAGATTGAAAGGCAAGCGCAGGTTTTCCAGAATGGAAATGAGTTTTCTTTCTACTCCAGCAAAAAGAATGTGCATTACTATGTTCTAATAGTAAATTGCACTAAATGAACATAGAGCCTATTGTCGAGTAAAGCACACATACGCTGAAGTTAGGGAGTGGAACTTGAACACAAGTGAAATGGCACTCCTTACATTGTTACTAGGAGTTACTCGGAATATCTTTGTTCAAGGCTGCTTTGGGGTCTTAGAATTGAGAAACACACACATTTCTAGTAAGCATTCCCATAATGTTTATTTATATTTGAATAATGCATTGTATAAATTCACTGCTTGCATTTATTGGTATCAAATTATATTTTGAGTTAACTATTGGAGAATAATTTGTCCCTCATTCTGATAAAACTGAACCAATTACCTCCCAGGCTAGCATTTAGATCAAAGGGTAATCTGCATATTAATATTTGTATTCCCTAAACGTTGCAATACAGCAACATTTTAAAATTCTGTAGTTGGAGAAAATTCAGAAACTCCATTTCACTGTAGTACTCTGATTCATACTTTAATAGGGAAATGGAATAGACTTCATCTGTATCTTACAGATTAGGGATCCCTACCAAAAGCGTTTTTCTTTCTGCATGCTCCCACCCTGGCAACCTTGAATTGCACTGCCAATATCTGGGGGAAAGCCCTGCCATACGATACCATGATTTTTGAAGTGGGTCTGTGCACATAAAGCAAACAAAGGAGGTGCAAATAAGCCTCCTAGATTTAAAACTCATTAGGGAAAACATGCAGAGCATGACTTCTAGAATTCTTTCCAACCTCTTAATAGCCGTTCCACCTAGCTGAAATGAGGAGGAAAGTGGGCTTAAGACCACAACCCCCACTGCCTCTCTCCCCCATAGGGAGGCATTGGTGGATTCTTTTTCTTTGAAGCCATTTTTGAAGATCTTTGTGTTGCTTCTCCTGCCACACCAAATTTGGTCCCATCTGCTCTCAGTTACCTACAGACAGAGAGAGCCCTGAGCTTCTTCATATAATTTCTTTCCAAAATATCATTAGATGTTTCAATGATATTTTAAATGCATCTCCCAGCCATTAAATGGCTACTTATCCCTCTCCCGGCACATAACGTGTTGAACTACTGCTAGTGAGTATTACACCCAGAAACTCAAGTAAAGGTGTAGAAGCTCAAAACTGTTCCTACTGATGATAGATTTTACTATAACCTGGTTTTCAATTGAATCATCCTCAAGGTGGCTTACAATAAACTATACATCTGCAAAAAATTAATGACTCATTTCTGATTCATTTAAACAATGCATGTATTAAGTTAAGCTTTTCCATTTAATTTCTGCCTCAATCTGATTCTTTTAAAGTTAAACATACAAATACATATTTCTTTTGTAATGCACCCTCACAATTACGCTTTCATATATTTGAATTTTGATACTGTACACAATTTGAGCCAGGAATTATACTGTAATGTTCAGAATGTTGTGGAAAATTCAAGACTGATCTGTTTGGAAAAAAAAAACAGATCAAGTATCTTCCCTCTCTGGATGAATGGAATGCAGGAAACGGCACTTTACATCAGACAATGGGAGGGGCAGGAGAGGTGGGGCAGCGTCAGCCCCTTAACTATGCGAATGAGTGCTTGATATTTAGGATTCAGATACTACTAAATTGACTAGTAAAATAATTCACGCCTGGATGCGTTTTTATGAGTCAAGTGCTGGGTTTCAGAGAAGAGAGCATCTACAAGCAAAGCCAAAAGAGAAATGGTTGGCCTACCACAACATAAGTTCTTTTGGGGGGAGGTGGATGGATGAGGAATAGTAGTAAGTGGCATCTGATCTCCTACCTTTATTACTGGATATCTCCCCGATCTTACTTGATAACGTGGCCAAGAAAAACTGGATTGTAGTGGACAAATCTGCATTCAGTAATATATCTTTCAATATTAGGCATTCAAGCAATATGTTAAGCATCTAGGAGAAATCAAAATACCTCAGGCTTATCTAATGTGCTTTCCATTTATAAAAATACTGCATTTCATCTTTTATACTGTACATATTAAAGCTTGGAATGCTTGATTCATTGGAGGGAAGAACTTGAAGAGAGCACCAATGATCTTTTAGTTTCAAGTAACAGAAGGGACTGGTGATTGCTCTAAAGCTGGTACCTAGTGAGCTAGAGAATTATTATAAAAGGAGACTTAAAAAGATTGCAGTTTTCCACTCATTCTCCATGTTATGCAGCATGGTCAAAAGTAGGGTTCCCTGGGTAGGTCTCGTCTGGAGAAAGATTTAAGATCTCATCAAGTGAAAGACCTTCTTCTTCTGGAGCTATCTCTGCTTCAAACATGCGTTGAAGTAAGGCATCCACAGTCCTGTATCCTGGGGCCAAAAACAAATCAATCAGCTGAACCTCTCCAGGTATAGATGCACATCAAAACTTAAGCTACTGATTCCCGCTTGACATAACCCACAGATTTAAGCATCAAAAGATGAGTGGGAAGTGCATTTTTGTTTTGCTGACTGTGCAAAGAGCATATGTTATAAATACCTAAGTTGTGGACTAGAACAGCCTATGATTGATCTTTGTATCCACCTCTGGAAGCCTTGGATATAGCCATACAGTTTTGGAGAAGATAGGGGATGTTGGCTGTTTTGCTTTGTCTGGATCAGATTTTCTGCTTGGCTGGATCAGACTTTCTGGTCTCTTCCTTTTGGGTAGACATTCCAACCTATATTTCCACTTACGCTAAACCTAAGTTTTAAAGTTTGTCTACTTCGTAGTAATGAAGTACCTCAAATTTGGGGTTAAAAAAAAAAGGAAGCGCAAGAGCGCAGAAAATGTGAAAAAGCCATAGCCACAAAAAACGCATCAATCTATGCATAAGTGAAATTGCTTCTTTGGAGATAAGTGTGAGTAGAATCAAAGTTGTTCATGGCTGTATTAAAGTTTACTATTTAAATCTCTAAGAAATTTACCATAAAGCAAGGGGGTGGGGAGAGTTGCAGGCCAACATAACAAAATACTACCTTGTCCTCTATTTTAAAAAGAAGCAAATAGGGAAGCTATACAGTGGAAATTTGACATCACTTACATAGGCCTTTTCCAGCTTTTTCTCCTCTAGAAATTCCCCAGATTCTCAACAATCAAGGCTCTTGGCTGAACTGACTAAGAATTATGGGAATTTTCCAAAATGTCTGGAGGACTGCAAGCTAGGAAAAAAGATTTGTTTTTTCCCCTTTGGCCCATAACGTATTACAATGTTCACAACATGATGATTTACTCCTAACAATAGTTATTATTTCTCCATGCCCATCAACGCTACAATCAGCACAAGTTCCCTGACAGTGCACTCACTTCTGGATGCAATTTTAAACATCAATCCTTTAGATTTCTTCTTCACTGCTATTCCCTCTTCACCTCCAAGGTCATTTTCACCGGTTTCAAGGTTGTCTATCAATCTACCATCAAAAAGGTCATCCCTAAAAACAAAACCCACCTATTTAACACACATATACACATACACAACAACCTTTTCAAAAGTGTCTCTTTGATTCCAAGTTCTCTCTACCCATGGGTCATGGATGTCTATACAGAAGACAAACAAGTAGGGGAGGAGAATATTATATGTGTCATGCCGACATAACACAAATGATGTAATTGTGTGATTATGTCATGTATGTGACATCATCATGGCTTCTACTAAAGTCTTATGCCAAGGGCCATTTAAAATAAGGCTGTACTCACAAAATGCAGTAAACCATAATATTGTTTGTTTGGGTTTGGCTAAGTACATTACATAAACCCAGCCATTTTAAAAATAAACTTATATAGCTTATGACTATAAGCATGTTATGAATACAAGAAGTTGAGGTTTATTCCATAAAACAGTAGCCAAGCAGACTATGGTTTAGTATGTGTGAACCAAGGTCATTTAACAAGAAATGAACACACAGAGCTTACAAAGAATTTTGCTGCCATATTCTGTACCAACTTAGCTTCCTAGATAGTCTAAAAAACCACCCAGATAGAGTTGATAATCCTGATTAGTATAGAATAATCCAAAGTAAAGTATGTTATTTGTTGGGAGACTGCTGTTTCTAGGTCAGGCCTTAGCTGGTAAACTACCTGGTTTTTAAAAAAACAAGGCTTAGGACTATCGGCTGACATCTGTATTTTTATAGAAAGCACTATATCCAGCACTATATACTCAAGCAGCATACCTGGCCCTGCAGGGAAACTGCTACTCTACCTGAAGCCAGGTCCATGCCACAGGCAGATAAGAGATTTTCCAAACCCAAAGACTTTCGTAATGTAATTTAGCCTCCACGGCCTCCACCAGCCATTTTGCTAAGGCTATCAGTTCTTGGCTGCTAAAATTCAAGGAAACCCTTAAGTGGCAGCAAACAGCAAGAATTGCAGTGTCTTCTGTTGCCATCTAGTGGTCATTTGTAATGTTTGCAGCCAGGATCTGGTAGTCCTATATTTTGCAGCATGCTTGGTCTTTAAGATTAGTGCAGGGTAATTGTACTGATGTCGAGCTAGTGAACATCTTTTAGTAAACTAGCTGCCCGTTGTGGGAATAGAATGCTAGATTAGAAAAGCCTTAGTTTGAACCAATAAACTCCTCTTATGAAACAGCAGCCATAACAATAAAAAAAAGCATTGTTTTAAATACCGCAGAGCGTTAATGAGAACATTTTTGATAATGAGATGGGACAAGTGGCTGGGCCCACAGTAAACATTTACAGATTGCAAAAATTCTACCAAGGCTTCTTCATAAATCATCTGCTTTGGGCAACAGGATGGGGGGAAAAGTATTTTTGATTTACTTACTCTTGTACCCCTATACCAAGTTCTTGGATCTTCTTCTCAATTGCAGTTTCAACTTCACTCTTCTCAAGAGAATACTCCACAAAGAAAGCTTCCAAAATGAATGCTACAAAGATGCTGGAAATCAAACATGTCACATGGCACTCTGCATTTCAGATATCATGAATCAATATCTCCCTAGTTTGATATAATTTCTTTATGAGGCAGTTAGCATGGAAATGAATGATCACTGGACAAAAATGCAGGATTCTCCAACCTGCTGTTTTCCAGCTTATATGGCCACAGGCTCCAGAACATATGGAGCTATTAGGCTGAGGAAGGCTTGGATATTTCTTGATATCCAAGCCTACTCTTATTCATATTAATCCATCAGTATTATAAGTCAAAATTTAGCTCCTTTATCTAGAACAGGCCACATGTTTGCTACTACTTCACAAGCAGATTTAACTGAACAGAAACTGATGGTGCTTTTTCTGAATAACAGAGCTAAATTTTCAGCTTAAATAAAAACAATGTTAACAGTTAGATACATAGGTACTGTTTTATACCATTAGTCTATCTACGCCGGCATTGTCTGACGGGTGCTATTGTTTGTGCCATCATGTAATTACAGTTGCCAGGGATAATTTTTTTTGCAAATAAATTCCTTGATTCCTCAATAGGAAAGCACACACTTTGCATAAAAATAATGTGAGATTTAGTCTCCAGCATCCTTACTCAAAAGGAGCAGGAACAAGTGATGGTTCTTTTCTGTCAGAGATCCTGAAAGGCATTGCCTGTTGAAGTTGTTGAGCTGCTCAGAGTCATTGAGAGACGGGCAGCATACAAGTTTAATAAATAATTAATATCAGGATTAGCATGGCCTGCTAAAATCTGGCCAGCCCTCAAAGTGGATGAGAATGGGAGACTAGGGTTGCAAAGCCTTATCTATGCCTACTCAGAAGCAAGCTTCCCTACATTTAGTCAGGTTTTCTTTTATAGAATTAGTCACTGTATAACAACCTCCATATAACTTCTCAATTCTTTACAAGAAGGCACAGTCAAAATATGGAAAATAAAAAATTATGTGACTGGGTCAAAGTGCAAAATTTACATACAGGTTTATTCTTTTTTGGCAACCAGAAAACTGGCAGATAGGAATGGATAGGAATAACTCTCCTGAGTACTAACATCAATGGTGCATCATAAAAAGAATATTGTTTCCTCCATTCCTCTAATCGAACAGAGTTTTGGAAGAAATTTTTTGTATCAAAGGTCATGACCTAATATGGAAGGAAATTTGTTGATGGCTATAACAGACAATGCAACATTTACCTATGGCTGTATTTGAATTTGGGAGGTAGAAACTTAGATCAAGATTCTGTGCCTTCCCAAATACATTGGCTTCTTTTCTCCAAATACCATTCTACTAACTAATGCTCTCATGACCACACTTCCTACCTCTGCTTGTTAGTTAACCAGATAACATATTTACTTCCAGGTAGCTATAAACATAGACCCAGAGCTTCAATACTTGAAGGCACACTGTGAAAATGGACAAGAATCTCTCCAGGGAAACAATAGCTTGTTTTTAGAAGAATGCAGGTGGCTTCCCTGTAAGTACGTAACATATAGTTGTGACAAATTTGGGTGGTCTATACATTCAATAAAGAAATACAATTTAAAATTTCTGAAAAATACACACGCAAAGATCAAGCTTTATGACTATGAAGAGAGAGGTAGACTTACTTAATAATCATAATAACCACAACGATGTGAAAGATGATGAAAAACAGCTTCGCAATCTCATGAGTCACAAGGGCAAATCCATTAGCAAGGAGTACAATATTAAGGACAATAACACAAGTAGCCACTATGTACATTTCATAGTTTTATAAATCTATCAAGGCTTCTTTTGATCAAAAGCCTACTTCTAGAGAAACTACATTCTCACAGGATAAGCGATGATCAAACAATGATTCTGAATGCCTTTCATTATCCTCTTCTCTAACAACAACTTTCAAACTCTTTCTGTGAAAGCAGCCCTCTGAGCTTTATCACAAGCTTCTGCTGGAGCCTAGTATCTTCAAAAGCTGCCTTATAATAAAAAGCTGGGAATACCAGGGAGAGCTCAAAAGAAAAGACACACACATACCTACATGTACAGATATATATCCTTTTTGCCAAACATTCTAGCTATGTTTTGCAATGACTGCCTATAAAGGATATCATGCCATTGGTTGACAATAGTTAATTCCATAAGGACAACAAAAGAAGACACAATGTCATTGAAATTATTTCTGCAATATTTGGCTCGTGCGAATGTAGTTCCATTCAAAGCAGGATTTCCACAGTACATGGCTTGTGGTGAAGAGATGTTCCCAGCAAAGAATTGGACTTTCCCATGGAAGATTTCCATCCCAATTATGGAAAACACGTAATATACCACCTAATGGAAAAGAGGACACCTACATGTTTGTATTATATACTAGCTTATAAGTTGACATTAAAGGCAAAATGTACTGAGCAGGAAAGGTATTTGATCATTGCTCTTTATCATTGTCACTGACATTTTTGGGGTGGGGACACATCTGGACTTTGAGAGCGCATGTCATGGGCACTCTTGCAAAACAAGAATTCACATCCAGAACTTGATTATGAATAGTCACAGAGACCAATATATTAGAATGTCCCCAATCACCCCTTCTAACCTCCCCATCAGAATGCGCCCTGCATTTCTGCTTGTCTTTATTTTTTCCTTGGGTAAATGGGCAGACTTCCAAACAAAACAGCCTGAAACCACATTTAGTTTTCCAATGAAGATGTCATTCACTCCACTTACTATGGATAGGTTTCTTCAAGAAATTTGTTAGAATATGCATGATTGGATCCTCTCTCTTATCTCCTTGCAGGACCTTCAGCTTGCGCGCACGTATGTGTGTGTGTGTGTGTGTGTGTGTGTGTGTGTTAAGGCTGTGATCTTATGCTGAGTGCACCCTCTCTGATTCTAGCACCACAACTTCCACTGTTCTGGTAGATCTAAGAATCCTCCAGAGCAAATTTTAGTGGGACATAGAGATGTCACTTAATATGGGGATTAAACTAAGTCTGATTTCACACAACACTGCACAACACAATTTAGTGAGTTTGGTTTTGGCTTAGCATGTTGTGTGACCCAGTCATTAAGGTTTGTCAATAATGGCTTAAATTATGGCTTAGTATGCTTTATGAAACCAACCAATTGTTTTATTCAGCAAGCTACAGTTAAACAAACCATGGTTATGATGACTGCAAACTCAGTTTAATATAGCTCTTCTTCCATTAGGTCTCAAAAGTGTTTTTCAGATGAAGTTCTTACACACATGGTAAACAAAGTATGATTTTCAGCCATAATTATGAAGTTACTCCCAAGTTTAGTACAAGAGCCTTCATAATGTTTCTTCTGGCATGTTAAGATGGAACTAAAAGAACTGACTTTAGCTTAAAAGGGGAACTACTCTTCCAGCATGATCCTATGCACATTACTCAGCAATCAGTCTCTCTGTGATCAAGCACTCCTAGGTAAGTATAAATACTGTTTCAACTTCAGCTCAAAAGTGGAGCATCTTTTCTTCCCCATCAATACTACTAAAAAGAATCTTGTTCAGCTCAATTTCCTGTAAATCAAACATAATCATGAGGATATTCAAAAGGAGTCATGCCTCCATGGCAGAGCAAGCTACTGGCATGCAGGAAACATTAGGTTTAATCTCCATATCTTTGAACAGAGCCAAGAACAGCATCTGACTAAAGGATCCTGAAGAGCTACAAGGACAATATATAACAATTTAAAAAAACTGACCTTTAGTCTACAGGACATGAGCCAGTATTATTAAAAATGAGTCATGCTGCAGATTGAACTATGGTTGACTCAAGCAGATATAAGCCAACACTTGTCACAGTTCATCTGACATTTGATATAATCAAGTAACAAAGATACACAGAAGTTGCCTATTACTGAGAATATTTCCTTGTCTAATCAAGTACTTTGACTGGTGACTGCTACGTAGGAAGAAAAAGATCTTTCGCCATAATTTGCTGCAGATCCTTCTTTAAATGGGAAATGTTGGGGATTGAACCTAGAACATTCTGCATGGATTGCATGAACTCTGCCACTAAACTAAGGTTCCTTCTCAATTCACAATGCCTTTATTTATATGGAAGAAGCAAGGTAAAGTTCAAAATTATGTGCTGCTTACCAGAACTAATGCTCCAAAGGTTAGCATTGTAGGTACAATGTTTATTAGTGTATTCATAATGACACGGAACCTGGAAGGAAATACTGCATAAAAACACCATGGAAGAAAGGGTAAGATTTTTTTTAGCCACTATTAACCAATTCAGTGAAAAAGAAGGAACTTTCACTCAGCAGAGGGCATTGGTTTTTCAACCACTTTATCCACATAGGTGCTTTCATTCCTTTACTACAGATTTAGCCATCTGCTGCCCTTCATCATTCAACTGTGTTCTAACAACGAGTCACTTACTAAATCATCCTTCTCTGGCCTCATATTATATAGTTGTATTAGACTGCAACTCTCTTATCCCCAGCCATAATGCTTATTGATGGCTAAGAGTCACAGTCCAACACATCTGTAAATAATCAGGATGGAGAAGGCTATATCAGATTATTCATATTCAACTGGACCCTACCTGTTCCAATCTGCAATTATACAGGACTGAGTTCTTCTAAAAAGCATTTTACCTTTGGATGCTGTCAATAATTCTTATGAGCCTAAGAACTCGTAGGATAAACACAATGTCCAGTATTTGCTGGCTATTGTATGCAGTTACTAGGGAAAAAAGAAATGTGCCAATTAGTTTAAACAGTAATAAAAAACTGCGCTCTTATCCTCGCCATTAGCTTTAGCTATCTACTTCACACAGATCAACAGCACTTCATCTTCCATTAAAATGTCTGTATTTTCCTGAATGAGCCACTGATTTTGACATGTTACTTGTATTTCTATGCCTGAACTTGAGGCCATAGTTAAATATCCACGCAGTTCATTTCTGGATACTCTGCTTAAATTGACTGGCAGAAAACCATCCTAAGAAGTTGAACTATATTACCCTGTTAAACTAGTTTATGGAACTGGGCACTTGGCCTAAACTCAGTTTAGATGCAACAATTACATCACAGTTCAATGCCACAAGAATGAGACACAGCATGTCCCTATCCTTGCTCTTCAGCTGTGAGTAGCTTGAACTAATATTTTTTAACTACAGCTTCAGTGTTGTCTGAAATCAATCACCTGTGATTTATCTCAAGTTTAATTTAGTGAAACAAGCTAATGGTAGTTAATGGTAAAGACTAAAGCTCAGACAAAACATGAAACTAGAGCAAACATGAGGAGAAATTTGCCAGAAAACAGAGAGTTTCCAAATTCCTCCTCATGTTTGCTCCAGGAAGGGCCTGAACAGGGAGAAAGAGAACAACATCCAAGGTATGGACAGTGGAAACTATATTTGTTCTTGTAATACTGGAACCTGATTCAGTATTGTGACTGAATGTAACTCATGTGAGCTTCCCCCAAAATCTGCAGTTTTGGAGTTGCACTGTTTTTCTCATCTGTCTCTTATTTGACTAAAAATCTCAACAGATCTCTACTAAAAATGGGGAAAGTGCATTACTTTAATTTTTCCATACAAGAAGTACAAAGTCATATATATGTAAAATACCTGATTTAAGTGCAGTGTTCAATACTGTTGCAATCAAGGCAGCAATAATGATTGAAGTATCAAACCTAGGAAAGATGGAAAGGTGGCCTATCAAAACAGTGTGTTCTTCCTCTTTCTCCTCCCAAGTACTGATCCATTTTTTTAAAAAATGTGTCCATATTTTGAAATCTTTTGTGTAAGACAAGGATTAAGTGCCCAGTCAGATCTTCCATTAATCAGTAAACAGAGCAGGCACTGATTTTAATAGACTTTTTAACATAATTTTCTAGGAGGGCCTAAAGGAGACATTTCTGAAGCATATCTGAAATACATTTATATTATTAAACCTACGTACCATTTCTCAAATAAGACAAAGACTGTGTTATACCAAAATAATCCAATATAAGGGCAAGAATGTATGAACTGGAGAGCTTCCCTCTTTCTTGTAGAAAGTTCATTCTGGCTCTTCAATGTTTTTCTACTATGACACTAAAATGTCCAATATTTCTTAAATGCCAATTTCTGTTAGAACAATCCAAACTTGGAATGTAAAACAGCTAAACTGTTATCCTTCACAATAGTTCCAATGATGTATATTCATTAAACATTTGGGCTCTTTGTTCCACCTGTAATTCTGGGCTGGACAACATCCCAGCCTACTGTTCAGGTAACTAAATATATTTTAAAAAATGGTAACTTGTAGAACATCGATACTTCTATAGCAGTATTTAGCAGTTCTGGCAACTTGGTTGCACAAATGTGTGTTTACTACACATTGCCATTTGGCTGATTTTGGAGAACTGAGTTTAGTTTGTAGATTATTTAAAAAGAAGAAGAGACTGAAACATGTTAGCTAAATCCAAGCTTACCCAGTTTGAACCTGCCAATCATGTTAGTTTACAACTATTAGAATTATAAGCTGAAAACTTAATTAAGGTAATAGACTGGAAATGAACTGTAGATCTCACGCTAGTGGAGAATTTTGGAAGTTCTGATCTGGAGGTATACCAGATCTGGGCTCCAACAATCCAATCCAATCACTAAATGGCAAGTGATTTTTCAGTGTCTGTTGTTTAATCTCTTGGTCATCTTGAATTCTGCAGCCCAGAAAAGGATGGACTTTGTAATTGTTATTGCTACTTGTACTAAATAATATATTTAAGTTTCATAGGGAGTGCACTTTTCCCCCCTAGATGTTAGAGACTGGAGAAGAATTGTTCCCTGGTTGCCTTACATGGATTAAACTTAAATGACAATACAGTCATTTAAAGAAATAGATTCCAAAATGAAACAGGGGAAGGCCATAATTTTGCCAAAATCGAGTTTGGGTAACAAGTGGCATGCTGTCAGTATTAAATCCTCCATTTAAACATGGCGCTTTTTTTGGTGTCTTTAAGTCTTTGAAACATTTGACTTTGAGTTTTCTTGGTGACCTTTTCAGAAGTGGTTTGCCATTGCCTTATTTTTCCCAGGGCTGAGAAAGAATGACCAGCCCAAAATTACCCAGCCAGCTTTGGGCCTAAGGTAGGACAAGAATGCATGGTTTCCTTGTTTCCAGCACAGTTCCTTTAACCATTACACCAAACTGGCTCTCAAGCATTGCTTTAGTCTCCTTGAAATGAAGATGGGGAGGAACAGTATTGCACAGGAAATCCCTGAAAGGTTATTATGCAAGTCCAAAAAGATGTAGTTCACTGATGTAGATGCATTTCCATGGTAAATTCATTTTGAGGCAATAATCTTTATACAGCCTCAAAAAGCATTTGAAATAGTTGTAAAGTTTTTAATTTCCAATACTTTTTCATTAGGAAGTCGTTCCTGGAAACCTGAAAGCTTGCAACTGTTTTATAAGACATTCAGATGGCCTCAATACAGATTTTAGGGTTTTTTCCCATGACCCACATTTGGCACAAGTTTTTTTTAATGATAATTATTTCCCCCCCTAAGAAGAATTTAAATTATCTAAATGTTTCTGGATATATCTTAGTTATAACATTATTCCTGAACATCATTTTAATTGTCATGCTAAATAAAAAAGCTTTTGAAGATTGAATCTTTATGGGCAACAAAATTGACTCTGACCAGTATAACAAATGTCCAAGAAAACTCTGATAAAGTCAACACATCTCAGAATAACATCAAAGAAACAATTCATTCTAATAAGCTTTCATGTGAAAGGTTCTCCAGTGAATGGATGTAAAGAAGGTGGAACTGGTTTGCTCACCATAAAAAGACCAAGGCTAAGGATTACTTACCAGTTCCAGAATTGGTTTCTTGCAAAAAAAGTCCTGGGTTCAAAGACATACAATTTCAGGAGTATTTCAATTATATACAAACATAGGAACACCCACTCTGCATAGGAAATATATGGATTCTTCTCATCCAGTGCAATGAAGATTGCATTAATTAGTATGATAATATCATACATCCAAATGAATGCTCTGCAGGAAAATGAAATAGAGATCGATTTGGTATATTGCCTACCAAGAGTTTATATTTCATAAAGTACATTTTGAATCTTAAAGCAGCTGCTAGATTATGTGCCACCCAGAAGAGCCATATGGACAAGTAGAAATATTATACTGGGACCATTACAAGTCATTTCCTGAATAAGGCGAGTCATACAGACATACCTGTGCTGGATCATTCTGCGTAAAAACAGGCTGGGAGCAGAGTTATACACCTGGGGAAACCAGATGTCTAAAGGGTGGATGTGGGCCTTCAATGTGATCACCTCTATATTCAAAAGATCAGCCAGACGTACAAAGGATTTTTTATCTGTCATATACAAAACAGTGAAAGCATCTAATTTAGAAGCAGCCCTAATCAAAACTTTCTATTAAAATGATCACAGCGTGAAATCAAGAATAGCAACAATCTGCATTTGCTCATATACAGTAGGATATGCACCCACAGGTGGAGCAAGGGGAAAAGGAGAACAGATGTGTGTTGACATCATCATGCAGATCCCACAACTTACACATTTGCATCACATGTCACAGCACCAGTACACCATTGCGGTTTTTGTGCAATGATGTCATCAGTTTGACATCATCATAGTTTGGCACAGACACTGATGAGCGTGCATACTGTGTGCATGAGAGACAATGATAGTTTGCAATAGTTTAACTATGTGTTTTACAGAATGTGCATGGAATGAATCACCCAGATTCTATGAAGGTAATCCTGACCCCATTAAAAAATGTGAATCAGATCATTTCTACTTTTAACTTTTTAAACCAGAACACAGTGCCAGAAAGTATTACAAGTGGAAGATAAACTTTTCATTGGCCTACTGCAGTGTTTCTGAACCTTGGGAACTTTGAGAAGTGTGGACTTCAATTCTCAGAACTCCCCAGCCACCATGGGTGGCTGGGAAATTCTGGGAGTTGAAGTCCACATATCTTAAAGTTCCCAAGGTTCAGAAACACTGGTCTACTGTGTAACATACTCTCTACTCGTCATCCATTTTTCTTTTGTGGGAAACAACTCAAAGGGGAAAGATGATCTTGGGATAGGTAGATCTGATTTAACATATGCATTCAACCACTTTTCAACACAAGTGTGCAAGAGAGAATTCAGGATACAACTTGATCTCATCTTGTCTTCATTTATTCCCATCAAATCATAAAGAAGTAATAACTAGGGCTGAGTCCAAATATGGTTAGGTTTTTTTCCCCTTTAATATATAGGATAAGTAGGGCTTTAAGTAAAATCAAAGACTTATATTAAAAGCAGTCTATAACTGGATCTTCCTTTTTTTTCTTTTTAAATTTCACCAAGGCAGGGTTTGCTCCTGAAGACCAAAGATACAGCATATCTTGGAATAAGTATGCACAATAATGGTGATATGCTTTTTTGCCTCCTCCATAATGTTTAGAGGCACATGGATTCAAAGGGCAGATCTGATCAGCTTGCATCAGAATCTGAAGCAACTAATGTCTTCAAAGCATCTTTAGCTGATACTCACCCACGTAGCCCTTCTGTTCTTCATCAGATATCCTTAAAAGGAGTTCTCGATGGGATGCACTGATATGAGGTGCCACCATTTTTACCAGACTCTTCCACTGATCTTCTTGGACAACAAATTCATCTCTTTCTTTGACTTTCAGAAGGTTGAAGGCTTCTATCATTTTGTGACGTTTCATGTAAACAAGCTTGCGGATCTCATTCTGGAAAACACAAATAACTGTTAAGGAAGAAAAGTTGTAACTCGAGGTTATAGGGAAGCTCAGCGGTCAGCTTTGAAACTCAGGGACAATATCCTATAGGGAATCCACTATACCCACTTCTTGCAAAATCTCTGCAACCAAGACAGATTTTTTTCTGTCCCTAATGGAAGGCAACTAATATCTCTATTTCAGATATGCAAGCTGTGAGTGTTGACTCCAGTTGCTAAACAACATCACCCACATATAAGAGGGAAAAATCAGCAGACTTGGAGCACTAAAGATTTGCAAAAGTACATTTTTTAAAAAATTAGAGAAAACTCTGAAACAGACCAACACTCCAAACAGTCCACAGCTAAGGTGGGGTGGACAACATTTTTGTGGCTGGGATAATGCTTTAAAAGTGGCTTTCAAGGCCTATAATTGTGATACAGCAATTGTAGTGGAGAGGACAAGAGTGAAATGTTCAGCATCTTTTTGTGAAATGTTGAGAGGCTAAAAAATAGGGGCATTAAATCTATCACAGGCTTAACACACCTATTTTGTGCCTCATTTCCCTGCCCCACTCCCCAAGAGACATTGCCAGATGTTGCTGTTTTGATGCCACATTTCAGTGGTGTAAACTGGGGAAGTTCTGGATGTGAGCTCAGCAAACAGGCTTAAGGGCAGGGGCTACCCCGATGCAGAGTTTACCTTTAGGTGTTTCCTGTAGTTGTTGTACACAACTGCTAAAAAGACTGACATGAAAATGTAGGTGTTGATTATAACATAGATTATGAAAAATAAACTGTACCACCAGCTGAAGTCATAAGCCGGCATCCTATAAGGAAGAAAGAAAATGTGCATTAAATATATTAAGAAGAAGGCCCTAGTGGTTTCCAGAGAAGCAAGTGGATGGGTGGCAATGGATGAGAATGCTGAAAGCATTTTTCCCATACCTTGAATGGGATCACAGAATCACCTGGGCTTTTTAATGGGATTTATTTAGTTTTATAGCATGACATGTAAATCTAGCCATTGTGGTTCATTGCTTAGTGGGATAAATAAACCCAGACAATTGTGGCTGATTTAAGCTAGAGCTAAACCATGATTTGAACCCAACCATACACATATCACTATACAGGTGGATGTCCATGGTTTTGTTGATAACTATAGCTGAGAAATTGTTGTCTGTAGTCAAGAGTGTCATGTATCCATGGTTTTTGATGCATAGTTCTGATCTGTTTGCTATTTTGAGCATGTGCAGAAGTCCACAGCTAGCCTCTATCCCTGATATCCAAGCAATCTGCATCTTCTGACTTTACACAGTCATCCTGTTCCAGTATGTTACTTCCTTCACAGTATTTCTTTAGTCTTTGTTTACTGTTTACTTTAAATAAAATGGAATGGGAAAAAGAAGATCTGAGATGGCCATGCTACAATATTCTTATCTTTGCTTACAGTTTTGGTAATTTTCCAGTGCTCCTTAACCTAATATTTCAATTCCCAAAGGCTCAAGGACTTGTTATCTGTGATTTTGGTATCCATAGTTATATGCTGGAACATAAACCCCATGAATAGAGGTCCATCTATAGTCATAGCTACTGCACAAAACTGATGCAATAGTCATATATCTACTCCCCAGAGGAGGTAAATATCTATAATACGGTTCCAGAAGTTGCCTAGGTAACTAATTCTTCCTCTCAGTGACCACCCTTTCTGAGCCAAAATATTTCCTCTATCTAATTTCCAAATGAAATGCAGGGAGCCTGGAAGAAGCAATTTAGCCCTGTATAATCTTCACATTCATTACATGTTTATCTCAGCTCCCCATCCTCCAGTATGAGCTGAGGATTCAGATTAGGACTGTTTCACTCTGAAAATGGCAGGGGAAGGGCAATGAATAACTGCACATCACCACAACTTAACAACCACTTCAGGTCTGAAGAGAGTAGAATTACCTACATGATGTCTGGGCTATTTGCTGTGGTCACCAGCACGTACATATCAAATACAACTTCAAGATAATTTGTAAAATATGGCAAGCCTTCCAGGGTCTTCAAATTCCTTCAAACAAAAACAATCATGTATTTAAAAAATGAGGGATTGCAAAGACACAGGAGAAATTAAGGCAAGCTGCTTGAGCTATTATTTAGGAGAATACCTCCCACCCACCCCTTCCCAAAAGCAATTGCACTGATGCTAACCTGAGCACCCGTACCTGTCTCCAAACAGCTTCAGAGCCATGAGAGAAAACATCAGAACACTGAACATGAACAGCAGAAAGACATAGGTGATCTCAGGCAGAGTGTTCCGGATGCTTCGAAATGCTCGCCGGATCTGCCAAAAAGAGCATCTGTGTTCCACTATTACTTGTGTGATAACCTTTGCCTATAGAGTTAGATCCAGCTGCAAGATATCTCTATTTTAACCTGAAGGAATGATCCAGCAACCAGTCCCTATCTCCAAAGTTGAGATTTTTCAGACAGTTGAGAGGTTTTATATTCCAGGAAATGAATGGGATGAGGTGCCATTCCCCAAATCCTTGGAACTGTTTTTCTAAGGGATCACTAGAACCACACTGCAAAAATCAATCAACCTTCAAGACTAGTTTAGCAGGTCACATTCACTTTATGCCATGCAAAGGAACCTCCCATCTATACAAACAGAAGCCTCTTCAGGACAAGTCAACTCTCCACCATACCTACTGGCTGAGGACACAGCAAGTTCTGAATCCTTGTTTCGTCTATACACTTAAAACCAAAGCAGCTGTAATGGTTGATACCAGCAGCTTAATTAATTTGGCTCTGATTGTATGCATACATATATAAGTAGAATTTTTTTTTAAAGTAGCAACAACAAGCCTTGAACCCATTTCAGTGTTCTGTAACAGCTAATAATTAAGCTTCTTTAGTTTCCAAATTCTCTACAAAAATTGCACTCTTACAATTATTGTATCTATAGAGGAGAGCCTTCATACATTCGGCACTTATAAGCACATAGACCTCTCTGCTATAGGCATCTGCAGAGACACCAGGAGGCAGGATGAGTTGGTGAAATCTATGGTGAAATCTATCATATGTCAACTGAAAATATGGATGCAGCTTTATAAGGCAGACTTCAGTTTTGCATTAAACCAGAGAGGACGATGTTGCCATGGAGATGGGCATTTTGAGCATCACATTTCAGGTACTTCACAACTAAGCTTCATGCTCAGAGCAGTTTCAAATACAGAAGGAACAAACAACATAGAGAAGTCATACTTCCTGTTCCATTATATGTCAGGTACAGCTGACATGCAATTTTTCCCCACTTGTCCTTCCTGGGGAAAGTACAATTTTTCAATCTATGTTTTAACTAAAAGAAACACAAGAATGATGCATAGGGGAACAGGACTTGCATTTTCTGTAGCTTCCACCTCAATACTGTTCTAGACCTCTTCAAATTAGCCACTACCATCCCCACATGCAGACTTCCCAATACCCTCCACAAGCCAGGCCAGCATGTTCTTGGCTTTTGGAGGCTCAACAATATCTTACTTCATGCTTCAGCTTTCCCAAAGTTAGGCCAGGTTAAGCCTGTCTATTTGGACAGAAAAGAGAGAGAGGAAGAAAAAATTTTCAAAGAGAAATGGAAATATCCTCTAAAGTGCATACACATAACCACAGCAACAGCATTATTTATCTACTAACCATATTTAGGACTGCCAAACATGGAAATACCCACCCTAGTTTCCTACCTGACGACTCTCTGCAAAGTTTATTAAGAAGATGGGTCTCATTGGCCTGGACCACCGAACACCATGAATGTTCAAGGCTCTAAGAGTGCCATAGATAATTAGGTCAATCAATGTCATCTAGGATTTGGAAGGAAAAGAAAAAAGCCACTTATATTTAAGCAATCATGTTTAAATAAACACTCAGAGATAGGTAGGGGTCTCTTTTCCAACAAGCTGAAGATAAAATTATGCAAGCATTTAGATTTCACACACAAGATATTAGCATGCTAGAGTCAAGAATCTGACCTCAAAAAATTATACATCTGGGTCTCATACATCAGAGATTTGTACTGGCATCCACAAAGAGAGCATAGTGTAGGAAAAGAGAGTCAACGTTTCATTCATTGGTATTCAGACTCAGAATTAGATTGTCACTTTTAAGTCTTCTGATTTAGAAACATGGGAAAATAGAGTGAGATAAGGACTGTAAGTTAGTTTAGGTACAGAATCTGGAATCCAGAATGAGCAGAATGTACCAATGATTCTCTACATGATTGTATTTAAAACTTCCACCATTGTTGTACCAGCACAACAGGCTATTCAGTTTAAAACAAGGCCCTTGTATATAGAGGACAGTAAAACAAAAGGCATGAGACTTGAGGCCTTATAAAGCAGCCTCTTTGCACATGCAAGAATCCAGCCTAGATATTTTTGAGACATTTGAGTTCCAGATAATGAAAAGTGATAAGTGCTTTTGAATAAAGATGATGCAAGCAGGACCGATTCAGCTTCAGTCCAACACTGAAATTACCCTTGTTGGTTTCATTGCCATTAGCAGAAACTTTTTTTTTGAAATGCAGCATTTGCAGGTACAGTGTTTGTCAGACTACTGCACTTCTTTCTTACCCCAAAGCATAGTTATATGTGCATTTGATGTACCTAAACATGGTTGCTTGAGCAAACAGGAATTGGTGTACAATCGTGGCATCAAAGACACAAGGCAAAAGAACACTTTTATGGCCACCCATCTTAAAACCAAATTCTAGGCAGCTCACAACAGACCCCCTGCTATGATTGTGCTATCAAAATTCAACAGCATGATTTGTGTCATTGTACAAATAAGGATGATAATCTCATCTGTTTTAACTTCCCAAAATCTCAAACCAAAATGGGCTGCCCATCATTTCTCAGTAGTGATGCAAAATCTGTAGAACAGCTTGAACCTTCACCCATTCTTCATTCCTGTATTTATCATTACATTTATACCTCATTTTTCTTCAAGTTGCTCAAAACAGCACACTGGGGAGACATTCTGCTTTCATTTTATTCTCACAGCAACTACAACTACAGGTCAAGAGGGGACTTAACCCACGCAAGACTGAGTGCAGCACTATCAGCAAGCAAGCACAGTACCACTATACTATGTTACAAATCTTTCAATGGCAACCAGGCTGTACTGGATCAGACTTGGGTATGCTTGGAACAGACAAATTTAAATCAATAACATATTGTTTATTTAATAGCATTTCTGGGCTGCCCAATCTCAATATACTACTTTAGTTTCTATTGATTTCAAGCAATGATTTCAGCTATAACTAAGACAATTCACTATTTATAGAAGGCAAGTATAAGGTATAACCCACCGAGACTGTTATCATGATGCAGATGTTCTTTGTATCTTTCCAGAATGTATCACGAGGTGTAACGTGTGCAAAATGGATAAGTCTTCCAAAGAAGACAAAAAGGCATAAGACTTCAATCAGTGATGTAATCTATTGAAGAATAGATAATTTCAGAAATGAATAAATGCTAAATCCAAGTCAAAGGGGAAAAAGTGCTTATCATCATGACCATACTTAAGATTGCTTTAGCACATACATTTTTGTTGAGTTCTTGGTGCTGAGTTTGGTTGTTTGTTTGCGAACGTTTCATCACCCAACTTGGTAACATCATCAGTGTGAGTGACTGTGGGGTTTGCTGCCTGTTTATATAGAATAGCTTGCCCTGCCAATTTTGGTGGGGGTGTGGTTTCCTCCTTGGTGGTTCCTTGATTAGAGTACTGTTTTCTGCCTGATTATTTGTCTGATGTTGATCCCTGTTTATCTGAATGTTGGCTACTGGAGGGGAGGTGTCCTTGTCTTGTTTCCTTTCTAAATTTTTTATTGTCTCTTGAATGGTCTATAAATGTGGTTTATCTCTATCTCCACACATACTTTTACAGCTTTTAACTTCCAAGTATTGCCTGTTATATTTTGTCACATACTTACCAAGAAAGGAAGTGGGTACACAGCTGGCTCTTCAAATAGTGCAAGTGCCAGGTCTACAAAAATGAAGAAGTAGGTAACTGCTTGCATGGTCCAGTGGTTATAGAGATAATAAAGCCTAAGTAAAGAAAACTTATGGAAGTGATTGGAACATTGGTAAAAAAGCAAGTGGCTTCAAACAAGAATCCTCAGCCTATTCTAAACAATTAAAAACTATTCTACAATTGTGGATGTTGCAAAGACTATGAACTTGTTCTTCAACAAAATATGAGACATTGTTCTCAACATGGCATAAAAGCAGATCTTTGATATTACTCTGAAGTCATTTCCAGGCCAATAAAAACAACATATATGTCCTTTCCAAACTTGGGAGAAAAAATACTAGGGGAGCCAAGATACCTTTAAGAAATATTACGTAATTTCTGTTCCAGATTTCATGTTAATTCTCAAGGACTTCTTAAGTAAAATAAAAGGCCCTAATCTTATTATTTACTATTACAATACTTAGAAGCAAAGGAACAACAACAAAAAGCATGATAAAACAGAATCAAATGGTACATGGAAAGGTTTGGAAAGGCCTGATTGGAGGAGATCTTATCTGACCCTGCACACTGCAGCAAATTACCGACTATCTCCAGAAGAGTATAGCACCAGCCTTAGCCTGAAGACCTTCACAAAGCCTCTGTGTATAATTAAAAGTAACAGAACCAATTACCAGTTACTATCTTGCCTACTGTAGCTTAAACCCACCAGATCTAATCTTCCACAAAAACAGGGGACAAGTTATTGAGAACTTGATCTGGCAACACACAACAAAATAGGCACTAAGCAAGTTTCCCTGCAGAGAGCATTCTAAAGCTGTGGCAGCCCAGCTAAAGTGCTATCCATCTCTCCAGACCAGTGTTTTTCAACCTTCGCAACTTTAAGATGAGTGGACTTCAACTCCCAGAATTCCTCGGCCTTCAATAGTGACCTAGCTTTGCTAGCAAGTACATGGGGCATATTTAATTTCTGGGCATATCTCAAAGACTTAAACATCTCAGAATCTTAGATCTTCACATTACTATTCCATAATGGAAAGTATAATACTGAATTTCTTTTATTAGGCCAAGTTGCTCACTGAGGCACAATGCTTTCCCTATATTTATGTGTTTTATGTGTTTTATGTGTTCTATGGTTTTTATATTTTTAAAGCTGCACTGGGGTGGCATTTAATTTCGTTGTACGAGAAGTACAATGACAATAAAGATTGACTTTGACTTTGATATTAGCATCCTTATATCAAGTATCCAGATAGACTCTGTTGGGCCAATACCAGCTCATTCATCTAATCAAACTATATATAAAACATACATAGACTCAGAAAAAAGCTAACAATTAATTTCAAAACAATAATTATTAGTCTCTTTCAACTTTGTTTTAAAAGAGTATCAATTATTTTTAATTACATTTGGGCCAAAATGTGAAGGGACACTGGTTTCAGACAATTAAAGCACCACAAAGTTAATTTCATTCAATATGACTTATGCTTATGCAGCTTATTGGAGAGTCAAACATTTGGCCATGTATCTTGGAAAAAAAAATTCCCTGCATGATGACTGAGCAAGATGTTATTAAGCATAAGCATTCCAAGACATCTCTTTACACCGCACTTCAGAACTATTATAACCCTGGCTTTACCTGATCGCCTTTGGTGAAGTCTCAAATGGGATGTTCCTATTGTATTGGGCATCATAGACGTATGCCGCTGCCAAGAGAAGGTCCTATTGATAAAATGAAAAAAATAAGTATATTCAATATGGCTGAATTTTGACTGCTGCACTCAGTAGGTAGATTAGCTTAACAATCTTCTATTCCTTTTTTTCTCCTCTAGATCTTGCCAAACTACAACTCCTATTATTGCTCATCACTGACTACTCTATGAAATGGAAGTTGTAGTTCAGCAATGTCTGGAAAGCTAGATGTTCCCCACTTCTGCCCTACAATAGCATTTCATTCTTTAATACTATAAGGCAGTAAGATTACAGCATAGTGTCATATAGTCCCAGCCTTGCTGTAGCTATTGATGTCAGTCAGTGATGTCAGTCATTTATTCACAATATAAATGTAGTGGCTATGTACTAGTGATGGCAGAGTTTATTCTCTATAAAAATCTGTTGCTGAATATGTGACATTAGTCCTGTGCCCACATCATGAATAGTAAACATCATTAAATTCAACAGAACAGACTTGTAAATCAACATTCACAGGACTGACTGCACGATAGGCTAGCTTTAGCCCTCCCTTCTGAAGTTTACAGCACAAACATACACAGGGTTTAGAGCTCCTCATGATGTCCCTTGAAAATCAGTCTGAAGATTTAAGAGTGACCTGCTGTCCTAGGTCAGAGGGCTCACAATAAAACATTTAGTGATCCATGTTTTACAGGCCCATGTATCAGCAGGCACTATGCAAGGCAACAATGATAGGGATTACTTTAACCACATGGTTTAGTTATTAAAATGTAATGGTTAACTTTTTTATTACTTTAAGTAGTGGTCTTGGGAAAAAAAAGTCTATTCCTGGCACAAAAATCCTGACTGTTCAAAGAGGTCATCCTATTTAGAATGAGAGTATAAAGTAGGGGATGGAACTGAGTATAGTTCTGTTTTATGCTTATCTTTTATCCATACAATATATAGACATGCTTTAAATATATTGGACAATGCAGCCATTCCAGAGCCACCTGATTTTAGTTTAACCCAACAATCTGGGAGACCTTAAACCAGAAATCTGGGTTTGGTCCAGCTGTTGCCCCAACTCAGCCTCACAGTCATACTCAGGAACTCCTTGAAGAAGCAGTTCCCAGAAAAGAGTGGAGAATCTGTGACCCTCCAAATTTGGCTGAACTTTAACTCTCTGCTGCTTCATCCAGCATGATCCAACATGAAGAATGCTGGGAATTAGAATTCAGCAACATCCAGTTCATTACAGGCTCACTTACTAGTTTCTGAAGAAAGAGCTCTCTCTTGAATGCAGTGAAGCAAGCGTGTGGAAATAGAGCCAGTTCTCACCTACTGTTGGTGTAAAACCCCTAATTCTTTTCACCAAAGCAATGCACACCTTAGAGAAAAAAAGGTACCTTGTTCATCAACTAATCACACTCCTTAGCCACTTGCCACCCTTAATGGAAGCATGTGGATTCCCTTCAAACCTCTGTGGTGATGAGCCCTGGTTGCTGTAGAATGACGCAGCCTCTTTCTATGAGCGTGCAGTACTGCAGAACCCCCAGTTCTGCTATAGCTACAGCCTCTGAAAAAGACTCAAGTGCCCTTGCAACAAAGCACCATTTCAGATGTCCAGAAGTAACTCAAGAACTAGGAGGAAGAATTCAAATGAATCCCACATTAGATTACAAAGATAGCCATTATTGCAGAAATGACTTTTTAAAAAAACTTCCTTTAAGAGCTGAGCTGTGAAACTCCCACCCACTCTTTCTACTCCATTTTTGTTCTCATGTAAAATGTCAAAGGCCTACAGTTCAATTCATCAGAGTGAGCTCTCCCCCAACTTTTGTCCTGACCTTTAGCTCAGGCATCATTCCCACATTTGGACAGGCACCTGAAGCTACCCAAGCACGTAAGGAGCCCTTTAAGTCAAGCACAAATCTGTGCTGTATCTCAAGCTTGGTGACAAGGAACAGAGTGTGTTGAGGCCTATGTAACGTCTTCTGCACCAGCAGGAAAGTGCCTGGAATACCTGTGAAACTCAGAACTATTGACATGACCCATATCTTAATCTCCAAAGCAATCTCAAATTGTATGCCTGATTTAAACACTACTAAACTGACAAAACTTTGAAAATAAGGAACAAAACCAAACAAAGCATACATCAGCAAATCTTCGAGAGAAAAGGAAACACAATTTGGGTGAATGTGTAAGTACTTGTAATCGTAAGGATATACAAAACATTTTAAACATTGATATTCAGTATTTCTATCCAAAAATACATTTCTGCAGATGGAAGTAATTACTTTGTTAACACAGTTAAACAAATGGAAACCAAATCTGAGTAAAACAATCCTTAAATAAAGGATTTTTTCAATGTCTGCTGTTGTGTTTCAAATAAAAATATACTTTAATTTTCCAATATTTTGCTATGGTAAATCCATCAAGTAGAAGAAATTAATCCACTTGTTGTTGTTGTTGTTATGCTAATCTATTAGTCTTAGAGAAAACAGACTGAAAAATAGAATTGGCCCCCAAAATGGTTAATGAACACAACATATTATATATTCCCACAAACTCTGGTAAGTATCTCCTTCTCAAAGATGCATACAGCAGGGCAAGTGATGGGTCTCAGAGCATCTAACATGGTTGATCACTATACAAGGTCTAATTTTAAGAACTAGCCGCAGGACTCATTCCCCTGAAGAAGGGAAGAGCAAAGTTCTGGTTTGCTATTTGGGGGGAGGGGCTTCCATATTTTCCCAAAATTGTACAACACATATAGAAGATATAGCCTCTTTTCAAATCCAACATGTCATATTTTTGTTTCTGATACTCTCATCCATGTTATCCCATAATGGCTGCTTACCTAGCATGTCTGATAAAGATAATCTCTCCTTATTTCTAAGCTCCTTCTTAAATTCAACATTTCCCATTAATGGAGTGATATGGCATGCCATTTCTCTATTACTGCCACAAAAATGACATGGACATGCCTCCATATTCACTAGGAATGGAGCCTGACTTGAGGGAATCACTTTAATGGTTTAATCCAGGCTTTTCTAATTTAGATTTCAGAGATGTTGGGTTACAACTTCCACCATCCCTAGGCAAGATGGAGTCAAATACATGCAAAATATTTGCTCATACTTCTGCCTTATTGGTCTCTTTTCATTTATAGCCTCACTGTCAGGAACAAATTTCATTTAGAAGTCATCTGTCTTCAGTGATGGAACTGGGAATGTACACATGGACTAATTAGATGTCTTCTATTCATTCCTTGATCAGATTAAGATTCATTTAGCTTCTGTGAAATTGTTGCATTTATGCTCTGATCACATTTAAGACTTTATTGTGGAAACTTATTTTTGTTGCTCACATTGTACCATAGTGCACCATGCATGTTATCCTTTTAGTTATTTTTTTAAAAAATAACCCACTTTTGAAGCTGCCAGAACACAATCCATTTCAGCTGTTCCTGTGGAAGCACTACAGTTTTAGAAAAATGCAGCCCTTAGTACTTGGGTGGTAACTTTCACTAGAGTAGGATGCAAGGGGACATGGTTAACGTTTGCCATGCACCATGGTCTTTGCCCCCCACCCTTTACAATAGCTACTATTTAAACTGGAAAAAGCAGAAATACCAATCATATGCAACTGCCTTATCAAGTCCATTTGTCCATGTAAACTAACATTGCCTACTTTGTGAGTGTCCAGTGATTCAGTAGGTAGCTGTCACAATGGTGTGTGTGTGTTTTCATTGGAACAACTGAAGAGTCAACCTAGGACCAAAACACATGCTCTAATACCAACTATCACCCCTGCCTAGCCAGGCAAGAAACTGGTGAGCCAGCAACAGTCTGTTTTATTTGTCCATTCTATGTTCCTATTGGAGCCAGTCTGGCACAGTAGTTAAGGCATCAGGCTAGAAACCAGGAGACTATGAGTTCTAGTCCTGCCTTAGGCACAAAAGGCAGCTGGGTGATCTTGGGTCAATCTCTCTCTCTCAGCCCTAGGAAGGAGGCAGGGGCAAATCACTTCTGAAAAACCTTGCCAAGAAAATTGCAGGGGCTTGTCCAGGCAGTCACCAGGAGTCAACATTGACTCAAAGGCACCCCCAATAAGAATAATGTTCCTATTATACTTATCAAAACAGTTATACCCAGCTAGTTACAATTGGTTAAACAGTCTTGAAAAATGATGTATGTGTCCAGGTCTGTGCATGGAGCTTCAAATGGCCTGCACAACAATGTGATGTGCTGGAAGAAAAAGCCAAATGCATTTGGGTTTTGGCTCGATCAAGAGAAGTGTAGTTTCCAAATCACAAAACCTAATAAGTTCATTTTATTTGAGTTGGTCTGAGCCCCACACTTTAAAAATTACTTAAAAACAAAAGATTCAGAGAAAGGCAAAGAGGATGTGCAAGGGACTGAAAAACCAAGACCTAAAAGGAGATATAGAAGAACTGTGTATGGTTAGCTTTGAGATAAGGCAACCTCAGGGCATATAACATTCTGTAGGTACCTGATTCTCAATTATCTGAGAATGCAAGATAGAGAATAAAGCTTACAGTAATGTTTGAACCAGACCAATCATAGCACCCCATCTGCAATATGAACAGCGCAGCCCATTCCCATTCAACAAGCTAAGGCAAATGCCTAGGTCAAAATGGCCCCACCAGTCTCATCAGCAAAGACCACGTGCAGATTGAGATCCAGCCTCTCCTATGATTAATTATAGTCAAATGCCTCAGATTTGCAACTTTATGTCTTGGAAAAGTAAGGCTTTAAAAAAAAATGGAATCTGGAAAAGAAAGTTATTTTTTCTGTGATGGGAACAAATCAAACCACCAAAGAAACTTTTGACAAAATCCAGTTTATTACAAGAACGCAACATTCCTATGATGGAGAAGGCATTCTTGGCCTTTGGGGCGGCTTTCTCTTTCAGTCAGGACATTTACAACAATCGGCCTCTTCCCATCTAGGATCCACCCAAACTGCCAACACTCTCAACTAGCAGAGATAGTTGTTAGAAATTATGGAAGTTTTACAGCTCAACAGCTGCCAAGATCTAATAGCAAAAAGACCCACTACCCCTATAAAACAGGTGTGCCACCAGCTGTTTCATGGTTACGAAGAAAGAAACTTACTTAAACTATTTTTAACTAAAGAAGTACAACCAATAGTAGCTATTTTGGCTTACAAGGGAGGAAAAAGCCAGCATCTCGTTTCAACCAGCCAAAATACATAAAAGACCGTGGGTGCTTTTGAATTCGTCAGAGATGTCCCCTCCTTTGCCATTTTAAGTAAAATGGGATTGAGTCCAGGGCCTCCCTTGCACAACAGCAGTACCTACCCCTGCAAGCCTACAATGAGGCAGGATCTACTACAATGCATTAGGAGAGGCAACTGTCAGAGGAGGCACAAAAGCCAGGGCCATTAGCCTCCTCCTGGCTCCCTCTACCTATGTCAGACTACAACTCCCATCATCCCCAAACTGACTGGGGAAGATGGGGCTCACAGCCGGACAAACCGGGTGGGGCAAAGTAAGAGAAGGCTGCTTGGCAAGCACCCTTGCTTCCAGCGCTCCTTTTACAGTATTCGCCCCACCCAACCAAGGGCTCCGGCCGCGTCTCTACTTGAGCCAACCCGGGCCAAGGAACGCGTCGAAAGCGTCTGGCTCAGCTTGCCGAACTCTCGTAAGCTTGCAGGAAAGTAGTATGCAAATACAGAGCAACAATGGAGCTCCCCCATTCAACACGGACGCGGTCTCCCCTCCATCCCCACCCGGTTTATTTGTTCGTAAGGACAAACTTTTGGCGGCACCACAGACGAGCAAAGACTACTTCTGCCCGCCTGACGACTGAAGCGGAGGACGGCCGGCAACCGACAACTCCATCCCCAGTAAAGGCGCAGGGTGCGAGTCCTCTTGAAAGGCGCCTGGGGATGCCCAAATAACTGCACTGTACGACCTTCCGCCTGGTGCTCCGTGCAAGAGGGGCGCTATACAGTAGAGGAAACTATTTTGCACGGCAGGAGCGCATTTAGGGACAGAGCAGGGGGAGCACGACCACGAGAAACAGCCCAGCCGCAGGGTAGGGAGGAAGGGGTGACAGGACCTTTCGGCCTCGAGTCGGACGCCCGAGCAACGCGGAAGCTGCAGCCCCCGAAGATGCCCCCCCCCACGCCACCACCCCCTAACAGCCAGTCTGACGGGGGCTACCTCCTCCTGCAGCGAGTCGCCCATGGCTGCTTTAGGCGTGGCCACGGCCAGCCGCCCCGACGGCAACGCGGCAGGCGGCAGCGGCGTCGCCTGCGTTGGCGGGATCCCCGATTGACTTCGACCGAAAAGCTTCATCGCGGAGGAGCCTGGCCGAGGAGTTTTAATCCCCGGGCGCACGTGACCCGGGACGGCGGAAACAGCTCACAACCTGGCAATGGGGAGCGGGATGGGGGGAGAGAAGAGAGCGGCCGAGGGGCCGCCTGGAATTCGCGGGATGTGGCGCTCCGTGCAACTTGTGAATGGGTGAAGCTCGTGTAAAGTTCCTTAGGGCAACTTTTCTATTCCAAATCAGATACTCTTTATATTAGACGACTAAATTTCTTACCATCTTGATCTCCAAGGGATTGCCTTGGCGCGCAGGGTTGTTTTTCATCGTATATCCAACACTGATAATGAGTTTTCTCTTCTTCAGCAGGAAAGCCGGCGGGCAGCCACGTTTATTCTGAAAAAAGTCTCACCGACTTTGGGGTGAAGGACTCTGGGGACCGCTGATTCCAGAGTTCACGTCTATAAACTGTACTGGAGCGCCCCTCCTCCTGAGCCAATGTACCTTTTACCAAAATAGTTAAAGGTCTGTGGTGGGGACCAGGAATTGTATCATGAGGTTGAGATGATAAAACGGAGCACACAGAGTGGCTTCTGGGGACTGGACCTCAAGTGAATTTGAGAAAGGGAAGTGAAAAAGAGAAGTGTCAAATCTCAGTAGGCAATTAAACAGGTTTTTATGTGCATTTTAAAAAATTGTGGTTGTATGTTTCTGCATGTGTAAGAACAGATGACAGCTTTCCTCAAGCTGGTGCCTTTCAGCTACCTGGATTTCAATTCTCCTAATTCCCAGTCACAGTGTCTTGGAAATTGAGCCCAACTCATTTAGGAGGGATTGTAGAAGGCTGATGTGTGACCAGCAGATATGACCCTTTCATTCCTTCCTGGAATATCCAAGGGTGAACTTCTTCATCCAAATGAAAAAAAATCTCAAGCATCACCTCTTGCTTTTTAATTATATGACATTAAAACTACTTCACAGGAGAGCTCTGCTGGATCAGCTCAAGAGATCCATTTATCCAACATCTTGATCCCAAAAGGGTCAGAAGAGCTAGTGACTTGTTATGTCATCACACAAACTTACGTCATTTGTGTGACAATGTTATTGCGTGCATGGTATTGTGGTGGCTTCTACCGGATGGTTAGTGGTCTGCCTAGCCGATGTGCTTCTGGCAAAGCAACAGACAAGTTCTGCAGGCAAAATTTTTCCCCTGCTTTGGCCATTTAGCCTCAGTTTTTTTTTCACATATTGCATTAAGGCAGGATTTAAAAGAGTTGATTGAATAAACCAACCTAATCTATGTTCACATGGTAGTAAGCAGCCATTAATAGTTTACAAACTATTGTGAGTTCACAGAGTTAAGGCATGAACAAGTAAATTATATTCTGATTTAAAGTGATGGGTGTACCGCACAGGCCTACTTGGCAGAAGGCTACACATTAAATCTCTGACATCTCCTATTTTAAAAACAAAGGTCAACAAAGAGGACTTCCAATATCTAGCATGAATTATACAAATTGATAAAGGCAGCTTTCTGTATTTCTTCCCAAATGATTACATTCCCCTTATATCTAAGAACTACTGCATGATTGAAATTCAGCTTTTACAGGTTCTCTTTCCATAGATGTGAAAGGGATTTAGCTTTATCTGTTGAATTTCTACCTAGCATGAGCCATTAATGATATAAAATCTGCCTGAAAGCAACTGTAGTAGTTGGCTGTAGGATAAAGGGATGACTGCTGGCTAATGAAAATAAATGCATGTATTTGTTTTAACCACAAGTTAGATGCTGCATTATATCAACATTCTCAGCTTGTGTGTCCTGCAATACATAATTGCACCTGATCCTACCATTCCCCGTAGCACTCTGAAGTTTTTAAAAAATGAATGCTAATTATTCAGATATGAATAATTTATTTCCTATTTTGCACATCCTACCACTTAAAAGGAAAGGGTTCTTGCATCAACTTACAAATAAAATGCACTAAAAACCAATAGTCAGAAAACAAACAATAAAACAAGAAAATTAAGAAGGAACGTGATCAGCTAGAAACTAGCAATCAGGGAGCATATTATATTATTAGACTTATTTTATTAAGACTATCTTTAACTCACTCTTCAGATAAAAAGGCTCTTTAAAAGGCTTACAAAATCCTGTAATAAGACTGTCTCTGCTTTTATGTCATTTCATATAATTAATCTAAATGATGTGACAGAAAAGGAAAGGGACTGGGAACATGAAGAGATAAAACAAACTCAGTAACTAGGTCTTTGTACGAATTCCTTGTAATTACAAATTCCTTGTAATAATCAGATGGGAATACTTTAAAGGAGAAGAGAAGCCAAAAGTTGCTGAACCCTTTGCTGCTGGTTCTACTTTAGTCTATCCCTCTGGTAAAAGAGCTGCCTTCTCAGCAGAGCTGATGGAGTGACCCTGCTTTCTCTTTCCAGGGCTGCAGCAAAGACTTAGAGCAATTTAGCAATATATTCTCTTTGAAGATGTGATAGGCAGAGACATAAAAAGTAGAGATGAAAAACACCATGTTAAAAAAAGTTCATCTTTTTATCTGCCCGCAAGAATGAAAGCAGCATCCAATACTATGAAAAGCACTGATAGCACCAGAACAAAAGGTCTGAACGTGTACTAAGTTGCATCTGTGGAGAGATAATTGCAACATACTCTGTCATACATGTCTATGCACAAGTATGAAAAGCAAAGATAATAAGCCTGGGGCATCTGGCAGGTGGTCAAAAACGTCAAGAGGGCAATCACAATCACTCGACTGAATCCTTGCCCCTACTTTACATGTGCAAGTTAAAAGGACTGGGGCTTTGATCGTGGGGGTAAGGTTGCCATCTTGACTTTTTTGACACCCCTCATGGACAGCCCTGCTACAGATGGTCTTTTTGTGGTTCAGTTACTTCCAATTCTTTGTTACCTGAAGAACATCATCTTGCCAGGAATATCTGTCACTAACTCCTTCTATGAATTTTTGTAAGCTCACGCTTGTGTTATTAGTAATAACATCTAGCCACCTTGTCCTCCCTCAGCCTCTCAATTCCCCATGCATTCTGGTACTTAGATTATGTGCAATTCCCAACTACACTCAAATCCATGTATGTAGAGCTACATTTATATGGCTAACATGTTTCAGATGTTGCACTGAACACACAGATAAGTCATTAGAGCAGTGTTTCTCAACCTTGGCCATTTTAAGATGTGTGGACTTTAACTCCCAGAATTCTACAGCCAGCCTGCTGGCTGGAGAATTCTGGGAGCTGAAGCCAAACATCTTAAAATGGCTGAGAAACATTGCGTTAGAGCCAGCTCAGGAGTTGGGGGAAGAGCAGGGTTGGAGATGCAGTTTTCTCTTCAAATGCAACTTTCTTAAACTAAGAAACTAAGCTGTATTTTAATGTGCAGTATCATGGAAATAACAATTTCCAAATATTTGTTCATTGTCCAACAGTTACCTCAATTAACCAGACACAAACAGGAAAACAAACAGTATTTTGCAATTGCAAACCATAAATATTTGATCAAATGTGGTGCCTCACCAGCAAACAGGCTGAGTGAAGGACCCTTAATGCAAAGTAACTAAACTCTTATGCCAAAGAATAAGCAATTCCTGTACAACCCCATTATTACAAGAAGTAATAGTTTTCACCACTGACCTTTAGGTTTCAAGGCTTCTCCTAACTGGCATGAATTTACCTTTATATTTTCCAGAACTTACTTAATAATCTCCTTTTTAGAGTTAACCCAACTGACACCATCTTTAAATTCTCTAACAGCAGGTGAGCAAAATTGGTCTTACGTATACAATGGTGGAATTACTAGCAGAGAAATTGCTTTTGCCAACTTCACATATGTAGTTTTCTCATATGTGAGGCCTACAGTGGGTTGTGCCCCCAGGAAATTATTTTAGAACAGCAATTTTTGTCTTTTCTTTAATCAGACCCATATATGTTTATAGTTTCCTTATGCGCTGGTTGCACGCATAGGTAGTTGGCTGCTCTCAAAGACATACTGTAGCTACAGAAGATAGTTGCAAAGTTGGCAGTTTTTGTAGGCTGTGGTTAGTGCTTGGCTTCAGTTCGCTGTTTTGTTTTATTCCTTTGCCATTGGTGGGACTTGGCTTTCTCAAAAAGGAAGTTTGGCATTTCAGTGAGTATAGTGTTAATTCTCTGGGCAGTACTTTGGGAATGCTGAGGAAGCATTTTATCTGCATGAGGCCAGAACACAGCAGGGGTTTACATAGGAACAGTACCAAAATGTTAATTCAGTTGTACTTAAAGAGGGTAGACCCCTGCCCCCCTCCCAGCAGTGGATTACTATAGACTATTCCTGATCTTATTTAACTGATCTAAGAGTTATAGGGCACCTTAAAGGCTAAAATATTAATAGTAATTACTCTTATAATGCATTTAGCTAAGTTATCTACTGTGGTAGGGAGAAAGAAAACATTATTGCAAGGTGCCAAGTATCCCAGCATTCTAAAACTTCCAGAAAAATTGAACAGCTGTGGTTACAGGACCCATTTACCTACTGCTTACATAATAAGAAATTACAAAACTACTTCTCTGGGTTTGCATGTCACATTGAACCATAAACTAACCATATGGGTTGGGTTTGCACAACACATTAGGCAAAATAAGGTTGGCTAGTCTCTAGCTCAATGTGAGCCCACAAGCTGAACAGAGCCTGTTTGTGTATTCAGGATTCCTATCAAGTCTCATCAAGTTAGGTAAATCTGCATAGGATTAGATGTAACTATAATACTGTAAATAATATTTAGGGCAAAAGAAAAATCTGGTCACAGTGAACATGGCCAGTTTGAATGGTACACCAGTCTTCTCCAACTTGGGGCTATTTAGGAATGTTGGGTTAACCCAAAACATCTGCCTGGCATCAGTCTGAGGAAAGTTGATGGCCAGGATAATATTTATTTATTTATATTTCAAATTTAGTCATCGCCCATCTCATTCAACAAGAGACTCTACAATAAATAAGAATAAAAACCAATTAAAATACAATAACAGTGATCAAAAATAAATAATATAATCCAAGGGATAGATGGTATAAATAAATTATTGACCTCCAGGAGCATCTTCAGGGTGCTAACCATTCCCAGGGTTGGTTACTCCTCCTTGACCCCCATGCAAGCTGGCAGAGCCAGGTCTTCACCCCTTCCCAGAAGGCCATCTTGTAGGAAAAGGGCGCACATGTCAGCACCATGAAAAGCTCTTGCTGCAGAAGCAATCCTGATCTCTAAGAACAGAACTGCCTCTTCAAGGAGACTGCAAGTATATGAAAAGGTTTTCAGTGAAGTCTGATGGTTTTGAAGAGTATTTCACTAGAAGTAAATTGGAATTGGTTTGAAACATAGTTTCAAATCTCTTCAGATCTGTTTTAGAAAATATTTTCATAATCTTTTGATCATTCACATTCACTGCTGTTATCTTAAACATACTTAAAAAGAGTTTAATCAGGTTTGTAGTTCATGAGATGGCAGCATCAGGCTGACCTTGTTAGAAGCTAAGCAGGGTTGGCTCAGGTTAATATTTGGGTGGGAACTATCAGAGAAAAACAGGGTCGTAGGTTACACTGGGAAGTCTAAAAGATATTCTGGAAGAAAGCAAAGTCAGACCACTTCTATACTGTTGCAAAGAAATTGCACAGATGTGTTCATGAAATTGACAAAGTTGACCTCAACTTTTACACCAATACATTCTTGCTAGGAAGTAATACAACTTGTACGTATTTTCTCAGATGTAAATTCCACCAAACTTAATGGACCCATTCAGTCAATCTTCTCCAAGTTCCTCTTCTTTTGCTCATTGTGCTAAGCCATGCTTTGCAAACTCTGGTTTGTTGACAAGTCCCAAATGGCTGGATTCACATAATATGATGGGCCAGGCAGCAACCTTCTTGAACCACAGATACATTTAGCGTTTTGAAAGCACGGGGGGGGGGGGGCATATTCACAATACAGTTGCTGTTGGAAACTTGGTTATTCACAAGATGGCTGCCACAGTCAGTCCCAAATGCCCCTTGACAACTAGCCTCCAAGGTCTTCTCTATCATCACAAAGGAATCTTTGTAGGTTTGAAAGTATTTTTATAAATAGGCTATAGGCTGGTACTTTGCTTTGCCAGCTTCTAATGTAATGTTTTTATTTACTTTTTCTTTTAAAGATAGGAATAGGACAGAGAACTTGATGGGGCACCAAAGGTGACATCAGCATGCACATTGGTGGCCAACGTCACAATGTGTACCCTTTATCATGAATTGTGGTTTATAAATCACTGTTTGGATTCACATTTCAAACTAAGCTGAAGCACCATGTATTTAAATCAATGTTTTTCAAACTTGGCAAGTTTAAGATGTGTGGACTTCAACTCTCAGAATTCCCCAACCAGCATGCTGGCTGGGGAATTCTGGGAGTTGAAGTCCACACATCTTAAAGTTGCCAAGCTTGAAAAATATTGCTATAAAGCGACGTGTGTACGCGTAATTTTGTTTACTCAAAGGGAAACCTCGCTGATTTCGATAGTTGTCCGCCTCAAGGATAATTGCAGCCTAACAGCCGCTAGAAGGAGCTGCGCAAAAAACATTCCTCGCTTTCTCAGTCGGCGCGAGAGCGAGACAAAAGTAGTTTGGCACCTGGCGGGCACCATACTAGATTGAAGGTGAATGGCAATGGCGCTGAGCTTGGAGCCCTTGTCGGATCGCAGCGTAAAGCTAGCGGTGCTGCTAGCCTTCGCTTCAGGAGTGCTTGTTGGGTGGCAGGCGAACAGAGCGCGGAGGTATTACCTCAACTGGCGGAAGCGACGGCTGCAGGACCAGCTGGCGACAACTCAGAAGAAGTTGGACCTCGCCTGAAGTGGTGAGGGCAGCAGCGCGAGAATGGTGGCCGGGAGGGGTCACGCTTAACGTCTGCGATCTTTTATTCGGAACGACCGTGTGCCTCTGGCCCTTTAACCCTAGGCTGGGGTAGTGAAAAGCACTGAAGATGTTATCTAGCCGGGTAATGAAAGGTTTGCAAGAAAACAGCCAAGCTCAGAGAACTCCAGGGACTCCACAGTAGTGAAGTTTCACGTGATGATTCCTGCGTTTCAAACCTGGTATAAAGAGAAATAGGCCAGGTTGCAGCTCCCAGTTGCTCAAATAGCTATCACACTTAATTTTGGCTCTGGTTTTACTTTGCCTTTTTTTTTTTTTTTAATTAACGAAGTAACTGTTTATGGCTCTTTACATCACAGTTAAGACATAAATGCTATATGTTATGATTTGTACTTTTTTCCTCGGAGAGTTTTTGTGCTTTGATACTAGTGATAAGTCCTGAGGAATTCAAGCATACCTTGCCCATTATAATTTTATGCGAAGAAGAAGACCATTTTCTGTATACGTTTTGCCTACCTGAATGCTAGTGTTCTGGGAGACCTTTGGAGGGGGGGAAGATAGTTACCCAAAGCTGCTCATTTTGCAATAATTTGACCATACCTTGATAAACTTACAGTACTTTCAGAAATTATTTTGCCATTACAACTTTGAACCTTATTTAGTGGGTTACAATTTCATACAGTTTCTTGAGAGCAACTGAAGTTGAACACATTGCAGGTCTACTTCTAATTAAACCTACATAGGAATGTATTGCTTTTATATTGAAAGTATGCTGATTTCTAAATTCAAGGACTTGTTCCAGTTTAAACGTATTATATATAGACATATTGTTGTCAGGGTTCCTGCAACATTTCAATTGACAGTTGTACCAAAGTCAACAAACTTCTCAGTGGTTGGAATTGTGGTGATTTCCTTAATGCTGTTTCCACTTACATACTAGAATCACATCCTTTGCTATATATTTTATTTTAACATGTATTCTTTTTCTGTTGTTTCATATTTTAAATTTTGAGAAAACTTTAAAAGGTATATGGAACTGATTCTCATTTTTTTTTTCACTCTGTCAACAGCTGAATACAAAGAGAAGCCTCAAAAAGAACGTGAATCAAAAGTTTTCATATTTTGATTATATTAATGGACTTCTTAAAATATTTTCATGCATAAACTTGTTTTGGAGATATTAGTGGAATTACCATTATCTCATTCCATTGGACTGATATTTATGAAAATGTTCAGCATCTGCAGAAGGAATCTATCTGTTGAAACTTATCTGTATGGACAGCTTACAGCTTGCCATTCTTTTCTTGGAAGGTTGATACTTTATGGTATTTGGTGACTGGAATTTCCTAACAAAGTTTAAATATAACAAAAATCAAATGTAATACAGTACATTCTAGCTAAGTTTTTTTTTTTTAAGTTCTTGACTTTGGCTGTGAGAATGAAGAAAACCATAGTTATATCTTAATATGTAATGCTGTACCAACGTATAAACAGTATTAAGTTGGATCCTAAATTTATTGGCCTGGTTCACACAACATGCTAAATCATAATGTGGTCTGTTGTTTGGGTTTACGATATGTGAAGTCAGCCAAATGTGGCTTATTCAATAAATCATATTTAAGCATAGAGCAATGTGTAAACTAAACCTTATATTGAATGTGCCTTTAAAGCTGAACAATTTACTTTAGTGTGATCTTTTATACGAAACAATCTGCCTGATCAACTGTATAAAGGAACAAGGGACTGGAAATGGTATTTATGTATGGGGTAGTACAGTACATGGTATATACAGGGTAGATGCAGTACATAATGAATCCGTAATTTACTACAGAGTCTTATAGACTGCTTTTCTAGTGCAGCCATGAATCAGTTTCAGTTAAAAACCATACAGTACAAGAAAAACTAATGAGAATTTCAATAAAAGCTAGGTAAAATCCAACCCCACTGAACGAGTATACCTCTACCTGGTGGTGAAAAGATAATCTAACTACTCATATATTCAGTTCAAACGTCTGTATTAGTTCTATGATGAGCACTTCATTTTGGGATGTTTGTTCTCAGGTTGAAATAATGACAAAGTAATTGTTTATTTTGCCAAGTTTGTAACAGTTACACATTCATTTTAGCTTGTTTATTGTTAGGCACCTTGAGCATTCAAATAGAAAGTTGGGATGTACATTTAGTTATTGAATATGTAACTCTGTGCTTTTTGTCCTGCCCAAGTGATTCTCTCGCAGAGTGTAAGACGTGGGGTTTCGATTAAGTACTCGGCTAGAATTCCAGAGAATCAGGTTCAAGTTTACCCTCAGGCATGAAAGTTCAAGCCCACCCTACCTTACGTGGAGGTTTGGGGACTAAATTGGAGGAGGGAGGATTTTATAGGCTGCCTATATAATTTCCCGTATTTTTGAGGTCTAATTGGGTGGGGCTGTAAGAATTGTTAAAACCGTCGAATTACGAGAAACATAGCAACGGTATTTTATCGCCTATTCCCTTTCTTACTAGAGCAGATGAAAATTGGTAGTTCCCTCAGCTCTTCCCTTTATGCGGGAACATCCCGCTCCCTCGGCTCTGCTACGTGCTGCTACGCGTAGCGCGGTTCTCTCCCAGCATTGCACAGATTGCACTTTGGGTCTTCGGAACGCCAGTTGATGACGCTGTTAGTTTAGCGCCGCAGCGTTGGTCTCCTTAGCGACCACGGTGGCCGCTCTCTCTGCGCAAGACGGTTCCAGCAGTGGTCGTAGAAATGACCGGCCGGCCGAGCCGAAGAGGCCCCCTGCAGAGCGCGTTGCGTCGGGGCCGAGAGCTGCGGGAACAGGTATCTTTTGGCGTCACCTTCCTCGGAGAGAGCAGATGGAAAAGTGGTAGAGAGAGGAAGTTGGGATTGCAGAAGACAGATTTCCAGTGCGTCGCAATGGTTGTGGCCCTCTGGAGGATGGCGGTTGATGAAAAAAACTCATTTTGTGGAACTCGTGTATGGGCTTGTTTCAGTGCAAACCTGACATGGCTACCCAAATGTGATCCCTCCGATTGTAGCTGTTCAATATGTGAATCCCTAGACAACTAGTCTGAAGTTTACGGTTGAAAACGCGTTTCCTCTAGAAAGCGTTCAGAAGACGCACGTGCAGATTTAAAGAGGGGGGCGGAGACATATATGAAGGCCTTGACCAAGTCAAAATCCATAATTTTACTTGGTTTTTAATGGTCTTTTGAGCCATTAGATTGTAATCCTAATCTGCAAATAAGCACATGGTTTTAGTGGGAGTTATTTTGTATAATAATGTTTTTAGAGACAAGCAACCCTCCTAATGAGATTCTCAACAAAACACTCAGTAACAGTGAGAAAGCATCTATGACCGTAAAATAAGCTAATAGGTTAAAGAAGTTTTCCATTTGTGCCAGAATAAACTTGTGTTCAACGGGGAAAATGAAATAAATAATTACAATTTATCTATAAATGTCAGAAAACTAGAGCAAGTAGATTAATCTGTAAGCCTTAGTAGAATGTTTACTAAATATAGAAGAATGGAGAAATGTTAAGATGTGCAAATACTGACAGAAAGGTAGCTGGTAGTCTCTTGTGAGGAATGGATGTTTGTAAAAAACTAATAGGACTGTGCTTATTTTTTACTTTAAATATATACTTCATTTTTATTTACAAAACAACACAAAGTGAATACAGCAAATAAAGGGTCCAATGTTTTGAGACGATTAGGAAAATAAGATTTGATGGTTTAGCAAAATAAGTTTGATGGCTTGCAAAGATAGAAAGGTATGGCTGATGAACATTAGATTTAGCATTTTATTTCTTTTGTTTATTATTTTATACTCCTTTCCTGAGAGGAAACACCATGATGGATATATATGTATGATGTATTATGTCAGAATAAGCATTTCTATGTAGCATATTTCTCACACACATACAGATGTCCTAGCTGAATTAGTGCAAGAGTTAAAACTGTCACTTAAAATGGAACAAGTAGGTCAGACTGATTAAAGCAGCAAGATCTTGCAGAGGGCACTGCAGTGAAAATTTATGGTTTTTTTAAAAAATCTGTTCAATTGTGTTTGATTCTTGGAGACCACCTGGACAAATTCCTGCTGATTTCTTGGCAAGGTTTTTCAGAAGTGGTTTGCCATTGCCTCCTTCCTAGGGCTGAGAGAAAGTGACTGGAAAAAACTTAAATTAAAAAATTAAAATTAAAAATTAAATTAAAATGAGAATAAAATTAAAATTCTAAGTTCTAAAAAGTACCTAGAACTTAATGCAACTTAGATAAGTGTGTATAGGTTTGTAGCCTTAGTGAATTCCCCCCCCCCCGAAGTTTCTTGTTTCTAATAAAGGGGAAGTTAAGAGTGTAATGATCTGGTGAATATTATTAAAATTGGTCAGCTGATGTGTGTACATGTGTGAATATTAGAGAGTATAGGAAAGTTGCTTTGGAGTGCTGATTTTTATTATAAATACAACATAGAGGTTTCGTATTTAAGTTTTAAATATATGAGGCTGTGCAACTGCTTTCATTCAACAAATTATAATTATAAAATATTTCAGGTGGGAACTTTGCTTCAAGAAAGCAAGGCAGTTAAGGCTCTGGATTCTGAAAAAAAGAAAAGCCTTAGTGAGAGGTAATATACATTTTAACTACAGTATACTTTTGATAGGAGCAAATGTAACATTTTATATGGCACTTCAAATGTAAACAAATTAGCAGGTAATTTAAAAATAGTTTAGACTAAAATCTTAAATAAATTTACCTGGAAGAAAATTTATCAAAAATAATGAGACTCATTTCTACGTGTGTATTTTACTTCAAAGATATATATGAGATGTGAGGAAATCATATTTGTAGAAGAGTGCTCATGAATGTAAATATTTGGGACTGCTATTCAGTGGACTATCTAGAAATGTATTCAATCTTGTGATTTTTCCCATTCATATGCATTATATTTGAATGTCACTATTCAGTATATACTATTACTTTTGAGGTGAATCGGTTCACTTTAATTGCTATGTTGATATGCCTCATTAATTTTACAAATGTTTTATATTGCTTTCACCATGAAAATGCATTCAAAGCTAATTTACAGAGTATTCAGGATTATTTGTTTATGAATTTGTATGCCAGTTACTCCAAAGATTTCAGGTGACTTATATCTCAGAATTATAAAAACCATAAAAACAAGTACCCCCCCCCCCGCCGCACAAACCTGTTAGTATTTATCTACAGTATACATTTCCAATTGTACATTTTTATTTAAGGATGGATCTGTTTCTAGATCAGATCAAAGCCAGGGCAACTACAGTATTCTTTGCAAAAATGATAGCAGCCAGGATGCACCTGGTGGACTTTGTTTCACCTTCTGTCAGCCTGAAGTAGATTTTTGTTGTGGAGATGCTGCAGGAGAATGAGCAATTGAGGCATTGTGCAATTATTCTTCAATCAGGCAAATGTAACAGGTTTAGTAGTTTTCAGCATCAATATGTGTTCTTTTTCTCTATTCACTAGGGACGTGTGCATACAAAAAAAAAAGACAGATTGCTTCATATTTTTCCTGACCATGGGAGCATGTTATTAACATACCTGCTCATTTTGGGATCAGTGTCTTGTTTATTAAATTTAAACACAGTATTATTTGTAGTATTTTGATCAGCATATTTGATGGTTGGGGTAGGCAGCATATAAAATGCAGTCTTTCTTTCTGTTATAGATGTTTGGAGCTGAAGAAGTCTGTGGATGAAAATGCCTTTGCTCTTCAGAACTTAAAGAAAGTAAATATTTAGTGCCACAGTTAATTTATTATATGTCATCAAGTCATTTTCAACTCTAGTGACCACATACATATATATATATATTCTCCATGACAATCTATCCCTAACCTGTTCTTTCTAGTCTCCCAATGGTGCACTCATCGCCACAGTAACTGAGGCCTTGCTGCTGGTCATCTTCTTCTCTTTCCTTCCACCTTTCCCAGCATTAGAACCTTCTTCAGTGAACTAGGTCTTCACAGAATGTGTCTAAAGTAAGATCATTTGAACCTGGTCATTTGTGCTTCGAGTGAGAACCCTGGGTTGGTTTGTTCAATGATCCATTTGTTTGTTTTCTTGGCTGTCCACAGTATTCTCAGGAGTCTTCTCCAACACCAAAGTTCAAAAGCGTCAATACTCTTCCTACCTTGCTTCTTCAGAGTCCAACTTTTGCTTCCATAGAGTGTTACAGGGAATACCATGGCTCCAATAGAAGAAAATATATGTAGCTCAGGGTTGAACTAGAGCCCTTGGTGCTCTCTAAGCTTGGTTGTTTGCCTGAAGACATTTCATTACCCGATTAATGTCATCAGTGCCTCAGTCGGTAATGAAATATCTGCAAGCAAACAACCAAGCTCAGAGAGCACCAAGGACTCCAATACCATGGCTTGCATGATTCAGATCTTTATAGATATAATGGCATTTGAATATCTTTTCCAGGAGGGGCACAATGCTTATCCAAAAATAAGAGAGGGAAGATTCAGAGAGATCGTTTGTTAAAGTATTGAAATTACAAGCTGTTTTTTCCAGGTTCTAGTATATAGCTTCCTGAGTTTCTGTCATTCTAAATTAAATTCATATTTTAATTATAAACAATACTAATAGTCTACATGAGAACAAGTGTGTTCTTTTTCAGCATAAAGAACCATGTGAATGTTTACATGTAATTAGCATATCTTCCTTAAATATGATTTGGAAGCCAGTAAAATGTAGCGGTTAAAATTGAGAAGATTCAGGTTTAAGTCCCCACTTGACCATGGCTCTCACATGGGTGACTTTGGTCCTTCTGTCTCACTGGATTTTTGCTGTGAGACTAAAATGAAGGGAAACCTTCATGTATATCATCTTGACCTCCCAGAGAAATGACGAATATAAATATAAACTAAGATTATATGATTTGGTAAATTTTAATATACATGTGGATTTTCTTAAAATTCTGGTGTGTTTCTATCTCACAGTCAGATGAGCCTGCACCAGTAGGAAATTATAATCAGAGAAAAGAAGAAGAAGAAAAACAGTTGTTAAAGCTTTCTCAGCAGCTTGAAAAACTTGCTGCAATTCTTAACCGGGAAAATGTAACCAAAGACTCCAGCACGTAGGTAGATTAAAAAAGAGATTTAATTTTCTTGTTATTGCCAGTTATCATTGCCTGCTTACATTTAAGCATGGGCACGTGTCAGAACCAGTATAATTATTTCTTACAAGATTGCAAGCAAATGCAGCGTGGATATCTTGTTTCCTATAATATAAAATTAAGATATTTGACAGTATAGAAATTTAAATGCATTCAAAATGCATTTTGCATACCTTTTCGATATCTGTTCCCATTTTGGGGAAGCTGCCTAAACTCATTTAGTGCCAGATGTTGTAGTTTTCAGGAATAAGGAAAATATATGCCTGCCTATTTGGGATTGTTTGGCTTCATTTATTTTATTTTCTAATAGTTCTATTATTTTTTATTTATACATATTAAACATATATATTGCATTTTTAATTGGTTATATTTTTAAATTCTATTTTAATGGTCTTGATAGTGCATTCAGTATTTTTTAAACAGAAAAGTATGATAAAAATATTTTCAGTAAATAAAACAGGAAATTAGGCAAATTATTACCTGTTTTTTCCTAAAAATCCAGAAACATTGATTGATTGATTGATTGATTGATTATTTATTTATTTATTTATTTATTTATTTATTTCCAGTATTTGTGTACTGCCAATTCAAGCTACCTCTTAAGTGTATATATGTACAAACTATGTATTAATTCAAATCAATAAGTGATTTTAAATCACTTAAAATAAGTGATTTTCAAAAGACCAGTTAATCCTGTTTTTATTTCTTTGTTATTAGGAATTTGAAAATGAAAGGCAGCCCAAAGGAACAGCAAGAAAATGAAGAGAGAGAAAATGAAGGAGGAGAAAGTAGACAAGATGATGAAGAGGAGGAAGAAGAAGAAGAGGAGCAAGATAGCGATGAGGAGGAGGAAGAGGAGGAAGAAGAGGAGGATGAAAATAAACTAGACACTTCATTTAATACAGAGTTTATCGCTCTTGGTGATTTTGCTGCACAGCAAGAAGGGGATTTGACATTTAAAGCAAGTAAAATCTGGCATTTCTTGATTCTACTAATTCCACTTATTTTGTCTTTAGTCTTTATCTTGTTCATTGTGATCTGTGCTCCATACCATTTAATGTATCATGGAGAATCAAGACCAACCCATCATTACATACATAACTTTGACCTGGGTCTAGAATATATTTTAGATTGTAGCAAAGGAGCCAAGTGCAACAACAGGTTTTTTATAGGTGTAGTGTTGTAAATCTACCAGTGTTCATTTGATTGAAGTTTTTAATGTTAAAGGAAATATTTTTTCTCAAGCTGAATGGAATATAATTATCATGTAGTGTTTTTAAGTCTTCAAATTAACTTTTTAATATTCTGTTGTTCAGAATATGCACCAAATTATTTGGCTTTCTTTTTATATGCCTCTCTCTAGCATCTTTAGTAACATTTTGCATCAGTTGGTAAAACAAGAATAGTGGTCACTTTTTGATGTTAAGCAAAAATTAAAACATACACCATATATTCAGCATTGTATCAGAGTACAGTACTCAAACACTTTCAATATTAATATACTTATTTACTTTCTCTGTTTTCAATATTGAAGAAAGAAGAAGTTCTTCTTATCATTGAGAAAAAGCCTGATGGTTGGTGGTTGGCTAAAAACTTGAAAGGAGAGAAAGGCCTGGTGCCTAAAACCTATCTTACGGTTGGTATGCTTTTCCCCTTTCTACTCAGTTTTAACTGTTTTAATAATTGTTGGTATGTGTGCTCTTTTGTAAGATGGCAGACTAGCAGCATTGCTCTATATAAAAGCAAAATTGAAATATTTTTCCATAGCTTGCTGTAAACCCTGGATTTTCTGATAGAAGTAAAGCTTGCCCATATCTGAGTTCTTACTATTGATCTTACATGCCTATACAAAAGAAAGACAGGGCCAATATCTCTGGAACCAGTCCATTTGCAAAAATTTGCCGGAAATTGTGTGGATTGTTCACCTATTGTGTTTATTCAAATATTTATAACCTGAGCACTATTCTAAGAATCTTAGGCTGGGTTAAATAAATAAACATCATCTTAACAATTCAAATTCAGCAATCACCACAATGAAGTAATAGAGGTACAGATTTTTACAAGAGATCTGTAGGGCACTGCTGGTCTGGCTGTTAAGTCTTGAATGCAGAAGGTGATGCACCTACTCCTTCAGATGCAAAAGCAATAGTGATGGTGAAGGCGAAAGACTTCTTTTGTTAGATTGTCAGGCAGCAACCAGTAACTCTATTCTGGATTTATCAGTGGGACTCTATATAACAGTTTGAAAAGTAGTGTGATGGGTTTCAGGGGTGTGGGGAATTGTGAAAAGTACCTCTTCCCACTTTGACCATTAAAAGCTTCTGCTGTGTACGATGGAGTATTATTTCTAATAAAAACGTCAGGCTTATGATAGGCTATTATTCTGCATCATGTTGTCAGGATATCTCTTCCCATTACAAAAATAAGGATGCAGTTTGGCTAATCGTTGTACTGTGTTCTTGTGGCAGGCAAAAGACAGGGAAGTAGAAGAGCCAAGTGAAGAAGAAACGGAGGATGACATTGAGGTGGCAGATGAAACAGCAGGTGGAGTCAATATTCTGAAAAGGTAGACCACAGGCTTTAATGCAGAAATACATTGTCAACTGGTATATTATTATGAGAACTTAGTTTGTAGGCAATTTTATATGTGATATGTAAGAAGCTAAAAACACATCCAAAATCATAGCTTCAGTCCTTTTTGTAAAGTTATCTATAATATGGGACCTACCATAAAAAACAATTAGCTTTTTTCTTGGTTTAAATGTATCCATGGTGGAACTTACAAAAAGAGTCTTACTGAAGATCTAACTTTGTGGAATGAACCTGTACAGGAGTAGGTCATCCTACAATGGCTCTGGGACCAAGATGTTTAAGGCTTTAACACCATATTGAGCACGTTGAATTGGGCCCAGAAAGCAATCTGTTTTGAATGCCGATTTGCTTGTCTGTATATTTCTCATAAGTATGTGATTGTAGTTTTTTTCTTGTGTTTGTGCTGTCTGCAGAACAGACTCTCACTGGAGTGCTGTCAAAAAGGCCCTCACAGAGGTATGTCTGCATTTTGCAGAGTTATGTTTATGTTTCAGTAATGATTTGAACTGTCACCTTTGTTTTGTCAAAAGATTTTGATTGAAGAACAAACATCTGACTTTATTCCTACTGTGGAATGCACAGCGAGCAAGCAGGAAATATTTATACTGCAAATAAATATTCACAGTGCAATATTTTCCATATTTACTCAGAATTACCATCTTAATTTCTAGCATGACTTTGGAATAGTATTGCTGAAGCTTTCAGCAGCAGCCTTGTTTTAAATGTTAAACTAAAATGGGATCACTTCTTGCCATAATTGCCTGGGAAAGTGAATGAAAGGATAGCAAAGCAGTCAGTATGCTGGACAAGACAAATAAGGTGGAGGAGGCAGGGTAAGCAGGAGGTTAGCACTAAGAGAAAGAAAACAGGACAGCAACTGCAGAACAGCCAGGCAGAGTGGAAGGAGCTCTCTCCCTGGAAGGCATCTTATTGAGTGTCTCTTGTCTAGCATATCCACCGTTGGGAACAGAAGTAAATTGAAAGTCAGCAAATCATGGATAGGTCTTGGCATCCTCCCTGGAACTGCAGCGGAGTGGAGTGATATCGGTTAGGGCATTGATGTAATTAGTGGCACAATATAAGGTGTGTTGCCTACTCCACATTCCACAAGCCACTGCAGTTTGTTCACCAAGTTCAAACTACATTTTTTGCTGTCTTTCCCATTCTAATGGCTTAGACAGGGCTTTTCTTAATAAAATGTCTCTGTTCTAAATGAACAGAATAATACCTTAGATGCGCTGACAACCATGGGAGCAGTGCCTGCTGGATTCCGACCTTCAACACTTGCACAGCTCTTGGATGAAGGTAGGACTTCTACAAAATTATTCCACTAAATCTAAATCTAAATCAAGTGTGATGCCTCTAAGGAGACCTGAAGCTTGATAGGACAATACTGAACTCTAATTACAGAATATCATCACAGATTGTTTGGTTTTAATGCTATTTGAAATACTACACTTATTCCCTTTTAGATTTTGGACAGCCATAGTGATAGAAACTGTTTAAGAGAATTTTAAATGCCTCCTTCCTATCAAAATAAGGGGTTTTTAAAAGTGTATGCTGAAACATATAAACTATGAATGAAACAAAAACATATTTGAAAATATATGTCATTTAGCTAAACTTGTCAAATAATTAAGATAATCAGTTCCCTCTCACAATTTGGTGCCAGACCTCAGCTACATTGATAAAAAAGCTATTATCTGTGATTCAAGGCATGCTTATTTAGTTCAGAAATTAACATAGCTTCAGATTTTGAAAGTTCTAACTATTAAACCCTATCAAAGACTAGGCACCCAGGAAACATACAGGGTGAAGGGAAAGCAACATACTTAAATGTATATATTGTTTTTCTAGGAATTCAGTTTCGGGCATCTACCTTCCTGCAGCCGGTGCTTACACCTTCCAATCTTTCTTTCCAAGATCTAATATGGAGCCCTGAAAAAGGCAGCGTAAGTATTTGTTCTTAAGAATGCCACCTAAAGGCAAGTGTCTTCAGGGTAACTGAAGATGAAGAAACTGTTGGGTGTAATGGTACAGAAGTGTGGGAAGAATATAATGAAGTATATAATGAAATTATAAGGGTAGTACTAAAGGGCTCAGATGCCTATACACGAATGTACAGGGTGTGATAACAAATAGGGAATCCTAGTACAGGGTGGCAAATATGATGTGGTTGATATTACTGAAACCTGGCAGGATGGAACTCATATTTGGAATATAGTACTGGAAGCATATAATTTATTCAAAAAACCAGACCCAACAAAAGGGAGGGTGGTGGCATATGTAAAAATGACTATGTCTGTATGGAAATTTGTGACACCAAGGATAAAAACCCTGCTGAAAGTGTCTGGGTAAATTTTAAGGAAAAAAACCCCCAATGACAGTGTTGTAGGTGTGTACTACTCTCAATCAAGCCAAAGACATAGATGAAATTTTTACAGATCAGGTGGCCATGGTATGTCTATGAAATGTAACTGTGGTAATGGAGGATTTCAACTATCCCAACATCAATTGGGAATCAAACTCTGTGGCAAATGGGATATCCAACAGGTTCTTTCAGACAACTTTATCATCCAAAGGGTGGAGGAAGGACCTAAGGGATCAACTGTACTGGATTTAATACTTATTAAAGGGGATGAAATGGTTGAGGAAGTGAAAGTTGTAAGAACCTTGGGAGAGAGTGACCATGTGATCCTACAATTCTTCATATTGCAGACAGGGAGAACTGAAGATAGTCAGATTAGCATTCTAGACTCCGAGTGAGCTAAATTTCAGTAAGGGAATAAGTAGGAATGTTTCCATGCATGGAAATCCTGAAGGAAAAACAGTTCAGGAAGGTTGGGAGACTCTGAAAAATGAGATAATTAAGGCCCAGACACAAACAATACCAGAGAGAAAGAAAAATGGGAGACAGCTGATGAACCAATGTGGTTGCATAGAGAACTCTCTGATAAACATAGATAACAAGTTTAAAAAGTAGGAAAAGGGGCATATAACAAAAGCAGAGTATAAAGAAATAATCTGAATGTAAGGATGGAGTCAGGAAGGCCAAGGCTCAGAATGAGCTAAGCTTGAAATGAATGCAAAAAATAGCAAAAGGGATTCTTTGGGTATGTGTGGAACAAGAAGAAAGGAAATGGTCAATCTTCTGGTTGGAGAAGATGACAAGATGATGATGGACAACAGAGAGAAGGCTGAACTGCTTAATTCCAATTTTGCATCTGCCTTTTTTCAAAAGAAAAAAGTGGTCCAGTCTCTCAGAAGTTGCAACCAGAAGTTGCACCATGTAGGCTAGAAGAGAAATGCAGGTCAAAATAAGTAGTGAGAGAACATCTAGCTATTTTGAATAAATTCAGGTTGTCAGGGTCAGATGAAAAATATCCCAGGGTGGTAAAGGAACTGGTGCATCGGTTCTCAAAGCCACTGATTGCAGCCTTTGAGAATTGGAGTACAGGGGAAGTGCCAGAAGTTTAGAGAAGAGCTAATGTTCCAATCTTAAAAAAGGAAAAAAATGTGAATCCAAGAAACTACAGACCAATCAGCTTGACACAACTACCTAGGAAAATGCTACAAAATATCAAGTGGTAGATTTGCATGCACTTAAGAAGGAACAAGGTGATTAGTACAAATCTTAGTCTTTTTTTTTTTTTTTTTGACAAAGCGACTAGACCAAGGGAATGCTATGGATATAGTGTATCTCCGTTTCAGTAAGGCATCTGAAGAAGTTAACCACAGTTGTCGTCTTGATATAACTGGAATGATGTGTAGTTTGTTACTGTTTATTAGATTTTTTTGCATTTTGTTTTTTCTATTTTTGTGTGTGTGTTTTGTAAAATTTTGTTATAAAATGAAAGGAAAAATTCATATATACCCATGACTTTATCCTGAATCTTTGCACTTCTCCCTGTGGCCTTATCGTCTTATAAAAATTGAAAGCCAACACATCTGAAGGGCACCAGATGAAGGAAATTTGCTTCAGACATGGAGTATATTGCTTTACATTGAAATTGCAGGTAGTTTAATCTACCATCCATCTATTCTGTAAATGCAGAAATCTATTAGGATTGTATCTGCCATAGCAAGAACATGTGTTGCTTTTCATATATAATCCATATGAATAAAATAGAGAGTTAAAGTTCTGTTTCCAGGCAAAGGGGAAGCTTATCAAGAAGTAGATAAGCAGAGGGGAAAGTTGGAACAGTTTCTGAGAAAGACCAAATTGGGTTCCAGATGGAGGATATTCAGAATTGGTGACTGGTGCTTTAGAATTCTTGGCAGCCTAAAAATACTGTTATGTAGCTCTTAGGTACACTCTCTCCTCATTTAGCGACTGAAATCTGGTCCAGTGACATTGTCATTAAGTGAAATGGTCACTAAGCAAACACATGATTGAGACCAGTGCGAAGATTACTGGTTGCTGCTGTCTTATTCAGACAAAATTCTCTTGTACAGTGTCCTATGCCTGACCTGGTTTTCCCTCCCGACTTTTTTTTGCCCTCCTGCAGGGTGGAGAGATTGCTTAAACCAGCTATCTCTTCTTGAGCTGCACTTCCCTAAGAGGTAACCTACAAGCTAATAAATTCAGCTCTGAGACCTTAGTTGATTAGATCCCTCCAGCTGTCTAACCTGCTGCATGAAACTGACCAGACCTTAATCAGTTTCACACTGAAGGTTTTTGTTGTCAGGTAGCTGAAATTTGGTCATAAATGCAGGCATTGGTCAGAAAATGAATTCTTTTATTATTGTTTATTACTGTCATATTTATGAATGGTAGCTAACCGAAGTAGTTGCTAAACAAGGAGTGGCTGTATAGGAATATCCTCAAACCATGATATGTACATTTTTTAAACGCAGTAATACAGTTACTAGATATTACTATTTTTCCAATTATATACAATGATTGGCTCCGTTGTTTTATCTGTTTCAGATTCAGCCAAGGCCAACTCGGATATCACTAGTTATGACTTTATGGAACTGTAAAGGAATTCCTTTTCCTGGCATTAGCATACAGGTCCTCAGTAGACATATTCGACTCTGCCTTTTTGATGGCAATCGAGTAAGTTGCAACATGTTTTCCAGCTTTTTCTGTACATGCTGCTGTTAGAATGTCACACTGAGTAGATTTATATCTTTCCTTCTGTCAGAGTTTTGATTGATCAATTTGACACTCTTTATGTAGTTAAATATCAATCAAGTGATTCACATGACTACAAAAGTTGTTGAAAGGATCTTTCAGCACTTTATGTTAAATGGGTTCCATCGTTCTAATTCACTTGAACTGAAGGAGAAAGCTGATTTTCCAAACCAGTACTGATCTTGTGAGAAAATAATTGGAGTGTGTTCTTTATTATCATTTCATTACTTTTAGATACACTAATGAATTCAGTGGGTCTTCCCTATGCTTTATCTTATTTTAGATTCTGAGCAACATTCATACTGTGAGAGCTTCATGGCAACCAAAAAACCCCAAAACATGGACCTTTTCTCCAAGGGTAAGTATACAGTCTACTGTAGATAGATTTGATATAGTGTATTTTGCCTGCCCGTAAGACTAGGCAAGTATAGCAGTATTGTAGTTTGTATTTTATAAATATTCATATTACTGTCTGATGATAATCTCCCCCAACCTTTATCAAAATATCCATTAGGTTTTATTTCTGATTCAGAAGGTGGAAAGCTAAACCTTAAAAAAAAATCACAACTTTATTTCAATAGCCAAGGTGACTGAACCTAAACATTATAATGTAGAATACTATATGGCATTTAATTATATCATAATCTATATTACCCAAACCTTACTATGTGAGAGCTAATTAGACAAGATTTGGGATTGGTTTTTCTAATGTTTCATTCTTGAAAAATAAACAGCCATGGTCAGAGTTCAGAGTACTGGAAACTGGAAGGGTGTTCCTTTGAACAGTTTTCTTGATTAAATACCCTCCTACCCCTTATTTACCACTGGAAAAGCAGGGGCAGACACAATCTCAATGGGAGGGTGGTTTGGTTAAGGAAAACTGCTCAGGGAATTCCTCCCTTCTCTCATAGTCTTAACTGAATGTTTTTTAATTTTTTTTTTAAGGAAATGTCGTTCTCCTAATACAGCCCTCAGTAGTACAGATCATTAAACATTTATTTTATTAGAGATTTTTTAAAAAAGCAATGTTATGTTTAACCAAATATTATACACTAAAACAGGGTTGTTCAAACTGTGTTCCTTGGAACCCTATGATTCTGTGACAGCTTGATGGGGGTTCTTTGGGAGAGTTTTTTTGTTGGTCTTCAGGTCAGTCTTGACTCCTGGCAAGTGCCTAAATAATGCCATGCAGTTTTCTTGACAACATTTTCAGAAGTGGTTTGCCATTGCCTTCTTCCTAGGGCTGAGAGAGAGTGACTGGCCCAAAGGCAGGACTAGAACTCACAGTATTCTGGTTTCTAGCCTGATATCTTAAACCACTACCCTGAATTGGCTCTTTCTATGAGAGACTAAGGAGCTGCATGAAAAAAGGAGAAGAAAAAACCTTTATGATTATAATCTGCAAGCAGATAGTTCAGATAGAAATTTTCCCTTGTATTACCATTATATTTCAGTTTTCATGAAACCAATAGATATCCCATAAGTTTTGCCATCTTTTTTGAGGGATTGGATCCAGAATTCTTGTAAGGGGATGCTTCTGACTGAGAATGGGAGGAGCTGGTTTTGAGTTATTCCTCCCCCCTTTTGTTACTCTTTGTACTCTCTAAAAATATGTTCTGGAGAGTTGGGTGCCCCTTCAAAAAAGCTGCAGGGAGTGTGATGGTGATATCCTTGCAAGGGGTGGGTCAAGTATTTTCAGGCTAACTTACAGTTTCTTGGGGTATGGCTGTGTGTCTTTTTTTTTATTCAAGTATATTAAATATCTTGTGTATTTTAAACACTATTTTGTTTAAAAGAGCACTCCCCTCAAAATTAGTAGTTTACCCTTGAATGGCTCAGAGGAGCTACAAAATAGAGACTTGAGGACTGGCTGCTGAAAGCCTATCCCTGAATTGGGCAATTAGCACTATTACCTACAATTACAATATATCAAAATATGAATATCACCAGGATTTAATTTGATTGTTAGCTTCTTCAAATATTTACAGGATAGATTTATATTTTTAAGTTACTCAAAATCAAATACCGTATTTTTCCATCAATAAGACGCCCCCATGTACAAGACGACCCCCACTTTTCCGACCCAAAATTAAGAAATCAATATTTTAAAGATAGTGCAGAACACATTTTTATTTAGTAATTAGTTAACATTTACCTGATACACTCGGTGGGAGGAGGTCCAAACCGTCTCTCTGCAGCTCTATTTCCGTGCTCTTTTGCATAACTGATTACATTCAATCACGAGTGAAACTGCCGATAGCTTGTCTCTGCAAACAGACTTCCTCTAATTGGTTTGTTCAGCATCAGCTGACGTCAGTTACATAAGGCTCGTGATTGGAGGAAGTCCGTTTGCAGAGTCAAGCTATTTCACTCGTGATTGGAGGCTAGCAATAGGAGGAAGCCTGTTTGCAGACACAAAGTATGGGCAGTTTTGCAACTGCGCGGTTCTCTCCTCGGCTGACTTCCTTGAATAAGACGCCCTTCAATTTTTAGCGTAAGGATTTTAGAAAAAAGTATCGTCTTATAGTCGGAAAAATACGGTAGTTAAATCAGTTTGTTTTTGTTTGTTTATAGGTCACTGGCATCTTACCATGTATTCTTGATGGTGATTGTTTCATTAGATCTAATAATCCATCTCCAGACATTGGACTATTATTTGAACTTGGAATCACTTATAATCACAATGTAAGTCCATAGAGATGACTCAGTATATGAAACTGTATTAGCAGACTCTGTTGATACTTTCTGTGCAAAGTGCTTGGCATGATAATCCGTAGGAATGAAACATAAGTAGATTTCAGTTTAAAAAAAAAAACACATCCTTTGTTGCTGACCCGCTTTAATATGTTTCTTTGTCTTTTTCTGATGGAATGGTCAGGCAGCTTGGTTGTTAGGTGCACCTTCTTGAGATTAAGCATCTTAACCATTAGTGTTTTTAAACAGTATAGGTAAGAATTATACAAATAAGAGTGAAAAAGGCCTAGTTATGTAAACAAAAATGGATGATAATGATAAACACCATCAAGATACCCTTACCTCCTTTTTTCTTGTTGGTCATGAAATATCAAATACTGTTTATAGTGTTTTATGATAACTCCCTGTACCTGATGCTTTATTATTTTTAGAATGACTAATCACTAGGGATTGAGGTTACAAATAGGTTTGTGTTAAGTATCAGCAATGATTTACAAGCTGTACTGATTTGTTTCACAAAATTCACTACACTAATACCAAACAAACCGCACTGTGGCATAGTGTAATGAACAAATAGTCTTTCTGAAAATGTAAGCTTGACTACCTTCTTAATAGTAATAGCCAGGAGAGTCTCCTGAGTAGTTTTTCCCTTTAGCCAAGATCTATTTGCATGGTTAACATTATTGAATAACAAGCTGACACTGGTATATAGAGTGGAAGAAAGGAAAGTCTATAATTAATTTCTACAAATGTTGTCATTGCTGCTGTAGCTACACACAGTGTGGCTGTAAGACAGGGGTCAACAACTTTTTCCAGCTGGAGCTACACTTAAAAAAAAAAAAACACCTTATCTTTTAAAGCCAAAGAGAACATGTTCAGAAACATAGCAGAATGACAAATGAAAAAGACAGTGAATATGTGTGGGTAAGACTATAAACAGAAGCTTTTTTTTTAGGCATACTTTCTATCCCAATTTAGGGAGATTGGGGACCTAATGTAGTACTACAAGGTGGACATATTTTACATCTTTTGGGAGCAGAAAAATCAGGAAAATGCATTGCCAACTTTTAGCAGTGTGATCTGGGAACACTTTAAGGGCTGTAAAATGGGCTTGGGGTTACAGCCATCAGTTGATGCAGGGGAAGTGTTGCAGATCTGAAACTGAATTGTGCCCAATCAAGTTACCTCCTAATTTCATTCATCTTCTTTTCTAGTCAACAGGTGAGAGAGGAGAATTAAGCTGTGGCTGGGCATTTCTAAAACTTTTTGATTCAAGTGGACTTCCAATTTCTTCCAAGTAAGTTTTCTCTGTGAAGAGTGGAAAAAGGTGGAGCCATAATAAGAAGACACTTCAATTGGTACATGTTGTTGGATTTCCTTTTTGTAGTCCTGTGCCAGATGTGAAAAAATATTGCATTAGTTAACCCAGAAATTCCAGTAATCAGAACTGCAAATTTAAGAAATATAAGTCACATGTTTATTGCTCATAGATTGGAGGACTGACTTGTGCTTTATTTAGGTGTCCTGAAGTCTCCTAACTAATACTGTATGGTACAAAATGGAGAGGCATTTGCCCAAGAATGAGGAAGATATTCAATAGTTTCCTGGTATTACTCTCTGAAATATTTGCAGACATGCATCTTTCCCTTACAGAGATCAATGTAGCAAATGCAATTTACGAGCAGCAAAAACCTTGATCTGAAAGTTCCGTGGCCGTGGTGCTATAGACATTATGGTAGGACTGAGAACTATATAACCCCTTCATATGTGGATGGGTCCTGATTTGAAATTAGATTTCCATTATATATTTTTTTGTTACAGAAGGCAGATAGGTGCAGGGGGATATGCTAAGATTTGAACCTGGCTAAAAGGAGTAGGACATGGAAGAGTTTTGTAGAAACTGAACAAAACTTTCAAATAGAGGTACAGGTAGTCCTTGCTTAATTACCATTCTTTCAGCGACTGTTCAAAATTATGACGGCACTGAATAAATGGTAGTTATGACCGGTTCTCGAAGTTACGGTCATTGCATTGCCCCTGCAGTCATCTGATAAAAATTCAGGCATTTGGCAGCCTGCCCATATTTACAACTGCAGCGTGTGCTTTAGCTCCCCCTACTTGGCTATCTCCCCCCAATCTCTGCCCTTTTGGCTGCCCTGCACCCTGCTGCCCCCAGCTGACCTTTGCCATCTTCTTCCTCCTGCTGCTGACAAGGCATGCCTTGCTGAGGCAGCTTCTGGCCCTTTGCAAGGCCTTGCAAAAGATGTCATAAAGGGCAAGCAGCTGCCTCAGCTTGACAGCTTTTTCTAAAAGAATCTTTTACCTTTAATGGAAAAAAAATCCAGTATTTTAAATTGAATCTAACAGCTTAATTGTACTTCAAAATCAAAATATCAGCTGTTTTTATCTATTTTTTACCTATTTCTTTAATTTAAATTAAACTTTAAACAAGCATGTTTATTTAAATGCCTCATTAGGTTCAATAGATCTTACTGCTAAGTAATTATGCAACTTGAAATATAAAATAATTAATCTACAGAAGCAAATAGTTTACAAGTTTTTATTCCCAGCATTTCTTTATTATTACAATCACAGAAAACAAGGAATGAAAGGGTCTTTGGAGATCATCTAATCCAATCCTTGCCCGGTATGGGAATCCACTACTATAGCATTTTTGACAGATGGCCACCCAGTCTCAGTTTAAACACCTCCAGCAAGGAAAAGTCCACCACCTCCCAAGGCAGTCTGATTCATTGTTCAAGAGCTCTTATCATTAGGATTTTTTTTCCTGATGTTCAACCAAAATTTGCCTCCCTCTAATTTAAGTCTGCCCTATATTCTAGGTTACAACAGCCCTTCAGGCATTTGGAAAGAGTTATCATGTGTCTTCATAGTCTTCTCCAGGCTAAGCATACCCAGCACCTCTGTCTATTCCGTATATGTTTTTCCTTTTCATTTTGATCACTGTCTTTTGGACATGCTCCAGTTTTTCTTAAAATGTGGTACTCAGAACTAGATGCAATATTCTAATCAATGTACAGTGGAGAGGAATAAAGACTTCTCTTGATCTTGACACTGTATTTCTGTTGATGCAGCCTAGAACTGGATTTGCTTTTTTTTTTTTTTTTTTGCAGTTGCACCAGCTTATGTTCAGTTTGTGATTCACCAAGACTCCCAGATCTTTTTCACACATACTGCTGCCCAGTATGGTTCCCTGCATCCTTTGCCCATTGTTTCAGCGTGTCAAAATCCTCCTGAATCTTGATAGTGTCTTCTAAGAAATTTGCTATCCCTGCTATCTGTTATTTGCAGATAAAATTATATCTAACTCCTCATCCAAGTAATTTATAATAGGTTGAATTGTATAGAGTGTGGGATGGAGTTGTGCTGCATGCTATTCATCACTTTTCTTCCACTTTCACACAGGGCATGAATATATGTTAGATTTAATTGTTTCAAGCAGCTCTTTATCCATGTAATAGTATTCTAGCTGAGTTCACATTTTAAGTCTTCTCTAATAAAATCTCATGGGAGACTCTGTCAAATACTTTGTTAAAGAGGCACACTATGTCTACCGAATTTGTCTAGTCAATTAAACTGGTCATTTTGTCAGAGATCAGGTTAGTTTGGTGACTTGTTTTTGTTAAACCCATGCTGGGACATGCCAAGCGGTGCATTCTTTTCAAAATTCTCACGAACTGACTGCTTAATAATCTGTTCCAGAGTTTTGTCTGGTATCACTGTCAAGCTGACCAGTCTAAAATTACACAGGTCCTCTTTTTCCCCATTTTTTAATATGGGAGCAACATTTGCCCTTCTGTAATGCTCTGGCACTATGCCTGACCTCATGATTTCTCACAGAGATGGATTCCAAGATGACTTTTGCAAGCTTCCTCTAGGCTTTCCGATGTACCTGATCTGATCCTGGATACTTAAATACATTTATGATAGCCTGGCAGTCCCCATCTGTCTCTCTGCTCACATAGGTTTGCCATTCTCTTATTTTCTCAGTTGTTCTGCTTTGGTCCATTGGAACATAATTTTCTTTGTGGGTCAAGGCTGAAGCTCTGCCCATCCCCCATCACCTGAAACAGACCTTCCACTTTATCTAAGCAGCAGGATCACTCCTTCCTTTTTCTTCCTCGTACTGTTAATATGGCCAAAAAGCTGTTGTTGATTTAAGCTTCTCTTGCAAGTCTAATCTCCTTTTGTGCTTTAGCATTTCTGTCTATCTTTCTGCAGTTATTAGCTACTTGCTAGTATGCTTCCTTGGTGATTTCACCCATCTTTTATTTCCAACACATGTCTTTTTTAACTCTTAGCTCAATCTAAATCACTGTGCACATCCACAGCAGTTTCTGAAGTTGCCTCCTCCCCCCCCCCCCGCTTCTTCTCATTGGAATGGTGTGCAATTGTTCTTCCAAGTATCTTATTTTTGAGAAATTCCCTTTGAACTGAGGATTTCTGATCATAGGGTCTCACATAGTATTTCCCTAAGCTTCTTAAAAATGGGTCTCTTCAAGGCAAGTGTGCCTTGCATTAACTATGCTGACATTTCCTTTTCTGTAATATCTTGAAAGCCAAGATGCTTGAGCACTTCCTGTAATGGTTCCCGGTGCTTTTATCTCTTAGCCAGCTCTTCCTTATGGGTTAAGAACAGATCTAGGACAGCCAGTTCCCTTGTTTCTGTTTCAGCCTTTCGGAAAACGAAGTGATGAAAATCACAGAGGAATTTTGGGAGCCTTGCAGCATTGGCTGAGTTGACTTTCCAGCATATATGAAAGTATCAGCCTTTTATGGTAGACCGGGTCAGGAAATAGACACCACAAGAAATACTAGAATTCTGTTGATATGGGCTATAATAAAAGAATCTTCAAATCTTAAACTTTGGTATAAGAGGGAGAGAAGCATTTCTCCTTCTCTCCCTCTTACACCAAAGAGAGGTAAGGTGGGGCAATCTTGCATTTCTTTCTCATGTCTTCCTGTTTTTCTGGTTTAAGTTCATGTTTTCCTTATAGTTGCCGCTTATAGTCTTCAACACCATCTCCATACTTCTCTACACTAGGGAAGTTGAAGTCTCCCATTATTACTGTGTCTCTCCTGCTTGAAATTTTTATAATCTAGTCCAGGAGAGCATCATCCAGGTCTTTTGTCTGGCATGACGCTGGTACACTCTACTTGACAGGAAATCAGGCCAACAGATTGGTGATTCAATCCATCCTGCTGCCATCTGTCACTTCCTCTTGTTCAGTGCAGAACAGAAATCCTTTCTTGGTAGAGCATAGACAGTAATTTTCTTCAGACACTGCTGCTTATAGCAGCTGCTCTTCATCCAAAGGTCTAGAATCATCATCAATGGGGAATCTCTGGATTCTGTTCTGAAGCTCCACAGAAAAGTTCTTCTTGGCAGGTTTGGTGCTTTGTGTCATGTTCTTCCATTCCCACCCACCTTTTTTCTGTCTCCTGTGTAGTTTCTTGGTAGTGTTGTTCCTGTTCAGGTACTTTCTGTGCCCAAACCAGGAATTCCTCATCTTCCCTTATAAGGTGGAGAATGGACATGTTCACTTCTAGCCCCTTCATCTCTCTTTCAGGAGGACAGTCGGCCTGCATTTACAGCATATATAGCTTTTGTCATCTTCAGGGAGGAAAACAAAAATGACATGCCCCCTGAAGTTTGAGGCCAGTTCCCTCCATCTTCATGTTCCTCAGGTAGAAGGAAATAAAATTGCCTCTCTTTGACCTCATCCACTGAACTCTTACCAAATTCTATTTGCTCTCCCTAGTTACTCAGTAATATTTTGTATATACATGTAATTTTTCTCTGTCAAGAGGTATGAAGATCACTGATAGTATGCATTCCTATCTTTCCTTCCAACAAACTTCATTAAACCAGCTTCACTCAAATTGATCTAGTATTTTTTTACATCCAAAATAAAGAAAGCACACATACACCAAAACTGACTAATGCTCCTTCATTATTTCCTTTTCCCACCCAAATATGATGATGATTTCTGCATTCCATGAACTCAGTCCAAGGAAATTGTCATACCACAGATCTCTGAGCTAGGCTTGGCTATTGCAGCAAAAGACATTCTTTCTAAGGTTTGTGCTAAACATGTGTTGGAGGGTCTGGTTTTAATAATGTCATATGATAGGCATGCAGCCCTTTAACAGGTAGATTAACACCTGAGGGTGTTAATCTTGTTAATCAGGTTTTACTGTTTGAAAGATGTTACAATAATATGGTTTGAAAATATGCCAGATTGAAGTAGACAGTGATTTCTTTTTTTAAAAAAAGTTTTGAATGAGAATTTCCTGTATTATTGTTTTATCCCTAATAACCTCTCCCTAATAATAATAATTTTTATTATTATTTCCTCAAGTCTTGAATAAAAGTTTCATTGGTTTTAGACAAGGGGTTAAAATAGGAACAGTCTGTAATATCAGTTGTTCTAATAAGAGAGGTCTCTCTTAAAGTTTGTGAACATGATTAGTTATTTTTTATAATGTTATTCAGTTTAGACATCTCTGTAAGTTACATTCCTGTGGCATAGGGATTACATTTCCCATTGCTGGGAAAGGAAAATGTGATCCTGCTTCCAGATAGTACATAATAGAAGTTATATATTTTGATTACAGTGCAGTATGTGAAAAAGCCTACATTACAATCTAACATTTTAGATTATTTTATTTTTCTGTGTATTTAGTTAGTATGCTGCTCTGGGCTTCTCTGGGAGAAAGAACAGTATACAGATAAATATAATAATATTATTTGTATGCAACCTTGATAGTTTCTAAGGAAGTGGGATGGTTATTTTCATTTAGAGTCTGAAAATAATGTTTGCCCATGTGGTTCCTTGGCAGAGAACTGAAGTCCTGACCCAGTATAAGTCCAGAATTCTGCCTGCTGATTCTGGATGCTCAACACCTATGACATCATTCTGTACTTGGAAGCATGCATTTTAATTTTTAAAATGTTGGAATATTACAATTAAAAAAACATAGTCCTGAACTTCCTAGTCTCTTGATAATGGTTAAAGCTATACTCAGTGTTAAATGAGCAGAAGTCTACTCCTACGATGGGACTTTACTTTCCTCACCATTTTATTCTGCAGATGTATCCCAAGTCTGCTCTAGAGGGTTTCCAATTCCCCCCAGAAAATTTGAATGGGGGTAGCTGGAAGAAATTCTGATCCTCCAGCAGATACCATTGGTTAGAATCCTTAATCAGGAAACAATCTTGCCTACACAAAAGGGCTGTACTGAAAAAAAACAACAACCACCGAACAGGAAAAGATTCCAAGGACTCGGTAGAAAGAAAACAAGTATAACTATAAAAAACTATATAAAACTATAAAATACTTGCCTTGCAATACTGGCAGCTTTTTGAGACACAAGCATATAGTGAATTTTCTTTGCTGTAAATCATGTGCTTCCGAAAAGCATTGCTTTGTAAGTGTGTTTTATAATTGATGCAGCTTTTTCTTCCTGTATAGATTTTCTGTAATGAGGAAATATTTGTTTTCTCTCTCTTTCTCTCTTTTTTATCCACCAACTTTAGTAATTTCACTTTTCTTATGCTTCAGGGTAATGTGTGATTATATTAAAAACAAACCTAAAACCAGAATAATTATTATTATACCTATAAAGTGCTTTTTTTGTGAGGAGGAAACTTCCTTCTCTGATTGATTTAATTTAATGCTATTTCCACTGAAAACTTTTTTAAGTGTGCGATAAAAGTGACCAACATTTTTATTTTCTACCTGCTCTCAACTTAAACATCAAATTGTAACTATTGCATGGCCCAAAGTGACTAGTACACAGTGAGGTGAACAACACAAATTTCAGGTTGTGACTTCCCTTAAATCCAGAAGCAGGCATGGAGAGTAATGGAAAACTATTTCACTCCCATTTACCACCGAGTTTAGAGCACTAATGTAACATAACAGGAATTTTTATAGCTGACATAATTCAGTCATCATTATTAGATTGGCATTTATTTATCAAATGCATTCATATTTAATTTATTTTAAATTATTATTTAAAAAAATAATTATTTTTTAAACCTTTTAAACTTAAATATCAATTTACAATATTTACGAAAAAATAGGATGAAATAGGATAAAAATAGATTAATCCACTATTGAGGTGAACCAACTGCCTAGAACAGATTCCCCTGAATTAGGAAGCTAAAAAAAGAAGGGCTTTCTTCTTTTATACTCTATTTATAAATTCAAAGTTACAGCATTCCTTTGTTACAACCAGTCTGATCCTTTTATCTCTAGTTTTTATAATCCAGGGATTACTTCTAGATACTCTGTAAAAAGAGGATGATGGGTTTAGTTATTTCGGCATAGAAAATAAGTAATTTTAAAGGAGTAAATTTAGCACCAGAGAGTTTTGCCTTAAATGTCACTCATAAATGCACCTAGGGTGTATCTATGACATCAGAGACATCTTTCAAGATTCACCTGGTGATTCAGGGCATGAACTAGAGAACTGTGCAGGTATTGCATGCCAGATAGGGATTTTAGTGTAAAAATTATTTTTGAAATGCAAAAGTAGCTTAAATCTACCTTTTTGAGCTCAGTGTAAATGTGACAGAGGATTGTCTTTAAAAATAAAATATTCTACAGGTATAGCCTTTCCTAAACAGGGAAGACTACGAGATATAGAGGCATGGGAGATCCTTGAAAAACAGGTTTAGGTAGCTTTTGTGAGTGAGAGCACTACCCAGTTTTTAGGAATTTCCTTTTTCTCTCATAGGGGCTCTGGGCTGCCAAGCGAAGGAGGTGACAGGGATATTGTTTAGTTCAGTGTTGAATACAGCGTATCAAGAGAAAAATATTATATGGATACATAAATGAGATTTTTAAAAATCTTTGACATGGTTAGAGAAATTACATTTTATGGAATCTTCAAGTAGATCCCAACATTATCCACTAAGTCTTCCTGAAATTTCCCCCCTCTAATTTCAATCCTGTGTTAATTCAGAAGAAGTGTAAGTTACAGAAGAATTATTTAATATTTCCCCATGTTATGTATCCTTGTATATATGTTTTGCAGAACATATGAGCTGCTTTTGAATGGTGGGACTCCATATGAAAAAAGGGTAGAAGTAGACCCATCGATTTCAAGGAGAGGTATAATTTATTTTATATCAAAATTAAAAAAAAACAAATGAAAGGCCTCAATTTACACAGTCAGAAATTCTATTGAGTTTTATTATTAGCTTTGGAAACATTTAATGTGGCAGTAAGCACGAAATAAGTGAATTGGAAGCAAAACCCTAAGTTCTCTGCCAGTTATATATAGCTTAACAACAAGAAACTTTTGTGATAGCAAAGAAAATTATTATTCAAATAAATGAAACCATTTGTAAAGAGTAGATGAAAATACAGTTATTGCTGAATTACCGTCAAGCAGTGAAAACCATCAGGAAAAGAATGATTTAAAGTTCTTTCTTAAAAGAAGAGTACAGCAGTATGATGTGTTTGTGAGGGTAAAGTATGTTGTCTATAAAGATAAAAGGGGCTGAAACACATGACTAGAATAATTAGAAACAAAACAGCCTGAGGATAATGGAAATCAGAATAAAATATATTACTAGGTTGAGAAATTACTGAAAATAGAAAAAAACAATTTACTTGGACACATTTGAAAGTGCTCTGTTGATGATTCTGCTATCAATATGTTTGATTGTATGTCTTTTTTCTTTTACTAAAGCCAACAGCAATGTTTTTCATCAGATGATATCACTGAGGAAGCAGCCACAACTTCTAGTGAAACTGAGGTCTATAAGTACACAATCAAAAGGCATATTGAAGTAAGTGACCACTATTGTATTGGGGCTTACATTTCCATGTTGAAATAGATATCCACTGTATATAATGCTTATAATATCACACTTCAGGATCAGTTTTGAGATTTTTCCAGATTGTGTTGAAAGTCTCATAAGTCCAAACTTGAAATAAAGCTCTGTAATGAACTTTATTATTATATATAAAGTACTGAATGCTTTTTGTTATCAAATGTCAACTGTCTCAATGTTACTAACTGGTAGGACTGTACAAAAACAATTTAAAAAATATTCAAAAGTGATTCAGACCTCACGAGTGCAGTACCTCTCTCCTCATCATTAAAATAGCCTGTTTTTTTCCCAACTTCTGCATAACACTGAAAAATGGTGCTGTTATTTTAAGAGTTGCATTAAGTTTTATGACTGGATTCCTTAAAGCAGCATCAACTATTCATGTTCCTTTAATGAATAACAGAAAAGTGCTATGCTTGCACTAAGTCTAAAATACTTCCTCCAAATTTGTTCCAAAGTGTGTACAGACCTAGTAAATGGTACCATCAAATAATAGTGGAAAAAGAATGAAGGATCCCAAATTGTGAACCAAAAGAAAAAATAGAGGAATCTTCCACGATAAATGTAGACCAAATTAGTATAAAGCAGAAAAGACAGCAGTGTTTAATTAATCAGTTTGATTTAACAATTCAAAACATTTTAATCAAAGTGTCCTTAGTGAATAAGTTTGCATATTTTAAACATTTTTAAGCAAACGTGCAAGAACAAAATGCTCTTCTTAGATTATGTGATATGGAAATCTAATTCCTTTTAATAAGCAATATTTGCCTTATGAGCATGAGGTTTGATGACATTTAGTTTTGCTCATGCACAAGAAAATAAACATCTGGAAGGAAAAGTTAATGTTACCTACCCTATTGGGAGCAAGTGCTTATATCTTTCAAAAGGTAGTCTAGAACAGAACATTCTTATAGTTGGATCTTGACTGATAGAACTGTTTTGGAATTGCCTGAATTAAAAGGGTTTTATTTGTCTTTATTCTTTCTGTATTTAATGCCAAAATTGCTAAATGACAGCCAAAGCAATAATTCAGAACTAGTCAGAAAAAAGTTTATATTAAGATGTGCTAGAATGTCACTTGAGATTACTCCTGAAATAGAGAAAAGAAACATATTTTCTTTTCATCTTTTAACCAGCCTATTGCCAGAAGTATTAATTGGCAGCATGTGCTATATGCATCTCATACTGTTTTATCGTCAGATCCTTGGTGATGTACTCCTCAAAGACAGACCAAATATGCAACATGCAGGTAAGAATTGCAGCTTTGAAGAGTAGAAAATACAGCATGCACTTTCGATACTTGGTCTTGGATTGGAGATGCTTCCAAATTAAAGAGAAGTTGTCCCAGTAATACTTCATGTAGTCTCATAAAACATGTTTCTTTTGCTTTCAGTTGGTTAGGGTTCTCTGACAATTATTTTAATGTTATAACATAAAAATGTTACTGTAACAGCATTCCTCAGCTAGGTATTTACAAAATATATTGTGACTTGGAGTTTACTGGAAAATGTGTTCGGTTTTATGCACAATACAGGTTGGGGCTTGGAGCTTTGGCTGGATTGCTTTGGGTGGGTCTTGGCCTGGCTGAACTGAAACCCAGAACTTTTAGGTTGTTCTGGGTTTCCTTTGAGAAATATCTGGAGGGGTCTTGCGTGAGTGTTGTGCCTCATTTCTCTTTCCACTTTTTCCTCTGCATGTCCTGCGCAACAGCTCACCTGCTGATCTGCCAGTGCCTTGCCACTCTGCTTGAATTCAAGCACAATACACCTGATTGGCCCGTCCATCCCATCTTAGTCTTCTCAGCATCTTTGTTCCCTGCAGCTGCTACCAGTGGCATTGCATTTTCCCCACTGTCTCCCACCCCAGAACTCATTTTTTCTGGAACACGAATGTTTTGAGTCTGTGCTGAAACCAATATGCATTCCAAGTCCATGCCTGGACCAAATACAGATCTTTCAGTCTGGATATAGGCCACCTACCAATAGAAGAGAATATGTGTAGCTCAGGGTTGAACTGTGGAGTCCTTGGGGTTCTCTGACCTTGGTTTTTTTCTTGCAAATGTTTTGTTACCTGGCTAGGTAACATCTTCAGTGCTAGAATGGAGTGGAGTTTGCTCTCTGTTTATATACAGTGGTTTGCTCTGCCTGTGTTGTTCCCCCCTGTCCCCCCCTGCCCCCAGTGCCTTGATTAGGGTATTGTTTACTGCTTGATTGTATGTCTGTTGCTAATCTTGGTGTTAATCTCTGTTTATCTGGGTGATGATTGCTGGTGAGATGTTCTGGTCTTTTGTTTCCTTTTTATTGTCTCTTGAGTAGTGTGTAGATGTTGTTTATCTCTATGTGTCTGTTGATGGCTACCTTGTCTGAATACCAAGCTTCCAGGAATTCCCTCACATTTTTGGATTTAGCTTGGTCTGAGATGCTGACAGTTTCTCAGTTGAAACTATGGTTATGTCTGTCCATATGTGAGAGATTAAGGAGTTTTCTTCATGTCTTCTGACTGCTAGTTGGTGTTCATGGACACGTTCTGCTAGCCTTCTGCCTGTCTGTCATACATAGTGGTTGTTACAGTTCTTATACTGTATGTTGTAGATGACTTCTGTTTTTTCTTCTTGGGCTACTGGGTCTTTTGGTTTGCTTAAGATGTTTTGGAGGGCTTCAGTTGGTTTGTGTGGTAGAGATGCCTTGTGGTTGTAATAGTCTGTTGGTTGTTTCTGAGATGTTTCTGATGTATGGCAGTGTTATCCTTTTTGTAGCTTGTGTTGGTTGTGTTGTAGCTGGTTGAGTGGTCAGGCACTTTTTGATAAAGTTGTGTGGATATCCATTTTGTTGGAAGATGTTGTATAGGTGGTCTGTTTCCTTTTTCTGCTGTTCTGGGTTGCTGCAGTGTGTTTGTGCTCATTTGAATAATGTTCTTACACAGCTCCTCTTGTGGGAGGTTGGGTTGTTACTTGGTAATGGAGTGCATGGTTAGTGTGGGTTGTTTTCCGGTAGACTTGGGTTTCTAATTTGCTGTTGTTTCCTCTCCTGATGAGGATATCCAGGAACGGTAGCGTGCTGTTGTTTTCTTCCTCTCTGGTGAATTCTTTTCCTTTGAAGATGTTGCTGATAGTTTCTTGTGTCTTCTGTAGTTGTTCCTTTTTTATTATAATGAAGGTGTCATCTACATACCGGATCCATACTTTTGGTTGTATGCATAGAAGTGCTATAGTTTCTAGGCGTAGTGTTACAATCTCTGCTATGAGTCCTGACAGTGGTGATCCCATGGGTGTGCCTCTGATTTGTTGGTATATTTGTCCATCAGACTGCAAATAGGTGAGGCAGAGGTTGATGAAATCCATGATTCTGGGTGTTTCAATCCTGGTGCATTTGGTTAGGTCAGGTGTGTTGTGTAGTACTGCTGATATGGATTCTTTCGCTAATTCTGTGTTTATGGATGTAGAGAGTGCCATGACATCAAATGAGACCATAATTTCATCTTCATCTATGTGTACATCTTTGATTTTCTGGAGGCACTGTAGTGAGGAGTTGATAGGATATTCGCTCCTCTCTGAGATGTCTAAGTTTTGTGTCAGTTCTTTCGCTATGTTGTATGTTGGAGTCCCTGTTGTATGTTGGACTAATCAAGGAACTACCGGGGGGTGGGGGGGGTGCGGACAACACAGGCAGGGCAAGCCACTGTATATAAACAGAGAGCAGACTCCATTCTAGCACTGAAGATGTTACCTAGTTGGGTAACAAAACGTTTGCAAGAAAACAACCAACCTCAGAGAAGCCCAAGGACTCCATAGGCCACCTCATACTTCCACTTCCATGCATCGGATGGTCAATGTCTGGAAATCTCTTTTCTTTTTTTCTGCTTCAAATCCATTTTTGGTAATAATGATAATGTAAAATGAAATGATTTTATTTTTCTTGGTTTTTTTTTTTAATATGGATCCACTAAGGTAAGTGTAGCTAGAAATGCTGAGACAAAACATTACCTGCCCTTCTTCTAAACCGCATAACTTGTCTTTCTTGCCCCTGGATTTAGCATTTATTATGCAGTTTGCCATTTCTTGCGAGGGAGGGTTTTCGCAGGTTGAGGGTTTCTTATGATTCCATAGCAACTCATTTCTTTCATCATCTTTTCTTTTGACAGAACTACAGTATTGTATGAACTATACATATGTCAGTATTGTTCATATGTTACCAGTAGATTACTATTATTTTGGTGAATGATCTGGGGTTATATTGCAATAAAGTCAACTGTAATATACCACAAATTCATTACATAAGGTCAGCATTTGGACAATGGGCTCTTTTGCTTAATGAGATGATGGGATGGACTAATATCTGGCAAGGAAGAAAAACTGTGACAATACTGCATCTTACAGCTAATTCTGGATAACTAATTAAATCCGTGAATAAGTAGAGATTTAATCCCATGTTTTATTGCCCTTTGTTTTTGCTTAGTGTAAAATTTCTGATTGTGCTCCAAAATGCACTTTTTTTCTGTATGCCACCTAAAGTTGCTTAGCGATTAGGTGTTTACTTGTTATTTAACAAATAAAGTTAAATAAATAAACAAGCTGAAGGTTATGTGTGGAAATTAGGCGCTTAACTTGCCTGCTTAGCTTGGTAAAAAAATTGTCAATATTTGTCCTCTTTTCTACTTTATATTAGGAATGGGTGACTTTCTGTCCATATGTGTTTCATATACAGTATGTTTTCAGTCATAGGTTGATCCTATCTAATTTCCATCCATTTGTTTTTAAATTTTGTAGATAATAGTTCCCAAGATACTCATTTTATGCAGACTTTCTTAATATGAATAATGTTATAAGTAACTAGCTATTAAATATAGAATACAGATGCTTGGGTAGAATTTTTAATTAAGAACTGTTTGAAGACATGCACAAACTAAAGGATAATGGTTTTCCCATTATCAAAAAAGTATAAGTAGGATTACTGAAATGAAATTCATTCATTGCTGTAGAGCAATAGAGAGCTCTTCATCCCACTTTGTAACATAGAGGTGGTCCTCGGCTTACATCCATTTGTTCAGCGACTGTTGAAAGTTACGGCGGCGCTGAAAAGATATATGACTGGCCCCCGAAGTTTTGGCCATCACAGTACCCCCGCGGTCACATGATCACGATCCATGGGCTTCGGTGCCCATTTCATAATTATGTTGCAAGGAGATGCGGTCATGTGATTGCCATTTGTGACCTTCCCTGCCAGCTTCCCACAAACAAAGTCAACTGGGTTGTAAGTCACTCCAGTAAGTCACTCCCGCACACAGCGCATGCCCCTGCCCATGTACAGCCTCCACTGGCCCTCCCTGGCCTTCCTTGACTCCTGCAGCCTGTGCTGGGCCTCCCAAGCCCTCTCTGGCCTCTCCCACCCCTGTGGGACCCCCACACTCCGTACCTGGGACTCCCACCACTTCCCGCTTACCAACCCACACGTCTTAGGGTTACAATGGCAACTGGGACTGTCAGGATTGCCATTGCTAAGCGATGCAGTCATGTGATGCCGCACTTTAGGACCGCATCACTTAGCAATGGCAATCCCAGTCCCAGTTGCCGTTGTAACCCAAGGAGTACCTGTATCATTGTGTTACATACATTTGTGGATGTGTACATAGATATTCCAAGAAATGGAAGTCAACACTTTTAAAATATAAGGGTAATGCTTCTGTAATACATCAAATGTTGCTAAAATGGCAGTCATATGTATGTGCTACATTTTTTGGTTCCCCTTGCAGATTTGATCAGCAATCCAATTTTGGCAACTTTTCCTAAACTCATGGAACAGCCTGATATTATGGATGCACTCAGGGTGGGTAAAATGTATTGCATTGCTAATATGAAAGTAGAGTCCAAATTAAAAGTCAGCATGACAGGTTTCGGTTCCTTTACGTATTTTCATCAACAATTATTCTAAGAAGCTACTCCTATGATATTAAGTTTCGAGAAATATTATGGAAGTAAAGTAAATAGAAGTTGAAGCAAAGTGCCCCAAGTATTTAGAAAGGCTTAGGAGGGGTTGGAATTCAGTGACAGGGTGTGGCTTGTTCAAATGAAAGCTCTGAAACTTTTAAATTTCTAGCAGTTCATTATAGCGGGAATGATTTCTGGTAACTTCTCCAGTGACCTAAATTGAATATAAATATTTAATCCAGTGAGAAAAACCTAGAAAATCTGCATCTGCCTAGCTGGAGAAGAGTGAGGAGAGTAGATTAAGGGGGTATATTTGATAGTGCTCAAATATCTGAAAGAGTGGGCTAGATGTGAGAATAACAATAAATAACAATTTATTAAATTTATATCCGCCTGACTTTGAGCAACTCAATTAGATTCAAAGTGGTACTTTCATTAATGAAAAGAAATGAAGTCTAAGGAGATTACCACTAAAATAGAAATGGATTTTTCTGTTTTTGGGAGGATGCCCCAGTCCTGTAGTACAGTTTTTCAGGAGAGAGAGAGGAATTGGTAGAAATCACTTTCTCGTTGCTTCCAGCCAGTGTATGCAACAGATGTGTCCCATTGATGGAATTTTACTGATGAGAACTATAAACCTAACTCCTTTTGAAAAGGGAAATACCAGTGGATTTAGGGTTCAAACTGTAGTTTGAATATACAAACACTTTGAAAACTTAACCTTCTATAAAGTTTTGAAATTTATTATTTTTAGAGTTCTTGGGCAGAGAAAGAAAGTACACTGAAGAGATCAGAAAAGGTAAGAAAGTGAGGCAGCTTTTTCAATATCAAGATAATACTTTAAACCTAATTATAGTGAAATTGTGGTCTCTCATTGGGCAGAAAACTTCCAGCTGGAGAAGACTGCAGCTTCACAGTCTTGTGCTAATCTGGGGTACCCAGCCGTCTTCCTCACAAACCACAGCTGCTCTGGTTGGAGGAGTACTACAGAAAGTGTGCATTAGGTGCATGGGGTCTTCACAAGTCCCTAGTTCATGCTGGTCCAGCAAATCTTCATATCTACGTAGCTTTGACTTTAATTGCATGCAAAGGATCTCTTTCCACAGAATATTGCAGCACGTCTTAATTGTGAATGAACACAGTAGCCAGAAAGTCAGTATGGCCATCTCATTTAGATGCTTTTATTGTAAACTCTTTAAAGTAGAATTTATTCTAAAACCCCAACCTGAGATGATGGAACTGTTGTTAATTTTTACACTGCATTTTAAAATTTCTCAGTTTCCTTCTCTCTCTCTCTTTCCTTCTTTCCTTTTCTAACTCTTTTGCGCTCTCCCTCTCTCCCTCTCTCTCATATTAAGGTTAAATATAAGGAATTTTAAAAAGTTGGTTACCTTAGGGAAGAACATAGTCCACTTGTGGGACCTGACCTACAACTTGAATCTCAGGTTATGCCTTTTTTTTTTCCAGTTGCACTTGTAATAGTAGGGCAAGGCAAGCCAGTACAAAGCGGAAGTGATACAAATGTTAAATTGATGGCTTGGTTTACTGTAATTAAGTATATGAATAAGAAGAACTTCAACCAATTTATAAGGTTATCTACTGCTATAGTTTTACTTTTATTAAATGTAGGGCAGAGCATTAGTCTGTTGTGATAAGAAGTGTTAAAAATAAAGATAAGAAATTTTTCATGTGTGTCCACTTTTTGGTAAGGCTCAGTTTCTTCCCCTTTCTCCTGCTCCTGCTCCTCCTGCTTCTCCTCCTCTCTGAATTTCAAATTTGATTTAACGTTTTGAAAGAACATAAGTGAAAAGAATATAAGTAAGAAAAATATTGATCATGTGAAAAACAGGAAATAAGGTATGGATAATGATTCCTGTTGGACTTTGAATTGAACTTACTTGGCTAGCACAGTATTAATCAATGACAAAACTATTGTGATGGAATGGAATTATGAAGGCCAGGCTCAGGGAGAGAAGCATTTTCTTAGCTCGCCGATGGAGCGTGGGAACTACAAGAGGATGAGACTGGCACCTCCCTGAGGAATTCACACTGTTGTGGCTGGCTGACTTGGGAGATGGGGTTTCCGTCTGGGAAGATTCATGTCAGGCCTAGCCCAAGGAACTCTAAGAGACAATGCAAAATCAGTTCAGCTGTGGTTATTAGCTACAACCTCTAGCAAGAATCTTCCCAGACAGAAACCCCAGCTCCCAAGTCAGCCAGCCACAACAGTGTGAATTCCTCAGGGAGGTGCCAGTCTCATCCCCTTGTAGTTCCCACGCTCCATCGGCGAGCTAAGAAAATGCTTCTCTCCCTGAGCCTGGCCTTCATAATTCCATTCCATCACATCTATAAACGGTAAGCAGTACATTAGATCAACACTGAAAGTTATAAATCAGAATAATATATAATTCTATAGATAAGGAAACCCACATTTCAGATGTGGTACAAATTCATATATAACATTATAATCCAAGATCCATTTCTATGCACCAGATTTACTTTTTATGTAAGAAGTTATTCTGGCCTTCAAAGCAAACTTCCACAATTTAGCTAGCCATTCTTCCAAAGAGTGAGTCAAAGGTCTTTTGCAGTAAAAAGCGTATCAAATTCTTTCAGCCATTAGCATATACAGTGCTAATTCAATGTAATTTGAAGGGACATAGGGTTTAGTGAAATATAAGAATATCTCAGGTTATAATGGAATTACAACTTTGTCTCTTAATCTGTTCCATACAATTGTGAATCATTTACTAGTATTGTTGAGCTTTACACACTGCCATAACATAAAAAGGGATCCAGGCTCTTGGTTACATTTCCAGCATTTTCTAGAAAAAGAATTATTCATTTTAGCAGACAAGACTGGAGTAATATACCAACAGTAGAATGTCTTGTACCAATTCTAAGTATTATGTTCCAAGTAAATTTAATATTCTCCTTCTATTGAATTTCCCACTCTTGCATCTCTACAACTGTGTTCAAGTTCTGCATCCATTTATCATATTGCCTTTAACTTGTTCAGATTCTGAATCATGTTTTTTGGTTTCATTGTTGTAAGCCGCCAGAGCTGTGTTCTAAGATGGGTGGCCATACAATTTTTAAAAAATAAATAAATAAATGTACCTAACAAATGTTCAGAATTACGTTATACGATTCAGTCAATTCTCTCAATATTCTCCCTTGTTTCTGTATTTCTTTTTTTCCAGTGCTGCTTATTTGGAGATACTAAAACCAATAGAATGTAGTATTGTGGAATAAGAAATTCAAAGGTTTTTATCTTTGTCCCATTAATAATAAGAACTTTCAGTCTAAACAGGTTATTGTCTTTCCACTGAACAAATTCCTTAGTATATTCATCTTCATGAAAGTAAACATTTAATAACAAAGCAAGGGAGGAAAGCCTGGGCTTACCCTTACCCTTTATCACACGTTCAGTAGATTACTTAATATTGCATACCCTCCCATACATTTTTTAAATTTATGTTGGTATCAGTTCAGATATATCTAGGCAGCCCCTCTGGAAAACCTGCCCCTTCTATAGGGGTTATAGAACCATATGAGATATGATCTATTCCGAAATCCACATTAAATAGCTGACATGATACTATAGTCTGACATTTAGCTTTGTAGGCCACTTTGTTCTCCTGAGTCCTGAAGGTTCTTGGTCTTTCGTTAGGCCATATATAATTCATGTCTATGCCAGTTATTTAGCACCTTATTCTCAATGAGGACTGGAATCATTTGAAAAAGGAAGTTAAGTCTTGATAGAATATTCATTTTAATGACTGCAGCTGTTCCTGACAAGGATAATTTTAGTTTTTTTCCATCTGAGAATATCTGTTGTTATATTTTTCCAGTCATTACTGGCAAATAATTATTCTTGAATAAATCTCTATTTCTTGTCAGGAAAATTCCTTAAATGTTTTACCTTCTTATCATCAGTGTTAAACATGATTGTTCGGCATGGACATGGTTTTTCTTCCTTTGTCAAATTCCATATCAGTAATTGAGTTTTCTCTTTATTGATCCAGTAACCTGACACCAAAACATATTGCTTATATGTTCCATCAGTGATGTTAGAGTGTCTGTATGCTGAACAATTGTAAGAACAGTAGCAACATCAAATAATTTCAGTTTGGGTTCTTGTGTAATTAGCTTAATTCCCAAAATTCTGTTATCCTGGTGTAGGTGAATTGCCAGTGGTTCTAGTGCCAGTAAAAATGAAGGAGGAGAAAGGGGATACTCTTGTCTTGTCCCCTTCAGTGTAATCTAATTTACTACAGCTTTGGCTTTCAGCTCTTTGAGGCTCAGCTTCTTTACCATTCATATTTCAGAAACTGGGTAATTAAGGATAATTCATCTTTCCTTTGTCATTTGTTCAGAACTAGCTAGTTTTTATAGATGTTTACACATTATAAACTTAAGAAAGCACAAAACCTGTTTCCCAATTTGCAATTTTTTTGGTAATATATAATATAAAAATGAGTACTTCCTAATGCAGTATCAGGTAAAGAGTGATTATTTTAATGCAAAGAGGTAGTTTTAGGATGCTATCAGAGAATAGTACATTTTAAGTATTCTGCTTCCTCTTCCTCCTAATTAGAGAGACCGGGAATTTCTGAAATCGGTGTTCGTCCTGGTGTACCATGACACTGTCTATCCACTTCTTCAGTCTGTGTTCCTCCCAGAGTATAAGTGGGCAGAAGAAGAATCTGAAGGTGCTCGCTGGCGAATAATTGCTGAATTCCTGAAGAAAAATCGAGAAAGAGGGGGCAGTCTGTCTTCTCTGCTGTCACTGGAAAGCCCTCACAAAGCTTTTGATGTCATGGAAACTGCATATGACTTTTTAGGAGAGGGTAGGAAAATTAGCCCTCTAATATGACAGAAGTTTGTGGCTGTGCACCTCTGCCAATTGCCAAGCCAACATGAATCAGTTAAATAGAATTGATAATGTGTTCCAAAAAGTTGTATTTTTATCATTTGACTAAAACTTTTACACCAAATGTATTAAGACAATGTATTGGTAAACTTTTTAAAGTTTAGTTATTGTGTTGGTTATTGTTTTGTATATTTATGAAGGAAGTAAACACATATTAAAGATATTCTATCGTGTTTTTAAGTGTCTTTCTTCATGGAGTTATTCTCCTGTTTCCTTTATATTTCTTCACATTAAACAAATTTCATTTGATGAATGTTGATATCTACTTCTAATGCTGATTGTGAGATAAATGAGTAATGTCAGAAATTTTTAGGAAATATTAAGAATCGTCTTAAGTAAATATCAGAATTGAATCTGTTACAGAAGTTGCTCTGAACATATATGAACATGCCTTGATAAATGCTGGTGTTTATTAGTAAATGGATTTAATTGAAGATGATGTTTGATCACTGGCAAAAGCTAATAAATGTGAGAGTGCAGTATATTTGTATTGCCCTTGTGAAATGTTAAGAATTAGTGTAAATGTCTCTATTGTAAAGGAAATTTCAGTTTATTCCAAAGTTTGAATTATTTAGGTATGCATGCCAGATTCAAAGCTTTGTCAGATCCATATTCTGCTGAGGTTCTGAATAATGGGCCAAAGATAGTTTGTTGCCATTGTTACCAGGGAGTGAGTGAAAGCTCTCTTGGGATTTTGGTCAAAAGATGTGCGGTTCTACAGTTGGTACAGTCCTAATTTAGTGACTGCCTCGTACAGTGACCATTCACAGTTACAACGATAATGAAAAAGTAACTTTGTGACCAATTCTTGTATTTATGACCTTCACAGGTCTGTAAAGCAAAGGAAAGCTGAAATAAGATCATAAGCACAGTCGCAGTTTCACTTAGCAACCATTCTGTTTAACAACTGAGTTGCTAAATAAGGACTACCTGTATTCCCATTGCCTTTTGCTTGGTAGGATGGGAGTAGACTTGGCTGAGATCTATGTTGCTATATGTTAGTACCTCAGTGGCGCTTACCAATGTCTTTTGCCTTTTCAGTTTTGCCAGGCATTGTATTGCTTCAGCCTGATAAGCAGGGATATTGGTGTAGCCTTTTGAGAATGGAATGAGATTGGCTTGCAATGTGGGCCACCTCAGAAAGTCTCCCATGTGGTGTGGAATTCAACTTTACACAAATGGAATTCCTTTGTGCATAGGGCTTTCTTCTTGTTTTCTTGCCTGCAGAGTTAAAAGCAGTCTTGAACTCTGTGTCACAGAATTTGAAAGACCCTATGGAGTACATCTTGAAGCGCATATTGGTTGAAAGGTTTGCTGGGGAGAGGGGGAAAGTGCTTCCTTTTCATTATCTGCCTAGAAAGTATTTCCCTCAGAAACTCACCATTGGATTCTGCCCTGATCTCCAGGCACAAATCTCACTGAAATAAATGACAATTGAATTTCTTAATTTGCATAATGATCCCAAACTAGAAATATAGCTGTAGAGAAGAAACTGGTTCAACAAGGCTAGCTAGAAGTAGTCATGTTTTTGGATGTGTTCCCAATCAATTAACAGCAAGACAAAGGAGTCTGTTCAGCAAAACATGTCAGTGCTGCCCTTAAAATGGTTTGAAAATAAGTTGGTGTTAAGCTAATAAAAAGATTACCTGCTTCAACCTTGAAAGTTAACATACGTATATAATTAAGCATTATTTAGGCTAAGCACCTTGCTGTGCATTTGTCTTCCTCTCAGTCTAGCAAGATGTAGAAATTGAGCGGGTAAGTTTACAGTCCTCAAGGCTACAGTATTTCTTGGAGGTGCATGTTTTTTTCCCTACATGGGTGTGTCTGTATTTATGTGTTTGTTGAAGGGAAACCTATTTTCTAATGCATTAACACAAAACATCTGTGTATAGATCTACAGTGGCTTGCAAAACGGCTACAGCAAGGTAGACTTATGCAATGTTTGCATCTGATGAGTATAACTGAGGAATATCTGCCCATTTTATTTTAAAACTCTCAATATTCTCAAAAATATAAAAGAATGATACTTGAAGTAATATGCCCCAGCCAATAAATAAAATCTCAAAGCAATCCTTGTTTAAAGAACACAAACAGTCCAAGTTAAAATATTGGGAATAGTATGTAGTTACTAGGCTTTCACTATGCGCTATCCAAGGAGAACACTCAGAAAATGAAAGAATGTGCTGAAACAAAGTCATGTAAACTCTGTATTTTAACTTCTTGAAATGGGGTTCAATTTTCATTGCATTGGAGTTAACAACAAGCTTTTGATCGGCGCTGTGGGGAGAGCGACTAGGGGAGAAAACAACCAAGTCCCTATTTCCAAAGTATGTTATGACTATCATGGTCTTGTTTGGTAACCAGTTCAGTGATTATTTACCCCAAGCTTTGGGAAAGATTGTACAAGTGAAATTGTATGTTTCATGGTTCTTAATGCATTCCTGTGCCCACTTGGTGGCATCTTCTTACTTTGCATTTAGTTGAAGGATTGGTGAAAGATGCTCAAAAGCAGTACAAATTATTTCCCCCATTACCTCCTGCTCCCCATTAAAAGGGTCATGCAAGAGTCAAAGACAGGTGACATTCTTCAGAACAGTGAATGAATGAGTCCAAGGCTAGCACAGACAATCAGTTCCTGAAGCCATATGATTATTGCTCAAAAACAAACTCCTTGTATTGATTTCAGAACAAAACAAAACAGGCTTAATTCTGCTGCAGCTCTTGTTCTTCCTGTCTTTGCCTCTTGTTCTGTTAAACTATTGCCACCCCTCCTTGTTAGCTTCTACCAGTGGTGTGCTCATTTGTAAAGTAGCTCTTAAGCAGTAGAACCTTCCCAAATAAGAATTAAAAATCAGGTTTTTTAAAAATTGCTTAATCCTTTCTGCTGTTAGGGGTGGTCAAGTAGCTTAACTTTGACTACTTCAGAAGTTTGAGATTGTAAGATAACACAGCTAAAAAGGTGATAGTTAAATTTTATTCAGCGCTAGCTAGATTGCACTTGTATGCTGTGTCCAGTTCTGGGTACTGTACTTCAAAAGGGCTGTGGAGAAGTTTAGAGGGAGTCAGAGAGGAGAGCTGTTTTCTTCTGAAACAGCAGGACAGTTACCAGTGGGGAGAAATTAAAGAAGGATTGAGCTCAATATTAGGAGTAATTTCCTAAAAATAAAAATGAAATTAGCCTTTATTGAAGGTTTTAAAACGGGGGCTCGGCTGGACAGCCATTTGTTGGGGATGACTTACCAAATTCCTCCGTTGAGGTTGGACTAGAACAGTGTTTCCCAGCCTTGCAACTGCTGGCTGGGGAATTGTGGGAATTGAAGTCCACACATCTTAAAGTTGCCAAGATTGAGAGAGACTGGACTAGAGGATATGTAATGCATCATTATTCTTTGAGGTGGATTTGTTGCTTCAGGAGTGCAAATAGAGAGCAACAAACTTCCCAGTTGCAATGCTTAGGAATGGAACTGAATGGAGAACTTGAGCCTCAGAAAGAACCTTTTTAGAAAGAGTTAGTTTCTAGGTTCATCTCCTTTTGATACCAAAGGAAATTTAATCACACAAATACATCCACCAAGGCACTTGACCTCTGAACTCTTATGGATGGGCTGCCTTAGTCTTAGTGTAGTGTGAAATTCTTCCATGATGACTACAACTACCTGCCAAGCTGGAACCGATTTCACCTTTGACGTCCACATGGGTGTGCCACTGGATACTATTTTAAGCTTCACATGCCAACAGTTCTGCTGCAGAGATAATTGGGTATAGCAGACTGTAACAACAGCTACACAGACAATAGAAATGGATTCCAAAGCTTCAGGACCAGCACCAGGCTGCCCAGTGCTTGAAAATATTCCTTCGGGACTTGCTGTTTTTAGAACGATACCGTATGCCTTAATCTTGCCAGAGCTGGTAAGTCAACTAACTTTATTTTGTTGTATTTTTAAAAGAATCCTATATTTAGTTTTACATGGGGCAGCTTTGTACATTATGCAGTATAACTGTAGGTACTCACAGAGTATAGGAAGAAATAGCGATGACTCTTGGTACTAGCTACTTGCATGCTATATGCAGATCTGTGCACACACATTTTTATGCTAATTGTGCTCATCGTTAACGAAAGGTTTATTTGAACATCAGTAATCTTGTTTCATTTTGTGGATCAAGAATTGCACATGTTGATCAGCTATGCATCAAAGCAGATGCCATATATCTGGTTCCCACTGCTCTCAGTGGGATGTGCACTTGAATTCTCTTAAGGATTTGAAGCATCTATCACATTTAACGTACAGCACAAAGTTGTAGCTTTGTAGGAAGAGAGCCGTGTTAGTCTAAAGTAGCTGAAAATCAGAAAGAATCCGACAGCACCTTTTAAGATTAACCAATTTTTATTTTAAGGCATAAGATTTTGTGAGCTGCAGGTTACTTCATCAGATAAACAGAATAGCTTAATTGATGTGGCTTGTATATTAAATCTGGATTGGCAAAGATGATAAAATTGGAGTAATTTCAAGAAACCACATTTTCTTGATGCAGAACTTCTATTATCTCTTGAGGACTCAGCTGGTGTCTTGGACTTCATATATCCAGTGTGGGAAAAACCCTAATAGAATCTCCTTGTTTAAAGGCAATATAACTCTGATTGTTAGATGCTGAGTATTGATAGTCTTGGAGATTCCCTATGGTTACATCCATCTGCAGAACTTGGCTTTCAGAAATTTGTCCTATTTTTTAAAATATAAAATCAAAGTAACTAATCATCATTACACATGATAATAAAATCTTGCAATACCCCTTCCCCTTTTTATGCTTCAGTGAATTAGGGAGGCATCTGTCTGAGCTGCTTCCAAATGTTATCCGGATGTTCTGGATTTAAAACATATTTTACTACTTGTTGCCTGAATAATTGTGATAATGAAATTCCCTGGGAAATGGTGGCCTTGCATTTTGTACTTTGCTTCACTTTGAGAACTTTCAGGAAATTATAATTCAAGATTTGTAAAACATGGTAGAGTGACTATGTTCCTTATGTTAATTGTATTCTCAATTAACTGTATGAGGCATGGACTTTAACTCAACTGGACTTTGTCTTTGACTAGGATAGGATAGGATAGGATAGGATAGGATAGGATAGGATAGGATAGGATAGGATAGGATAGGATAAAAAAATATCCCGTCACCCCTATGGGTGGTATGTGTCTTCCTCAATCTTGGGTCCTCTACCAGAGGCCTGGGACTTCGAGGGTTCTGTGCAGTATCTTAGCTGTTCCTAGCACTGCACTCTTCTGTACAGAGAATTCTGATGTTATTCCTGGGATCTGTTGGAGCCACTCTCCCACTTAGGAGTCACAGCCCTGAGTGCTCCTACCACCACTGGGACCACTTTGGCCTTTACTTTCTACATCCTCTGTAGTTTCTCCTTTAGGCCCTGGTACTCCTCCAGCTTCTCATACTCCTTCTTCCTGATGTTGCTGTCACCTGGCACCGCTACATCTACCTTATTTATTTATTTATGAAAATTATTCAGGCAACAAGTAGTAAAATATGTTTTAAATCCAGAACATCCGGATAACATTTGGAAGCAGCTCAGACAGATGCCTCCCTAATTCACTGAAGCATAAAAAGGGGAAGGGGTATTGCAAGATTTTATTATCATAGCCAATCTCAAGAAAAGCAGTTTTAGCCTTCTCGTGGAGTTGATTTCTTGGTCTGGTCTACCTAGTGGGGCTGACAGCTTATAATAAAAATGAAGCAAGCAAGAGAATGGAAAGCCTGTGAGATAATGACTTCTTTACAATATTGTTTCAGAAACCATTACAGAATGTGGGCAATGCAAGTCCACGGTGGCACAGAGGAACCCACTGAGTATGGTAACAGTGGCTGCACTCAGGCATAAAAAAGGGGCAACTCAGGGGAACAGAGTTTCTGTTTTCCATGATCATTTTCACAAGTGACATAATAATAGACAGTTTTCACATGAGAAAGCAACATGAAAGTCTGGTGAACTGCTAAAAATCTCTAATTTATGGGAAGAGATGGATTTAAATTTTATTTATGTATTTATGTATTTATGTATTTATTTATTTATATTTCAAATTTAGATACCGCCCATCTCACAAAGAAGTGACTCTGGGCGGTTCACAATAAAACAACAATAAGTATTAATTAAAATATAATTAGAAACAATATAAAAATACAGTAAAAATAGAATAAAACCAAACACATACACAAATAATATCTTCCAAGATGTTGATGATCAGTAAGATGTTAACATATGGGAGCATCTTCAAGGTGCTGGCCACTCCCAGATCTTTCTTTCTTTTGTTTTTTTGTGGCCAGAAGCAACTTAGATAATGTCACTAGAGCAGCCATCCTCTGCACTCAGAACTAGCTGCAGCTCAGTGAAGACAGATTTTTTTCTTAATTGCATTTTTATCCTACCTTTCTTCTAGGAGCTCAAGGCTACATACATTGATTTACTCTAACAACTCTGGAAAGTAAAATTGGGTTTACAAAAACGACGGTACAAAATATAATTCCACGGCTAAGCATAGACTTGAAGCGCAGCCTCTGGCTGGTTCAGTTTAGAGTATTGTCTTGTACAGAAAGGAGTTTGTGTATGTGAATTTTCTACAAGCTATTATTTTTGGAGTATTTTATAGAAACTACAACTATACTGTAGTTGCAACTGTATTTCCCATGCAAAGAACCTGCAGTTTACAAGCAAAACAAAGCAACACAGATAACACTATGGCTTTTGAAATAATACCCTGTTCTACCAATGTGGAAGCTTCATCTTGATTGTTTATATTTTTCAATGCATATTCCTGCTCTCTCCACCTTGAAGAACCCGTCTGATAACTTCCCAGTAAGGGGGAGCTTTGCCTTTCTTGACAGTGATCCTTGCTCATTGGCATTCAGTGGGTGTGTGCCTGTTGGGTGGGTAATGAAAGAGTTCAACATCCTCAGATTAAGGTTTTTTTTGTTTCCTTCTTGGAAATGAAGTGGGAGTGCTCGGTATTTCTGGAACACCTTTACAAAGTATGCCGAAATAGGTATGTAAGAACTTGACAGCCAAAGAGAACTACAGGGCCATCATGTTCTTTGGAATTAATGATCTTTAAAATTCACAATCTGTTCATAATGAAATGTTTTCACAAATGATATATCCTCTAAATATAATCACAGGTGTTTTTCCTTTTCTGGGCCGTAATCTTTTCCTTGAATAATGACTAGTTTTATATATACAATTTTGCAAGAAGTCCTATTTAAGGATCTCTGTTTGATTTAAGTTGACACTTTGTGCAAACCAGTTCAGAATCCAGGAAGTGACCACATCAGATCACCTTTCCAATTCAGCACAGAGTGTTGTTTACATTGACTTTTTCAAGGTTTTGAGCAAGTTTTTTATTTCTTCTTACTATACCTAGTGATGCCAGTGACAGAACTTGGGACATTGTCAACCAAAGAATCTGCTTTATTCGGGTCTAGGATTAGGGAGACAACTGCATTTACATTCAAGTCATTATAAATATAGCTTCTTTTCAGATCTCCCACTGGAATTGGGGAAGGTTGGATAAAGCAATGGCCACATCTATTTATGCCCCACTTTACAATCAGTTTAGACTGCCACATATTCAACAGAACTCCTGGAGAAGTCTTCTGACCTTTATGCTACACTTGTTCTCTCTTTTTCTTTCTTTCTCTCTCTTTTGCAAATGAATAGCAACATGTTTCTTAATACCAATTGCTGGGAATCACAAGGAAGATGTTTATATATCCTATTTGCCATGGGAATGTTGGACTAGAAGAGAATGTTGGACTAGTCAGGCTTCTGGTCTGATTGATCGCGACTGCTATTGGCTGTTATTTTAATGTGAATTTGTTGAAATGCAAACTAATTGGAAGTCAGGTGACTTACTAATGATACCATGAGAAAACAGTCAATGTCGCTCGTAGCTGACTTCCACCAAAACAACTATAACACTGAACCTGGTTAGTTTTGCAGTGGAACAGGTGCCTCTGTAACATAATCTTATGCATGACTTCTCAGAAACATGTGTCTTTAGCAGGGGGCTATAGGTAAGGGCATCAGCAGCATAAACGTATGCATGTTTATACAGAGCTTCACAGTGTTCAGCCAAAGGCAAGTGTGCGTGCAACTGTTGTCTGGAAATGTAGGACTGCAATCTTAAACCAGTTGAGAAGAGGCCCTTTCCAAAGAAAATTAATTATGTCATTACTCAACCCCTCCTCAATTAAATAAAACTATAATCAACAACTGGTGCTTGAGTGAGTCAGTGAAAAAAAAGTCTTTCCATTTGCTATTTCTTCTTTTAAAGTCTACTGCTGGGCATTTGGTAAATAGAATAAATATTTGATTTGTGGGTTTTTTTTTCCAGAAGAGATTTACAAGCTTCTGATTATCAAATAGTAGAAGTATTTGAACTATGCTCTTCTCAGTTCTGTTTAGTAACTTTAATAACTTCAGAAGAAACCACTGAGCAAAGGGGGAGAGAGAGAGAGAGAGAGAAAACGAGACAGCATGTGTATGGAGGCCATAACGATGATAATTTTTTTAAAATTTAACTTTAATTTAATCCCAAAAGTTATTCAACATTTTGACTTTGCTCCTCTTCTCATGATTCCATTTACTGGGTTACTGATTTCTATAGATACAATCAAGGAAGAAAAGGTACCTTGACAGAAAATGCAACAAGGCCAAAGTGAAAGGAGAATCCAACAAATATTTTGCCTCTAAGGCCTCTAGGAATTTTAAAAGACTGATTAGAAAGGGGTTCGTTTTGAACAAATATGAAGTTTGGTGGCTCCTTAGATGGGAGGGGAAGCTTTTTTCTTTATAAATTATCTGGAGATCTGGGTTGTGATTTTGCTAAGAAAGCAACATAGGGTGAAGAAAAACGATGATGGCCGAGGCCTAATTTAAAGCATATACACCACCCGGCTGTGATGGAATGGTTTGGTGAAGGCGGCGCTCGGGGAGATAAGCATTTCCTTAGCCCCCAGCAGGAGCGTGGGAAGGTTAAGAGGATGAGACTGGCACCACCCTAAGGAATTTGCAGTGTTTGCTTGCTGGCTTGGGAAGTTTAGATTCAGTCTGGCAAGATTCTGTCTTGTGGATGAAAGCTAATAAAAGCTATCGAACTAGACCTGTACTGTCTTGTGGAGTTCTTTGGGCTGAACCTGACACCGGCCCTTTGCTTAAGGAATTTTAGGGAAGAGACTGGAAAGGAGAGGCTGCTACAGAAATGAGAAGTGTTGTGTGGAAGAAGCCAGGACTGCCAACCTGTCATTCAGTGATGAAAAAAAAAAAAAAGGGAGGGGGCTTCTGCCATCCAAAAGAAAGTGTTTGGACCTTCTAGAGCAGGGTTTCTCAACCTTGGTGACTTGAAGATGTGTGGACTTCAACTCCCAGAATTTCTAAACTAAGATTTCGGTGAAAAGGATATATATAAATTCCATAGAATTCTGGTATCACTGACTAAATTTAGAAATATTCAGAACAACCAATCTCTGCTGTTTTTATGAAAGAATCAACAGATTTGGGTGACAGGCAGGTTGTCTGGAAGTGCTCAGTGTGTTCACATCTTATCTCTTTATTTAAGCAAAGTTGTCTGATTTTATGCTGCTATCCAAAAGAGCAGACTGCAGTTTCAATCACAGGGGTCTAATACATGCCATCATCCCAGAATTTCTAAACTAAGATTTCATCATGGCATCATTTGCACTAGACCTAATGATGCATGTGATGTCATTTGTCTACCCTTCCCCCTGAGGACAACCAAAATCACCATCAAGGTGGGTGAGAAATGGATACTGATAAAGCATGCTATTTGGTGAAACTGGAATTCAAATTTATGTTAGTCCTAATATCAAGAGTCTGGAACCCAACCTGTGTTCTGTGACACAGAATAATATAATTGAAAATAAGATTATTTTAAGAAAATATGTTATTAGATTGCAATTCTAAAAGGAGGGAGAAACCCTTTCTGAATACAATAAACACGCACAGAACTGAACTATAAATGTACTATTGTCCTGCTGCTCGGAATATGATGACAGATGGTGGTGATGAGGATGAGAGATTCTGTTGTTTAAGGCACTAAGGATTTGGTACCACCCTTTATTTAACACAATTATTTATATACTTGCAAGGCTGCTTTGCCCTGTATGGAATAAGTAGTTTTAAATATTTATAACTGTACACATTGTTTTTTTTTTTATAAAAGATTTGTAATGCTTTATTTTTTTAAAAAAACCAGACTAAAGCATATTACAATTTTAAGCAATTTTATATACATCTTTTTTTGACATACAGCTTTTTTTCATAATTTGTCTTGCTGCTCATAATCAAGGGGATAGATCAAATCAAACAATTCAACCATTAGTAATGAAGCTAACCTTCTGTTGAATTCACAAAGAACAAATGAGATTGGATTTTATAACTGCTAGCTTCATGTTCCCGTCGTATTTTCTGTACTCTGCCAGTACACACCTTTGGTGTGAAATTAGTGTAGAGCCTTGCAAGTTCTGGTTTCCACATTCCAGTGTCAAGTTAAAGATGAATAATATTAAGATGAGATGGTTAGTTGAATTCCTGAACATGAATGTGGAAGGGAGTGGTTGACCTTGGATGAGGAACTGTATCAACATTCATTGATTACAACCTGTCCTAGTACAAAGCTTTAGCATAAACCTGTAAACCTATGGGAAAAATTGATCCACTTTTCCCAACTACAAAATACCATTCCATGTCAATTTGTATAGATATTTAGCTGGCCCCAAAACATTTTACTGCCTCAGGTAGAACAGCAAATAGCTCCCTCTTTACTGCATAATAGACAAAAAAGATCAAGCTACCAAAAAATGACCCAATTCTCCCTCCCTAGCTATTTACAGAAATGCTTTGAATGCAGCAGCAGCAGCAGCAGCAGCAGCAGCAGCAGCAGCAGCAGCAGCAGCAGCAGCAGCAGCAGCAGCAAAAACAATACAAAAGCAAATTGCTTGTCATTTACTGATTTTTCATGATCCTCACGATCATCCACCTGAGAAAGACCCTTCCCTCTACCTAATAATAAGACTGGCCCTCTTCTGAGATTGCTTTGGTGGATACCATAGCACAGCACAGAGCTTTGAGAAACCTTGTAATGGAGAATAAATGTAGTCCAGTTTGGTCACCCAGTAGCGGCTATAGGGCGAAGACCTCAGTTCCTCAGACTTCCGTTTAGAGGGTGTTGGATGCATTGAACAAAATTTTACTTTGGCCTTCTCTTCAGACTTCAGATTTATTTCACACTTTGGTTTCCAAGGCAGACTGGACAATTGACATGCAACACCATTGCATCATTGATGTTTTTATGTAATTTGCATCCATTTGTGTTATTTGTGCAAATGATATAGATTGACACAAATGATGTAATACATCAGTGACCCAAGTGATGTAAATTACTTCATTTACTTTTTTTTAAAGATTTTTTATCCCCCTTTATTATTTTTATAAATAACTCAAGGCAATGAACATACCTAATACTCCTTTCTCCTCCTATTTTCCCCACAACAACAACTCTGTGAGGTGGGTTGGGCTGAGAGAGAGAGTGACTTAAACTTGGATTTAACAGACATTCAGATTTAACTGCCATCCCTTTTCCCCCAATGATCTCTAGAGGTTTTACTTACTAAGGTAATCTATTCCTTAATAGATTACCTTAGTCTGTACCATATGTTGTTCAGATGGAGATATTGAATACAACTGTTTAAAATGTTTGTATTTCTCCTTAGGATTCAATGTGCATTCATATAATATAAATATACTGTGGGCATTCCCAAGTTTTTATTTTTTCTCTCTTGCATTTGTTTTTATTTTGTCCTTGATTTGGCTTTTTAAAAAAGTTTGTGCCTTCTTGTTTCGGTTGTTCAAAAAAAAAGCAAAGAAGCAAACCAGGACTGGTTCTCTTCTGTGCCATCTTCTGAAAATTATTGCTGGTTTTGCACTCTGTCCACTTGATCTTAACCACAGCATATGCATATATTATTCATCCAAGGGAATTATTTTTCATTTGGACTAGAAGTTTCTTAGGCAAAACTAAAACAAAACCTGCTGATGTTGCATATTATCATAACAGCCTGTTGCAAACATGTTTACAATTGATTATTTAAATAATATCAGTATTATTCTTTCTGAGGGTCATTCCTTAGGTAGCCAATATAATATGGACAAGAAGGAAGGTAGGGAAAGGTACACTGTTTTCAGAAAGCCGGCTGGAACTTGTTTCATAGACATTCCATATTTGCAGCCTGGGATGCGCTGTAATGGTTCAACAATGATTGGTGCAATATTCTAACATTACATGTGAAACCCTACTTGTCCAACTAAGTTTCTGTTGGACATCTTGCGCATTGGTGTGTTGCTGTCAGGGTTCTTACCGTGCTGTTTTAAGATAGATCATTTCATATGGTGTTATGATTTGTACTGTTGCCTTCTGCTCCAGAGTTACAGTACTTGTAATGAAATGGATAAGCCAGCCAGCCAACCAACCAACCAACCAAATAAATGAATAAAGAGCAGACATAAATCAGAACCTAAACCAGTCTGTGATGGGAAAAATGGTTTAGCGATAATCATTTGAATGTCAGCATTTTTCACCCTTACAGATCTTTGGCTGCTGGGTTTGGATCCTTGTAGCAGCTACCACGGTGTATTTCCCTTTGCTGCAAGGATGGGTTATGTATGTCTCGGTCAGCTCCTTTGTCATCTCATTCCTGCTCCTCCTGAGTTACCTGTTTGGCTTCCACAAAAACTTTGAATCCTGGAGAATTCTGGTAAGGTGGGAATAACTCCTGTAGCTTAGAGAGATTTGAGGTGGGCAAAACTTCCAGATCACATGGGGGGCTTATCAGGATGACCTTTGTTTTTACTTCATGGGCAACTGTGCATAAGAATGTACACAGGCTGAAGAATTTCACGTGTCTTTCCTGTTTTTTAACACTGCCCCATATCTACTTCTCTCCTCTTTTAGGATAGCCTTTACCATGGAGCCACTGGCATTTTCTACCTGAGCGCTGCTGTGTTGCAGGCAAACGCAACAATCCGTTCAGAGACAGAAGTGCTACTAGAACACACCCCTCGCTATTATCAGCTCAATGTTGCAGCCACGGTAAGATCCCCACATCACCTGGGCATCCAGCCGCTCGGTTTGGGACCTTCCATTTCAGTCCCTGCTCGTGACATTCCGTTGTTGGAACCAGAGTGAAAATGGCAGAGCAGCCCCTGCTAGGCCCAGCATTGCAGAAAGTCTTCCTGTATCCCTCAGATGCTTCGTCTGTCTCCCCTCATAATGCCGTTTCACCGAAACGCATGCTTCACCGTTCTTTGGGAAGAAGGTAGCAAATCTTATGTCCAGCCACTCTAAGGAAAGCCCTGATGGACACAACTCATAGGTCACAAGCTGGACGTTCTTTGCTCTGAATGGTTGTTTGCATTAAATGCTTATTCTTGGTTAACTTCTGATTTGGTTAAGTTTTGATTATTCATTGAAACAGCCAATTTTAACCTTCCTATGATGGCTTGGTGCCTCACCTAGGATTGTTTTCATTGTGGGAACTGATAAAATGAAAAAAGCATCCTGATTTACTGACTTAAAAATATAACATACTGCAGATGAGACTTCAGTTGGGCCATTTATCAGCAAAGTATTTCTTCTTTTCCTTCTAATCCTAATCCTAATCTTCTTTAATTAATTCTAATCTTCTTCTTCTATTAAACCTAAAGTTTGGTTTGAAAGGATTAGATGGTCTAAGACAAGGTTTAGGTGGAAACTGAAGTTGCCTTTGTGTTAATGTTGGCCATAGCCTAGCCATTATGAGGAGGCATTTGTGAGAATCTCAGGCTCATGAATTTCTTTCTCCATTAGAGCTGTGAGGAATTTGGAAGTTTCCCCCTCGGTTTTTGATTACCTAAATAAAATACCTGCATGTAATGTAGTTCTTGTGTGAATGTAGCATGTTTGTGTGGGTATCAGGATATGCAATCCATTGTGTCTGGCCCTGTGCACAGCTTAATCCTATTTTTATAGTTTCCCAAGCCTTCCAAAATTGGGATATAAAACTGAATTTTCATAGGTTTTTTTTTTTTTAATAAAGGTTCAAATAAATAGATTCAGCATGTATCTTTGCAGTCAGCCCAAAGAATGATTTTTATTTTTTTTAAGTTGACCTCAGTAACATAAAGGACGCCCAGCTCTAGTTCAAAATCTCTATGAATTTTTAAAAATAAGTGTAGGTAGAAAGTACTAGGATGTGACATGTGAAATTTCTGAAACAAAAAATCAGTTTAATTGGATAAGAGCTGAAGTAACTCTAGATACCCATAGAAATTCAGTGAAAGGTTCATACAGTACAAGATTCAAAAGGCATGCTATTTGTTTTCTAGTGTTCATAGTTCCTGTCAAAATCGGCTGTATTTGTTTTCTGCTAGCTACAGAGGCATCAAGGGAGGGCACTTGACAATAGAAGCCCCATGATGATGCGAGCACCACCCTTTTTCTACTTGTGTTGTGACATCATGCACAAATACAAAGAGGGAGGAATTTGAGTCATGGCAACGTGACCCTAGGTTTATCATTTAGACCAGCCATTCTCAACTGGGGTTCTGTGAAACCCTAGGGCAGTGTTTCCCAACCTCGGCAACCTGAAGATGTCTGGACTTCAACTCCCAGAATTCCCCAGCCAGTTGAAGTCCAGACATCTTCAGGTTGCCGAGGTTGGGAAACACTGCCCTAGGGTTCTGTGAGAGATTGTGATTGAAATTCCTGACAGTTTGATACTTTTTAAATGAATAATTGAATATTTAATTCAATTAAATAGTGTCATTTTTCAGGATACTTTCAGCCCTGGCTTTTCTTCCAGGCCTTGGGCTAAGGGAGATGGAGCTCTTTGTGAGTTCTGTTGTTAGCTGGACTCGGCTTCTTATTCTTTATTTTCTTTTTTTTAAACTTGATCTGTGTCTTTTTTTTTAAAGATTGTAACATTGTGCGCCCCCCAGTTGGTGGCACCCAAACTGAGTAAATTAAATTAAATTAAATTAAATTAAATTAAATTAAATTAAATTAAATTAAATTACTGTACATTACATTTTTGTAAATGAAATGTAACAAAATTTACTTTGTATAGCCCTGGCTATAACCTTTTGGAATATGGTTCTAGCACATCAAGGGCCAAGCGTGACTCTTATGACTCACATGTGCACAAAGGCCTGTTGTAAAGCAATATTAACTTTCACATAGCACATGGCCTGCTTTATGGGTCAAACATGTCTAACCCTACTTATTTAGCTATTCCCATTGGATTTACAATGAAGAGCACTGTGATGGAAGAAGCCCTCCCTTTCCTTCTACATACAGTTGTAGGTTAAATGAGACATGAAAATACATAGCTAGTGTTGATAAAATATACAGAATTGTCAATTTCTCTATAACCACTCCAATGGATAAGCAAAGTCATTAATTCAGAGCAGGGATAAGGCAATTCTAAGCGTAAGCAATGAAAGGGATCTGTGAGCTGAAGTGCTCCGACTGATTGCAGGAGTTTAACTCAGCAGGAGAACTGAGGGCTGGGGAAGACAGAGCCCTGAGCACCAGAGAAGTGTTGCCAGCATAACATGGTTTCTTCAGCCCATGTGTTCCTCTTGGTTAACGGTGAATCTAATCTGCTTCCCAGGCCAAACCAGGCATACAAAGAAACCGATGGTGCATTAGAAAAGCCTGCTCTTTGACGCCCTGTTTTTTTGGACTACAACTCCCATGTCATTACAAAAATAGAAATTGTAGGCTAACACCTTTAGAGGCCATGAGACTGGAAAGTTATTTTCTAAACTGCTATGTGACAAAACTGGCTTCTACCGTGTTCTCTCAGAAAGTGTATTCATTGAAGGGCTGTGAAGCATTTTGGATTCAAAGGTAAAAAGGTGCTTTGGAGCACGTGGTGGTGGTGGTGGTGCAAACACATCACCTATCCGCAGTTTCTTAAAGTAGCCATGCTTTTCAGTATAAGGAGTTGTAGCCAGGTATTCCGTTTGCACACAACACACTGAAGCAATGCTGGTCTTTGAATCCATAGTGTTACACAGCCCCAATTAATTGACTTCACTGATAGCTTTCTTTTCTAACAAGCAACTCAAGCTGGTTTTCTTCACCTTCATTTTATCCTTACGACAACTCGGCAAGCTGGGTAGCTGAAAGAGAGGCTGGCCCAAGGTTAGCTTCTTGGCTCAGTTTGAAACTGGATTTGAAACTGAATTTAGAACTAGTCCTAGTCTGATATGCTAACCTACTCTGGGAAGCTGAGAGCTTGAAACCACAGATAATAATTATGTCATTTTTTTCCTTTTTCAGTTCTTTGCCTTCATCACTACACTGCTGTATATTTTGCATGCCTTCAGCAACTACTACCATTGAAATGACATGAGTGGGAATTGGAATTCCAGAATAAACAGTTAACATTTAAGAAGATAATTTAGTTGCAACTGAATTCACCCATCAGCTGGCACCATCTCATTTTAGGTGAAAGAGATACTCATTTGTTACAACCTGAATGTTGCTTATTTATACCATGCTACTGAGTTCTGTATGAAAATCTACTCAAACTACTATATTCTGATCCTTGATTTCTCATGCCTGCAATTATGCCAAATCAGGTTTTGTCCTGAAAAGCCTGTATAAATAATGTACATTCATATAAAACGGGGAGAGTTTTGAACCTTGTGTCTTCAGTGAACTATTTCCACATCACCTCTTCTGTGGAGGAATTCCTGTTGGTTTGCTATGGAATCCTGCATGTGGCAGAAGATCCTGGGTTGTATTCTGAGGTGGTCTAGGGGATTCTGGGAATTGAAGTCCACATATCTTAAAGTTGCCAAGGTTGAGAAACACTGGCATATACTGTAATGCTACATGACTCAGAGCGTGCCTTAAAATCCATCATCTCCAATCTCTCGCAGTTCTGAGTCACAGGAAAGGTGGTGTAGTGGTTGGCAACCCAGAAAAGTGTGTCTGTTTTCTAATCGATACAGCTTCCAGAGAATTTCAGGTTCTTCGACAACACTGCTTGAAAACTATTCTCCATTTGGACGCAACAAATTATTCATTTCGGCTACAGCAAATAATCTGTTGCCTCCAAATGGCCTGGGGAACAATTATCAAGATGTCTGGGAAGAGAAATTCACACACATTACAGTAGCTGTGACATAATGATTTTTATCTCATTAACTTTATGTGAAATTTCTATCTTAAGTATGTATGAACCTAAAGTGGCAACAGCTGATGAATACCATCTGTTTACCTTTTGGGATGCGCAAAAAAAGCAAGATTCCTCCTGCGAAACTGAAGAAGACTCATTCCATCCTGATGTTACAAAAATTAAAAAACGCTGTGCAAATTTTACCCCTTTCAGTAATGTTATATGTAAGGGTATTCTGCTCTTTGTTATTACAGTATATAGAATATTTGTTTTGATGTAGAAACATGAAGTAACTTATTGGTAAACCTGTATGTGTTTTTTTAGTTCCATTTTATACTGCTGTTTCAGTTAACTCTCTTTTGCCTCGACAATGAATATAACTGACTTTTCTCCTTCTTTGCCCGGCTCACGTGAGTGTTTAAATTGTTGTTTTATGTGTGAGGGATGCGCCATTGCAAATGCAAAAAAAAGGTATTAACTGGGCACATCACTTTATCATCGATTTTAGGCATCTTTAAATTATTATGGAGGAACTACAGGAGTTGTACATTTGTAAATGTGTGTGACTGTTGGGCATTACAGCTTACATAGACCATAATTTATTTTTCACTTCAACCATCTTTCTCTGGACTCAAGGTAGCAGTATCCATAGGTGCTTCCAGCTTTTGTCAGAAGGATAAAAATGGCACTGTGCCACATGTTGGGGATGGGGCCTGTGTTGCAATGTCAAGATGCTGTTGACTTCAGTCCGAGCTCTCTCGGACCCATGTGCAGATTCCACTGCTTCAAAGACCCTGACGAGTAACGCTAACCCCAATCTCAAGAGTACGTGGCTTCTCCATTTGGTCTGAGTGTGCAAGCAAAGTCTTTATTCCAGTTCAGTTTTCCTCCTTTTCATGGGATCTGTTTATCAAGCACACCAAGATTTATGAGATGAAACATTTATGCCTACCTTATCCTTAAGCTCACTATACTCCTTCTATATCTGCAAATGGAGAAATGCAGGCCCTGAATTTGCTTTTATAGTTTTTTTTTTAAAGGCAATTAAGAGTTAATTTGTGCCTTCAGCTTTTAAGTGCTGTCACATTATTTATTTATTTTGTTGTACCACCAACTGCCTAAGTCTCTCATCATGATAAAAATGTTACAAAATGTTTTCAAATGTGGAAAAGGCTCACCACCCCCAAATTAGAACATATATTTTTAAGTGGCTGAAATTTTACAAAATCAACATATTATAATATTTCACGCACAACATCAAAATCTTGCACAATCATAACACATGCAGTTTAATGTATTCTTGAAGTGAGATTTCAGGCAACTTTCTTTTTGAGAGGAGTGGTTTGCTGATTTCTGAAGTACAGTGATGAATCAAGTTGCAACTGATTACAAAAGACCAGTGTCTTAAGCAATGCTACACTGTAGAAGGGCCTTGTGGCTCACTGTTGGATCTAGATTTGGGGGAATCTTTGGGTAAAGATCCTAGGGGAGCCCACCTCCTTACCGTTGACACCCCTGTCTTTATGCCCTTCCTCTGGGCTCAGACTATGCTATTGTCCCAAGAGATGTCAATCACACAGGTTTGAGCATAATTTGTAGAACATGCACAATCAGTAAGTACCAAGTTCATATACACTCTGCTAGGCCATGCTTTATTTTAATCATAATTTATTAACTAAATCACAATTAGATTGGCTCATACCGCACACTTAGCCCATTTGTATAATCTATATGCATTAGAAGGACTGGATATGTCTCCTTGGGTATGTCTTGTTTTCTGACCAGAAAAATATGGATTACAAAAGGTCTGAAAAGAAATTCACTGTTCCAAAATATTTCTGTAAAACTCCCAGTTGGACAGCAAGTTTTATTTATGTTTTTGTTGGATTTTCTTAAAAGATTTCAAAGAGTCCAAAAACCAGTGCTCATTCAGTCAAGATCCAAATGACCTATAATCCATTTAATTAAACTGGTTTGGTAGCATTTCCCTTATGCATTAAATAGGCAGCATGTAACTACCAGCCTGAATATAAGCAAAATTCATTTTGTTCTTATTTTATCCACATATAATTTGGATGAAGTACATACATTTATGAAAACTTGCACCATTATAATTGGGTATGATTATATTTTCAGGTTTGTCTCCACAAATGACATAGATTCTTGGTTCACAGGTTCCGCTAAACTTTAGTGTATCAAAGTGTGCTGTGCTACATGTACCATACATTTAAGATAGCAAGATCTGAAGCCAGTAGTAAAACAGTTTCACGTTAGATTTTTGTACTAGAAGGCACTGTTGAAGGCATAATATTTTCAAAAAACATTTCTAACCTTTCTTGACACTTTGAGTTGGGTTGAGGATAACTTTACCTCCAATGTCCTTTCAACTGTTTAAGTCTATAAAGAATTATTTGCAACCCATGAGCTTTAAAACCTTTTTATTTCTTCCCAATCCAATGGAAGATTGAAAAGAACTGATCTAAAAGGCATCAGGACTATATCTGTTTGGCCATCAGTATGATAACTCCCTGAAAACTGAACAGAGTAGGACCAACTTTGCTATGTGAGGAGAAGCTGGCAAAAGAAAGAATTCTAAAATGGGTTAGGTAAGGCTGGGACTGCAGAGAAATACATTCCCAGATGTGAGAGTTCAACCAAGAGTTCTCACTTGAGGCACAAATGACTAGGCTCAAATTATCCTACTATGGACACATTAGGTGAAGACCTAACTCTCTGGAGAAAGCTCTAATGCTGGGAAAGGTGAAAGGAAAGAGGATGACCAAGGTGGATGGACTCCATTACAATAGTGATGAGTGCACCTTTCAAAGAGCTGAAGGACCAGATTAGAGACAGATTGTCATGGAGAAAGTCTGTCTATGTGGTCTCCAAGAGTCAACCTGATGGCACATAATCAAAATGTGAGAGGCAGGTGGATGGTGGCTGACTCATCTATTGTAAGCCTCCTCTGACTTCTCTCTCAGTTGCATGGCCCGGAGTTCAGCTGTCATTAAGGGAATGGAAAGAATTCCAAAAGCCAGGCTCTGCATACAGGCAGTCCTCGCTTAACAACCCTTCGTTTAGTGACTGTTCAAACTTATGACAGCACTGAAAAAAAGTAACTTACGAATGGTCCTCACACTTATAACCATCACAGTGTCCAAGTGGTCATGTGATCATGATTTGAGTGCTTGACAACCATTGCGCATTTACAATGGTCACAGCATCCTGTGGTCATGTGATTGACATTTACTATCTTCCCAGCCGGCTTCCAACAAGTCAATGAGAAAGCTGGTAGGAGGTTGCAAGTTGCAATCATGCGATGTCTTGCTTAATGACTGCAGATGAGTTATTTAATGACTGCAACCAGGACTGCTGGGACTGCTGTCACTAAGCAGGGCAGTCACATGATGTTTTGCTTAATGGCCACTTCACTTAGCGATGGAGTTGCTGGTCCCAATTATGGTCGTTAAGCAAGGACTACCTGTACTTTCTTGACCTTATTGAAAACTAAACATTGGGCCAGTAAGAGAAAATTACTGCCCATTGCCTTGTCTATGAATATAGGTAGTCCTCATTTAGTGACTGCCTCCTACAGTGACTGTTTGCAGTTACAACGGAAAAAGTAACTTTGAGACCAGTCCTCACATTTACAACCTTTGCAGGTCTGTAAAGCAAAGGAAAGCTGAAATAAGATCATAAGCACAGTTGCGGTTTCACTTAGCCACTCTTTGCTTAACGACTAAGTTGCCGGTCCTAATTGTGGTCGCTAAGTGAGGACTACCTGTAGGTATTATGAATATATAAAAGTAGTACAGATGCTACTATTTTTATGTTCATGCACATATGTTGAAAATGTCAAGGATGTCATTACTTAAAAATGGTAAAGGTGCCTTCTAACTGAGTTTGATGCTTGGTGACTTCACATCCACATCCATGTAGTTTTCCTGGTAACAATAAGGAAGTATCACTGCTTTCTTCTGGGATGTTTTTCAACTTCCTAATGTAACCTACAGGGCTGGTAATCCCTGGCAGTCTCCAACCCAAATTTAACCCTGTCTCCCTTTGGTTAGCTGCCAAGACAAGGTCATCTGAGTGCTGTCACTTGCATTGTTTAATTCCTTTGGAAGGGATCTGACATTTTTGCTATAAATTATTTATTTATGGGATATAATTTTAGCACAATGTGTTCAGAGTGTTAATATTCATGTCCCTCATCAGAGACTCATAAAGAGGAGCAAGGAACATGGAAATAATGAAATTAAGAGTTACAGAATTGGAAGAGATCCCAAAGAGCCATTTTCACCAACACAGAAATCCACTTTAGTATTAACTATTATGTAGTTCATAGGGTATTCACACAAAAGAAAAGTGGAGCCTAACTTTAAGCTCAATTAGGCCATATAACCTCGTTCAGGCATTATCAAGTTTATCAAATAATAATTGGTAAAAGTTTTGAAAAATTACAAACCCTTAAAATTTGGCAGAAAATAGTTCCTTATTGAGCATTTTAATAGACCATGAACTGCGTATTTCTTTATGTATCTTTGCAAAAAAGATCAGCGAACTCTTAAAGAAAAGGAAGCTAAATGTTAGAGAAGAGGGTCTGGTAGCTCTTTGCCCTTGTAGTAGGATTTGGCACTTCGGCAATTGGCAGGAGGCCATGCATAGCCTCGGCCGTGAAGAATATCATCTATTCTTTATATCTTTGTTCTGGTCCAGAAATTGAAATCATCTTGGACACATTTTGTCTAGCTAGGGGGCAACCTTGCTATCTTTGAGAGACCTAGACTACCTGTTTTAATATAGCTATTAATTCAAGATATAGATGAATATGAAACAATTTTATTCTGCCACCATGTAATTGTCTGAGTAGCCACCAGGTGTCTGCAGTGCTCTGCTTGAAGACTACAAAATACATACCCTTCCTTCTCTGCTCCTCCCTCCATCTTGATGCAGTTCTGAAAAAGTCAAACCTCTCCCTCCACCCACCCAGCCCCCTGTAATTTGGAGCTGTTCCTGGATATCTAGCAGGAATGTATCTAGAAATAAGTGGGATTTAAGGGGGTAAGTGGTCTTTGCAAAAAAGCGAGCTTATCTATTTACAGATATCTTTCAATTAACTGTACTGCTTCTTGAGCAGCTGGATAGAAGCTCCTTCGCATACTTTCTTTTACATCTCCAGAAGTAAAAGAGCAAGACACTTTCTAATGAAAATATATACAGAAAATATTGGAATATTCCTGATGGATGATCTGCCATCTTTACTGTTTTAGAGGGCAGGACTGGAATTAATGAGTATAAATTAAAGAATCCTTTGACTCAAGCTTGGAAATTTTCCAGGCAAGATACGGAAGTGATTTCCCATTGTCTTTTTAAAAAATTCTTTTAAACCTCCTAGTCTAGCTTAGAGATTTCTTGAAGGTCTCCCATCTAAGTTCTAACTAAAGTCTGATCCTGGTTATTTTATTCATTTATTTTTTAGATCAAGATAAGCTAGGTCTGCCATCTACTGGGGCGAATTAATGAAATGGTAAAAAGCAGAGTTTAGCTAAACGGGATGGGAAACTTCTAACTGAGAACATGTTATTTGATGGGGGTGTTCCCTTTGCTAGAAGGATTTAAGCACAGGCTGGATAGAGCATTTTGGCAGGTTTTTAGGGACAGGAGAAAAGTGAGTATTTGGGGGAATGTCTTACCAAAAAAGCTGTTTCCCTTTTCATTTACAAATTTCCTGCCATATTAAGTATTGTAGATCTGCCATTCTAGCTCATTTGTTGCTGACTGCAGCTGCACCATGCTTGAAAAAGGTGGAAAACTTTTCAGTGGAAAAAAAGCAGGTGACCACTGCCCCTTGCTTGCAAAACAAGCTCAAATTTCTCCTGCCACTGAAAATGTCTTTGGCTTGTATCCAGTGATGTCTGTAACAGCACAGAGATGAGGAACTCTATTACTCCAGATATTGCTGGATTCTATCATCTTCCAGCATCCACAATATGTATGACCAGTAGTTGGGGACAATGGGATTTATAGTTCAACTTCATCTGAATTATCTTGTCCCAACTTCAATAGCAAAAGGCAGGATAGGGCACCTAATCTCCTTAAGCCTCCACCCCTCTTCCAAAGGTGCTGCTGAGAACCAATGGATCTTCTGGGAGAGTTTGGGAATACAATGTGGGTGATTGCAGCAGATAACTTGCAATCAAGTATCCCAACTTGCAGAACTGGAAGCCCTTTCTGTTCAGTTAATGTCTCCATTGGATATAGCTGCTTATTTTTCCTTTGCTTTCTTCTTGCCAAAGGTCACTGGGAAAATTTTTGGTGAAATCTTTAAATTACCTCTAGGCCCAAGATTGTTATCTGGTAGCCATGGATGTGCCTGGGCCATTTGATCCATATGTCTTTTCGTAGCATGCCTTTGTGTCCTTCCTATTAGGCTTTCGACAATGCAAGCCTCAAAGCAGCTCCTGAGAAGTCTCTGTTGACTACTACTTGAGAGAGATGAGCTTTTTGACTGAGAAAATTTTTGCTTTCACCAACACAATACCTTCCATGTTTTGGAGTACAGTTCATATATAATAAAGGAATTTGAAAGGAATAGGACAGAGAATTGAAGTTGGGTGCTGCGTCCAAGAAGATGCCTCCTAGCACTGCGAACTATTTCTTTCATTACGCTATTTTTCTGGTAAAAGACCAATATTTTGATGGAAAAAATGTGGAGGGTTACAGATGTAAGAGAAAGTTATCTAGGCTGTGTACAAAATTTCATGTGCAAGGAAAGGTGACTGAGTAATAAATTACTTGTCTGGAAGTATTCCAGGTTTCTCTAACCTAAGGGCAAGACTCTTCCGCCATGCTATAGTGGCTGTTCCCTTTATCTTATAGAATCTTGAAAAATAATGTATCATGTAAATTAGAAAAGAAATTACAGAGTTGCAACATCTAAATATGACCTTTGGTTTCTTGGTCACAAATGACCATTTTCTAACTGTTTCAGTGAAGACTGCATGAAAGTTATTTCATCAGATGTAGAAAATGTGTTTCAGTGTTCGCTTGACAAATCTAAGAAAGAGTGAGAGTCCCTTCTTTAAACAAATCTAAATCTAATCTTTGTTTCTGCCTTAGAACAGTTTCTAAGTATATGGGAAATTGTAAATTTGGGCCAGTGGATCAAGGCTATGGTTTTAAAACTCTTTCCCCATATGGTTCCTCCTATTTCAATCCCTCTGGCAGTCTTCTATTATTCCCATGATTGTCTATCCTTTTAAATAAATACATTGGATTTCTACATTGCCTTTCTTACAGAAGCCCAAGGTGCCATTCACAGCACTCCCTCCTTCAATTTTTCCCCACAAGAACAATCCCAGGAGCTGCTGTTGGATTGAAAGCTGGTAGCTCTGTTCCAACCACCTGCTTAACTTAGTCAAATCTTCTCGCCAGTACTTCTGATAGTCTACAGTCATGCTAACTGGGTCAAAAGTCACCATTTGTGGAATATAAATTCCCCACTCACTTCTTCAGCAACTTCTTGGTATCCCATAAGCACTTGTACCAGGAAACTATTAGCAAAATTCATTATATCACTAGCCTCTTCCCCACTGGCTAGGTAGGCAGTAATAGGTGTGGCTTGGGTGCTGTTCTGTGCTACCAGGCCTTGGCAGTAGGTAATGAAGAATCTTGCTTTCTCAGCTGTTCTTTCTTTCCAGCTCTTTTTCTTGGAGGATTAGGTAGCAAAAGCCAGATTAGGGAGAGTTTAGTTTTACCCTATCCTAGGTCTGTTTTGAGCTAAATGTATTGCCTAGAACAACATAACTCCATCACTGGCCCAGTTAAGTGTGCTGTGAGACCAGTCTAGTAACTGGCCCAGAATCACCCTGTGTCTGTCTGTGGTTGAGGATGGACTTGAGCTTCTGTCTTCCTGGTTAACTGCCATACCACATTGGCTCTCAATGTATACTCTGCCTTTCTTGATCCAGCAGAAAAGCATATTTAACTGAGCAATGTGGGTACAGGGTGGGGTTGTCATGTCATACAGATGGACACAGATTTCTTTGAGGTTAACCTAATTCTCTGTAGTCAACTAACTCCCCTAATTTCATCTGAACTACTTACATAAAACAGCTGTCCTTTCTGATGTCTGTGATCAAGATTAAGTCCTAGAGAAGTGCCATAAACACGAGACTACCATAGGGACCTATTTCCCTTTTTATCCCTACAGCCACAAGGTATGTGTTTGTAAATCTGTGAAAAATGGACAGAAATATGGCTGTTGGTTAGATCCCCTCCCCCAACTCTATCCACTGTCCCACTGACCCTGATCATCCTATCATAGATTTTAATTTTTGTTGTTCTATTGGGGGACAGTTTTAAGAAAAGGAGGAAGAGCCTCCTAGATTCTACTGTACATGTGGATACCTAGAAAATAGTCACTGCAAAAGTACCAAGACATCCTGCTTTATATACGGCTGATCAAGATTGGGAATATCACTCTTTGAAACATAGTTTATTGTACCTATTTTTTCTCTTGAGATACTATTAGGAACCATGTGTGAGTGGGATTTCATTTAGGAAAATAATACATTAAAAAAGGTTCAACCCTCCTTTGTTCCATACAGTTTTAGCCCTGATTCAGTTTGCCTTCTTGTGCTTGTTTTTAAACTTTGGAAAAGGAATCTTACCTAGTTTGATCCTTAGCTATGAGGTGGACTAAGAGGCAGGAGTCCATAGAAAGATCACAATCTGTTTAAAAATCCTAGGGTTGCCAACTGTTGAAGTATCCCCTGTAGTTATTCTTGAACAGCATTTTGATCTGTGGCAATTGGCAAGATAGCAAGTGATCAGAAAAGGGAACAAGCCAGACTGTTCCCCTCTCTTTTCTCCCTAATAGTTGGCAACTGTACTGCTGGATGTATTTCTGAGCCAAGCCTCTCCCTTCTTATTCCAGGTAATGTGGTTGTCCTAGTAAAACCTACCATAAACTCTGAAACTATTGAGATCAAAGTGATATGGACAAAATTGTCATAAAGGGGCAATGACTTATTGAGCGCCAAGTGGCTGCATAGCTTAAGAGAGGAAGGTGGGGCTTGAATCTCCTTGAAGATTACAGCAACCAGCTTAAAAACTACATTTTCAGCCTGGTGTGAGGAAACCTGGTATATGGGTATAGATAGTCACTAAAGGATCATTTACCAGAAGGTGAATCAGTACCCCAGAAATCACTCCCTACCATCTTATCCTTGTGGGAACCAAGACACAGCTGCAAATAAACACAGTGCAAGAGGCTGGTACTTGGTTTTGCAGCATGAAGCTTCCTCTTTTTTTTTTTTTTGAGTATTTTAAAAAAATCAGGTGGGGTAAAGGACATAGTGAGCATCAAGGGAGTTGCAGTTGTGACTGGGCACCATACAGCCTTCCCCCAGAAAATATCTACATTACTCATTGTCATGGGTGTACTTGTTTTATGACACTGCATGCCAGTACGTAAGTGATGGAGCTTGTGTCATGACGTTGCAACACGAGTTTCATCATTTCAATGAATTCTTGGCTTGCTGAGAATATCTCTGCTGGATGCCTTTACTCCTGTCTTATCTCAGGTTCCCTCGGTAACTGCAGTCCTGAATCTGTGCAGTTGCTTTCTACTTATATTTCCATTAATCTATATTAGATAAATGCAACTCAGATAAGGTTGCCAGCCTTCTATTGCATCTCAAGAGCTATGCCCAACATATGTATAGCCAGGGAAGGTCAAAAGGGAAAGTGGGTGGTATAAAACCAAAATAAGGCAGGACTTACATTATTACTATATTATAATTAATTAAATTAGTAATGGATATATATTAAGTACATGAATAATTGAAATACATATTCTGTTTTTGGAAATGGTCAGCCAGATGCTTTCTAGGATGTAGAAGAAAGGTATGAAAGCATTGGAAGACAAGACAATTTATTTTAATGTAAAATGGCACCTGCATAGTTCACCTTTTTTAAAAATTAAAAACAAATGTTTCAAAGCTATGCATGTGTGTGCGTGTGTGGGTATGAAACAAGGAAAAGAAACATCAACCCATTTTTCCATCATGTAGACTATCCGATAGTTTTCATGCATTAATGTTGTTTCCCTGTACTACCGTTCAGTCTTAGATAAGTAACTCACCAATTCTAAACATGATAGAAATTATTTCCAAGTGGTTTGTTGCTGAAATCCAGCAGGAAACCAAATCACTGCCAATGTTCAACTGCAAATTAGGAAGGGTCTTCTGGCAGCCTGTGCAAAGCTCAAAGTAGAGTGTTGCATTAACACATTTCCCACTCCTGGTGTAAGTCTTTAAACGGAAATATCAACATCTTGAATGTGGCTATAGCTCACAAACAGATAAGCAAGTCTGTCTCATATGATTTTAGTTGCCCCACCATGAGACACCTGATAATTGTAGTCTGTACCAGCTGTGGCTTGTAGCAATCTAACTGTGAGGTAAATAGACCATGAATAATTAAAGATAATTAAAGCCATGGATAATTAAAAACCTGGTCCAGGAAGAATTATAACTGGCAAATGAACTGGGCAGAAACAATCCTTGTTTCTGCTTTGAATCAAGGAAGAACTTGAAATTTCATATACGTTCCTTCAGGGGATGCAAGCTGACCAGAACACCTGAGAGACATTTACCCACAGCATCTCCACTTTGTTAAGCTCGAGCTTTAGTATATAGGCTGCTGAATACTATGGACAGCCAGAAAACAAACAAATGGATCATTGAACAAATCATCCCAAGGTTTTCACTCAAGTCACAAATGACCAGGCACAAATTATCCCGCTTCAGACACATTATGCGAAGACCTGGCTCTCTGGAGAAGGCTCTAATGCTGAGAAAAGTGGAAGGAAAGAGAAGAAGAGGACAATCAGCAGCAAGGCGGATAGACAGACTTAGTTACAGTGGCAAGGATGCACCACTGGAAGACCTGAAGGACCAAGTTAGGAACAGCTCATCAAGGAGAAAATCTATCTGCATGGTTCCTAACAGTTGACACCAACTTGATGGCACATAATCAATCAACATAGTCTGCCATTTAACCGCCAATGATTTAAGTTAGCTTCTCAGCATCTGATTCAGGAAGAGTAGAATGATAGAATTGTGTTATGAATATACTGTTGAAACTATAATCTAAGTTGATGACAGGATGACAATTCCTACTAGTTTTATTTGTATGTTGAACAAGAGAAGGAGAAGAATATAATCCAATTGCCATGGATGATCAGAAATCCCCCAATATTATTCTGCAGTAACATTTCATGTAGAAAGGAAATTACTTCATCACAGCATCTCCAGTATCTAATCCACACAGTTGATCTAGCATTACACAATGGCCAATGGTGCTAAATGCTATAGGAAGATCAAGAAAAATTTAAATGTTGCACTTCTTCATCTCTTATCTAAGAAAGGAGAGCAATCAAGGCTATTTTAGTGCTCTACTGGATGGTGTTGTTTGCATTCTTTCCTGTCTCATTTAATTTTTTTAAAAAATATTTGTGCATTTAAAATAATGAATGGGGATCGGACACATTGCAGAACCAGCTTCCACCATCATTCAACAAAGGTGAGCAACCCTACCATCTGCTTTCTGATAAGTTGGTGTTTGGTGATTCATATGACAGCCATTTAATTAAAACACTGGCTTTCTAAGTCCAGTGCAGAATTCTTCCACTTCCAAATCAAATTCTTGAAAAACTGAAACAGCCCACCATAAGCATCAAGCTCTCAAATGTAAAGAGAAGCAATAACAGTTGGGATACCTACTATAAATCAACGAATTTTTAAAGATTTGTACATAAGCTTTCCTTTTATTTGAGACCTGCAAAAATGATCTGAACAAGCATTTCAAGTGACTCCTCCTAATCCTTTTTCATAAACCAGTTTTTTTAAAGGATCCCTATACAAGGCATCATATTTCTTGTCTAGTGTAAAGTTACCATGTCCTGCAAAACCCTAACACAAATATTATACGAGAACAGAATGGAAAAAAGTCCCACTGTAGGGGGTTTACACTTTCAATGTGATTGGCTGAATTCAATCCAAGAGTTATGTCATGCAAAGCTGTCTATTTGACATGCCTTTTTTAAAGGATGGTTATTGCTTGACTTGATTTGGTTGGCTGAACCCTAGTTTAGAAAGATCCCCAGCTTCTTTCTACATGGAAAAAAATTGCATTGAACGAATCATCTGTCCCAGGTATCTGTTTTGCCAGAATTCAGGCTCTAACTGCTAAATGTCTCTCTGCCAAGACTTATGAGATTATCCTGTTTGTGGTATTAGGCAAGATATTGGAATGCTGTCTTTGCATTCAGCCCTAGGTTGTCTCCATGGCAACAGCAGTAGTCAATAAAACTCTAGAACTAGCTAACCATCAGGCTTATTATGAAGCAAGTTTACAAAAGGGGCAGAGCTTTGATTGTGCAGCTGCCATCTTGACTCTTTGACCCTTCTTGTAGACACCCCTACATTCTCATAACCTACGCATGGTGGGTTGTATACAACCTAAATATATGTTTCTACTATTTTAAAAACTAGATCCAGCTACTCTTATAAATGAACCCTCATAATATACTTTATTACTCAACAACCTCCACTGTGGGTAAATTCACTTCCATCCCCAGCTTTTTATGGAATTTTAAAATTTAGAATTCTAAAATCACTTAACTATATTCAGTATTTACTGAACATTTTCATGCTTTTTTAACCTTCCTTTTTATTTATTAGTGCAGGAGGAAAGTAAGAGACCTACTTGCCAAACTCTTACATATGATAAAAGTTAATATGCCTTCTAGAACCAAATCTTGAGAGGTGCCCAAATTTGAATTTATCCTCCTTCCGACTTCATGTATGGCATCAGAGAATGCCTATACTTGCCTTCCACCCGTGCTGTCTTCATGCCAACAATAGGACTCATGAAACTTCTGAAACTAAGCAATAATCAACTTGACTATCTACTAATTGTGAATTATTTCGCTTGTCCTTTTTTTATGTTGATCCATTTCATTTCATTCAATATTGAAGTGAGGAGGAGGGGTTAATTAAGTGACTAATTTTGTTTTGTTTTAAGAATATTTCAGTGAGAGGCTCCCAGATGATATAGCAATCTTATAGTGAATAAACTATAGCTACTAGCAAGCCTCATCGTTGGCTGTGCTGGCTAGAATGGCTAAGAGTTGATTATTTATACTAAGTAATAATATCTGGAGGGCCACAGGTTTCCTTCCTCTTCTCTAAGTATTTACTGAAGAGTTAGTCCCACTGAACTTAGTGGCTGGACTGACACAGCGCTAAATCAGAACCAAACAAACAGCAATATCCCTTAGTGACCAGTGATACTTAGAATCCAAACAACGTGACATATTCTTGAACGGGTATGTGTAGGATTGCACTATGAACATGCTGGAGGTTGGCTATTGTCAGCTACTTAGAATGAGACACCAATAAGTAGCAGTAACATAAAACAGTGAGCTAAGGCTAAATCTGTTGGAGGCCAGATCTGAACTGTGGAGTAGGGCTGAGGAAGAGGGAAAGAGACATGAAAGTAAGCACGAGATAACTGATTGAAATGAGGCAGGTTGACAAGGACCCAGTAGAAGAAATATTCAGAGGATATTCAGAGGATGAGTGAGCAGAGACTGGCTGTTGCTCAGGCCTGGCCTTGCCACCCATTTCACCACAGCTCACAATAATAGCAACAATGCATCAATAAAATTTGCTAACAGTAAAGTCAACACAAAATTTAGCTATTAGTCACTAATAGCTAAAACTATTACCTTCATGGACAATAGCATTCAACATATCCTCTGAAGGCTGGTCAAAGGAGAATGATCAACAAAACAGACATATAGTGACTGAACACAGACTTTTAATAATAAGCAACAAAGGACAAGGAAAGGTTAAGAATGTCAGCAGTAGAAGAAAAAAGCAAAAATAAAATGATAATTTAAAAAGTTAGATGTTTTTAAGCAAATTGGAGAAATCACAGGAAATTGTATAGCTAGAATAGGAACTACTCAAGAGTAATAATTTAAAATATCTAATAGGGGGAAATGTGATTAAAGAAAGATAGAAATATATGGAAATTCTTTACAAATGGGGAAAAATTGTACAGAAAGAGTATATTCAGGAATTGACTCTGTTGGAAAGTGAGGTACAAGAAGCAAGTTGCAAAGCAGCTGGCACAGATGAAAAACAAATATAGAACAAGGTTATGGCCTAAGGCTTGAAAAAGAACAGTGTACATACCTATTTTGAAGAAGAGGGATGCAAGAGAATCCACACATTTGCAAACCATTGCGCTAATTCTTCACACAAGCAAAGCATTGTTTAAGAACAGAGCCGTATATGGAGAAAAAAATGCCAAATGACCTGATAACTTTCTGACAGCAGCATCTGCAGCAAACTGCAGGGATGCCAAAATAAGGCCATGCACATAATCATGTTATCAGGCAAATACCACCATTTTGTACCTGCATCGTGATGTCTGATTCTAATATGTAGGTTGTGGCATTTGCCTGATGACTTCATACTTCATTTGTGCTCTCTGCTCCGAGCAATCCCCCCCTCCCGCCCCACTAATCCTGTTTTCAAAAAAGGAAAGGCACAGGGACAAGGAATGGATAACTAGCATAAAATGGATAATGGAGAAAGCAAGAGGATTAAACAAGGAATTGTATCTTTACTTAATTACTTTACTTAATTACTTAATTAGAACTAGGCCTTTGATTATATAAATCATACAGTTTAAGGATAATGTCTGATTATTCTTCTGAGGAACCTTTGTAAAAGGTTGTAATAACTGAATTTGGAGAAACAGAATGGCTCAGAATGAGGAAGGGAGTGAGAAAAGGATGCATATTGTTCTCATATCTGTTTAATTTATACAGCAAATATATTACAAAAATGGCAAGATTGGAAAAGGCGAGAGCAAGGATAAAACAGGAGGTCAAAAGAAGTATAATTTGAAACGTGGAAAATAGAATGGGAACAGCTCATTATGAAAATGGAAATGGAAAGCAAAAAATCTGGGTTAGTATTAAATATTAAGAAACAATTCACCAATTGTGAGCAATGTTAACCACAGTCCAACAGCACATCTTGCAGTCACTGGTCACAATGGAGGAAGGAGTTAAAATCTGGAAAAGGATTTCTTAAGCTGGTTTATGCATGGCAGACATGACGCTTAAGTCACAATGCAGAATTGCCCAAAGACAGTATTAGCCAACATGCGTAGTGAAGTTACAATTAAGAGCAAAGAAATGACAGAGGTGTCTGCTAAGGGATGTCACAAAAGTCAAGATGGTGGCCACAACCATGAGATGAAAGCCTCATCACTTTTTTATCTGCATTGATGCACATAAAAAGAAGGCAGGACATTGATTGTATAGTTATGGTCACCATCTTGACTTTTTTTGACATGCATAAAAAGAGTGGGGCTTTGATTATCTGGTTGTGGCTACCACCATGATTTTTTTTTACTCTCCTCCTTGTGGATAACCCTGGAAGCGAAGGTAGAGATATTTTAGATTTCTTGAGCTCCAGAATAGATAAAGGAGAACAATGTGCTGGAGAAATGAAAAGAAAATTAATCTTAGGGAGGGAGGCAATGACAAACTTAGACATGATCTTAAAGTGTAAGGATATTTCTATAAAACACAATCAGAATAGTTAAAGATCTTTTCAATGGTAATGTACAGTAGATCTTTTCTAAACATGGATCTGGAGATGGTTAGAAGAGTATCTTGGACTGCAAGAAGAACCAACCGCTACATCCTGGTCAAATAAAGACTGTATCCTCCCCTGAGATGATAATCAACAAACAGAAGCTCATGTACTTTGGATATATGTTGCAATCAGATGACAGACTAGAAAAAAACCCCCTATACTTGACAAAGATTCAGGGGAAGTAGAAGACAAGAAATTTGGTAGATAGAGGGGATCAAGGAGTTTTCAGAGTATCCTTGGAAGAGCTATAACTTATTACTAGAGACAGGTCAAAATGGCAATCACTGGGAGTCAGGCCTAACTTATTGGCACTTAATGCATTAATGGCCTTCACTTGCACAGTACAAGTCTTAGAACCAAAGGTCTTTTGGGTGGATAGAACAAATTTCACAATGTGCAAATTATCAGTGGGAACATTCAGATTCATGAGGATAGGAGAACTCAGAGAAAGTGAACACTGTATTTATTAATAGAGCTAGGCAAAAGGTTAAGAAAGCAAGAAGGGTGAAAAAGCAGCTAGCATATATCCGAGCTTATGAAATTATCATGATTTTCATTTTATTTATCAATTGGCATATAGCTTAAATAATTCATTTAAGAGTGAAGGATCTCAACCTAAGTCTCTGCAAAAATAGACTCACTCCCCCAATTTCATTTTCTGGATGACACATTGGTCTGTTCCCTGATAATCTCTCATACAAAGCATTACTGTAAGTGATCATGTGTGCATTGTTGAAAAAGAGGACAAAGTAGGATTCTGATTTGCCTAAATCTTGCATATACTAATTTATATAGAGCAGTGTTTCTCAACCTTGGTAACTTGAAGATGTGTGGACTTCAACTCCTAGAATTCCTCAGCCAGCAAGGCTGGGTGGGGAATTCTGGGACTTGAAGTCCATACATCTTCAAGCTGCCAAGGTTGAGAAACACTGATATAGAGAGATGAAACTTTAAGAATGATTATAATTTAAATAGAATTCACCAGATAGGGGAAGACTGTGGCTAGATGACTAATTCGGCCATTGCGTGTCCTTCCTGTATGCTAATTGTTGATGAATAATGTCAAAGCCTCCACTTTCCCTTCTTAGGATTTATTGTCTTTCAGATTGAACAATCAGCCTGACAAATAAAGGTTGCTTCCACAAGACTTTGCTTTTTTAAATAAAGGATTGCTCTGTAAAGTATGACAGAATTATCCGATACTCACTAGTCTTCTGTTTGTCTCATCTTGGGCCTCTTACAGAGGCAGGCAGTTTGTATTACAGCATAATCCATCTTGTTCTTCAACTGGATCACGAGTGTCTTCCCCTTAAATCTGGCACTGGACTCCTGCCTGATTCAGGTTCTAGCATAAATTTCTTATCCTTCCTGTTAAAGTCATCCATAATCTGCTCTTGTATCCCAACAGATCCCCACTCACAATTTTATTCCAGTTCCATGACAGCTTCTTGCTTCTTTCTCCATTCCTGTTCTATATACCTGAAAACTGCCCCTCTCCAAAAACTGATTGATTTCAATTCTCTTCCTTCAAATCACTCTTTAAAGCCCACATTTTTGGGAAGCATTTCCATGCCTTCCTGTAATTGAGGGTATAGTATAAAATAGTTGCTTATTGCACCCCAGTTTGCCTTTACTTCTTCCTTCCCTCTGTTGAGCTCTTGCATTAAATTATAGGTTGGGAATTCTTTGAGAGAAGAACCTGGTGTTTGGTAAAGCCTTTGTACATTGACAGTAATGTAAGTAAAACAATAACTATGTATAATCACATTGACCTGTATTCTCAGACTGCTTGTCCATGCCTAGCAAAGCAGGAATAAGCTAAGTTTGTATAAAACAAGCAAATTGCATTAATTTCTCCACCATCCCTAACTCATGAACTTCTTTGTACGTTGAAGATTTAAATCCTGATTCCCAGACTGCTAACTGGGCATTCTGTGTTGCATCACCTTTTCTGACTGAGCCACCATCTCTCATGACTAAGCCAGGCACATGATTTCTGCACTTTCCATAAACGCATTTGTTAATTTGGTTTCTATTATTTACCTCTGTGTCCTAGCACAATAAGATCCTTTAAAAATATTACATTAAAATCCATACCAGCATTTACAGTAGTAACTAGGCAGTGTAGTTCCAGTGATGCTATCCGAGGATTGATCATCTGAAGTTCAGAGCTAAATGATCATTATCCTTGTTACATTTGCCACACATTTCCAAACCAAATCATAAAAAAGTGCTTGCAGAATTATGAGACAGCAAAATGACTGTTATCATTTGGAGCAGTTCCTTTACTTTCCTGAGGTCACCAAAAAATACGGACAGGCACCTCTGGTTGGTTAGCCACACCTATACTGAGCTCCATCCCTGGAGGGCAGGCAACTTTAAGGTAGCTGAACAGTTAAGATCTCACATACCCAAGAGGAGGAAAGGAAACTAGAGTCTGGCTGTGCTGGGTGAGGGCTTGTGCGTGTGCTTTTGGAAAGGAAACAGCACGATGTCTTCAGCGACCACCACTGCCGCTTTACCCAGTGGTGCCACAGTTCTGGCTTCGTTTCCTGACATTCTTGTTATTCCTGAGTTTGTGAGTATAGCTTTTTCTTCTTTGAAAAATCTAGTTTAGCTGCTGGGGAACACAGTAGAAACTGCTTATCTTTATTCTGAAGGTCCAGCTGCATCTAAAAAGTCCCTGGTTAGTTGCCTTCAGGTTTGTTTCTTAGGGACTTTGAAAGCAAAGTTTTTAGACTTTCCAATTTTGCTATACCTTTCCCCCAACCCCAAATAACTTTTTTAGTGGAATAAATGATAGTTTCCAAAAGTGAATTCTCTTCTGAAAACAGCAATAAGGGGCTGGGTAGCAAGTTTTTTTAGAACTAGACTAACCAAGGAGGTAACATAGCCCCCACTCCTCCACCTCGTGTTGATGGGCTCCAGAGTTGAAATCTCTATTTTTAAATCCTTTTTCAAATTCCAAAAGCACATTTAGCTGACCTTCAAGGTTATACTCTGCTAATTCATGCGCATAGCAGGTGCACGTTCTGCAGGTGTGTAGCACTCAAGTAGCTAATTACTTGGCTGAACTAGTGGCCTGTGTACTGGAAACCAATCTTCAGGGTCTACTGAGTTCACTGTTTGCTGGAGAAACAAGGCACACCACTCTCTTATGTGAAGATGCTTGAGTCCTTTAATAGATGTTAAAATATGTATAACATGTGCTTGGAATGTGAATGACTAGAAGAATGGCTACAGTTGTAGTGACTGTAAAGGCTAAGAGAGGTTGACAGTCCTATGTCCAATGCAGCTCCTGGGTTTCTGAGTTGATCAAATTTAGCAGAGAATTCTTTTCCCCTAGCTCGCTATGACCATCTTGGGAAACTATCACTTTTATTCTTTCAGGTAGCTTGGAGGCGTATGCCCACATAGCTTATTTTCTGTTCCCCTAGAACAACTCTGTGAGGCTGTTAAGGCAGAGGGAGCCTGGTGGGTTTAAGGTCAATCCCTGAACTTCAAGAATGAGTGAGGTTTTGAACTGAGTTCCCAACTTTCTATGTATTTACAGTGAAACAGAGGGACATACTGGTCCTTAAGGAGCTGTATTGCAGGCAGGCATTCAAAAGGTGGTTCCCCAGGAAAATACTTATACCTGAAAAGATTGTAGCTTAGTGACTTTCTACCTCTATAGGAACCCTGCTAATTGATAGGGTCAGCCTTGAGATACCTTTTAGATCTGCATGCTAAAAGAACCTGTAAATGCTCTGACCTATAAATGCCTATGTGTGCTATTATCCTGCAGATCTACTTATATATATTTTTTTAAGACTTAAGGAGTGAGGTTGTTAAAGAGCTACCCAGAAAGATAGTATTTCTTTCTTCAACTGGAAAGGACCTAGAGACATGATATCCTCTCTAAATGTTAAAGTAGTCATATTAAATGCAAAATTGTGGAGATTAATCAAGTCTAGTGACTTAGCAGGGTTGGATTCAGTTGTGGATATGCTATTTCAGTTAAAGAGATTTAAATGTTTATTACTCTATGTGTGCTGCATTGAATGCTTTGTGTGGCTTTAATCTCTACACACGGAACATACTCTCCTAGCAATTATTTTAAAAGATAGAGTCATTTGCCTATTGATACTGGTTGGGCCTCTGTGGCTGGGTTCATACAATATCCTAATCCCAGGTTAACAAAACACAGTTGCTATATTCTCCTAACATACTCTGCCCAAACTGAGAAGGCATGTTATTGGTTAATGTGATGGCTTAGTTTACACAGCCTAAGACAAAGACTGGGGTTACCACAACACACTGAATGGCAAACTACCCAGCCCCATTTGAACTTAATCTTGGGCATTGAATGAACTCATATTTTGTCTTCTAAAGCTTCAACTGTAGCCAAGTGCAGAACAATGGGTTTGTCAGTGGGGCTATTACATGCAGGGAGACTAAATTGCTGCACAGCTATCCCAGCTGATAAAAATGGTGTCACAGGAAACAGATGGGGGCAACTTTCCCTTCAGTCCTACGGTCTCCCCAGTAGACCCTCAAAATCTGCTCTGCACATTTGGAGGGGCCATTAGTTGCTGATTTCTGGAGGGAACCAGAAGGTGCAGGGAGAGGGAAAGAAAAAGACCCATCATTCTGTGGACTTGCTTATCCAATAATTAAAAACTGCCAGTGGCATGATTATTCTCATATACAATTTGGGCTTAAAACTATCTTTTTCTGAACCTTCCATTCATAACGGAAGGCAAACAAGCCTTCTTTTCTTCACCCAAAAGTATGGGTTAAGCACAAGGCATACTTATTTTAGTAATCAAAATAAAAACAGCATTACAAATACAGTAAGAGAAACTGAATAACTTAAAATGCCTAGATAAACAGAAAGTTTTGACCTCTTAATAAAATGATAGCCAATAATATTTTTCCAGGGCCTTCAACCAAAAATATGTCCTAACTGAAACAGTTTTTCCTTAGCTGTCATATACTGAGTAAAGTATTTTGAAAAGAATCTCCAGTTCCAATAATGGAATTATTGTGTCATGTCTCAGGCCTTCACATCCAAGCCACATTAAACCAGCTGTTTTTACCTGTTCCTTCCATTTTGGGAGTCCCCAGCAGTTGACCTAGACTTGCTTAGCTACTTCTGAACAGGAATAAACTATGGGGAAATTCCAAAACCTTTGCTCCATTAGGACTGGTGTTTCTAGAGGTTGTGGCAGGTTGCTACATTAGTCTATTCAGAGTCTAATCTCTGGGCAGAGCCATACCTTTAACAACTGAATCATATATGGAAACTGGGTGACATCTTTTCTGATTGGACTATGCCATATGGTGAATTATTCATTATGTATTTATACAAATCATGAAATGAATGTATAAAGAGAGATGACTGATGGAGGAAATGGCAACACGCTATTAGTATCCAAAGAGGTGGCACACAGAAGTCCAAACATTTCTCTTTTGGCCGAGATGACAGTATACAGAATAATGAAAAACAAAGAGTGAACTTGATTGACATGGATACAAGCTTTCCTTAAGGACTACTTCATGGCGATATGTCTGGTGAAGCGTAGTTATTTCTCTCCCTTTTTGTGTCACAGAGAGCTGGCCAGTGGCCCTGTTTAGGGTGACCTAGGCCCTCCTGGGCAAGGAGGAGCCACAGGAACTCATGTAGGGTCACTGTGAAAATTATGCTAGACATCTGTAGGATAAAATTACTCAGACTTGGAATCCAGTTGTACAGGTACTATGGAGTTGCCTGAGGCACGGTCTTGCCCTATTATCTGGGAAGAGTTCCAGCCTGTTGACCCTTATGAACTGGGCAGGGTCCTTGGAGCTGTGAGCTCAGCCACCTGTGTTTTAGGTCCCTGTCCCTCCTGATTGACTGAGGTCTCCTGAGAGCTGGGAGTGGTTGGGCTTGTGCAGTGGTGAATGCTTCTCTGTGGGAGGGGGTGGTTCCATCTGCTTTGAATGAGGCAGTTGTCTGTCCCTTCCTTAAAAGACCTACACTGGACCCAATGCATCTGGACAATTTTCATCTAGTCTCCAACCTTCCCTTTTTAGAGAAGGTGGTTGGCTTATAGCTCCAGAGGGCACTGAAAGAAGTGGATTATCTGGAACCTTTTCAGTCAGGATTTAGGGCTGGTTATTGTACTGAGACAACATTGTGCTTGTCAGTGACCTTGGATGGATACATCCCCAACCACTCCCAGCTTGGGATAGGGATGGTGTATCCATCCTGGCTCTTCTTGATCTCTCAGCAGCTTTTGATACCATTGATCATGGTATCCTTCTGAACTAGTTCAGTGGGTTGGGCATGGGAGGCATTTTGTTTACAGTGGTTCTCCTCTTTTCTCCAGAGCTGGTTCCAGTCAGTGTCGGTGGTGGTGGTGGGGGACAAGTTGAGCCTAAGGTCTCCATCCTTTCCCTTGTCCTATTTATCATCTACATGAAGCCACTGGGTGAGGTAATCATCAGCAAGGGGTGCACTATCATCAGTATGCTGATGATATCCAGTTGTACTTCCCTACTCTGGACCAACAAGGCAATGCTGTCAAGGTCCTTTCCCAGTGCCTGGAGGCTATGAAGGTCTGGATGGGGAGATCAGGTTTCAGCTCAATTCTAGCAAGACTGAGTAGCTGTGGGTTTTAGGGCATCCCAGTTCTGGGGATTTCCCATCTGTATGGGAGTGCACTTCCCCAGTCAGAGCTGATGTACAATTTAGGGGTCATCCTTAGCTCCTGCTCAAAGTTCAAATGGCAGCCATGGCCAAGGGGGCTTTTGCATAGGTTCATCTTACACACACCAGTTCCACCCATTCCTGGACCTGGAGTCCTTGCTCATGGTGACTCTTGCCTCAGTCACCTCCCATTTGGATTACTGTAATAAGCTCTACATGGGGTTGCCATTGAAGAGCACTTGAAGCTGCAGCTGGTCAAGAATGCAGTGTCATGGGCAGTTTTTGGCTTCTCTCATTATACCACTATATCACCACTGCTCTGTGAGCTGCACTAGCTCTGAGGAGGCTTCTGGGTGCAATTCAAGGTGCTGGTTATCACCTGTAAAGTCCTACATGGCATAGGGCCAGGCTACTTGCGGGACCATCTTTCTCCCATTGTTTCTGCTTGCCCCATCAGATCTGGCAGAGAGAGCATGCTTTGGGTCCCTTCTATCAAAGTATGCCATCTTGTTGAACCCCCAAGTTTTCCTTCTCAGTATCAGTGCCTGTCCTATGGAACAGCATCCCCTAGAGATTCAGATGGCCCCACCCCTGTTAACTTTTTGCAAGGCATTGAAATCCACATCCAGGCATTTGGATCAGATGGTTAGATGAGCTCTGCTGTTGTCGATGTGATTTTTTTTTTCTGTGAATGGAGTTATTCTTATAATTAGGACTTGGAGATTATATGTTGTGAGGGGTTCTGGGAGCATTTCCCCTGCAGATTTCAGCTGGATTGATACTGGACAGCCATCTCTTGCGGATACTTTAATTTGAATTCCTATATTGAGTGCGAGGTTGAACGTGGTAGTTTGAATTACCCTTTCTAACTCACAGGTTGGGTGACAATTTATTATATATTCATAGTTATGGCTTATTTACTTGTTTTGTTTTTTTAAAAATAATTTTATTGACGTTTTTACTAAACATAGTAAAAACTAGTATAAACTAAACTAGAAGAAAAAAAAAGTTTAGAAGGTGCAGAAAAAAGAAAAAGAAAAGAAAATGAGAAAAGTTCAAAAGAAAAGAAAAAGGCAGCAAAGACAACAATAGAGAAATGGCTTCCAACCTTCATCACACTGAAGATACGCTAATATATTAACTTTTTACCCTCTTTTAAAGTTACAAATAAAAAAACCCTCTTCTTTCCATAGCTTAACTTTTATCTATACACAATCCAGAAATCAACTTTTCAATCCTAGTTCAGCAAAAAGTCCATTAGGAGTTACCAGAAATATCAAACACTTTATCTCTGGTTAAATAGTCCAACTTTGTATTCCTTCCTTTTGCTCTGCACAGTCTTGACCTTTAAATAATTCCTATGGCACCGCAGGATTTGATCCTTCATCACTCTTTGGCATTTAAAAGGAGTCTTCAGAGCTTTCACCAGCCTACTTTGTAAATCCCTTAAAGACGCATCGTCCAGAATTTCTTGTTGCAGCTGTTCCATGTCCAGATCCTTTTCTTGATTTGTCTTTTGTATTCCCATTTTGGTAATCTCAATTTTGTTATCTTCCATGCCTGCAAACTCTATAATGTCTATGTCAGGTAAAAGTTTTTTAAAGTTTTTCTCATCATATTCTAAAAGTTTATCCATTAAAATCTGTATCCTTTCCTTTAATATTATCTTTTAATATTAATCTTTTAATATTAGTCATTAATATTTCAGTTCATATTTCAAAAAACTCTTTAAGATAAGAAAAAGTTATAGCCAGCTACGACATTTTAACTCTTTTGTGCCTGGTCCTTTAATTTCCCTCTAGTGTCCATTCACAGCCTTCATCAAGCCTCAGTTCCAAATATGGGTTTAGTTCTGTTTCAGTCATTTCCCACGAGTATATTATTTAATTATATACTTGTTTTTCAGATTTTACAGCAAAAATGACCAATATTCCAAATCTCTCTGGCCTCCTAATCTATTTAAAACTTTCTTAAATCAAAACTTCTTTTCTTTTTTTTGCTTTTTGTCAATTGTATATTATTTTACATTCTTAAGTCTCTGTTTAAAATTTCTTAAATCCAAAGAAGAAGGTAGCACTCATGGGGTGACAAATTAAGTTCACTGTTTTGAAGGTCTCTAATATCCATAAAATGGTTAAATTGAACATTTCTGAATGTGATTAGAAAGTGAGTTCAGCTGATTTAATGTCCTTATGAAAGGCTCTGCCACTACTGAGAACAAAGATGTCATCTCCACGGCTTAGACTCGTGGGAGACTGCTGTTTTATGACCTTCTTGCAAGGAGACACCATTCAGAGCACTTGTGGGCAATCTCCCAATCTCTCCTTCCCCAGAGAGATTCAAAGGACTGGTCTACTCACCAGTCTTTCATTCTTCACAGCAGTCATTACTGCTCATTTGCGGGGACATCTTCAGTCAGCCATCACTCACACCAGAAGCCCCTCTGTATTTTGTCATGAGGTAGTTTAGGTGACAGTTGAGGAGAAACAGGTTGACATATAACCTTTTTCTGTGGGGAGTAAGTCAAGTTGAAACATGGAATACTTGCTTTCAGGTATTTTATTTCAAAAAGAGTCCTGTAATGGGTAATAATCACTAGGTTGGCATTTTCAAACACTGAGAGAATTGGATAGATTTCTCTTAGAAAATATGGTCTTTTTGGTTTAGATCAAACTTTCCAATTAGGTTTCTCTTGTTATTCCAAGACTATGTGGATAGAAAGATTAGGGTGAGAAGAAAGGTCAGTATCAGTATTCAGTATACTCCACTGAAATCTGCAGGGGGGATGGCTGCATGTGAGAAGGTAGGAGCCAGTGGTTCTCAGGCTAGATTTGGCAGTTATGTGAACCCTCAACACTGCTCAGCCTCAAAGTTACACATTGCCACACGAAGTCCATTCATTCATGAGAAGGGTGAGAAGAAAAGGCTAAGGGTTTGCGCTATCAGTGGTATAAAGAGGCACTTGTACATTCGCACTGACAGTGCACAATCAAAAGTTTTATTTGATGTTATTCTTGTTTACAACAATAATTATTTTAATGTTACGTGGTTTGAATGTTATGTGGTTCTTTAGGTTTATTGTTTGCTTTTCTGTTGTACACTGCTCAGAGCCACACTGTTTGAGTTGGATGGCCCTATAAATCCAATAAATAAATAAGTAAATAATCAGTCAGTCAATCTAGCTGAGCCATGCCTATAAGACCTAGCCTAGAAGCCAAGTTAAGCCCTGTAAAATCAAAATGTTTTGATGGACTGTTAAGTTCTAGTTGAGAACCTGAAGTCTAGCAACCTGCAAACATGCTTACACTAAAACCAGTTCCTGGCCAAGAAGAACACGAAGAGTTTGGTTGTCTCCTAGGAGGCTGGAAAGGTCTCATATAGCTTCTACTGCATGCCTGTGGGTGGCTTGGGGGGCGGGGGGAGAATTCAAGCTGTTTAAAGTCATAACATGTCTTATACCTTTGTTAGAAAGTTCTAGTTGGCTAGTTTGGGGAGAGGGAAATATTTTTAGGAAGCATCTGTTATCCTTTGAGGTTACTCTGGATTGGAAGGAGCAGACTGCACATTCCATGAGACAGACATGAATGCATTTTTTAAAATTACCATTATGTGTAAGAAACCCAGAAAGGAATATAAAGTGCATGGTATGTTTCTAGAGGGAAAAACAAACCAACGGTAATCTGGCCATCCTATAAATTTGTTTTAATTGTTTTAAAAGGTTTTACTGTACACAGGGGAACAAAAAAAGCAAATAGAAGATTTATTGCAGTGTAAAAATTCCCACTACTGCGAGCATTAGCATGGTGTGCAAAGTTCAAAAAATTATGTTTATTTTCTTGTTAATCACGTCCTCTTGAGGAACTCCTAGTGACTTTGTTATCTTAGCCTAAATGGGAATTATCCTCCATATTCCAAGAACTGAGTGAGGTTTACTTAGCTCTATCTTGTGAGTATTTGGTGATATTTGAATCAGGAACTTCCTGATTTGTAGTTAAGTTTCTGAGCCTGATAATGCAAACTAAAGGCTCTTCCACACGATAGCATAAAAGTCTCCTCTAAAGTGAAGGAACTGACAGAAAACTAGGCTGCCTTAAAGAAGCCTTAGCTACACTTCCAAACTCTACTCTGCCCGGGCAGAGGTTCTGTCTGCATTAGAAGTGTGTCTGTTGAGGGGGAGAATCAGAGTGGGGGAAGCCTCCTTTGGTGCCAGTTCTCCAATTCCACAAAGAACTGACAGCAGAAGACTTGCGTCCCCCTTCCCCACTCTGCAGGAGGAAGAGCGTCTTTGTGGTGCTAGGAGAACTGGCAACCAAAATGCCCTCTTCCCTTCCTTCTCTCCCCATATTTCCTGCCTTGCCTGGATTGGCAAGAAGGGTAACAGAGATCTTTGGTAGAGTGGGAGAGCCCTGAGTCTCCCACTGCCAACAGATGAGCAGCTCTGAAAACTAGTGGTCTGGGACCAGAGCAGGGAATGTAACAGGGGAGCCAGTAGCAGAGGGCAACAGCCCCTCCCTCCAGCTTATCTTGGAAGAGTTCATTGAAGCCTGACCATTTGGAATGGCTAGTGCTGGCAGAGGCTGAAGAACACTGTGTTTGTGGCAGAGCAAGAAATTATGGAAGGAGGCTGCCTTCGTGGTGGGCCACCTGGGAGGGGAATATCATGCATGTCCTCAAACAAAGGTTAGCGGTGTCTTTAGGCTAAAGCAAGCAGAATGTATGGATGAGCCTTTTACCTTTCTTGGAAACAAATTAATGTGGGATTTTAAATCCTACCTGATTATGACACAGGTTTTTACAGGCCAACTTTAACCTATTTTATCAGAAGTATCTACCTTTTGTGCATCTATCTATCTATCTATCTATCTATCTATCTATCTATCTATCTATCTATCTATCTATCTATCATCTATCATCATTCTCTCTCTCCCCCTCCCCCTCTTCTGGGCACAAAAAGAGATTTTTTTTTCTTTAAATCTAAGTGAGTCCTTAAGGTCAAACAACAGAACAGATAATAGAGTATAAACACTGGGTTGCAGGCATTTATTCCATTGGAGCTTCTGTATTTGCAGCAGCAGATAAGTGTTTGGGAAAGAAAGAAAAAGAGAAAGAGAAAGAAAGAGAGAAAGAGAAAGAGAAAGAGTACAGTTAAAAGATGGAACAAGATGTAGTGTTACAGGACTTAAATGGGGATTACAAAATAGAAATATTCTATCTGTGTTAGAGATGATGAGAGATACTGCTTCCAAGATGAGAAGTACCATATCTCTCAATATCAGACACTGGGGGACAAAAGTAGGACAGTGCTCTTGCCTTCATTTCATACCTGCAGGCTTCCATGGTTGGCCATCATGAAGAAATTTACCGGACTTCTTATAGTTTATTACTCCTGGTGGGAATCATTATGGGCTACTTTCTTAATGGGAGCGCTATCACTTTGAAATGAGCAAGAACCAAGGGACCAGGCAGACTTATTTGTTCCCATGCTACTAACCAAGACAGTGGAAATAGTCAAAGGATTTGGGAAATAGAAGGAATGAGCTTCTGTTTCTATTTCTGTATATCATTTCACTCTATTATTAAGTGAAATCAAGTAGCTGAAGGATAGCTTCTAGACTTCCTGATGGACAGTTCTTAGTTTTACCAATCAAAAAGTGCTCTGAAGCTCTCCATTTTTTCTCCTCTTCAATGGATTTCTTCGTGGTGGGAAAATGCAAAAAGCTACAAGTAAAAGACTGTGTAAAAATGCCATGAATGGAACAGGGCAATTTTATCAAGGAAAAAGAATTCCTAATTTAGAATGACTCCCTTATTCATCTGCTAATTCTACTGTTGGCTAGATAAGTCTTAGAAAAATGTATCCTTCCACCCAGATATGCATTGTTACTTACCCCAAAAGGAATAATGTGATATATATATGTATGTATGTGTATATATATATGTATGTATGTATGTATGTATGTATGTATGTATGTATGTATGTTGCCTTAGGGAAAACTTCAATGTGTATCTTGAGCAACGTTTCTCTCTTATTAAATGTCTGGGTCTTTTTTTTTTTTTTTTAGCAAGTCCTTATGTGTTTTGTGCTTCAGCCATATAGACCTAAATTTATTTTGGTTAAACGTACCACCTTTTGTCATGCTTAAAAGGATAACTTCTTTTTAAAACCTTGAGTGCTGGCTACAAGTAAAAAAAGCTTTTTGCACAAGCTGACCAGAAATCTATAGTAGTATATCTGTATTGCAATAGAGTATGTTGCCTGAGTGTAGTTTAGAGGCTGCTGTGCATAAAATCAATGTACCTTTGACATTACTTCTTTGACATTACTTTCCCCCAGTGCTGATGTGGTTGGGCAAATATGCCTATCCAAAAGCTTAAGGGGAACAGCAAAGAGGTGGCTGAAGTATGTAGCCGTTGCGAAAGCCCAAGATCCTAGCACACCCAGCTTTATTTTCATCATTAAACAAACTGATAATAAACTGCAGACATGAGGAAACAGCAAATACTAAAGCTTACAGGGGTGGTACCTATTCAGTGAAAGATTAAAGAATGGGTACAGAGTTCGGTTGCTTAAAATCGGCTTCCCACCCACCTAATACAATAGCAGAGAACCCGATAGTGAGAAAAGATAAAGCAGAGGGTGGTGCAAGACCCGTGGGGGGGCAGACCTATGGCTCCAATGCTGGGAGGAAGGGAAGGGGAAGAAGGATTAATGGCCTGTTTCATTTTTGTGCGGAGCAGCTGCCCGAAACCTGTTAAACCAGGTAGTCTGCTATGGACTGATGCAGGCTGTCTTTAAAAAAAAAAAAAAAACTTTAAATTTTATTGGGAGCATTTGTAGAACAGCTAGCAAGGATTTAGAGCAGGGTTTCCCAACCTTGGGAACTTTAAGATGTGTGGATTTCAACTCCCAGAATTCCCCAGCCAGCCAGTTCTGGGTGTTGAAGTCCACATATCTTACAGTTCCCAAGGTTGGGAAACCCTGATTTAGAAGGATGCTTCTAAGCTGGGCATCTGCAAAGCCCAGTCTACTCATCTGCAAAGCCCTCTTTCTTCCTCCTCTCATTTCTGCCTTTTCTTTTAAAATCCACATTGCCATCTGAGTATATTGACTACCGCCATCTTTGAATTTGAGACCCTCAGTATCCTTCATAATATTCATGGAGTGGCATAAGACATTAGAGTAAAGCAAGTCTTGTCTCTTCACTTTCATGCATCTGATTAGTATAGCTTTTCCAAACGTGCTGTCCTCTGGATGTGTTGGGACAACAGCTCCCTGAATTCCCATCCAGAATGTCCAATGACTCACCCTGGCTGGGAACTGTAGAGTTGCAATTTCAATGCATCTGAAATGCACCTGGTAAGGGAAGAATGGGTTGCAATATGATATACTGTGAAGAGACTACTGTAGGTATGAAGGATGCTGTATGCATGATTCAAAGCTCCTCTTCTTCAGAAAACGTGTTGTAGAAGAGATCCTTGTTTTCCAGAAGGCTTGATCACCCAGAGAAGCCCTATAGTCTTACAACTACAGTATATGGGCAAAGATATATAGGCTGGGGGTGGTCTTAATCATCTTGCTATTTTTCTATACTCACCACCAGTACACCGTTTCATGGTTCTGCCTGTCTGGGATGTAGATTGGTATGAAGTTTGATCATGCAAGAAAGTCTGTGTGGGTAGACTTAGTGCTTTTTACGCTGTAAGCGAAAAGTAAGAGTGATAGCTGAAGTGGCTAAGTTTGCGTGCTAACGAATTCTTCAGAAAGTTAAAAGGGGACAGTGATAGGTTCCAACAGGATCTTTCCAGAATGGGAGGATGGCATTAAGATGGTAAATATAAATCAGTATAAGGAAGTGTCAAATGATACACACTGGGGCAAAAAATGAAATTATATCCATGTGAAAGGCTTCTGAGCTAGAGATGACTGGCCAGGATGGGATCCTGAGGTAATGGTGGATAGCTCAAGGAAGTCAAGGATTTATAAAACAACACATAACAGGGTATTTATGTGCCGTTTGAGGTGCCAAGGTAACAAAGAGTTGGAATGTGGTCTCAAATGCCCTCCAAAATTGTGTCCAAATTGTAATTTTTAATGTGAAATAAGGAGCAAGTTATTAAATATGTGTTAATCTTATTGTATTTAAGTAATGTTATGTAATCTTATTTATCTTTACATCAAATCAAAGTTAGGATTGATGTCCAAGTCTTATTAACTTTATCCTGTTCATACCAACTTTTTGGAATGCAGCATTCAGCTTGTAAACCAAAGGCCAAGTATAGTCCATGGACTCCAAATTGTGCCCCTCTACTTTTAGCAAATGAATAGTTAAATAATAGAATTTGCTACTGCAATGTGTGATAGTGTTGCTCAATTTCTGCATACTATTTCCCAGCCTGCAGATGTCCCAGTGATGTCTGGTTAACCATAATAAGAAACATGATATTAGATTTGATGGACCAGCTGGTTTCCTAAGTCTTAAGGCTTCTTAAGTGGCCTTTCCCCACTTATATCTAACCACAGCATAAACATGCCCCATTAATATATTTTTTTCTGCTTGTCCCTGCAGTTTTGCCTTCATTTCATCCCCAGCTCATGTCAATGAAACAGCTATAACATTGTCCTCAGCTAGGTTGTTATTAAAACGTATTATCCTGGCAGAATAAAAAGACAGCCTCGCATTTTGTACAAATCTGTTAGGGTTTTGTCACCCATTACCTTGGAGGGAAGTCAGGTGACTGCAGTGACTTGAAGTAGGATAGGGATCAGCAGTGAGGACAGCACATTTCAAATGGGTGTAATTTTCTGCTAGCTCAAGGGTGGATGGGTGGAGAGCACTTCAACCTGGCAGTGGACAAAGATATGGGACATGAGGTGAGATGCTGGCGGAAGAAGGGGACCTAGAAAGCATTTTCCCTGATTTTGGAATTTAGCTTTAAGAAAAATGAGCAACAAAATGTTTTGGGGAAGGGTGGTGGTAGGAAATGTTTAAATGACACCTTGCATTCAGTTTTTAATTCCTGCAAATCTCCCTCCTACATTTTAATATTTCAAGCCAGGTTTGGAAAATCTGGAAATCTCTGTTTGTCTTAAGCTACATAATTCATCCCTGAATCTTCCCTCCCCAAATGTCCAGTAGGTAGTGGTGTAGTAATTCAGTGAATTAACAGATGTAAGCTGGGGAAGACTATGTCTAGCAGCTTATACCTCTTTCTAAGGGAAGCTGGTGAGCTGCTGTTAAGCATTGAGCAAGAGCTGGTCAAAAGGTATTGCACACAGTCTGGTGACACACCCTGCAGCAAATATTTTAAAACAGCCTCTTTAAGTGTATCTCAGAAAGCCAACCTTGTACTCAGCAGCAGTTATTCTTGTCCCACCACATTGCAAATTGCAGGATGTAGCAGGGGAATCCAGTTTGTGCATGAAGTCAGAATTACTTCTTGCCTAACAATAGAGTTTGGTTGCAGGTAAGTCCTGGGGAAGGTTCCAAGTCCAAGCCATAGTGGAGACCATCTGTAGTTAAAAAAAAAAAAAGGGATGTAGATGCCTTTTGAGGTCTGAGATGGGAGAGAAGATATCTCTGGCCTGTCCTGTGAACACAACAGCAATGATCTTTGACATCGTTCAGAGAAAGGGAGAGCCCTTTTTGAAACTTCCTGTCATGCTGTAATACCCCAATTTTCACACCTAGGACCTGCTGTGTGTCTCTCCTCACTCCCCAAACACTCTAGTGTTCAGCGTTGTGTCCTACTTAAAGATTACTTTCTGAAATATGGATTCACAGTGCTAGAACCTCCATCACGCTGGCTGTGTTTGCGTGGTATACTGAACCACAAACTAGAAATCCAGCCCCATGTGGTGAGCTGATGGATCATCCTGTTGTGTACACATAGACAATTGGCTTGACTTCAGCTGTGTGTGAATGAGCATGTCCTGCAAGCACAGCTACTGGCTCAGTTGAGGTGCTCACTGACTATGGCATTTTCTTTCATAATTCTTCAGCAACATCTATTAGCTGTAATGCTGTGCTCAGTGGAAGAAGAATGGCTTGGCTTCATTGACCAGAAACAAAACAATTGTCAATTTGGCCCTGCACGTTTGGACTTTCCTTGTCCTAATTTGTACTCCTAGAACTGCCCCTTCACCGGAAGTATCTGCAGGGCGGGGGAAGTCAAGATGGTGGCTGCAACAGTACAATTAAGCTCTGCCTCTTTTTTATGTGCATCAGGCGTGGAAAGCAAGGGACGTTTACAAATGAGAGGACATTGTTTTCTGCAAACGAAGCAGGGCAATAGCATGACAAAACGCTTCAGTATAAGCAGAGAAAGACAGAAAAGACAAGTTTGGACTCTTAGATGTCTTAGTGTTGGCGATCCGCAATTGCTGAAGTCTTCTGGTGCTCCTGCCTGTTAACAATATTTAAGTTGCTCATCTATCAACGCTCAGCCTGTATATTTGCAAATAGGTGCAAACATGACAAAACACCAGTCAGCCACTAGTACTTTTTCACCACCCAGTGAATCTTTGCTCGTAGGACTTCTTGCCACTTGGAGAAGTGGAATGAGTGAAATAATGATTAGAACACGGACAATGGAAATGTTTCCTTCACTTCTGCAAGTAACTCTACCCATAGCTATAGGGCGCTGTCAATCATTTCCCCCTCTAACCATTCAGAACAATGATCTTCACTTCCACTGACCTCTAATTGCTGAGAACATGCAGAGATCCCTTTTGAGCCAATTAGTACTCCCTCCAGCTGCCCGCTAGGAGGGTGCAGATATCAGTATACAGTATAATCTACTCCTGGCCGCTGAGCTGATGCAGCTCATGGACTTATAACATCTCCTCACCCAGCCACCATTAAAGGAAATAAAACTAAATAAATAACTGCGAGCCAACCTTGCTTTCAGCACATGCATACATTTGTCTGTTCACCAGGAAGTCTGACCAGTTATAAAAGGAACAGTTGCAAAGCTGTCAAGCCCTACTCCCCTTGAATTAGTGAAGGTAATATTTTGGCTTTCTATCAATAGCTGTAACATGTTTTTCCACTGCTGGGAGGGGGATGAAACATTCTTCACAGACCATACAGACAGGCTTGTGGGGAAGCAGATGGGGGAAATCATGGCTACCTTGAATTTGGGAGGGGGGAGAGGCAAGAGTTCCCCCACCCACGCACCCCTGGGAAAACAGGCCACTCATCTGCTCCACTATGTTGTGAAAAAGGAAACACCTTTGCTTTGCTTGCTGATGAATTACAGTGGATCCAGACCAAAAATGATCTGGCTTCCTAAGCCAGCCAATATCATGACACCATGATATTGTTGCAGGTCCAGAGTTGCTTCTGAAGCAACAGAAAGACCTTTTGTGGCAGTGCCCATACAGATGTCCTTCAAAGAGTGGATCAGGAACCTCGAGACCTGGTGATTATAGTTTGGTACAAGGAACTAAACAGTTCATGTTAGCAGTGCTAATAATGTATTGTTATTGTGTTTTTTTAAAACAAATACTTCCACCTGGAAGAAAACTTAAAACATGTATTACCTGAGGCTACTCTGCCTGGCCTCACTTGGGCATTGCTAATTTCTGTTTCTCCACAAACAAGTGGGTTGTCAGCTCCTGAAATAAAAAGATTTCCAATAGAAGAGAATATCTGTAGCTCGGGGTTGAACTGTAGAGTCCTTGGTGCTCTCTGAGCTTGGTTGTTTTTTGCAGACGTTTCATTACCCGATTAGGTAACATCATCAGTACTGTTAGCTTCTAGCTGAGAAGGGCAAATGCAAATATTCTCAAGGTTGGGAAACCAAGGAAGAAGGAAGCTGTCCCATATGGACAGCTGATAAGGTACTGACCGATTGATACATCATAGTAAGTCATGGTTTGTTTACAAGTATTTATTGAATCACAATTGTCTGGTTTCTCATAACATCTTAACATCTTAAACCATGGTTGTCAAAGCTCAACCATGGAACACAACAGATTCAAACAAAGTACAGGTAGTCCTTGACTCACAACCATTCATTCAGTGACCATTTGAAGTTACAGTGGTGCTGAACGAAGGGACTTATGACCAGTCCCTGAAGTTATGGCTGTTGCTGCGCCCCCATGGTCATGTGATCAAAATTTGGGCATTTGTCTTTTTGGCCCCCTGCACTCTGTGCCGCCCTAGCTGACCGCCATCTTCTTGCTTCCACTACTGACCAAGCATGCCCGGCCTGGCCCTTTACGAGGCAGCTCCTGGCCACACAAGGCTTTCTTCCCAAAGTCATGCATGGCGATTTCCTTGCAAGGCCTGGGGAAGATGGCCTCATGTGGCCAGCAGTTGCCTTGCGAAGGACCAGGACGGGCATGCCTTGTCAGCAATGGGAGCAAGAAGACGGCGAAGGTCTGCTGGAGCACAGGGTGGCAGGGGCCTTGGAATGCAGGGTGGCAAGGGTGACTGTGGCTGGGACTGGGGTGGGGAGGCTTTGCACTGTGCTTGCTGGGGCTTCCCGGATACTGTGGCTTCCTGCTGCACTGCTGGGGTTTCCTGGGTGTAGCGGCTTTGAACCATGCTTGCTGAGGCTTCCTGAGTGCTGCGGCTTCACACCATGCTGCTGGGCCAGGTTGGGACAGCTGAGGCTTCCAGGGGCAGCTGCAGCTTCACACTGTGCTGTGGCCCAAGGGCTTCTTGCAGCCACAGAGCTGTGGCATGCCAAGATGTCTGAGCCACAGTGTAGCAAGCAGCCCCAGAGCCACATGGTTTTGTGGCTGCTTGCTGCCCTGCAAGGCAGGGTGCAGGTGGCCAAAAGGGCAGAAATGGGGGAGAATAGGCAGTTGTGCAGAACTGAAGGGGAGACAGTCCCTTACCTTACTAAGGCTCTGGGCTGGGAGGGAGCAAGCAAGCTGGGAATGGCTTAGATTGGAGTGGGTCCTCACCTAATGACCTGCGCATCTTGGGGTTACAATGGCAACCAGGACTGCCTGGGATTGATGTTGCTAAGCAATGTGGTCATGTGATGTCATGCTTTACAACCGCACTGCTTAGCGACAGAAATTCTGGTCCCAATTGTGGTTGTAAGTTGAGGACTAGCTGCATATGATAGCTAAGTACATGCAGTCTAATTGCCTATCCTAGACTTATCTGTCACTGGCTGTTTCTCTATTATTTGCTACCTGACAAACACTACTGCAAAGTAGAAGAACTTGTAGGCAATAAACACAGCCACTGAGTTTGGTAAGGGGATGTTGGTGCAGTGGCTGCAAGGCATTTTTGAGTACCCTTGAAACCAAAGCCCTTCCTCTCGTGGGAAGGACTGAACTAGAGATTGATTACTATAGCTACACTATAGTTACACTGAGGGTTGGGAAGGAGGTTAATTATAACTAGAGTTTGGGTGTTGTGTGAACAAAGTCTATGTCTGCTTTGGTAGCTAATGCAGAATTGCTGTGTAACAATTTATTAATTAAATGTCTTTATTAAATTTTACATAGTCACCCATCTCATACTTGTGACTCAATTGCAACTGACAATAGGGCCATTGCTGAGGGATCTTTGATATTAAAGGAAAATGTAACCAAGATGCAAATACGGTACCTTGTCCTTAGTTCTCCTGGGAAGTGTGGCTCTATCAGTACTAAGCGGTAGCAAGTTGTCTGATGGGAAACAGAAACCACAAGCCTGCCATATTCAGGCTCCACTCACACATCCCCTCTGTCTGAGTTCCAGGGGATCTGGTTGTAGCTGTTTCCCAAGTGAAAGGGATCCACTCAGGCAGGTAATTAAATGCCCACAATCTGTTTTTGAAGAGGAGGTGCCCCATGCTTTCACCTGGAATCTGGGTGGGATGGAACAGAAAGTTCCTTCTCCAGGCTAAGCGTTTCAATAAATCACCCTAAAAGGCTGGCAATCATTAATCTACTGCAGGCAAATAGGCGAAGAGATAGAGGGACAGAAATTGTGAGCAAAGATAAAAGTGCCCAACTGAGCAAAGCAGCGTTGAAAAGAAATAAAATATCCCTGATACTTCTGTCTATACTTTCTCTGCCACCTTGATCTTACTGGTTCCAGTTCTCCCATTGCTCCATTGGGCACAGAGTCTGAGCCCCACATCCAGTCAGGAAACCTGCTGCTATAACATAACCCTTGCTGGTCTCATGATCTGAGGCCCACTCAGACTGGGGGAAAAGAAATCCCCCTCCACATCTCTCACTGGAAGAGGACAGTGGCTTTATAGCTTCTGAACCCCTAAATCTGTAAGCAAAGTGCTAGATGGCAAATCTATTGCACAACATTAAAACAAAAAAAAGAAAGAAAAAGCAATAAAGCGAGTTTCAGTAGTAGGGTTACAAAAGTATTTGCACATTCTCAGAGCTGGGAAAACAAATGCTGGAGCAAACCCAAGCTTCAAAGGAATGTAACTGTGAGCGCAGTGCTGGATGGCAAATATTTTAATGTAACTATATAATTAAGAGAATGAGTTTGTGCCAACTAAACAAATGGTTCAACATCATCTAGCATCTAAATTCCCCCAAGAGTAACGTAGCTGTACCTTGCAGAAGATGGTAAACACTGTATCATACTGGTAACTCATTAGTAAGCTGCTTCAAGTCCCCTGAAGGAAACTGATATCGAGGAACTAGTGTTTACATACATACATACATATATCCGTCATGCTATTCCTTTGGTGGTGACATTTCCCAGTACTTAGCTTACCTTGATGGGATTTCAGACGGAGGTCTTTGCCATCATTCATGATCAGGGGAAATGTGCCATCAAGCTATAGTTCTTCCTGTCATGTGCCTTCCTTATCGTAAAGGTCTTTCACTTTATTATCTTTTGGTTCTGCAATCACCATAAAACTCTCTTCTGGTTTAGAAATTCTTTAAGTTTCTAAGTTAATGTAAGGGGGATGGGAATGGGGAAGATATAGGATAGCACAGATACAGGTAGGCCTCGTTTTGCGACTGCAATTGGTTTTGGCAAGTTGGTCATTAAGCAAAGTGGTCGCTAAGTGAAAATCACATGACCATGACTGTGCTTAAGATTTTACTTCGGCTTTCCTTTGTTTCACAGTGTCAGAAGGATATGACCCCTAACAGCCGGGTGAACCCAAACAGCAGGGAAGGTTTCCGGAAATCAACTCATGAGGAAACTGGGTAAAAGGGCAAATCTTATAGCCCTTTCCCCCCACTCCCCCGCCCTTTGGAATGCTCACCCGAGCGCTGGGATAATTAGCAAGAAGAGAATTAATGTTTGTATTTACATTCATTGGAGAGGAAGGGATTACAAGAGAATAAGCAGGCACACAATGGGGAATACACATCGAAAGGAATGTGCCTCATGCTGGCTGTTTGCCTAGTGCACTCGCAGCTGTAAGGTTTTTGTCAGTTTCAGACAGCAGTGCAAGCCCACCAGAGGGTCCTAAACAATGAAGAGCGGAGTTGGTTAACTTGAGGTTAGCATTTTTTAGGGAAGCACTGAGCTGCAGAGAAAAGCAGCTCAGGAAAAGATAGCTTGTTTAAGCTATCACTCTGCCCTGCGAGGGGGCAAAAAAAAGAAAAGAAAAGAAAAAGAAAAAAGACAGGTCAGGCACAAGACAGCGTGGTACTGTACTGACTAACCGTAATGGTGAACATGTGACTGAGAGAGATGCTGTGAAGGTCATAAATGCGGGCATTGGTTGCAAAGTTACTTTTTCATCACCGTTGTAACTGTGAACGGTCACTTCCGAAGCAGTCGCTAAACAAGAACTACCTGTACTTGGTTAAATCGAAACCAAAGAAACTGGCTCTTTGACAAGATTGCTGAGGATATTTTTTTGTTTTTAAATTACAAATAGTATTGTTTTCATTCTTGTATCCAGGGCACACATACTATAAAATTGGAATGTAAACTTTTAAATAAATAAAAATAAATCAAACAAAGCAGTTTGGAGTTTAAACTTTAATTCAAGATTACCACCATCTGGTTTAGATTTGAATATTCTTCTAACCCTTTGAAGAACAGTCCTCTTAGCAGCATGTTGTCTGACAGCCTCACATATAATTAGTATTAACATTTGCTGTTTGAAGCCACTTTTATTTAAAACTTTTAATTATGCTTTTGACAGAAGTTTTCTGAGGGTGTTTATAAAAGAAAATATTGAAGAATATCTCAGTCTCTGCAACTAAACACAATTTTTAAACAAATAGCTTGTTCCATGTTTAGAACACCAGGGGTCAAAGCAATTAACATATTATTTCTGTTCTGATACTGGTTCATGATAGAGTAATCTCCTACCTGAATAACTATAATGTGGGTCTGCCCCTTGATGCCCTGAAAGCTTCAGCTACAGCAGAATGTGGCTACCAGGAATTTGATTCAGATAACCAAATGGAATTTCATTGCACCGGATTCTGAAGGAACCTCCCAGGCTACCTGTCTGTTTCTGCTTGCTACCTCGCCATTGATGAAGAATAATTCTTTATTAACTTTGAGATGGTGCTGGTTTGGGATCTTAGACTGATAATACATCTTTCCCAAAGGCATCATATTTATCAGAGACACACAAAACCACCTCTTATTGTAAACTTCAAGCCACATTCAGGTCAGTAGTATCTCATGACTCCAAGATGATGAGTGACCACTGCAGACTGCTGTTAGTTAATTGTGAGCAAGTATGGCATTGGGGTTGATATAAGCCAGGATCAGAAAGACAAAGTCTCCACTTCATTATGAATTTAACAGAGTGATATTGGGTCAGTCACTCTCAATGTCACAGTTTGATTATAAGGATAAAGCAGGGTGATGGGAATCTTGTACACTATACTTGGAGGAAAAATGGATATAGATTTTTTTTTTTTTAAATGGACTGCATTCTTCTAAATCTGTTTAAGTCTTGTAAAGATACCATGGCTGGATTTCTATATCATGCTCAACCACAAGCTACCCAGTCTATTTTAGCATTGTCTAACATACTGTGAAACTCTAGCTAATACATTAATTTCTTAGTGACAAACTATTTTTCTACTTTCTTGTAGGTCTTTGGTGGCCTGGTTTGGATCCTTGTGGCTTCTACCAAAGTTGCCATGACCATGAGTCAAGGCTGGGTGATGTTTGTCTCAGTGTTTTGCTTTGTAATTTCTACACTGCTTTTCCTCTTATATATGTGCGGAGCTCACGGTGGAAAAAGTGCTTGGGTTGCTTTGGTAAGTCACTCTGGAGAGACTAATGCTGTATATGTTAAATCTCACCTCTAAAATAACAGATCTTACAACAATGCATCATATATCTCCTCTTTCCTGAGTTATCTGCATCATGTGAGTTAAACTGGTGAGCTACACAAAAGAAAGATGTATCCTCAAAGTGTTGGAACAAATAGTTTAGATGATGTCAGTCTAGTCCAGTGTATCTCAACCTTGTCAATTTAAGATGTGTGGACTTCAATTCCCAGAATTCCCCAGCCAGCGTGCTGGCTGGGGAATTCTGGGAGTTGAAGTCCACACATTATACAGCTATGACAATCCATCTGTAATGCTAAGAGACCTGGAAATGCAGTTAGCACAAGGTTAGATGGATTCTATCTGCAAGAGGCCGCTCTGTGCCTTTACACCTCATGAATTTTTAAAAGCTCGTGAATTGCTAACAGCAATTTGGCTGTGCTTGTGAAAGAAGAATGTTAGAACTAGCAAGGTTATTCTGGTTAGTCCTTGCTTTCCTTAGTTTCAGTGGAGATCATCTACCTCACTGTTGTCTTTTCAACATAATAAAGAGACAAGAAAATCAAGGGATACAATTATTATCTAAGAAACCTGGCTGCATAGGACATACATTAACCCACTGTATAGTGCCTTTTTATTAGATTCTCAAGTAAAGACTTGGCATTAGCAGTACGCTTTCATGTTATGTTGTTAAAATGGAGCTGAATTGCTCTTTAACAGTGAAGTAAACCGGACTCTTGACTGGAAAACGTACAGCCAGAACTGATCCTGATCTAATTCTCCTACTTCTGTATTTGGGCATTTTTCTCAACAGAGTAACCTGAAATTCTAACTACTGTAGTTCAACTAACCTTGAACTTAATATGTAAGAATATTCATGTCTTCCTTGGAAGACTTTCCTTTTCATAATTATGATGTAATTTGAAATAGATCCTTGGCATGAAATATGTTTTTGTCCCCCCAACACAGCTTATTATGATCAGTAAGTGCTGGAAATCCTAACACTGGGGCTCATAGGGGTATCCAGTTCATTCACTCTTATAAGTTCCACCCCCTTCTCCAGTTCTCATTCATGTATCATATGCAATATTCATACCAGCAAGTGACAAATTATAATACTTTCATTTACTTAGCAATTGTTCAGCCCCAAGTTACATACTTAAGGAAAAATTACACTTATAATCCTGAATTTCCTTCCTAATTGTTCCTAGTTAAGAATGATTAAAATAACAGAGGTCATAAAGTAATTTACCCTTAGGTGCATATCTAAGAAGAACTGATAGCCAGTCCTGCTCTTTGGCCATTTTCTCATAGATGAAAGCCTGTGGAAGTTGTTAGGAACTATGATACTTGGTTAGAGAGAAAATTGAGTGAGGAACTAAATGAAGAACTGAATTAACTAGCCCCTTTTCTTCTCTCTTCTCACACCACTTATGATGGACTCTGAACAGCAACTTTTAATTAGTCAAAATCTGGACATCCTTACAATTTTATTCCCTGTTTGGAATGGAGATGTTGGGACAAACTGTTTTCATCTGATCTCTGGAATGTTATCTTCAGATTCTAGTCTTCCACAATATCTCCATACCTCAGAATGAATGGTTCAGCTACTGATCACTGGAACTCTTATGTCTTCCTAGCCATTCTATGCCCACATTTGATCCAATAATATAGGACAGAAATGGAAGGTCTTCCTGTTCATTCTGGAATGACTTCTTTCATTAGTCATGTCTGCAAATGGACCAATTGTTCTAGGATGACTTTTTGATTAAGCTGACCATTAGTCATGATCTTCTTTTATTCTTGCCCTTTTCTGAACCTGTTGCAGGTTTTCTGAATCCTTCATAAAATTTTGTGTCCAGAACAATACTCAGGATGGGGTCTAACCAGTGCAGATTCTACTGTTTGTGATTTGGAAACTGTATTTCTGTTGACACAGACCAGTTTTGCATTTGTTTGCAGCCACATCATACTACTGGTTCACATTTAATTTGTAATCAGCTACTATTTCAATATATTTTTCACAAATATTATTGTAAAGCAATTGATTTCTAAGTGCATGACTTTACATTTATCTTAGTTAACTTTCATTCTATTTCTTTCACCCCATTTCTCTAATTTATCAAGGTGATTTTGATTTTTGTTATATCGGTTGTCCCACAAAATTCTGTGTTATTTGAAAAATTGATAAGTGTACTGCGTATCAAATACTGAAGACTGAACCTTATGGCACTGCACTTGATACCTCTCTGCAATTTGATCTGGAACCATTGATGGACACCTTTTAAATAAGATTTTTAAGGCAACTATGTATTCACTTAATTGTTAAGCCATGTTCCCCTTATTATACCCTTAATCACAATGTCATGCAATTGGAATCAAGGTACATAATGTCAATAGCAAGAGCCAGTTTGATATAGCCCTAGCAAACCATTTCCAAAAAACCTTGCCAAGAAAACTGCAAGGACTAGTCCAGGCACCCCACTATCTATTAAGGAAGTTACCTGATTAAATGAAATAATGTTAGTGTAGCAGCACTTGTTTTTGTCAGATCTATGCTAAGTTCTGTTACAAATCAATCACTTTATGCCTTTTCCTAGAATCTTCCCAGAATTACAATATGTAATTCAATTGTATTAGAATTACAATAGTCAGATGATCCTCCTTTCCCCTAATTTTGAATATAGGGGCAATATTTTCCTTCTCTAGGCATCTGGCATTTCACAAATGCTCCAGGATTTCTCAAAGCCAATAAATAAAGCATAGACCAGATCATTACCTAATTTCTTTAGTATGCTAGGACACAATTCATCAACCTTGGGGATATTCCCATGGCTGTGTTTCTTTCAGTCTTATTATTCAATTCTGCAACTTTGTCTTGTTCTGCACAATTTCCTGGTGATATACATACAGTATTTGTTTCATTGAGAAAGACTGAATCATAATCTGTTAGTATTTTGTCGTCTTCAGTGAGCATATATTATACATTTCTTTTTCTTTTGTGTTTTAACCCTAAACCTAACTTTTTTTTTTTGTTATTTTAACATCTTTCATTAACTTTAGTTCATTCTGAATTTTAGCTTCCCTGATGTCATTCCTACTATTCCAGGCTACCAACCTGAACTCTTCCTTGGTAACCTGGTCCTTTTTGCAACTCCTCTATGTATTCTTTCTTGTTTTCAGATCTTCAGTAAATTTTTTATGTAGCCACACTCACTTCTTTTATTGTCCTCTATTTTCCCCTTCTCCCAATGGAATTGCTTGTTTGCTATTATGCTTTTAGTATTTCCTTTTTAGGAATTCCCACCCATCTTGAACTTTTTTTCCCATTAGTTTTTCCTGCTATGAAATCCTACTCATTGTTGCTCTGGTTTTGTTTTTTCTTTTCCTCCTCTCAAGTCCAAGATGTACATTTGATTTCTGCTAAAATCAAGAATTCCATCACCAGACGGTCACTTTCCCTATTCTTTCTGCTACTTCCACTTCCTCAAGCAAATATTCCCTGTTGATTAGCATTAAGTCAAGAACAACTGACCCTCTTTTCCATTCCTTCACCCTCTGAAAGACATAATAACAGCAAGAGAAGTGATGAATTTCCTGGAAGGGTTGTGCTTGGCAGAGCTATTAATGTAATTAAAGTTCTAGATCTCTACTATTCATGTCTCTTTGAATAATCTGCAATTTGTTTTTAAAGAGCATCATTCATATCCTCTCCTCGTTGTACTAGACACTACCAACAGTATTCATTTATTTCTCTGCTTCTTTTCTCATGGATGTTCTGGACTGTACTAAGAAGTTAATTCATTGGGATTTCTGAGTATGCACATACTTGTAGCTTATAGTGAAACTCCTCTTCCCTTTCTATTGCTCCTGTTCATTTTGAACAAATTGTATTCTTCAACTATAGTATTACATCACAGGACTAAGCCTACTAGGTCTAAGTAATATCTATTAAATCATAGTTTTTTTTAATATTAAGTGTTCAAGCTCATCTTGTTTATTTCTCACATTATGAGCATTAACATGCAGGCAACAAAACTCAAGAATGGATTTTTAAAAGTTTTTTTAAATCATTGAGTGGTTTAATAGGTTCTATTACTACAATGCACAAGTATTAATTTGAAGTTATTTAGGGTTTTCATTTTTAACCCTCCCAGAATTTAATCCTTGAAGTCCTCATAATCAAGCTCACCATGCTTTGGCCAAAAACATTTTAACTAATACTTATAAGGTGCAACCAACCCTATGCCAGCAGTCCATCAATGAAATAATTCAGACAGGGTCTCAGAAAACAGATCTCTCCTATTGTCACCATTTACACAGTCAGTCATTCATCCACAGCATTCTTCTTTCCTTTTCCTGTCCTCCTCCATGGACTGGAAGGATGAATGAGAATACCACCTGATTTCAAGTCTTGAGATTGCTTTCTAGGCTGTTAAAATCTGTGGTCATATGGTTGTAGCTCTTCTTTGCCATATCATTAATCCCCCTGTGTATTAACGGCAAAATCTTTGTCAGTGGACATAGTAAGTCCTTGAAATGGTTCTGTCACAACCCTCACTATTTCTTCTGGCAGATAGTACACAGATGATCAGTTGATAGTTCGACTCTCTTTGAACAAGGATTTAGCATTTTTTCTCCTTTCTTTTTCAAATAACTTTATTAGAAACGTAAGGAACAGAAATAAAATCTAACAAGAACTAATATTTAGAATAAAGAAAGAAAAAGAGAAAAGAGATAGGAAAAGACAAAGCCAACAGTGCTGGAAAAGGAAAAGAAAAGAAAAAAGAAAAAAAAATTATAAAGAAATGACTTCCAAATTTCTTTTACCTCTTAGTCTGATGGTTACAATGTGACTTACATTTTTTCTATATTTTTAACTAATCATCAAAACCATATACCATAATTTCATTTTTTGTGTGTGTTTCTCGCAAAAGTCAATAAGGGGTTTCCGGTCAACATTAAACTTAGATAAAGTCTTTTTTCTAATCAAAGCCATCAATTTGGCCATCTGAGCAAGTTCCATCATCTTCACCATCCATTCCTCTGTTGTGGGTAGTATCGAACCTTTCCACCTTTGTGCATGTAATAATTTCGCTGTAGTTATCATATAAAAAAACAAGGTTCCATTATTTTTTTCCAACTGTTTGTCCATCAGCCCCAAAAGAAAAACTTCAGATATCCATTTGTATATTAATCTTTAAAATCTTCTGTGTTATATATGTATTTGAGTCGAAAATGTTCTTGCTTTTTACACGTCCACCAAGTATGGTAAAATGACCCCACTTGTTTACATTTCCAACATAAATTTGAAGTATCTTTATACATTCTAGCCATTTTTTTCCAGTGACTTATACCAACGATACATCATTAAAAAAAAAAAAAATTCTCTTTAAGATTATAACATAATGTAAATTTCAATCCTTTCAACCACATATTCTCCACTGTTCCATTTGTAATCAAAAGTTTTAGCCCATTTTATCATGCATTCTTTCACTTCTTCTGTTTCAAATTGCAATAAAAGTTCATACATTTTAGCAATAATACGTTCATCATTTGTACACAGTTCTATTTCAAATTCAGTCTTACGATGTTCAAAACCAAAAGGATTTAGCATTTTTTAAGTTGAGTGCAAGCTGCTTCAGGTATGGCTTATGGATGAGAAGAAGGCAGTGACAGGAGAAACAAAAAGATGCTGGGGCATCTTTGTGCCATGCTTGGGTGCAAGTAGAGAAAGGCCATCATCCTTACTGATGTTATTGCAATTTATAAACGGTCATTGTTGAAAATGATTGCAAACTGAACCATCTGCTCATGTTAGATGCTTATAGGGGCACAAGGACGGGACGGGGATGCTGCTGGCAGAGTTTGCAGAGTTCTTAAGACATTTTTTGTGATGGCCTTTTTTTCCAGGATGCTTTCTACCAGGTAATTGCATCAATTTTCTACTTGAGTGCAGCAGTTTTGCAAGCCTATACGACGATAAACCAAAAATACATAGAACCGTTCAGGTATTACCAAATAGATATCGCAGCTGTGGTGAGTATATGTCCTTCAACTCACATTGAAATGCTTCATTAATTAGGCCAGTCTTCTTCAATCTGCTGCTTTCCAGATGCACTGAAAGAGAACTGGATTAAATTTACAAATTAAGGAGAATTGGATATTTTTTTACAGAAAACTTTTAGGGTACAAAAAGATTTTGATTAATTAGGCAGCCAATTCTTATTATTCTATTATTAAAATATAAAAATGGCAGAGACAACTGCTGTCTTAAAGAACCATCTTGCCAGTTTTCTTTGCACAGGAGGGAAGGTCTCCTTGAAGTTTCCCATGTATTTATGTGCTGCTTCAGAGCTATTTTTTACCTTTATATGCAAATTCAGCTAATGGAGCAACAGATAGATGACTGAGATATCTCTGATTGGATGACAGCTCTGCTTACATTGAAGTATGTTGTTAAAAAGCTGTTTTATAATGGGTCAGGTTATTTGCGTATTTAACCCAGTACTGCCTACCATTTGTTACCTACAGTAGTTTTTTTAAACGGATAATTAATTCTCAGGGTTGAATCTGGAACTGTCTGAAAGCAGAATGTGTTGTGCCTCTGAACTATGGTCCTATTCAAATGATTGGCATATATAGTTGTAAAAGAAATTGGCTAAATGATATTATGGACATTACAGATTTAAGAACTGCTAATTCTTCGGCTGTGATTTGAAGTCTGCTACAAACATATACCCCTTTGGCATGATTTGGAAGTAACTGGGGCTTCATTCAAAATCCCAAACAAAAGAAGTATATATGTATATCCTGTACTGAGTTTATCCTTATCCCTGGGTTGGTCTATAGAGAGCAAGACAACATAGGTGGAAAATGTCTTTAAGTAAAATGGCTCAAACAGAATATGAACTCAACTTTTAAAATATGTGGTGGGTGAATTTGTCAACCACAAGAATATAAATAGATTATTGTATAAAGTACAAGTATTATATAAAGTACAAGTCGCTGGGGAAAACAAATAATTGAGGATTGCAGTGTATACCTCTTAGGGCAGAATGTTATATAGAGGAATGCATAGTGTAGGACATAGCTGATTACAGTAATAAGAGACCTGGCTTCCAGCACTTTTCATTAATAAACAAACATGGGCTTTTAACCTTCTGGCCACATATATGTAGCACCGATAAGGAGTTAACACTGAGGGTGAAGGGTGATGGCTGGGCAAATATTTATACTAGTGAAATGAATGTGAATAATAGTATACTCAACTGAGTATCTCTAAGAAACCTATAGAATCTGAATTAACTGGGGTTCTCACTAGTATAATAAGTAGATGAGGAATTTCAGGTTATACAAGAGTGGACTCCCTATACATGTTCAACTGAATACACATATTAGGGGTGCCACAATTCCTATATAGATAGATTTGGGCTCTGTGTAACCAAAATTTTTCACCAAGGCCAAAGCTGTACTTCTTAAAAGTAATTAGTATCAGTAAGCAAGAGAGACAAGGGCAATGCGTGGCAATGAAGACCTGTCTTAAAACTGTCTAGACTCTATTGGAAGATATACTTTTGCCATGCTTCCCAGCTCCTGGAATCCAGCAGGCTGGCAACATTGAGTAAAAAGTCCCAAACTGTTGACATGCCTCCATGACAAGCACAGAAACTTGGAAGGATGCTAGAAATTTATTTTCTTTCATTTTTGTAAAGAGGGAGAAATGCTTTGTCCTTGAAACAGGTTTGGAGGGGGCAGGACTGGGCACTAAATTATTGGTGGTTCTCTGTGCTCAGCTATCAGCCGGAAAGGGCAAGCACTGATTAGCCATTGATCCTCTGTGAATTCTCTAGACTCACAAATGTGTCCATGATCATAGCATCCTGGTCCTGGAAATGGTTAAAATGGTCTGGATAAATTTGGGGGACATTTTAACCTGGAATCAGAAGTATTGGGAGATGGAGAGGCTGGTGGTGTAGAAGTGTCCTTAATCTTTAAATGTTAATAATATTTAATGTTGCAGTATTAAAGTACGTCTGCAAAGTAACATGGCTACAGTGGATATATGTACAACCTACACGGACATTAGAAGAGCAAGTCCGCTTGTTGATACTTTGCAATAGTAATGCCATCAAGTGTGATAGATCTGCTTGATAGTTATGCTCTTATATTGTACCAATGGTATATATGTAATTTTATATAAAAAGCTGCATAAAATGTATGTGCTTGTGATCCCAAAAGCTGATTGTACTATAGTAAAAAAAGAGAAGGGGCTAAACAACAGAACATGCTTCTGAGTTGGGACAGAAGATTAAAATAATGGCAGAGGAAAGAAAAATGATGCAAGGCTGCTCTGGGAAAAGGTCAGATGTCAGGAAAAGGCAGGAGAAAATTGGAAAAGGACTTCAGGAGCACATGAACTTGACTGGCCAAACTCCCATGCTAAATCCTGTTCTTTTCTTTTCTAGGTTTTTGCATTTGCAGTTACACTGACTTATGTAATCCATATGGTGTTCTCACTCCTGAGATGGAAATCTTCTTAAACTCAATGTTCTATGGATTTTACAGACATTTTTGTTTTTGTCTAAAGAACTTTGTTTAGCGATCTTATATAAGCAATAATGTACTTTATTGTATGTTAACAATAACTTTCTTTATCAATATTTACCCTTAATCTCTGACCCCATATCCCAAGTCTTTGTTAGAATAGAGTGGAGGAAACTGTGTATCTGTTTTAAAATATATTTGTATTAAAATGCCTTTTATGTAAATGGACAATAGATTGTAATTTACAGTTATGTAAATTGTACAATAAAAAGCTTCAACTTCAACCTTTACATTGAGGGTTTTTTTTTTTACATTTTGTTCACTGGAGTAATCCATCAACATGAACAATGATGTGGCTAAGTTTGCTGACAACGTTAAATTACACTAATGATGTTACCTAGTTGGGTAATGAAATGTTTGCAAGCAAACCACCAAGCTCAGAGAGTACCAAGGACTCTACAGTTTAACCCTGAGCTACAAATATTCTCATCTGTTGGAACACTACATTACTTTGGGTGATTAAAATAATTGCAAGGACTTCGAAAAGGATCTCTCTGGATAGGGAAAGGTAGTGTTGTGTGTTGTGTGATGAAAATTCATTTATTATAAGCAAAGCATAAATTAAGTAGTAAATATCCAATTTTTAAAGATTGTAACATCACTTGGCGGCATGAACTGATAGTGAGTGGTCTAAAAAAGGATGTAACATTTGCGGTAGATTGCTTGATGGAAATGGCCTGATATACACCAACTAATTCTATGTTAGGGATTGTTATATATAAATAAAGAAAAATAGCCAATGTTGTAATGCCGTCCACAGTTTTCAAGTGCAACCATGCTTGATGCACTGTGTGCAGTTCTGATTATTGAACTAAAAATATAGGGTAGAGCTTGAAAAGTTAAGAGAAGCAACTAAAATGATCAGAGCTCTTAAGCCACATCTTTGTGAGTAATGGTAAATATGGACATTATAGCTTTATAAAATTACATATGGAAAATAGAAAGTACAGGAAGTTTTTTCTCTCTTTGTCATTAGAATTTTGGATGAAATATTCTAGGTTAGGCTGAACACATGGAGATTTAGGGCAGACAAAAAGAGGTACTATAAGCACAAAAGAGGGAGGGAGAGAGGAAGTCAAACAGGTGAGGACCAACCCTGGAGCCTGTTCAGCCAGATTCTTTCCTTTCCTCCCACAGGGCAATTATTAGCAATGACTTTCTTGGGAAAATCCTAGAAATTGTTCTTTTTTCTATTCCTGATTATAACCTGCCTTAGTGTTTAGTGAAGGTTCCTAAGAACAAAGTGAAGAATAAGTTGTTCAGTGAAAATGTAGAAAAAGTCTTCACCAGCCACAGAACATACATTCCATCACACAATTGTGAAGGGTCAGAATAGGAGCGTGACACATAGGGAATGCTTTTTTATTTTGAGTTGAAATTTCCAGAACCAGATTAATTGCAGGGTACGGTTTTGGAAGAATTTGCTGATGTTCAGTCAAAACATCAGCATTATCTTTGAGAAGTCCTGGAGAATGGATAAACTGCCCAATGACTGCAGGGACGCAAATGTCCCTGTCTTCAACAAGAAGGAAACAAACAGAATGTTAAGCCAGTCAGTCTGACATTGGTACCTGGGACTCTACAGAAATTTATGAAGCAGTTGCTATGTAAGCATCTTGAAAACAATGCCATGATCATTAGAAATCAGCATGGATTAATCAAGAATCTCTTATCAGACTAACTTTATTTCATTTTTAATTGGGTAACTTCATTTGTAAATATAAATATATCAAAGAATTTGACAAGTACTCCATGACATTCTGGTTCCTACTCTATTTGAGTCAGGCCTAGATCGTGTAACAGTTAGATGAATACATATTTGGCTCAATGGTCATTAAATGTTCCCCAACATACTGGAAGGAGGTACCTTGTTCATATGCATCAATGCATATGCATTCAACTTTAATAGATTTTTATTAATGACTTGGATGAGTAAATGACATAACATTGGATGGGATAGCTAATTTGCTAGAAAACTCAAAATGACAAAGACAAATGGAAAGCTTTTCATTTAGGAAGGAGAAATCAAATGTTTGGTAAGGGTACTTGGGAAAAAGATCATGAAATGGTAATTGAATACCAGTTATCAGTGTGATATGGCCACAGCAAAGCTCAAGGCAATTTTAGGCTGCGTGAAGTATAGCTTTCAGAACACATCCCATTTAATGCCCAGGTTTATATAAAAATGAGGAGAGGCAGCCATTGGATTTGTCCTCCTATCTAGAAGGACTCATAACCAGCTTGTGCAGGTGGCAACCATTCAGGTGCTAAAGGCAGTTCTTCAAGAAAGTAGTGCCTATATTCCCCCAATAGGAAAGCAATTCTATGCAGAAATAGTCTGCGTTCCTCCACTAAGCCAAAGGAATTTTCCAATGCTGTGTACAATTAATATGCATCAGAAGAGCCCTTAAGGTTCATGATTGATGCCTTGGACAGATTTAGAGTAGATTAAATGCAGGTCCATTCACTTTCTATTTGGATGGAGGTGGGGCAAAACCAAGATTCAGCTTTGGGAAAGGGGTTGTGGAAAATGGGTTTATATTAAGCTTTGGAGAGGCTTGGAACATCAATTTTATTCCATTTAATGTTCCCAAAAGCAAAATCTTGTTGTTGAAAATATATGGTTTGCAGCTGAATTTGAATGGCATGGTTTGGGGAGCTGCAAAAAACAGACTGGGGGCCTGTAGGGGGCTCACGGGGTTGTAATCTGCCACTTTTCCACTACATCTTTTTCAAGAACAGTTGTTCCATGGCCAAAATCACATTTAGACTATTACACCTGTGTTGATTGGAAACAGCCACGGAATACCTTGGCAAGGTATGTTGCTTTTTGTATACTAATTAAGCATGTGCCCGGGTTTGTTTTTTTCTTTTTGACTATTCAAAACACAGCTTTGAAAATGGGTAAATATTAACGGTGGGAGCTTAGCACCATATATGGGAATCATTCATTGGTGGAAGGGACAGAGGAGAAAGCAGGCAAGCTGGAAAGTTGCTAGACTGTCAGCTGTATTTGAAGTAGCTGCCTTATATTTTCAGACAAGTCTTTTCTCTTTCTCTGTTTGTTTAGGCTTTCTGTTTTAAGTGTTCTTTTTCTTTGTTTTATCTCAGAGTGACAGTTTTATTAATTTGAATAAACCAGATACTTAATCCAACTGTAGGGGCCTACATTAATTTACTTAAATCACAGGAAACTAATAGTGCTTGGGTTATTCAGTGCCTGGGTTCCATTTGTGCCTAGCCAACAAGATTGGGACCCTGACAACTCCCCAGGCCTTCACATGCTGACATTAAGGCTGCATACTCCTTGCTGCAAGACTATATTCCTGCTTAATATAGTTGGAAAGCTTCATCTATAATTAAGCCCCATTGACCTCAGTAGGATTCATTGCTGAATAAATAACTACTCAAAGCAGTTCAATGTATTTCCTTGGGGCTGTCACCATGAATAATCTCATGAAGAATCACCATGAAGAAATGAAGTGGGAAGAACTGGGAAAATAACGATTGCTCTAATTTCATGACTACAGTAGAGGATAGATTTTACTTTATTGACTATTGCAGTTGTATCTCATTTTTTCTCTTTAAATCTCAAGATTCAAGATCAATTTGTGAGATCTTTTTCAAGATCTTGAGATCAATTTTCTCTCATTTCATCCTCACAGAAATATCCCAAGGAAGCTGGTTGGGCTGAGAGGGACTGACTGCCCCCAAATCACCCACTGAAGCTTGTAGTCTCCCTCATTCAAATCCAACACTTTAATCACTTCACTGCATTGATAGATCTGATTGTTCTTTCTCTTTGGTGAGTAATTCCACTTAGTGAAGTGGGCTGAAGCATACTCTTCTACACAGCCATTGGTATTTCTTTCAAGAAGCATTAATCCCTTGTGAGATATCACATATTATCCACTACTTGTTTTACCAGAGTTTTATATCTAAAATAGTTCATCCATTTGCCATTTTTAGTAAATACTCTATTCGGGTACACAAATACATCTACTTGCCCTTTCACCATTTATAGATAATTTGCACTACCATGTTCTGTGATATAATATTTTTCAGATTCATATTCCTCAAATACCAAATAGATATCAAATATCTAACATTTGCTGCAAATCATTTAGGTTCTCAGTCAGTAACTCCAGCTGCATACAATACATGTACATTTAGTCTCACACTAACATATCTCTAATATCAATAACCAAGGGAGCATCACAGATTCTTATCTTAATTCCAGCTCAATGTCATACCATTTGCTAAGCATTCCATTTATTCTTACACATGCTCTACTTCTGTTATAAAGTACCCTTATTACATTCAGCAGCCAACCTTCAAATCCAATTTTAATTCTTGAATTCAATTTGATTGAAAGAATTCAATCAAATTCTTGCATTCCATAATTCAAGCCTCATTTCCTTAACATACTTTTTCTTTAAATCAGCAAAAGTGCACCAAAGTACTTTCTCATATTTCATACATTACTCAAAAGCCTATTGAAGAACCAAAATCTGGTTTGCATATCTCTTGCAAGCAAATAACCATACTGCACTTCTCAAATGTTGTTCATTGTAACCTCTCATACCCTTTCAATCTGGGTTCTGCCAAGCCCTTTCCCAGCCACATTTAACAAAATAATTCCTCTTGCCAGGTACAGAGGAAGTCTTCACATACTTGTTGAATAAATGGCCCAGCCACTCCATTAGCAAACTGATTTCTTTTTCTTCAGTTTTTTTTTTATTGGACATGAATGTTTTAAAAAATTATTTCAAATCCACTATTGAACTAATGGCTATCATTCTCATATAAATGTCTAAAATATCTCCTAGCATTCAGTCATTTCAGTTTCATCCAAAATTATTTATTTCTTTTCTTTTCAATTACATTCACTCCACTAGAGCATCCTTGTTTAGCCCTTTTTACTTACTTTCAAAACAATGTCCTTTTCCGATGGGAACTGTTCTGCATTTCCCTGCCTCTTTTAATCTTAACTTTTCTTTGCTCTCTTTGACTACATTCTGTACAACTTTTTTCCCTCTCTATACAATTACCTATTTTCATTTCATCCTCATTTTTTGTAACAGTCATTCTTTTATAAGCATATTTTTTCATCCATAGCCTCTTTCATTTCATAATTCCACTCTTTTTCACATCAGGCATTACCCTAATTCTATTCACTTCTGTGGCACTCTTTAACATAATTCTTGTAAGGGGAAAAGAGTGAGAGAAGGAAAATGGCAGAAGGAATATTTGGAACCAGCAGGACAGGGAGTCCCCCCACTGGCTGAAGGATTACTCATGAGTAAGAAGCTGTGGAGAACAACAAAGGGTACTAGAGCAATGACTGATAGCGGATTCAAGGTGGAGCATGAGAATCTGGAGGTTCTACCTGTAAGGAGAACCCGAGAAGCCTTCTGAGGTCCAGCATAGGAAGAGGAGGATGACAAGGAGAGAGTGGGAGGAGAAAGCACATTGGTGACCTGACCTAAGAAGGAAGCAGAACCAACCAGCTCCAGGGGACCCTGGTAGAAACAATTCAAGTGAGCCCAGTATCAGAAGCAGAGAGGAGGAGAGTTGTTTGGTGACTGGAAAGTTCATTCCATAGCTTAGGGATGTTTAAAGCTTCTCTTTTACTGAGTGTTCCTGGGTCTGTATACTGTTGCTAATGATAGAAGTAAATATTGCAGAAGAGTCCACAATTAGAGGGGGGAGATTCTTTTTTGAAGCCCAGGACAGAGGAAAATTGCCCTTTACAGCTCTCCCAGCTAGGGGAAATGTTGGCTGCAGACTTCATGAGAATCAAGCCTATAGGAGGCGGAAGACTGAGGACCAGCTCTGGTGTCTTAGCCAGGGCTACATTTTGTTTTACCCTTCCTTCCATGCCCATTTCCTCCCTAGATCTATTTTTTACACTACTAAAAACTGGTGTGTCCCACATTCAGAAACTCTCACCACTCTTATATCCTTTCCTATTTTTTTCAATCTCATATCAATAACTATCAGAGCAATTTTACTTTCAGAGCAACTTAGCTTTAGGTCAAACATGATTACCCTAATGCAAGGTAAGATCTCTACTCCAGAGACTACCTTACAAATCATTATAATGTTACCTGCTTCCCCCCAGTTAGAAGGTCCATGCAGTTGTTTTCTATATTATAATGTAAATTCTGTATAGGAAAGCAAATAGATTGGAGGAGGAAGAACATTTCTCTTAGGTATTGACTCTTTCATTAGTGGTGTCATTTTCTGGTTGCCAGTCGCCTAAGCAGCAGCAACCTTGTGTTGATATAACAGTCTTGTACTGAGAGAGAATGAAGCATCAAAAGTAAAATGAATCTCTAAAGGTACCTGACTTTTTCAGAAGTACATTATCTTATGTCAGGGGCAGTTGGAGGCAGTATCCCTGTTGTTACTGGATTTACCCACTGCACAAAGCCATGATTTGTAATAATAATAATACATTAAATTTATATATCACCCAAATCCCAGCCATTCTGGGTGGTTATCTGAGGGATCCAGGACATGGTTTACAAGCCATTGTGGCTGGGTTTGAACAACAAACTAAGATAAACATTGCCATTCTAAATAGAGCGTGATTTCTTAGAATGTGTCTTAAGATGTACAATGATAGGAAGGTACATAGGAACCAGGCCTTCCATGACTAGCTTTCTACCTGCCTCACCTTCCTTTGTCATGATGTCAACAGATTTTGATTGATTGATTGAGTCAGCCACCATGTTCCTCGTGTGGCAAGAGTTTGATGACTAAAGGAAAGGAATACTGCTCCTCAGGCAGAGAAGTCAAAACTGGGACACCTGTCACAAGGCTAGTTAACATATTTTGCATTATGGGTTTGGCATTGTTTGAGCATAAGCACTACTGCATGTTGCAACATATATTCCCCTGCGTTGAAACCCTCAAGGGGTTAGACGCTGGGAACAGTCAAACTTTTGCTATGAAGAAAAGTACTCAGAACAGATCCAACTAGGATAGCACTACATAAATCAATAATCCAAATCCAAATCAACTACCATCAAAATCAAATAACAAATGGACAGATTAGTTGTTGAGGAACCACCACCATTAGAATGGCAGGTTTGCAACTTTGGGAAAAAAAGTTATGCATGCAAGCTGGAAAATGCATTTGGGCTAATGCCTTAATCTCATTATGAAGCACTGTCTTGCTTGCTTTGAACATCTAACCTGAGGAGGAGTTTCTGAGTAACCCAAACTTTGGAGGTGGGATCTCTACTTGGCAATCTATTTTTCAAATTAAAGGGTTTTTTATCAAAGAATTTAAGACTTACAGTTTGGTGAGATTGTTATGGAATCTCTGATAGAGGACAACTCAACTATATCTAGCTTTTTAAGAAAAGAAGGTCCTCTCCAGATTTCTCTGGAAAAAGAATACTTAAACCAATTGAATATTTAAGTGCACACATATTTCCATTAACCTGTGATTGTACTTACAAAAGTAGAATTTATGAACATAACTTAAGGATAACCAGTTCTAACAATTCAGAGCTTGGGAAGTAAAAGATAGAGAAAGCTTCAGTGTGCTTCACTTTCTTGCCCACAGTTTGAGAAAGGTTGGGCTGACACCTTCTGGACATATTTGGGCTATAGCAGGGTTGGTAGAGACTTGTAGCTCTCCAGAGTCTGGTGGATTACAGTTTGGATTAGAGACCTTGACCCATGCTGGCTGGAGCTGATGGAAGCTGCATTCTAAGAATATCCAGATGGCCACTGATATAAATTAAAGGGAAGGTTTGACTAGATGTCCTCTTAGATTGATTGGTGACTCTTTGGTTTTCTAGATTTGTAATAATATTTATAGTCTAGTCTGGGGCTTGGATAGGCATTTTAACTATCCATAAAGAAGCAAGCATTTTAGCCCCCTTCCTACAATTAAGATGCTTAATATAGTCAAGGCTAACCAAATTGTTTAGTAATTGAGATAGAAAGTCATCTCTCCCTCTTTCTCTCTCTCTCTCTCTCACTGTAAAATAATAACATTTTCCTGCTTTTTTATAATCTCCCAAATTAGGTGTTTCATGCCATCTTAATGTGGAGTGGCCCTATCGCACAATGAGTGTTTTCTCCCGTAATTGACAGCAGCTCATGGAGGGAGGCATTGTTTTCTCCAGATCTACCAGGAAGAAAGAGTTAAAATTCTCCTCCCTGTGTGCTGTGAACACAATGGGAATTGCCTTCCCCTACCACTATAATAGAATGAAAGTGTTTGCAATAGTTTAGGTAACAAAAGCAATTATAGTAATGTGAAATGTGTATCAGTTTACATGTTTTATTATGTTTATATGGCAACTTACAATCAAAGTCCTTTTGGCACCTTACAGTAAAAGAATTTAAACTGAATGTTTAAACATAAATACCTTATGCAGCCAAAAATGCCAGGCACATGAATTTGAAAAACAGCACAGCCACACTTACTTTCATGCAAGGATTTGGGGTGCCTCGACCCTGCAGCAGAATGAGAAAGGAATGGATTGCTAAAATGGACTGTATTGGGTTAGATGACAGGTGGAGAAATGCTAGGTCTGAATGTTCTCTCATGTAAAAAAAATATGGCTGGGTCACAGTAAGGGCCAGAACTAAATTTCATTGACATATATTCAATGTTGAAATTGAATAAAATATGATTACTGTCCATTCAGGTATGAACAATTTCCTCTTGTGTCATATTAAAAGGGGTAATTTGGGGGGGGGGCTTCTTGGGTTGTACTCAAGGCTTTCAAGGAGTGCATGAGGTCAGGATATGCACATCTGATGATACTAGAGGAAGCACTGGTTCATAACAGGCATCATCATCCTCAGAAGCAAGGTAGGAAGAACCAAGGGTGTGTGTGTGTGTGTGTGTGGTCCACCAGTATCTCTCTTGTATCTCCCAGATCTCCACAGAGAGAAGGCCAAAACACTAGCCATAAGCTAGAAGCTACTGCATGAATGCTGATGAAGTTCTCTGTTTCTTTTCTGTGCCCAGCAGGCTGGGGATGAGAGAGAATTCATCTCTCCTGAGTCTAGCAAAGAAATATCACAGAATGTAGCAGGAGAAATGGAGTTTGTCTCTGCTTGCTTTCAGAAGACTAATGAATTTGGGCAGGCTGGTAACTTTGATGGAATTTATTTGCAAGGCTGTATAAAGCTCTGTATTTTCCAAGTGACATCCTAAAGCATTTACTGTTTTTGTGACATATTTAAAACTGACTTGTTTCAGCTGAAATAAATGGAGTGTGGGGCAGGGGGAGGGAAGGGTTGATTCTAACCCCTAAAGCCAGATAAATCCTTACAAGCATAAATACTGCATCACCTAGGAAAGAAAGCTTGTCTTTTTATTGGGCTAAAGGAAGAGAATTCTCAAACAAGTTGCTATGTTATTAAAAGCAGAAGTATGCACCACCTTGCTCCTCTAGAGTATAGCAAATGTTTAGAATTTCCTTAGAAATATATAATTAAATTATGGAAATGAGTTTTATACTGTTAGCTAATAGTAAATTATTACTCATTTATCTGCTTGGTACATCAATAATTTTCCTAAACCAGAAAATGCCTTTTCATTGCAGTTTTTAAAAATGCGTCATCGCCCGGGTTGCTATGCAATGAGAGCTAACTTGAGTGTACTAAAAAGCTAAACAAATGATTGACATTCATTCAGGATATAACATTAACCATTAAGTATTTCAGTCACATTTATGCATACAAGGAATCACCTTATGCCACCAACACTCCCAGCTACATAAGAGGCACCACAGACTTCCTAAAAAAACTGGAATCCATTGGCAATCTTCTCTGACCATACACTTTAGCTACTATGGATGTTGAGGCACTATACAGTAACATCCCCTTCAAGCCATCAGGAATATAATCATGGCTGTCCATGAAGCATACCTTGCTACCAGTCCTTGTGACTTTGTACTGACCCATACTTTACCTTTGGCAACAACATATATTAGCAAATCAGTGGCACAGCTATGGGCACAGGCCTAGCTCCACAATGTACCATCATTGTCATATTGACCTGGAATCCTTCTTACCTTTTACCCTCTGAAATTCCTCCTTTCCTTGAGATTCAGTGATGGCATTTTCATCAATTGGACTCACAGAAAAGAATCCCTTTTCAAATTCCATCAAGACCTTAACAACTTCTATCCTACTATCAATCTAGGCCTGGACCTATCTACAGAACAAGTCTACTTCCTTGATGACATGGTAGAACTACACAGAACTACATAGGCACCATATTATAAAGAAACTGGAGATCACCATGCATACCTACATTCTTCCATCTTCCATCCAGAACCCACCACCAAATGTATCATCTATAGATAGGGTCTACATTACACTCACATTTGTTCTGGCCCACTAAACGTGCACAATTGATGGAATTAAACCAGGCATTCAGGAGACTGAACTACTACTTAGCAAGGTCAAAGCACATATCAATAGAGCTAGATTGATTCCCAGAGAGGACCTGATAAAAGACAGATCACAAAACAGAATGCCAGTGTAGGTAACATTCTTGTCACCTACAGCTCAAGCCACTCAAACACATTATTAATAAGCTACAACCTATATTGGCTGTCCTTTTCACTGTTACTTTTCCCTAATTGCCTGGCCCTTGTCCTTTTTGCCTGGCAGTCTTCGTCTTACTACTTCATTCTGCTTGCCTCCTCCCTTCTTTCAAGGGACAACCCCTATAAAGTCACCCTCTTTCACAGCCTTGATGTGAGACCTTATGTGGGCATCCTATTCTGAAGGGAGAGAAAAAAACAGTTGCAAATCATTCACTCACTGTCCATGTAAAGATGAAAACTACTGTGAGGTACTGGCTGGACTAGCTTTCCACCCATTGCCCAATGACTCTGCTTCCAGATCCTTGATTTTTTTATTGCAGGAAACCAGAGATCTACAACTTTGCTGGAGGAAAGAAGTATACCTCTTTGCAATTCTGCTGAGAATAGATCATATCTCCTTGGGTGACTGTGTAGGATATATGTAGCTGGAGCCCGGAGGTGGTTAATGCTTTTCTAAAGGAGGGGGTTACATATCCACTACTGAAGAAGGCATTTCTTCAACCATCTGGATTAGACAACTTCCACCCCATGTGCCCTTTCTGAGTAAGATTTTGGAGAAGGTTATGGGGCTTCAATTACAGAGCAACTACAGGAAATAGATTATCTAGATCACTTTCCATTAGGATTCAGGCCTGGCTATGTGATTGAAGCAGCATTAGTTGCTCTGGTGAGTGAACTTTCTCAGGATCTGGACAGAGGGAGTGCATCCCTCCTGGCTCTATTAGATGTCCCAGCACCATCCAGTACTTTCGGACTACCTGAGGGGGTTGGATATTGGAGGCACTTTTGTGGTGGTTCTTCTCCTTTCCTGAGTGGGAGATTTCAATTGGTGTGTATGGGGAATAGTTAAGCCCTTGGGAGCTCCAATGGGGAGGATGTGGATCTCTTCCCCATGTTGTTTAATATCTACATGAAATTGCTGTGGGAAGTAATCCATCAGTTTTTGTGTGGGAGGAGGTAGCATCAATTCTTCAATGACCCTCAAGCGTGTCAGATTCAGCCGGCATGGAACGGCAGGGCGAAGGCACCGCTCAGCTTCGCCTAAGTCAATTTCATCGCCCAGGAGTGAGCAGAGGAAAAGGGGAAGTGAAACTGCGGGCTGATTACTGACAGGTGGTGGTGCTTAACTCAAAACCACAAGCGGATACTCGGGCGCTGCAAAGAAAGGAAAGCGCAGAGGCTTGGAAGGGAAGCAATCAGAGAAGCAGCAAACAGGCAAACCCAACAAAGGCAACAACAGCACAACCCATAGACTGCCATCAGAAAGACAAAAGCACCAGACTGAATCTGCCATTTGGGTGAGGGGGGATTACTGCGGGTAATCTGTAACTAAGTAACGGGTAAAGCGTGGGAACGGGGAAGCTATAAAGTACCATGTAAGCTATGCCAAGCCAACCCTGGCTTTGTCTGTACTTATAGTAGAGTCTCGCTTATCCAACATAAACGGGCCGCCAGAACGTTGGATAAGCAAAAATGTCAGATAACACACAGTAACAATTGAGTGCAGTAAAAAAAAAAAAAAAAACGATCCGCTGCGCCTGTTGCAATCGATTTTTGCGTTGCAGTGCTACCGTCAGGAGAAACAAGGAAGTACACTCACGCTTGCAAACAAGTGGCACACTTTTCTCGTCACCAATTTATGCGTGTTGTTTTTTTAGGGGCATTGGATAAGACGGAATGTTGGATAAGCGAAGGTCGGTTAAACGAGACTCTACTGTACTTACGTTATGCTTGAGTAAACTTCTTTGCTGAACACACGTCACAAGAGTTTCTCTGAGATGAATGGGGTAAACCTTACAAAGCGTACATGTCAATCCAGATTGGGAGGTTCTGAGGAACTGGGTGGTTGCAAGGCTTTTTGGACCCAAGAGCCTTCAGGACTATGACTCATGCCTTCATCACTTGCCCTCGCAAGCAAGCATGGGGCTGCTCTTAAAAAATTAATAAAAAAAAACCCCATCAGGACTGTAAATGGACAAAAATACGATGGTGCAGCTGCTAACAGGAAGAAGTACAATCAGTACTATTACTACTAATTGAGTAGTAATGAGTCCAATTCAAGGTGCTAATTATTACTTATAAATCTTGGTACCCTGATACTTAACAAGACCATCCCTCCAACTCAGCGCTAGCCCAGCTTATGCATGCATCCCCAGAGAGTCTGCTAAGTATCCCCACTCTTTCTGAGGTAAAAATGGTGGGGGCCTGGAGATATGGCTCCTTGGTCATGACTACCACAGTATGGAACATGTTGTCCCGAGGAGGCCTTACATTGCTCACCTTCTGTAAGGCTTTAAAAACTCTACTGTTCTGATCTGCCTTTGACACGGACTATGGACCTAGACTTCTTTGCTGGGCATTATGGACTTGTCTAATGATTCACACTCTGGATTGGAGCAGCAGGGCTCGAGAGGTTCTGACTTGAAACTCAGGAGTCAGCAACGTCTCAGATATCTGCAGATGAAGCTCAGGAAGTGAGGAACCTGTTGGAGGGTGAGCCTGCAGGTCTGGAACAGTCAGGCAATGTCACTTGCGGAAGAAGCACAGCAACAGGATAAGTTGCCTGATGTGTAAGCCCTTGCCCCCTGCCTTCCCCAGCATCAAGTAAGTAGAACAAAAATGCTCAATGAGACTCTTCAAAAGAATGAGGCATGACTGAAGTCAGTGCTGTAGGAGAAGGGCTTTTTCCTAAGTCTGACCTCTTGCAATTGCTGGCACAGGACGGATAGTTTGCCAACCATAAAAGGAACCCCTCCCTTAACTGCAGCCTTCACTATGCAGCAGTTACTAGCTGAATTTGAACTGAAGGCTCAGCTGTCACAATCGGCAATACAGACTGCCATACCATATCCTAAGTGTCATGCCGTGTTTAAGGTGTTGCACTAGAAGCTGGGAGACCTAGCTTCTTGTCCACCCCCAGCCACAGAAGCTCACTGGGTGACTTTGTGCTAGTCACTCTCTCAGCCCAACCTGCCTCTGAGGGTTGTTGCTGTGGGAAAAACTAGGACAGAAGCAAGCACTATGTATACAGACTCCTGTACAAATGGCAGGATTAGATTAAATCTAATACATAAATGAATGTCCTGTCTCAGTACTTGAGAAATTTAATGACACTCTTAGCCAGGCTCCTCCTCCTTTTTTTGGCTCCTATATGCAATCTATATGTGAGCTTTTGTCTTGCTGACTTCCCTGCACACCAGTTTCAAGTTGGCTTCATATCAGCCTACTTTCAGGTTCAGCGGGTAAATGGGTTACTTTCTTGCTGCTTCCACGAAGCCCACTGTTATCTAACTACTGTGAATTTGTCAGGCGCTTTATGTCTGAAGTTCCTACTAAATTTGCCATGGGAAACCATCGCATCAAAAAGCTACAGTAGGGAGGCTTTCTAGTGGCTGAATATGGGACTGACTTCAAGAGCTAGATTGGAATGAGGTTGCAGGGATAGATCAGTTCCAGGAGGGGCTTGCAGATGACATGCTGGATGAATTAGCTAAAGTGGAATACCCCTCCACTTTGCAAAATTTAAGTAATCTGTGCTTGCAACTTGATGGGCACCTGGACCAATGTGATCACGTCTCCATCCAGTCTTTTCTGGAAGCAATATAGCCCCAGGCTCCAGCTGCAAGAAACTTCGTAAGTATCATCATACTAGCAAGGATGGTAGATAGCTTTTTGCTAGTTAAGGGCCTAACACTTCTTGTTTGTTAAGCCATTCTGAGTTTATGCAAGTGAATGATGTACAAGTGATTGACTGAATACATGAAATGTGTATAAATATGCATCTGAATATACAGTGGGGCAAAAAAGTATTTAGTCAGCCACCAATTGTGCAAGTTCTCCCACTTAAAAAGATGAGAGAGGCCTGTAATTTTCATCATAGGTATACCTCAACTATGAGAGACAAAATGGGGGAAAAAATCCAGAAAGTCACATTGTCTGATTTTTAAAGAATTTATTTGCAAATCATGGTGGAAAATAAGTATTTGGTCAATATCAAAAGTTCATCTCAATACTTTGTTATATATCCTTTGTTGGCAATGACAGAGGTCAAACGTTTTCTGTAAGTCTTCACAAGGTTTTCACACACTGTTGCTGGTATTTTGGCCCATTCCTCCATGCAGATCTCCTCTAGAGAAGTGATGTTTTGGGGCTGTCGCTGGGCAACACGGCCTTTCAACTCCCTCCAAAGGTTTTCCATGGGGTTGAGATCTGGAGACTGGCTAGGCCACTCCAGGACCTTGAAATGCTTCTTACAAAGCCACTCCTTCGTTGCCCGGGCGGTGTGTTTGGGATCATTGTCATGCTGAAAGACCCAGCCACGTTTCATCTTCAATGCCCTTGCTGATGGAAGGAGGTGTTCACTCAAAATCTCACAATACATGGCCCCATACATTCTTTCCTTTACACGGATCAGTCGTCCCGGTCCCTTTGCAGACAAACAGCCCCAAAGCATGATGTTTCCACCCCCATGCTTCACAGTAGGTATGGTGTTCTTTGGATGCAACTCAGCATTCTCTCTCCTCCAAACACGAGGAGTTGAGTTTAGACCAAAACATTCTACTTTGGTTTCATCTGACCATATGACATTCTCCCAATCCTCTTCTGGATCATCCAAATGCTCTCTAGCAAACTTCAGACAGGCCCAGACATGTACTGGCTTAAGCAGGGGGACACACCTGGCACTGCAGGATTTGAGTCCCTGGCGGCGGCATGTGTTACTGACAGTAGCCTTTGTTACTTTGGTCTCAGCTCTCTGCAGGTCATTCACTAGGTCCCCCCATGTGGTTCTGGGATTTTTGCTCACTGTTCTTGTGATCATTTTGACCCCACGGGGTGAGATCTTGCATGGAGCCCCAGATCAAGGGAGATTATCAGTGGTCTTGTATGTCTTCCATTTTCTAATTATTGCTCCCACAGTTGATTTCTTTGCACCAAGCTGCTTGCTTATTGCAGATTCAGTCTTCCCAGCCTGGCACAGGTCTACAATTTTGTTTCTGGTGTCCTTCGACAGCTCTTTGGTCTTGGCCATAGTGGAGTTTGGAGTGTGACTGTTTGAGGTTGTGGACAGGTGTCTTTTATACTGACAACAAGGTCAAACAGGTGCCATTACTACAGGTAACGAGTGGAGGACAGAGGAGCCTCTTAAAGAAGTAGTTACAGGTCTGTGAGAGCCAGACATCTTGCTTGTTTGTAGGTGACCAAATACTTATTTTCCACCATGATTTGCAAATAAATTCTTTAAAAATCAGACAATGTGATTTTCTGGATTTCCCCCCCCCCATTTTGTCTTTCATAGTTGAGGTATACCTATGATGAAAATTACAGGCCTCTCTCATCTTTTTAAGTGGGAGAACTTGCACAATTGGTGGCTGACTAAATACTTTTTTGCCCCACTGTATAAGAAATGGAGGATGAGGGAATCTACTTATTTTCAAGTTTATATCATTATACATACATTAATTTAGCTTAATAATATTTTACTACTGGCCTGACCAGGTTTTGGAGTATCACCACTAGTATACCTCTTAAAAGCAAAGTGTGAGCTTTAGCCTGAAACTATCTACTTATATATAGGCAGCTGTACACTGAAAATAATTTACAAAAAGCACTTTAGAATCCTTGCAAGTGTGAGCCCCATAGCAATCTACTTATTTACTGAAGAAGCCATTGTTTTTCAGCTTTCTTCTGATATAAGAAATATAGTCATGACAGAGAGATAAACATTTGAATGTAAGTAAGGAAGATAAATCAAATTAAGGATAGAGACAGAAATCTAGGAATAAATATAGGAGATTAAAGTAGAAATAATGCTTAAATATCAAAACAGGAAATAAAATAAAAATAGACCTTGAATACAGCAACAGTAATAACCACAAATGTCACAACTGCATTGATAAAAGAAACATTTATTTTGATATAATAAATCTTGCCATGAATTAAAGAGCACTGTAGGAAATGTCTCCTCTTGTTTGTGGTCTGAGCCATCTCTCAAAGGAACCCATGGCATTTGCTGGGAACAGTGAAAGCTGAACTCACACTCAGAAAAAGGGAGGCTAGACCCTGAAGGGCAAGGAGTCTACATGAAATGGCTCAGATTTTCTCCTCTGATCCTTACCCACAAACCAAAGTTTACATCAAGTCAGAAATGGATAAAGAGGAGGAACTGGTAGAGGCAGAGGTAGAGCAATAGACTATAAGAACAAGCTCCCCAAAAGCCCAAGTACAGCAGCCTTTAAAGCAGTGTTGTCCAAACTTGGCCACTTTAAGATGAGTGGACTTCAACTCCCCAACATGGCTGGCTGGGGAATTCTGGGAGTTGAAGTCCACTCATCTTAAAGTGGCCAAGTTTGGACAACACTGCTTTAAAGTATTGTTAGGAAAGGAGATGACAGTCTCGGCAGAAGTCAATGGAAGTAGGTGGTTGGCTTAGTCAATACTATGAATTTGTTGCATTTATACCCCCTTCCTACAATCCCAGAGGACTCTTGGCAGTTTCACAAGAATACAAATGTAAAAGACATTTACATCCAATAGTGCCAAACACAAGGCACACCAAACCAAAACATCCCAAAACAATTAAAAAAGACATGGAAAAAAATCCAAGTTCTTCATTTAATTTCAAAAGCTCCTGAGAAGGAAGAAGACAGTTTTACCAATGTGCATGATAAACACATAAAGTATCACTGCTGAAGGCTTGGATCTGGAAACAAGGAATCTCCTGATAGGAAAAGTATAAGTGCTTCCCATTGATCTCCTTACAGGAACTGTTCTTCTTTCCTATTGCAAATTAAAGGCTCAAACAAAGAAGGAGCCTTAAATGTGGCAGGAGTTATTAAAAGAGCTTAACCACTGAGAGTTGTGAGATGCAGCAATGTAGAAAATAGGGAAACGTGGGCATCTCCCCAAAATAAAAGTTGTAATAAAGCAGCTAAGGTTAGACGGTAACCTATAATCCGTTTCTCTTACAGGAAATTGATTTAACTTTAGGACATCTATGAGACTTTTAATTAAGAGAGTACTGGTAAACAGTTAGTGAAGAGAATAAAGACTAGAGTGCTCCTGTTTTGAAATAATGAATAAACTCTTATGTAGGGTAAGGGCTCACATCTTTACTAGAGAATGCCTACAGCAAATGGTCATTCCTTAAATGTATAAACAGCTTATTCTCCTGGTTAATGGGTCTTATTGGCAGGGCATTTGGGAAGAGATTATATCAAGCCCTAAACCACTTTATTGGCCAATGATACCTGAAGAGACCAACCAATATTGCTACAATGTTGCAACTGCAATACTGTCAACTGGTTAAAAGAAAGGGACTCCAATATAAGGCACCCCATGATCAGGGTTCTTCTGATCCCTGTAACCATTTTAAAAGATCACATTATATGTAGTAGGCCTGATCTCTAAAACTAGCTAGGGACATTAATACATAATGGTAATGTGTATTACCACCCATGAGTCCAAAGCACTTAGGACAGGCAACAGCAAAGAAAATTGATGAAAAAATTATGAAGTCTTTAGCAGGGTGGGGATCCCTCAAGAAGTCCTTACAGATCAAGAGACAAATCTTCAGTCAGCCCTCATCTTTATGCTGACTTGGAAGTTCAGAATCAGCCTAAACTGAAGACTTGATGGAGCATATGACTTAAATCTTAAAGAAATATTGGAATTGGAATACCTAGTTACTTTATCTTTTTGCTTATCGAGAGGTACCACAAACATCTAGGGGCTTTAGTTCATTTGAACTCCTTTAAGGTAGATGGCCCTGAAGTACTCTGGACATTGTAAAAGAAGGATGGAGAAATCGGTTAGCAAATCCCCAAGAATATCATCAAGTATATTTTGGAACAAAGAAAGAAATGAAAAAGATATAACACAATTAGATCAGGAATGTTTCAGTTATGTCCAAGAAACCCAGAAAAGGGTGAGAAAGTGGTAGAATAAGGAGAGAAAAAGAAAGACACCAAGTCCTTCTACTATTACCTAGTTTAGCAGGCAAACTCCATGTCAAATGGTAGGTATTTATCAGTGATAAGGAATGGACCAGTAGATTGTCAATTTTACCTAATCCAAGTAAAATTAACATCAATCATGTGAATAACTATGGATGTATATAAATGGGAATTAAACCCTGTCTTAGTGGTATTGAGCCAACACAATAACATCCTAACAAGATCAGAGAAAATCCAGATTAACTCAGAGTTAACTGCAAACCAGAAAATTCTTTTAAGATTTTGAAGACATGTTCACAGATAGATCAGGAACAACTCATCTCACCAAGCAATCAACATATATAAAGGAAACACTATACTTACCAAACCACTCATATGGACTCAACAAATGAAAAACAGTAATCCAGGACTGTGTGATGGCACATAATCTTATAATCTTACAAGTTTTGGTGATGGACAACCTTTTGGTCCATCACCAAAAAGGACGCAGTGTTTTTACATTTCTTTGGAGTGGTGGATTCAAGTCTTAAGATTGCATGCTGATATTGCTAAAGTCTTATACTGTGACAGATTATTTCTTCTATTATCTCAGAACTGCCGATGTTGTTCAGAACAACTCTTCAGGGTTTCAATTATATTTTTTTCTCAGCCCTGAAACTGGACCTGGAGCTTTCTGCATCCAATAGACATCCTCTAACATTATGCTGTATGTGGCAAGGAGGAGTCACCCAAAACTTTTTAATCTTACTGGGATTCCTTCCAACTGTATCTTTTGGTTCAGTATCGTTCAAGTGGTATTAAAGGCCAACACATCGAGTTACCTCTTTCATTAAAAGCCTAAGTAGCAATTTCCTACTTGAACATATAGAGATAAGTGAGGCGAAATGGAATTCAATTACAGCTTTATTTTTCTGTATTGTTGTCTCCAATTATTTGTGAAAAGACTCATTTTCTTGTCAAGAGATTTTGTAAATTCCCTTTTTCCTTTACAGCCTGCATGCCACAAAATGATTGCATTTTAAAGAGATATCAGCTGAAGAAAGTTGGCTAAGTTGTTTTGAATGACTAACTTACAATGATTGCAATAATCAAGGCAACCAGTAAGAATGTTCACGTGGAATCAATAAATATTGCCTATTATGTGATTACGCGGGATCTTCCTTAATTTTGTATATCTAAATACTGCCAAAATCTACCAAACTGGTCTTTTGACATCAGCCCATTTACTCTTTATTCCTTGTGCTGCCTTCACTTCTTTCCATTCCAGTTTGACACCAAGAGCCTTTTCCTCTGGTTCAGGATCTTCTCTGACCATTCCACTAGGCTTTGCAACAACAATGGGCAGTGGGCCACACTCTTCACGGAATTCTACCACATAGAGACCCTTCTTGTTCGCTAGGCTTTGATGAGTGTCCTGTTGGGACAATACAAAGAGAGGATTTTAGTCCACAGAAATATCAATTTATCAAATTGCAAAATTTAGTAAACCAGTGGTTTCATGGAAGCTAAAGGCCAGCCTTAGCTGCTAGTTCTAAACTGCTCTTTACTGTTTTTAGTATCAGAAGCAGTATCTCTTAGCCTTAGCCTTAACCCCAAGGCAAGACAGACATGACAGTTTTTTGTAAGGAAATGAAGTGATCCTTTAGAAATCAGTAAGAATTATGTATGAAGCAAACATTTGCTAGGATGCAGATAAGCTCAGGTTTAAAATACTGTGAGACTTTCTATGCTAATAAAAACTAGTTTCACAGTGCTAAAGATTGATTCAATCCTGTGATCTGTATCAAATAAGAGTGCATCCAATTTCAGTTGGGCCCCAGTGTGAAGCAGTCTTCTTTATATTACTTTTTTCAGAAGAAGATGAAAAAGGCCTGTCCAATTTCAGACACATAGATTTGGGAACTAGTCTCCTTTAAATTCCACTCCCTCTGCCCCAGAACTGATTGTTGGTTTTAGACAGAATTAGATGACATTTGCAAATACGGTTGCTTCTTCTATTTGCTTATGTTTCAGGCAGTCTTTAAAAATTTGAGATAAAGAACTCTACCTCTTCCTGTTTGCTTGGCAATCCCTATGAAAATGACAGCTATTTTAGAGTTGCCATTTGGCAAAAAACCTGATAAATTACAGGACACGTGCAGAGCTTTAGGCAGCAAACTTCTTTAAATCTGGTATTTTTAGGAGATGGACCTATGCTGGTTTGCCGACATTTTTTTCTGTCCCGCTTTGTGGTTTGGGGTATTTTCTATAAATTCCTAGGCACTTTCATCAGGAATTAAGCAAGTATGGCTGGGGAACTTTGTACCCCCTTCGGCTGCACTGTTTTTTGAAATATCCAGCACTCACACAGAAGCGGTTTTAAAAGCAACTGCCAGAAACTGATCTCATCTGTTTTACTTCCCCCATCGCCACCCTACTTAGCACATAATCTAACAGTGATCTCAATTTATATAATTTTGTAGAATCTGAGGGGCTGGCTGAAGAGAAGAAAGGGAGAGAAAAGCAAATGGAAAAGATGTGCACAACTTATAAAGAAAGAAGGGGAAAAAAAGAACCATGTCAAGAAAGAAAAAGGGGTGTGTGGAGAAGAATCAGACTCAGCCATGATTAACCAACTGTTCAAGAAATTAACAACATAAATCATAGTGTTAAATTAAAAATTCCAGCAATCACATGAGAAAATGGAGGAAACAAAGGAGGAACTAAAAACTGAAATTATGAATATAGCAAAGAGAGTTTTAGCCTAAACACAAGAGATATCAAAGTCAAAAGAAAGACAAGAAAGTCTGAAATGAGGAGTGGAAGCTCAAGATTTGAAAAGTTAAGAAATGGAAAGAACAATATGCATTCTGCTTTCACATATAAATAGCTTGTTGCATCAGCCAATGGACCATTTAATCTAGCAGCGTCTGTCACACCAGCTTCTGAATTAACTTCATAGTTCTTCAAAACTATTTTGCCTATTTCTCATAGTAATGTACTGGCATTCTAAGCAATAAATGAGATCCCCAGATTGATTTCCACCATTACAGATTTTCTTGGGATAAAAATTAGCTAGGAGGTTAGATGAACTTTAGATGATTTTTCAGACATGTGATAAATATTAAAGAAAGCAAGCAACCCATTCAGAATGCAAGCTCTACAAAGCACAAATGAGGCTGAAGAAAATGCAGCAAAATTATAAAGCTGAAATTTGTTTGCTTGAAGATCCTTGGATTATAAAGGAAATGAAAGCACTCCCCCAACAAAACAAAACATAACCCCCCTCAAAGGGGGGGGGGAGAAATCATAAATGAATGGTAAAAGCAGATGTATTCCAAATAGAAGGCCTCAAGTTTAATCCGAGGCATATTTCATTGATAATGGATCAGATAGTAGGAGATGAGAAATATCTCTACTTGCCCAATACCCAAGAGAGACTGTCACTCAAGCTGTTAACACTGGGCTACAATGAGGAACATAACTTTTTTATTTGGCCTCTGATTGTCTTATCAGGGCAAAATCCCTAATCGATTTAATTTCATTCACCTTTACATTGTATCAACATTGGTGTTGTTCTTGTTCCGTGCCTGCCTCAAGTCTCAGCCATGGCAATATTTTTAAGAACAAATACAATCCGTGTCTGGATTGTAAAAAAAGTTTTTTAATAAAGATTTCATTGGAGAAAATTTTCATACTCCACTAATCATGGTTAGGAGATTGAGAAATGATTTTAAATTTATTTGAACATTCCCTCCCTGTACCTTCCCACTGTACTATGGCAAAGCACAGTTCCTAAAATATCATTAAAAATATAGGCCAAAGCTAATATTTTTAACACAGTGATAAACATGTTTTAGTCACCCACTGTAATTTTTACCTGATTAGCTAATCCCTTAAAGAGACATGTAGTGAGATTCAGTAAATTATTGGATCCATAAATCCTGGCGTACATGTCTTTAATCCCAATCAGTTTGCAGATCGTGATGATAGCACGGTGACAGCGAAGACCATACCCTGTGAAAAATAATTTAGTAAGATTCAAATAAAAATTGCAATATTATAAGCAGCTGCTGTTAAATCAAATCTAACAACTTACTTGAGGAATATATTATTAGGGGCTATCTACAACAGCATATTATTGGAAGCAGATTTGCTAAGGGTTTTCACATTTTTTAAACTTCTAAAGTTATAAATATGAACTTGAAATACTAGACATTGATTTATTACTTAGAAGAAAAAATAGCACAAGGTTCCATTTAGAGTACTAACTCAGTTTGTGCCCACTGAACATTGTATGACTTCCTCTGATACGGATTAATTGTCTTAGTTGAAGGGTATCAAGGTATCTCAAATTTGGTACATTCATACTTTTCTTTATACTAGTATAGTTTGCCCATTCCAACATTTATTATAATTACATACAAATGAAGTTTTATTATGTGATTGCCATATATAAAACCAAAGAGTTAAGCAACTGAATTGGGAATACTTAAAATAAAAATGTTTCAAGAAGTATGGTAATTTTAATTGCAATTGTTCTATCAAACAATTGTAATAAAAATGGTCATGACTTAAGTTCCATCTCAGTTTTTGCAGAAGGAGGTCATAATTAAACTGATAAGAGTCCTTTGTAATGTTTACCTAAGTTAAATTTACTACTTCATGAAATTTATTTAATTCAATTTTTGACTGACATGTATTACTTGCATTTTTAAGAAAAAACGAGCATATCATCTGCAAAAAATTAAATGTTCTATTTTTATTTTAAGATCTTGAATATTCCTATTCTTCCTAATATTTTGTTGATGTTATTGCAATTATATTATTATAAGATCAAACAAATGAGGTAAGAATGGGTATATTTGTTTAGTATACTATTTATCTTAAAAATGTCTACATGAGAAGGCTACTTAAATGTGATCAAGGGAATATTCTTAATACAGGAAGCCTAGTGGCAGGCCCAGGATGTTCTGCATTTCCTAAAACTATTTACACAAACTGCTGGACTCACCACGACTATGTATAGTTTCAGCTTAATTCATGCATCAAAGGAATCTGGGAGTACACTTATTATGTCTCACACAAACTGAGCAATTTTGATTTGTTAGAAATTCAGTTTTCAGTTGAGACTGAAAAAATGATCCTGCCAAAGGTCTTATATACAGTATATGTTATTTATGGCATTAAATTTAACTCTTGGTAGTTTCTCAAGAGATCACTCAGATGCAATTATGCCAGCAACCTGATTCTTTCTCAGATCATGAAATCGAAAGATCTTGATCCTTATGACTAGAAGACACATCTGAGAGCATGAGCAGTATCTGCTGAAACTTCAGAAGGAAGGAGAGTGGTGAATCAAATGTTCAGTGATTGGGAGTGCTGGGATTCTAGTGCTCATACTTTTGGCCATGAGAAGCAAAAGAAGAATGCGTTGTGCTAGTTACTTAAATTGCATAATAGATATAGTTAGCAGGAATCAGGATTTTTTAACACAATTGAATTAATTAAGCAAAATTTTCAGTTGTTAAACAGAGGAGATGTAGTTTTGCATTCCTTCAAAGGAAGTTAAGTACAAAAGGAGCTAGCAAAACTGAGCTATAGTTGGACAAGCTGGTTTTAAAATGAAATGCAGAATACTTTTCTTTGTAGAACATTACACTTATTTTTGATGCAGATATTCTATTGTCACTTTTATTTAGATTTATACAGTCCTCTTATATTTTCCAACAGAAACTTGCTTCATGTAATTAGGCTTATAAATCTTTTAAAAATCCAAGTGTGATCAAACGTATTTTATTAAAAAGCTATGACTGCAGGGCAAGCTTGTCACTCAGCAATTGGAGAACAATTGTCCATTTCTCATGTCAATAGTAGATGTGCAACTGATTAAATGAAAACACAGAGATAACTAACTATATGCATAGCAGGACAACATTTTTATCATCGATTCTTCCACAAGTAAATATTGTGCCATATGTTACTTTGTGGCTACAGCAGACTTAATCCAAGCTTCTACTCACAGAATTTAATGGGAAATTAAAGCCACTCAGTTGAATAGGTCAGTCTGCAATCCAAATTGAATGAATCTAAGTATTAGCTGACTCTGATACAGATAATACTATGAATGTTCCCCACACAGAAATTCCCAATTTCTATGCCAATTTCTTATTTTACTCACCTCTGTTTTGCTTCTTCATCCGAATTGTTGTTTTATTAAAAGTGGTTGCAATATCATGGAAAACTAAAATAAAAATAAAATATTGCTAAACATGTATTTTGAATTCCCACTGATTTCAATACAACTTGAACACATTTACTGCTTTTTCACAGACAATCTACTTCCTACACAGAAAGCAGTACAGCACAGGAGGTGGAAACATTTTCACTTGTTGAGTGTACACTGCTCTGAAACCTGTCTGAAAAGCAATTTGTACAGTATAGTATTTACATTTTTTTAAATAATGGCAGCAGAATAAAAAGCTGAAGTATTGATTTTCTGGTTCTGAGTCTTAAGAAAATAGAAAGCTTTTACTTTTCCATTACTGGGGTAACATAACCAGGAAGGTAGTTTGGGACAATCTACAAATTGGTGCAATCAATTTATGTTTGTGTGTTTCATCTGAGGTGGCTAATTCAAATGTGTTGCAACTAGTTACCAAGCATCAAAAATTCTTGGCATAATCTGAAAGAAAGGGCAAAATAACCTTGCTAAAACTAATCAGATGTTGGTATTCTCAGGGGTGGGAGAGGAAAGTGCCTAGAGAATTCTGCAGACATCCCTCTGAGCCCCACAACATTTTTAAATGATCCTTGGAAAAATTCATGCAAGAGGTCTTATTTGGGTATGAGACTGAATAAAACGGCTATTCATTCAGGTGCCCCCCCCAAAAAGTTTCTGATGGTGCATATTAAGCAGTCTAGTTCTGCAAACTCTTGAATCTTGGATTTTGAGACAAAGAGACAGAAGAAATAAACAGCTTTGTAATATCTGGGAAAAATACTGTAATCATCTCACTTTTAAAATTTCAATTAAAATGTAATTCTAATTCTTACTTGTATGATCTTCATATCTTTCAACATACTGTAAATGGCGAACAGCTTTGTTCTTTGCCTGGGGAAAGGAACATTTTAAAAAAAATTAGAACTGATTAAGAAAAGGTACTAACTCAATTTTAAAGCTAAGTCACAGGAATGATAAAAGGAGAAAACATTAAACTTACTTCTCTGCATAATTATAAACTACAATCTAATACTTAAATCAATTAAAAGAGATCAAAATGATAGCTGGAAGTACTATGCTTAACAAATACTTCCAGTTTATTTAACAAGGGACGACATTTTAATAATATGGGTCATAAAAATATTAATTTTTGTTAGCCTTCCTTAAGTCACCAGGAGGCAATACCTTCTTCAACATACATGACCAAGTGAGGGACTAATTCACAAAGTCTGGTTTAATCTAATAAAGATAGATTGATATTCAAGTGAAATGCCAATCTTAAAATGTCAAGTCTGAATTAAGGAAATCTTAGTGTTCTTGGCCTAGAGCTCAGCAGGAAGATGTGAAAAATAATTATGATACTGAAAAACAAAGAAAAGAGATGTTTAACTAATTCATCTGGAAAAACTGACTTGCAACACTTTTTTTTTCAAGAAAAGGAAAATTAAAATGGCCTGTGGAGAGTAAAAAAGCTCCAGTTATATTCCTTCCAATGTTAGCTCAAAATGAAAAAGGTTACATGCAGAAAGTTAGAGAATAGTTGTATATAATATTTAAAATCTGTATACAATTGTTAGTTTCAGTCACTTCTGAGTAAGTTTTGAATCACAAATTGGCTTCAGCTGAGAAGCCTGATCTGGTTCTTTCCTAAGCTTTTGATAGCCCATGGTTTTCATAAAAATGTAAATAAATCAGTTCTCTTATGAATGACAAGAAGAGACTGGCTCCAGCTTGCTTGCTTGCTTTCTGGAGATTTTTGGCAGGCTTGGTCTAAGAGAGCTAAGAGTGGTGGTAGGGACTTTATTCCGCACAAAGGGAAGCACAAAACATCTATGAGCCATTGCACTTCACTGTGAATGCAAAGTCACAGATACTGAGCGCGTGACAAATGACATCATCTTCCAGATGGATGCCCTTCCCTGCCTTTTAAAATTCTGAAGTCCTCCAAATCTGTAATTTGAAATCACTGAAGTTTCTTCAAACAGGCAAGGGGGGGGGGGAAGGGGTACACTCTGCAGAAGAGCCTATCTATCTTTTGAGTACCAGCCCATGTGCAGTAGTGGGAATTGACTGAATCTTTGCAAGCAAGTGGCAGCAGTGAATAAGGGAGAGATTCAAGAATACTTTCTTGAGTAACAGGGGCTTCCTATCCACGCCATTGTATCTATCTTGCACATTTTCATAGACAATTCATGGTCCTTATTATTCCATGAATGATGTCTATGGAATTTGTGGTGGGAGGGACAAGATATCCAGCTTAATGGCAGAGCATGTATTTTGCACACACGTTCAGTGTTTGCCAAGTGCAGATAAAAGCAACCAATAGCAAGTGATGAGAAAGGCTGTTAATCAGAAACCCTGATCTGAGATATTTTTTAATATGATCTGAGATATTTTTTAATATTTTACAAACATCTGCCCAGAAGGCTAGAATCACAACATTGTAAAATCATGGAAGTAAAGACAGACTTTAATAACAATTGATGGTGTTCGGCTTTTGCATTACATACTTTTCTTAATGCGTTCTTCATGTGGGATGCTTTTCCCAGAGCAAAACCTGATAGATACAAATGGACTGTTAGAAGACAAATACCACAAATGGAAACTTGCAAAAAAAATGTGGAAACTCCTATTTATAGCACCAAGGTTCTTTATACAGTACCAAGGTTTTTCCCGTATCTATGTAATACTAAGGTTCTCTTCCAGTTTCCCCCAGTGGACTAAGAGCTGCAAATATATCCAAGTAACTAGAAGGCGCAGATGGAATTCTTTCTATCCCAGCGAAAAGGCTTACTGAATTTCAACAATGCTTCCTTCCACCTCCCCCAATAAATTTGCCCTTGCTTCCTTGTTCAATCTGTGGTCCACTTTTTGTTCAGCAAAAGTCTGAAAGTCATAAGGATTTTTTAATTATATATTTTTATTTTTTATTATAAATAAGAATTGTCAGCATGCAAAAATTACAAAAGGTAAAGGAATCTAACAGAAAAATATGGCTAATTATATTAGTTTTGTTGCTGGGCTGTATTATATTTTTATTCTGAACATAAACAGGCCCCTGATGCTGAGCTTTACAATCTGGGCTGCGCTGCTGCTACAAAACAGATTATTTCCAAGAAGACTGTTGACAGATTTAGAAAAGCTTCCTTCCCTGTTTCCTCAGTCTTTGCCAAATTTAGGCAGTATTGTGTTGTTTCTACATTTCTATCCTAGTAAAGAACCTCTTTCTTATTCCTTGGTAATTAGCTCATATATGACATATATCGCACACATTTAAATTCTACAAGGAGAAAGAAATTGGGCAAAAGCAAATAATGGGGCTATATTAAGGCAAATGGGAAAAAATAATGAAAACAGCATCATAGGTGAGATGAAAGCTGAAGAAGTCTTAAAAAAAATAGGAGGAAAAAAATCTGCAGAGCTGCTGCTGGCCTGATACCACAGAGTGAAGATACTGTAGTCAAAAGCTCATTTATGTGTCTACCTTTTTCAGTACATGCTTATATCTGAAGTGAAGATTTTAATAGAGAGCAATCTGCCCTACTGCTGTGAATAACATCAGTTTTCAACCAAGCTTGCTTAATAGGAACAATGACAATCTTATTACATACGGGAAACAGCATCAGCACAGGCTTGATGTGAATAATATTCAAGGAAGGAGGTCCACTGCAACACACATTCAAGGTTCAAGGTGTCTGCTCAACCACGCCCAATGCTATCATTTTGCAACCCTTAAAGTTACTGTGATCTCAGCACAGGGTCCGGGAAGTTAGAGCAGAGACAACCAAGCTATTTGTGCTCTGCTCTAATTCTAAAGATGCTTGTCTGCAGCAGTGTCTCCCGAATGTTAATACATTCAGCAAAAGGAGAATTCTACCTCTCTGTGGAAGGATTATCTATAGCTTCCACTCTCTGAGCCACCTATTGGAGGACAATTACTTACCAGCAGATCCTCTTCCATTTCCAACAACCACAAGGGCGCTCATAGATCTTTTTCGGCCTTCATTTGCAGTCATGTTAAATACAGGTTTTAGCTGAAGGAAAAGATAGCAATTAATCTAGTCAATTCAATTAGATTGACTTCATAAGGTATATACTTATTTTTTTTTAAAGAAAAAGATGGCCAATTCATTATAGTAATTTAAGCTTTTGTGAGTTTCTTCCCCCAATGATTTGAGGTTGGGGGAGGTTTGACTGCAAGACTCTTATACTGCTTTCTTGAAGTAGAAATGAGATCTTTCTGGTCTTCAGTATATTACAGTTAATACTTAGGCTTTACTCTTTCCTTTGGTTTAGTTTATGTTCACTTGAACTAGTTTTGGTTTGGTTGAAATTTAATTTATTCGTATAGTTTTATATGAGTGCTTTAGTTGCAATGGTGCATCTGAGCTGGCTTGTGAAAGCCACTTGGTAAATTTTCAGGAATTTTGTGAGCTGGTTGAGAGCAGAGCCGAACTGCAACACCTAACTTGACAATCAGCTGTTTGGCAGCTCCTGGTGTGGTAGCAGCAATGGAGGTGACAGAGCCAGTTTTTATATATTTATTTGCACACCACTGTTTAGTTGTATTAACAGCTTTGCAACTGCTCATGTTACCTGTGGAGATTTATATTAAGCACTGCTATTAACAAATGAATATTTTACTCCACAAGAAGTGGGGTAAATTGTTTAGGTCCTTTGCTATAACCCAGACTTCCTTAAGTTTGTTGCCAGCAAGATAATAACACAAAATACAATTCTTTTGTCTTCCATCTTCCCCTATTTTTGTATATTTTATACGCTTTTTGCCACAAGTGTCTGTGAAAAGAAAGGGCTGATGTCAAAATACCTATTTCCAGGTGCCAAAGTGCTGCCTGCCTCTATTGGAGTAGCACTGCTAGTAGAGATAACCCATATTAACATCCTCTAATACAGTACAAAGTTTTTCAAACTGTGATCCACAGAATCTTACGGTTCCATGAGGCCTTGACTGGGTTCCATGAGACCATAGGTAAAATAAAATAAAATAAATAAAATAAAATAAATCACTCAAGTGCAGCCAATTTCCTATCAGTTGTGCTTTGCCTCTTAATCAGGGGTTCTGGGAACTTTTTTTTTTTTTTTTAAAACAAACATGTCCCACAGCTGAAAAAATTTGAAAAATGTTGCACCAATAGACCATATGCATGTCTGAGATGTTTTCAAATATTCTTTTATAAGCAAAAATGTCAACAACTTTATATGCAATCTTCTTTCAATGTTTAAATAAAATGTGAAAGCGTTTCTAGGGCGAAATAAAATTGCTTCATAAAATAGATATGGTCCACCATTGGCCATTCCTGTTTTAGACAAAGAATTCTGGGAGTTGAAGTCCACACATCTTCAAGCTGCCAGCTTTGAGAAACACTGCTTTAAAGCACCCTTCCTCACTGTGGACAGGCTGCCTTAGGATGATGCAAGTGCAACACACCTGGAAGGCATCAATTTAGGAAAGACTATTTTAGAGCAGAGGGTTGGACTGTCACTGTCTTTCCAATTAGAACGGTATGTTTAAAAAAATCATTTAACCACTTGTAATTTTCTTGCCCCTTCCATCATGTCTTATATAGGAGTGATGATGTTTAGAGGCCCTTAGAAAAGCCACTGTCATTCAAGTTCAAATACTGGACTCTTTTATGGCAAACGTTTTAATGGGTCATCAACAAAACACTGTAAGATCAGTATTTGCCCACAGGTACAGAAAACAATGCACAATAACTGAATGACTCAGATTAAACTGACATAGTTCCAGGTTGAATTAAATTGGCCAAATATCCTAAATTCATAGTGAAGCAATTATATCCATGAATTAGCCCAAACTCATCACTGTTCAGTGATATTATGAACTGATTCACATATTGCACAAAACTATGGTTTGTTTGACTATGGTGGATTGCATCAACTATAGGAGAGGCACAACAAGCCATGCCCCCAAATAACAATCCATATCAGTGTGATGTGTAATCTCAGCCTTATATTTTATGCTGCCTGGAGTCACCAGCATTTTGCACAATGTCTAAATGTAAACCTGGATAAAGTAGAGCTTATATATGCATTTTTAAGGAAAAAGGGAATCTTTAAAAAAGGAGAAAAGATCCACATATGGAAGGTCTGCAAGAGATGCTATCAGCAGTAAAACTGAAGTCTACTGTAAAGCAATACTTGCTTCAAAAGCAGTTTGCTAATAGGTTTCTGAAGATCATAGACTGATTTATGATAGGAGAATTTATGGCCTTCCCGTTATTAGAAAAGGTATTGTTTGAAAATCCACGGCAGTGGTTCTTAAATTGTTTGACCCAACTGCCCCTTTGCACAGTCTCAAATAATGTCATTATCCCCTACAAACAGACTATTGTTTTATCCAAGCATCTCAGCAGTGGCAGTCCCAAACTGGATCCGTGACTCACAAACAAGCAATTACAGATTGCTCTGTTACCCCCAGGTTATGACTTGGGGATAATTACCCCCAGTTTAAGAACCACTGCTCTAAGGTCTGCACTGAGTCTGCACAACTACAGAATGGCTCAAACTTCCCAATTCTGGATTACTTGCCAGAGCACCACATGTTCCCTAAACAAGCCTGGTTATACTGGAAACAAGGCTGACCATGAATAATGCTAACCAAGACTTCTCATTCAATCAGGATTGGAAGATTAGCACATTCTAACAAAAAGGAGATCTGGCTGTTGGGGACCGGAAGAACACAATTCCATGCATTGCTCGGTATTTCTTAAAAATGTGTGATATGTTGCATTTGTATTAGCCTGCAGATAAACTAGTGCCAAGAGGAATGGAAATGCAGGAGAGCAAGGCTCCTTTCTTCCTTTTCCAGCAGATGGCAAGAGCAGCGCACAGAAACAAGTCAGCCAAGAAGTGACTGCCTTAAAAAACTACCCTCGTCACCTGTTTTTGTGCAACTCTGAAAGGAAATGTGCCCGGTCACCCATCACAATCACAGCTATCACATCTCTCTCAAAATTCCATAGAGACTTTTGAAGCTTGGTCACGTGTACAGGCAGCCATGGACTGCCGCTACTTTTTTCCCATTCACTGAGCACTGGCAATTAGTTCACTTCCCCACTCTTTGTAGGAAAAGAAAATAACTCAGTGCATAATTGCCTTGCAAAGGAATGTATAACTCTTACAGATTTTGGGGGGGGGGAATGCCTTTACTTTGGCTTCAGTACTACCGTGTCCTTCAGAATGCAGCAAATCCTACACTAAACGCAGCCACTCAGGAGTCCAATACCTTCAGTTCAAAAGGATTTTTGCTCAGCAAATTTGTTTAGGATATATACTTTAAAGAAAGGATGAAGAGAATGAGCACACTTACACAGATGTACTGTATGCATAAAGGTGAGGGAGAATCACAAATACACTGGTTACATCCAGATTGCCCTAGAACACTGTTTCTCAACCTCAGCAACTTTAAGATGTGTGGATTTCAACTCCCAGAATTCACCAGCCAACACTGCCCTAGAGGCTATCATCAGAAAGACCAGATAAATTATGTACTGCATTTTCTTCTCAAACGACTGTCCTTTGACATGAGTAACAAGAGATGTAAAACATACTAATAGTGATATTTAATCTCCCTACAACTGCTAACTTGTCAATCAAAGCAGAAGTTATTTCAATAATGACAGGCATCACTTCCTGATGTAGAATCGCTATGCATTAATAATTTTCTTCTGCCCTGGAGCTGGACAGTTTATTCCTCAAGGCTGAATGTAGGAAACTTTAATGACATTATGTGTTAAGAGAGTTCAGGGAAGAACTCATAAAAGGAATATCATGTTTGCACCATTTCTCTGTTTCATGCAATGTGGAACTGTAGCCTTAAAGCGTGTTCACCAGTTGTGACTTAATGATATGGTAGGATCAAAGAAAATATATTGACAGATATAAAATATGCTCAGTATAAATAAATGTCATTACAGAGAAAATCTGCAATCTCAAAATATAGCTGTGAGAATAGAAATACCACAAGGTGTTGTTACAGAACAGCCAAAGAAATAAAAATGCTGAGGAATGGCAGCTTCAAGATTGTCCCTGTTAAGAGAACAGTCACTGAAAGCATAGCAAAATCTATAACTTCAGTTATATAGTTATATGGATCACTAGTAGGCAGTACATGACCAGTTTCATTCTATATTGGGACTCACAGAAGTAGGCACCTAAACCTTATTCTATGGGGTTCAAACTAGGAATTGAACTCCTGAATCACTGCACTACCTTTAGAAGCTTTCCAGGTCCTGGTGCTCAGCAACGTTGCAGGAAGGGATGTGTTGACTTTAGTATATATCATTTCATGTCTTTAGGAAATACCTTTCATTTACCTTTCAACAAAATCCCAAGGGAATTGTTATTAGGCCTTTATTCTATGTTGACTTACTTTCTATGCATTAAATCTGCTCCTTTTTTGCAATTGTGTTTAAGCGGCTAGCTTAGCAATTTTGTGTGCTGCCATTAAGTGCTGCTTTTAGGGCGACGACTTCCGGGGAAGAAATGGCGAACTGAAGATGGCTCTGCTAAAAGTGGAGCCGACGACTGCAGTGGATTGAAGAGCCAGTGAGTGGACAGGCTCTTCGTAATTCCTCTCCAGACAAGGAGAGGACTTGAGATTGCCCACAAGTGCTCTAGACAGTTGCTCCTCACGAGGAGACTGCAAGACAGTGGTCTCCGGTGGGTTTACAGCTCTGGGGGAGGAGGGAATAAGTATCTTGCTCAACTCACAGTCAGCGCCTTGGGTTTGCATACTTCTTTTTCTAATCACTTTTGGAAATTGCTTGTTAACTGCTTTTCAGCTATTAGAAACCTTTGGAGCAACACGTTTTACAGCCCTGGCTGAATTTACTCCAACCCTTAGCAGAGGAAGTTTTGAGGAGTTAATTTTTTTTTTCTGGAATAAACAGCAAAAGGGTGATTAAAACTTTGATTTTAGAAAGTTACAAATGGACCAAGGGCCCAGATAAATTTGAAATAAGATTTTGAAATTAATTATAAGAATCCTTCCCATGAGAAAATACTTTGTTTTGAATTCTTTAAAAAAAAAAATGATAGGACGGGACTTTGAAGCTTGGACATTAGAGGGAACCAGAAGGAACTAAAGATTACAATTAAAGGAGAAGAACGCTTAAATTTGACTTATTAATACAAAATGGAGCAAAATATTTTAACAAGGATATTTTTGAACAATGGACCCAGAAGTTAATTTTAAAAATATCTGCCTCGATAAATAGACTCTGTTTAAAAGATGTTATGGAAGAGGATCAAGTTTTACTGGACAAGACTAAAACTGATCTGAAAGTGGATTTAAAAATGACAAGCTACAAGGATGATATGGAAAAAGATGCTACACTGGACATACTAAAGAAACTGGCTGATGTCTTAATAATTAAAAGGGATATACAAATAACAAACCAAGAGAGTGACCTGGATAATCTTTCTATATTGGATTTGCAAAAGAGACTTATTAAACGTTTGCAGAATTTTGTCAGAAGGGACAAAGAAAAAAATGAAAAGAAATCAAGTTTTAGGACATTATTTGAAGGGACTAAAGATCAAGACTGTTAAAAATAAAAGAAAGGAATATAAATTTGGATTATTTGATCAAGGTTAAAATAAATATGTTGTTATCTCTGGTAACTCTTAATGGACTTTTGTTGATCAGGACTGAAATGATGAGGTTTTAAAGGAATTGTTTATAGATAAGAGATGGGATTTGGGATATGGGAAAAAGAGATAATTTGTTGTATTTTAAGAGAAAGTGATAAGTTACTAAAATCGTTTATACTTGTGATGAAGGTAGAAGTTATTTCTTTATATATTTCTTTTCTTTTTCTTTACTATATTCTTATTTTTCTTTTCTATTTTCTTTTGTGCACCTATTTTTTCTTTGACTTTTTTCTTTTTTTTTAGTCTGTATTAGTTTTTTATTGTTGTAGTTGTAATTTTCAATTGAATTACTATTTTAAAAAAGCATTGCTGAGGGCGGAGCTGGCGTCGCAGCGGTACGGCGGGCGATCCTGGGCTTCCAGGATCACAGCCGATATCTCCCCCCCCGGACGGTCCCGATGGACCTAAGCCGTCCCGTAGAGATGGCGATCGCAAAGGGCGCGTCCCGCGGATCTCAGGGACGCCGCAAGTCCCAGATTGATCTCGGGAGAAGCTCTTGAAGCCGGCGGAGGAGAGCCAGCCAAAAATGGCTGCGAAAGCCGGGACAGCTCCAAAGGAAGAAGAAAGAGGGGTGTCAACCGGGTGAGATGGACCTTTACTATTCAACTATTCTTAGAGAACACCTTAAGTAACTTAAAGAGATTTTTAAAAGTGAAGAAAAGTGGATCAAGCGGCGAGATTGAGCCTTATTAAAAAAAAAAAAAAAGGGGGGGGGAAATCTTTTTTTTTTAACTTTCCCTTTTTAGTGGAATTGGCAAGATGTTTTTTCTTTTAAAAAAAATATATTTTTAACTGGACTGGCTTTTTCTTTTTAATACTCAATAATTCTTTATCTTAAGCCTCTTTTTTGACTAAGATTTCTTTATTGTTATAAGAAATTTATATTTTTTGATTTTGAAATGGGGAAAGTGGAGTTAAGAGAAAGTAAATGAAAGAAAGTTGCACTGCCATCTAGAGGCTCGACATAGTGCCTTTTTTCTTCCATTGTGACGCATGCTCAAGGACCCTGGGCTTTCTAAAAAGATAGTGGGATGTGCATGTTTATACAGGTGCCATCCGAATAACTATAAACAAGAAAGTGGAGTTGAAAGCAACTTTGAAAATATCAAGATGGAAAGTTTGAGTTAGTCACAAGAGCCTTGATTAGTGGCAGTAGCTCTTCTTTCTGCTAGAAGCTCTGCTTTGCTCTCTATTCCCCCCCCCCCCAGTTGGATTTTTAAAGAGATCCAGCCTTTCCCCTCCTCTTCTTTTTTTTTTCTTCTTTTTCTTTTTTTTCTCTTTCTCTTGGCAAGAACAAAGATAAAGAATCCTTTGACTCAATGAAGGTTTATACAAGATAATAGACTATACGAGAAACACAATGCAGAAAAAGATTTTTAAACTATCGAGGATGACTATAAAAAACTGGAAGAAGAGCTGCAGAAATTCCTGCAAAAAAAGGAAAAAAAAGATATTAAAGCTAAAATGGACTTAATTAAACATAAAACGGGATCAATGGAAAAGGAAGAAATAGCACAAGAAATCAGAAACATTAAACAGAATTATTTTGAGGCTTATAAACTGAGAATTAAAAGGGTTAATCAACTGTTAAATGAAGAGGGACAGACTTGTTCTTGGTACTGAGGGTGAGAAAAAGATTATACAAGATTATAATAGAAAATCGTACTAAGAGAATGTATAAAAAGAAGAAGTAAAACAATATTGAAAGAAACTACTTCAGATGCTTAAAGAAAAAATGAGGGGAATACAACAATGATGGAACTGACAGAAGCTTCAAAAAGCAGAATGTTTGAAAGGACATTTATTATTGCTTTCTCTTATCCAATAATATAGAAAAAGGAATAAACAGCTAGATGTTTTGGGATATTGAATGAAAAGGGTGAACTTAAAATTATGCAAGCGCTGGAATAAAGTATAAAACTGAGATATATAGTTAAAAATTGTATTTGATTATAAATGTTTTAAGAGATTAGACTAAAATTTATACATGGTTGGATATAGTAACATATAGATTTTAAACTAGAGACATTTTTGTTGAAACATGTAGTGAAGAATTAAGTATGTTTTGATAGTGGTTAGAACTGTAACTTTTAAGAATTGGAAGAATGAAAAAGTACCTATGCAGGAGGAAGTTATTGAAAATTATGGAATGTGCAGAGATGAGTTAAATTGAGATTTGAAATTAGAATAAGAAGATAAGTAATTTTATATGACACGGGATTTGTTTTATTAATGATTGGATGAGAAAATATAGTAATGTAATGGATTAGGAAATTTTACAATAGAAATTTGATATCAATTATTATATATATACACATATAATCGATAGATGAAAATGTACTACTAATCCTATTGAAAGTTAAAATTTCTTGTAATAAATGATTCTATAGACTAGCTATGAATGATTAATAATTGTTAATTGATAAGTACACAAGTATATTTTGAATAGATATGAGAATTTAAGATTATGAAAGGGGCACCAACGAGTTGGTAACTGGTTGACACACGGTATAAAATGGAAGATGTTTTTTTTATGCTTTTCTATGTTCTTGTTTGTTTATGTATGTTTTGTGTTTGTTGTAAAAAATAAAAAAATTTATTAAAAAAAAAAAGCATTGCTTTTACGGCACAAGCTTAAGGTCAAAACAACATTTCTCAGAGAGACATATTTGAAAGACTTAAGGGCCGGCTAAATACTCTTCACGATAAATTACTTGTATACAAAGAAAAGTAGATGGTGTAGGTTATACAAAAGCTAGAACAGCTATTAACAAATGCAACATCCAATATGCAGATATTTACTATCTTGTTGCATCAGGAAGACAGAATAATCAGTGTTTATAGAAGGGTACCATTAGGATTCATTGTTCATAAAATACTAGTAATGCTGCTTTGGCATCTTTGTTCAAAAAGCAGTTTCTTCTACAGTATAATTAATTTTCAGGAAAATGCTGATTAGCGTAGGCCAACAGTCAAGCACTCTTGTAGAACCATTCCCCTTGTTAACAGGAATGGAAAGAAATGTAACAGAGGGAACTATATAATCATATGCAAGCCCCCTGCCATTAATTACACCATGGTGCCATTTCTGTTTGGATTACCATTCTATTAGTCTATTATTGCATGCTGTTAGACATATAGATATAGAGATGGGTTTTGTATTCTTTTTGTTGGGTTCTGTTGAATTTTCTGTAAGTTGCCCAGGATGTTTTTGGTTGAGTTGGGTGGCCAAACAAATGTTTTAAATAAATACACAGATTGTAAATATTAATTAGAATATGTATGTATTACAACACTGTAGTGTTCCTTGCTATCCTACGAAAAGATCTGGATTCCTAATTACTTGCTATAGTGCTAAGTTATTATTAATTTTGTGCTTTAATACTGCTGCTTTCAAAAGTGAACACACATTTGCATCTAAAGAAATAACTACAGAGCACTATGAAAGTGGAAAGGAGAAGACACACAATTATAATTATTTGTATAGTGCTTATAATTTAAAACTTCCTCTTCAGTGAAAAACAAAAGCTTAACAGTTGCATTTTGAACAGTCTGCTGGCCCTTCACAACTGTATAAGAGTGACACAATTCTTACTTATATAATTAGTAACAAGATTTTTGTGACAAAAATACATTCATCTTAGCTGACAGAAGTTTGTTAAATTCTTACTCTTCAAGTGTTTTCTGACTACACTAATACATTTAAACCTGTATGACTCTGAATCAAGATATCATAAGGCTGGACATGTTTTCTAGTATAATGTTTTCAGACTCTTTCTCCCAATGTAAACTGCTTGATTTTTTTTGGCAATGCCAGGGCAGTTAAAGCAGTATCAAACATCTTTGTCTAGATCCTTTACACTGTTGTAAGTAGCTGCTTATTTCTATTATATTTGGGAATCAATCACCTTCCATTACTAACCTTTCTATATTTCTTGGAATGAGTAACACATTTGTTTAAAAACGGAAGTAGAATCTCTTAGGAGAGAAATCAAGGTACAATTTTAAAATTGAAACAAAAATGTGATGCTCTTAAGGATATTAAAATAAAAATTCAGTTTCACAGTTCATCACAATTAATTAGGTCCAACTACTAGGGAAGAAATGGCAAACCGAAGACAGCTCTGTGAAAAGCTGAGCTGACAACCGTGGTGGAATGAAGAGCTGGTGCGCAGACCAGCTCTTTGTAATTCCTCTCCGGACAAGGAGAAGATGTGAAATCGCCCACAAGTGCTCCAGACAATTGCTCCCAACAAGGAGACCACAAGACAGTGGTCTCTGGTGGGTTTAGAGCTCTGGGAGACAAGGGAATGCCATCTTAGCTTAAACCACGGTTGGTGCCTTTTTAAAGGACATAGAGTTCACATACCTCCTTTTTTAATCACTTTTGCAAATTGCTTGTTAACTGCTTTTCAACTATTAGGAACCTTTATAGTGTTTACAGTATTGGGTGAGTTTCCTTCAGTCCTGTAGTGGATGGCATGAGAGGGGAAGATTCTGGAATGGAACTTCAAGGTTGTCAAGAGGGGGGAGAGATATTATAGGGCAAGTTCCTCCTCAGCCCACAGCAAGAGTGTGGGAAGACAAAGAGGATGAGGCTGGCCCCTTCCTAGAATCTCACAGGTTATAGCCACTAGTTGCTTTAGCGTAAGTTTAGTCTGGCGAGATTTTGTCTATTAGGTGTGAGCTAATAAAGGAACTGAACTGTACTGGATTGTCTTGTTGCTGTTCTTGGGGTGAACCTGACAAGTCCTTAGCAAAAGAAGTTTTAAATACAAGTTTAAGAACTTTTTAAAAAAATCTTTTTTTGGAATAAACAGCGAAAAGGTGATTAGAACGTTGATTCTGGAAAGTTACAAATGGACTTAGGGTCCAGATGGATTTGAAATAAGATTTTGAAATTAATTATAAGAATCCTTCCCATGGGAAAATACTTTGTTTTGAATTCTTTAAAAAAAAAAATGATAGGACGGGACTTTGAAGCTTGGACATTAGAGGGACCTAGAAGGAACTAAAGATTATAATTAAAGAAGATGCTTAAATTTGACTTACTAATACAGAATGGAGCAAAATATGTTAACATCTGACATACTGAAGGATATTTGTGAACAATGGACCCAAGTTAATTTTAAGAGTATCTGCCATTATAGATAGACTGTGTATAAAAGATATTATGGAACAGGTTTTACCGGACAAGACTGAGACTGATCTGGAAGTGGATTTAAAAATGACAGGCTACAAGAATGATATGGAAAAACATGATATAATGGATATACAAATGGAACCAGCTGATGTCTTAACAATTAAAAGGGATATACAAATAACAAACCAAAAGAGTGATGTGGATAACTTTCCTATATTGGATTTACAAAAAAGACTTGTTAAAGTTTTGAAAAATTTTTGTGAGAAGGGACAAACAAAAAAATGAAAAGAAATCAAGTTCTAGGACATTATTTGAAGGGACTAAAGATCAAGACTTCTAAAAGTAAAAGAAAGGAATATAAAGTTGATTATTTGATCAAGGTTAAAATAGATATGTTGTTATCTCTGGTAACCCTTAATGGACTTTTGCTGACCAGGACTAAACAACAAGGTTTTAGGATTTGTTTATAAATAAGTGTTGAGATATGGGAAGAAGAGATCATTTGTTGTAGTTTAAGAGAAGGTGGTAAGTTACTAAAATTGTTTATGCTTGTTGTGATGAAGGAGGAAGTCATTTCTTTATATATTTATTTTCTTTTTCTTTACTATATTCTTATTTTTTCTTTCTTTTCTATTTTCTTTTCTATTTTTCTTTTTTCTTTTAGTTTGCATTAGTTTTCATCTTTTTAATTGTAAGGTTTAATAAAATTACTATTAAAAAACAATTAATTAGGTCCCACAGCATCTCAAATAGTTTGTTAAAATGTGTTTGTGACACCTCTTCAGCTATTTGTCTTAATAGCCTGGTCTGCACAGCACTATTTTGCTGTGAGCTTTTTGGCACTCTAAAATCTTTGTATGGGAATGAAGCAGCTGCTTAGTTACCAGTGACATTAAGGGCTTAACTTGAAATTCTTTGCCCTAATTTCTTCTAATCTTTTTGCTGAGACCCTCCCAAGCCCTGCTTTCACAATTTGGCTAGTAGGAACATATTCATTCAAATTATGAGTGGCATCAAAATAATGGACCAGCTTTCTAGTCTCTCCTAAGAGTCTTAATTTTTCTCTCTTAACATTTTCTAGGCCTTGTGACCATGGAGATAGTCTTGAAAATCTGACAGACGCTTTGCTTTGATCTGTGCCTGTGTTCTATCTACTTTGGAAATAGCAAGTTGCCTCAAGCTGTATATAGCATCTGTCTGCCACCACTTGAACATATGCTCAAAAATCTCAATGACAGAGCACACACTTTGCATTCAGATATCCCAAGTTTAATCCTTGGCTTTTTCTCTTAAAAAGAAGTGGAGCTAAAAAAGAAAGAAAGAAAGAAAGTTCCACTGCTACTACTAATCACATTTCTAAACACAATAGAACAAAGTTCTGGCGCAGAGTAAGAGGGGTTCTTCATTCTTGCATGCTCCACAGGGCTGTGGAAAAGGAGAAGCACTTTTGTTTTGGTGCCAATCCCAACAGAAAAAAAATGCAGAGAAGCTGAATGAATTATTTCTGTCTTCACAGAAGAAAAATTGGGGAGATCCCTGACCCCGAATACCTGTTCCCAGGAAGGGAATAAAGACATTACTTGAGGTGTACAAAATTATGCATGGTGTGGATAAAATGGAGGAGAAGCTGCTAGAACCAGAGGTCACCCATTGAAATTGAATCCTGGAAGAATCAGGACAGACAAAAGGAAATTTTGTTATACAATGCAGTAATTAAATTTTGGAATTCGCTACCACGCGATACAGTGTCAGCTATCACGTAGACTGGCTTCAAAAAGGTGTTGGACCAATTAATGGAAGATAAAGGGATCAATGGCCATTAGTCTTGATGGCAGTGTGACTGCCTCTGAAGACCATCTGCTGGGAAACTAGTGGACTTCCTTGTGCAGTTGGCTGGCTACTATGAGAACAGAATGCTGGACTAGATGGGACAGGGATCTACTCCAGAAGAGCACTGCTTATGTTCTTACTTGTACATGGCCAGATGATGTGGGGAGGCCCTCAAACCAGCTACCCTATGCCTTCCAAAGGACTTACAGGTAGTCCTCAACTTATGACCATTTGTTTAATGACCTTTCAAAGTTACAGTGGTGCTGAAAAAAGTGACTTATGACTGGTCCTCACACTTAAAACCACTGCAGTGTACCTGCAGTCATGTGATCAAAATCTGGGTGCTTGGCAATTGGCATGTATTTACAGTTGTGGCAGTGTCCCAGGGTCACATGATTGCCATTTGTGACTTTCTCAGGGGCTTCCAACAAGCAAAGTCAATGGGGGAAGCCAGATTCACTTAATGACCATGGCAAAAAAGGTCATAAAATTGGGCACAACTCACTTAATGACCACAGTGCTTAGCAACGGAAGTTCTGGTCCCAATTGTGGTCATAAGCCAAGGACTACCTTTGGGTTGGCTTGCTTGTTTGCTTCCTTAGCAGCAGATTCAGAGATGTACTTTGCTAACACAACAAAAGGTTTTGTATAGCACTGATGTTCAAACCAAAGGCACTTTCAATACTTGATTTAGACCTGAGGTATGCAAAGCTTTCTACAGAACTGTTTTAACAGTACAGTCCTATGGTTAAAACTACCTGATATCAAGAAAACACACTGCATGAGAGAAGATAAGTGATATACAGAGTTCACGCACAGAACAATTTAACACTGATACCTTTTCTCTCCATGCTCCTATCGCTCATAAGTCTAAATATCACACTTAGGTTCTCCCAGCCTGTCATCATACGTTACTTCAAGGGTGCATTAGAGGAAGCCAGCAACTGCATGAATTGGGACAGCCTTCAAATGCATCTGGGTCTGTGACATTCATATTTGCACATGATGCAGCTTACTAGAAATAAACAACTTCCAGATAACTACTAATAAATATTCAGCCTGTTCATTTATTCAACCCTTTACATGTGTGATGAAAAGAGACAAGAAAGGAATAATTTATCATAGCATCTAAACCTGGGGTCTTTTTCTGTTGCTCCCAAACAATTCAGGATAAAAATAAGCAGTAACTGCTGTGCTGGGCAGACTGCCAATGGAATGCAGTTGATGTTAACTATGAGCTAAGATTGAACAAGCGACAGTAAAAATAATTTTAAAAAGGCTTGTGTGAGCAATTTTTTCCTCTGAGGATCACCAAGTCAGGTATGTAATTTAAAAATCCCCACTGGTACCAATGGTTGTTTTTTGTATTTGTTTTAAAGAAAAACCGCACCTGCATGGGCATGGTGATCATTTTTTCAAAGCATACTTACTTAAAATAGTTTATGTGTTTGGTCTTTGTTTCCTGCCAAACTCGCTTGCTCCCACTGGAAGAAAGTAAGGCTGACCACAAACTCTACCTTATTTGCTTGATCCTGCCTTAGTGGAATATGTAAACTTGGGGAAAGGATCAGAGGACTTGAGTATCTTAATTATGAAGGAAACTTACATTTGGGACTCCTTAGTTTGGAGAAAAGACAAATGTTCAGGCCATGATCACAGTGTATAAAATCATGTAGACAACAGAAAAAGTGGGCAGAGGAATGTTTTTCTCCCTTCTTGATAGACCAGGGGTTCTCCAGTAAAGCTAACTGGAAGGAGATTTAGGACAGACCAAAATAAATAAACAAACAAACAAACAAACAAACAAATAAATAAATAAATCCTTCAGTACCACATATTTAAACTGTAGAATTCATTACCACAAAATGTGGTGATGGCCACTGATTTGGATGGGTTTGGAAGGAGATTGGATCCATTCACAGAGTATAGATCTATCAAAGGCTATTAGTCTTTTAAGACTCAGAGCTGCATCAGAATGAAACAAGAAGCCATCTATGGAAACAATGTCAGGAGACAGTTGTCTCTAGCTCCTGCTTCTGAACTACCCTACTCAATACATTATGGCACACTTATTCTAGTCTGCTTTCTCTTCCACAAAAATAATTGAAAACCCATGCTTTTATTTCCTTTGTGGCCTAGGAGGGGGAAAATAAAAAGTGAGGTAGGAATTTCTTCCATCCTCTGTGACCCGTGCAGCATTTTGGTGTTTTATTAATTTTATTTCATCTACTTAACACCTGACCATAAGACAGATGGTCAAGAAGAGAAAAGGGTGTCAATTGCAGCAAAATCAGATTCAGCCCATTAACTGCTAGCCTCAACATGATCAAGATTGAAGCTGTGGGATCCTAGGAAAAGATATGGCTGCTTTAAAGAGTTGCAGACAGGCAATTTATTTATGCTCCCACATGCTCCAGTGTACTACTTAGAGACTGAATCTTGGGTATTACTAATGCTAAGAATTATGTTTCTGCAGAATGGGGGACCTAAATTAAAATATTTTAAATCCTCTTGAATATCAAGTATATTTATAATGTTGGTGGAAAATCCCAGCACTGTTTTAAAATTCAGACTTTAGCACACAGATTTATAATTCAATTTATTTGTAGGAATATCTCTACAAAGTAACAAGAAATCAAAATTGCTATGCTAGTGGAAAAGATTTAACATTGGATCCAGTTGTTTGGTAACTACCATACATGGTTAGTTCCATATGTACAATTAAAACTGGGTGTAGCTAGAGGAGGAAAAATCCAGAGGAGCTACTAAAAAGGTTCAGAAAAATTGCAAGATGTTTTATAAATTCTGAAGCATAAGCCTTACTGTCTTTCCTAATTTTTTTAAAAAAAGAGATACTAGTAGCAAAAGCACTTAGCTTTTGTGGACATGCGGGAGTTTGTAAATATTGTATGTACATCAGACAGGAGGTATGTCTGATTGCATATCCCTATTAAAAATGATCCTGGGTTGGCCTCATCATAGATATGTGAAATGGCCCATGAAATTCTATTTTAGTAACTTAAATAGATGGGCAGGCAGAGATAGGTAATTACTCACTGAAATGTTTAATGCTTCAAGATTCTAAGAATAATTTAGACTACTGTAATTTTAAGTGCAGAAAGTATTCAATATGGGTAGGTAGGGATGAAAGAGAAATTCTCCTTCAGTCTTTACAATTCTCTGAATTTTGTAGTGCAGTTCTCTAATAAAAATGTAGTTGAAGAGGGAAATGTACACAAAGCAGTATACACATTTTTATGCTGACTTTTAATTTAAAAAATGGTGAACTGATGCAAAACCAGGAGACGACAAAAGTTGTGGAAGCCCAAACAGGCATGTTTGCCTGTCCTGAGGAATATGTAAAACATCAGCAAAGGATATGTAAACAATAATCCACGAATTATTTATAATAAGCTTATAAACAGTCAAGACTGAGATCAGACAAAATCATAGGACTGTTGGAGAGGAAGGTAAGATGTGGTCAGTTCTAAAACTCTGGTTGTTTTAAGGCTGGGAAGTATGAGGAATTTAGAAGGCAATCCTGCTGAACATCTGCCTCCTGTTCAGTAGAAATCTGAATTATGAGAAGAATGAAAGAGAATGCTACAAAGGCCCTATGAGTTACAGGCACTGGAGAAGAGTAACCATGGAACAAAATTGGGAAGAGAAAAGAACAAGAAATCAGAAATGCAAGAACATAATCCCAAACCCAAATCCACTCAGTATCATATCAGATTTAATACACCTAATGAATAAAAGTACTATTAAGACAAAAAAGCAACATGCCTAATGTTTTTCAAAAGCAGAAAGACAAAAAGTGGTCCCAACCTCCTTTTACATAATTTTGTTCCAGCATTCTTTTGGGTTTGGATAGAAGGCAGAGTATCTGGAGAAGAGTCTGTTTCTGTCTCTTTCACTTTTGTGTGGTTAACCTAATAGTTAACTTTATCCGTTTTTCATCATAGATCAGAAATATCCCCTATTTTAAAAAATGCTCTCTTCAAATTATATTGAAGAGTTTTGTTTTTCAACATCAATCTTAGTTTTTGTTGACCATGATGCTGTGGCACAGAAGTCAATATAAAAAACAACAGCACATTTTATTTTTCAGTTGTAATACATTATTCAGAATCCACTGGTCTGCCAAATTCCTATTCCTATAGACTATAGGCCCACACAACATGCAGCCACCAGGCAGCCTTGTGTAGCCCCCCAGCGGTTTTTAAAAAGTCAATACGTTCGCTGCCACTGCCCCAAAAGACACACTGCCAAGCACCTCCAATGTCTCCAGGCCTCACTGCCTCTGCCACTCTGCTAGCGGCCAAACAGCTGATTGGCACGCCAGGCGTTCCTTTGTGGCCCATGATAATTTTTAATTTATCGATGGGGCCCTTTTTCCTCTACAAGTTGCACGGGCCTGCTACAGAGATACTATGAAAGGAATAAAATTAAGACTGGATGTTGAACACTGCTTTTATATTTAAAGACTTGTAAGTTTGCATTTGTAATAAAAAAAACACTTACCTCAATTATTCTGCTATCAAAATCGTCATATGTTTCTGTCAGTTAAGGAGACATGTATCAGTGATATACAGCACATACAGTATCCGTATTATTTTCCAAAAGCAATTAAGCTGCACCTCATCTCATTTAGACCTATGTGGGATCAAGTCATGTGAAGTACACTTAATTACAAAGATGTTGGAACTGGCCTTCAAACAAACATTTGTCTTGGAATACCTGCTCATAGCGGTACATCAGTGGCCTGTGTTCCAGGTGAATGCTGCTGATCCTCTAACACAGGACAAATATGAACAGCTCAAGCAGCCATAAATAGGACACTAATGAACTGGAACGTCTATTTAGTAAGGCAGTGTTTCTCAACCTTGACAACTCTAAGATGTATGGACTTCAACTCCCAGAATTCCCCAGCCAGCATTATAAAGCCTTATTCACCTGACTAAGCATTACCTGACTAAGCAATCATGCACAGATCAGACAGAATTTAAACGCAACACAAACAGCCAGGCTAAAAACGCTCACTTTTATTGTGCCAACATTACAAAAGGATATTTATTTAGAAATGAGTGAGACAATATTTCTAACTGTACTCTGGTTTTTTCAGTAAAATTGTTTTCAAAGGGAACCAAAGGCAAATTATACTGAGCCCATTTCTCTGCAATTCTCTCTGCTTTGGGTGTTCAATTCTTCCCACAGTCACTGGGAAAGTGGGGAATTTGCAATCAGAATTCACTGAGATTACAGGACACTAATTTGAATTTTTGGACAGTACATAACTTTAAATTCCCATAACAACTTGGTAGAACATGGCAACTGAGCTGTATTCTGAATCTTTTCCAATGTATTTTAATAAATGTTTGCAGTTATTGGATATGATCAAAATCCATGTAGCAAATATGTAGCCTGAATAATAGTGTGGAGTATTTCATGCATCTTTCCATCCTTTCCTCTTATAGCAAGGAAACAATTTCCCCCCAAAACTAGGTTTTTTTTTTTACTGGTATCTATTCTCCTAGATGGCCTTCCATTTATACAGATAACTTGGTGTTAGCAGTATACAATACAGCAGAATATGAAACCACTAAAGATACCTTGTTTCTAGAGAACACACTTTTCATTCTTTCCTTAGTTATCTCACCTCCATTGGGACCAGGATCAGGAGATCCTAAACTGACACCTCCCCAGGATCGTCCAGTCCAACCTCTTTCCTTCTTAATCCTCATTTTCCTTTTTTGGTCGATTTTTATTTGTTCCTCAGCTTTTGCTAACTGCAGTGTCTTCTGCTCTTCTTCATCTCTCTGACTAATGGCTTGAACTTTTCCAGATACCACCAATGGAGCATTGAGGCCAGGCCAAAGGAAACCGAAAGATCCTGAACATATCAACACAAAAGTAAGTAGAGAAACATTCCCATCATGGATATTATTTAGATACTTCCAACCTACACTTCCCAGAGCAAAATATCAGAAGCCACAAAATGAATATTTTGCATTAAAATTCATCAGCTTTCCAAAACAAACGCTCATGTCCATGGGAAAATGGCTCATTCATTTTATATGTACAACTTATCATGGCATCTTATTTAGTGGAGAAAGATTAAAGATTAAAACTGTAAAAAAGTGTAAGACAATTTTGGCTAACTAGAACTTCCAAAAGTTCAAATATTTTTAGTAAGATAGATAAAAGGAGAGAATCCAACTGTCTAGAACCTATGACTGAATTAACAACTGAAAGTGAGTCAATATTTTTCCATATTTTCCTTTCTTCCAACCAGGAGTCATTTCTATACAACTAGAAAACAAATTTCCTGAAATAAATTCTGATTACTACTCCCTTTGGCTATTTTCAGCACCCCAAGGAAACCGTTATAAATACACTCTATTATTAATTATGTGGATTCTGCAATAAGAAATTGCAGTATATCCTCACCTCCTAAGAACAGTCTTTCTGCTGGGGTTCAGGCAGCACAATTCCTCCTCACGTGGCTGACCCTACTATTAGGAGAGTGAGGCCACAATTGAGCTCAGGCAGCAGATGCTAGGGAGTCTGGAGAGGATACCAATGATAACTCCCCCATCCCATTGTCGCTTCTCAGACACACCCAGGACCTTCCCACTCCAAAGAGACAGCGATCTCCCCTATGTAAGCTATCTTGCACCTCCTAGACTACCACCTCACTGTTTGGGGGATTAATTAATTCCAATTAATTAACATTTGGCAATTAATATGACTGGTATTTGATCAATCTGCTCTGGGCCTTTGTACTTTTGTAATGACAGGATTCTCTAGAGCAGGGTTTCCCAAACTGTGAGATCTACCTCCCTTACGTTGTTTCAATAAATCCACCCTTCCCAAAGTTTCATTGTATTGTTCTCATTGTTCATTTTGGTGTTTGGATTTTTAGGGGAGGTGTGTATATTAAGATTACACTAAAGGGAGGTGTAATGGCAAAAAGTTTACAAACCTCTGCTCCAGAGGATGTATATGTGCTCCTTCTCGCTTCTCAATGGCCCCGATTTGGCTCATATCCTATCAACATCTGGGTTCAGTATTATTTGGACTGATTTGAATAATCAATTCTTTCTGGACTCTTGCTTATTTCATGAATTTACCTTCGCCAAGGATCTGGCCTCTATTGAGATCCCTCGTTCTTCTTTTCTTGCCTCGCTTGCCTCGCCCTTTCCTTCCACCGGCAGTATTCTCTGCTGCAACTCCTTTCCAAAGTTGGCTGGCTGTCACTGTTATGAAACAGATGTTGTTGTGTATAAAGTGTCCAAATCATAACGCATTTTAACAGCAGTTCAAATGAAAAAAAAGTGCATGCCATTTATTCTCATGTTTAAGCCAGCTGTACTTCAAGGAAGAAAGTATCAAACTGCTGCTGAGATGGGCTTGCACTTAATTTGTTTTGAAGTAAAGTGTTTACTGGAATTAATGCCAAAATCATAGGATAACATAGAAGCATCATGACCTATTGCCTAACAAGTGCATCAGTTTATATAGATAATCATTTTCATCTCCACAAGAATATAAAATACTTCTTTCTATCACCCTACCAAAGTGTAAAACTGTACAGGTGAAACTCAAAAAATTAGAATATCGTGCAAATGTTCATTTATGTCAGTAAGGCAACTCACAAGGTGAAACCAATATATGAGATAGACGCATTACATGAAAAGCAAGATATGTCAAGCCTTACTTTGGTATAATTGTGATGATTATGGCGTACAGCTTATGAAAACCCCAAATTCACAATCTCAGAAAATTAGAATATTACATGACATCAATAACACAAGGATTGGAAATAGAACAATATCAGACCTCTGCAAAGTATAAGCATGCATATGTACTCAGTACTTGGTTTGGGCCCCTTTTGCAGCAATGACTGCCGCAATGTGACGTGGCATGGATGCTATCAGCCTGTGGCACTGCTGAGGTGTTATGGAAGACCAGGATGCTTCAATAGCGGCCTTCAGCTCTGCTGCATTGTTCGGTCTCATGTCCCTCATCTTTCTCTTGGCAATGCCCCATAGATTCTCTATGGGGTTCAGGTTAGGTGAGTTTGCTGGCCAATCAAACACAGTAATCCCATGGTCATTGAACCAGGTTTTGGTACTTTTGGCAGTGTGGGCAGGTGCCAAGTCCTGCTGGAAAATGAAGTCAGCATCCCCATAAAGCTCGTCTGCGGAAGGAAGCATGAAGTGCTCCAAAATCTCCTGGTAGACGGCTGCGTTGACCCTGGACTTAATGAAGCACAGTGGACCAACACCAGCAGATGACATGGCTCCCCAAATCAACACATACTGTGGAAACTTCACACTGGACTTCAAGCATCGTGCATTGTGTGCCTCTCCATTCTTCCTCCAGACTCTGGGTCCTTGGTTCCCAAATGAGATGCAAAAGTTGCTCTCATCAGAAAAGAGGACTTTGGGCCACTGGGCAACAGACCAGTTCTTTTTTTCTGTAGCCCAGGTAAGACGCTTCTGATGTTGTTTGTTGTTCAGGAGCGGGAGGAGCTTGTTCCTTGACAAGAGGAATACGATATTTGAAGCCCATGTCCAGGATCCGTCTGTGTGTGGTGGCTCTTGATGCGCTAACTCCAGCCTCAGTCCACTCCTTGTGAAAGTCCCCAACACTTCTGAATGGCCTTTTCCTGACAATCCTCTCCAGGCTGCGGTCATCCCTGCTGCTTGTGCACCTTTTTCTATCACACTTTTCCCTTCCACATAACCTTCTATTGATGTGCTTTGATACAGCACTTTGGGAACATCCAACTTCTTTTGCAATTACCTTTTGGGGCTTTCCCTCCTTATGGAGGGTGTCAATGATGGTTTTCTGCACAACTGTCAGGTCAGCAGTCTTTCCCATGCTTGTGATTCCTACTGAACCAGCCAGAGAGACCATTTAAAGGCTCAGGAACCCTTTGCAGGTGTTATGGATTCATTAGCTGATTAGAGTGGGACACTTTGAGCCTAGAATATTGAACCTTTTCACACTATTCTAATTTTCTGAGATTGTGAATTTGGGGTTTTCATAAGCTGTATGCCATAATCATCACAATTATACCAAAGTAAGGCTTGACATATCTTGCTTTGCATGTAATGTGTCTATCTCATATATTGGTTTCACCTTGTGAGTTGCCTTACTGACATAAATGAACATTTGCACGATATTCTAATTTTTCGAGTTTCACCTGTATATGACAGTAATTCTGGCAGTCCCAGCTGTTGTTGTTAAACAAGAACTGCGCAGGTCATTAAGCGAGGACCTTACATGACCGCGACTTCTGACTTCCTGCCAGCTTCCCTATTGACTTTGCTTGTGGGAAGCCAGCAGGGAAGGTCACAAATTGCAATCATGTGACTGTGGGGATGCTGCACTGGTCGGAACTATGAGATGTCACAAGTACCATTTGTTCATCGCTGTTGTAACTTTGAATGGTCGCTGAATGAATGGTTGTAACCTGAGGACTACCTGTACAAAAAGCTGAACAAAGTCCCATGTCTATTCTTGATCTGTTCCTTTAGTAAGGCGTTACAGGTAGTCCTTGAGTTACCACCATTTGTTCAGTGATTGTTCATCATTATGATGGCACTGGATGAATGGTACATATGCCCAGTCCCTGAAGTTACAGCCATTGCAGCGCCCCCATGGTGGGATTCAGTTAACAATGGCAATTGCCATCTCTAAGCATCTCTAAGCGATGCCATCTCTAAGCGATGCAGTCACATGCTGTTGAGTTTTACAACTGCATCACTTAGTGATGGAAATTCTGGTCCCAACTGTCATCATAACTCAAGGACTATAAAACATTATATATTATATATTATCTAAGACATTATTTTAAATTTTCTTTTCTTCATGTGGCCCATCTTATCATCACATGGAAGAAGTATAACACAGAAATATCTAGGTCTATGTCTGCATCAAAGTACAGGTGGTCCTTGTTAAACTACCACTTGTTCAGTGACCATTCAAACTTATGACAGAGATGAACAAGTGGTAGTTACGACCAGACTTCATACATATGACTCTCGCAGCATCCCACAGACACGTGATTGCAATTTGGAACCTTTCCTGCTGGCTTCCCACAAGCAAAGTCAATTGGGAAGCCAGCAGGAAGTCATGGTCACATGAGGTCCTCACTTAACGACCCATGCGGTCCTCATTTAACAATGGCAACTGGGACTGTCAGAACTGCCATCACTAAGCAGCGTGGTCACATGGCTTTTTTACTTACAACTATGTCGCTTAACAATGGATTTTCCAGTCCTAATTAGCTTTGTTGAACAAAGACTACCTTTAAGGCCAAATACCATTTAGCCTTCTGAGATAGCTAGGGCAGGAAATGGACACAAGAACTAATGGAATTCTATAATTGTAGGGTATAATAATAAAATCTTAAAACCATGACAGTTTCCCTCTGTCCCTTCTTACACCAAAGAGAATCAAGGTAGGGTATTCCTTAGTTTCTTTCTCTCTCCCTCCTGTTTCTCAGAGATGAGCTGGTGTTTACATAACCACCCTCCATTCCTTCCTCAAGATTATGTCCATATTCCTCTATGCCATTACTCCCAAGTAACCCTTGCATTTATTTATTAATGATTTGAATTGGTATGATCTTTATCATATAAAAATAATTATTTATATGATTTATTACCAACATTTTTATTCCACCTTTCAGGATATAACATCACTCAAATAATAAACAAACAAATCCCATAGCAACAGTTATAATGCACAAGTTAAAACAGATTTTTAAAAAGTTCTTTTTTTAAAAAAAAAGCAGCATTTCTTCATATTAAGAAAAGCAGTATACAAAAAGCAAACATGAAGACATCTCATGGTTTCCATAACCAGAAAGGTCTTCCTTTGGCTATCTGCTGACTAAATTCCTAATGGCAGGGGTGGATGAGCCAGTGGGATTGGAACTAGGCTTCCGAAGTGAAATGATATTTTCAGTGGAACTTGTAAACTGGAAAGGAGATGCTGATCTTTAACTGGAAAGCAGATTAAGCAAGATTATAGCTGATAAAAAGCCAAGTTAATAAGATCCAATCAAGCTCATGTTAGAAGCCCTTCGGATTTGTTTTCTTGTTCAGTGCCACAAAGAATACATTACAGATGGTGACTACAGCAGGAATTGTTTAACTGTGGACATACGTGTGGCCTGAGGATGAGCACACTGAAATTAGTCTACAGCAAAAGGGATTTACAATTTTTTTGGTAAAATTTCAGATGTTTTCAGCCACTGTGGAGATCTTCTTTCCATTTTGATCCCCAATCTACCCAAATACTCGGGTTTTATTGTCTTCTCCGCTGGTATTCTGTATTCCATATTTGGTTACTGCCTCTTTTCTTCCCATTGACCACATGAATCATCACTTCTAAAAAAATCAACTCCCCATTCTTCTTCCATAGTCAAGATGAAACAAGGAGAATCAATTCACAACTGGTGGTGACAATACTGCCAAGTACTACTTCAAATTTTCTGCAGTCTCTAATGAGGTGACAGTGCATTGCCGATGTAAAAGAAAATAATATTTCAAATAATTTTCAAAAAATGGAAACTTACAGCACTTAACTAGTCATAGGCACAACAAAGACTGTCAAATGTTCATCAGAAAACTAATACATTCATTTTTTACTCCCTTCACTTAATATAGCAAGTAGAGATACACAAGATTTTAGGAAAAATGGACTAGCTTAATCCTAATCAAGCTTACTTGGACAAAAACTCCAAAAATTCATCTCTTTGCTTCAGAGGAAGATGAAAGATTCATGCAGTACTGATGTTACGTGGAGGGCCCAATCTAATCTAAATTCTTCTCTTTTCTCCAGGGCTGGTTCCAGTCAATGTTGATGGGGGAGAGAGGTCTAGCTTACGATCCCGTTTTGTGGGGTGCCTCAGAATTTTGCCCTTTCCCTGCTCTTATTTAACATCTACATGAAGCCAATGAGTGAGGTCAACTGTCAACATGGGGTGCAACATCATCAGTATGCTGATGATTCTCAGTTGTACATCCTGACCCCGGGCTGATCAGGCAATTCTGTCAAGGTCCTTTCTCAATGTCTTGAGGCTATGAGGGTCTGGATGGGGGAGAATAGGCTTTGGCTCAACCCTGGCAAGACTGAGTGGCCATGGGCTTTAAGGCCGTCTAGGTTTGGGGATCTTTCATCTTTAATTCTGCATGGAGGTGCACTTCCCCAGTCAGAGTTGGTGCACAATTTGGGGGTCCTCCTGGACTTTTGGCTCCTGCTTGAAGGGGTTTTTGCACAGATTTGTCTTATGTATCAATTGTTCCCATTCCTGGAACAAGAGGCTTTGCACACAGGGACTCGTGCTTCAGTTACTTCCTGTTTGGATTACTGCAATGTGTTCTACATGGGGCTGCCCTTGAAGAGCACTCAGAAGCTATAACTGGTCCAGAATGCATTAGTGCAGGTAGTTTTTGGTGTTTCTTCTTATGCCAATATAACACTGCTGCTCTGCAAGCTGCACTTGGTCTCAGTAAGCTTCTGGGTGTGATTCAAGGTGCTGGTTATCACCTACAAAGCCCTACATGGCATAGGGCCAGGCTAATTGTGGGACCACCTTTCTCCCATTGTTTCCACTCATCCCACCAGATCTAGTAGAGAGGTCCAGGTCCTTTCTATCAAACAATGACATCTTGTTGGACTCCAGAGTCATGCCTTATCAGTGGCAGTGCCTGCCCTATGGAATAGCATCCTCAGAGATTTTGATGGCCCCAACCTTAAATTGAAAACCTGGCTATTTTCTCAGGCATTTGGGTCAGGTGGTTAGATGGCTCTGCTATTGTTAATGTGCTTCTTTTCCTGGTGAGTGGAGTTTTGGACACCTGGGGTTATATGTTGTGGCTTTTTCTGTGTTTTTAATCCTTGTAAGCTTCCCAGAGTCACTTCTATGAGATTGGCAGCCATAAATACATACGTATATACATACATACAACTCAAGATTATTGGGCCCTCCCAACACCCACCCTTCATTCAGATGTCCTGCTATGTGTCCCAGTCATTGTTTGAAATATGAGTAGGCCAAATACTAAGAAAGAAAGAAATCATTGGATCCTTTGGTGCAAGAGGCCTCACATTATGCAGTGGCTAGTCATCATGCAGCATTGCGCAATGGCAGTTTAGGGGGAAAAATCCCTAATACCCTAAGACAAGGGTGGGTAGCCTTTGATTCTCCAGATGTTACTGAACTATAGTAAAGCTTCGAGATCCATCATTTGCCATTTTAACTGGGGCTGCTGACGGCTGAAGTTCAGTAATTATTTGGAGGACCTCAATGTCCAACTCTGCCCTAGTAAGACTTGACTAATCAACACTGATTAGTTCTGATTCTGAGAACATTAGGGATTCACACGACTATTTTAATTCCTTAGCCAACTGAGGAATCATGTATATTCTTGAACAGGGTAATTCTCTATGAGAGAATTTGAGCCTACACCGTGGCAATAAGGATGGTGAACCAGGCCCATTTTTCCACCCTTAAAGTGTCTGCAAAATGCCAGACAGCTGCATTCCCCTTGAACAAACAGGGTTCCAGTCTGGGAGTGCTGCTTGGTCCTCAGTTATCACTAAATCTACAGGTGGCATGGTGAGTGGCACATCTGCACAACTATGGCTAATGTGCCAGCTATAAGCCTTCCTGAGCCAGTCAGCTTTAGTGGAGGTTATTCACACTTTAGTGAAGTGCTGTCTTCATGTAACCTTGAAAAGTGTCCAAAAATGTAACTGGTGCAAAGTGCTGCAGCTAGATTAGTCAAGACTGCACTAAAAGCTCTGCACTAATTGCCCAACTGCCTATCAAGTACAATTTAAGGTAACAGTGCTGACTTTATAGCCCGAAACAATTTATGGGCTGGCTGCCTGAACAACTAACTGGCTCTTCTGTTATGAACCTGACCGATAACTTAGATTAGCAGAAGGTGCTTTTGCTCCCAGAAGCTTGTTTGTCTGACATGTGGGGAAAGGCCTTCTTCTGTGTAGCTCCCAGGCTATGGAATCAAAAGCTTCCATCAAGATTTTCACCGTTAATAGATTTTAATCTCACTTTATATTTTGGTTTTCGATGGTGTAAGCTGCCTTAAATGTTTATAAAAGTAGAAAGATGGGGTGTAAATCTAATGAACATAACAGTAAAATTATAGGCTGCAGGATTGGTTAGTGGCTTCCAAATACCTACATTTGTTGAAAAAGCTTCTCTGCCTTCTCTGTTGCACTGTCACATTATATGATGCAGAAATGTTGCAATGTGTCTGTAAAGTCCATGCCAAGGCAGCATACTGGCAACTGATTCCATGCCTTGAAATCAAAGCATAACCTGTGGAAAAAAATCATATGTTAATATCCCAGTTACTAAAATCTATAAAGCATTAACACAGAAAAGCAACACAGAATCTACATCCCCCTAGCCAGTTTTCAGAATAACTGATTGCTTAGTATTGTACCCCCAGTCACAGTTCTCTAAATGAGTGTTTCTCAACCTTGGCAAGTTTAAGAGGGGTAGACTTCATGCTGCCTGGGAAATTCTGGAAGTTGAAGTCCACCCCTCTTAAACTTGCCAAGGTTGAGAAACATTGCTCTAGACAGAAAAGAATTTCCTTCGGCATCTCTGTTACTGAAAGCTCGGCCTCTGCATTTCCCCCCTGCAAATAAAGAAACCAAGAAGTGATTTTGAACAGAACAAGAAAAGCCTTGAGGGTAGGGAGCTTCCTTATCTCGTATTATTCTTTCACTCAATTTATTATGGAGTGACAGAATAATATATACTTTCACTCAATTTATTACTGAAGAAAGGAAAAAAAGGATCATTCATTCACTGCATGTCCACTTTGGCCCCTTTTGGGGGGTGGGGCTTTTTTAACCCCTTCCATTTTTCATTCTCTTTCAGAGCATCAGAGTTATAACGCTCGCAGGAAAAGGCCTCTTAGATTCCAGCCTCTCCACACTGACCTATCACATGCCTTCAGGAAACCTGTTAAGGAGGACACAAGGATGCAAGCACCCTGCTACTGTGGTTTCAAGGTCCATGATAGAAATTTGAAAAGTCTCCTACCTACCAAGAACGGTTGGAGCCCATTCTTTGTATCACCTCTTACCCTTCAAAGTTGGGAGGTTCAGAAATGGGTATAATTCATACAGAAGAAAACTTACCGCATTTACCACTCAAACTGCCCTTGCTTTTAAAATAGGGGAAAGTGATGGAAAGCAATGACTGAGAGACAAATTAATGGTGCAGGGCTTACTGGGAGATATGAGATAGGAATGGCTGAACTTGAATGTTGGTACTAACTGAAGTGGACTCCCAATTTCAGAAAAAACAAAACCCCATAGAGACAAGAAAGCTCTAAACTCTTCGCATTTGAAACAGAGATTAATCTAAGCGCCACTGGTTAAACTATCTCTACAATAAACTCTTTGAAAGCAATCCATCTTAACCAGTAGCTATGTCTGATATTCTAATTTAGCATGTCTTGCAAATGCAGGCAAAGGATTGCACAGTAAAATACAAACCTATGCACAATTTACTCGGCAACAATTCTAAAACGATTTAATTCCTAATATGTAAATTTGCAACTTTACAATGCAGTCCTGTGATTGCCTTTTCATGAAAGAGTGAAACGAAATTAGCCGATCACATTTGCCAAACGAGTTGTGCAAACCAATTTATGTGGTTACTTTATGGTTTAGTGTGCGATGCGAAGGCGTAGGATTGGTTAAGTTAATCACGGGTGTTACGTGTGAACCGTCTATGTACTGTATATTTATTCAGAAGCTGACTCTCCTATATACAGTGGGAGTTATCCCCAGCTATGTAAGCATGCATTGACTTCCAACCGTAAATAAGCTTTCCTGCAGGGAAACACTAAATTCTGAGCCTGCCTTCTCATTTTTCATTAGCAGATTTGCTACCCTTAAAAACGCAACCAAAGCGTCAGCTACTGTACTGGCTGCAATCCGATACAAATGATCATTCACAAGGGCAAAAACTAGAACGGTGCCAGGGGAGGCAAGGCTAACGTGAGGAAGCCCCCCTGATGCAGTCTGTGCACGGAAATCTCAGCCCAGCCGAAAGCAAGAAAAGGGTTCACCTCTGCATGCGGTCTTGAGGACGCCGGCATTGCAGACTCTCTGGGCCGCAACAACTACAGCGGCCGCCATGTTTGCAAAGATCCCGGGCAGCTCCCGTGCTTCGTGCGGACAGACACCTTCTTCCGGATCCAAAATTTGAGCGTGTAAAGTCTGAGCTCGGCTTTCCAGCGCAGCAAATCGGACGAAGTTAATCAGAAGGGCAGGCACTGTTGAAGACAGCTTCTTCTTTCGGAGGGCTTATCGTTAGGACCCAGCCTTCGAGTCCTATCCAACGTTTCTCAACCTCAGCGACTTTAAGATGTGTGGACTTCAACTCCCAGAATTCCCTAGCCAGCCATGAGAAACGCTGTATAAACTTGCAGATTCAGACACTAAGAGTTCTAGTCCCAAACGGTTTTGTCGTCACTTCCTGATTTCTTTCGAAATCGATGAGAAACCACCACGACCACCATCACCTTCCATGTGCGGGGTTCTAGGCGATAACTGAAGCCTCCAAAAGGCAGGGCGCATTAAACAACAAATCGATGATTATTTGTACTGTGCTGTTGACCAGCGTCACCGTTGCCTTTAACAACACGGGAAGTGGCACCTCGTCCCTCTGCCAGAGAGCTGGTTAATATACTCCCATCCTGTATATCGACGGGACTCTTCCAAAGGGGCTCACAAAAGTCACGCAACGCAATGGGTACATCGACAATCAAACTAGAACAACGCGGAGAGAAGCAGATGCCTGGCGTTGACTTTATCTACCCGTCCCTTTCTTTCACACCTGTGTGTTTTTTTGCAGAAGGAAGTTGCTACCAGACTTCCCAAAACGCTTTCCAGAATTAAACCCACAGCATGTAACACTGCTCTCTCTATCACTCTCCAGATAAACTGTTCTTACTGGTTTTGATGATTGATGCTGGGGATGCTATAAAGGATGTCTGCATGGTTTGCAGAGCAGCTGCAGCATCAGCGACAAACATAAAAACAAATTAAATTCTTCCTGAACTTTTTTTTTTTTTGGTAATGCCTTCAGTCAGTATTGACTCCTGGTGGCTGCCAGGACGAGTCCCTGCAGTCTTCTTGGCAAGATTTCAGAAGTGGTTGGTCATTGCCTCCTTCCTAGGGCTAGAGTGTGTGACTGGCCCAAGGTCACCCAGCTGCCTTTTGTGCCTAAGGCAGACTAGAACTCGGGGTCTCCAGGTTTCTAGCTTGGTGCCTTAACCCAGGGTTTCTCAACCTTGGCAACTTTAAGACATGTAGACTTCAACTCCCAGAATTCCCTAGCCAGCTTGCTTCACCAGCTTGCTGGCTAGGGAATTCTGGGAGCTGAAATCACACTGCTCTAACTATTTATGACTGAAGATTTTCATTGGTTGGTGTTCTGGACCATTTTCCAAAATACTAGTTTTGAATGATAAATTAGGCGTTTTTTTTGTTTTGCTGGCTGGGGAATTCTGGGAATTGATGTCCACACATCTTAAAGTTGTCAAAGTTGAGAAACCCTGCCTTAACCATTATACCAAACTGGCTTTTGTGACTTTAAATTAAGATGTTAAAATCTGTGATCTGTAGTCACTGGGTGTAGTTTTGATGATGGTATATGGAGGTTGTTCAGTGGTATATCCAACTGCCCTTTCCTGTTTCCAGTTAGTGGGCCCTAGGATAATAAAATTCCAGGTAAGTTGCACAAACCTGAAGTCTGTCCATATCTGTACAAAAGTTGATACTGTAGTGTATCCTAGAGCAATCTTCCATCTGTGGATACTGGAGCTAACATAAGAATGTGGATCTCCAATTTGTGTGGTACTCCCCAAATTCTGCTTTTTGTTACCTTTCCAATTTTCCTATTTCTGCTACACTTTCCATACACTTCTGATCACAATATACTGTCGTGCTTTCCTTGCCCTTTGAAATCATTTACCAGTAGTCCTTGGGTTATAACATCAATTGGGACTGGAATTTCTGTTGCTGAGTGATGTCATAAAGTGCAATGTCACATGACCACATTGCTTAGCGATGGCAATCCCAGCAATTCCGGTTGCCATCATAACCCCAGGACCATGTCAGTTGTTAAGCGAGAAGAGGTGGGAATCCCAGGCAAGGAGTGGGGAGCACGCAGGTACCACAGGCGGGGGGGGGGGTGCCATGGCCTGGCACCACGGAGTGCGGGTGGGTTGCCAGGGGCTGTGGATGGGCCGGTGGGGGCTGGAGGTGGGTGCTAAACAGCACAGGTGGGCCAGCAGGGGCTGCAAGTAGGCCAACAGGCGCTGTGGGTGGGTGCTACGGAGCGTGGACAGACCGGCGGGGCTGTGCTGTGGGTGGGCGCATGCTACGGAGGGATCTCATACCCCGTAGTGGGGCTCCTCAGGAGAAAAAGTGGCAGGGGGGATTTGTGACCTTCCCTGCTGGCTTACCCATTGACTTTGTTTGAGGGAAGCTGGTGGGGAAGGTTGCAACTAGCGATTGTGTGACTGTGGGATGCTGCAACCATCGTAAGTGTGAGACAGTTGCCAAGTGCCCAAATCACGATCACATGACCGTGGGGGTGCTGCAATGACTGGAACTTGGGGGACCAGTCATAAGTACCACTTGTTCAACGCTGTGAACGGTGAACGGTCGCTGAACAAGTGGTCATAACCCAACAACTACCCGTATAACCTCATTTCTAATGCTAAATATATCTAACATCTGCAGTGAAAGGTCGCTATTCCCCCCCATTTGTCTATCACAAATTATATGAGGTAGTCTAATGCCATCCTTGTTTTCTTTTTGGCACCAGGCAAACACATTTTTATCCTTTTGGGCCTTTGTGTTACCATTGCTGTGATTTGAAACTAGCTTACTGCTGCTTTTACTTTCTCATTGTTTTAATGCTGATCTTGCTGATTTTATTTTGTATCATGTTTTTATCAAATGCCTTAAGGTATGATCTTAATAATGGTTTGAACTTATTGTATGTAATTCTTAGTGTAATTTTTAATGGGAAATGATACAGGAGTGATTTAAATCACACATACCTGCATACCAATCATTGCATGCTATTTCTTTGTGGGATAAGCAGTGTTATGTGGAGCGCAGAAAAGGAATAAGAAATAGTAAGCCAAAGAAATTAAAGGTATGAGAGAACAGAAGAAAAGGAAACATAGTTAAAATGAGTTTATACCAACATGATTCACAGTATCTTTTCATATCTTCTTAACACTGAAATAATCTTTGCTTCCACTATGTCCATATACCAATTCATATATTTCATTTCGTTCTCCAAAATTCTCCTTTGTCTTTCTTAGGGCTCTCAACTTCACCCAACTACAACTTCCTTGGTTTTCCCTTTCCTCTTTCCTTGTTCGCTCCTCCTTCATATATTTGTTCTGCAATTCAATCCTCATTCATTTTTTCTAACTGACCAACTGAATGTACTTTTTTGGAAATGGTCACTCTCTTTTGTATTCAGTCCACATTAATTTAATACCCATTCATTTTTTTTATCCTATTGCTTCCTCACAACAGGCCATATACTACCCAGAGCCCTCCTATCAAAATTTGCATACATTAAAATTTCTTTATTATTTATTTATTTATTTATTATTAAATTTGTATGCTATATCTATTTTATTATTTGTATGCTTTATCTATTTCCCCATGTTTAGTAAAGATTCTTCCAAGGTAAACCAATTCATTTATTTATTCCAAATGCCATTTATATAGAAATTGTATTGTTTTTCTTGTCAAAGATTATCAAACCTTGGTCTTTGATGTATTCATGATCAAATCCATATTTTTCATTGCATCATATAATCTGTCTAACAGTTGCTGAAAAGCATGTGTGTGTTCATGTTCCCAACCAACATATCTCTAATATCATCACAAGCATTCCTTCTGTACATAGCCATAAGGCTACTGAACAATCCATGAAATATCACATTTCTTTGTCTTACTCCCTACTCATTATTGTACCACTCACTAGCATTAGATTTATTATAATGCATGCATTGCTTCCATCACATAAGTCACTTACCACATTCAGAAACCAAACATCAACTTCATATTTGTGTACAACTTCCCATAATTCAAGACTATTTACTTTATCATACACTTTAATTAGATTTACAAAATGCAATAAGTTTTCTTTCTCCCATTCATACTTCCTATTAGCATTGCTCCATATACTTCTGTGGGGCTCTGGAATTTTTTTTTTTTTTTTGCTGCTCCAAGCATTTTCCACAGTCCACTTTCCATTCATTCTATTGGGAGATTAATCTAACTACTAATATTTTTTTCATACAGAACTGATACTTTCTCTTCCTGTAATTGTTCTGACTTCACTCTCATTTCTTTCACTATCCTTTTCATCCATGGCCATTTTTTTTTTAATCAAGAAACATTATTGACAGCAGTAAAAACTGGCCTGTTCCACATTCAGAATCTCTCATCCTTATATCCTTCCCTAATTTTCGCTACCTCTTTTTGGTCTGTGGAATCTTTGGTGCTCTCTGAGCTTGGTTGTTTGCTTGCAGACATTTCATTAACTGACTAGGTAACATCATCAGAGATAGTGAGTGTGGGATTTGCTCCCTGTTTATATATAGTAGCTTGTCCTGCCAGTGTTGGTGAGGGTGTGATTTTCCCCTTGGTAGTTTCTTGATTAGGGAATTGTTTGTCTGCTTTATTGATTGCTTGATTGTCTCTTTGGCAGTTCCTTGATTAGGGTATTGTTTTCTGCTTGATTGTTTGTCTGGTGTTAATCCTTGCTTAATTGGGTGTAGGCTGCTAGAGAGGATGTGTTCTGGTCTTTTTGTTTCCTTCTTAGCTTTTTTATTGTCTCTTTTGTATGGTGTGTAAATGTGGTTTATCTCTGTGTGTCTATTGATGGCTGATTTTCTGAATGCCAAGCTTCCAGGAATTCCCTAGTGTTTTTGGATTTAGTTTTGTCTAGGATGTTCAGTTTCCCAGTTGAAACTATGGCTGAGTTTGTCCATGTGTTGTGAGATTAAGGAGTTTTTTTCATGTTTTCTGACTGCTAGTTGGTGTTCATGAATGTGCTCTGCTAGTTTTCTGTCTGTCTGTCCTACTTAGTGGGTGTTACAGTCCTTACACTGTATGTTGTAGATGACTCCTGTTTTTTCTTATTGGGCTCCTGGGTCTTTTAGTTTACTTAAGATGTTTTGGAAGGTTTAGTTGGTTTGTGTGCTGCAGTGATGTCATATGATTGTAATAGTCTGTTGGTTGTTTCTGAGATGTTTCTGATGTATGGTAGTGTTATTCTTTTCATAGCTTGTGTTGGTTGTGCTGTAGTGGATTGGGTGGTCAGGCACTTTTTGATAAAGTTGCGTGGGTATTCATTTTGTTTGAAGATGTTATGTAAGCTTTTTTGGTCCCTTTTTGGTCTCTTATCAAGTCAACGTTAACATTATGTTCATTTCTTTGCTATGTGTACCTATGAATAGATTCATGCTTAAACCATATGCTCAAAACACACATGTACAAACAAAATGAAACATATTCATATCCATCATATGACTAAACCTATGCTTAAACCATATATTCAAAATAAAGAGATACAAAGTATCTTGTGTATACTCACCAACCAGTCACCATTCCCATTCATTCTTGGATCTAAGAATGGGCCACTCACTTTTTTTGTTCTTGGATATCTTGCTCCCCACATAGGTTCATGTCACTTTGCAGAATTATTTTTCTCCTGGATGTTATTTGTGCAGAATACAGTATTGTATAACTGTAGAGGGAATAGGGAATGGCCTTGAAGGACAGGAGAAAGAGCCCCTAGCAAGGCAATGATCAGACAAGCAGGACTTGAGCCCATTCCAAGAAACTAGTTTGAGTAAATGTCTCAGACAGGCCTCTCCCTAGTTTACAAAAAAATAAAGTGGTGGAGGGGAGGAAGTACATTCAGACTTGTAAGATTCTATTACTGTAGCTGTTACAATAAAAATAGTCCTGATGTTTATGGCATTGGTTTCTTAGTCTGATCTATCTTATAGGGCTGACAACTCATCTCTGGTTCCTCCATACTTACCATTTCTAAAGTATAAAGTAACTATCACCAACCTGTAGATTCTTATGCACTCAAAATCAACTACATGATACCAGTTAGTACTTTCTGAACAACGATAGTCCCTTTATTTATCATTAAACATACACCTTCATTGGCCTGCATGTATTCATCAACGTCATGCTGTAAGAGCAAATCTTCAGATCTATTATATTCTCCTCCTTTCTTTTAGTTTCACAGGTAAAACATCTCATCTCATCTCATCTCATCTCATCTCATCTCATCGATTATTTTGTTTGTAATCATGTATTCCTCTTATACTCCATATAGCATGATTGTTATCAGTTGGGCTCATATATAGTTTTGGTCACTTCAAATGCTCATTATGGCTTTGGTACATTGAGATTTCCCATAACATTCATAGTAAGATACCAAAGATGTAGAATAGGTTACTAGCCTTAGTCATATCTAAGGCAGCATTATGCTAACATAAGGATTGTACTGGGCAGTTTGGGTATATTTTGGCTAGTATGCCACAAGCACAACTAAAGCCAAGTTTTATTTCAGACATGCTCACTCTAATCTATGCAAGATAGGTTATCTAATCGAGAGTCTATATTGCAAGCCAACATACTGTGCCATCATCTCATCAAGTAAGAGACACATGTAGTGTACTGACATACATTAGGAATACAAAGATTGGGTCACAGCTGGGGCAATATCAAATTTACTCATTGATAAATGTATTTCTCAATGCTTGCAGATATGTGGTCAAATAGCCTAACTTGTGAATTTTGGTAATATCTATTAACTGGAGTGGAGGCAAACTCTGTCAAGTATACTAAAATATTGAAACACACTCAGGATATATGTCTTAAAGGAATAAAATATCATGAGAACTTTTTTCAGGCTATTCAGTTTTGATAAGCAATCTTAGATTATATATATTTGTCCAATTACAGTTTGGTTCCACATGACTGAAAAAGCAAACCAAGTCAAACTGCTCAGAAGGGAGATCCAGGAAATCCTAGGGCTGTAGGCTAGACTGGGAAATTGGAAAAAAAAAAAAATCAAGGAAGAATACAATTGCAAACCCCTTCCAATTTTCCTGTAAACAACTCCATTAAAGTAGATAGGATGAATTAGTACAAAATAAGATATTACTTCTGTATCTTTAATAGTTGTACAGCTTAATTTTCATCTGTAACATATACTTCCTGCTTTGTACTTATATATTCTTGCCAACCTAGGAAAGCCATGTAATTTGGAAAAGAATTGCCATCATAAACTGGAAGCTTTTATAGCCCTTAGGGCAAAAATGGTCTACGTGAGAGGAGCCATTCCATGATCTGGTCATGCTGCACTGACTTGCTCCAAGCACTGATGACTCACCATAATATGGAAGTTCTGCACAAAGCAAAATTCTTCCTATCTCCAGTAATGGTAGGACCTGACTGGTATAATTAAGGGATCAGCAACCTTCCCTCCATATGTCTGGACTTCAACTCCCATCAATTACCTGCCAGCATTACCAAATTTGGGAGTTATAGTTGCCCACTACATGGTGAGGTATGTTTCTTAGCTTGTGGGACAGCAACCAATATGGAAAGCAAATGTTAATATAGTCACCCTTTGGAACATCCCATGTAAATCATTTTTTCCCCCTCTATTTTTTACAAAAAAGGAAAGGCTAAAAAACGAAGAAGAAGAAGAAGAAGAAGAAGAAGAAGAAGAAGAAGAAGAAGAAGAAGAAGAAGAAGAAGAAGAAGAAGAAGAAGAAGAAGCAGAAGCAGCAGCAGCAGCAGCAGCAGCAGCAGCAGCAGCAGCAGCAGCAGCAGCAAGAAACATAATCCTTACTTTGTCCTCCAAATGGCAAAGAAGGCTTTCATCTGTCTCTTGTGTTTGCTCCTGTAGAACCCATTTCAAGCTGATGTACATCTGAGAGACTCTCCCTGAAGAAGATGAAAGAAATCAGTCATGGCTTGCATGTGATATTTTACATAATGGTTTAAGCAGTTAGAGAATCAAGCAGTAGTGATAAGGCTAGAACAGAAGTAATACAGTAATTTTCCAAATTTGTGTGTTATGTAAATTGCGCGCAGATTAAAGACGAAGAGACCTTGGATGCAGAATGTGATGGCTGTGATTTTCACAAACTAGAAAATTCATGTCAGCTAAGGATAGAGTTGCTTATTGGAATCCCAAGATTTATTATCTAAGTTGATGAGAATTCTCAGACCAATCTATCCTATTATGGAGCAGCAAGGCAAGAAAGCATATGAGGTGGCTCAGTGCTTCCCAGGTATTTTGCTTAAATGACCATAGAGACGGCTAGTGTTAGTGAGTTCCTTCCCTAGAGCAAGATGCGCTGGTGAACACAAAGTAGCTGAAAATCAGTCACCAGATGGCAAACTCTTCCTCCCACCCTGTCTTGTCTTTCCAGATCCTTGCTACTACCTAGGTTTACCATGGTCTTTTGAGGGAGGTAGGGGGACAAGTGGACACACTTTAAATAAAATACTAGGGCATTTTAATTTTTTGATGACTCCTTGTGGGGCATTTTTGTAAATCAAAGTAACCCTAGAGACTGGGGATTTGCTTTGTACTATGTGTGTTTCCTGTTTACTTTTTTTAATTGAAAGATTTTTACAAATATAGTTACATGGAACAGGGAACTTGGCAGATGGTAGCAGGGCGGTCTGTGGCCCTGGCCTATCTTTGGCATAGCAACATATAGGGTTTGGGGGCAGACAAATTTGGGGGGTTTCTAAGGAGGTGACTTTTCAGTCGAAGTACCCCAAATTTAAGTGGCAGGTAAAAATATTCCTGCTGCCGTGAGTTTTATGATTCTAGCTTTATCCCCTATTGTTGCTTTTCTACTTTATTTCTGTTTTATGATTTTAGCTTTGATGTATCACTTTTCTTTCTTGTGAGTTGCTGGCATATAAATGATAATAAATAACAGGGGAGGTCAGTGCTTCTGGCAAAGAACAAGGTATTTTTTCTCCTTACAGTGTTTTGGAAAAAGAAATAAAGTCCACAAACACACATTTCTTAACCACCTTTGCTTGGCTTAGAATTTATTCAGAACATAGGGAATTAGAAAAATAATAAGAACCTGTTCAGAAAACATATAATTTAAAACATGGTGTGATGTGATTAATGATCAGCAAGAGAATGGTTTCCATTTAATAACTTCACTAATGCTAACTTTGGTTTTCAGATTTCTCCCCCTCTCTTTTTCCATCCTGAGCCACCTCTGACTTTTCCTATTCCTTCCTTGGTATTTCCCAAAGTGTAAGTTACACAAGGATGGAGGGTGACCAGAGACTGCCTTCCTTGCAAACTCTTTCCAAGCATCTCTACCAGTGTGATGCACAAGGACACTGAATACAAAAGCCCCAGGGGCTGTATGAAGCCTGAGTGGGGTTTTTGTTGGTTTAACACACCATCTTGGCCTTTCACAGGGGGAGCAATCCAGCATGAAGTTTCTGTGCAAAGTTCTGACCCCTTGAACTGAGATTCATTCTGAAATTGGAAGGGAAAGGAAGGGAAGAGGGAGGATTATACAAAGCCCGAGGTTAGAAGGGAAAGAAAATGGGCTGTGACTGTTATTACACTGGGAGATAGAGTGCCAAAAGCAACTCACAGCCTGCCAGTGTTTTGCCAGTTGGAACATTTTATGGGCCCTTCCTCACAGTGGTATTACTGTGCCTTCCTCTTGTCCTCGGGAGGATATTGTCAATACAGAAAGCACCACCTACTTTTTTCCATGCTTCTGCGGTAAAGCTGGTCGGTGTTACTGCTGCCATCATCATGGAATTCAATGCCGAATAGTTTCAGGACAGCCATTGGTGGATTCCCACCTAGCACCATCTACTGGTGCAAGCCCAACCACCAATAGTTCTCCTGTATGTGTGGCAAGGGTGGGGCTGAGTGAGCCATGATTTTTATTATTTATTTATCATGCCTTACTAACTATTATTCACGGTGAGCCTATGACCGTGAGAAGGCAGCCCTCCCCCCCCCCCCCAGCGATCACCACCCTGCCAAGCCAAACACCTAAAGCTGACTTCAGGCTGCCTCAGCCATGGGCTAGTGATGAGACGGAGGTGATGTTGGGAGGACATGTCCTCTAGAAATTTCTTGCCCAGTCCTGACCCCAATGAAATCTTTCATTTTATTCATGGAGATTACACAAATGTATTTCATCATTCTAGAGCAGTGGTTCTCAAACATTTTGATCTCAGGAGCCCTTTTTAAAAACAAAGCAACAGGCCAATTGTGGAGGGCAACAGTCAGAACATCTGAGTATAGCCTCTTCTCAGTAAAGATGCTCTACACAGCCATCAGCAAAGCTCAGTTCTTGAAAATTTTGAGAAATTGTACAAAATAAGATGCTGGAGGAGGAGATGATAGCTACCGTCGCTAATGTGCCTTGCTGAAAAGTGGCTGCTGTAGAAGTTCCTCCTGGGGAACTGCAATCCGAGTTATATAATGTAAAGACAGCATTTATACTTCAATTCCCTTTTCTGGTGGGTTATATTTGTTTCATCTCTATATACAATAGCACAGTGATGGTCAGCATGCAGAATATTTGCCTCCTTAGCCAAAATCATTGTGTGAATCAATCCACAGTTGGGGGGGGAGAGGGGCGGGAGAGAGAGGTGGAAAACATCTGTAAATTTCCTTTTATTGTAATGACATTGATGAGCTAAGGGCCATTTCTTCAATATGGGTTGACAAGCATTTGCATTCGGGAGCATAATCAGCCAAACTGGTTTGAAAGACCTTTCCTTCTTTCTAGGGACCTTGGTATTTGTTCTGCCAGAGGCAACCCAAGCTGTTTAACAAAACTTTTTCATCACTAGGCCTACTACAGATTTCAAAACTTTGGGGCATGTTGGCAATTTAAAAATCGTGTAATTTCCTGTTTCGGCAAGAAGAATCTATTTGCATAATGTATACTTCTTTAGCTAATTAAATAGATCACAAGCAAAACAATGAGGTGTGGGGTTAATTTAATGCTAAGTAACATGCTTTAATAATATTATATATACACTGAATTCATAAATAGAAGTGCTTGTTTGGCTGCTGTTCTAAAATCTTAATTTTCTTCTTTCTGGCCAAAGTCACCATTTTTTCCGTATTTGAAAGCTGGCATTTGTTTATTTGTCCCCAGAGTTATTACTTAATATATGTAATTCAAAGATGGTGGTCAAGGTATTCAAACCTCTATTTCTATTTGCTTCCCCAGTGTACTGCATTTGCTTCGGGAAGTTTATGGTGCAAATAGAGACTCACTTTAGAGACTCATAGTAGAAGCAATAATAGAGGCCACTGCGGCTTGGTTGCTAATGAAAAGAAATCACTTGAGTTTCAGTTATTAAGAAGTCATTAACTCCACTACACACTATACTGAAAGAGATACAAAACTCATGGGCTAACCAAGCTGAAAGCACTTCTTTAAAACCAGGATTGAATCTACATGATGAATCTTAGCTCAGGACTGTCTTCTTGTTAGAACAGCATCCTTTTTTGAAACAAGAAACCCTGTTTTGAAGCTCTTGTTGTTCAAACTTAAACTGCAATACTTATTTGAGGGATTGCCTCTCCCCAGTTCGATAATGAAGCTCAAGCTCAGATATTTTGGTCACCTAATGCGAAGAGAGATCTCTTTGGAGAAGACCCTGATGCTGGGAAAGATTGAAGGCAAAAGGAGAAAAGGACGGCAGAGGATGAGATGGTTAGATAGCATCACTGAAGCAATGAGCATGAAACTGAGCAAACTCAGGGAGGCAGTGAAGGACAGGAAGGCCTGGCGCAATATGGTTCATGGGGTCACGAAGAGTCGGACACGACTTAACGACTAAACAACAACAACAACAAGTTGTATCTGCTGGTGCCATCAGATCTGGCAGGAGAGACATTAAAGAGGATTCCGTCTATTAAAGAGTGCCACCTGGCAGGACCCAGGAAGAGAGACCTTTCTGTAGTAGTGTCTGCTCTTTGGAACATCATGCCCCTGGAGATTAGGCTAGCCCTGACCTTGTAGGGTTTTTATAAGGTCTTGAAGATGTGGCTATGTCACCAGGTGTGGGAAACAGAATGTTTGGCAGAACCCATGAGATGGTTATATTGATGGATGTTTGTGGCATTGCCTTGGCTGCTGATTATATATTCATTGCTGTAATTTATATTACAGGCCTGGCGCAATATGGTTCATGGGGTCACAAAGAGTCGGACACAACTTAACGACTGAGCAACAACAACAACAATTTATATTAAGTTGGGTTTTGACTTCTTGCTAGATGCCCAGAGTCACTTTGTGTGAGATGGGTGGCTATATAAATCCGACAAACAAACAAACAAATAAAAATGGAAATAAATAAATAAGTATGTATACCCATACATACTTCTCAGCCAGGAAGATCCACTGGCTATCCAGGGTGGGTGAGAATTCAAACCAAGTTTCAAAGAGTCTTTGCTGAGAAGGTCTTCCCTTTAGTTCAGTGATTTGTTGCACAGGGGAGCTGTTATGGGTGCAGAAATTCCTGACAGCTCACCAAGGTGCAGGTTTCCAAGGGCTCTCAGGATAGACTCTCCAATTCCAGTTGCTTATGGCCCAAGCAGATGGGTAAGAACAGAAGTAGCCTTGGCAAGAAATGGCAGCAGCAGATGGAATAATCATGATGGCAGCTGCAACAGAACTATCAAGTGGGGACGGTGCAACTTTAGGAATTTCCCTACTTCTCCACCCCCAGAAGCAGAAAAAAATATTTTCCTGTTTTTTCTTTTAAAGCATAGAATGAGTCTAAAGCTCAATCCATGGTCTTTCAGAAAGCAACACTCTAGCAAATATCCTAATGGTCTCCTGTGTGCTGTGAGTTGAACTAAATTTACCTCGGCATCCCTCTGTGAATTATAGAATTATTTAAATTAGGAACATTGTGGAATCATTTTAATAATGCTACAGTCAGTTGCTTCAGCTCTTGTTAATAATTGAAAATTATGCTGCTTTTTTTTTTTAATGCTATGTTTGAAGATAGAAATTTGCAGCAATTAGCCTGTTCATTCAGCTCCTCTGCTGGTACTGAGTCATATGTATTATTTAGCTTATTTACCTACTGATTTCTCTGAAGGCAGAAATTTGCTGGATTGTCAAGCATTGGCCTGCCTGACTCCATCTTCAAAGTCAAATTGCATACTTTCTGTTTTCAGTACATTTTTTGGACAATAATTGTTGAGTTTTACTCTTGATATTTGGGACCCTAGCCTAAATTTATAGAAGATTTCTATAATGTTTTTGTTTTTACATGGTTAAAGTTTGATTTTGAAGGCAGTACATTTCCCTTGCTATAGGCTCCAGCAAACTCTGAACTGGATGGTTCTGTATGGTCATCATGTTTAACAGCTACTGATGGCTCCATACATCATTGATTTGGCCAATTATCTCTTTAAAGATACTGAAGAAGGCTATATGAAAATGGAGAAGGATACCTAAATTTCACATCAATCCCAAGGAGGTCTTGCTTGTGGAATAGCAGCTGGAATAACCTATGGAGCCCAATATATGGTTGACATGTTTGCTGTTGTAAAAGCTTCTTAGCTTACTCACCTTCCTTGTTACATTCTGGCTGTTTATCAATTTTGATATCTCCCAGGAATTTCTTTTCTTCAGAGAAGAAGGAGTATACTCTAGGCTAGATTACCTCAGGTCAAATCTCCCCTCAGCCATGAAATCATAAAACAGTGATATAAGCCACAATTAAAAAAATATGCAGTAAATTGGTACTAATATTGACAGGTTATTTTCCCATAAGTCATTTATAGCTCTCTCTAGTATCACTCAGCCATTGTTGGAGTGATATAAAGCCTATCTTTATTACTGATACATGAGCAGGGCTGTTGGGGGGAAGTAAAAAAAGTCAAGATGTGATTGTGTGACTTCAGCTTAGCCCCTTTATGTGCATTGTGTGCATGACACCAAGCACAATAGTACAGTGATACCTCGGGATACGAACGCCTCTGCTTGCGAATTTTTCGGGTTACGACCAGCTCTGGCCCCAAAATTTTACCTCGGTTTGCGAACTCCGCCTCAGGGTACGAGCCATTTTCCGCCCGTGCCACGTGGTCCGCGGCCATTTTCTGCCTGTGCCACGTGGTCCACGGCCATTTTTCCGCCCGTGCCACGTGGTCTGCGGCTGTTTTTCCGGCCCTGCCGCGTGGTCCGCGGCCGTTTTCGCGCCGCGCCGGGCTGTTTTCGCGCCGCGCCGGGCCGGGCCATTTTCGCGCCGCGCCGCACCGCGCCCGGCCGCTTTCCGTGTGGTCCGTGGACGCCAGAACGGATTAACGGTAATTACATTGAACCTTATGGGAAATTGCCTCGGGTTGCGACCAAATTCGGGCGGAGGGCGGAACGGATTAACCGGATTTACATTGAACCCTATGGGGAAATTTGCCTCGGGGTGCGACCAAATTCAGAGGGCGGAACGGATTAACCGGATTTACATTGAACCCTATGGGGAAATTTCCTTCGGGTTACGACCAACTCGGGATACGCCCAGAGTCACGGAACGGATTAAGTTCGTATCCCGAGGTACCACTGTAATTGACTACAGAAAGTCCCCTAGATATGAACTTTCAAGTTGCGAACTTCCACCAATACAAACAAGATGGACTCAGAAGTTGGAACCGGAAGTTGGGCCGGAAGTCAGGAGAAAGCGTGCCACAAACTAACCCTTTCCTGCCATTTCCTGACTTCCGGTTCCGACTTCCGGTCCTGACTTTCTGCATGGTTGGTTGTGTTTGGTGTGTGGTGACTGCAAATTGCAGACTGCAAATGTCTGCAATTAAGCGCAAGTGTCCTGAAGGGAAGGGGGATAGCGTGAAGAAGCAGCAATCCATTACAATGCTCACGAAGATGGAGATATTGAAGAAAATAGAGTTCCAGACCAAGTTGATGGCAGAGGGGTCCAGCTTAATTGAGAAAGCGCTATCACTATTTGAGATGCAGGACCCTAACATGGAGCGCTTCATCAAGGTGTCTGCAGTTGTCCATGATGCAATCCAGTGCTACAATGTCATTTATGAGGAGAGGAGGAAGACCATCACCCAAAGTTCACTGGAGCACTTCTTTAGGAAGGTGGAAAAAAGTGTTGTTTCAACTACAGAGGACAAGCCTACGCCATCTCCACAAGTGCCTACACCATTGCCACAAGTGTCTATGTCAATGGTGCCACTTACGTAAGGTGCGAACTGCGCATTTTTTTTGCTTGTTGGACTTACGAACAAAATGGACTTACGAATAGCCTCTTGGACCATAACCCGTTCGTAAGTAGGGGACTTTCTGTAGTGGGGAAATAGTCCAAGAATTGTTGTAATTATGACTGTTTAATTGAAGAAAAATGCAATCATGCTAGGTCAGAAAAAGAAGTTGCCTCACTAAGTGCTATTTGTCTAGAGGATTTATAACTTAAAAGTAGAATCCTCTGCTTATTTATTCAGCAAAAAGTACCACTAAATTGCACCTGAATTACACTTCTATTTATTACTTTTCAATCAGTATCAATTTATAGCATTTTAAATGAAATATCAGGTTGGTATGTGGGAGTAATCCTAGACATTTTTCGGAGCACTCAGTCTGCTATGACCTTTAATTCATTAAGAAAGAAGACCTAATATATGTATTCGGCTTATTGTTCTTCACAGTTCTCTCCTTTGAGGCCTGTTCTATCTGTACAGCAGCTGGCCGGCTTTTGTTTGCGTTCATTGTAATAAGAAAAATGAAAGTCAAGGTTACCTGCTGCTCCTTCCTATGACGTTTATGCAGCGTAGGCAGTGTCTTTGTGGAAGGAAGTATGCTAGTTAGGTTGTTTCCATGGAAATTAAGACTGTGGCAACACTAAGAAGTAGATGTATCCCAGTTCTAACTGATCAAATTAGAACACCAACTGATGGAAGCTAACAAACATTTCCTTTTATCCAGTTGAGCTGAGGAAGTATTATAAATCACACAAGGCCACCTCTATAAACGATATTGATGTGCCATATTCTCCTCCTGTGTAATATGCAGAAACACTTCTGTTATGTCTAGATGTTGCACATTTCCCTGATGCTGGTAGCCTTTGATAGGGTCAGGGAAATGTACCTGAAATTAGGTTTGTACACTGCATTTAACCATAGCTTATTGAATAAACCATGGATGACTGGGTTTGCCCAATCTGCTAAATCAAAAGCAAACAAAACCACATTATGTCTTAGCAAGAAGTGTGAATCCAGCTGTGGCCATTATGGCAGAACTATAATAGGATTGACAGTATTATATACAATGAAAAAATGAAAAAGTACTGTATATAATATAGGGTTCTTGCATTGTACACAGATACACAGATATCTTTTGGAGAAATGTCCTATTTTCTCCTGCAAGATCTAACTGGGGACTCTAAACAAGAATACATCACATTATAACAATTTGTTATAAATTCTTCTTTTAAAATAGTAACTTGAAAAGCTGTCCTAATTTGTAAATATATATTCAACAGAAACCACTTTTGTACGTTTACAAAACTTTGCTGAGAAACTTGATTTCTTCCATTTGTCTGCTTAGCAATGTGTGGTCTGCATGTGTGCATTGTATAATTTGAACGAAATGGTTTGCACGTTTCCATAGTTACATAATACATTGAAGAAAGAAAAATCTCAATACTCAGATGAATGGTGTTTATTAATATTCATACAATAAAATCTGCCTACTTGCAATCAAATCTATTGAAATATAATTGACTGTTTAGGTAGCTTTAGCTGCTAATTCTAGTTCCTTTCTTAGATCATTGATTTGGATTCTGGGAGGCAGTGTGTGGGGGACATGAAATTTCAGTGGCAGTATGGAAGCGAGGAAGAATGACATATCTGTCTTACGGATTCATGCCCATTACAATGTTAAATTTCTGTACACAGTAAAGACTTTAAACTATTTGAAATGACTGTTCTGTGATCATATTACAATCTACTGCTACAAAGCAAGTATGTTCTAGAAATACAATACTGGAAATTCATTGATCACTGATCAATGACATCATTAAAAGCTGCGATTCTTTGAAACTGCAGAACTCACTTTCAGTATGTAGGTAGTCGTAGCAGCTGGAAAAATTCTGAGATTATTTCAGTGCTAGAATAACACAGAAAAACTTGAGTCAGAGACTGCTGGAAAGTTTAGAAACCTGTCTCTTTTCATGTTGTATTATGTCAGAAAGATTGTAGGTTTGAATATGCTGTCTGAAAGGGTCTCTAAAAGCAGCTTTGAATTTGGCATTGATTTGAGATACAGGAACCCAACTGTTCCCATTTATCTATGACACCACTATGTTCTCTGTAATGCATGCTAAATGGAAAAGAGTGCTCAAATTATGGAAAGCCCTCTTGCCATGTACAAATTTACAGGTGTTGGTTTATTTATGCTATTTATCCACTGCCTCAATTCTTATGGGCTCTAGGGGGGCTTACAGATATTAAAATAACAATAATAAATAGTACATGATTAAAACAACAGCCACAAGAATATAAAAAATGAGTTCTTAAAAATTTATTTTTTTTATTTATTCAGTGTGGATGCCACCTGACTCCAACTGACACTGGGCAGTTCACAGCAATAGAGTAACAAAAAGACAACAAAATACAAAAAATTAACCAAAACAAGTAAAAAAATAATCTATAAAATAATTACAAAACAGCAATTTCTGAATGAGTCAGAGGATACATCTTGACTCATTTTTATCTTCTGTATATTTGCAAAAATATATAAAAAGTATGATACATAAAGGTATGATACGTAAAATTGAAAGTACGATACATAAAATTGAAGGAAATTACAAAAGAAAACAAAGAAGGACGGAAATACCCATGTCGGTACAATTTAGCTACATTATGAGTTGTAGTTCTTTGGAAGTTCTCCTTCCACTGTATTATATTGGTAAGCCTGCTGGTATCTCAGAGGCAAAATAGGATGATTGGAAAAGTGCCTTTGGCTGAATATGAGGTTGGCTGTTTCAGTGATGTGGACTGATAGTGTTTGAGTTATTGTGGTTGTTTGACTCTGTGTTCCAGATCAGTACATAGGGAATGGTGTCTCCTCATGCCTGCGTCCTACTTGGGTTGTGTGCATATATATGTACACATAACAGTCTGGAACAGTGTTTCTCAACCTTGGCAACTTTAAGATGTTGGACTTCAACTCCCAGAATTCCCCAGCAAGCATGGGCAGGTTCCCTGCTTTTCATGGCTGGCTGGGGAATTCTGGGAGTTGAAGTCCACACATTTTAAAGCTGCCAAGGTTGAGAAACACTGGTCTGGAAGAATAGGCAGTGAAAGGTACAAATACTTCCTCATATTATTATAACATCCAGATATGTCCTATATTGCTTTATTCTTATATGTATTAATACCGTATATCAATGAATGGCCCTATAATTAATACCATATATCAATGAATGGCCCTATAAATCCCACCGATATGTCCTATATTGCTTTATTCTTATATGTATTAATACTGTATATCAATGAATGGCCCTATAAATCCCACTGTCAAGGAGTGGCATCTAAGTTGAAGTAATAATAAATTGAGGCCTGGACTAGATGACCTCTAAAGTAACTTCTAACTCCATGATTTTCTGAAATAAATGAATAAAAGGTACTTTGCTGCTGTAATAAATTTACCAAGAGGTAAGAATAACCTTTTCTTCCCTTTAAGTAAATAGGAAGTATTTTGCTCATGCATTACCATGGTGACTGTAGCAATATCTTCAGGAAAAATTATTCACTTCTAACTGGCCGACATTCATATTATGAAAGGGTGGAATACAATAGTTACTGATATTGGTCAGCATAACCACAGTTGCAGCTTCTTTGTATCCAATGAAGCCATAAATGTGGGTATTAAATTATGCCATCAGGTCATTTACAGACAAGTAAAATAAACATTTTTGAGCTATCTGAGCATTCCATTGTTTTCATAACACTAAAATGGGCTCTTTCAATACTGTACTGTGTGGATTCCCAACCTTGAAAGAATAGAGAGCCTTCCCCAATTTGGTGTCCTTCAGGTATTATCAACTAGAACTTTGAGCATCTCAGTTAGCAACCTTGGGGAGATATTGCAGTTCAATACATGTGAAGAATGCTGGGCGGGAAAGTTAGTTCTTGCATTATCAATGAAGGGCAACAAGATTATCATTCAGACCGTTTTCTAAATGAGGGACAGATGGAGACTGGTCCTCCTCCTCATCTGGGGCAAGGAGTCCCTTACATAGAGTGAACAAAAAATAGACATGCAAAAGGGTTTAAAGTTGGATCTATACATAGGATTTGCACTTGAAACACTGTAGTTGCTGGAATTCTGTCACTGTGGCTTTATACCTTTTCTACAATAAAAATCAGTTATCAGGAGTTCTTGCATTCTTGTGAACTTGCCTAATTGGTTGCAGTCCTGTTCTGCCAATTGAAGTCTAACACCAGGCTGAAGCATGTTGATCAAATCCAGAGATTTGGAATATCTAGTCCACAAGTTAAACTCTGTCCGCTAACCCAGTCCGTGAAGCTGGCATGATCTCAATTAAAAGCCTCCCTCCCCCGCCCCACATTCTTCCTTCTCTCCCATCATGAACACCAGATGTCACACTTGCAGGTCCTCTGGCTAGAATATCTGAAAGTGTAGCTCATCTCTGGCTGCTCTTAATCTTTTTCAAGGTCTCCCTTTTCATCCTATATGGAATATATCTATTTCCTACATGCAGGATAGACAGAGAAACTTCTATTTACTCCATGCAGAACAAGGCACAGTACAGGAACTCTTAGCTTCATCTTGCCTGGAATATCTTTTTCCATGCAGGCAGAGAAACTGTGTGTGTAAAGAGTGTCAAAACCACACTTCCAGTTATCATCTGACATATATGAAAATAATGTCTGCAAATTTAATGCACTGTTTAAAATAGTGAACTGATGCAAGAATAGTCTGAAATAAAAGCAATGTTGAAGAAGTGGAAAATTAAATAAAACAGAAATTAAGAGTTTTGTTTAACTCTTTCATCAGCTTGGAGCTTGTCTTTATATATTAGGATTTTTTCTTCCATATTTATCATTTTAGAATTGTTTATATTGAACAGGATTTATTGTTTGAATATCCATTTACTCAGCTGGAGAGATCTGACTAGAATTTTTCAGTGTCCTTTTTTATTCAACCAATCTAATTCCATTAGATCTCACCAGCAAACTTGGCTACCTTACTGCTTGTCTCTTTCAGATCATTTATGGACAGGTAAAATAAAGTATAATGAGATTTTCTGAGCCTGGGAATGAGACTGAACTTTTGTAAAGCATTTCAGCACAAGAACAGATTGACGTGTTGTTTGTATCTCTTAAACGGGTAGCCAGCTTCCCCTTAACTTGAGTTAGAAAGAGATCATTGGCATCACGGAGGACCTGCCTTAACATATTTACTGCTAAAATGGAGGCTAAAATACATACATATCCAGTTTCAAGATTATGTAACTTAACCCCTTTTTCCTTGCAATAAACCTGATTAAAAAGACTTTGTGAGAATCTATCTTTCTTGTTTATTGTTAGAGGGCTTGACATAAGGTCTTCAGGGAATCTCACATTTTGTAATGGGCAATCCTGATTCATTTTCTTCTTGCCACATGGAAAAAAAAAAACCCTGTAAAGTTAGCTGAGACAATTGCTTAGCAGAAGCAATACAAAAACTAGTCCTGAATCTGAACAGCGGACTCCCCATGGGATTTCCCAGCAGGTGCCCCTTCAGATGTTGATGGAGTTTATTTTAGACAAGCCTCCTGCAAAACCTTCCAACAGCAAGGGGCACCCAGGGGCAATCTTCCTCTCTTCTGGCACATCTAATACCCCCAAATTCCCACCTCTAATGGTGAGCTTTTCACAGTTTTTCCTTATGTCATTAGAAACCAGCATACAGATACATGGAGAGGATAACACAGGTATGTCAGTAACTTTAAACAATACTAAAGGGATGAATGTCCTGCCGAAGGACTTGTTCCAAGCTAGCAATCTACAGCAGATTCCTTAAGGGTATAGTTTGTTTAAAAAATACAGCATATATTTAAAGAATCCAACTCTTACCTGTCCCATGGCAAATGTGCTCACTGTATCAGGCTTTGCATCTGCTTTTGGGCTAATCCCATGCTTATTCCCCAAACTAATTTCCCCCCTCCATTTTATTCCCACCCCTACTACCTGATTAAAGCATATAAAGATATGGTAGAAGATCAACAATTTCATGTTCATTGTTTTAGGAATTTTCTGCACAATATTTTTTCCACAAGCCATGAAACAGTTATAAGAATGGAAACAAAGAGGAGATTAAAACTGCACGTACCCCTTAAAAGCCTTGAGTGTGAACATAGACCTCATCATTGGTAAAATATTACTGTTTTTAATGTGACATAAAGGGAAATGTATTAACTACAATTAAGATGTAAATAAAATGGAATCATGTTTCATGTTTGTCTTGGGCCCATTTTTGAATATGGCCCCTAGCATGTCGCCAAAAGGTCAAGGGCAGCCTATGGCTGGAAACCATAGACATTTGCTTTGTTCTCTCTACAGGAGAAGTGAGTAAGTTCCTCAGTAGCCAGCTGACAAATTTTCACTGGGATGCTGCAAACTGCCGATAAGTATAAATGGTGTTAACATTAGTAATTAGTAATGAAACTAAGTGCATTAGGTCTTGAAGATAACAGACATCAAGCTGTCATTCAAAATATTTCAGGAGAGAAACCCACAAGAAGTTGCTTTCCATCCAGAGGAGAGGGGGAATAGCCTAGAGAATAATTTATCAGCTCATTAAACACAGCTGCACGCATACTTTGTGCAGTATTAAAGCAATTCACTTTGCAATTAACCAAGTTATGATAAGGCTTTTTGCTATAATGTTTCCCACATGGATTTATGTGTCTTCTGTCTTGCTTCTGATGGTTTCATGACATACATATGTTCAGACATATTCACTCAGACAATGATTTGTTGCCTTTGGTCTGACACCAATTAATATATTGTAGTTCACAAGGTACTGCCAAACTGACATGTAAACCAAATCACAGCTTTAGTAATTGTTTATCTGAATTTGGAAACAATTGAAACCACTATTCCCAGTTACAGTTCCTATTCCACTTTAAGAAGCTCATGGGAATGGGGATTAGGGCTACCATATCTGGGCTGCAAAAATCCAAATGACCAGCAGAATATGAGAACTCTAGCATTAGAGTTGTCTGTTTCTTTTTGCTACCATCTTGTGTGTCAGGATTTTGCAGCTTAGGTCTGGTAGCCTTATGCAGATGGAAATAAAGGGGCAGAAGAGAGGAGAGGAGAAAATAAGATACGAGCAACAGAGAGCAGAGAAAAGAAGGAGCTGCAGAGAGTGAGAGTGGATTTAGCAGTGAGCCCCAGAGAAAATGCTGGCCGTCAAATGAAGGAACAGACCAAAGTAGAAAAAGATGAGATTCTGGGAAAGCAAAAATCAGGGGAAAATAGAAGAGGGTAGACAGGGTCAGGAAAAAGCTGGGAAGAAGAGCTACTGAGCCCTGCAGTCAGGGCATTTCTTAATTCCCTGAAGGAAAGCCAGGACTGAGCTGCCAAGTGTCCTAATTTATAAAAGGCCCTAGGAGGCAGTTTTGGAGACAACCTGCTTTGGCCTGAGGGTTTCCCTCCCCTCCCTTGCCTGTGGGCCTCAGCTGATACAACCAAGGACAGTCTAACTTCATCAATGTGGACAATCCCAGGAAAGAAATGTAGCTGCTTTAAGGTGTTGTTGCCTGGCCCATAGACATGCCACACATGCTCTGATTCACATTTCACCCATCAAGTCCAGATCTCTGTCCTGCCTTGGTATTGTGATTGACTGGTAGTTCCTGTAGAGCACAAATTTATTGTTTCCTGTATCTCACTGGAACATGAAAAGACTCATGTTTGTTTGTTTGTTTGTTTGTTTGTTTATTAAATTTGTATGCCACCCATCTCCCCCAGTGGGCATTAGAGAATCCCATGGAAATCAGGGTGTGATCTGACCATGACAAAACATGACACCAAAAGCTCCCCCAAGTTCAGATCACATGGCCACTTCTCCAACAGGAACACCAACCACAGTGGACTGTGACCACTGTTCCATTCTGGGCTCTGGTTGACCTGGGATAGGCCCATGGTGGCCATGAACCCCGGAGCCACCTCAGACTCCATTCCTAGGGAAGGCATATTGAAGTACTCCAGAACCATAAGTCTGGGGAACTCCACTGCCAACCCAGAAATGGAGTCAAGGAGCTCAGGCAGGGAGGTTGCTATGCAGCAGGGAGGCTGGTACAACAGCAACAGTCCCAACTGATCCCTTGAGCCCAGCTTAATGAACAGGGTCTCACATCTGGAAACCTGTGGTGCAGTGCCCCTGAAAGCTGTAAAGGATTCCTGGATGACAATTGCCACTCCCCCACCCCTTCCCTAGAGTCTCAGCTGACGCCACTCTCAAAACCCAGCTGGGCACATTTCTGAAAGGGCAACCCCTCTCTTTCAGACCCAGCCAGGTCTTGGTAATAAATGCCTGGTCAGCCGTCTCATCAATGATTAAATCATGAATGAGGGAGGCCTTATTCCAGACTGACCTGGCATTCAGTAGCAGCAGCTGGAGGCCAGGGCTGCTGAAGGACAGCTGACAGGGCATCGGGGCTGCGATCAAGGAGCTGGAATGCAGAACAGCTATGAGACAATGGTTCCATGTTTCCTGTGGGCGGCCTGCTCCCTGTCTCCCACCATATCTCCCCATGCCTAACACCACCATGATACTATGGCCTGCCTCTACCCCCGCCAAAGATAGCCCCATCCCCAAAACCAAGCCCCCCAAGACCTGGGACCAGGAACCTTCCAGTGCCCTCCTCAGCCATCCATGGGAGGGGAAGTCAGGCACCCCGAGGCACTTTAGCTTCACCAGCTCTTAGTGCCAACAGGATACCCAGCCACCACCTCCACACACACTACAAAACACACATGCATTGCAACACATTCAAACAAACAAACACAGAGAGGCTCCCTCCCCTGCTTACCTGCTGGAAGAGGGATCCCCACATTCACCGACCATCAATTCCATCCCTGCCTCTCCCAGAGGAAGAAATAGTCCATTCACAAGACACTTAAAACAGATGGAGCCACACTGTTTCTTCCTTCCTGCCTTCTCGGGAAGGCAGGCAAAGGTGGCCTTCATGGGAGAAGGGGGTCCACAGTAGCTTGCCAGCTTACTGTCGCCCCCCCCCCCCATGCTCGGCAACTGCCCACACCTCCAAAGACCCAGCATTCCCCAAAAGAAGAAAGTCAGTAACGCAGAAGGAAGCAGGCCATGGCAAAGGTGTCCAGCAGCAGAGTCCCCAGCAAAAACACCAACAGAAGTTCCAGCAGCAAGAATGTCTGGCAGCAGCATCCCACAGCAGCCCGCCTCTTAGCCCACCCTTGGTGTCCAGCAGCAGTTCAGTCCTCAGCAACAGCTGGTCCTCCAAAAGCCAGTCCAAAGTCGGCCGCCAGTCCAAAAGACCACTGCCCAACTGCAGCAGGACAGTGCTCTGTGACCAGCCAAAAGTGGCTTGGCAGGTGTATCCAGCAAAATGCTGGAAAACACCGCTAACGTGGCAAAACGACAAGTGCAGCAAGCTGCCGAACGAAGCAAAACGAGCATTTTGTCAATAATGTAAATTCAGATTTAACAGATAGCCCTTCTACCCAGTTGGTCTGTTAAATGAGGTTTTATTGCGCTGGCTAATTTTTCGAAAAAGGACTATTAAACTATCAGTCTGGGAGCATCATCAACAATTCATTGATTATAAGAGACCGCTATGGATTTGTCAAGAATAAGTTATGCCAGATCAACTGATCTTTCTTGTTTAATACTTTTTGTTCTGGTAGATCATGGGAATAATAGTCCCATCAAAATAATCTCAAATTCAGTAAAGATTTCAAGCAGCTATCATTACTAATGAGCCAGTTTGGTCTAGTGGTTAAGGCTCCAGGCTAGAAAGCAGGAGACTGTGAGTTTTAGTCCTGTCTTAGGCATGAAAGCCGGCTGGGTGACTTTGGGCCATTCTCTCTCTTTCAGCCCATGATGTCAGGCTCGGGTGACAAGCTGGTTGGTCAGTTCCTGTTGCAACCAATGGATCAACAATTGGTTGATCTGAGAAAAAAAAAAATGCGGACCCTGCACTTGCAAGAAAAACACTAGGAAGAACAATTCATTACTAATAAGTTGTTGACATGTAGGTTGGATGTTATATTGTTAATTAAGTCAATCTGCTATTTAAGACAACTATACTTAATATATTCTTGTTAATGGATCTATTTCACTGGATGAAGGACTCAAGTGGATTAGTAGAAGGTCCTGTGCTTGTCAGCATGCTTATAAATTACCTGGATGAAGATGTAAAAGACTTGTTTGTTAAATAGAATCAAAATATGATAGGCTGGAAAAAATGGGTTCAAAACAACAAGATAAAACTCAAGAAAGATAAATGTAGAAGTCTTGCATTTGCACACAAGAAATCAAAGAGACAAAAAGGTTGGAAGAGAATTGGCTTGGGAAAAGAGCATTGAAAAGAATTTAATTGTCTTGCTAGAGAAAGCCAGTGGTGCAATGTGGCAGTTAGAAAAGCTATTACAGGCCGTATTATTAGGCCGTATTACAAAAGCATCATATTCAGAAAGTAATAGTTCTCCAGTAACCTCATTACTCTACATTTGGAGTACTCTATTGAATTCTAGGTATCACATTTTAAAGACTTTGGCAAACTGGAGTGCATCCTAGAGATACCAGGCTGTGAGGGGCCTGGAAATGAAATGGTCCGATAAGCAAATGAAACAGCCAGGTACATTTAGAATGGAGAAAAAAAAAATTCAAAGGAAGCTTGACACCTTTCTCCGGATATATGAAAAGCAGTCAGGCATGAGATGGAACAGAGCTTTTTGGTGTATTAGAAAGCAAGAGTGGAACCTAACTGTTGGAAAGTACTAGCAAGCAGATTTCATCTAAATATTAGTGGAAACCTCTTAAAAAACTGTTTGGCAATAAAACAGATTGCCTTGCAAAGGGGTGGGATTGTCATCTGCCAGACAGTCACATGTACTTAATAATGTAGCAGTGTCCTGCATGACAGATTGATCTCCAAAATCTTTTCCCAATTCTGTGATTTCATGATTCTAAACAATTCTTATATTTATTCCATCTCCATCTTCTTTTGACTTCTTTGTTCTTCTTTGTACTGATTGATTGGGACTTCTTTGCATCAGAAACCTGTTTTCTTGTGCTGTGAAAAGGACCATACATGCTCATGATACAATTCTAGCAGACAACATTTATCACAGAAAGAAGTAGCCAGGCTTGTTTTGCTATTTAGAAATGCATCAGTTGTTTTAGGCTTTTTATTCTAGTTATTCTGGATCATAAACACAATGCTAGAGACATAAAGTCAAAGGAGTGACAGGAAATGCCCTCTTTAAAAAATATAATTAAAGAAGCTGTATTTATGCAAAAAAGCCTTGATGACAGAAGCTGGGATCAGCAAATTCATTCAATACATCAAATGAGCAAATAGTTTTCTAAACAGAATATTCTTCAGTATTTTCTATGTGCCACCAAAGAGTTTTCAGCTGGAGAAAGCCCCTTTTTTGTTCTTCAGCAAAGAACATATTAAACTTTCTGCTTCTTCCCTCCCTGCTGTTACCAACATCATTTCTGCTCCAATGATGCAGTGATATATGTGTAATTTTTCTTCCTTGGGAAAAAAAAATCCTGCTTCTGTTATTAAATGAAACAGGACTATGACAGATGGAGCATCCTGATGCTAATAAAGCCAGCACTTTTTACTCCAGCTCACTTGGTGGTTCCTGAGATGTGAACAGATCCATATTTGTGCAATGCAAAGCATGACCCACTTGATTTTTCTTTAAACAATTTCACAGTGAAGATTGTGAAAAATAGTAGCAAGGCACTTATGAGGAAAGGATTTTTTTGTTGAAGAGAGTTGACAACATCAATTACAAGGTCAAACTTGAATATATGACCTTTAAGTTCATCAGTTATAGGATGTTGGAAGTGGAAGGTTAAGATATATTTTTTGACTCCAAAACAAACTTGGAATAAGTATCACTTTTGTACAAATAAACCAGAACTTTGCTACATAGCAATGAAATACACATTTCAGACAAAAGGGTTACCTGACTAGCAGTATGAAGGAACCAAGAAAGTCTGGGAGGAGGAGGAGGAGGAGGAGGAGGAACCATCAACATCAATAAGAAATGTTCTGTTCTGTTAAGTGAGGGAAGCTCTCTTGATAAAGAAATGTGAGGAACAGACTCTGCAGTATGAGGGAACTGGCATGGAAGATGTGAGACTTACTTATTAAAAGCAACTTTTTAAAAACAAACAAACAAATAAACTGCAACAAATAAGAAATTTCCAATCAGCCATCTGCTGAATACTCAGAGATTTCAGGGGAGTCTGAGGGAGCTGGAGATGAAAGAAAAGGAGGTGCAAAAAGATACTAAGAATATCTAGATAGACCTGAAAAGACAAGAGGCTCACCATGAAGAGGAAGTAATCCAGTTTAAGGTTCAACTGAAAAAATGTTTACTCTTTAAGGACTTTACCTCATATATGCCTGGGAATGTTCTCTAGATCTTTCTGTCAATTTTTGAAAGAGCTGGCAGAAGATGGAATCTATCAGAACAGGACTTCATGAAATTCATTCCAAATTTGATTAAATGAGATGTGGCAGAAATTTTGAATGATCTTTCTGGAGCATAAGCTACTTCCTGTACTGTCATTAAACAAAGTATATGCAAAGAGTTTAAAATAGGATCTGATTTTTTTTCCAGGAAAAAGCATAGCTCTTTGCATTCTGGAACAGGAACATGTTATGTAGAATTGTACATAGGATCTATAGGATCCTATGGGATCCTATAAATAATAATTTAATAATTTAATAAATAATTTAATAAATAGATTTAATAAATAGGATTTATTAAATAAATGATTAGATGACACTAAGTTAGATATCCTAGAAAAGATAGTAAATATGATCAGATCAATTATGTATGGGTTAAAGATAAAAATAAAAGACAGGGATCAAATAAAGTTATGAAAACAGTTCAGGTAGTGAATGAATTGGAAATGAATAGAGATGAGCCAACTTTCAGATTAGGCAGATCTGAGGAAAATAACAAGTCCATTGACAGACTTATGCAGAAAGAGGGAAAATGTTTTGCTTTAGAAAGCTGGTAAATCTACAGATCTTTTGAAAGAAAAGAGATATGGAGGTGTCAGAAATCTGGCAAAATAGACACATAAAGGCTGGTAGTTATTTTAGGAGAACAGAAGCGGATAGAAAATCAGAGCCACAAAAAGAGGTAACCCTTCCCAAATTAAAACTTAAAGGTACTAATTTGGATTCTTACTAATTGTGATAAGGTAAATGACAAGTGAAGAGAATCTGTGATTGGTGATATCCAAAATCGTTTTGGAAATGGCAGACAGAGATGCATTATTGTTATAATTTCAGAACTGGTTTACTGAGTAATCATGGTAGAAATGTTAGGAAGGAAAGATCCTTTTAAATTAGCAGTGGTAAGATTGTCTGTGGAGCGGTGGGAAGAAAGAAGGTTGGAATATCAATTTATACTCTTTATTGGAGGAAGGGACATCACAGTTAGATTCCCTCATCAGGAGACAAAGACAACAAGAAATCAATTTGGGAAACTGTCTATTTGTCATTGTATTCTTGATGCTCACTCAGAAATAACAGTTATAGCTGGAGAAAAAGTATATTTTAGGGAAGAGGCAGCTGGAGAAGAAAAACCAATAATCATAGAAGAAGCTGAGGGTGATATTGTGATTAAGAAAGCACTGATTGTGGATAGGACATCTGGGGAAGTAGATCTAATAACAGAAGAGTCTGCAGAAGCAATTAGAGACGATATGGTAGAAAAACAAGTGGCTAGCAAAGAAGCCACAGGAGAAAAAATGACAAATCTGGAGAAATTGGAACTGGAGACATGAAAGCATGTAATCTGCACTGTTGAAAAGCATGCAAACACATCAGTAGAACATTCAGTAACAGAGCTTTGAGTAAAAGCTTCATCTGAGATAGTAGAGGAAAAACAGTTGATGTCTGCTGCTGAAGATGTACAATCCCAGGCAATGTAGAAATAAAGAAGATGATCTTGACAGAAATATGCAGGAACCGTTACTAGGCAAAAGGGGCTAGTAAAAGAGACTTAAAAGCATTTTTTAAGTCCACAACAAGATAGCATTTGGAAGTGGTCAGGCAGTTGCCTCCCTAATTTACTGAGGTGGAAGAAGGAGGGGAGGAGGTACAGCACAATCAGACTTGGTAGATTCTGTTATTATAGCCAATTTCAATATAAGTGGTTTTAGCCTTCCTGTGGAGTTGATTTCATGGTATGATCTACCTAGTGGGGCTGACAGGCAAAGAAGGTGGAACAGGCAGCCAGTCAATTGGTCCAAAGTCAATATCCCTGCTTCCATCCAATACTTCCATATCACCATCTTTTTCCCAATTTTTAATGTCAGCCAGAGCTGTTGCTGAGAAAATGGAGACTTACAGAAGAACAGGTAGTTGGCCTAAAAGAGAAGGAAGGATTTAAGAATTCCTGACTTCAAGAGAAGTATAAGGTTCAACTCCAGATAAGATTAATTCTTCAGGGCATGCCAAGCAATCACATGAAATAGAAAAGCTGAAAAGATGAGAAATAAGGATTGGGAGAGAATGAAGGATCAGAAGAGAATGACCATGCTGAAGCTAATTAAAAAAATGTTTCAATAGCTGAAGAAAAAGAGAATAAAGGAGATGAAATTGCAGATTCAGAAGCAATCTTGGTTGTACTGGAATTGGCAAAAGTAATATATCAAAGGCAGGTTGTTAAAGAAGCTCAGCTCCTTGCTGCTCAGATCAGTGTGAAATTAGAAGAGTAATGGCATCAAATCTAAAAACTACATCAAAGCTTATAGAAAAGTTCCAGTCCTGTCTGGCTCTTCAGTAAATTATTTAGATGCCCATAACACTTGCTTGCCAAAGCTTACTACCAGCTCTGGTTGCCTCAGCACTGGAATCATCAATGTGATGAAACCCAGCTGCAGTTTAATAAATGAATGGAAGTCCTTGATAAAGAATAGTTATGGTGACTGAGTTACAAAAGCTTAAGAGAGTGATGAGCTGTGGATGAGATGGAAATGGAGGAACTCAAGACATTGCTTCCTGAAATTACAATAAAGATGGAGGACTAAAACAAAAATTCAAAATTGTGAGGGTGAATTGGCTCTAAAAGCAACCCTGGAGAATCCATAATCTTTGAGCTTTTCATGAGATAGTAAAAGAGTATAACTTCAATCTCAGCTGAGTAAGCAGCTCAGCTGATGGGGTCACAGAAATCACCCATCTTGTTAGACCAAAAAGAAACCGAGAGGAAGAAATTCAACAGGGAGAAAATGAATCTGGGAAATCTAAACCATAATGATAGCTGTGAAAAATAATAAGACAGCTATCACTTTGCCAACATGGGTAGAGTGACCTTATTCTAGGAGGGACAAGTTTATATTATTTAAGGAGTTCCAGATATTGCTGAATTGCAATTCCCAGTATCCTTCGCAATTGCTCATGAAAGTTGGAGGTGTTGGGAGTTGTACTTAGTAGCTTTTGGAAACCAGAGGTTCCTCCTTAACCCTGTGCAAGTAGGGATATGCGGATCCATTAAATTGCATTCTGTTTTACAATCTGCTTTTGAGTCACTTTTCCCCTTAAAAAGGAAAGACTGTGCTTTTCGGAAGATGGTTGAGGGAAGATGTGAATTGGCTTTTTCTTTTCTTTTCTTTTCTTTTCTTTTCTTTTCTTTTCTTTTCTTTTCTTTTCTCTCTTCTTTTCTTTTCTTTTTAGTTATTAAGACTATTTTGTATGCTTCCAGCACCACAGAGCTCCTTGATGATAAAACTGCCTCTGCTGATCCCTGTATGACTACACAAACCAAGTTCTTTGTAGGTTGGAGTTCGTAACCAGCAAGGGCAATGGCCATAGTTGTGGAATTCTGGGAATTGTAGTTCCACTACATTTAAAGGATATCAATTTGGGAAAGAGTGGTCTATGTCATATGCTTAGTTTTGTTTACCTTACCTGGAATACCAGGTACTATGATGGGCACTGCTGTTGAAGAGGAATACCAACACATTTTTTTTTAGATTTTTTATCCCACCTTTATTATTATTTTTTTATAAATAACCCAAGGTGGCAAACATACCTAATGTTGTTGTTGTTTAGTCGTTAAGTCGTGTCCGACTCTTCGTGACCCCATGAACCATATTGCGCCAGGCCTTCCTGTCCTTCACTGCCTCCCTGAGTTTGCTCAGTTTCATGCTCATTGCTTCAGTGATGCTATCTAACCATCTCATCCTCTGTCGTCCTCTTCTCCTTTTGCCTTCAATCTTTCCCAGCATCAGGGTTACCTAATACCTATACCTAATTTTTAATTGTGAGCTGCCCAGAGTCATTCTCTGGGGGAGATGGGCGGCACATTAAATAAATAAATAAATAAATAAATAAATAAATAAATAAATAAATACTTCCTCCTCCTCCTCCTATTTTCTCCACAACAACCACCCTGTGAGGTGAGTTGGGCTGAGAGAGAGAGAAAGTGGCCCAAAGCCCCCCAGCTGGCAGGACTAGAACTCACAAAGCAAATTGGCTCTCTCATTTGGAAAGTGTTAGGTTAGAGAGGGAAGGCAGCAGAAAATTAAATCACATCATGTAGTCATCAAGCAAAGAACACCATGTCTCTTCAGTTCATGCTTCAGTGTACAGGGAAATGGTTAAATAACCACACATATTATGAAAATGACAGTCCTCTGTGTTCGAAAAAGGGCTATGTCTGTGCTGAATGTTTTTGCTTGCTTCACATAGACAGCAAATTGTACAATTTTAACTCTTGCTGAGAAGTCAATGTTCTCTTGGGCTGCTAGAAAATAACTCAGCAACCCATATTTTGGCTTCACTCCATTTCTGAAAATGACACCTCAGAAGATTTACTATCTCCCTAAAACAGAGGTGCACAAATTAAGAATCAGGCTTTGTGTCACCCGCAAAAGCCTTGGCTCTAGTGGTGAGATATCTATCAAAAGTGGTTAGTAAACTTTTAATGTTACAGAAAGGGAAAATTATTGAAGACATGGCTGGATGAAAAGCCAGTAAAAACAGAATAAAAACAGCCCATAAAAAGACTAATCTTGGAGGGATTTAATCCATCAGGGAGGCAAGTTGGGGACAGACCACAGAGGGATGATATTACTGTACACTACCCCAAACAAAGTGGGGGGAAGAACCCCCCTGTGACTCTCAGCCACAAAACAAAGAGAGGTGCAGCTCTCAGCTGCAGAAGGATTATTTGTCTCTGCACTAACCCATGGTTTGTTTCAATCACAATTTGTTGAATATTCCCAAAATAAGTCAGTCTTAAAGACAAGCCAAGTAATCACAGATTCATTTGGCCGGTACTTGGCTTTCTCCCCACTTCTAAAGTTGCTTTTCTCTACATCTTGAATAGCTCATTCTAAGCTATAGCATATGAACTCAGCTTTCTCTTAGAGAGGGGGAATTCCTTTCCATATCTATGCCCCAGAGGATGGGTGACATGGGAAAGTAATATTGCCATATTAATTTGTTTATTTAAATAATTGACTTTCTACTCATATATTTTCAGGGCAGTTTACTATTAAAACAATAAAATACAAAATAATAAATATGTAGTGAAATAACATGTCCAACAATTACATTTTTAAAAAAAATTGAAATGAAAGAGTTAGGATTTTTAAAAAATATTTCTGGTATACAGTAAGAAAGAAGCTGATGTTGATTATCTGTGTTTTATCCAATGTATATGATTAGGTTGTTTTCTTTCTTACATCAGCAAGAACTATGGTGCAGCTTTCATTGAATTTGCTCTTCGGTATATTTAAAATTTATTTCAAGCTGGGCATATTTTTATAAAGAAATTTCTAAAATGCATTTTGCTCGCTAGCAGCTGGTCATTTTTTAAAAAACCAAGGAGCACAATATGGGCTTGTCAAGCCTTTAATCTGTGAATTGTCATTGTTTCGCTTGTTGAAATAATGCATTTTGTTTTTACAGTGTTTTGGTCAAGTTGATAGAATGTGACAGACTGTTGATCCTCACCCAGCTCCAGCAACCTGAAATATTACAAGTAATATCATTGCAAACAAGAGAAAATAAAATAGCATACAGTAAGAATGTGATTTTGGCAGAAGAATGATATGAAATCTGCCTGTGGAGTAGAACATTATTTCCAAAAACAGTCTTCACCCTTATTGTTTGGGATGGTTGATCACGAATCCCTTTGGGGCAGCAGAGAAAGAAGGTGGGGGGAGAGAACACAGAGGTCAATGAAAATTCATCCTGAAGACACGGCTAATTACTCAGAGGTTGATTTTGGCCTTAACTGACTTTTCTCATGTCAGAATCACTGAAGACGGACAGAATAGAGTTCCTGTTACTGATTGCTTTTGGGATAAAGGGATGGCAGTAGAATGTCATTCCTTGTCCTTGCAGCCTGTTTGAGAGACCTTAAGAGAACTTTCAGAGGGCAAAGATGATTTGATAATATCGTCAGTGCTGTTGAAATACATCCTTCTCCTAGGATGAGCTCTGAAAAAGCTGGTTGTTGGTAGATGTGGTTAAAGTTGAACCAGTAAAAACCAGCTGTATTGAATACTTATTGATGAATGATCTTGGTATCATCAACATGCATACTCTCTGATCTTTGGAACAGTTATTAAAATAATCAGATTGTAGTGGTTGCAAATGTGACTCAGGTTAAACCAATAAAAACACAGAGTTATTAGATATCTATTTATGACCTCACTAGCATATTCATGCCTTAAGTTCCAGAATTTATTTATCACATCTGATTAATTGATCACATCCTTCTAGTCTTCCTCAGAATTCAGATCATATCAGTTATTCCATATGAACTTTAGCAATAATTTTGTGAGGCCGATTGGACTGAGAAACCCTGGCTGTGTAATGATATAACATGCTAAATCCTAAATCCAGATTAATGGAATATCATTTCTTCCTTCATATAATATTATATACCCAAGCAATAAACCACATTATGGCTTAATAGATGGCCCAATTCACACAAGTATTAATCAGTTATACTTCACAACCTATATTTGACAGTCTAAAGCAGGGGCAGAGTACTTTTCTCGAATCAGGAAATGCATACTTTTTTTTTTCTGTCCTCCCAGGGCCAGAAGGCTGTAGCAATATGCTGTGTCACCTCAAGAAAAGGGTTTGAAATTGCTGACTTTTTTTTCTTTTTGCCAAAGGCTTTCTGAACATATGTAAGGCTTAATTCCTTCCCCCAGATATTATTAAAAATGACTATTTTGCCTCTGAATTTTGGTAGTGTAATCTTGTGTGGAGTGGGGCTGTGGGAGCACTATTTTAAAAAGTGGCCGTATCTTGCAGTAAAGAGGTCAGTGGTTTTGCCATCCCCCCATCCACCTTCACAGGAGCCACTGAGATATGGCAAAGGGCTCTGAATTCTCTCCATTACTATGAAGTCCCTGTAGGATTCCCTTGGTGGCCCCTGGAGCAGGACTGAGGGCTAATTGCAGGTTGACTTGTTCAGTTTATAACTTCATTTACTTAACTGTAGATGAATTAGGGTGTAATGATCTGCCACCCGCTGATCCCAAATCCAGTAACTTTCCTTGCAACCAGTATTGATTCAAAAGAAAGTTCATTTATTGAGAACAAGTGTACAGTTCCAAAGCATTGCTAAGACTGAGCCTGTGCACGCCAAAAGTTGTTTTTCTTACTTTTCCCTCCTTCACCCCCCTTACCTCCTGGTCTCCTGATTCCCTTGCTGGTACGACCTTGAGCATGCCAGCGCCTGTGATAAGGAGCCATCTGCTTCTAACGGTTTCCCATTCCTTCCCCCCCCCCACCTTTTACAATGGCAGAACCGCAGCATGTAAAAAGCAATTGCTAAACTAGCCAACATAACAATCTACTATTAAATCTTGTGAGGATTCTGACAGAGGGCTTTATTTGGACTGGAACTACATACAGGAGGAGATATCTACATTTTCCTCACTTTAAAAAAAAAATCATCCTCCCCATTCAGGCATAGGATTTTAATAGAGTTTTTTTAAACAACAAAACTGCAATTTTGTTTTTAAAGCAGCTAAGCAAAAATACTAAACTTATCACATTTTACAGATAAGAAACTGGAACAGGTCAACACACAACTGTATATTGTTTAGTTTAGCTTCCATGAACTTAATAAAGAAAGAAATGTGTCAAAAATTTGTCTTGTACAGACTGGGGTCCAAAGTCTGCTGCTTGAATGAATGGAAGTAAGTAGCTGAGATTCAACATTCGGAGAATTTTTTAGTATTGGGAGCTAAGTTTGTGTGGTCATGAAATTTACATTACAAAGGTCAGTTCTCTGTTTAAAGGACAAGCCATCCCACGTCTGTTTAAAGATAAAGAACTCTATGGAGCAAGTGTGGGGGACTTGAAGACTATATACTTTTACCCTATTTGTTGAGCTCCTGAGCAGCAATTATTGGCTTTAAAAAACATTCATGCAACTTCAGGCAAGTTGCTTGCATCACAGGAAGTTACAATTAAACTATACATGACGTGGGAGACAAGACTGGATTTCCAGGAGACTCCATATTGGATTAGAACAGTGGCACTCTGGGACTGACCCATTACCTGAAACATTTTTAAGATGTAAATTGCTCATACATGCATGCTTGCACACATACACAGATATCTGTTGTTAGTCTCACTAGGACACTAGTGTTCAGGAACTGACAGTATACAATAAGATACTGGCCTTGAGGAGACTTATCAATTTATTTCCTCTCCCTGGGCTCAGATTAACTAACAGTGCAGTCATTTCCTTCCTTCTCTTGTTCAGTTTTAGCATAAGTACAGGATTCTGGATGTAGGCCTTTTAATCAGTAATTGTTCATAGAAAAAGGTAAAATTGTGCCAATAATTGTTTAGATAAAAAGGTAAGGTTTCCTTCAAGTCAGGTGTGACTTGGGTGATTTCATGGACTTGTCAATGTAGTTTTCTTGGCAGCAATGCAGAATGCTTTGTCACTGCCTTTTTTCTGGCATGCTTTTTGTCAGCCCCACTAGGGAGAACAGATGAGGAAATCAACTCCACAGACAGGCTAAAACTACTTTTATTGAGATTGGCTATAATAACAGAATCTTGCAAGTCTGATTGTGTACCTCCTCCTCCTTCTTATACTGTAGTGAATTAGGGGGGTATTTGTGTGAGCCACTCCCAAAGTTATTTGGACGTTCTGGATTTAAAAAATGTTCTACTCCTTGTTGATGAAGGTTGCACATCTCAGTCAAGGTTGTCTTCCTTACTCCCTACAATTTTTTAATTTACTAATTTAACCTACAACCTTAATATTCCCTCATCCCAGCCCAGGCCTGCTTAGCAACTGAGCTCAGACAAGGTTGGCTAGTGCTGCCCTTAAATCTGTGCAAATAGTGGAAGAAGAGGAAATCATAAATTGGTGAGCTACTTCAGACATCATTCCATTTCTACATTTTAAAGGAGAGGAGATAACATGAAAGACGTGGGCCTCAAATGGCCTTCAGCCTACTTGCAAAACTCCTCTATAAAGGTCAGGGTTTTAATAAGAAATCATCTCCTTTCTGTCTGCAATCTGCTTTTTGGGAAAGAAAGAAGAATGTCTAAAAATGAAAGAGAGAGAGAAAAAGGGATATCAGAAAAAGAGGGTATCTAAAGAGGGAATAGCTGTTCACACATTTTTGGCTCTAACACCAAATCATACAGATAGTCTCTATGGGTATGTAGCCCATGATGGGGAGAGGTGGGGGAAGACTGGCCACCTCTCTTTGAGAAAGAGATGAAGGCCTAGAATGATGTTTTTGTTTCACACAATAGTTGTTTTGACAACTGATACACCATATAAATAATGGCAGAAGGATATACAGTGGTACCTCGGGATACGAACTTAATCCGTTCCGTGACTCTGGGCGTATCCCGAGTTGGTCATAACCTGAAGGAAATTTCCCCATAGGGTTCAATGTAAATCCGGTTAATCCATTCTGCCCTCCGAATTTGGTCGCACCCCGAAGCAAATTTTCCCATAAGGTTCAATGTAATTACCGTTAATCCGTTCTGGCGTCCGCAGACCACGCGTCGGGGCGGGAAAACGGCCGGGCGCGGCGCGGCGCGGCAGGAAAACGGCCGGGCGAGGCACGGCACAGCAACGGCCGGGCGTGGCGCGAAAACGGCCAGGCATGGCGCGGTGCGAAAATGGCTGGGCGCCGCGCGGCAGAAAAATGGCCGTGGACCACGTGTCAGGGGCGGAAAAATGGCTGTGGACCACGTGTCAGGGGCAGAAAAATGGCCGTGGACCACGTGTCAGGGTGGAAAAATGACCGTACCCTGAGGCGGAGTTCGCACATCGAGGTAAATTTTTGTGGCCGGAGCTGGTCGTAACCCAAAAAGTTCGTTAGTAGAGGCGTTCGTATCCCGAGGTACCACTGTATCTAAATTTGTGTGGTGGGGAAAAAACCACGAGTTAAATATAAGGTGTTACAAGATGCAAAGGATAGAGTAGGACTGGGTCTTCCTGATCTGAAATTGTATTTTGCAGCTTGAGTGGGTGTTGCTGAGAAATAGAAAGCTCTTGGAGTTAGAAGGACATGACCTGAGATTTGGGTGGCATGGATATTTGTGGTACGGCAAAGTCAAGGTTAATGTGGATTTTAAAGATCATTTTGTTAGACATACCATATTGAGAATATGGAATAGTTACAAATCTGGGTTGTGCCTGAAAAGACCTTTGTGGCTTTGAGCACAAGAAGCATTTTATAGATGAGAAATAATAGGCAAACACAAATGGCTAACTTACCATGAGATACTAGAATTTTGTCCAGGAGAATGTAAAATAAGATCAAGAGAAGAACTGGTGGCAGAGGTTGTTAATGGTTTTCTTATCTATAGTTATTAGAAAGATTTAAAATAGACAGAGTTTATGGTTTTGAACATTGTAAGATTGAGTTTGAAATAGAATTATGTACAAATGATGAACATGTAATTGCTAAAATGTTTAAACTTGTATTGAAATTTGAAACAGAAGAAGGACAAGTGAAAGAATGCATGATAATGGAACAATAAAATGATGTACTGTTGGCATATGTCACCAGAGAAATTGTCTAGAATGTATAAAGGCACTTCAAATTGATGTTGGGAATGTGAACAACAGGAAGGGATATTTTATCATGTTTGGTGGATGTGTAAAGAACCTAGAAAATTTTGGATTCAAATACACACACTAATTCAGACGATTTTAAAGATTAATATACAATTGATATCAGAGGTTTTTCTTTTGGGCAAAACAATTGGAAAAAAAAAAGACACTGGACTTTCTTTTTGTATATGACAACTGCAGGGAGATTATTGCATGCACAAAAATGGAAGGATTCAGCACTACCCACAATGGAGGAATGGTTGGTGAAAGTGCTAGAACTTCCTGAGATGGCTAAATTGACTTCTTTGATCAGAGAAAAGACAATGCACTTTTAGCTTTCTCTCTGATTTCTTTCTTTTTCTTTTCTTTTTCTTACTTTATATTAGTTTGTATTAGTTTTTATCTTTTTAATTTTTTAAAATAAAATTATAGATATAAAAAATAGAGAAGGAGGAAAGGACTTTCAAGCCCAGCCTCTCTAACCTATTTAGTTTGAGGGAACAAGAATAAACACATTTGAGGCCCCTCTAATTTGAGACCCAGGAAGTTATAAAAGACAAGATCTCTTATTTCTCTAGAACATTATGAGCCAGGGAAGCTACTAAAGTGAAGCTGAGACAGGAAGGGGAAGTGTTTTACCTCTACATATCAAAAGCCATATCTTCACTAGAAGATAGATGGGAATTAAATAGAATAGTACCAATCAAGTTGCACACCATTTTAACTTTTAATAACATGGTGGCCATTTGTTATTCCACTAGACTGGTCTTTTTGTTTCTAGATCCAGATGCAATAATGGATATATACATGACTATGACTCTTCCAAAACAGAGAAAGGAATGCCACTTTGCCAAAGCAGTGTTTGTATTAATTCTGGCAACCCTCAACTTCATAAAGTTCATAAACCTTTCCATTACTGCAGAGCCCCACATCTTTAACAGCCAATATTTAGTACCTTGCAATTGAATGCATTCAACACTCTGACTTTCTTCCAATGCCTGGCAATACTTTTTGGTTTGTTTGATGCTGACACTAATAAGCGTTGAAATACTCCTTGCATATAACTCTTCATAGCAGAATACAGGAAGAAAATAAGACTCCTACCAACTGTTCTGTAATGGGAAGTGAATACTCCCTCAAACCCTACCATTCAAATGAATTATTACGGCCTGAAAAATGTCCTGTTTTGGAGTCAGTTTGGTGTCTGATGTGGGTGGCCTGGAGGCAGAGAGGAGACAAAAAAGCAGCAGCTGGCCTGAGAACTGTTAGTGGCATCTTAATGCCTGTGGTGGTGTAAGGCCATGAGCACAGCTTGCCACGTCCTTGATGCTAGAATGAAAAGGAGACGGAGAAACAGGCAAGCCATAGGAGGGCAACTTGCCTTCCCCCGTGAAAAAGAAAGACGTCTGATGGTATCCCACCACACTTTATCAACAGAGGGAGATTCTACTTGTGCCTATAGGAGTTCAGTTAAACAGAAAATCACTTCAAAGATTCTAGTAAGCTTACCAGTTAGTAATAATAGAATTGTGCCTCACAACTTAGACACTGGGCTTGTGGGTTTTTATTTTTCCCCATCTCCTGCTGAAGAGGAACTTGCAACAGCTCTTAACTATACCATCCAGTCCCTTTCCTCTCAGCTTTCTTGCTGTGCTGAGTAGGAATGCAGGTAAGGGAGGCAGGCAGAATGCCATGTCATCTCCTTCCAACAAAAGACCAAAATGGTTACCAGAAAGCAAGGGTGATCAACTTGTGGGCCCAGGACAGCATGTGAGTTGCTCCTGAATGGTAATTTTCAATGTGCCAGTAGAAGAAAATTGGGTCTATAATTATAACCCGCTGCCTGATACAAACATGCAAGATAATTGAGATAAATGGTTTAAAGTCAAGTTTGTCTGTTTGTGTGTGTGTGTGTGTGTGTGTGTGTGTGTGTGTGTGTTTTCAAGTCAGCTTTGACTCCTGGTGACTGCCTTGGCAAGTCCCTGCAGTTTTCTTGGCAAGGTTTTTCAGAAGTGGTTTGCCACTGCCTCCTTCCTAGGGCTGAGAGAGAGTGACTGGCCCAAGGTCACCCAGCTGGATTCGTGCCTAAACTGGGAGTAGAACTCACGGTTTCCCAGTTTCTAGCCTAATGCCTTAATCCAGTGTTTCTCAACCTTGGCCGCTTTAAGATGGGTGGACTTCAACTCCCAGAATTCTTCAGCCAGCAATGCTGGCTGGGGAATTCTGGGAGTTGAAGTCCACCCATCTTAAAGCAGCCAAGGTTGAAAAATACTGCCTTAACCACTACACCAGACTGGCTTCCATTCAAGTTACCATTCACAATAAAATCAAATCAAAATATACATATAAAACCTTTATAATCATATAAAGACAGCAAGAAACAAGTCAGCTTACCAGAAACTTTGGAAAACATGTAGCAAACATATCCAGTAAGGGAAGTGTGGTAAAGTATCTATTTATCATGCAAGAGGTTCCAGATCAGAACCCATTAATTACAAAGAGGGAGAGAGGGAGAGATGGGAAAATCCAGGTCTCCTTGAGACTCTGGAGAGTTCTCGCCATCAGACTAGATGAAACTGGGAAAATAGCAGTTTCTGTGTGCCGTGTCCCTGAAGCCTCTGTAATAAATCACAATTACTGCCTTATACATTACACTATCTTTTCCATTCTGATCATGTTACTGTACATTCATATCTAGAAGCTCACCAGATACTTTCGGCTGGTCCACATGGGGGTGCAGTTGCAGTGTTAACACAAACTGATCCCCTGGCTGATCAGTTGACCTCGTCACGGAGGGCTTACCATTGCAGTTTATCCTGGCTTCTTGCTGCAGCTGTAAAGTTTATTGCAGTTGGAGAACTTTCAAGCCATGGCCACATGCTGAGAGGTTCCCCCCAAATGCAAAGCCTCTCCCATATAACCTTGTTTATACAATGCCATAAATATTCACCTCATCTTTCCATCAGTCACAGAACCATTAAGAAAGTGGATTCAGCCATCAGTAATTTTTGGTTGGCTGGCTAGATCTATGATATTGGAGATGAAGCAATGTAAGTGTTCAACCGAAGAGGCTGCTCAGCTGGAAGGCAAAGGAGGAGCTTGGCTAATAGCATGAACTGACCCATTTACTTAGATTAGCAGGAGAGGCCCTTCTGATGATGCTGCTACCACCAAAGCTCCACTGTGGAGGAAAAGTTAGGCAACACAATCCCTAAGGCAGTGTTTCTCAACCTTAGGAACTTGAAGGTGTGTGGACTTCACCTCCCAGAATTCCCCAGCCAGCATGGCTGGCTGGGGAATTCTGGGAGGTGAAGTCCACACACCTTCAAGTTCCTAGGGTTGAGAAACACTACCCTAAGGAGATGCATTTGAACTCCTGCTCTACCAGGGGGAGATGGCAGGGAGAGGGAAACAACTGACCTCTTTCACCAAGCTTTTAATTGTTAATGATTGATTTTAATTGGAGGTTTGATTTCATTGTATTGATTTTGATTGTTTGATTGTTCACATTTTAATTGCTGTAAGAACCTGGAAGGTTGGAACAAACAGAATGGCAGGATATGGGTTCAATAATAAATTAATAAATAAACAGGAGGCCCAAGTGATCTCTTTCTAACCATCTTCTCTACAATAAACCCTGGACAGTCCTGAAATTCAAGATCTTATACAAGCGTATCTGATTAGACTCACTGTTAGTTGGCTCCCTAAAAGTTATCTGTGTTGCTTTCCCTGTATTCCCTTTCCCAATAAACTTTTTTTATATCTAAATATTTAGCTTTATTGGTTTAAAAGGGACATTTTTCATTAAAACCTTCTCCACCTAGAAGACTGGATGGTTGCATAGTTTTCCCTTATTTTTCAGGATGTTCACAAAGTTTTGTTACAATTTTTTATTTATGGATTTTAGGCAAGATGATATAAAATACCTTCTGTTCCATTTTTCTTTTTCTGTTTTAGAGCTGGGCTAAAGAGAAGGCTAAGGATTCTCAGCTAGACAAACTAGGGTATGTTAGGAAGTTCTGCCTGACTGGTGGCAACTTATCCTAATTAGGTTAGAGGGAAACTGTTAAAGGAAAGGATCTACCAGTGAGGCCTGCATGAGGCCCCCTTTCCAATATGCAGCACCCATCTCCAACCTTTGCTTAACCTAGTATAGTGGCTAAATGACAGGACCAATCTCTTGTCAATCTGCTGCACACATTGTCAACTTACAAAGTAGTAGACATGCTGGTTTTCATAGCATCCTGGTAATCTTAAATAGTCAGAACAGCCCACTCAAGCCCAGCTTCTTGTGAAATCAAACAATTTTGGTAGTTAAAAGGCTGATTGTCTGGAAGAGCCCTTTTCTCTGCAGCCCAAGCAGTAAATTTGTATGCTTAACAGCACAATCCTAGGCATGTTGATTTAGAATTAATTCCCATTTTATTCAGTGAGACTTATGATGTGATAAGTGTGTATGGCATTGCAGCCTTCAAGTGCCTTTCTACACACACTTACCTGGGAATAAGCTCTATTAAACATCATAAAATTTACTTCCAAGTAATGTATGTAGAATTATATTAGTAGTGATTTTTTTTTTAAAAAAAACCCTCACTGGATGCAATTTGTTCTGCCCTAACAGTGCAGAAAATCAAATACATTTTGATTATGATTGCACTGATCCTTCGAGAATGTGTTCATTGACATTGATGAAGTGGCAGGTTTTCAGTTTTAGCACTTAATTTTTTAACCAACAGGATCAGCTTGCACAGATGATCCTGTTGGAAATTGATAAAATTTGGTCAAATGATCCATCTTTCTCCCAAGAGCTTATTATGCTGCTTGCTGTTAAACCTTGAGACTAAATTGGAAATGTTGCAGTAAATGCCTTTGGCATCTGTTCTCAAAACTAATAAGCAATTGTCTGAATTTCATTTGGTAGACATTTTTTCTTTCTCATATGTTGCACGGCTAGTTAATGTCAACATATCTCAAAAACCTCATAGTAGTCAACACCTCATTTTTCCTTGCACAGAGGTGCTTATCATTCTGTTTTGTTTTTAAGTCTGTAAAATAATCTGAATAATATTTTTCAGATCTGTAAACACTTATCTAAATAAAACCTGTAAATGTAGGCAGAACAGAATGAGTTTTATTTTGACCACTTTGTTGTTGTTGTTCAGTCGTTAAGTCGTGTCCGACTCTTCGTGACCCCATGAACCATATCACACCAGGCCTTCCTGTCCTTCATTGCCTCCCTGAGTTTGCTCAGTTTCATGCTCATATTTTGACCACATTTCCCCCTAAATCCTTTTCTGCCCCCACCCCAAGATATGTGACTCAGAAATCCTGCACAGGTTCAGATCCATGGAAACTAAGGACATTTTAAAACATAAGATGACACACTGGTTGGTGGTTTTCAGACTTTCAAAGAGATCATATACAGGGAGTGATGGATCAGAATGCCAACTCCTTCCTGATGCCAGGTCTTAGATATAGGCAAGATCTGGACAAAAGAAGGAAAGTCTTTGTAAGCACATGTGATGGAATGGACTTATGAAGGCCAGGCTCAGGGAGATAAGCGTGTTATTAGCCCCCAACAGGAGCATGGGAAGTTCAAGAAGATGAGGCTGGCACCTCCCTAAGGAATTCACGGTGTTGTGGCTGGCTGGTTTGGGAACTTGGGTTCAGTCTGGTGAGATTCTGTCTTGAGGTGGAAGCTAATAAATGCAACAGAACTGTATTTACATTGTCTCATGGAGTTCTTTGGGCTGAACCTGACAGGACATGTCTCTAGTCCTTTGCTTTGCTATTGGAAAAGCTCTCTGCCATACTTCCAGCTTCCTATCTTGGGTTTTCAGAATGGAGCAACGTGGAGTGCAGCTGTACATAGTACAATCAATGGAAAGGGGAGAAGTCCTACAATGGGTTTAAGGTGCATTTGGGATGGTTAATAGACCAAATATATCATCATTATAGCTGGACCCAATGGTTCTGGACAATTTTTGTTTAGTCTCCAAACTCCCTTTCTTGGGGAAAATTGCTGAGAAGGTGGCTGGGGTGCAGTTTTAGAGGACTCTGGAGGAAATGGATTATCTAGACCTCTTCCAGTCAGGTCTCATACTGGGGTATAGTACTAAGGCAGCATTGGTTATGCATTGAGGATATCTGGAGGATATGGGTTTTCCTTGATTTCTCAGTGGCTTATGCTACTATTGATCATGGTATCCTTCTGGACTGCCTATGGAAAGTGTACAGAGTGTGCAGTGATTCTCCTCTTTTATTTGTGGTCAGGTCCAGTCAATAGGGGTGGGGAAGGAGAGAAGAGACTGAGCCAGTGACCCTCTGTAGGGTGCCTCAGAGCTCAATGCTCTTACCCCCTACATGAGGCTGCTGGGTGAGATCATCTGTTGGTTTGGGATCAGTATGATAAGTATGCTGATGGTACCCAGTTATAGATCTTGACCCTGGGCCAACCAGATAATGCTGTTGAATTCTTCTTCCTGTGTCTTGGAGGCTGTGTAGTGTCTGGATGGGGAGGAACAGATTCAAGCTCAGTTTTAATAAGACCAAATGGCTATGGGCATTTGGACCACCCAGCTCTGGAGATGATCCATTTTTAGTCCTGAATGGGGCTACATTCCCACTTTCGGATAGATGAGCAATTTAAAATTCTTCTTAGACTCACAGCTTCTACTCAAGAGGCAAATGGCAGCCTCAGGAAGGCCTTAGCACAGATTCATTTAGAGCACTAATTGTGCCCTAACCTTGATTGAGAGGCCCTTAAGGCAATCAACTCACATCTGGACTGTTGCAATGAGCTTTCCATGGGGCTGCCCTTGAAAAGTCATGTAAATGAGATGGGCAGCTATATAAATTGAAACAAACAAACAAACAAACAAATAAAACCATTCAGAACCTGCAGCTGGTTCAGAATCCAGTGGTATGGGCAGTTTTGGACATGCCATGGAATGCCCATGAAACCCCTCTTCTCCATGAGCTTTACTAGTTACCATTAGGCTTCTGGGTTTAATTCAGGATGCTAATAATCACTATAAATCCCTTCATGGCATGGGGTCTTCTGTAGTTTCTGTCCATCCCAATTGATTGGGCAGAGTCAGCATTCTCTGGGTCCATCAATTAAAGAGTATCACCTGATGAGGGAGTAGGCCTTCTCTGTCATAGTACCTGCCCCCATGGAACAACATCCCCCCCTGAGATTCATATGGCCCGCCACCCTCATCTTATTGGGCTAGAGTCAGTTGTGGGCCCCTTGTGTGATGTCTGGTTTACGTTAGTTTTCTCCAGACATGTGTTTTTGTTTTGTCTTGTTACAATATTGTATATTGCCCAAGGTCACAATGGAGTCAAATAGCCTTATATCTGCATACATATAAAGGAAGAACTCATTGTTATGAGTGAATATTAATTTTTTAATGCAATCTGTATTAAATTAGATTCCATACAGTAGTACACACAGACACAGACATATATACTAATCCATCAAATTGCTATTGTCTTCATTATTATGTCATCCATAGCAGGAAGCAACACCTAATCAGCCTTGGTTGTTCTTAAGAACAGCTAAACATAGTCAGGCTTCATTAGTACTTGGCTAGAAGATGATCAGAAACATTGGCTATAGACTAATCTGGGGAAAAAAATCCAAAAGTTGACAATGGCAATCCACTTCCATATTACTGTCAGAAAACTAGCCACTAGGTGCTGAACTCAACTTGAATTTTTGAGTCTGTAGCCATAAATAAAGAGCTTAATTTGACCTCAATCTTTATATATTATTTCAATGTATATTCTGCATTTCTATCCAAAGGGCCCTCAAGTCAGCAAGGATTAGCATGCACTTTGTTCCTGAAGTTGCAGGAATCATACACAATGGTATTACCAGAGAGAATTATCTAGTTCAAAATAAAACATTAGACCAACTTATATTTGATCAAGTGAACATCATTCTCAGAAAATACTTTCCTATGGTTTGAAACTCATTAGAAATTTGCATATATGAAGTCTGAGTGTTCTAGTGTTGAAATATTTCATGCTATTTTTGACAAAATCTTGAATATTAATCAAAACAGAGCTATGCAAAATGTCTGATTATTAAGGTTCTGGGGCCTTGCTCATTCTATTACTACTGTGACAAATTCCAAAAGAGTGGAACTCAGTAGGCACTCAACCATGCAGATGGTTTTAAATGCAAAACACATCACCTGCAGGAACACATCTGGTTAATGGGATCAGAGCAGGTCTGGGGAGGCAATTAAATCTTTTCTTCTGCTGTTACTTATCAGCCCTTCTCCACATAAAGATTGCACTAAAGTAAACTTGAGTGTGATGCCAAGGTGCATTACTGTCACCTTTCATTTTGCCCTACATCTACTGAAGAAAGAGGCTAAAGGGGGTATTTTAAAGACAGTTGTATGGTGCCAGAAGTATTTATTACTGAGATGGGAATCCCTTCATTAGATGGGAATGTGGGACACAAAGTTCACTAGTAATTAAATAAATTAAGTGGCTTTTGATTCATTTCAGAGAAAAATTCAGTCTATTGATGCTTATCTTTTTAGTCCTATGAACTTTCTCCTTTGATCCTTTGCAACTGAAGTTTCAGATATCTGAAGAAATACCTGTGCCCCTTACTAGTCTACCCATATCATAGAAACATAAAATGTATGTGTTGGAAGGACATTACATGTTGTCTAGTTCAAGTCCTGTGCAACGAATGAGTCCATTAAACCATCCCAGATAGGTAACCAACTAGCCCCCATTTGAAAACCTCTTGGGGGGTATGTGTGTCCGCTTACTCTTTTAAGCAGATTGTTCCACTACTCGATAGGAATTTTTTCAGGTGATTCCTCCTAATTGTTAGCCTGAATCTCCTTTCTTTTAATTTCAGTCATTGGTCCTTGTCCTGCTCTTAGTTTTGACACAGAACAGATCTGCTCACATGTGACAACCTTTTAGATATCTGTAGACTGCTAGCATAACTTCTGTTGTCCTTCCCTTTTACTAGCAAAACATACATGATTCCTTACCATTTCTCAAAAGGCTTGGCTTCCAGAATCCCTATCATCTTGGTGCTCTCTCTAAACTCACTTCAGCTTCTCAAGTGTGGTGGCCACAACTGGGCAGTATATTTCAGGGTGGTTTAACCAAGCAGAATACAATGGAACTATTCTCTCCTATGATCTTGATACTATGCTTATTAGCTGCTGTACCACACTGCTTAGGTTGTTTAATACTCCTAAATCCTTCTTGCATGCACTGTTACCAAGTCAAGGCAGTATCCTCAATTCTGTGTCTGTGGATCTGACTTTTCCTACCCAGATGCAGTGGCTGACATTTGTCACAGTTTAATATCACCCTGTTGAATTTGGCTCCAACACTGAAGGTAATTTTCTGTGTGAACTGTGGTTTTCTTTTCTAAAGTATTAGCCCATGGTTTCACTTGAGGTCATCTTTGGAATCTCTACTCCAAGTGCCACCACCAACTGGAAAAAAATGAAACAAAATAGATATCAACAAGAGAGAGAGAAAGAGAGACAGTGAGAAGAAGAGAGAGACTTTGAAACAGTGGTGCAACAGTGGCAGGTGTTACATGGAATGTCCTTCCCATAAAGACCTAGGATTTTCCCCTTCCTCCTCCTCCACCTCCTCCTGTGTGACTGCCTCCAAATCTAGCAGGACAGAAAGTTTTTGGTGTATTTTTGATTTCCAGTCCCTCAGTGGGAAAATTTTCCCCCCCAGTTGGGAACAATAAATATGGTCAATCTGTGGAGCATATCATGGACTACAGATGGGCTATGGATCTCCCCTTTTCTGTCCCCAATGGACTCCTGGAAAGTTTTCTTTTTGAAGTTACTACCATGACAGCATTTGCTGTAGAACAACAAGGACAGTAGAAGTTTCCGCATTTTTACAGTGAGGTTATATATTGTATATCATATATCCTTTTTCAAACATATTTATGGAAGCTTTGCTGAAATGTAGGACACTGTATATAAAAAATAGCCTGTATATTTAGGTACAGGTTGGTGAGAAAAAATGGGGCCAAGCAGCAATGAAATGCAAGAAATGCCGTCTTTGCAGTACATTTACTGATGTGATGTGACTTGAGCTACCTCTGGACAGAAAGGAAATAGGAGTTCGGAAGTAGGACAAAACAAACACAATCGGGCCTACTGCTAAGTGAATTTTGGTGAGCGGCTTCAAGGAAGGGGATCTCAGACAGCGAAAACAGGCATTATATAATTAAAATTTTGATTACGTTCAGTTATTTTGTTTTTAAATTTTCCTGTGCTACTTATTAATATATATTTTAATTATTTTCATAGTTCCAATGTTTCAAGTCATTTTGAATTCTACCAAGCAAACTTCAGCTTTTGCACAGGTATTTAGTACTTGCCGATAGAATAGTACCATTCAGGATTTCTTTTACAGATAGGTATACGGGTGTGTTTGTGTATGTATAATTTTTATTAAAGATTTTTAAAAAGATAAAAACTAATACAAACTAATATAAAGTAAAAAGAAAAAGAAAAGAAAAAGGAAGAAATCATAGAGAAAGCTAAAAGTGCAAGAAAGGGGGAAAAAAGTAAAAGGATTTTCACCAGTTCTTTGAATTGTACATCTGAGGATTCAAATGGCAAAGATGCGTCTTCATTTAGAGCTAATGTGACTGTCTGAAAGGGAAGACCTCTGTTGGAAAGAAAAGAAAAACATCAATAGCAGTTTTCTTTTTAATACTTATAAACTCTCTTTCTTATAGTGGAATTTATTGCCAATGAACCAAGACTGGAAATGAATTGAGCGATGAGTAAGAAAGCAATGGGAATTTGATGTTCCTAATTCATTTGTGCCAGAGAGCTCTTATGCCTCTCTCCTGTTTGTTTGCTGGTATCTTTTCCCCCCTTTTTTGCACTAATAGTTTTAACTGGCACAAGTACTCCATTGCAGAAGGAAAATATAATTAAGATCCAAAACAATATTTGCTCACAGCCATATATTGGGATTATTACTGTCCTCTGAAATACAAAAAGCAGGTTGGTATGCAAATGTAGAAGGACGAGTGCAATCTAAGGATGTATATAAGAAAAAGCATTTAAAATACTGTTGCTTCCTACTAGTTTTTACAGCATTTTAGCCACGTCCAAACTAAGGCCCAGTCATGTCGTTGTGTGAGAAGTGTGTATGATTGCTGCAGATGTTGAGGCCTATTAGATAGTATCAATGCCATCACTGGTAATAGATTACAGACTTGCTTCCTTGCCTCTCCTCTCCGACCTCCCACCGTCCACATCTTGTGACAGAATACATCCTTTAAAAACATGACAAAACAATAAAACCAAGTTAAATATCAATTTAAAACATAAAAAATTATTACCATATCCCCGAAAGAGAGGCATTTAAGGGACAAAGGCAAGATCAGATTGTGGAAACTAAGTCCCAAGTTCAAGGGTAAAAAATCAGGTCTTCATTCTGAAAGGCAGATGAATTTGGTGCCAGCCTGACCTCCAGGGAAAGGGCCTTCTAAGCTGCAGCCAGAAGAGAGAAAAACAGAAAAGAAGAAATAAATTACATGAGCATATGTGCATGATTATTTATTTGGATATGTGTAGATCTACTATTGCATAGCTGTGAGAGAATGTGTAATTTCTTTTCTCTCATGATCTTATTTTCCTTCTATTTTTAATTTGGTAAATAATTATTGTTGTGAATGTAGCACCCTTGCATATGAGACAGGCTCAGATGGCATTTATTTCCTAAGAAAAAGTTAATGTTTGTATTTTGCAAAAAACAAAACAACCTTTTAAACTTTCAGTTTATATATTTTTTTCTTTAAAACTTTGATTTCTCTATCCCCTGTAAGATTGGTTGATCTCCCACAGTGAGGAAAGGAATCCTCTAACCAAAGATCTCTTAAGCTACAAGGCCAGGAGGTTCCATTACAGCATATCAGTTGCTTCCTTTGAAAATTATTTTAACCTTACAGTCACCAGAAAGGTAGTCTAGGGCATGAGAGCCCTTTCTCTTTCACACACCATGGTTGGAGGAAGATGCCAGGTGAGGCATCCCCAGAAGACAGGTAGTGGTATTGGGAGCCACTAAGTTACTACCCCACAACAGGAGCAGGGCCAGGGTGGGATTGTCCAAGGGGCTTTTGTTTAAGACATCTAGCTTTCCACCCTATGGGCTTGGCCAGTTTTTTTTTTTTTTTTTTGTGCCTTCAAGTCAGTCTTGACTCCTGGCGACTGCCTGGACAAGTCCCTGCAATTTTCTTGGCAAGATTTCAGAAATGGTTCACCCTTGCCTGCTTCCTAGGGCTGGGAGAGAGCGACTGGCTCAAGGTCATCGAGCTGGCTCTGTGCCTTAGGTGGGACTAGAACTCACAGTCTCCCGGTTTCTAGCCTGATGCCTCAACCGCTACAGCAAACTGGCTCTCCAGCCAGTTCTATACAATTACCAAATATTTTTTGCAGGATTGGGTTTGATTTGTACTTGGATAAGAGACCCCTAGGAAATACCAATGCTAAAGGGTAGACTTGGAAGTAAAAAAAGTATCCTGGGTGGAGGCCATGGCAAACCTCTTTCATATTGTTTCCAAAAAACCCTACGTGGATATATCTATGAAGTCACTAGGAATCATCCTTGACTTGAAGGAGATTTTACTTTTATTTATCACATGGCTATTACCACAAGGATCATAATTTCAGTATCTTAAAAATAAATTATTTCTAATGAGAAACACTTCAATATATCTCTTTTTTCTTTTCCATTTTTCTTTTCTTTCTGTTTGTGTTAAGGTTGCCTGCAGAGGGCAATTGACAGATGCAAGAGATTGCATCTGATCTGATTTATCAAGTTCACTATCCTATTACTTTTTAAAGTACTAAGTGACTCAAATGGCAGTTAGAAGAAGATTTTTATTTCATCTCTTACTTTTCTGAGATTGAGCTAAATAAAGTTACATAGGGTCTGATTCAAAATTCCAGAAATCTAGCAAAGAAAGCTGATGAAGCTTTACTCAAAACCTACCTTACATAGCTGCATAGTCTTCATTCCCCACTCATTTATCCAATTTCTCATCTTTCCTCTCTTTTCCATCTTCTCTCCTCTTTTTGCAGAGATTGGGGGGGGGCAAGTGTTTGGGACCAAGGGCTGCACTTAATGTTTTGGGGGTGAGTAAGGCCACATTATATATAATGGGGCCATGTTTGCAGGAGAATTTTGGGTGTTTTTAATAGTGACATGCCCATTGTAGAGTTTATATTACAGTTGGCATGTAAGCATCTGTTTCCAGACTCAAACTGGTAGGACCCCATACGATCAGCTTTTCATGAATCGTGGTCAGAGGGAGGCTGCAGGGCCACAGAAAGGGGATTTGGTAGACCATATTGGCCTGGGCTATAGATCCTCCATTTGTGGTATAGACTGGAAACATTTCAGTTCTTTCTTTCTTTTTTTGTATTTTATATGCTGCCTTGCATTTACTCTTCATTCTAAGACAGTGTTAAATAGAAGGGATGTATTGCCCAGGGGGGTAAGTTAATTGGCTGATTTTTCCCAATATCTGCTCTTCTCAATGGACAACAGCTACTGAAGAGGTTTTCCTCCTTCCCAGCTTGTTATTTATAATGATGGTAAACCTAATGTGTGTTAATATTATACACTATTTGAACCCATAACACAGTATATGTTATTTTTTTCTTTGTAATCTTGGTTAATTTAAGAAAGTGTTCCTAGAATTTATTAAAGAAATAAGAATCAGGCGATGTGTGTGTAGTGCCTTGACATTTACCAATAACAGCCTGTTCCTTCCAACTCTCCTTCTGCTAAATGGCTCATCTAAATGGCTCATCTTCCTTGGGAGAGGGATTTCACAATCTGTCTAATTCCTCTAGTGTACCATGTGATGTGCAGCAGGATGGATTGCTTGTGAAAGGAAATCTTTAAATCCACCTTTTGTTTTTCTGCAGAATATACCTTTTTTTGCTGCACCTGCAGTTGAATAAATCTCACCTTTCAGGCTGAAATAAAAGGAGGACATAAATGTGGACAAATGAATGCATGTGTGTATGAGACAGTGGCAGACTCCCATCTGCTTTATACTTTCTCATTGTTTAAAATTATTTTTTTCCCTTTATGCTGGTATGGTAAAGTATATTGTAAAGCTACCTGTCAAAATCAGGAGCCCTGCCATCTATCACAGTGGACAGTTCAAGATTGAGTTTTGTGGTTTTGGGGAGATGAAAGACACCATTATTTCAGATTGCTTTTAAACTGAGATTTGGCAAGCTGAGTCGTCTCATGGCTTAGGGGCCTATGCAGACTCAGCCAATTGTGGCTTATTCAACAAACCAAGATTAGGCAATCAAAATTAAATGCAAACATGGTTTACATTTTTTAGATTAGAATATTGTTGTTATACTGTTCAGCCTTTTTCTTCCAAGTCCCAGTGATGCTATCTATAGATTTCAAGCATACTGGTTTTGCATATAACATCCTGCATCTCTGAGCAACATAGCAATGACCCCAGTACTACAGCCTCTGTAATCTTCTAATTCTGTGTCAGCAGCCATCAGGCCGGAAAGAACTGCAACAAATGATGAGATATATCACTCTTTCCTGTTTCCCTTTTCTCCTTGCCAGGCATGCCCTGACTCACATGCACTGTGTTTTCTCTCCTTCTGTGATGGTAGGCCAGGCTAATCATTTTAGAAAGATTTTACTTGTCATTTTTGATTGCTGTCTCTTTCTTCTGCCTGCTAGAATCAGCCTTCTATTTGGACTCAGTCAGATAACTCAGTGACATGTTTGTGGACATTCAGTGATGCAGCCTAAAGCAAACATTAATTGCCACTACGTTGCTTTGGCCTTAAGGCCATCCTTAGGGGACCAGGATATTTCTTGGACGCAGAAGAAGAGAGAGAGTGAGAGAAAGAGGGCCTAGTAGGTGGTGGCACCTAGTGAAATCCCAAGGCCGTAGGTTAGATGTGGAAGTTAAACACACACACACACACACACACATTCTGGAAGAAGGCAATGGCAAACTGCTTCCATTTTGTTGCCAAGATGGAAGTAGGCAAAGACACTAGGATATTTATTTATTTATTTACTTACTAGTATTTCTATACCGCCCTATTCAGAATGGCTCTGAGTGTCAGAGATGTGCTTCAAATCTTGAATGAACACAGCACCTCTTTGCCATTCATCATATCAGCCTCGATTTTTTTCCAGGCTTCTGGGTGAACCTGAAAAGATGTTACAGCTGATTAAGAGTCAAATTCTCTTTAATGCATGGATTCCTTAAAGTAGTGGCATCTTTCTTTAGGTTCATCCAGAAGCTGTTAAGACTAGCAGAACAGTGTTGTGCTCTCATGAATTCAAAAGCACTTCCTCCAACACATTTTCACACTGTACACAACCCTAGGATTTAAAGGCTAATTGCTAGGGGGTGGGGAGGAGGAGAGAGAAAGATATAAGGTGGGAAGTACAATGTGCACACATGCATGAGAGAGAGAGAGAGAGAGAGAGTGCAAAAGAGTGAGAGAGAGACTAGGCTGGTTCTAGTCCTAGCATGTGCTAGCAGTTGCAACCAAATCAGTTCTCCCAGCTTTAGCAAAATTTTCTACAATAGTCTATAATTTCTACAAATTTTCTCTCAATAGTCCTGCATCAGTGGTTGGATATGCTTGCCTCTTCACATCCTAAAAACACCAGAAAAAGGAAGCAGACCATCTATACAACATCTTCCAACAAAATGGATACCCATGCAACTTTATCAAAAAGTCCCTGATCAACCCACTATAGCACAACCAACATAAGCTATGAAAAGGATAACACTACCATACATCTGAAACATCTCAGAAACAACCAACAGACTATTACAACCACATGGCATCACTATAGCACACAAACCAACTAAGGCCCTCTAAACATCTTAAGTAAACTGAAAAACTCAGTAGCCCAAGAAGAAAAAACATGAGTCATCTACAACATACAGTGTAAGGACTGTAACAGCCACTTATGTAGGACAGATGGGCAGAAGACTAGCAAAGCGCATCCATGAACACCAACTAGCAGTCAGAAGACACGATGAAAGCTCCTCAATCTCACAACACATGCACAGACTCAACCATAGTTTCAGCTGGGAAACTGTCAGCACTCTAGACCAACCTAAATCCAAAAACACAAGGGAATTCCTGGAAGCTTGGTATTCAGACAGGTCAGCCATCAAGAGGCACATTGAGATAAACCACATTTACACCCATTCAAAAGAGACAATAAAAAAGCTAAAAAGGAAACAAAAAGACGAGAATACCCCCTCGCCAGCATTCAACATCCAGATAAGCAGGGATTAACACCGGACAAACAATCAAATAGTAAACAATATCCTAATCAACGAACTACCAACTCAGACAAGCAATCAAACAGTAAACAACAGCCTAATAAAGGAACTACCAAGGAGAAAACCACACCCCCACTGACAGGGCAAGCTACTGTATATAAACAGAGAGCAAACCTCACTCCCTTTTACCACTGAAGATGTTACCTAGTCAGGTAATGAAATGTCTGCAAGAAAACAACCAAGCTCAGAAAAACACCAGGGACTCCACTTTTTGTCTCTGTTCCTTAGTTGGGGGCAGGTTGTATGTCTGCGGTTGACCACTCTTGTTCTAATGACTTGTGCAACATCCAAGAATATAGAATCCTATACTGACATTGGGAGAAAAGAGACCCAGTAGTGACCTAAAATGAAGTAGGAGCATTACTAACAGTGTGTCAAGTTAGGAAGCAACTCAGAAGCTCAAGAGTATAGATATGTTCTTCAGCACTCTGGACAGTTCACAGAAAAGGGAGAGCTTGTGCAGAACAGTGCTCCTTAAAGCAGTGTTGTCCAAACTTGGCCACTTTAAGATGAGTGGACTTCAACTCCCAGAATTCCCCAGCCAGCATGGCTGGCTGGGGAATTCTGGGACTGAAATCCACTCATCTTAAAGTGGCCAAGTTTGGACAACACTGCCTTAAAGGTTCTTGGAACTGGCCTTGCAGTACTTCTGCCTTATCTCTGTCTAGGCAAGCAAACTCTATATAGGCTAGAGATTTTTACCTGTTGTGACTGCTGGATAATCTTTTCAACCTGTCAAGATTGTGATGGGACCAAATAGTCAGCAAATTGTTTCCAGATAGATAGGAAATTACTTAGTGTCCAAACAGGACTGCCAATGGAGTTTGGAAGAAAACCTCTCTACTTCTCTACTAGATGAGGAGACAGACAGGTCTAGGAGGAGATTCAAGGGAGTGGGGTCATATCAACTGGTACTGTTAGGAAGAGCTATAAAATGACTGAAGGTATTGTAGGCTGGAGGATTTTCTCTAAGAAATTGAGATGTAATTGTATTATCTGTTATGCCTGCTATTTGCCCTCCCTATGTACTGCTTATCTGCTTTTAAAAAACATAAAAGTAACCAAGCCATCTCCCATATCCATTCATCTGGAAGAACCAAGCCATTATAGAACTTCAGAGCTTCTCACAGTTCAGGAAAGGGCAAAGAAGACAGTCTATCGCATATCAAAGCTCCTTGGATTGCTTAAGAATTCTTTTGAAAAATGAAACATTTATTGTTGAAATAATAGTCGCACCTTGATTATACTCATGTCTGCCAGGAAAACAGAATTAGACAATAAAACAACTCAGTGCCTATCACTCTTGGCAGACTGGATGCAGCAGGTAGAAGGGAAAAATTAAATTTTGCCTCTTTTCAATTCCTTTTCTATAGCTTTATCTATTGTCTGCCTTCTGCATCAAAAGTAATGAAGCACCAGCCTCAGCCAAGAAGTGAAGTTAGCAACTCCTGGACTCTTCCTGCAAGCAAAGTGCATGACAGGCAAATAGCCTTTTTGTCATAAATTTGGATTTGACTGCATGCATGGATGCATCTCAGAGGCAGTGGGTGCTGAGATAAGAAGAGCCATCAATCCGTAGCAACTAATTTTTGTTTATCTGAACACATGCCATTATGAATCACAAGATAGGAGAACACACTTTTACACACTCTCTTACACAACACATATAAAATCTGTAGGTATCCATCAACTGCAAGAAAAAATCATCGAAAAAGTTCATGATGAGGAGTTTGGCAGCTTAGCAACCCAAATTAGAACACGATTAATTGGACAAAGATCACATCCTTTAGACAACAGTTAAAAATGCCTCCAACTGGAAGCTACTCACTACATGGAAGATTTTGTTTCAATGCTTCCTACCCCCATTTGCCCTTAAGATTTATGCAGCAAGTCATGGAGCCAAATGTCAAAGAAAGCTGAGGACATGATTGTACAACTATTTTAAGTGAGATGTTTATGTGGCTTGGCAGGACTGGTTGAAGACATTTTGGTGCCTGAGGGAGAACATCAAAGGATCCCAGTTCTTTTCTACTAATTAACATAAAGATAAACTGACAGGAAGCATCAGGATGCTCCAGCAAAACAAACAGGACTCATCCAAGCTCTCTGGATCTTCTGTAACTGAGCTTTTGTTCTATTTTTTAATAACTTTATTTAATGCCATGTTTCTGTCAGAGAGTATGACATTAAAATACTCTTTTACATTACTTAAATCAAAACATATGGAAATGTACAAAATAATAGCCATGAGCAATGGAGCAGTATCATCATGAAGTACCAACTGCTAAGATGAATAAGAGAAATCAATGTATTTGCTTGGTGCTGAAGAGCCATCAAGATGGCTGTGAAGCAAGCCCCTCTGATGGGAACATTTGAAAAATAGGTCCGCTACAAAGACCACCTGCCTAACCTCTACCCCCTTGCTTCTGAAGCTGATGAATTCACCCCTTCACTTCTGCTGTCCCCACAACACTTGCTGTTCTGATGTCAGCCTGAAGCAGCTCCCCAATACTAAAGAAAAAGAGGGAAAGGCAATTACCTTTGCTTGATAACCTCACCAGCACCCTTACACCCTTTAAGGATCTGTGAAACTACATCAGGGCTGAATAAGATGTGTGAACCCAGTTTGACAGTAGGCTATCTACAGACCTTACTTTTAAGGGTGAGGTAGAAGTCACTCAGCTCACCTGACCTTAAACCATTCAGGCAACATAGCATTTATCTGTTTGGTGGTTTATTTGTTCATAATTTAAATTTCTAAGGCTGCCCAAGTCAAGAAGCAGTTCTTGTGGACACTAATATGCCCTAGACACTTCTGTTGAAGCCTATCAGACTTCTGCCATATCTGAATTTAAAAAATAAAAAATCCTTTGATTTAAAAATAAATAAATAAATAGGAAGCAGGCATGCGGCAAAGCAAAGTTTCAACTTCTAACATCATATCTGTTTGCATATTTAACATATTTAGCACATTTGTCCCTTAAAGTGCCACAGGAATAAGTTTGCTTCTGGTGAAGGGTGGTTTTGTAACTGTCCATGTGCATTTATTTTGTGAATAGGAAAGCCTCTGACCACAGCTGTTTAGTAAGTGTGCCCATTACATATTCCTCAAATTCCAGGTAGGTTCCTGGCATATCAGCCCTTCAAGGTGTGACAGATCAGGATACAGACTTCACCAAAAATGCTAGAACTTTACTTGATTGACATGGGCTATAGTAATTGAATCTCGACAGCCTAACAACATTTTCCCTTCCCCCTTCCTTCCCTCTTATACCAAAGCCAGTTAAGGCAGAATCAGCTTAAGCTTCTTTCTAAAGTTCTTTTCTTTTCCCAGACTTAAATCATGTTTCGCCTACAGCCACATTCCTTGTCCAAAGCCATCTCTGTGGTTCTCCACATGGCCAAAAAATATTGCTGGCTTTAAAAGATGAGAAAAGCATTGTCTCCAGCTACTTCACTGGGTGCTGAAGAATAGCTTGATGGAAATATAAATCTAGTGAATGGCCACTATGAAAAAAAGGTAAATTCTATAGCTTAATGGTAGAATGCATGTTTTACATACAAAAGGTCCTGGGTTCAATTCCAGGCTGAGAATATCTTCTATATGAAACACTGCAGAGATGCCAACAATCCAAATGCAGGTAGTCCTTGCTAACTGACCACAATTGGGACTTGCAACTCTGTTGCTAAGTGCTGCAGTTGCTAAGTGAAAAATCATGTGACCATGCTGGACTTGTGATGTCACTTCTGCTTCCATCATTAAGTGAATCACCGTGGTCATTAAGAGAGACATCACATGACCACGACTTGCAATTTCACTTCTGCATTTTCCATTAATTCTGCCTGATGGAAGCCAGTTGTGAAGCTTGCAAATGGTGATCACGTGACTGCAGGATGTTGCAACAGTCTTAAATGTGAAGATCAGTCACAAAGCTGATTTTTTTCAACCATTGTAACTTCAAACAGTCACTAAACAAGGCATTTGGTAAGTGAGGACTACCTGTAGACAATTCTGAGCTAGGCAGGCCAATGGCCTGAATTGGTATGTGGCAGATAGCCATAATTATGTAGTTAGGAAAAGGATAGAATGCATTGTTATAAATGCACAATGTAACTACAGTTGCAATGCTTTGAACAGTTCTGGTAACTCAAAAACCATTTTCAAAAAATGACTTTATTCAGCTACAGAAAGTGAGGAAAATGGCAAATGAAATGATAAAGAAGTCAGAACAACTTTCCTTTGAAGAAAATTAATATTTGGAGCTTTTTAACTAAGAAAAAGTAAGGCAAAGTGCATGGTAAGGTGGATATAATTCAGGGCCATTTGTGGAGCTGAGTGATGGGAGATTCAGGATAAACTTAAAGGAAGATTTCTTTATACAACAAAAGGGCCATCTCGCCCCTCTTATATTAGCCTGCCCCACTCGGTCCGGCAGAAGGGGCATGTTGCAGACCCTACCAGTCAAGGAATTTCGACTGGTGGGATCTAGGAAGAGGGCCTTTTCTGTGGTGGCCCCTGCTCTGTGGAACAACCCTACCTCCTGAAGTGTGGTGTGCCCCCACTCTCACGGCCTTCAGGAAAAGTGTGAAATCCTGGCTATGCCAGAAGGGCTGGATGGGGGCTCCCAGCAGTGGAGGTTGCTTGTGGGGTAATTGACCTTGCCCCCCCCCCCGGTCATCTTGAATGTTTTTAGTATTTATGTATAGGGTTTGTTTTTACAGTTGATTTTTAATGAATTAATTTTAATTATTTATTAAATAATTTATTTAATATTTTTAATTGTTTATGGGTTTTTGATTTTAATTGTGAGCCACCCAGAGTCACCCACTGGGGGAGATGGGCGCCATACAAATTTAATAATAAATAAACAAATAAATAAACAAACAAAAAGACTGAAATATGGTTTTTACCACCACTACTATAGGGATGAGAGCCAGCTTGCTTTAAGGCACTGGATAGGAGTGGGAGTAGACCTGAATTCTAGTCCTGCCTTATGCCTGAAAGCCAGTGGGGTGACCCTGGGCCAGCCACTCTCTCTCTAGGAAAAAGGCAATGACATACCGCTTCTGAAAATGTTGCCAAGAAAACTGCAGAAACTAATTCAGGCAGTCACCCTGAGTAAAATTTGAGTCAAAGCCCCCCCCCCCCAAAAAAGCAAGCAAAACCTATGATGACAGCCACTGACTTGGGTATCTCTGAATTGGGATTAGACAATCCACGAAAGCTAGCCAGTCAATAAAGCTACCGGATATCTCCAACACTGGAGATAATATATATCTCAATACCATTTGCTGGGAAACAAGAAGAAGGGAGCTGTTGTCATATGCTTCACTTAAGGGCATCTGGTTAGCCAGAGTGGGAGAAGATGCCTAGATGGGATTGGCAGAGGGCAGCTGGGCAACCTGGGGAAGACACAGCTGATTTAAAGAGTTGCAGAGAGGTGATATATTTGCAACCCTGCACACTGAAGCTCCTTTTCTGAATTTATTTCCAAACTCCTGAAGAGTCGTAATATACCATGTAACTGGATTTGTTCAGAGAAATTTTTATCCTGAACACATGAATATAGCTCTGTTCTCACTCCCCCATTTTGTGACCTGGACTAACTTTGGGTTTAGGAGGCCTCAAGAAAAATATTGTCCAAGGAGTTTCTAACATCAGTTCATTAGGGTTTACCTGTGAGTGCAAAAACCCATTAATTTCAACTACCCTCTGTGCCTTGGGACAGTGGGAGCTTCAGTTTTGATTTCTTACCCTGGCTTGAAATGGCTGCATGCCAAGCAGCTCCTGAGCACTGTAACATTTTCTAAACTTGCTCTGCAGTTGGCAGCTCATCAAAGAAAGTGGATTTTGGACTTGTCTTTCAGCTACAGCAGTGTTGTCCAAACTTGGCCACTTTAAGATGAGTGGACTTCAACTCCCAGAATTCCTCAGTCAGCATGGCTGGCTGGGGAATTCTGGAAGTTGAAGTCCACTCATCTTAAAGTGGCCAGGTTTGGACAACACTGAGCTACAGGCAAGTATCTGGCAAAAAGGTTCTGCATTTTCTCCTCCCAATTCTTTCGTTTTGATGAAAAAGAATTTGTTTTAGAAAGCCTTTCAAAGGGCAACAGAAATTTGATGAAATTCTTGTTGCTGAAGTGTGGGATTCTTGCACACATTTAAATGTCAGATGGCTAACGGGTGGGCGCAAGTGTCCGGTCTTTCATAGCACAATCATCTCTCCAGCAATCTGGGTGAGGATTTTATTAGTGGCAAGAGGTTCTCAGAGTAGGAATAAGGAGATTGTAAACAAGAAATTGCCAGTAATGACCAAGTGTGAGAAGCAGAAGACAGGAAGGCCATTATACAAGGGGAGACATGGGAAAAGAGAGGACTGGATTTGAATTAAGAGGAGACATACTTTCTATCAGCTTCACACAGTCATTAATGGTTGTCTGTAATGGCCACTGTTCTTGCGTTAGAGTAAAGATTTCATTACTAGATTTGTTGTTCAAGTTTCTGAGGAACGTCAACCACATTCATGCCCTTCCTGGGAAGCTTAATGGCCTGAAGCTTTCCTGGCTTCCCACACTTCAGTTAAATCCCATTAAAAGGAAACGCTTCCCCATAGATATTTTCAGCAATGTTGCCCCAGTCATCTGCAGAGTCATCATATGAAAGATCCTTAAAAGAATAAAGATTTCCTTGAATTTAGCTTGAGTTTTTGTGACTACGTGGGCATATCAAAGCAATTACCATGGCAAAAATACAGTGGTTTGACAAAAAAGAGTGGTTTGTCATACTTTTTGTCCAGGGATTTTTTTTTTTTTCTTCCTAGCCTTGCCTGTCATCCTGGGATTTCCTGGTGATCTCATCCAAGTACTAACCAGGTCAGACCTTCAGGGTTCACCAAAGTTGGCCAAGTGTGAATGAGTTCATGTAGTTACTAGGAGCTGAGCTTGACTCAAGGGAATCTTTATTTTTAAAGGATCTTGAGCTTAGGGAGAAGCTTTTCTTTGGACACAGGACCCCTGAAGTTATTCAGTAGATGCTGTTTTGTCCTAGATGGCCCCATGGTTTTGTTCAGCTGGTAAATTGGGTTCTTAAAAATAAAATAAAATAAAATAAAATAAAATAAAATAAAATAAAATAAAATAAAATAAAATAAAATAAAATAAAAAAGCAAGATCAGAGGACTGTAAAACAGGGATAGGAAACACTGGCAGTTCATTTCTGCTCCCACTTTAAATGATATACTGCTTACAGAATTAGAATCGATTGTGTTGGCTTTTTCAGTTAGATTACTCATTAGCATGATTATTTATTGGCTAATTATGGGAGAAATTAGAGACCATATTAAGAGTAAATCTATTCGCAACCTGCAATGAAGCCCACAATGGGAAGGAAATGGCTTACATGAACAGAATCTTTTTTTTTCTTCTTCCATTGTTGGCAGTTTTACTCCAAAGCTGCTTTCAGCCTCAACACCTGCCTCAGAAAAAAAAGGAGGTGGGAATACAAAAGCTGTTTCATGTGCCACTAAGATGTGGGGAGATAACACCTATTGAGATGGGTAGGTGGGTGGAATTATCCAATTATAGTTAAAGGAATCTTTGCAACTATTTGAAATTCTTTTATTATTTATGGGCACGTGACTTACAAGAAGAAATCAGGGGTTTTTTGAAGCTCAGGAATGAAGTATAAAGATGGCAGTGGGACAGTCTTACGTGCCAAACAACTGCTATAAAAATAGCCATGCTTTATTGTTGTAATTGTCTTTTTCATCACTTTCACCAAGGATGCACCTCACAAAGCTCCTAAAAACTAAGCGTAGTCCCACAGAGAGGACATGAGCCTCACCCTGTATCTGTAATGCCAGGTTGGGCCATAGTAAGGGCTGGTGTGGTGGCATCAGAAAGCGCTGGTATCAAAGGAGGCTCGGTGGGGGTTTCCACCCATCCATTGGAGATCGCCATTTTAAAAAAAAAGTAATATATTTACAAAATTATTTAAATGACTAATTTTACCACATGCATACACATATGGATGTGTAAACAGAGCCCCACATGAACACACACACACCCCTCCAAAGAAACCATAACAGAAGCTTCAAAACCTTTGAAAAATAACAATGGTGTTAAAAAGAAAATGTGACCAAGGAAGGACAAGAAATGGGATGCCACAAGCAAATAGACCAGTGTGTCTCAAACTTGGCAACTTTAAGACAGGTGGACTTTAACTCCCAGAAATCCCCAGCCTCCCATGCTGGCTGGGGAATTCTGGGAGTTGAAGTCCACACATCTTAAAGTGGCCAAGTTTGAGAAACACTGAAATAGACCCTCTTATTTATCAAGCCAGCACACATCAGACACTGAGGTGAGTAATTCAGTTAGGATTCTGCAAAAACTATATTCTAATACAGACTCTTGAAAGGGTTACATGTTGTTCTGTCTAATGTATTAAGTTTGTTGATTGATTGGATTTAGAATCAAGTATTCCATGCTGTTCTTTCAGTAAAAAATTAACTGCCTGGAATAAAAATTGCAGCATGGATTCTTGGGAAGGTTAAAACGTAGTTGCATTTTGCATTATCCTGCCTTGTCCTAAGTGGAATATTAATTTTGTTGCTTTTGATGCCTTGCAGTTTGGCTATCTTTTGTTGCTAAATGGGTATTGGTGAGGAAGGACTAATATAAAAATATTATTGCAGAAGCTTCTTTTCTAAAACCTGGTTCTTTGTTATTTCTCACACCTCCCACTACAATAGTTTTCTCCTTACAACATTATTTATAAAATTGCCATTTGAGCCAATTTCATTTTGATCTGTACTATTTTCTACATTCTCAGATTTATAGCTATCTCTCTTAAACACTGTTTTTGACTTAATAAAGTTCTCCCTGGGGTTCATGAGGGGGGTGGGTGATGTATGAACTTTGGAAATCACAGCAGAAAAGATTTTGACGGAAATCTTTTCTATTCTCAGGAAATGCCTGACTGTTTTCTGGCTTGCTTTGGTTCAGCCAGCCAGAAACTTCAACATTTTCTTAGATATGGCTAGTACCAGGATTTCCAGAAATAACTATGTGGACTGAAGCTAATGATAAACCTGATAAGCCAATCTTGGCTCAAGAAAAATTCTTCTCCATTATCTTTTAGCCTGATGGACCCTGAGCCATGAGTTCCGTACTGATGACCCACATGTCTTTCTTCCCTGGAAATGGTGACACAAAATTAATTCATATTCCAAGTATAAGAAGAGGTTTCTCTATAGCGTTTCCACTTAGTCCTGTTCCTGTGTCTTAACATCAGCTTGACGTGCAGGTATTTGAAAGTGATGCTGCAAACACCCACTCAATATTAGGAAAAGTGATGTTATTTCATGGAATAAGTGTAAAAGACTAACGTTTTTATCTGCTTACGTCAAATTGCATAGTTTTTAAAATAACGCTGGGCGTCAGGTGCATGAGGTTTTTTCATATGCTTATTCATATTCCATTTTTGTCCCAATCTCTCATTAATCTGTTTACTTTAAAAAAGATCTGTACTTCTCTACACATTTTGGTTGTTTGAAGGGAAGTTTAGGCTTTTGGATTGCTCAAAGGGATGTTTGTCATGTTGAGTAGTGCAGAACCTTCGGGTTCTGATTGCCACATTTTGAGAACATTGTTGTGATTACTTTCTCAATATCTTGAATGAAATCAGAATACTTTATAGATCAGTGTTTTCCAAACTTGGTAACTTCCAGGTGTGTGGACTTCAACACCAAGAATTCTCATCAATAGCCATACTGGCTGTGGAATCCTGGGATTTGAAGTCCACACACCTAGAAATTGCCGAGGTTGGGAAATACTGCTTTGATCCTTTCTTCTGCTGAGATATCATTACCTCTCAGGCACAGTATCCAAATCCAGGTATATGTACCAGTGGCTCTGGATTGTGGGAAACTTAATAACTGTTGCTAAACCACAATGGTTTGACTAAATTATGTCATTAAAACAAGATGGATTTCCTCCTCCAATCATTTTTGAAATTATGGATTGGATATTTTAAAAAATAATCATGTATGGATGAAGTATTTCAAAGGAAGTATTTATTTCCATCTTTTTGTTCTGCTGTGGAATTTCTAACTGAAATGCTGATCAAATCCTTCACTTAAGCATTAGATTCCTTTCTCAGCTACTGCTATAAGAATAGCCCACCACCGGTATAAATGCTCATTCAACATGACGGAAAGGTTCAGGAGCTGCAACTGTCCAAAACACATTGTATTATCACACTTGACTAGCACCAGGTATCCAGGATTTTAGTGGAATCTTTCCCAGCCCTACCTGAATCCTGGGGACCAAAGCTGAGATCTTTTGTATCTCAAGCAGGAGCCAAATGGATTTGTCAAAGGAATAGACAGAAGTTTCAAAGAGACCATAACCCAATGATTATATCCAGCCCAGAAGCCATCAGGTTTGATTGGCAGACGTGTGTCAGAAGCAAGAAAAATAAGTCTGAGCTGAGGGAAGCAGAGAAAAATCCAGTAAAACTTTATAGCAGCCATAGTATTAGTCCACTCGAAAAAGCCATTTACAATGTTCTTTATCCAGGGAGATCTAGTAGGCAGCACCAGCCCAGGTTCTGAGGATATTTCATTTTCCAGGAAGATCTTCCAAGATGCATTTTGATGGCTCACCACCCAGGGCATAAAATGAAAGGCTCCTGTTTCCAATTTGTTTTTTTTCCCCAGTAACTAAGATTAAGGCAACATCACTGTAAACTGAAAAGAGAGACATTGAATGTAGTCACCTACACGACCTGTAGCAGAGATGTCTTTTGCCTGCTCCAAGAAGTTCAGCAATTGCTCTCAGGTTGCATCTGATTTGAGCTTGACTTAAAGGATTCTCTTTCTCCCCTCCTTTTCAACTGAGGCCTGCCATCATTATATATCAACAGCTTTTTTTGTATGTGGTTAAGGATTCATTCTCTTTATTGCTTTTAATTGTCTGTGTTCTTAATTATTTCCTCTTTTATTACACTGTAATTTTTTTTTAATGTAATGTTTTGTTTGTTACCTGTCTTGTGTCTGTGTTGTAGAGAAAGGTGAGTGATGAATGCTATCATAAAACAAGGAGGTGCAAAAAAAAGCCATTCCCCCAGAGTGTAAGGATGCCTCTGTTCCCATCTGTGAAAAGATTGTTCCTGCAAAAGACAGAACTGGCCAATGCAGTTCAGGTAGTCCTTCTTCCCTTCCACAATACAGGGTAGGGGTGGGCTGCCATGGTTGTTAACACTAAACCAGAATTTTTGGCACAGTTCCCTGTGTGCAACTAACCTGGATGAATCTGTGCACTCCATTAATCAATTCCCCAAAGGCAATTAGCAATAAACACTGCCAAGGTTTCTGTAGCTATTAAAGTGAGGGCGTTGCTATAATTATTGTTTATTTGACCTTGTTATTATCATTCCCCCATCCAAATGGAAAGCTTGTAAATTCACACGGCCAGCCTTTTCATCAAAGGTGATATTTTCTTCTTGGGTAAGTATTGGTGACTGTTTGCTAATTGATTGTCTTATATACGAAGATGATAGGTTAGGAAAATATTGGCACTACTGGAACTCCTGAAGTTTTGAACCTGAGAGCTGTCCTTTTTTTATAGTGTGGTGTAGGTACACAGGGTAAATAGGGACGGGAAGTAGGGTAGCCTCTTGCCTAACACTAAAAAAGGAGGCAGATTTGCATAACATGTGTACAACTCTATTTATACATAAGAATGCAACTTTAGAAACACAGGTAGTAGTAATCAAGGAACTACCAGGAGAACCACCTCCCCCCCAACACTGGCAGGGCAAGCCACTGTACATAAACAGAGAGCAAACCCCACTCCATTCTAGCACTGAAGATGTTACCTAGCCAGGTATCGAAACGTTTGCAAGAAAACAACCAAGCTCAGAGAGCCCCAAGGACTCCATACAGGTAGTCCTCACTTAATGACAATTGGAACCAGCCACTCCATCGCTAAGCAAGACATCATGTAACTGTGACTTGCGATTTTACTGTTAGCTTCTCCATTGCCTCTGTTTCTCGGAAACCAGTGTGAAGCACTCAAATGATGATCACATGACTGTGGGATGCTTCTATAGCCATAAGTGTGAGAACAGTCATAAAGTTACTTTTTCAGGGCTGTTGTAACTTTGAATGGTCGCTAAACAGGGCAGTTGTTAAGCAAGGACTACCTGTAATGGCAATAATCCAATGGGAAATGCCTGAGAAACTTGCCATAGTCAGGGCTGATATACTTGTGTGTCTGCTCAGCCTGCATATTGCTGGGCAGGCCAGGGATGGGGGAAGTGCACCCATCCTGGCCCTCCTTGAACTCTCAGTAGCCTCTGATACTATCTATCATAGTATCCATGTGGACTGAATTTTTTTAAAAAATTACTACTTGGTTAATCTAGCTAGCTTTCCCTAGCTTGTTGGATGGTTCTTTGGGGTGGGGGGAGAGGGGGAAAGGAGGGTTCCACCATTTTGTTTTTCACACTGAGAAACCTTCCAAGTGAGTAAAGAAATGATGAAACTTTTTTTAAAACCCTCATCTAGTTAGGGAAAACTAGTTAGATGAAGGAAAGGAAATAGTAATTCAAAACATGTCTTTCTGTTGGGCTTTGAACCAGCAGCCCCTAACATAGGCAAAACTCTTATCTAATATATTACTTATGGATAGCAAGAAAACAAATTTTACTTTAAAGGTGGTGGTTGTCTGTTCCTGCATATATGTGCATTTTAATGCTTTACCTTTGCATAAATATTCACTTTGTATATTTCTATCTATCTATATCTATCTTGCACATATGTTGGAAGAGCCACCCCTAAGAAGTGAAGTGATTGGTAATGCCTTTCTGTAGAGAGATCATGGAAACATGCAGGAACCATCACCTAGGCAAAATGGGCTGAAACATTTTGTTTTTTAATCCAGAACAACGAGATAACATTTGGAAGTGGCTCAAGCAGATTTTATTTATTTATTTATTTATTTAGTTTATATGCTGCCCATCTCCCCCAGAGGGTGACTTCAGATACTTCTCCAGCTCATTGGAGCAGTGTTTCTCAACCTGGGCAACTTGAAGCGGTGTGGACTCAACTCCCAGAATTCCCAGCCAGCCATGGGAGAATTCTGGGAGTTGAAGTCCACACCTCTTCAAGTTGCCAAGATTGAGAAACATTGCACTGGATGATGATGAGGAGGAGGAGGAGGAACAGCACAATCAGACTTGCATGATTCTGTTACTACAACCAATCTTGATAAAAGTAGATTTCGCCTACTTATGGAGTTGATTTCTTAGTCTGGTCTACCTAGAGGGGCTCACCCTTTCCTAGGATGGAAAATTTGGACTGAATCCCTTGCCAGCTGTTGTGAAAGTATCTCTGTTTTTCTTAAGAAGGTTTAAACTTAAGCTGATATGCCCAAAGGACAGGAAAAGCGTAAACATAACTGCAGGTATGCTCTTGGTCTTTCTATGGTTTTTTAGCCCAATGTTATTTTCATTCCTCAAGCACTGCATGCTATAATGATCCTGAAAAGAGTCCTGGAGCTGCACTCGCATACATTCCTGTTTTCCATATCATATGGCATTCCTAGGATCAAATTTCCCAAGCCTGAAAGAATCTCTCAATGCTTTGTACTCCAAGTACCGGCAGGACTCCCACTTTGGACTGAGACTGCTGTACATGGAGAAAAATGGAACAGCCTTTTCTTGGGTGTTGCTTCTGGCCAAGAGAGAAGATATGCCCTTTGTTTATCTATAACCCCCTTTCCCGTGCCTGCCTAACTTTAGAGAGTATTTGGACTAAGTTCAGGGCATCAGAAAAGGCTTCACCTCTGCATCTTCAAATATTGCAGCATTGATAAGCTGTTTTTAGGAAAAGGCTCTTGGGAGCCCTGAATATTGCGGAATCTATTGTCATTTCTATGTCCGTTACAAACTGGGTCCATTGAGTTCAGTGGAGCTTATTCTTAAATAAATGGAATCTGCCACATTACTTACTTTGCATCGTCAGTCTACGCAAAGTGACCCTTAAAAGTATGTGTAATTCCTGCCCACTAAAGATGGGGCAACTGTGTGCCAATCATGGTTTACAGACCACAATGGCTGGCTTCACACTACACACTGAGCTAAAAACCAACCACGCCACAATTTAGTAGAATGTGCAAAGCCAGCTTCCACAAAGGAAAAGAACTCCTAACTATGGTTTTCTTTCTCATGTTGAAAGTGAGCAGCTTTTTCACCTGTTTTGTAGTCCCAGTTGAGAAAACAGTGACATTCAGAAGAGAAGTCTTTGATTAAATGAGGCTGAACCACCTGCCAGACTTAGGAATCTGTTTCAAATGTATTTATCAAAGTCATTTGGATCTCTTGAGACTGCCACTTGTCTTTTATTCTTTTAGCACCTGGTCAAAGAATTCATGGAGATAGATAAAAATGTCCTCTGAAGAATGACCCAAGTTTTTTTTTAATCTTATCTCAAGCATGTAATGTGTTGGATTCTATTTTAACTTTAAGCCATTCTCTCACTACCACCACCTTCAATCCATTAACTCATTGCTATAATAACAAGCAGGCCTCATCTATATGGTCCATATTTATTTTATTTTAATCATTAAAGGGGAAAAATCAATAGGCCATTGGAAGACATGAAAGAAAACTGCTGCTATATTAATATTGTGACTGTCTCTAAAGATAAAGATGATTAGCAAGGGACCCTGGCTTATGCAATACAAGCCTGGTAGGGGAGTCTTCCAGTCATCACTCCTGGGGCTGGACTTTCTCTGTTAGTTCTAACGGTGCAGATAAGAACTTGAGGATGAGGTATAGGCCTCCAGCCCTGAGGATCTCTCCAAATGGCCTCCTAGAGAATGACAGCTGATAGGGCACTCAGCTCAACATCAGCATCTACTATAAGACAGGCATACTAGCACCCACCAGGGTTGTGATAGCTTATTTATTTATTTACAAGTAGCACACAACTCTGTTTTACCCCATTGGAAATGGCAAATGCAGCTGATATATCACCGTCGTAAAGAACCTGTCCTGTTGTTCTGTTGTGGAGTAGCTGAATCAACTTCACAAATTTCCTTGGGTATTCATAACATCTCAGGATGATATAGAGAGTCTCCCTGTTTTCAGCATCAAATGCTTTTGTCAGGTCAGTGAAGACACAGTAAAGAGGCTTGTTCTGCTCAATTCACTTCTCCTGGACTTGCCTCATGGCAAATATCATGTCTGCTGTACTCCTTTCTGGCTGAAAGCCACACTTCGCCTCTGGGAGGTTCCTTTCCAAGACACTGAGAAGTCTGTTCAGGAGAATATGGGCAAAGGTCTTGCCTGCAATGGACAGCAGTGAATACCCCTGTAGTTTCCGCAGTCTGATTTGCTTCCCTTATTTTTTGTAAAGAACCACAACGAGGGCATCGCAGAAGTAATCAGGCATGTCCTCTCTGGACCAAATGTCTTCCAAGATGTCTTGGAATGTCTGTAAGGCATTTGGGTGTAGTGCTTTGTAAATCTCAGCAGAAATGCCATCCTGTCCTGTTGCTTTATTTGAGTTCATCTGCAAGATTGCTTTCTTGATCTCATCAGTAGAGGGAGGCAGGTCTAGGGCATCCAAGACTGGCAGCTGAGGAATCTGCTGTAAGACATCATGATCAATTGTGGGCGGCCTATTGAGTAGGTTGGAAAAGTGTTCAGCCCAGTGATTTTTCAGTCCTTCCTGGTCTTTGATCAGGCTCAATTCATCAGATGACAGCTGGGAGGAACAACCTGATTTAGGACCATAAACGGACTTTATGGCACTGAAGAACTCTCTGGTGGCATGCATGTCTGCATAGTGTTCCACCTGCTCAGCCTTTTTCTGCCACCACTCATCCTGCATTTCTTGCAGTTCTGCCTGTACTTTGGATTGCAGGTGCTTAAACTTGTCTTTCTCTGAGACAAATGATGGATCGTTTGCAGTCTGCATATGCCTTATTCTTGGCCTGGAGAGCTGCTGAAATGGTCTTGTAGTTTTCATCAAACCAGTCTTGATGCACCCGGGTTTTCAGTCTGAGTACAGTTGTTGCAGTCTTTGTGATGACATCTTCAAAGTGTGTCCACTTTGCAGAACAGTTTCCTACAGGTGGTAAATTGCCAGAGTTTTTCATTAAGTACATCTTGGAAATGTTGGGCTTGGCCTGGGTCTTGCAATCTGCCAATGTGGATTTCTAACAGTCCTTGGTTGCTTACAATGTAAAGGGGCTTGTAGGTTGAGGACTGACTAGACCAGCCTGTGATCTGTCCAGCACTCAGCACCTTGCATGGCTCAGGTGATGGTGATACCTTTAAGATCATGCTGACATATTATGACATAGTCAAATAGATGCCAATGTTTGGACCTGGGATGCATCCAGATAATTTTATACTTGTTTGCAAGTCTGAACTTCGTGTTAGTGATGCACAGGTTGTACTTGGCATATTTGCTGAGAAGCAGCAGGCCATCGCTATTTAGTTTTCCAACCCCATGTCTTCCAAGGACTTCATCCCAGTTGTCACTGTTTGTCCCCACCCTAGCATTGAAGTCATCCAAAACGAAAAGTTTGTTGTGGCGGGGGTTGTTCAAATAATCTGGTCCAGGTCCTTGTAGAAACCTTCCTTGTCTTCATCTGGACTCATGAGAGTTGATGTGTAGGCACTGACAATGGTGATAAGCTGGGACTTGCTGAGAGGAAAGCAGAACTTCATAATGCATTCATTTATTCCATTGAGTAGAGTAGAGATGTTCTTCAGCAGAGCAGTTTTGATTGCAAAACCTACTCCAGTGTGTGAACTTACTGAAGCAATAAAATACAGGTTGCAAATTTCTAGGAAATGAGATAGGTAGATGTATGGATTATCTGTCTACAAATCCTAAAATGCAATAATACCCTTTTGCTTCATCTTATTTTGCTGGGATGTGGAGGCATGAAAAATTAAAGGGCTTTTCAGAACTTATCACATAACACAAAATGGACTTCAGTTTAATTCCAGAGAACATCTTAAGTTTTATGTGAAATGCCTTCTGAAATGAATGTCTGATTCCAGTGGATTGGAAAGAGCACCGAGCTGTAAAAGTAGTTATCTTAATTAAATGTGATAAAATTAATTGCATGTTACATCTTGGCTTTTTTTTTTTCCTTCCATCAGACTGTTGATCAGAGTCCTGCAAATAATTTGTTAGGGATCATTTGTCCAATTAATTTAGCTTCCCCTGTCTCCATAGAGTGCATGAACTGATGGCATGGCCTTTCTTGGAGAAGCTACCTGATAAGGGATGTTTTACACATTTCTTTTCACATTGTGGAATTGTTGTTGGTAGCTCACAGTAAGATGCTTCCTGTTCCAGTATAGTGATTTCACTGTATACACAGATCTTCAAATGTTGAAACAACCGCCTAGTCTAATTAAGGACCTGCAAGGCATTGGTTTCTAACATAAATGAGGCAGGTTTACTATATGCTCATGATGTAGTTGATGCAAAAGCATCAGCAAATCCACATATAAGGAAAAGATGGGGAGAGATAATAGTGCTTCCCCCACTGAAAAATTAAATGTATGAATTTGGATTTTTCTCATGAGCAGCATGGCTTCTATTGCATGTCAATGGTACACAGTTTGCTGGAGCATGGAAAACATACAGGCATAAACTGAAAAATGTCATTGTGCAGAATGGGATTTTGTCCATAGTCTAATGCATCCAGTGCTGTGGTACTGATGTTGTAATATCTGTATTATCAAAACTAGAAACAAAACATTTCAAGGTAAAGGCATTGATCCATGCATGGAATTCCCTCTGAGGTGTACTGAATAAATCACCAATGTAAAAATAAAAGATACCAAAATGTTTCACCAATATTCTCAGAAAATAGATAGACTAGGGCTATTATTCCATGAATTTGTTGGGCAAAATATTCACTTGCAGTCTGTTAGACATTTTGGCCTTTTGAAATATTAAGGTGCATAATAGTTTATATAAAGCAGCCTTCTTCCTTTTTTACTTGACTGTCTCCACCTGTTTTTTCCAGCCTCTGTATCGCTAGGGCTGATGCAGTTCTTTATGTCAAGGGCATAAAAGAGCATCAGATCGTGTGTGTTCACAGCCTTTCTCAGCATTCTTCTTTTTGTGTTCTTTAGTGCCAAAAAAGCATGAATTCTGAGCATTCCCACTTCTTCAAGGAACAGGATGGTAGGATGGGATCTTCAGCTCTGTGAGAAGAACCCTTTCTCTGCCTTTGGACAGGGAGATCAAAACATGCCTTTGGGGTGCTGTCCTAGAGACCAGATCATTCCCATTTTTATGTAATAAGGTGCTTAGTATAATGTTTGGAGAGAGATTGCAGATGGCGAGCTTGGAATACAGAAGACACCCCAGATCCAATTCTTAGCATCTCTGATTTAAAAAAGAAACAGGATAGCACTTGACAGGAAAAATCACCTGCCTAAGATTTTGGGGAGCCCCTACTAGTCTGAGTAAACAACAGTGAGTAAGAGAGGCAAATAATATAGTATAATTCATGGCTCTCCTGTTCTAGCGTGTAGACGATGAGACTAAACTAGGGATCACATCTAGGTCTGGACCTGGAGGGAAATATTCAGTGCCCTGTAGCCAAGGAGCTGCTTGTTCACTGAGAGAATGACAGGTGATCAGTGCAAGTCCCATGTCAGATTCCTGACCTGGCAGGGAGATGCCAAGGCCCTGCTTGACTAACATTGCCTGCTGTGGCATTTTTTTAAAAAAAAAAAAACCAAACCCACATTTATATTAATAAGAAATAGGGGGCATTTTGTACCCTAATAAGACTTGATTGTCCACAGTGAGTGTGGGGTCTCCCTAAGGCCATTTAGTCCAATGTCTCAGGTTACCTACCGGACACACTGACTGCTAGGAAGCAGCAAGAGTTTATTGACCTGAAAATAATGATTCGGTTCATGCATCTCATAACCCATGTTTTGTTTAGCAAATCCCATAACCAGCTAAACCATAGGAAGTGGTTTACAAACCAGAATAGCTAGAGGTATACAACACACACTACATTAAAATCAAACGTGGCACAGGATGTCTTAGTCAGACTATAGTATTGGTCATTTTACAGATTGAACTGAATGTTTTTTCTTGGAACACATAGGAAGTTCATCCACAGCTATTCATAGAAACCTCAGCTCGTTCATATCATGTTTCTCCTTTTCACATAAGCAAGTATAACACAAATGAGACTAATACTTACATACAATGTATGCATAGTACTTTTCTATATATAGTAGGGCAAGCCACTGTACATAAACAGAGAGCAAACCCCACTCCCTTCTAGCACTGAAGATGTTACCTAGCCAGGTAATGAAACGTCTGCAAGAAAACAACCAAGCTCAGAGAACCCCAAGGACTCCACAGTACTTTTCCTTCTCTTGCCATTCATTTAGGGTTTTTTTCTTTTTGGTGAATGAAAATAATCAATGAGCATCCTTAACCATGGCTGCACCAAATAGCTGCTTCCTGATTTGTTTTGGTTTGATTGTTTTTCTGTTTTATTGTTTTAAGTTTGTTTTATAGTTATTGGTTTTACTGTTGTTGTGAGCCACGCAGAGTTGGGCAGCTGAATAAACCTGTTAAATTAATTAATTAATTAATTGAAAAATAAAACTTAAATAAATAAAAGAAACTGCATAAAGCACTTCAGCCTTGCTGGGCTCATTGCTATTCCACCTCAGGTGCCTACACCATTATCTGTGGTACCTGCTGCCCTCTGGCTGATAATCTTGCACCATCCTAGGCTGTGGAACCCTTAACCAAGATCCGAGCCCTAGCCAAACCTGGGCCCCTGGGCCACACCCTGGCAAAGCACTGAAAGAGAAATGGCCAGACCCTCTCTCGACACATCCCAAGCAGCCGGGGGAAGCTGTCACGCGTCGTGTGACTGGCTGCGAGTGCTGGTGGTGGGTGCCAGAGTGCCTGAAAGGCAGAATCCCAAGCTGAACAGTTTCATTGTTATTACCTAGAGAGACAAATCCTTAAAGAAGAGTAATAATAGCTTGGCTGAGTTTTGATTTGAAGTTGAAGAGCTGGTGCCTATATTTAAAGAATTGGAGAGAGAAACAAGCAGATTTGCAGAAGGGATTCCTTTCTGCGGGGTCCATGTTTTGGAAGCAGCACAGTAAAGGAGAGAAAATATGCCTGTAGGCTTTATCAAGCAGAAAAAAATAAAGAAATATTGTTGCTATTTAGGAATGAAGGACATCGTATTTTTAGATGGATGGGAATGGACCTGCCTGGTTGATGATGAGAGATCCTTTTTGTCTGGTCTCCCTTGGCAGCAGAGGAAGAAGTTGGCTTCTGATATATTGGTCTTTTTAAATAGGGAAAGCTATGGCTATCTGCTGAAAAAATGGAAGATGTTGCAAAAGCAACAAGAAACAAAGCCTGTCCTTCAAATGCTGTTTGTGGTGATCAATCTCAAGTATCCCAAATGTTTAAGATTAAGATTTGCTATTATTAGTTTTTTTTTAAATGTTCCTAGTTGCTTGTACTTGTGGAACCACAATGGTTTTACATTCTGTTTAGAAGAATAAGATTCTAGTCCTCATGGAAGTGAAGGCATGCTTCAGAATGTGTGTGTGCGCTATACACCGTCAGTGCGGCTGAGCAAATTGCTGAGTGACATTCCCAGCAGACAAAGAATGAGGTATGCGTGCCCAATGTGCCATCTTACAACACCTCAGAGATAGACAACGTGCAGCCCCACAAAACTTTTGATGCGGCCCTCACAGGCCATACTAAAATTACCACCAAACTGTCCTTTTTAATGACATTTAAAGTGTGGAAATTATGAAATACATTAGGAGTATTTGTATGAAATGTATTTAGTTAAATATCTGAAGAGCCGTCATGCAAAGAAGGGGTAAACCTATTGCCCCAGAGAGCAGGATCAGAACCAATGAGTTAAGATCGCAAGGAGGAAGGTTCAGTCTAGATATCAGGAGGAATGTCCTGACAGTACCTGCTGTCAGCCAGGGGAACAGGCCGCCACATGAAGTGGTAAGATTCTCCTTCACTAAAGTTCTTAAAATAGAGTCCAGGTCATCTGTCAGAGATGCTCTAGTGCAGGGGTTTTCAAACTTTTTCAGGCTGTGGAAACTGTTCATTAAAAAAAAAAAAAGAATCCCCGAATTCCCAATAAAGGTGCAAAGCTCTAATGGTAGAAAATTGGTTGCATTCAACTTTTTTTCTTTTTTCTTTTTGCCCTTAATTTCTTATGGAATCCCACCGAGTTCTTGTGGAACCCCAGTTTGCAAAACTGCTCTAGCAGACCCTCCATTGAGCAGGAGGCTGGACTATATGAGTTCTAAGGTACCTTTCAATTCCATGATTCTAAATTTTAAATAAAATTAAATTGACTTAAATCAAATTTAGTTCTGGTCTTGCAGCTCCCATCTTTTTGCAATGTGGCCACAGAAAGTCCAAGTGACTCCCAAAACATTGCACCTCCCATGTCATCCTATACCTCAAAGTACTGAGAATATGAAATTGGCAGATCATATGTTACTATAGTCAGGGATTCAACATTAATTATAACAAAGTGCCTGTATGACATATGCATAATATAGATGAGTAGCTATTTTTCATGTACTGCAGGGGACTACAATGGGATTTCTTTTGATAAGATTTCTGCAGCCAATCAAAAAGGGAAGCATAACAGTTTGTCATTTTCTGAATTTATTAAAGGGGCCATTTCCCTCTCATTAACAGATGCGCTTACAGGTGTGTCTGCATGGGGAGATCAAGAAAAGTCAAGATGGCAGCTGCAACTGCTGTATCAAAGACCCACCCCCTTTTCCATGCATCACACATAAAAAGGGGGTGTGGCTTGGATCATGCAGTTGCAGTCACCATTGTGACTTTTTGAACTCCCCCTGTGGGCACCCCTGTGCACTAACCAAGTTCCTAGTCCCAAGATTATCTCATAACAAACCAGTGAGCTGGGATAGGTTGAAGACTGAATTTACAGAATGGTTGCGCTCATATGAGCCCCATGCCTATGATTCTGTTCATGTGATACTCTGATGCATAGCAGGGCTCCCACATTTGAGCTGCCAAAATCCAGATGGCCACTACTGAACACTAATGAGTTAACCGCAAGGGAGGATTTGCACAATTTAGGCTAAATGGTGATTGGCTCATTTGTGATTCTTTGTGTTGCACAAACACAGCCATAGAGTTTCAGGACTGAGTGGGAATTTGGATTTGGATTTTCCCCCGCTTGTTGACTCTCATCGAGCCACTTGATTTCCTTGGAAAGCAGGGCTGCAAAGAAATGGCATTTGTGCACAAGAAAAATGTCTCATAGGTGAAAAGAGTTTGAGGGCAGAACAGATGACAGAGGTTGGAACAGAAGGACTTGTGTTCTCTGGAGAAATTGAACCAGAAGCTGGAGAGCCATCAGTTAGAGGGGCTGTGGTCACAGCTTGCCACAGAGGGTGGCCAGCAAAAACATGGTTAGGGATCTGGCATCTTTATGTAAACTATGTGGGAGGGAAGGCTTCAGCAAGTGAAATGTGTACTTAAAAAAAAAAAAATCCTGCTAAAACCCACATTTTTCATCCATCTTTTAAAGTGCTGGTACCCTTTTTCACCTGGGCATCTGGGGGCTGGAGAAGATGATCCCCAAGATTTCTTCCAGTTCTAAAGTTGTAATTTATTACGATGGCATATGAACTATTTATTTTCAAGATAGTAGTGAATGCAGGACAATGTTTTTTTCCTCCGTGTTTCTGTTGGTGACAGAAGCAATAAAGGAATAGAGCTGGTAGGAAAGATTGGTGTTCAGCCCTTACAGTAGTCCAAGATTGAGAAAGGAAACATATGTGATGTTTGCTCTGCCTAAAGAAAAGAGCCATGGTTGTTCTCTGTAGTGGCATCTTTATGCCAAGCTATCTGCCATCTTGCTAGGATCAATACTAAGAGGGAAGCCCCGTTAGCAGTCTAAGCAGGACCGAGGGGGCCAGTCAGAGGGAGGGAGTACATGGCCTGTGAGAATGGGGTAGAGGGAGGGAACCTTGTGAAAAGCCCTAACTTTGAATCATTAAGAGGGTAGATTCAAACACTGGATTAACATATTGTTTGATTTACTGGTTTTTGGCTTAGTATGATATGTAAACACACTTATTAAGGTTTAGCAGGATTTATGACTTGTTCAACAAGCCAGTGCCGTACTATTACATGTGAATGCAGCCAGGGGGGATTAAACATTCAATTACTCTCCATAGCAGCGGAAATAAGGATTGTGCAATATAATTTTAAAATATGCAGCAGCAGCATGATAATAGAGGAAATAAGGAGAAAAGAGAACCCATTTCATAATCCTGCACAACTGCAAAGCAGCCTTCCCCCAGTTTGATGTTCTCCAGATGTCTTGGACTGGGACATCTACAAACCTCAGTCAAGCAATGTCTGGTTGGGGATTATGGGACTTGAAGCTAAAAGCGTCTGGGGGTTTCCAAGCTGGGAAGGCTGCTTTTGATATATGTTTCACAAAGTTCTGTGATGGAATAGTCCGCTTCATCTCATACCCTTTATACAGATGTGATGGATTGACTGGATTGGGGGTAGCTGAACTCATCAATCTTGCAAACACTTCAGTAAATGAAAAAGCAAACTGCATTCTTCACAGTGCAGAGCTGTTCATGCTGCTCACAAAAGTGCACAGTCATTTGCTTGGTTCCATCGATCAAATGAATAGGGGGGTCTGCATGGAGGGGGTAAAAAAGTCAAGATGGCAGCCACAACCATGGGATCAGAGGCTTGCCCCTTTGTGCATGCACTGTGACATAAAAAAGGAGCAGGGCTCCAATCCCATAGTTGTGGATGTCATCTTGACTTTTTTGACTTGTCTCCCTGCAGACACCCCTGGACAAGGTAAACCTTGACTTTTTTCACACACACTGCAGACACCCCTGCAACCGAAGCAGGGCTTGTTAGAGGATGTTGCTGCTGCACATTTTAGACCTTAAATGTCCAAAGCCTCTATAACTGAGGATCATCCCTAGCTAAATCAGGATCGAGCAACTTGATTTTTGGAAGTGGCTGTCTTCAACCCATGAGTTCAAAGGGTCTTACTTACAAGGAGGTAACCATCAGATTGTAACCTTGCACGCAAAAGACTGGCATCTTCCAATGAATACCAGGGGTTTGAATAAAGAACGTCAGTGTGTGGCATTTTATGCAAGCGGATAGGTTTTGTCCTCAGCAGCCTATAGAGAAGCATCAAAAAGGAGGAGGGATAAATTATATATGATGATTTTAATTCAAGGGATTTAGATTTGGTTGTCAGCTCCATTGCAATAGGGTAGGGGTAGGCTACATGATGCCTATGCCACCTTTATGGCATTGGCCCAATCCCCACTGTTTTATGTTTTTAAAGAATTATGTTAATAAACGAACAGACTCCACAGGAATTCTTAGAAAAAGCATTGCTCTGCTTTGTTTAGCAGAGCATTCACCCATGGGTAGAGGGAGGGAAGGTGAGCTTGGGGATATTATACAGCTACTTGGGGGCTAGAGGGCGACAGAGAATTGCTTCCTCAATGTGAATCACCTCCCAGAATTCAGGTAAATGGGAGTTTTGTGATTGACTTGCCACCAAACATTTTATGAATTGGCAAGCCAGAAACTCTGCCTTGGAAGCCATGTTGTGTGAACGCCCAAAGCACGCTCTCAAATTTTTCAAATTTTCAAAATTTCTACTCAATCAAAAAGAATTCCTATCCATGCAATGGAGCAGTTTCTGTGGGGTTTGCTGTAGTTTACAAATAACACTCAAATTATAACTCAAGAAGTGATTGACATTCTTGTGAGAAAGACACCTAAATAGTTCCATGAAATGATTCCCTGGCATAAATAGAACTGACTTTTTAAAAAGTCTCTTCTTTGATATTTTAAGGACAGAAAGGTTGGAGTTAGACAATATGCAATCCATATTCTGTTTAAATGCAGTGTGTAAGCCCATCAGCCTAGATTCCCTAGGTGTCCTTCCAATAATACCATTTTTGGTTTCCAGTTCTATAGAAGGATGAAAGATTTGAACTCACAACTCTTGTTGGCTTCATAATGGAGGCAGACTAGAGCTCAGATATTAGGGCCATACAGTTTTAGTCAACATATTTTTTCTGCTGACTCAAGGACTTGAGGGACACCTGGCTGTGCTGTGAGTTTAGCTATGTGAATATAAGACTGCAGACTTAGCACATAAAATGAATTGAGAGTTGGATTAGTTGATGTGATTTCTTTCTCAGAGCATTTGTGTCTTAGCACTCATTCTGTGGATGGTAAAGAAGATGCCTTTGGCTATTAATTACTTTGCTTTCATTCCAAATGCTGGTGGTCGTGCACAATGTGATGAGTAAATACACCAGAGTCATTTAGCAACTTTAATTGGTTCTAGGGTAAAGGTTTATGTTGTTTAATAGCACCCATCTGTTCTGTATACTTCATTAAAACTATTCAGAAAGAAGTGAGCCTTGGATCACCTTTGCTGCTGGTTAACCAGATTATCAACATGAATATATTAATCCATGACATGATTTTCATGGCTAAACAGAGACAAGAGCCAACCCAAATTAAGTACATGAAATCCCACGGAATGGCTGAAGTATATACTTAATTCTTTCACTGAAGAGAAAGTTGATAGTCCTATACCCATTTATTCTTTGCTGCACCCAGTGACTGCTTAATTTTTTGACTGTATCTGTTTCCTACCTCTCCTTTGTGCTAGGTAGGATGATAAATTGTAAAAGAGGATTGGGTTCCCAGTATCTTTAACCACTGAGTTGTAGAGGGAATTTTAGCAGGTATAGCTTACAGGACAAGGCCCACCTTTTTTTGGTTCTGATCATCTAATTTTCCCCCCAACTACTGAGTTAAAATGCTTTCTCCCCCTCCTTGCATGGCGAAAACCTACACAGACGTTGGAAACAGAGGCAATGAAGACAACAAATTCAATCACCAACACTCACCTAATTTCTCTCCAAAGTACAATAGTGAGTGACAAAACTGAACAAATTTTATATACCCTGAGGCTATTGTTTAATGTCAGGTTTGGGAGGGGAGGTGGAAATGCAACTTTTAATTCCAGTCTAGCTAACAATTATCTTAGATTGTGTCACTCACAAGCTGGGAATGAGATGAAGGCAACATCATGGAGAGGAGGGTGGGAATAAGTGTTACCAGTGCATGGTTCTGCTGTGGGTGAGTGCAAGGGGAACATACACAAATCCCAGGATCAGCTGGGAGAAGCTATGGATTGCATTTTGTTAGGCTGCACTTAAATTTTATGTGAATGGCGTAGGTGCCATACTTCTTTTAAAAAATTAAAAATGCATTGTTTATTGACTATTGAATATGTTGTATAAGATGCCTTGGAGCTGTGTAGCAGGATGTAAATCTAAAAAAAAAAAGGATGTCTGAGATTACTCAGAAGCTATGTTTGCTTTTATGAATCTGAATCAATGATTCAGCAGCTCAAATGAAAGCTATATGGGCAGTCACTAGCCTCCAGCCACAGGAGAGGAGCGTATCCAGAGCTGTAGTCAGTTGCAGTTGGGGATGACGCCAGACTGGAATGAAATGTGATGGACCAGCAGGTCAGAATGCCTTAAAACTGTTGAGAATGGAAAACAGCACTTTTGAAATGAAGTTTCAAAACACAGGCAGTGAGTGCATGTGCAATGGGCTGGGTGTGAGTGGATGATGATTTTGACCTTTGTTTCACCAAGAAATGGTGGGTGACAAGCAGAAAGTACAGATCTAGCCCTAGTTTTCTGTCTCCCAACTCCTCTAATTCTTTAAAACACAGACAGGATTAATTAGGATTATTTTGACTGTTTGCAGGTCTTGTGATACTATGAGCACAGGAACATTTACATTGGTGTTTCTCAACCTCAGCAACTTTAAGATGTCTGGACTTCAACTCCCAGAATTCCCCAGCCAGCCATGCTGTGTCTTTTCTTTGTCTTTGGCTGGGGAATTCAAGTCCACATATCTTAAAGTTGCTGAGGTTGAAAAAAACTGATTTACATAGCTGTAAGTCTCTAGAGCAGTGATGGCAAACCTATGACATGTGTCACAGGTGACATGCCATGTTTTGGGTGACATGCCAGTGTTCACCAACACCCAACCACAACTATTCTCCATTTGAGTTGCCAAAGAAACTGAGTTTGTTTTACTTGTATTTAATTTTTGTAATTATTTGATGTTTCTTTATATAATACATAGCATCATGCATGATTGGACTGTATTTTTTTTTTAATAAATGAATACATAAAGAATTGTTTCTTTTTTGTTTGGGGAGGGTGGTGTGACATGCCGGCAGAATCAAGTTAAGCATTTTCCAAATGTTTGACACACCAAGCCCAAAAGGTTCACCATCACTGCTCTAGAGCTTGCAGAGAAACAGTAGCTAATCAGCATTTGCACTTCTCGGGCAACAGTTGGGCACAAAGTGTGGGAGAAAGGAGACGTGTATCAGTGAGCATTTCTGAGAGCAGGAATCTAGTCTGAGCAAGGGATAGTAAAGCAAGTTTATTCCATTAACACAAAGAAAATGTATTTAAGGAAACACACAGAGCAGCTAGGCAAAGCCTAGCTCCGCCTATCAGGAGGAGAGTCACTGAGCAGAAAGCTCCATGGCTGCATATCCTGGGAGCAAAGGCAGAAAGAAGTTTCTGAGATTAGCAGTGTCATAGATAAAGAGGAAGTAAAGGAAAAGACAAAGAGAAGGCACAGTAAATCCCGAACTGACTATCTACATTGCCCCTTATGGTCATGAGGTGCTGAAAGAGTTGATGCCACTGGAGTCAAACTTCCCACACAGAGAGCTATCAGTCAGAAGTGCTTACCTGGTTCCCATCTCTGATATCATGCCGAAACACATATTCCTTCTCTGCCTTCAATAGGGAGGGAGGGAGGGAGGGAGGGAGAATTAAACTCTGCATTTGTCAGGGTGGTAAAATCCCACTGCCCTTCATGTTCCTGCTGGCATAATGGCTATTTTGTATTAGGGTCCCCCTACACAGTCATGTCATGGTGGCAGAATCCCAGAAAATTAAGCGCTCAGGTGAGCCATGTTATGCAGATGTTCCTGTACACAACCGCATCTACTTGGTTGTGCCATTCAGTGTATGCTGTTCCTGCCTGCACCTTACACCCTGCCACTATGTGTTGGACTGTTTCTGAGGCCTCTTTGCACAGTCTGCACCTTGGGTCCTGTCTAGTGTGGATCTGGTGCTTAGTGCCTGTTCTTGTGCTGCTGTGATCAGTGCCTTAGTGCTGTCTTTTAGTCCAGCCTTTCCAGCCATTGGTAGGATTTCCCAGTGTCAGCCACCTCAGCTATCTGTCAATGGTACATCCCATGCAGGATCTTGTCTTGCCATGGCATTTCCTCTGCTTGAACTTCCACCCATGTCTGCTGCTGCCTCAGGCATTCTCTCAGCAGCTCATCTCTGGGTGCCATCTTACTGATGTACCCCTGGATGCTCTGGGTTTGGCACTCACCAGATCCTGCCCACCCTCTTTCCAGCTGGTGTAAATCTCTGGGTGTTGGATTTGGGGTGGAAACCTTTGTTTCCATATATACATAAAAGGGCCTTGTTATAGCATCATGTGATGAGCAGAGGGATTGTCTCACATCATTATTGTGATGGCATCCTGTCTGGAAGAGTTCCAGGCTACCCAACCTTTAAAACTGTAACCTTAAATTGAGGAATCTTTTCAATTGCACTACTGCTCATGCAGAGATGTAGTATATATTAGGCTATTTGCTGTAAGAATGTATTTGTTTTATAATGCATTTATAAATGTTTCAGTAGAGCAAATCTTACAAACAAGGTTGGCATCAACTTTGCTGGAGTCCTTCTAATGCCATTTAATGAGTATTCCTGTCTCTTCTGGCATAGTTGGTCTTAATAACTGTACCTTCAGTATGGCATCTTTTCAATGCAATTTTGGTTTTGCTGCAAGGATGATGGCTGGTGGAGCAGCAAAGGTACTAGTTAGAACAGCAATTTTTACAAAAATTTAATTCTCTAATAATGCCTTCAAGGCTCCTAAGTAGTCTTGTTCCAAGAAGATCAATGGTCATCCAGTAAAGAAGAAGGCCTCTGGGCTAACATGGTTGGAGACACCATGAAGGCTGCATTGGAATCAATAGGAGGCTTTCAGCCACTAGTAACTATCTGACTGTACTGATCTCTCATACCAGACTGATTAGGAAGATGCCAAAAATTTCCAGTCCTCTCTTATCCAAATGAAACTAAACCCATATTTGTCTTACTAACCTTAGTTTAGGGATGAAGCTAATAGCTTAGTTTAGCATATAATCACATCCTATATGAACAGGCTTTAACTAAATGCATTTCCAAACCTAAACTTCCTGCATTATCTAATACCTATTTTAAATATTTTTGACTCCTCACTGCCCCCCCTCTCCATGTAACCACTTGACCCACTCCTCTGTGCATTCAAAAAATATCTGCATTTACTTGACCTACTATTTAGGAACAGCAAACAAGTGACAGGTTCTGATAACCAAAATGATTTTTCCATTCTCAAGCATGCACTGTGTGTATACCAATCATATATTTATTGGTTTTCAACATGGAAAAGTGGTCCAAGTGAAAAGATTACAATGAGGACTTGAGATAAGGCAGTATGTGAATGATTTGCTTTTCAGTTCACTAATAGAGCTTGTTGTCAGAGTCATTCAAGAAAACAGGGTCAACTCAGCTTAAAGGAATTTTGAAAATTAGCTGAATATGTACAACCCTCCTGAAGATGAATATGTCTCTGAAATGTCAAACCCTGCCTCTCAAGGCAGATAGCTGGAACAGGAACTTGGTGTAAAGATAAGAGTTATGAAGTATCTTAAAAATAGAAGATTATGATCCATATGCTCATAAACACGCAGCTGTAGCTGGCTAGTATAATAGTGTGTTTACATAGCATGGAGCTGGAGAGGAGGGTGGCCATTTAAACATCCCAAACATCCTACCTAGGCCTCTTTCTCTTGTTTTCTTTTCCTCAGACTCATGGAGTCTTCCCAAAGAACAACAACAGAAAAACTGCACCAAAACCAAACTGTTCACACATAGCAGCTGGTGCCTACGGACTCAAAAAGTCAGCCTCCGAAACAAAGAAACAAGGGAAAGGGAAAAGGAACCTTTTCCAGTCAGGAAATTTGGATAAGAGAGTCTAGGTCGTCCCAAGAGATCTTTACTGCAAAGGTCAAGGAGTGAACCTCCTCTGGGAACTTCCCTGATATCATAACTTCCTAGTATGGATGAGCTTCCAAATATATTGTGGCAAAAATCATTCACCAAGTAAGCCAACAAACTGGAGAAGGTCCAAATGATTGTTTTATTAGGGTTGCATAGATCTTATACCAAATGTTGACTAATGACAATTTGGGCATGCACATTCACTAGAGGAGGTCCCTAACTGCAAGGAGAATGACTGTACAACTTCCAAGGAAACAAGTTGACCACAAAGGAGACACAGGATATCCTTCAAACAGTGAAACCCTTACAGACAGATTCTTAGGAAGAAATATAATACCTTTGATTTGCAAGGTGAGCCAAGGTTCCAATTACTATTCTAAGAAACTGACCCCGTGCTTAGAGCAGGAAGAGATAAAGAGTCATGGTAACATAAATGGGGTGAGCTCTACCATCAGTTAGTAATTACTAGACCCAGATTGGCATAATAATAAAATTCTAGATTTAGAGATGTTACACGAGAAGTACAGAGAAGGACATCAAGGATTTTAAAGAAACATATATATAATACTACACTTGGAAGGCAAACATAAATGTGGTTATAAAATGGATTCAACCCAAGTTCTTACTCCAGCTCACTATAATTATGAGACTGATTATATAATTATTATTATATTATATAATAGTGTGTTTACATAGCATGGAGCTGGAGAGGAGGGTGGCCATTTAAATGCTCAAATACAGTAGAAAAATACAAAACACAAGTAAAAAGTCACACACAAAAAGAGGGGTTAAGTGGGTAACCACTTGCACAGAGTAGCATTTTGTTGCTGTTCTGTTAACTATATGGGATCAATGTAATAGTCATGGAATCATGTAACAGGATCTAATAGATGACAGAGTCTCCCAGTCTCTGGTGATCTCCCTGTATTCCTGTTTTAGCACTCCTGTGGCTGTTCCCTTCTGCTCATGGCGAACAACTAAAAGACAGATACTTGGGTAGCCCCAAAGTTGGACTGCTTGCTAGCATCTCACTTAATGGCTGAAAACTTGTTTCAGTCTCCTCAGCCCACTGGAAAGAGGCATTGTGTGACATGAAGCATTTAATGGAGCTATCAAGATGGCATGGTCCATAATCCAACCCCTGCAATATCCTATCACTCTGAGGCGCAAGTGCAGCTTAATTACAGAGGTGGGAGAAGGAATACTCAAAATTGCTTGAATGGACTCAGGGTCAGTTCTTGTTGGCCAGCAGATAATAAATGGCCGAGATAGTTAACTTGAGTTTGGCAGAACTGCAGCTTCTGCTTGCTTCCTTTATGCCCCTGCAAGCCCAGATAAAACTATTGAATGCTCTTGACTGGAAGCAAGATCGCAGGCGGCCACAAGGAGGTCACTGACATGCTCTAGCAGGGTGGACCCACAGGGTATGTTGGGGCAGAAGGCATCTTGCTGGACGGCACCACTATACCACATAGAACTTTTGCAATAGCCTTGAAGACCATATGTAAAGCTATTGGGTACCCTCTCAGGTGAAGACAAAAAGGCATTGGGAATATGGTGCTCCAGCAATGAAGAAGGCAGAGCATAGGACAGCTCCCTTGAATACAGTGACTTCTAATGAATGCCAGATAGAATAGTGGGTTCATTTGAGACTACTGGAAAGATGGGGTCCACAGTCTTGTTGATCTTGGGCAGATCCTGCACCAAACTGCAAATGGGGTGCTGTGAGACAGGTTTTTTCACAGCAAGGATAGGGGCTTAAAATGGGAACCAGTTTGCTATGGTGGAGAAGAGGCTGGATGACAGCACTGCCCCCCCTGCAGTCCTGCTTAGAGGATATTGTGCAATTCAACCAGGAGGTGGGCTCCTGGTTTTAGATGCATTTTTACAAGCTCAGCTGACAATATAATACTGCAGTCCAGCTCCAGTCTTCACCTGTAGCTGCTCTGGGACATGCTGGAGGAGGGGATCAGAGGTAGGTTCAGGACCAATTGCAGGGCAAACGTGAGATCACAAAAGGAATGTGCTTTACTGGATGGATCATCAGCAGTATGATCTAAAGCAGCCAGAGCCAGATTCTGATGTCTGCCTTTGATGTCCAAGAAGACACCAAGCAGTGTACAGTACAAGATACTGTACATCCCAATTTACACAATAGGTCACAACCAATAAGTTGATATCTAGGCCAATTTCCCAAGAGGAAGGAGTGGAATTCAGTCAGAGGATTATTAACGATAGGCAAATTCTGTATCTCCTGGTGCAGGATGGGGGCCCTGAAATTCCAGCCATGAAATAGCTGGGATCAGTAAGAGGGAGAGTAGGAAAATCTTTAGCTGCCAAGCAGGATCTGTCAGGGGTAGTATCATCCCAGTGTTCCACTTGCAATAACTGTTTCTCAATCTGCCATGGTTGCTCAGGCTGGATTGGGGGAGGCAGTATGGTTAGGGTTAGTATGGTGCAAAGGTATAGGATGTCCCTTAGTGTTTCTTCAAGCTTCAGCAGCACATATGCTGTAATTGGAAGTACACATGGTCTCTGCACAGAAGGCTGAGTCTTGTCTAACTAGAGGCACTGGGGAGGCATCCAGGCTGGTCTTTGATTCAGTAAAAGGAAGTGGGTGCTTTTCCAAGTTGATTTAAAAGCTTCCCAACTGGAATGACGCACTTCATCTGCTCATAATTTTTCAGCAATGATATAGTTTTGCTTTTCCTGCTTTTCCTTATCTTCTAGGCTGTTTCTCAGACTACAGATCTGTGGTTCCTACTTTTTAATTATGACCATGGCCTCCCATTTCTCAAGGCATCGAACATGCTGTGCTTTGCTTTTCTATCAGTCAGGGTCTTCCTAAATTATGCTAATTTTTCTGTGTCAAAAGTCCCTAACACAGGGAATTGCAGCCTACTATTCTTCCCTGTCTAGTCACACCATTTTGGCAATAATTCTACAGCATCCTCCCATGTTTTTGAGCGTCTTGAGTAAGGGAGACCCTTTTGGGAAAAGGGATATTCTGAACTGCCCTATCCCATTATGAGACAAAGCTAATATATTATGGTCCACTTATGAACACTCTCTCATCTGTGGAATCCTTGGGGTTCTCTGAGCTTGGTTGCTTTCTTGCAGACGTTTTGTGCACTGAAGATGTTACCTGGCCAGGTAACGAAACGTCTGCAAAAAAACAACCGAGTTCAGAGAACCCAAGGACTCCACAGTTCAACCCTGAGCTATATATATTCCCTTCTATTGGTACTCTCTCATCTTTCCCACCCTCTTGAGGCATACATAGCTCTCAGCCCCCCTTACTTTCTATCTCATGCCGAGTGCCAGAATTTCCTGTGGGCAGCCTTGGCCAACAACTTATTTTACACTTATCCTGACATTCACAGCCCATTGGGGCATATCCTGCCATTCCATCTCCTTTGCTTTCTAATTTTTGCCCAGTGGCAGGGTTAGGTGTGGCTGAGACTTCCTGGTGGGTAGCCATTGTCAGTGGTGGATAAATGCATCAGACAAGGAAGTGTCTGCCTGTGCTTACACATGCACACACACAATGCACAGGAGACACAAGACAAAAAGATTAATACACCTCTCTCCCCCTCACCCCAGCATATGTACACATATTCCCCTCTCCATTGGCCAATGGTGAAGTTGTGGAGGTCTCAGTTGCAGCCAGCAAAGCTGATGTTGCTACTGATCTCTCCCAAACATCCTACCTAGGCCTCTTTCTCTTGTTTTCTTTTCCTCAGACTCATGGAGTCTTCCCAAAGAACAACAACAGAAAAACTGCACCAAAACCAAACTGTTCACACATAGCAGCTGGTGCCTACGGACTCAAAAAGTCAGCCTCCGAAACAAAGAAACAAGGAAAAGGGAAAAGGAACCTTTTCCAGTCAGGAAATTTGGATAAGAGAGTCTAGGTCGTCCCAAGAGATCTTTACCGCAAGGGTCAAGGAGTGAACCTCCTCTGGGAACTTCCCTGATATCATAACTTCCTAGTATGGATGAGCTTCCAAATATACTGTGGCAAAAATCATTCACCAAGTAAGCCAACAAACTGGAGAAGGTCCAAATGATTGTTTTATTAGGGTTGCATAGATCTTATACCAAATGTTGACTAATGACAATTTGGGCATGCACATTCACTAGAGGAGGTCCCTAACTGCAAGGAGAATGACTGTACAACTTCCAAGGAAACAAGTTGACCACAAAGGAGACACAGGATATCCTTCAAACAGTGAAACCCTTACAGACAGATTCTTAGGAAGAAATATAATACCTTTGATTTGCAAGGTGAGCCAAGGTTCCAATTACTATTCTAAGAAACTGACCCCGTGCTTAGAGCAGGAAGAGATAAAGAGTCATGGTAACATAAATGGGGTGAGCTCTACCATCAGTTAGTAATTACTAGACCCAGATTGGCATAATAATAAAATTCTAGATTTAGAGATGTTACACGAGAAGTACAGAGAAGGACATCAAGGATTTTAAAGAAACATATATATAATACTACACTTGGAAGGCAAACATAAATGTGGTTATCAAATGGATTCAACCCAAGTTCTTATTCCAGCTCACTATAATTATGAGACTTATATAATTATATAATTATTGTGTTTGATATTCTCTATCTTTGTTGTTTTTGTATTTATTATTTTCAGTGGAGGTTTTAATATTTTACTGTTTGGCATGGCCTTTTTTATATTTACTTTGGATGTTATATTGTTTATGGAGTCACGTGTATTCCGGATGTTTTAATTGTGTAAGCCACCATGAGCTGAATGAAGTTGGGGCATCCAAATTAAACAGGCACAAAGACAGGTCATATGCTGATTTTTGAATATAGGCAGGAGGTTAGGAATGATCATTAAAATTCAAATAAAGACTTTCAGCACAATAGGGGAGACTGGCTACTTGACTTGTTCACTCTGCTGTGATGAGGATCTTCAAGGTACTTGCTCTTCATTCCCTGGCTTCTTTATCTTTCAGTCACATCTGGACTGAACAGCTGTTCAAACTGAGGATGCTTTAAAATAGAGGACTGACCTCTGTAAAGTAGGACACACAAACACCCTGATATGGAGGCCTGGCTTGAATGTTCAGCTTTAATTAATAAAGCAGGTTATAACCTTTTTTCTTGGAGTCATAAAAAGGAGGGAATTGGGGCAGTATTTTATTCAATTGCTCACCAAGTAATGATGCAATCAAATAAAATTAAACGATAGGCTAAATGGAGCTATATTCTGGCAATTCTACAACCCTTACTTACCTCATCCAATCACCAGGAATCTCTCCCAAGCCTTAAAAGTAATCTCTCTCATTCTCTCTCTTCTCAACCTAGCTAAATATTGCCACTGTTTAACTCCTTTTAAGAAGGACAATCCAGTGTAGCACTGAGTGAGTGAAACCACAGCAGAAGGTTGAGGACCTGTTGGCATTTTTTAAGGATTCTTCCTAATGTAAGCTTCAATCAGACAAGAGGTTATGCTGGCAGTTTCTATCATGCTTTAAGCCATGTTGCCGTGATCCATGTTTTATTTAGTTATTTATTTACTGACTCAGGACCTCTATATTCTTGTTTACCACAACATCAGTGAAAGAAGATTTACAATGACATGTATTTTTTAAGATCATTCCAGAGACAGGCTTTTAAAAATGAACTATTGAATGACCTTGAAACTGTTCAGTTTTGGTCATATGTTTATTATTCAGATAAATTGTGGCTTAAAATTTTTTTTACTTATTATCTTAAAGCAGCATTCTCCAACTTCATACCCACCCAACACGTTAGACCAATTCTTGTTATTTCCAGATGGCATAACTTGCACATCTGAAGAATCCTAGTTTGGGGGAGGCTGTAGTAACTTTAAATTTGCCTGTTCTTTGCTGACTGAAGTAAAATTGCATGTGAGGTGATCTGCAGGTGACAAACTACATAGACTGCTTGCTCACATAAAGATTATTTTTCACTTTATCACAAATAAAAATTATACTGCTGATAAAACAAGCTCTTTTACTCAAGACAGATGGCTAAAGCTGGTCCCAAAATGTTGGTCCTGGAAAAAAAAAAAAATTAATAATAATAATAATAATACTTCAAGACACAGAGGTTAGGGAAGATGGTGAAGAAAAATCCACTGGAGGTAGGATTGTAGGCTAGTTCTTCCTCTGTTTATGAGAGTGGACCGGGGGGGGGCAGTTCTTCCCTTACCAAATGTCTTGGCATCTAGACCTTCTGCATGATCCCTGAAGATCTGAACTGTCTTCTCCCTCCCCACAGTTCCTGCAATTCCAATTTCCTCCCCGCCCAAGAAGTCAGGAGAAGACCAATTCCCAATTCCCAAGTGCATCTGCTCCAACAGAGGCAAGGACAGGCAAAACAAGACAAGGATGAGCAACTCCCAAAGGCCAGTCAGACCATCCCTTCTTATTGTATTTCTTGGGACCTCAGCCCCAAGCACTTACCAAAGGGTCTCAGCTGATTGTATATGCATGTCAAAATTTAACAGTTAAGTTAATTATTTAATTAAACCAATCAATTTAATAGATTTTCATCTCCCACCCATTTAAAGAATAGTTTTGTGTGGCCTGACTCTCTTTTGCAGAGTGGCTTTCGACATACCACTAAAAGGCAAACATTTCTTTAGGCCAATGAAAATGGTAATATGGTAATTTGGGGAAAATGTAATTATATTTTTCTTTAATATAATTACATTTTCCCCAAATCACCGTATCACCACTTTCAGTCCCACTGAGACCTCTGGGGCATCCTCTTTGGGATGGCTTGAAAGTCCATTTCTCCTTGGGTCTTTCCAAAGTGACACAGTTTGGCTCAGAAATCATACAATGTGACTAATACATAAGGGAAGGCATGCAAGTAATTAATTCAAGGGTCTTTTTAAAATTTCCTATGAATAATTACCTCCAAGCTATTAATGAATGAAGCTAGCATCTATAAATTAGGAAGAGTGAGACAGTGATTGTGGCAGTGTGATAGAAACTATCTGGACTATGATTCTAGCTCAGAAGTACAGGGTTGTGATAAAAGAACAATTACCAAGAACAAGCCTAAAATGGCAGAATTTAAATAAACATGATACAAACTGGGGCTGTGAAATTGAAGTAGCACTGGTATATCTGCAGGTAATTAATACAGCATGGCAAGCATTAGTTAAAATGGCCTAGTTCATTATAATGTCACCCATACTTAATGAGCCAAAATGTTTACACTTTAGATGCTAATTTTGAGAAGGAGGGGAAAAATAATGCAGGAACTGTCATCTCCTTCTTTCATGCTCCGAACTTCAAAGAAAATATCAGAAAATCTTAGATAAATTCAAACCAGGTACAATTCAAGGTGCTGATTATCACCTTGAAAGCCTTGCACGGCACAGGGCCAGCTTCCTTGAGGGACTGACTGCCTCCAAGGGTTCTTGCCCATCCCATCAGATCTGACAAGCATTCTAGATTGTCCAGATGGCAAGCATTTTGTTGGGAGAAGAAGGAAAGCACCAGTTTCAAACTGGACCAACTAAGAATAGCTCTAGGCTGCCTCAGCAGCAGACTGGGGATGAGTTGGGGATGAGACAGAGGTGATGTCTTGAGGACATGTCCCTCAAAAGCAGTTGATAAAGCATCTTCATGTCTCATTAAGCAGGATATTAGGATAAGCCTGCTGTCCAACACTGCTCTCATTTACTGGACTAGATTTACATCCCCAAAATACCTATTAACTGTTATTTGCCATCTCTGTTACTACCTTTCATCTGCTTTTACACAGCATTACAGTTTGCAGCCAGGTCACACAATCCTCAAATTTGCTGGTTTATGTGTGAGCTTAGGTTGGAGTTACTTCAGTACACCATTAATAGCAAGTCCATATATGCAGCAAATAAAAAGGAGAATCTCTGTGTCACTCCCTCTACTCCCAAGTCTTGCTGTACTGCCTCATTGTGGTGGGGGTGTTCCTGGGAGGGATGAGCAAAGAACGTTAAGAGTGTATGTCAAGATAATATATTCCCAGCAGAGTCAACCAAGGTGTGAAGGACATTGTAGCTGCCTAAGTAAAGCAAGCAGGCACCTATATTGGGCGGCAGGAAGATGCTGGAGGTAGAAGATCACTTTAGGGACAATTGCAAAGGCTTCTTTTCATACTGTGTGGGAGAAAGCAATGGCCAACCACTTCGGTATTCTATCAAGAAAACTACATGGATAGAAAGTATAAAATGATTAAGAATATAGTGCCAGATGAAGGGGCCCCTCAATTTGGATGGTACTCAACATGCTACTGAGGAAGACCTGAGGATCTTTTAGGATACTAAAAGATCTGGTTGTCATGCAGGAAGTGAAAATTCAAAGCTGCGAAGATATAATTATGATGGGAACATGGAACCTAATAAGCATGAACATGGGAAAGCTCAGCACAGTGAAATATGAAATGAATGGACTACACATTGATATTTTAGGCATCAGTGAATTGTTCCACATAGACCTGTCGATCCTTAATAAGTGAAGATCTCCATTAACCTAGGAGCCTTCTGATCATTTGGCTGTCAGAGGCATTAACTTGACATCTAAAGGAGCTCATTGCCTTCTTGTTAGCTGCCATCTTGGAGCTGTAAAATTATCCCCAAATAACACATCCGAAAGACCAGACTTCTAATTTGTGCTCAATTATGAAGCATCACCACTTTAGTATCAAAGAGCTTTAGAACAGCAGTCATTTGCAGCACATGTGATACAATTGTCTCTGCACAGCAGTGTGTGTGTGTCACAGCACACTGGGGAACTCTGGCTCTTTATTAAGCTGATATGTCAATATACAGCTTCTGGAAGTGGAGGGGGGGCCTAGAATTTTGCATCTGCAAAAATTATGCCCTTCTCCAGACTACACCTTCGTTAACTGGGAATGGAATGAGAATTCTGTTTTGTTTATGTTTTGGTAAGAACTTGAGGGTTTTTTTTTTTAATGAATGTGAAAGGAAGCAAAACAGAGATTCATCCATCCAAGCAAGGCACTTCAAAGGCTTTGAGTGTGAATCAGTGTAATTATTGGAACAGGGCTGTCATCTTTTTCTTTTGACAAATTCTTCATCCATCAGAATTATGTGGTAGGCACAACAATCACAGTGCTCTCAGTGCTGAGAACAATGCAGGAAGTGCAGAATTTGGCCAGTGCGGATAGGAGACAGTTTAGATGCAGCGGGGAAGAGGGTGGGGGAGAGAATATATAGGCACACATATAGGAACAGTAAAACTTTTACATTTCTTCTTAAACCTCAACAAACTTGAGATGATAAACATTCAAATGAGGGGAAAACAAAAGTGACAGTTTCATCCTTCCTGTGAACTTGACAGATGAGAACTGTTAAAACTCTTTTGAAGACTTCCAACAAGGAAAGCCCAGCCTTGTTAAATAACAGGGCCCATTTCCGGATCATTCTTTCTAGCAAAGGAGTTTCTCCTTGGGTTCAACTAAGATTTATCCTTTGCTGCTTAAGCTGTAAGAGGAAAGTCTTTGTCTTCTTCTATATAGTAACCCATTGGGTATTTGGCCATTCCCACTGGAATTGCAGTCTAAAGCATTTTGAGGTTTTAGGAAGGATGCATTGAAGAATGTTACTGAAGCATGCTATACTGAAGCATAGATACAGCATGCGAACCATCAATACTTTCCATATGAAAATTCCATTCCTACCTGTGGAAGGCAACCAGTGCAGTGGAATGGAGAAAGAAGCTTTAAGCAGGATTTCAGTCTGCTTCCATGAAGCAACCAACAGGGAGGAGACATGGCTGTCCTGGAAATTTACTGGGTGACCAAAAATTCTCTCTTAGCCCAACTCATCTCGCTGAGTTACTGTTGTAGGGGTTTGAAAAAAAATGGAAGGCAATCCCCTTGCAAGCTGCACTGAACCCTTGTAGGAATGGTGGGATATAAATCAATCAAACAATAAATAAATGAGTTTCTACTGATAGAGAAGGAAGATTCTTAAGGTAGGTGAGAAACCTGCAATTTCCAAACACAGAAGACAGTTCTACCCATCTTCAGTTGTATGAGGGGAGAAAAGAGCAATAAAATAAATAAATAAATAAATTTACAGAGCAATAAATAAAATTGCTATATGGACTAAAGTTTTCAGTCATGGACAGGAAGCCGGAAAATAGATGGACTGAAGTACTGATAGAAGGAGTGTGACAGGAGCAATGGAATAGGGGAGTGTGGTAAAGTTAGCACCAAGGACGTTATGATTCAGTTGCAAATCCTGGGAGTCATGTTTGTGGTTTCCGTTTTTAGAGGATAAAAAGGATTGCAACAAGGGGTTCGGGGCCACTTGGCCAAACTGTCTTACCTGACTGCTTGCTTGTGCTGGTCCTCATTGCAATGTGAATCTAAGTAAGTACCTTGTATGCTATTGATTGAACTTATATTTGCTTATTGAACTAACATTTAATAAAGCTTTTAGAACTTTGAAGTGGCCTATGTTCTGGTGTGTCTGTCTCCCATGTTTAACGAGGTTTTTCCCCCGACAATTGAAATTGTGCAAAAGCCACATGAGACCTCCTCCCTCAACACAGCACTGTTAAGACTTGTTAAAAAGGGATGGACACTAGATTTTATATGTTGGCATTGTAAGAAATGTGATCATATGAACTAGTCTTATCCAGTTATAGCCTTCTTTTAGTTTCAGATCACTACGTATATCAATAAATTTTGGGAAGAAATATTTTAGTTAAGGACCTAAATGGGATGTTGAACTATATTCATAAAATATGGAATTTCTCATCTTATGAGTTTATCAAGTCTGGGGCATAACAAAAAGGATAATTTTATCTAACTGGGGGGGAAAAACCCCTTACTTTCCTGATCTTAAGTAATGGCTCCAGGATGTGATTCTGTTATCTACTTTTGAAAAGTCTTTTTGTTCTAAAAGTGAAAGAAAATGCAATATGTATGCTCTAGATTTAATGATAAGATTAAGGATTTAATTAATGTTATATTATCTGTAGTTATGACTGTGTATGGATTTTTTCTTGTAAATTCGTTTTCTCTTTTTTTGGTCATGTTTGGTTTATTTCAATTACTATAACACATTTAGGTTTTCTCTCTACATTGCATAATGTAGTGGGGATGGTGGTGTGTTTTTTATATTTCACTATTAAAACATAAATAACATGCACAAGTAAAAAAAAAAAAGGAACATTAAAGGAAATTTAGGATAAAGGATACGTAAAGGATACGACTTGCATGCACAGCCATCTCCTAAAGGCTAAATGTCTGCTTGGGGCTCTAGTAAAAAGGGAATTAATATGGCTTGTTACATTATATTGGTAATCTTCTACCCCAGTGTTCAAGTCGCTTGCTTTCTTCTGTTTAACCTACTATCCATAGACATAGGGAAGAAATCCATTTAGCCTGCATTGTGATATGAACCCATCCCATTTCCCTTTTCTTTCCCTTTAGGCCGAGTAGATCTCTGGGTCCTTGAAATGTTGCTGCTGCACTGATTGACGACTCAATGTAAGGTGCGCTGGAGGACTGCAAAACTGAAGACAGACTGCTTGAACTGTTATAAAGCATTGGTTGCAAATGTAAAGCACTGCAGCTGTCTAAAACAGGCAAGCAAAAATATGCCTTTGTTAAACATTCGTTAGACTACTTGTATAATGAACAAATATGAAGTGTCATGAAATGCTGCTCACCTAATAGGACTTTTTATTGTCCTTCTGGCTTAAAAGGATTCAATGGCCAGCTGGGATAGAAAGGGCTGGTTTATAGCTTGAGGAAACTTAATATATGACAGGGAGAGAATTTTCCTGCTTTTTTCCTGCAAATCTTATGCAGTTGGATGAAAGGGCATTCTTTTTAGAAATTCTTACAAGGAAGAAGAGTTTTAAGGACATTTTCATGGTAAAATGTGATGGTTTTGCCCTTGGTTATCCAGTGGCAAAGTATGTGTGTGTGAGTGCATGATGGTCCTGTTTTGTATTGTAAAATTATCTCTTGAGCATTATATAGCCTTCCTGGGCTTTCATACTTTAATTAAATCCAAAGGGAAGAATTACAGAGTAACTTTTCCCAGTGAGCTTTTCAACAGCAACCAGTTAGGTTAACTTCTAATTGGACGTTCTGAGAAGTCATCTTCCCAATTTCTCCAACCCTAAACTTGAGGGGAAACTTCTGAAAGGTTATTTGTGCCCAGCTCTAAAGTGAATTGCTAGGCAAACTGGAGTTCTGGGGTAACCATGGAGGTAGGTGGGGTGTCAAAAATGTAAGATGGTGGGTGAAACAGCATGATCAAAGCCTTGCCCCTTTTTATGTTCCCTTAATTGTGAGATTGTGGCTACCACCTTGGCTTCTTTAACTCCCCCTATGGACACTTCTGTTGGAGTTTTATTATTTAGCACACAGAGATGTCTGCACACACATTAAAATTAGCTTCCAAATGGGGTTTGGGCAGCTCTTGACATTTCTGTGGGGCCACACTTGAGCCTTCTGGTCCAGAATCTTTTTAAAAAAGTAACATTAAAACAAAACCTTTTTCACCTCTTTCAGACATCTTTTGGTGAGTGTCTCAGTGCCTTTGATGATACCTAAGACAAGGCTTTGGAGTAGCAAAAATATTCCACATTTTTGTCTGTGTAACATATAGCAGGAATATACAATGTATCTGATATCCCCTCTGTAACTAACACTGTATTTAATATACCCCTACAACTAAATAACTTTGCTTCCCCCACAAATAATTAATTCCTTATCATGTGATTCTTATTTCAGGTTTGTTTTCCTCAGGTATTTCATAATTTCTTCAGGACTGTTCCTTCACAATTCTCCCCAAATCAGAATGGCAGTGTAGGTCTTTTTAAGGAGCCGAAGTGGGACTGCATCATTATGCCAATTAAGCACCAGCTGAGCCCAGGATTAGATTAATTTCCTTGTCATCCTTATAGCACTTGAGCAGCCTCTTGCTGCTATAGTACCTGCTCAGGGTCATGTTCCTGATGCTTAACTTTTGGTAGCCAAACTATTATGGGCAGTTGGGGGGGAGGGCAGAACTTGTTTTTAAATATGCCTTAATGGCACTTCTCAATATTTGATCAACATGCTGGCATGGGGAATGCAAAACTTTTCTTTTTATTGCCCATGATTAAAAGTAAATACTTGGGAGGGTTGCAACAGACTCTGCCCAAGTCACTTGAGCAAAATCAGAGCACAGATGGGGCCCCAAGGACAGAACTGGAATCCTAGAAGACATTAAGAGGTCAACTCAGGTATATGCTATGAAACAGCCATCCAACTCATCTCTGCTCAGTAGTGTGAATAGAAAAATACCTCCCATAGCTGCCGTTGGCTTCTCTTTTAAGGACTTGCCTTTTTTCCTCTAAAAGACCTCAAAGTAAAAAAACCAGTATTTCATCATGTTTAACCATGTTATTACAATAGAAATGCATTATTCCAGTCCTTGAGTTAGCTTAAAAATAAGTCATTAAAAATTGTGCTACCACAATGACTGATCTCTAATCTACTTCAGTAATGAGGTCTACAAGTGATGGTTTCCTTACATTTTTTGATGCAAGAGGAGTTAAGGAAAATGGTGGAGTCTTCAGTGTTGTTTCTCCTCTTCCTGGGGTTAAAATGAAAAGTGAGCACTCAATCTTGCAAATGCCCACCCCACCTGCTAGGGCTGTTAAAAAATCCACTGCAGTTCTGGATGGCTTCTCATACCATTCAATTTAAACCTCTCTTCACGCTGTTTGCAAGCTGTACCCTGAGCCTCACCAGCTGCAGAGGAGTCGAATGATAGATATGCCTTCCTCCTCTACCAGTTCTGTTAATCTCTGGGGTTTTCAAAAAGAAGAAAAGGAGCATATTTAAAGGAAGGGTTGAAGATTTTTGTTTGTAAGTGGATGTGTCAGGCTTATAGCTTGCCAAATCATACCGGGGGTTGTCTTGTCCAATGTAGTTTTGCATCATGCCAATTAGATAGCTGGGCTAGCTAATTGCACAAAAGGACTGCTTCAAGGACTCTAACAGGAAGCAGGAGTAACAGCCTATGATAATGTCATTGTCATTGCCTTATCAGTTTTGGTGGGAGAGAAAAGAGGAGGATTATATGTACGATATTGGCTTTAAAAACAAACCAATTATTAAAAGTCACAATGGCTTTCATTTCCAGGTCTAGGGCCCCACAAAAGAATAGTTCTTGGCACCTATCAGAAGTGTATGTTTTCTTCTCACTAACATGCAAAGTCAAACCTTGGGTATTTTGAAGGCCTAGGCCAGTGTTTCTCAACCTTGGCAACTTTAAGATATGTGGACTTTAACTCTCAGAATTCCCCAGCCAGCTGGGAATTGAAGTCCACATATCTTAAAGTTGCTAAAGTTGAGAAGCACTGGCCTAGACTCAGATAACAGAGCTGAAGCAGGTAGATGTTTTCAAAAGAATTAAATGGTTTGAAATAGACCCAGCTTTTCACTGCCGTTTTTGATCTTTTGTTCTAATATTATGGGAAGATAGGACAGATTGGATCATTGATCCACCTTATGGTGCTTGCTTTAGCTTTATTTTGCAGATATTTTATGAATAAAACTCCAAAATCCCACTAGCTAGGAACCTGAGGAGTGGTTGTTCCAACTCATCTGGGGGGGGGGGGGGGGCACTATGTTGGGAAATAGAAGATTGAGGATGTTTTTAACAATAAATATACAGGTAAGCAATTGGGTAAATAAATAACAACTCTCAGAGTCTTCCAGATCCTATTAACTCTGGATGCCATTGCCTGTGGCCAATTTTCACTACAATACTACATAGCATCCAAGTGAAACGAGCATATACTCCGATAGCAGCAAAGCGTGTTATATAAACAGGGCAAACTTACATACATATTTGTACAGTCTATTTCTTTTACTGTGAAACAGAAAGAAATTAGAAGCAAGCCTACACAGGATTGTTTGAAGAAAGACCCAGGTCTGTTGTGGGACTGTCCACTTTCCATGGAACATTGGTGATGCAAAATCTTGAAATATCAGCTTTTCTTCCCAATGGGGCAAGTTGCCCAAGGCAATGTGTCCTCTATGTGCATATGTGTTGCACACATTCTTTAGGGCCCTTGATAGTCTTTTAGAATGTATGGCATAGGGCCTGGATATCTGCGAGATTACTTATCTCCAACTGTTTCTGCCTGCCTAGTATGATCCAGCAGAGTGGGTGCGCTCCAGGTCCCCTCCATTAAACATTGCCATCTTGTGGGACCTCGGAAGCATACCTCCTCTGTTGAGGCCCCTGCCCTCTGGAACAGCATCCCCCCCAGAGATAAGGATGGTGCCCTCTCTCCTGGGGTTCTGGAAAGCTTTGAAAACCTGGCTTTGGTCCCAGGCCTGGGGTTGATGTTTATGATTTGTTCAATGGCCCCTGTTTTGTGTTGTGTTTTTTGCCATCTATTAGAATATTTTAGCCTGGACTGCCTGTGTGATTCAATGTTTTTAGCTATTTTTATGTTTTACCTAGTTTTGTATGCCATTGGAGTTGGGTGGCCAATAAATTTAAATAAATAAATAAATAATGATTCTTATCATAAGGTATCTGTCATCTCTCAAAACAGCTAAGGGACTTCATCAGCATTATTAGAAATAATATAACTGTTCCAATAATGTAAAAAACAGATTGCTTAAGGGCTGAAGAAAAGGAGGGCAAGATATTATCATGCCAATTCATTTCATCTTCACTGTAACTGAGATTAATTGTATTTCCCATATCTTAATGATCTGCATTTGGTCCTATCTCTCTTATTTCAAATATCTAGTCCACATGTTTAAATGTTTTAAGTAAACCATTTTACATAGCATTCTCAAGAACTCACAGCGTAACAGAGCAACTCATGGTATCTTAAAGGTCAACACATTTAATATTCATTTTAGCATATATATATAATGATATTGTTCTAAAATTTTTACTTGCAAACTGTTTAGGGTACAATGTATCAAATGGTGGAATATAGTGACTTGTGTGTACAGTACATTTCATTTATTTTTATTGATTATATGCCATCAAGTTGTTTTTGACCCTAGTGACCACATAGACAGATTTTCTCCAAGATAATCTAGCCCTAACCTGTCATTTCATGTCTCCCAACGGTGCACTCATCACCTCTGTAACTGACTCCATCCACATGCTGCTGATCATCCTCTTCTTCTCTTTCCTTCTACATTTCCCAGCATTAGAGCCTTCTCCAGAGAGCTAGGTGTTTGCATAATGTGTCCAAAGTAGGATCATTTGAACTTGGTCATTTGTGCCTTGAGTGAGAACTCTGGGTTGATTTGTTCAATGATCCATTGGTTTGTTTTCTTGGCTGTCCATAATATTCTCAGGAGTCTTCTCCAGCGCCAAAGTTCAAAAGCATCAATATTCTTCCTATCCTGCTTCTTTAAAGTCCAACTTTTGCTTCCATAGAGTACCATGGTATACAGGGTATACCATGGCTTGCACAGTTCTGATCTTTGTAGGTATAGTCATATTGTGGTATTTGAATATCTTTTCCAAGGCTTTCATGGCTGCTGTACTAAGTGTTAGTCTGTGGCATATTTCTTGACTGCTTGTTCCTTTACTGTTGAAAGTTGATCCTAAAAGGCAGTAGCTATCCACCACTTTGATATCTTCATTGTCAATTCTAAGGCTGGTTGTTCTACTTGTTGTCATTAGTTTGGTCTTCCTTATATTTAATTTTAGTCCCATTTTCTCACTGTGCTCCTTGATCTTTATTACTGGAGCTTGCAGATCCTTTGCATTTTTGGCTATCAGCTGTTATCAGCATAACGCAGGTTATTGATGTTTCTTCCTCCAATTTTAAAACCATGCTCATCTTCTTCCAATCCAGCTTCCCTTAATATACAGTATATTCTGCACATAGGTTGAATAAATAAGGGGAGCGTATGCAACCTTGTCTCACTCCTTTGCCAACCTGGAGCCAGAATGTTTCACCATACTCTGTCTATTCTTTGGCTTCCTGACCTGTATATAAATTTCTCATAAGGACAATGAGATGTTCTGGGATTCCCATTTTTCTGAGCACATTCCACAGCTTGACGTGATCAACACAATCAAGGGCTTTTCTATAATCAATGAAGCATATACAGATTTATTTTTGGTATTCTTTGACTTTTTCAATTATCCAGCATGCATCACCAATAATGTTTCATGTTCCTCAGCCTTTTTTAAAGCCAGCTTGAACATCTGGCATCTCTTTTTCCATGTAGGACTCTAATCTGCACTGGATGATCCTAAGCATTATTTTGCTAGCATGTGAAATTAAGGATATTGTAAGGTAGTTTGCATACTCTGTTAAGTCTCCTTTTTTTGGTATTGGAACATTGATTGACCTCTTCCATTGTGTCATTCTCCAGATTTGCTGGCATAGCTTGGTTAGAACCTTGACTGATTTTTCTTCTGTTGTTTGCCATATTTCAGTGGGTAATCCATCAGTTCCTGTAATGACTGGAGTGTTGATGTAACTTCATCTTCTAGTACTAGATGCTCTTGTAAGTAAGGAATATCTTCTAAGGTATCTTGGATGTTGACATCTCTACTGTATAGTGTTTCAGTTTCCTTTCATCTTCTTTTGATCTCCTTTGAATCAGTTACTATCTGTCCATTGGTGTCCTTTAGCATACCAGTTCAAGGTTGGAATCTCTTACTGAGTTCAGAGATCTTTTGAAAGACTTTCCTTATTTTTCCATATTTGTTTCCATCTTCAATGTCTTTACAGATGTTGCTGTAATACTGCTTCTTGTCTCTTCTAACAGCTCTCTGAAAGTCTTTGTTAAGTTCCTCTCTGAGATTTTTGTCTTTCTTGGCATTGGCTTCTCTTCTTGGCAATTTCCATTGTTTGTTCTGACATCCAGTTTTCTTTCTTCTCTTTCTTCATTTTTGGCAGTCTCTTTTCACATTCATCCTTAACAACTTCTTTAAGTTCGTTCCATAATTCCTCTGGTTCTCTATCAACGAGGTTCAGGACTTCAAAGTGTTCTCCTTGAAAATGGTAGGTATATGTTCAAGTTCGTATCATGGAAACTGACTGACTTTCTTCTTCTTTAGCTTAACCTGGAGCTTGTACATGAGCAGTTCGTGATCTGTTCCACAGTGAGCATCTGGCCATGTCTTTGATGCTATAATTGAGCTCCTCCAACTCCTTTTAGCAATAATATAGTAAATTTGATTTCTATATACTCCATGTATAGAGGCATCTTTTTGGTTGTTTGAAGACAATGTTAGCTATGAAGAAATCACTGGGGTGGCAGAAATTGATAAGTCAGTCTCCTGCTCCATTTTGGTTTCCTAAGCCATACAATCCAAATACATTTTCTTCTTTCATGTTTCCAACTTTGGCATTCCAGTCACCAGTCACAAGCAGCACATCTTGCTTGCATATTCTTTCAATTTTGAACTGAACTTGATGATAGAAGTCATCAACCTTCTCTTATTCTGCATCAGTGGTTGAAGCATAATTATATATATACATATATACACATACATTCATCAAAAATGTCCAGTGAAGTTTGCTCTCAAAAGATATATATACAAAAATATCTATTTTAAGGAAGTGTGCATGTATAATTGCATACATTATGACAGCTAGTTTGGTCTAGTGGTTAAGGCAGCAAGTTAGAAACTGGGAGACCATGAGTTCTAGTCCTGCCTTAGGGACAAGGCCAGCTGGGTGATCTTGGGCTAGTCATTGTCTCTCAGCCCTAGGAAGAAGGCAAGGGCAAACCATTTCCAAAAATCTTGCCAAGAAAACTGCAGGAACTAGTCCATGCAGTTGCCAGGAGTCAAAAACTAACCTCCAATTTGGAGAAGTACAAATGTCAGTGTGTTAGAATTTTTCTGATGACTTGTTTATTTATTTTCCCAGATTAACCAACTGATGATGGAATAGGTCAAAAAGTACCTTCTGGCTGGAAAACTGAGCAAATCCAAGGCAGATTGACTTGCTCCTAAATAGAATATGCTGCTCTGAAGAAGAGAAGACTGGATATTTGATGGACTGGCAGACAATGCACAGGAATGAAACTAATGGATGGAAACAGCAAGGAAGATGATTTCAGTGAAATATTAGGTGGAGCTTTCTAATGGGAAGAACTGTTAGACAGTGTTGCAGAATGACTGAGCATGTTTCGATAACCGCTGGAGATATTTCCATGGCCCATTTGCTTGGCATGCTGAAACTGCAAATAAGCGCTGTGAGCTGATTAGACTTGTATCTTCTACAATCCCATTAACCTTAAAATGCTATGACTCAATCGTACTGGGCAGTACACAGGATAAAACTGTGGGATTTATGCAATCAACCATCTTATATGGCTATCCAAGAAGCAACCCACTCAAATAATGCCTTCAGACTTTGTCTGACTACTTTGCTTCTCTGACAAGAGCAAAATGGAAGCCTCGCTTCTTTTCTTTTTTTCTTTCTTCATGGCTTGAAAATGTCCAAGGCTCCAAGTTCCTTTAGGTCTTCCCACTCCTATATTCTTGGTGTCACCAACCTCTCTCCTCTACTTGTATAATAGCCTAGTCAAAGAGAAGTTTAAATTCAAAGCATTTGGTCAGAAATTGTCTTGAGCACTAGCCAGCTCCCCCTACCATCCCAGCAAGGTGGACTGCCATTGCAGGTGATTCTTCCGAATCCCTTGCTAGCTGCTGCTGAGGATTCAGATGAGAAGCACAAGAACTGCAGATATTTTACTTCAGCAGGGAACACATCAGAAATGCAAATTAGGCTTCCAGATGAGCTTCATTCTGTCTCTCTCTTTCTCTCATATATATGGCATAAAGTATTAATACAATCAATCAGTAGAAAAGGAATAAAAATAAAAGAACACTGCATTTTCATATCCTGGAGTCAAATGGTGAAGAAATATAAGATAATCATAAGGCCTCTGGAAGGCAAAAATAAACTCCAACCTCCCAGGCGACACTAATTGTTGTGATTTATTAAAGTCTGTGTCTTGCCAGCAACATAAACTATTATTCAAGTCATGAAGAAATTAATCCCTTTGCTTACAAAGTAATTATTTCCCTTCTTTGTTTTGTTTGGAATTATTTGTGCTATTTGCTGTAGTGTAACACACACAGAGACACCCATCATTAATGACTGTAGCAGTCAAATCTCAAGGCAGGACACAGTCTTTGTGGGCCTCTACATGGAGAGGAATCTTAGCTTATTAAGAAAGGGCAAAAGACACAATAGACCACCCTAGGCAATCCTACGTTATCTGACCATCAAGTATACGCAGAGAAGCCTACTGGGAAGAAATGGGGGAACCCCTATGGCCAGGTTATTCTGTGTTATTAGGAGTTTGCTCCTCTCCTTCCAGTCTAGCTCTGAGTGACCCCCACTTTCTACCCACTTACTGACCGTGAGCAAAGAACTTTTGAGAAGTGCAAGCCTTGTGGAACTGATACTGTGCTACAATTGCAGGTTGACCTGAGGTGGTTCTGAACATTTTCTTGCTCATGAAATCTGGAAGCAAAAACCCCAGGTATATATAATTTTCCAGGTATTATATAAAACGGTTGGGTTTATTAACAAAAGATTACTAGCCTCCTCTGTTTCCTTGGTTTCCTACTGACTGATTCCCTGACCCAGGAAGTCCTTCCCCCATTTCTTTTAAACACACAAATTATAACTTTTAATATAAACACATCAATCAATGATTTATTATAGATCCCTTTGGGACATAGGTCTGTTTTCTCCAGTATGTACGCCAAAGAAAATATGCACCAAAAGTCCTAGGACTGAGGGAGTTCATAAACTGCATAACTAACTAACTAAATACATATAAAAAGAAAAGAAAAACCAGAGAGCAGTGTATAATAAAAACAGTGTAATTAGAAGAGTTAAAAATACAGTCTGGGCTACTTTAACCATTCACCATTTTCTCAGTTCTGTTCCTCATTCAAACTCCTCTGTTGCAAGATCATAAGGCTGAATCTTATTTTGCTTCCTTTAATAAGCACCCAGCTTATTTAGGAACCAAGAAAAAAGCACAGACACTTTTCAGAACTTGGTTTAACAAGGTGTAAAAAGCAATCTTTTGCTAGGCCTATGATAGCACCAAAATAGTGCTTGTTAGTTCAGGTTTAAAACAGAATAATGAAATACTCCAACACTGACGCAGTCATTCTTTAACAAAAATTTCTTTTATGTCCTAGTGCAAAGGTTAAATTGTAATGTCCAATTAGATATCTCATGGCAATGAATCTGCTGAGTGTGCTGCCCAGGTGCTAAAAGATTTATATGACTGGAAGAGAAGCTTTTTTAAAAAAAACTTTCCTCTTCATTTTGCTTCCTTGTAATGGTTTTAGGTTTGTTTTGACTGTATAAATCAGTGTTTTTCAAACCTGGTGACTTTAAGATGCTGGCTGGGGAATTTTGGGAGTTGAAGTTCACACATCCTAAAGTTGCCAAGTTTGAAAAACACTGATTTAAACCATCGCCACTCAGGACTCTGCCTGTCTATCCAACAGCAGCATAACTCTCTAAAAACTGAACAGGAAAGGACCTTATCTGGTATGGAAGAAGAAGCCAGCAAAGGAAAGATTGACTCTGAAAGTGGATGGGATCCAGCCTGGGATTGTAGACAAAGACATTCCAGAAGAAGCTTTCTTGAGGGAAGAAGTGTTGGGCAGTGACTTGGAATGATGCTGGCTGTTCCATTCTAAGTCCCATCTCTCCTCCCTCTTGATCACATGACATGAGCATATGCAGCCTGCTCTGGGCTTCTCAGTGCGGAACATAACAAAAACACAGATGCAGCAAGGGGGGAGCAGGAACATGCCGACAGAGACAACCCACCCTGATTAGATCTTCACCTGCACATTTGTACACAGATACGTATGCACACAACCAGATTATAGAAAGGCACACCCACAGATGCATCAAGCTACTTTGTTACGCAGATGACTCGTTTGGCCACTACTGCTAGAGTGGTTGCAAAGAATTCCAGAAGCCATGCTCTGCACGCTTTCTTTATGTTGTTTCTTGCTGGTGTACTGTAAAGTAGAACTTTGTACCTCTGAGGGCTTCAGTTGCCCGTCATCAGCAGTTTCCCAGAATGCCTCTGGGACTTTGGGTTATGCTAATAAATCATAAAATTATAGGATGGATGGGGCATTGAGCCCAACCCTCTGCTCAATTTAGGGATCCAAATTGGATCCCTAAATCCCTTCTGAGACGCATTGTCTAGTTTCCCCCCAGCAAAGGGGTTCATTATTTCTTTAGGTAATTTGTTCCATATCTGGAGATTCAGTTAACACTTCAAATCTTGTACATCACCTTAAATTGTATTTGGCTTTGCTACTATAAAAAACATAATATTGTCTATTTTTGTTTTCCACTTCTGGTACATCATCTAACCAATGAAAACACAATTTCAAAACAAATTCCAGCAGCGTCTAAAGATTTTTTCACCCTGACTCAACACAGTTTAATCACATGCGGACAGGAATATAATTGAGCTTATCCAGGAGAGAAAGTTCCACCAAAAGTTTGAATTAGGAAAGTTCTGCCTGCACTTGCGGATCATAATATTAGGGCAAATTCGTACAGGTACTGGCATAATGTACAGTATCTCCAGTTGAAGAAGAAACTCGTGGTTTTCTCTCCCCAGTATTTATATAATGCATAAAATGAAAATATATAAACTCAGACAAATGCACAAACATATTCATGGAGATCTTTGAGCTGATCTGACAAATTAAACCTGATGAATTTATGTAAACAGGAGGGGGGAGGGGGGGAAGCAAGGAAGGTGCTACCAAAATTTCATTCTAATTTCTTAATATGAGCCAATAATTTAAAAAGTAATACTTAGTCCTAAAAGCCTTTTTTTTTATTTTTTTCTTTGCTCAGGCAAGTGCAGACTGCAAACAGTATATTGAACCTTTTCAGAAACTGTTGTACAAATGCAGTATGCTCTTTTCACCTGCACCTTTCAGGCACATCTTTTTTTAGATACATACAAAGATCAGAACAGTTTCTATTAAGCTCTATGGTTATTTTACAGGAACTGGAATAAGTATCAAAGGAACATTGAAAGAATGACTTGCAGTGGCGTTGCTCTAGAAAGTGTGAATGTTTTCTTCAGATTTTTAAAGGGCAGGGGTGATGTAGTCTGGGATTCATAATGAGCCACGTAGCTCCAGCTCCAGTTATCATGACACCTCTTGGAGGAAGAGGATTTCTGCACTTCTGGAGAATGACATCACAGTAATCAAACATGAAATGCCAATTGAGTTGAGCCATGATGTGTAAGCCTATGGGATGCTATATTATTAAGTGAAAATCATTTTGTATTGGCTTGTATTTTGTATCATTTTGAAGCCATAGATTTTCGAAATGTGTTAAATACTATGTCTTTTTTTTAAAAAAATATACTTTATAAATATTACAGAAAGTCAGAATAGCCTTCCCCATCTCCTCCCATAGACTTTCAACCAGCTTTGTCTATCTCCAACTTCATGTGGTTTCCACACACTATTTTCCAAGGCTTCTGCAACCCATTTGTGGGTTTTTTTCCCCTGCCAGGAGGCTGCCAATCATCCAGGTGAGTCTGCAGATGGAGATAGGAATGGTCTTCCTGGCAGGTGGTGGTATCTCTTCTCTTGATGAAGAGATAGCCCAGATGAGGGCAAGTTGGCAAGCTGTAGCCTTAAGCTTGACATTATCAGCTCCTTGCTTACCTGTGGGACCTTGTGACAGTCACAGCAATAGGAATCTGACTCTTCTGGTCATGCTAGGTATTCACCACCAGCTTGCAGCTTTCCATTTTCACTGCCTCTAATGCAAAGCCATCAGTGTCCATGTTGCAATGTTATACATAGCTGTTATCACTGTTCCACTGCTGGGACCCTTCTGCCAATCTTCCTGCACCACTGCCCTGTCTCTAGGAGAGGTATAGGTAGTCATCCAGAAGTTCCACTTAAAACTACTCCATCTCCTCCAACTGGCTCCACAGACTGCCCACCAATTGGTCCAACAGGCTTGACAGTGTCAGCCTCAGCAGGATGCACTGGAAACTCCACAGGGCCAAGGCAAAGCCCATCTCCAGCAAACTCACCCAAATCTGGAACCCTGTCAAGTTGCATTCTGCCCTTTCTTCCTGCTGTGCCTGGACATACCAGCTATCAGCTTATCTAAACAGTGAGGAAAATCCAGAGCACAGTCTGATAGCGGTCCGCCCTGCTCAAATTTTGCTACCATGCTCAATTTTGCTTGTGAACCCCTGGATGAGTTACAAGGCAGAGTTTGAGAACCCTGGAATAAGGTATGGGGTCCAGAAATTATGCTCTGTAATCAGAACCCACTAGGGGTTATATTTAAGCTCTTGAATTCAATCTACTGGCTGCATGAAATCAAGGACAGTACAGAAGGGCTTCAGGATGTTCTGAGTTGCCCAAAACTCATTTGGGCTTTGGCCAAGCAAGTTAGGCTGGTATTGAATCCTCACGCTCATCTGCAATTACTCATTTCTAAGAAAAATTAGAAGTCAAGACCAAAAATACCTGTAATTTATAAAGCACGATCCTTTAGAAAGAGAGAGTTTCACAGCCCTTATGTTGGGAAGATTCATTATATTTGTCAAAATGAAGCAAATCTAGGCAAAACCATGTCCTGGCTGAAAGATTCTCACAAGCCTGAGTTTCATATTTTTGTTATTTTGTTTATTTTATTTTATTTTATTTTATTTTATTTTGCCAGCTGCAGCTAGAGATATAATGGTTTGTCATTTATAAAAATAGCTGCATCACCTGCTTCTTTGAGTAAACACCCAGTTGTTTCCAGCATTGGGGATTCTCTTCAAAATTACCTGATATTTGATAAATGATAACTGCATTTAAGAAAGTAGAAACAAAGATTGTTTTAGTTTTCACGGTTTTCTGAAACAGTTTTTTTTTCCAGCACCAGAGATGGAAGCATACAGGGGTAACATCTTTGTAAAGCTACCAATGGGTATACTGTATCTTTTTAATTTGGAACTTTTATCTTTTCAAAAATAATTTTATTTTCATATATACATCAGTTGGTGAAGGATTTGTTTCTAGTCTGTGTGTAACTTGAATACATTTTACACTTACCTTTGCTTTTGTTAAAGCATGTATGCATATAATTTTCTGTAATACACACATTCTTGGCAAAGATGTTCCCCTAAAAATGCCATTTTATTAATTTTCTCTAATTTAGTAATATGTCATGTCCCCTCAAATATATCTTGCTATTTTTGTTTAGTTTTCAAAAATCTATCATAAAATTTGGAGATGTGCAAAAACCAAAGAATATGTCTGTTCCCATTCACATATTATTTTAGTAATTGTGGGTTAGTTTTTTACTTATTAAAATGTGTACCAAGAAATTTCTCCCCTAGTTCTACTTCTTGTAGGCCATAAATCTTTGGCTCTTTTTTTAAAATCTCTCTCTCTCTCGCTTTCTCTCTCTCTCTCTCTCACACACACACACACCCCAGTAGTAACTTAGCATTAAAAAGTTCACTGCCAAGTTTCCAGAGGAGTTCTTAGGTGCCTGCTATGAATATCTTCTCTTTTCTTGACTTAGAAGGTAAATCTTTCAGCATAATGAATGAATTACTCTGCTTTTCCCCACTTACACCCAGCCATGATACAAGCATGTCCTTGTAACCTTTTTTTTGCCGCATACCCACAACGTTGCTTTCCTCTTGTCACTAGTTCATAAATGAGACCGTCCTCAGTGGTCTTTAGCTGTATAGGTGTTAAAGTAGTATTTTCCCCTTTTTGTGACCCCATCCAAGGGAAGCTTCAAGATGAGAACATGTGTTAAGGTTTGCCACCCATTTCTTTTGGGGTCACAATGCCATGATCTCCCCCCCCTCCGGTATTTCACTGTACTGCTGTATATATGAAATGCTCACTTGTCCTCCTTTTCAACTCTTCCAACTTCACAAGCATATGTCTGCTTGTGGTTAACTACCAACTTCCTTTCTTGCTTCTTCTGACCACTCAACCTCTCGGGTTGGCTTTTCCATCAAATCTAAAGAAGATACGGGAGGCAGAGAACAAATAAATAGCTCAGAGGCTCTATACACCTTCAGGTCAAAGCAAAGCAAGAGTCAATCCTTTTGATGTGCTTCTTTCATTTTTATATTATGAAAATTTATGTTTTTTGATATCATTACCAAAAAGGATGAGCAGAGACTCCTAACAGACCTGTCATCTAAGCTATATAAATGTATAGGCAGACAAGGAAGGAAAAAAAAGGCATTAAGCAAGTGACCAATACATTTTGCATCCAAAGCAGAAAATATAACGTGTTTCTCCCCTTCATGACACAAATAAATAATTTAAAAAAAAACAAAAAACCCTCAATTTAATCCTTTCATGACACTCAGAAACCACTCCCAGAGGTGACTGCTTCTCTCTGCTTGGTGATAGGGCTTGCCCTGGAGAAAGCTAACAGCAAAGGAGGACACTCATGCAAAATAGTCAAATCACGATGAAGAGGAATATCATGGAAGGGGCAGCAATCTGTATTTGTTATCCTGAAAGCAAATGCTTCCATAAGTCAGAGCATGTGTGCTTCCAACCACTTTCCCCACATTAAAATGCTGACACTGTCTGTGCTCTGACAAAGCCTTCCAGGATGATTTTGAAATGTGAAAAATGCCAGGGGTGGGTGGGTTCATTGGCTTTGTTTTGCTAAGTGTGTTAACAGAAACTCCCAACAACAAACACATCCATTAGTGCTATCATCCTGGCACAGTCACCGTGGCTCTGCCTTGTCTGACTGGAAGAAAATTGAGCAACTCATAACAAATTATGACACAAAACATCTGCTAAGTGTTAATCAAGCTCCTGAAAAAGTCAGCCACGGTCTTGATTAGGCTCCAGGGCTTTGCCAGCTACGTCCTTTTTTCCTGATATATATTCATTTCAGTAGCATGAAGGTTGCATATTGAAATGTTGAAAATTAATGGCAGCCTCAACAAGGATAATAAAAAAGGCAGCATATGACTTTGGCTTTTGCTAGGCTTGTCTACTGCCAAAAAAGGAAGGAAACAATCCTTGCTAAAAGTAAAGTTTTAGTTTTAATTTCCAGGTCCATCTGAAGAACGTGACTCCTCTCTCTGTGTATTGTTCCAATTTTAGTATATGTGCTGCCAAAGTGAGCAAGAGAACTTGATTTGGATGGCTATATTATCTGAAACAAAGCACTAAGCGTACATTCTTGTCATGGCTACTGGCTAATATTAACCCCACATACTCAGCTAACAAGTACTAAAAGTTAGGATAGGGGTGGACATTATCAATCAGAGATATACAGAGAGAAATAACTTCTATTTTAGATAGCTGTGAGTTGTCTGGTGTTTGTTTATTTAAAAGATTTGTATAGCCACCCATCTTAAAACACAACTCTGGGTGACTCACAACAATAAAACCCAGAACTATACAACCCCCCCCCCCTCCATAAACCATAAAACCATGTTGGCATTTGAAGGGTTTGATATGGCCAAATCCTACTTTATTTGTATGCTTGTCTTTGAATGACCAACTGGTTGATCTCCACTGTGCTTTTATCTAAAGGAAACCAAACTCACCTACTATTCTGGGAAATAAACACAATTCTGTGTGACAAATCGGATTACGCTACATTTGTTCCCCTCAAATTCTGATTGGCTCAGTCTTTCCAGGGGACTGATAGGAAGGATCACTCATTTTAAGCTGAAATCAAGAAGAAAATGCCTGTAGCAAAAGATAAAGGTGGCAGAGGAAAAGGGGGAAGAGAGGCAGTAGAAAACTGAGAAAAGAAACTCCCAGGGAGGGTGATGTCATTCCCTGTTATACCAAGCATTGTATGACCTATTGATAAGAAGTGGGGATAGAGAGTCTTGAGGCTGAGGGCTGGGGAGATTCAAGCCTCTCGGTCCCCACTTCTTATTAATGGCTTGAGACTGAGTGGATGTTATGTTTGGATGTGGAATTGCTGAAAGAAAGGGAAGAAGGGATTGTGAGATCCAGGGGGAAAGCAAAGAACAGAATCATTATAGGTGGACTTAATAAAATCTCCTTTCAGATGAGCTTAAGTCCTGGTGGCTTTGTCAATACGCTACAGAGCCTACAAAATGTATCAGCTTCTTCATTCTGTTCACTTGTCTCCAGAGACTCATTGTGAAAGAAATCTTCAATCAGATATACTCAGCTCATATGCCCTACCTTTGAGAAGACTATCCTTTGTTGGAAAGCATTCTCTATTATGAAAACCATACTATAGTCCAAGTCTGGTTTAAAGATACAGAGCCACCAAAAAGGAAAGAAATAGCCCAGATGTTGTCCATCAAGAGTTCATGTTTCTGCTTGAGGGGGTGGTGCTTATGGGTAAAATGGAAGAACATGGTTCTTTCAAAACCCAAACTCATGTTCCAGCTTTCCCTCTTTACCCAACAGCTCACCTAGCCTGATAAATTGTCATGTGATGGACTGAAAGTGCTGCTGCTTTTGAGATTTAACCAAGCTGGGCTCTCACACTTTAGGAGGCACCTCCTTTTGCTGGGGTTGTTGCCAGGTTTTGAGCATAGCTGCTGTGCCCAAGACTTTCTGCTAGGAAGAAACACCACCCAAAAAAATGGTGGCAGCAGAGAATGTCCCAGGGCCTAAATAGAGGGTGTGCCTGCAACAACCTGAAATGACCAATAGATGGCAGGCTGTTCTCAACCCTACAGGTTACCTGAAAATATCACTGACAGAATCGTCAGGAAAGTGCAAAAGATTTTACCCACTGTGAAGGTCCTACAGGCTGCTGACAGGAGCCTAAAGGAGAAAAAGTACTACTGTACTTTAACACCAAATCAGCTACTGACATTTTCAGGCTAACTCACACATGTGCTAAGGACAAAATGAAGGCAATATCATGGGGGATATGGCAGAAAAAATAGATTGTCAGGTTATATTTGTCCCGTGTTTAGATGCAAGTGAGGACATGACCATAGTTTATATTTTACAACTCCATTTATGCCAGGTAAAGTTTTAATTGGAAAGACCATAAAATAGGCATGGTATTAAAAAGAATAGAATTAACATAATAAATCTATGATCCCTGAAAATGTATATAAAGAGAGTAGTATGCTCTCAGAGGTAAAGGTCTGACCTTGGAATTCAATCAGCCATTGTGGAAATTTCGAAAACTAGTTCTGTATTCACATCAAAGGGGCAATCTACAGCCTCTGCCAGTCTTCATGAAAGTTGGGAATTGTAATCCAACACATCTTGATGGCATCATGTTAGAAAATACTGTTCTAAAACTTCAGTTCCACTATGGAAAGAAGGTTGTTTGGAAGCTCATAGTTTGGGGAGAAAGCAGTATGTGAGAATTTTTTGAAGCTTCTACATGTGAACCATCTCCTTCTGTGTACCAAAAAACAGAGAGAGCTAGTCTTTCATGCAGCAGTCACAGCTTGCTTTGATTAAATTGATTGACTATGGGCCATCAAGTTGGTGTTGACTCTTAGAGGCCACACAGATAGAACTTCTCTGGGATTATCTGTCACAAACTGGCCCTTCATGCCTCGCATTTTCATGGCCCATTGTGCAGTGACCCAAAACTTCAGCATACTCATCTGTGGAGGTTTTAGCTAGCCTCTAAAGCCACATGAAACTACTTTGCAATTGATAAATGATGAACTTAATTTCAAAAATTAAATTCAACATTTATCATTAATTAAGCACAAAACCAAACTCATCAAAACTGAAATGAAATGGGTTTATATTAGCACGACTAATATATATGAGCAATGGAAACTTTATATACAAAAGTAAAACACAGTAAAAGACATACTGTATGTCAAAAATGAGAATAGATTAGAATTATTCCGAGTTGTTCAACTCTCTCTGGAGGCTAGATTGGAGCTTATCAGAGATGCTGCAGCAGTAGATTTTCCACATTGGTACGAGATTAGACAAGATAACTGTTGAGGTCCTTTCCAAACATGTGACAGTAGAATTGAAGATTTTGTTTTTATTCTAGCAATTCTAACAACACTTTAAGCATAATGCATCCTTTGAGAAGAGGTGAAGGGCACGTATAAGCATGTTGACTTGATGACTTAGAAGTTTGCCCTCAGTAGATTCATGGAATTTGCTCTGTATAGTATTCTAAAAGAAAATGGGGCCTTCTTCATGGTGACCATACTTAGGATTGTGTGTGTGTGTGTGTGTGTGTGTGTATACGTGTGCCTTCAAGTCAGTGTTGACTCCTGGTGACTCCTGGACAAGTCACTGCAATTTTCTTGGCAAGATTTCAGAAGTGGCTTGCCATTGTCTCTTTCCTAGGGCTGAGAGAGTGTGACTGGCCCAAAGTCACCAGCTGGCCTTGTGCCTAAGGCGGGACTAGGGCTCATGGTTTCATGGATTCTAGCCTTAACCATTCTACCAAACTGGCTCCCCTTAGGATTGTACTATCACATAATTAAAGCTACCACTGGAACGTAAAGTATCTAACCTTTGCCTGCAGGTTTCTCCTGATTTCGTTCACTCCAAATATTAAAAGTTTATTAGTAATTCATTTGCTTGACAGCTGGAGAAGAATGGTGAAAAACAATGATTGATTAAATATATTAAATATTTTGATATGTCCAGCACTAAAATAAGAGGAATGAAAGAAGCAGTTAGCAGTTATCTGATTATTTACATAATTCTTTTTAATCTGCAGTGTGACTGTCAGCCATATAATTTACCCTCACAACAAATCTGGGAGATCAATATTACTATTTCCTTTACACAACAGGAGCTGAAAAAGTGTTTGCCAGAATTTAATCAGTACTGGGTTATATTTTTGGATTTGTTTATGCAACGTATCAAAGCATTCTTCAGGCTTATCCCTGGGAAGAAGTGTCATCAACAGAGAAGAAGTGCTATTTTATGGCATTTGATCCTTTATGGGCTAATAAGAGATTAAATCACCTTAATTTTTTATAATAAAAAGAAAGAAATAATAGGACCAACTCAGAACAATACTCACATTATGGAGCTAGGATAGAGAAATCTTTTGCCTTTCCTTTTTGATTTGCTTGTTTGATGAAGCTTAGTTCTCTTTGCATTAAAAATAATCTTCTAATGTAAACATTCTAGGTATTAATAAAAAACATCTCCAAGAACTCTTCCAGTTGGTACTCCATATCCTGAAGTGGAATTGTCTTCTTCCCCAAACTGCCATCCTCCATATTTTTAGAACTACAACTCCCAGAAGGCCATAGTAGCTGGAAATTTTGAGAGCTGCAATATATCTAGGGAAAGTTGGTGCCAGTATAGGATAAGTTAGTTTAAAGGCAACAGGTTTACTTTGGGAGCAGGTCTGTTTCGGAAAAGCATGATTTGACAATCAGAAAAACAAATTCTTCACAGGTTTCTGTTAACATCAGGTGTCAGCAGGGTGAAATTTACCATCAAAGGGTCATACCTATGTTATGTTATGACCCTTACTGTATTTATCAAATACACAACCTTAAGAACTCTCCTCCATAGGGAAGAAAACTTTGAAGATAACTCCTCTCCTAGGGGCTTGTTAGCCTAAGCAGCTCTTTCAAAAAGTACGTGGCTTGCAACTTTCAAATGCTTTCTAAATATTTCCCAGCTGTCACCTACTCTGTGATTGATCATGAGCGTCCTGTATTTGGAATGCGGAAACTGATTTGTGTCAACAACCTGAAATAAGGTTTAATCCAAGCTGACAACTAAATCAGACTTATGGTCTACAAATAGCCACAAAAGGGCAGAGAGAGGGAATATCCAGAGATCTTTGACAAACTGCTCTAAACAATTTGCAAAGCATGTCAAAGAGTGAATATTGAAATGGACTAATGTGGATTGATTGCAGAAGCAGCACCCCACCCCACCCCAATTTCACAGATAAATTTTCGAAGATTATCAATACCTTTGAATCTGTTATACCCCTTCTTGACCTACCACGCATTTAATCTTAGGCCTTTTCCTATCCAGCAGCTTGTCCTGATGGATATCAGCACATTTTCCAGGAGTTAATGAGCGGCTGAGGGAGCTGATGACAGAGAAACAGCCAAAGGCCATGAACCTTCCTGCTCATTAATTTCTTGCCTCCTGCCAAGGCTGCTTTTGCTGGTAATACACAGAAATGGTTGAAATTTAGAGAAAGGCTTTTCGAACTATGTCAATATAATTTGCTAATGCCAAAGTTTAATGGCTGAAGACATTTTTAGGTCCCTTATCTTACACAGAATTAAGCAGAGTCTCTCTCCATATAGGTGGGGAACTTTTGTATTCTTGTGTACTTTCTGTACCTCCATCATGACAAGGTGTGATACAAACCATATGTACATGATTGGCAAGGGTGTGACTTTTTAAAACAAAAGGATAGCGACATATAAGACATTATTTCAGAAGAGTGCAAACTGCAAAGCAGTGGACCCTCCAATGGCATTGAGGTATATCAGCAGGTTATGATTGTCATATGTGAGGTTGGAGGTCAGAAAATGGTTCCAAAGGATGGGAGGGAAGCCAAGGGCCACCAGAATTCAGCACAAGTACCAGAAACTGGTTGGGATCACAATAAAGAAGTCCAGTCATGTGAGTCAAAAGAGGGGGATGGGGTAAGGTCAGAAATTTAATGAAGCCAGAGTTCTTGAAGCCATGCCCAAGCGAAAGAGTGAAATAGCATATTTCTTATTCCTGTTTTACCATTAGTGCCACTAATAGTCCTGATAATCTTTTGAACCATGTTTTAATACATTCACACCTGGGTTTTGCAGTTGCTGACAAAGCATCCATCTTATCATCTAAAACTGAACTATAACAAAGGGGAAGCAGCTTGAAAAAATGAGAAAGAAAGATACAACCAATGCAATAGAGAGGATTAATCTTTAAACCAGTAGAACTGTTTTTCAGTGCAGAATCTAAAAGATTCCATCAGGCTAGTAACTGATCACTTTGTTGGTAATGAGAGTGATATGGATACCTCTTGTTAATATTCATATTCCCAAGAAGAGCCATATAAAGGCATCATGGACTGGCTGTAGCATTCGACATTGTGAAGTGACCATCCTGAGCAGCTGATTTGGGGTATCAAGAAAGCAGCAAATTCTTTGTCATCATTGTTGCTCTACATTCACTATCTGGAGAGAGAAGAGATATCTATATGACTTTCTGCCTCGATTGCCAAAAGAAATGCAACAATTTACATGCTATTTATTTAATTTAAAACATTTGAATATGGCTTCCCATTAGAAACAGATCTCTCATCTCTACTAGGGAAGTGGCGGAGAACAAGTATGCAGAAAATGGAAAGAGCATTTTGTTTTGAGTTTGGGACAAAATGACTGCGCTCAGAATGTCAGAACATTCAGATTTGGCTATATTTGATGGGGCAAAACTCGAAATGCCTTGAGTTTTTATGTTCCATACAGAACACAGCTTTCCATACAGAGCAAAGCTTTGAGTGTTCCATTATATGAAACTAGAAGAATTCAAACCTAGTTCATGATCCCCATTTTTTACGTATGACCATAAAAGTAGGTAAGGTGGGTATTCAGTGGTAACTAGGATTGTGCAAATCTTTCTGAAGAGGTGATTTTAAATATGCAGCAGAACATTAGAGTCTCTGGAAGTGTGTATGTGTGTGTCAAAAAGGTAAAGATGGCAGATATGGCATCGAATCACAATGCCAAATCATCCATCTTGGCTGTTTTGATTCCTTGCAGACGCAGTGCAGGAGAGTACATAATAGACTTCTTTTCAAAGGATTAAAGCAGCTGCATCTTTTTCTAGCCTTTTCTTTGGCCGTTTTAGAAGCCAGTTGGCTTTATGTACAGGCACAAAGACAGCTCAGAACAGCTTTCAAAGCTGCCACATAAACTTGCTTTAAGTATTTGAAGAGATACTTTGTACATGTTCCTGCATGTTCTGAAGCATCTCTTTCAAAAGATTTGTAGAGTTGTAGTACTGAGTGCTATCTTTCATCCCACCTACAGAAAACTTGAAAACATTTTTTAAAACTCCCGTATGCCAAAGCTTTCATGGATGACTCATCTTTAGAAAAGGAACAGGAGCCAGGGAAAGCCAAAGTTGGCCTCTCTGAATGTGGGAGTCATGGTCCCAGAGTCTGTCTTGGATTCCTTGAAATACGTTTCAAATAATAGAATTACTTTCAGCCAGACAAAGGACTGAGAGGCTCAGAAGCTGAAGCTCCAACTGGTTAATGAACTATTTGGGAGTCACTGTTGCTCCTCAGTAACCCTACTTTCTCCTCAAATTATGCTGGATATGAAAGCTTGACATTATTTATACATAAATATTTATATATATAAATATAAATAATATAATATTTATATATTCCTTGCTGGCTGGGGAATTCTGGGGGTTGAAGTCCACACATCTTCAAGCTGCCAAGTTTGAGAAACACTGATCTAGGCTGTGTTTTCTGCTCAATCCGCTGGTCACATGCTGATTGCCTTGGAGGACACTTTAGTCCCTCCAATTATAGTTGCCTCAACTCTGCTAAGCACATGATAAAAGCAATAATATCAGCATGCTTGGTTTTAGAGCCAGAGAAGCCCAACAGAAAGCTATACATTCACCAAGATAGCCAACAAACAGTAACAATATTCCTATGGTTATTGACTTGAAGCTCTTTTTTTTTCTAATACGTAAGCACAGTGTAGTTTCTGCATTTGGCAATATTTCAGCACAGCTCAACAAGTTAGCTAAAGCAACATAGCCTATCATATCAATAAGAACATACATAGGACAAAGCTAAATAAATGAACAAGAGCAGCACTGCATTTGCATTTTAGCAATTAACTGATCAGCATTATTAGCAATGTACACATCTCACAGTTTTGCATTTGCCTATAGTTAGTGGCCTGCAAAAGGAAGAGCAAAAAACCCTACCAATATATACATAATGCAAGCCAAGAACATTAACTTTCCATATCAAATAATTTTTTTTTAAATGCAGCAGTCTTGTCTACCAGGCAAACAGCAACTAACAGTGCTCTTTACTGATTCTCGGGGGGGGGGGGGGGAGGGGAGAAACAGGGTATGGTCCAAAAAGTCAAGATAGTGGTTCAGATGGTGCATTTGCAGCTTTGCCCATTTTTTGTGTCTGACACATGCAACACAAATAAAAAAACAGTCTGAGCTTCAATAGCATCATTGTGGCAGTTGTCTTGACTTTTGGACATACCACGTGGACACCCCTGTCATTATAAATGCTAATACTGCACTTTCTCCTAGATGACTTCTACACATGTAATATATAGCATTTTCTAGCATCCCCAGGCCATCCTTGTATAAATATAAAGCTTGTCTTTGTTATCATTATATAAATCACTAGGGTAGAAATGGCCTGCTTATGTGAATAATTGATGAACAATGCAAGCATTTGCTTAAACAATTGTCATTTCTTCCTGATGTCCCCAGTCCCTTTTTCCCTCAGCCAAAGCAGCGCTACTGGATATGGTGCATTTTTATTTTTTTTTAAAGCCACGGGACTTAAGACTTTTAGAACATTTAAGACAATACTGCTCAGAACAGCCCTATTCTCACAATATAGGTGTTGTTTTAACCTCAGAAGTCCTGGAATACTCATTTTAAGTTCAAAACCCAGAATATTTGGTCTTCTGTAAGAGAGACACAGTGCCATTGCTCCTAAAGGTATTGGGTGAAAAAGTATCAAAAGGAGGACCTAATCATAAAGGAAATTGGGGTGGATTTTCCCTTGAGTCACATTAAATAATGGCAATGTTTTATTACTTATTTCCGGAATATTTATATGCTGCTTTTCAAGAAAAAGACTTCTTAGAGAAGGTGTTTTTCCTTGTAGCTTGACGGAATAATTTGAGTGAAAACAATTTTGGGGAAAATATGACTTATAAGAAAATGCAGAGCAATTCTGTGTATGTCTATTCTATTGGAAGTCTGGATGTGCATATGTCATTGCATTCAGGCTAGATTACTTTCATTTATTCTATATGCAGGAAGGAGATCTTACAAAAATCAGGTGAGGCAGCTAGAAGACTTACAGGAGCTAAGAATCTGGATTGCATTATATTTATTCTGTCCCAGTTGTTTTGGCTGCCTAACAGTTTGGGAGCTTAATCTCAAGTGATGATATTAACCATTAAAATATTTTGTCTGTGAACTCCCATGACTGATAATTCATATATTACATAAAATACTGTTTCATAAGAAAAATAAAGTCAAACCAGCATAAATCTAAAACCAGAAATAAAAGTGCTAAAGAAGGGAAGCCAAAACTTAAATGTACCAAAACAAGACAGCTGATTCAAGTTAAAGCTGTTTGGCAGAAACCAGAAATAAATATTAATTTTATATTAGAGTTCCATGTTTAATCTGATCTCAATTGTGATGAGATCAGATTAAAGCACAGAAAGCACAGACATGCTGAACTCCAGCAGCAATCAATGCAGCCTGAAATTGATTACAAAATAGTGTGGATACACTAGATGACCAGATGTAGGATGTTAAAATCCAGATGACCACTAAGTGGCAGCAAGGAAGGCCAGACCAGTCTAGCTGTTTTCTACCATCTAGTGGTCTTCGAAATATCTGCAGTCCTGACCTGGTAGCCCTAGGAAACACTGCACATAAACTGGTAATAAATTGGACAAAAATAGTCAAAGAGAGAGAATGAAGAAGGGTCTCCAACTGCACTGGAGGAAAAGTGAAATATTGTATTATGAATAGTAATTATTTGAGGATAAATTGTAGGTAGGGCCCAGTGTCATCTTTCTTTGCAGGATTCACGGTGGTCTCAAAATCCATAAAACCTGTATGGTGGGCAATCACAACAGAAGCAGCTGACTAAGATAGCCACACTCCCACATAGGGACAGCGCTTCTGTCATTCGACATTTAAATCTCTCGAAAGTTACAGAGTCTTGATTTTACAGTCTACCTTAGTGAATAGAATTGTTTTCTTCTGAAGATTATGGCACAATCGGTTGAATAGATATCACCTTATTCTTTTAAAGTATTGGTCTCTCAGAGCTTAACTGCTGGTTTAAAAATCTACAAAGAATTATCTATCCTTATGTTAGCCTGCTTTTGAACAAGCACATCAATTGCTGATTCTTTTGTATGGAATCTTGATTAAATGCATGCATTTAAAAAAAAATTAAAAAGCTTTTAAAAAGTCAACAGTCCTATCTATTACAAGGATTTCTCATGACCTAGAACAGAACCAGCCAAGGGTTTTACAGTCAGTGTCCATTCCTATTCATTTCATCATCATCATCATCATCATCATCATCATCATCATCATCATCATCATCCTGTCATTAAAGCAGAGTTAGTAGACGGAGACAAGTGGCATACAACGTATTTAAAATGCAAGCCTGTTTTAGTTGCCACAACATTTGAACCTTGTAATAACTTTCCATCAAAATGTTTATGTAAATGAAGTCTGGTATGCTGGATTTTAATTAATCTCCATGCTTGATTATCTAATTTGGCATAAATATTGCCAATTATTTCTTTAAATGCTTCAAACAACTTCCAACCCTATGAACATTCTATGATTCTATGAAAGCAAAGGTATTTCCTGTGTTTCTATTTTATGAGGATGCTTTCCTTGATTTCTCTATAAAATTAGTTAATTGTAAGTAGATAATACTTTGCTGTAACAACAGAAGAGAATATGTGTAGCTCAAGATTGAACTGTGGAGTCCTTGGAGTTCTCTGAGCTTGACCAAGCTCCACTTTGCTGTAAGTTGCCATCTTTTCCTTTTCCTTCTGGGCCTGCTCTTGTACTTTTAAGAGCAATTCTATATAGGAGAGACAGTCAACAAAATTGCTCTGCTGGATGAAAGCACTCAATTCCCATTTTAGCCAATCAGGTAACTCTGGGAATCTCCCAAGGGCAACAACACCTTCCCATTCCTGTACTTTAGCAACAAAGAGAAAAGCTTCTAGGGCTCTATCTGGATTGCTAGATATGATCATTTAAGGGTATGTCCACACTTACCATTTAAGCTGCTCTTGACTGTGCTTATGCCTGCTTGATTCTAAAACATCTTAAGAAAGTTCTTTCTGGATTGGGGTGCTTTGGTGGCCAAATGTTCAGTCCAGACTGCTGGCTCTCACTGCCCCCACTGGACAATTCTCCTGATGATTTGCCCTCCCACCATTCTCTTCCAGGAAAGTGATTGCCAAATGCATTCCTTAGTGAGGGGGTGGGACTTCCTGAACATATATACTTTTACACACATGGGCATGTACACACACAAAACTTTTTTTAAAAAAAGTAGTAGAACCTCAGGTGATTGGAAAAATAGCACACCCCTGGTTTCATCTAAAATATAAAGCTCAGGGGGAAACTAGCTACTGAGGAAAACAAAAAAAATTTTTTTTCAAAGTTTCCCTTAGGTTTCATGCTGGCAATTTTCTTTATACTAAACAAGAATCATAATCACTATGCTATTTCAGCAGTAGAAAGATCATCCCTTCAGTGCTTACCATGCACTCTAATAGGTCTATGTCTCCATTTACTGGAATGCATAGCAATACTGGAGTAGTTGAAGGTTGGTTCTTCCTCTGCAAAGTAGCCAATGAACTGCTGGGGATGGCCTGCAACAAACTGAAGCACTCTATCTCAAATGGACAAGAACATTTGAGGGGACATAGCAAGAAAGGTATACTTTGGAAGCACAGTAGAAACATGTACTCTGATGTCACTTTGACTGTTAATAAAGAACAATGTCATCTGTTTCTATCCTCCAGAAACAGTTTCCTGTCTGTTCTGGCAGTGGGTTAACTGGGCAGTTGAGTAAGCCTTTGGACACCATTTCAAGAAAAAGCAAAGGCAGCAACAATGTCATTATCTATTTCCCTCCCTCTCTTGTTCTGGGGATGGGAAAGTGGTAGCAAACTGATCTATTGCCAAAAGGCACATCAGAGCAAGGAAACCATTACTACCCTGGGAAAGAACTGATTTTAAGGAACCTTTCCTATCCAAGAATACTCACCCTAGGTGGGATGGGACTGGCCTAGAACCAGAGAGTCCTTCATGTTGGTTATTTTACCAGCAGCACCACTTTTGCTCAACCTTTTCAAAATGTGGAGATATGGCTCCGTAAACCTTTCTACCACTGGTTAACTATTTTTTAAAAAAATGTTGCTGTTAAAATAAACTCCTGAGCCTAGTGAATCCAGTAACCTGCTTCAATGGAATATATATGAGACAACTTTTCTAGATTAACAGAAATAGGTTCTTGATTAAGAGAGAGGTACAAAAAGAAATAAAGCATTACTTTCCAAACAGTTGAAATAAGGGAATTGTACTTAATATGCCAGAATAATAGGCTCTGTTATTTAGGAGCCTTCCCATCAAATAAGCTTTCAATTGCTCTTCCTTCCACCCAGCTTCTTCTTAAACTCTATCCCAGCTAAATCCCACACAGTCAGAGCAGATGTAGGAGAGCAGATGTCCTCCACTTTCTGCTCTTTCCGTTTCCCTCTGGCCTTCACGGTAAATCTGTTTTCGAAATCTTGCTGAAGCTCCCTCTGGTCAGACCTTTCTTGAAACAGGCTAGTCCGGGGTCAATTGCTTGCTGGAGGCTTCACTGCCACTCACTGAAGCCTCAGCCACTGGCCTCTAGATCTTTTCTGGCAGGATTCCACCAGAAGATTGGCTCCTTTCAGAGCTCTGCTCCCTTCATCTATAAAGCCAAATGTGTATTGATTATAACATTACACTAAAAGCAGGGAGATCTGCCCAACCAAGAAGTTCACTGGTATCTATGTATCAATCACTGTCCTTCAGCCTACCCTACCTGGCAGGGTTGTTTAAGGATACAGTTGTGTGTCTGGTACTGTATGTGCAGTGTCTTAAGCTCTTAGATGAAAAGTGTGATATACATGTAACAGTTTATTTTTTCATAGTCATGCCCTAACTTTTAAACTGACCTTCATATGCGTTTAAAGGAGAAACAAATATATATTTTGGGGGAGGGGTGTGTGTGCTTTACTCATCATTCCAACTTTACAGTATATACTAGGCATTTTTAAAGTGTTGGCATGAAGTCTCCTTTCCATAGCAACAGTAACCAAGGCAACTCTCTACTAAAAGGTAAAGAGAATGTCTTCCTCAATCTACCTTGAGTCCTGGTGACTTCACAGGCACATCCATGTGGCTTTCCTAGCAGCAATGCAGAAGTGGTTTGCCATTGCTATCTTCCAATTCGTTGGTTTTTTAAAATTTCCCAATCTACCCTATAGAATTCCTTGTGAGTCTCCCATGCAAGTACTAATTGCTTCTTGCAGCTGCCCAGAGTTGTCTGGAGTTGGGCAGCCTCATAAATACGATTTATTAATAATAAATAAGAAAATAAATACATCCTGACTTTTGTAACCCTCCCTACAGACACCCATCTCTTCGTATAGATTTAAAAAGTACAAATTGAACATGACTAAGATGTTCAGTTGGAACAGAAAAAGCAGCAGGTAAATAAACAAATAATTTGTGCCACTACAAAAATATTAAAAATAAACCAAGCAGCAGTGGTTTTGCAGTAGACACATTCCATTTATTCAAAATGTATACACTACTCTTCGAAAAACATTTTTAATTGCAAGTCATTGGGTGCTGCAAGGGTAGTGAAACTTTTTACATCTAGGAAGGAGCCACAGTATTACTTTCAAGAAAAAAATTGGATTGCTGTACTTTTATTGCAAAACTATAGTAACAGAATCTTGCAAAACTGAATGAGCTTCCCCCCTTCCTTTTATCTTTGTGTGAACTAGGGAGGGGCCTGTCTGAGACATTTATTCATGTTACCTTCTTAGCCCAGGCTGAGGCCTCTTTTATCTTGCTGTTGCCTTGGGAACAGCTCTTCCTCTTGTCCTTCAAGGTTATTCCCTCTGTCCTCTACTGAAAGATGCATGTTTGTATAAAGGGCCAATCTTACTGTACCTGAAAGCATTGTTTATTATAGCGGAATTCTGCCCATTCCTTCTTGGCAAAAATTCTTTGCATTAATTTAGAAATATGAAGAACTGTTTTCCAAACCTAGATCCTTCCAAAGATTTTGGAGTGGGCTAATATGGCCATAAATGAGGGATTATGAGAACTGTAGTATAAAATGGAGGACCCATGATTGGGAAAGGCTAGTCTAGATTATCTAGACAGTTGAAAGTAACTGTAGAGCATTTCAGGAGAGATAGCTGTTTCCTTCATTACAACAGTATGGCATAATAAGCTATAGCAGATAATATTTTATCTCTTAAACAAATGCAAAGGAGTCCAGTTGTCCTTTTGTAATTACCGATTCACTGAGTTGTGTCTGGTAAGTTCAATTTCACTTTAACAAACTTCCCTATTGTAAAATTACTCAACTAGCTATCATGTCCTATCTGTAAGCCAATTATCAGGTTGGATAATAATAGAAATAATGAATAATAAATCATTATCTACAATAATAATCCAAAGATATACAAGCATATACAGACAAGCATTGCTGTAAAACAATCTTTGCTGACTTCATAATTTGGTGGCTGGACTGAATTGTAGGTGTGCTCTCCAGCAAAGCTTGAAATCTTGTGCCCTCAAAGATGGAAAATACAGAGTTTCCAGCTGTTACTGAAATCCAGCTCCTATCAGCCCTATTAGCATAGCCTATTGTGAATTATTATAGAGTTTCAGGCCAACAGTATCTGGAAGGCTGCATACTATTATTATACATGGACATGTGGAGAAGCTGTTTATTAAGAAAAAATGATTCCTGGATTTCAGTAATTTCTGTGTTTAAAGAGCAGGGCCAACACTTAGCATTAAATAAAAGCTTTCTGAGCTTCTAACAGTAGAGAATCCCTTGTAGATTTCCTTCAGAATGAAAACTGCTTTTTTATATGAATGTGCTTGCATTATTGTGATTTTTATCTGGTTTGCAAAATCAGGTATTAAGGAAGATATAGATCTATAAACCAAAAACAAAAGTTTCCGTAAACAAAGTGTTAAATAATTTTATGATCTTCAGTTGCTGACATTTGCTTTGTTTTGCTTGTAAGCTTTTTCAGACAGACCATCTGTTATTTAGCTGGGCCACTCTGAAATATCTATGTCCAGATAGGCATGACTTTGAGGATTTGTGTGGGCATTTAAAAAATTGCATGTTTCAGTTGCAGTGACGTCTACCTTTTTTTTCAGTAAGTAACTGTGATAGAATAAAGATTTATGAAATGACAGCAAATTTTACTGAAACCAAGGAAGAAGAATATAACCTTTCATTCAAAAGCTTTTTTCTTAAATATCTATATTACTTTGGGAGAAGATTTGTCATATATAGTTTGGTTTTTATTTTTAGATTTTATTTGTCAAGAAGACCATTGTAGACTACAGAATATTCCTATCTATCAGAAACTGCCAAAGAAAAGATTGGCATTAGTATCCATTTTGAAGTGTCATGTAGTAGTGCATATTTAATAGACTAATTTTAGGGGTCTGAATGTGCTATACAGATGCAAAGTGCTTCAGCTACTCTCATTCCCACATATGTACAGTGGTGCTTAAAAGTTCCTCAAGGAATAAATGAACAAGTATAATGTTTTTGACTTATTTGTTTAATTAGGTTCTCTTTATCTAGTTTTAGGATTTGTGTGGAGAACAGATCACGTTTTAGGTCATATTTATGCAGAAATATTGAAAATTCAAAAATGTTCTCAAAGGTTTAAGCACCACTGTATCTACACATCCATCATGTCATTCCCTTTCAGGGTAAGCAAAGTTTTGCACAGTGCAGAACAGGAATCAGAAATAGTAAGCAAAAGAAATTAAAGGCATAAGAGAACTATAGCAAATCTAATATTTTCTGTAAGATCACACGTTAAAGGACCACATTTGGAATGTTGCTAGAAGATTATGGTTGCTTAATAGCTGCTTTGGAGTGGCTTGTCCATTGTTCATGAATGGCCAATTTATTAGAAAGCAAACTGGTAAAGATGCACCACATTATTTACTTTAGTCCCCTCCTAAGATAGTACTTATCTTCAGTTTATGATGGCTTTTTTCTGGGCAAACACCCAAATCAAACCATGGGCTGCAGCAATCTCTTTTTATTGTCTACAATTGCCTATGAGGCTCATGTGGGGGCTAAAGACATCCTTGGAAATAAAATGGTGTGAAAATCTGGTGCTTTGCTTTACTGTATGTCCATGCTGTTTTTATTTAAAATAATCTTTAGTGGGATAGGAACATGACGGGCACCAAAGGAGATAATGAAGGCACATTTTGCTTGAATTTAGATGATGTGATGATTTACCTCTTTCTTCAGAGATTACCCTTCTTTTCCTCTCAGAATTATTTCCCCTTCTCCATTTCCCTCCTTTTCTCAAGTGCTCATTCTTTGTCTGCCTTCTTCTCTACATACATTGTCCTACATATCATAATTATCAGCAAGGAATAAGAAAGGTATAATGAGTAAGAACCAAGGTGAGTCCAGCTAAGAACACCCACACCCTCAAACAAATCTGTCAAGGGCCCCAAGTGCCTTAATCCAAGGGCTGGGAGAACAGCCAGCTCTTTAAGGATTTCCTGAATGCCATCAGCGGAACGCATTGCAGTAACAGAGACGTGAGGTGACTAGGGCATGAGTGACAATCTGAAGCGCCTCCTGTTCTAGGAAAGGGTGCAACTGGTGCAGCAGATGAGGCTGTGCAAAGGCCTTCCTGGCCTCAGATACCCTCGGCTCATTGAGGCACTATGAATCCAGGAAGACCTGCAAATTGCACCCAACTTTCAAATGGGGAAATACCACCTCATCCAAGGTTAAAGACAGAATATCCCAGATCCAGGTGACCATAACGTCCACAGCCACTCAGTATTGGTAGGAGTGAGTTGAAGACAATTCCTCCTCATCCATTCTTTGTTCCAAAAAATCAGTATGTGGTTTGCCCACTTAGGACTTGGAATGGGGAATTATACTTAACCGTGTGACTGAGTTCATCTAAACAATAGATTCCTGTACTCTGATGTGGATGCTGTGAGTTTTACTACCAAATATTGACTCTTAGCAACCATATAGAATCTTCTCCAGGAGGATCTATCTCCAACTTGACCCTTCAAGTCTTCCAATGGTGCACCCATCATCACTGTAATCAATCTACCCACCTTACAATTGGTTGTCTTCTACTTTCCACCTTTCCCTGCATTGTAGATTTGTCAAAAGAGCTGGGTCTTCACATACTGTGTCCAATATATGATAATTTGAGCCTGGTCATTTGTAACCTAAGTAAGAACTCTGAGTTGTTTGTTCAATGATCCACAGAATGGATATGTATGAAATCTATGGTATTCTCAGTCTTCTCCAATACCAAAGTTCAAAAGCATCAAAATTCTTTTTTATTTCTTCAGATTTCAACTTTACACAGATTGCTACAGGAAAAACCATTGCCTGCATATTCTGATCCTTGTAGGCATAAACACATCATGGCATCTGAATGTCTTTTCCAAGTCCTTCATTGATATACTGCCAAGTGCTAGTCTGTGCATATTTCTTGACTGCTGGTTCCTTTATTGTTGATATTTGGTCCTTAGAAGGAAGAAGCTATCACTATTTCGATATCTTTGCTGTTAATTCTAGGGCTGGTTGGTGCACTTGTTATTAGTTTGGTCTTTATATTTAATGTTAGTCTCATTTTTCACTGTGCTCCTTGACTTTCATTACTAGAGTTTCCAGATCATTTGTATTTTTAGCTATGAGTAGTGTCATCAGCCAAGCATAGGTTATTGATGTTTATTTTTAAGCCATGCTCATCTTCTTCCAATCCATCCATCCATCCATCCATCCATCCATCCATCCATCCATCCATTCATCACATAAGTTGAATAAAGAAGGAGAGTATAGAGCCTTGTCTTACTACTTTGCCATTCAGTTTCACCATTCAGAAAACCCAAGTGGCTTTCTGACCTGTGTATAGACTTTGCACAAGGACCAGAAGTTGTTTTAGGATTTCCATTTTCCTAAGCACATTCTGCAGCTTGACTTAGTCAACACAGTCAAATGTCTTTCTATAATCAAAGTATTTTTTGGTATTCTTTGGCTTTCTCAATTATCCAGTATGCATTAGCACTAATGTCTCAAGTTCCTCAGCCTTTTCTAAAACCAGCTTGAACATCTGGTATCTCCCTTCCCATGTAGAGTTCTAGCCTGCATTACTTCGCTAGCATATGAAATTAACAATATTTTACAGTACTTTGAATATTTTGTTAAGACTCCTTTCTTTGGTATTGGTAGACTGACCTGAACCTCATGAATTTGGAGATCTTTTGGAAGACTTTCCTTATTTTTCCATGTCTATTTCCATCTTTGATATTTTTAAAAATACCATTGTAATACTGCTTCTTCTCTTTTCTAACAGCTGTATGAAATGTTCCTTCCTGAGTTCTTTGTCTTTCTCAGCTTCTCTTCTCTGCTTTGCAATTTCCACCATTTGTTCTCACATTCAGTTTCCTTTCTTCTCTTCTCAGTCCTTAAGAACATCTGATTTCATTCCACAATTCTTCTGGTTCCCTACCAGTGAAGTTCAGGACATCAGAGCAATTCCTGATGTTCTTCTTGAACATAATTTCTTTCTTTTCTCAGCTTCTGGGCAGCTGAGATGACATTCACAACTTGGTTGATCCTATAGGAAGTATATACTTTATAGACCAATTTCATTGTTGAATAATGATTATAAAATATTTGCTTCAGTGTTGGCAGAAAGGTTAAAAAAAAATCTCACAGGAATTTATTCATCATGACCAATGTGGATTTCTGCCTAAGAGACAATTAAAAGATAATGTCAGAGTTGTGATGGATATTATAGAATATGTACAATATTATAATGTCAGATGGCTCTTATTTTTTTGGATGCAGAGAAAGCTTTTGACAATTTGAATTGGATGTTTATGTTTAAAGTTTTGGAAAGCATGGGCTTTGGAGAACATTTTATACAGGGAATAAAGTCAATTTACACACCTCAGAAGGCTAGTATTATTGTGAATGAAGAATTAACTGAACTATGTCATATACAAAAAGGAACAAGACAAGGTTGCCCTTTATCACCTTTGCTCTTTATCTTGGTCCTCAAAGTTTTTAATAGAGATATTAGAAGGGGCGAACAAATAAAGAGCTTAAAGATCAAACAAGGGGTTTTTAAACTGAGGGCTCTTGCTGATGACTTAGTTTTGATACTACAGGATCCTCTGGAATCTGCCAAGCATCTGATGAAGAAACTGAAGGAATTTGGCTCACTGGCGGGTTTTAAAGTCAATAAACAAAAAACAAAAATGTTAATTAAAAATATGACCCTGCCTAATCAAGATCTGCTGATGAGTAAGCCAGGCTTCAGGATTGAAAAAAAGATGAGATATCTGGGGGTGATTTTGTCAACCAAAAATAGTGTGTTGTTCCAGAATAATTATGGTAAAATTTGGAATGAAGTGAAAAAAGATTTGGTAAGATGAAAAAAATTACAACTATCTCTCATGGGGAGAATCTCTGTGATTAAAATGAACATTTTGCCTAGGATGTTGTTTCTTTTCCAGACTATACTGATTTTGACTACAGATTTACCATTTAAACAGTGGCAGAGAGAGATCTCTAAGTTCATTTGGCAAGGTAAAAAACCGAGAATTAAATATAAATTGTTACAAGATGCCAAGGAACGAGGAGGTTTGGGTCTGCCTAATTTAAAATTGTATTTTGATGCTTGTTGTTTGCTTTGGATGAAGGATTGGATAACCCTGGAGAATAAAAAAATTATTACAACTTGAAGGTCATGAATAAAGTTTTGGGTGGCATGCTTATTTGTGGTATGATAAAGTTAAAGTTAATAAGGATTTTAAAAACCACTCTATTAGGAATGCCTTACTGCGGATCTGGATTGAATATAAGGTAAGATTGTCTCCTAATGTACCTTTGTGGTTGTCACCTCAGGAAGCATTTACTAGAAGAGAAAATGTGGGAGAAATGAAATTGTTAAAATATAAAGACTTGTTAAATTTTGAGGAGGATGAACCAAGTTTCAAAACAAGAGAACAGTTAGAGTTAGAAGGTTTTATATGTCATTGGTTTACTCATATGCAATTGTTTGAATGTTTCAAGCAGGACAAAAAGAATTATAGATTTGCTAATGAAATATCTTATTTTTAGATTCAACTTTGTACAAATGATGAACATGTTATTGCTAAAATGTATAAGATGTTGTTACAAATGAATCTAGAAGATGAACAAGTCAAGGAATGTATGATCAAATGGGCTAAAAACTTCGGATACAATATTATGTTGGAACAATGGGAAAATATGTGGAACAAAGGTTTGAAATCTACATTGAATTATAATTTAAAAGGAAGTTTTTAATAAAATGATGTATCATTGGTACTTAACTCTTGATAAGTTATCAAAAATGTATGCAGGTATAACAAATGTTTATTGGAAATGTTTGCAGGGTGAAAGAACCTTTTATCATCTTTGGTGGACCTGTGAAAAGGCTAAAAAATTTTGGGATCAGATATCTATTGCTATTCAAAAGATTCTTAGTGAGCATTAAAAAAAAACCAGAACTGTTTTTACTGGATTTGATGGAGAAAGGACTGGAGAAACAACATGGAACTTTGCTTGTGTATATGATCGTAGCTGCAAGACTGTTATATGCGCAAAGATGGAAGGATCCACAAATACCTACAGTGGAAGAATGAATCATTAAACTGATGGACTTGGCTCAAATGGTGAAGTTAACAGCATTAATAAGAAATAATACTATTTCTAAATTTGTCTCCTCATGGCAACCTTTGTTAGACAACGTGCTTGTGTGGGAAAAAAATAAGGCTTTGATTGTGGGTTTTAATGATTAGATGGTTTGTGTTGATAGAAATAATGTGAATTTGGATTAATTAGTGGTAAGAGATTATCTTTCTTTTAATTTGTATATATATATGTATTGGAGATAGTCGGAAGTCACTTTCTGTTTCATCTTTCTATCTATTCTCACTATTTTAGTTTTTGTCTTTTTCCTTTTAGTTCTATTGTCTTTCTTTGCTATACTCTGTTTTGTATTTTAATTGTACTTTCTATATAAATTTTGGAGGAAAAGTTTGTATTGTTTTGGGAATATGTCTGCTGGATTTATTCTAGGATGAATGGCTCTCTGTGACTTGGGACCTTTCCCCATTTGCAACCAATCATGATACAAAATAAGCTTTTTGCAACACCTTTTTCTTCTGCCACACTTTATAGAATTCATAGAAAACACTCCAGTCAACATAATGAAGTAGTCAATTGAAAAGTTCACAGCATTATCTCAGACTTTTCTTTCTTAATTTTATTTCTCTGTGCTGCACAGATAGCCTTCATTGGACCAAGATTGTGCTTAAAGGCACTGCTTAATGAACTGAAGGGTTATTGTGATTATAAATTGAATTAAACAGTACCACAAGGTTACATGCTAGCCAAAAAAGTCATATCTTTTAATGAAGGAGATTGCATTCTGCTTTTTTACAAAGGAAAAGACAAGAATGGGAGAAGTAATAAAGTAGCTAATTATGCACACACATACCCAGTTGCATATTATTTACATATGGTAATTTATAATCATAGCTGCAAACCTGGAAATAATTGACTAGACTAGGGAAGTGAGTGCTTGCTCCAGTGCTTCCTCTCCTTCTGATGACTCACTATATTTAAACTAGTCTTAGACTGAATAGCCTTTCAAATAGAGGGATTTCTCTTGAAAGGTAGGATACATGGCAGACAATATTTGAAACTAACAGAGGAGGGAGTAATGGGAGAGGCAAGTAAGAAAGAATAAATGTAGATGAATGAAAATATATATATACATTGGTTTGATCTTGATTGAAAGTATGATGCTTCTCATAGAGAGCTAGACCTCAGCCTAGTCATTGATAAAAGGGTAGGAAAAGGGACAGGAACTTTCCAGGCATACACACATTGTACTCTAAATTACAGAGCTTATTGTGAATATTTTCAATACATAAAGTAGCCTTGGCTTAATAAATCATCTGTCTGTCTGTCTGTCTGTCTGTCTGTCTGCCTTCTATAGGTTTTTGGAGTCTCATATCTATTTCACTCCCTCTGTCCCTGGCTCATGCAGTGTCTCTAAGTAGTTTCACTTTTGGGTTGCTGGGTGGATGGGTTGGGAAAAGGGAAAATAATTCTTTTTGGATTCTGGCACCTTTCTCAGGCTATCTTTGCTAACATCCCCCCAAAGTTGCAGTCCTTTCCACCATCCAGTCCATTCAGCAGTTCTCTCCCTCGGGTCTTGCTTGCTCCTGCTAGGTCTTCACCTGTTGCTTGATACATACCATATCTCTAGGCCACCTCATATAAAAACAACTCTTGGACTGTCCAACAATCTCCTCCTCCATTATGTAGCACTTCTGCCTTTTATATATTTTCAGCTATAAAGCAGACATGCCTGTATCCAGGTGTTTTAATCAGATCTTTGAATAATGGAGCCCATAATTAGTAGCTACAATATCAACACTGTCAGTGTTGTCGTCTGATTCTATGGATAGATTTTGTCCAGAAGATGTCAATGAGAGAATGTGGAGCAAATTTTGTCTGAAAAGACAGAGAAAGTACCAAAAGCGGAACTACAAATGACAGACCAAGAGAATGATGTGAAAAAGGATGCTTTACTGGAAATACAAAAGAAACTGGCTGAAGTTTTAAAAATTAAAGGGGAAATACAAATGATAAACCAAGAGAATGACCTGGAAAATGTTTTCTTATTGGATCTACAAAAGAGGCTTGTTAAACCCTTGAAGAAGTCTGTGCAATGGGATAAAGAAGAATTGAAGAGAAATCAAATCCTACTACAATATTTGAATGAAGTAAAGATTAAGACTGTTAGAAGTAAAAGGAAGGAATATAAAGTTGGTTTATTTGATCAAGATTAAAATAAGACATTTATTTGCAAAGTTCTCGCAACCCTTTATTGACTTTTTGCTGACACTAGGTTTGAAAAGTGAACGTTTTAGGGATTAGTTTATAGATAAGGGATGAGATATGGGATGAAGAGATATCTGTCTGTAACTTTACAGGGGGTGAAGAGTTACTAAATTTGTCTATACTTGTAATGAAGGTCAGAAGTCACTTCTTTATATATTTCTTTTCTTTTTCTTTATCATATTCTTTATTTTCTCTTTTTTCTTTTTTTCTTTTTTCTTGCACTTTTTATTCTTTCTTACTATTCTTTTTTCTTTAAGTTTAGTTTGTATTAGTTTTTATTATTGTAATTAAAATAAAAAATTATATATAAAAAAAAAAAGGAGATCTGCTGTAGATAGCACTGGGTGAAATGAACTGACAGTCTGGCCTAATGTAAGCAGCTCCCGATATTCCTTTCCCACCAATTTTATCATTTTTTTCTAGAGTGAATGCCATAACAGTGTGTGAGGGTTCTATGCTTTCCAAGGACTGGACATACCACAATGTAGCAAATCAGTACACAATGCTTTATTGCAGCTCACACCTTCCCCAACAATAGACTATTGCTCTCTACCCTCCTAGGTCTTGCAAGGAGATGTTGCCATGTAAATATGTTTTTAATACTCAGTCCTTGAATACTTAGTTCAAGCAAAAGTCTGTAAGTGGTATACAACCTTCATGTCCTTCCAAAAGTTCTTACACTGTTGGGTTGAGGTGCCGTCTCAGTGTGGTTGTTCCTCTTCTACAGTACTTGCTACTGAGCTCCAGGCAAAGCTCCAAGCAGGACTCCCACCAGGATATGCTGCTCACCATAGCTTGTGGTCCTGGCAGTTGACTGATAGTCCTCTTGCCTGCTTGTAATAGCTGCCAATCTCCAGATGTTGCCTCTGCTTCCCTGTCTGCATGCCATTTGCTTATCTCCTTTTCTCCTACACACTTACCCACTCTGTCTTATAATTTGTTTTTTTAAACTAAGGGCCTGGGTGGGGTGAGGCTGCCTCTGGATGTCAGCACATCCTTGAAAACCCTGGGCTGTGGCTCAATTATTACAGGCAGCTGGAACGCTGGCTTGACTGCTTGTGAGTAAAGTTGTGAATGAATGAATGAATGAATGAATGAATGAATGAATGAATGAATGAGGGAAATGGGGTGGGAAGTGTTTCTGCTTGGCTCCACCTACTTTTCCCAAGCGTGGACAGCAATCCCAAGTTCGATCCCTCACACAATGAGACCTTTTTTTCATTTCTCTGATCAGTGGACCAACTTAGCTATCAAACAATGTCACTGGGAACTCAACATTTGGTCCATATAATGATCTATAGCATTTCAAGTATTCTGTTGCCATATTGTACTTCTTTAATGTCCTTTGTTGCAAAGAAAGTGCAGTTGTGCAAACTGCCACTTAGCCCTGTGGAAATGTTTACAAATTAGGAGTAAGAATAAACTAGAAAGAACATGTGAGAAAAAAGAATCCTATCGAATTCCAAGGAACTACTAGGTGAGGAGGAGGCTTCTCAGCATAAGAGCTACAATGTGTGTAGAAAGAAGGGGGGGAACTTGCCTGTTTGGGGGCAATATTGGCAGCCCTGGGAGAATGCATTTTTCTGTGTGTGGAAGAAGCTTGGCTACATATTCCAGAGCACATTGAACTTGGATAGCCTGTATGTGGGCTGCTCTTTTCCTTTTCCTTCTAAATTGTTAACACAACTACTCCCTTGAGGGAGGTAACTGTGACACGATGCATGTTCTGATTCCTCATCAAGCCTCTTCAGAAATGGGCAGTAATAGAACAGCTGCCAACGGCATCATACTTGTAGCTAAACACACGGCGTTCTCTGCATTCAGTGCAAAATCTCACTGCACAGTGAACAGGCTCACCTCAGGCTTCAGCAGCCAATAAGCATGATCTGGCCGGCATCTGTAAAAGAAGGACCGCAAGTAGATTGGCACAGTGTTAACACAACTAGGATCTATGCCCAAGCCTGATTATTTTCCAGGTAACCCAGCCAAAAACAGGGAGCATCTTAATAAAAATGTAGGGTCCCCGAATATAGAATTAGAATTTTGAAGGGGTCGTAATCAAGGAAAGAGGCTTATCTCGGTGGAATTAGGCAGTGGCAAGGCAGCTAAATGTGAAAAGGTTTTAAGCTGAGTGCTTATGTTGGGCAGGCTTGGTTATAATTTGGAAAAGTGCACCTAGAGCCAGTAATGTAATTACAAATAAAGGAAAAGCTTGATTGTTTTTCCACACATGAAACATTAAGCAAATTAAGGCATTTCTCTCCAGTCGAAATATTGACTGTAATTATAGATAGCACGCAGCCTGAGCTGCTATAAAATATCGAAAGTGCCTTTTCGATTGCCACCAAGTAGAGTTTATTATTTAGGCCTTACACAAACCCCACAATTTAATGACGTACAGGTTTTACCAAACAATGGGGAAGTGGCCATTACTGCATTGTATTGTCACCTTTTCCATTAGTAGCATGAAACCACTCACCAGAACAATAGGAACAGGTTTAAATGTACTATATTATACTTTCCAAATGTTACATTGCCCCGAGCAGCTGCACGTCCATGTAATCACCCGCTGGAAAAGAAGGTGGGGGGCGGGGGGGGGGCGGGGAAGAAAGGTGTTAGAACTGCTGGATGAGAATTTTACTTTTCTGGCAAATGCCAACCTTTTGTCAGCTGGCAGCAGACTTTACTGGGCCTACAAATTAACTTTGGAGAGAAAATGTGCAGACTCTCCTGCAACAGTTTCCAAAGCATTTTTACTACTGGATTTTTCACAGAAGAAAACAAAACAATACCAGACCTGCTGTCTCACCAGATGATATTTTGAGCAATAGGGTAAAATCTCATCAAAATGTCCTACATAGCCACATTGAGCAGAAGCAAATTAGTTCCTTTATTTTATGAGAAAGGAGAAAACAACGTGGTTTGTGCTTGCTGCTTGAGAGAATAAAAATATAAATGGAGCGGTTGACGCTTAGTGAATTTGTCCTTGGTGATCACCTGCCAAGCATACAAGTTGATTGGCACAAGGCCATTTGCTTAAGAATTGTGCTCCCTTTCACCTACTACTTTTGTGAGCTCTTTTCTATAGTCCTTGTTTTTTTAAAAAATTGTATTAGTATTTTTAAAGTGGCTTTTTATGGCTATGTCCTCACAATGCTATACAATACAGACAAAAGCATGATCAGATTAATAGGCCATTGCTATAATAGGAAGGATTCAGATTACTTCTCATTGCACACAAGCCAATTACAAATTCACTGGAAGGCAGTTTTAAACAGAAAGGTCTATTGTTTGCTTAAATTCCTGGACCAAAGAAGCTAAGTAACACTTCATTGTAAGAGAATTCCACAGTGCCAGGATCTATTTTCTCAGTCATTATGAATGCCTTGTTCTAGGATGTTTTTGCAGGTCCTGCCTTTGTAGGACAAACAGAAGCTCAATCAGTAAATAGTTTAACTCCAGCACTTTAGTAGTGCACTACAGTTTAGATATTGCAACCAATCTGGAGCAAGTCCCATAAAGTGGCTTGTTGTTCCTATATTTCATTGTGATTTACAGTATTGAATTTTTCAGATGCATCCATCTGAAGGTTGCAATTGCCATGTGTTGACATCTGAATAGTCATGTATTATCTTTTTAAAGAGAAGTTTTAGTAAATAATTACAAATAACTGTAATAGTTCATTAGCTAATTTTCTAGATTTTTCTTTTAGAAATAATAGCAACAACAAAGCAGCAAATACAGCATGAAACTTCATGTACATACCTTAGATGTACCAACTATGTAAACATGACATTAACCCAGGATAGCATCCTTTTTTAAACAGGTTCATGCCTTCCTATAATGCAAAGAGAGAACTCTTTGGAGAGGACTCTTTGGAAAAGACCCTGATGTTGGGAAAGATTGAAGGCAAAAGGAGAAGAGGATGGCAGAGGATGAGATGGTTAGATAGCATCACTGAAGCAATGAGCATGACACTGAGCAAACTCAGGGAGGCAGTGAAGGACAGGAAGGCCTGGCGCGGAATGGTTCATGGGGTCACGAAGGGTCGGACACGACTTAACGACTGAACGACAAAATGCCTTCCTATGTAGATACAAAACTCCAGTTTGAAGAAGGGGGAAAAAGCAGAAATTGGTGGTATATTGGACTGGCATTTTGAGATTTTTAAATGGTCCTTTAGGGCTTAAGGATATCAGTTATGCCTGTCACAGGGAAAATTAAGAATAAACTGATGAGAAACTGGACCCAGCTATAAGATAATATAAAAGTGAACCCCAGGGGACAAGATACCTGAAACGTATCTTCATAGAGAAGTATTGCAGAAAATTTACACTTCCATACATCAGTAACTTTCCTTTAGATATTTTAGGAGGCAAAAATACCCTAATATGAAAAGTTTTTGCTCATGTGGGTGTGGGTATGGAAAGGGACAAATTAGACTGACAAAGTACATATTGTAAAAATTATTTTTTCTTTTTAGGTTGTAGTTGTCAGTCTAGAAAAGGCGTGTAAAAATAAAATGCATTAATACAATACACCAGCATTATATTGTTTAAATGTAACTACTATAAATAATGACTTCATTTTATTTCTTTTCAGTTCTTAGTTTTAAGTTCTTACTCTTTTTGGCAGAATATTTAGCAAGATGTATTTTAAGATGTGTGTTTATGTCCAGGTTTATATGTATGTGCATTTATTATAGAACATTTACAGTACATACATATATAGCAGATATGTAACATGAGATTATATAAAAATGAAAAGCAAAATGATCGATTGGTAATGGAGCCACATGTTTAGCTTGTAAAGCTACAAGTGATAGAAATGGAAATAGAAAATTTGTTAGATTTAGAAGGAAGAAGTGCAGAGTCAGGAAGTAGAGCAGATGAGAGGGACTAGCAGGTGAATTTTTTTCCCCATGAAATATTGGGAAAATAGATGAGTATTTCCTAATATTTTCTTTTAAAATGATACACAAAACAGTTGTGTGAAATTCATGTTGAAAGTGAGAAAATCAGGAGAGCCTTCAGTCAGCTTTAGTGGTCTGCCAGTTGTGCTTTTCCTGGACCATGAGCTGCTGAAGACTGTGACTTATGGCCTTGTCATTTGAAAATAAATAAATAAAATAAAATAATTTGCTTTATGTGGGGCTGCCCTTGAGGATGGTTTGGCGGCTGCACCTGGTAGAGAAGGCACCTGGCCTTAGTCAATTCAGCAGAAGAACACCTGCTATGTGGGGGCTGCAGTGGTTGCCAATAGGCTTCCAGGCTAAAGGAGCTGAAGAAAATCAGCAGCAGAGAAGAATGTATTCTTTTAAACACATTGAGAATCATCTAATCAAATAAATTTGATGATAAGCAGAGAAGCACCAGGTCTCTGCAGTATATGCTTACTTTTGCTGATACTGCTGAATAATTGGGATTTCTTCATACTGCAGATGGTCAAATCCAGTTTTCTTTAAAGTGGTGCTTCTATGATTTCCACTGGCTTATCTAACATCAAATCCCATACTGTGCCTGAAATGTAAAATGTAGTATAGGTAAGATGTTGCCCTAGATACCTTATGCTACATGCTATGTTTTATCTGTAATCTCCTCAGTTTTGTATTTAGTTTTGCAGATGCAGACACTTGGAGTTGCAGTGATGTTGTGGGCCCTGCATCTTCTTTAGAATGTCATCAAGGAGCTGTGAGAAACAGATCTGGGTTAATGGCAGCTGCAGGATTCACATACTTGTGTAGTTTGGGCTTTGGTGCCTGCCATAATCTGTAAGGAAATTAGTAAAACTATTGTTCCACTGATGAAGACAGTTTAATTCCTTTTAGAGAGGACAGGTTGTATGTGCCAACAGGATTCTGTACAAAACAGGATCACTCCAGAACAAGAATTTCAATATTTGTAGAAACATAATACAGAGAAAAAACAGTGCAATAAAACACAATACAACACATGCACACATACATATTTAAAAACTAACAAGGGGAAGAAAATAAAAGGTTCACTGAGAACTGCTCACTAGACATGAATGGAATGGAAGAAGGAAAAAATATAGAAAAGGGGAGAAGGCCTCTAGATGAGGGCCTGGCTGGCTCATGTATTTTATACAGACATTCCTATTACGATAAATTTCATACAGGTCCATGTGTATTAATGTAAGTGAAGGTAGCAATTTGCAGGCCAGTTGATTTACTCTAAGAAGTATTACTAATAGTGAAATCTGAAGATATTGTCAAATCTCCCTAACAAAAGGTTTTGTAGATGCATAGTTGAAAGTAACAATCATCAGCATTTGCTCAGCAATTACGCCTTGGAAGAGCTCCAGCCTCTTGTGCAACAAACTACTAAGGAGAAAACTCTCAGCCTCTTACCCCCTCCCTTTCCTGAACCTTTCTTTTCAAGCACATTTCCTTAGAAGGCTGCCCTTGCCTCTCATTACAGTGGAAATCAGCTTGTCCGATCTTGTTTGGCAGCTCGCATGCCACCCTCTGAGGTCACTGGACAAGGATGAATTACCTTAAAATGTTCCACATTTAGTTTGTTATCTATAGTTGCAGACTTATTGTATAATAAGCCAGGGGAAAGAACAACTAATAGGCTATTTGCATGAGACACTGTTTATTATGCAGTGAAATTCCTTGATGCCATTTTACTCCTATCCTTCAACCATAAACTCAAAATCTACCTTTTGCCCCGAAGGCAGTGGCTTGAGCTACCACCTCTGCTCTTGCTTGGATTCTGCCATGTCCATCCTTGCCCCATGCCTGTCCTCCTGCCTTGTCCTTTCTTCCACACCCCATCAAACTGCTCTTACGGTTAAGTGGCTTTTCCTAAGATTCATCTGAAACTTAAGGCCATTATTCTATTGCTTCACCTGTTGTTCTTCCTACATCTCTCAGTCAATGCTGGAAGGTTTTCCTCTTCATACTTGCCACAAAGGGAAACACATTTCTTAATGTGGATGCAGAGGTTGGTCACATGCTAGAGTAAACATGGGCTTCTGATAGATAAGATAGATGCCTGCGGTCTATTTATGGCATAGTTACAAGAAGAGGCACACTGACAATCCCCAGGATTCAGGATATGATTATTCTTCAGTATACTTGTTATATTTGCCAGCTCACTAGTTCTACACACTGACTACTGTAAACGACATGGGCTCACAGGAGCAGGCCAATAGCACAAATCCCTTTCTTTTAAAAAGCATGTTTGATCTGTTCCCAGGATAATAGGTATATTTATCAGCTGCAGAAAAAATAACAAACAGCCTGTATCATCTTATATATATAGTAGTAGAATTGGATTTATATCGTCCGGATGGTAGAGGGAGGGAGGGAGGGATGGAGGAAGGAAATTCCTATGAGATTTGGGGATCTCTCTCTCACCAGTGAAAGAGGAAGGAAAGAACAGGGCATCAAGTGACAAGGTCAACCTTTTTACTTTTGCAGAAAGCAGCTGCCAGTCAGAGCAGGTGATGTTAGTCTCAATGGTCTGACATATCAATCAAGAGCTGTGAGGTGCATCTCTGACATAGAGGCACAGTGGATCTGTAGATGTTGGAGGGACAGCGAACGTATGTGCTGGCCCTGGTAATTCATTCTGAAGGGAATCTACAGCCACCTGGCTGAAACCTAAACTCAGTGAATTGAAATTAGAACAATCTGCATGCTGGAAAAAGATGCACTGGGGTAGTTGTTGTGTGTGTTTGCTTATGTGTATGTGTTCTCTGGTGATTTTAAACTTGGTACATCAGTAGTCCGTGGAGGCCTAGGGGTAGTTTTCTGGAGCTTCTTTGAATTCATCAGGCAGAATCTGTTTGCTTTAGCCCTTTGCCACCTCCCCACCCCCACCCCACCGTCTGCCTGCCCCAACTTCCCATATTTGCTGCCAGTCAGCTGACCAGACAAGAGCCAAGGACTGTCCTTACTAGCACTCCAGAATGGACCAGTAGTTAAAAACATGTTCATTGAAGCCTACAAGCAGTAATGCAAGTAGCAACATTAGTTTTTAAATTCAGAAAACTGACAATAGTAAATAAGATATGACTGCAGTTACTGACTATGCATTCATATGTGATAAATGGAACTGGGATCTCCTGTGACCAGCAAATTTATGGTAACAGTTGTTGTTATGATATGGTATGGAATACATGAAATAATTCATATGGTAAATACATAAATAATTTTGCATCAATTTTTTGGTCCAAAGTTTAGTTTAAAAAGGCCTCTAAAAATAGAGGCAATGGGATGGCATACCCAAATGCAATTATAATTAGTGTCTTATTCACCCAAAAAATGTGAACTCACATGCTTTTAAAGATGATTGCAGTAAGTATGAGAAACATTGGTCTACTCTGGTGTTACAATGCCTTTGTAGCCATAAAGCTGTTTGCTTTGTTATTCAGGTTTATGCCCCCTCCCCAAAAGACAGTCTATTTGAGGTAGAAATATCTCTCTCCTTAACATGTAGAGAGGGCAGATGTATTAAGCCTGAGGGCCTCAGAATAAGTCAAGATAAAAATAACAGTAAGGAATAAAAGTAAGGTAAAAGTAAAGAATGCCCTCAAGGAGGGGGCCAGTCTGATCTCTTCTGGGAGACTGATCCAGAGGATTAGTGCTGCCACTGAAAAGCGGTACTTCCTGGCTTCAGTCCCCTTCACTTTCCAGAACTGGGGAATGAAGAACAATTTCTCCCTGGTCAACCTAACAGGCAACAACATGGAAATTATTGCCACAGTCTTCTTCCAGGATGTTTATTCACCTCCCAATCTGGTCTACCACTAGTCTCCTATGGAGATAGAAACCAAAATAGAACAGCAGTCCTATTTTCTGGTCATTTTGTTTCAATGATGAGCAATTTAATTCTGGAACTAACCAGGAATAAGCCAGGATCTCTTTTTCAAGAACATTGCCAAATGGTGAAATAAGCATGCCAAGTTTATTTTAAAGTATGATTTATGACTAATTAATAAATCATGTTTGCAATCAGGGATGTTTGGATATTCAACAGACCACAATGATGAAAGGCCAGTAACAGTGTAGTGCATACAGCAAATATCTTCCTCAGAGCTAACAATGAAGCTTTGATGGGGGTGAGGGTTCCTTTGCAACATCAGGATGCCACTATCTGTACTAGAAGGTTAACAAGCCCTCTTTCTGAATACAAACACAGGGCAACATCTGGAAAATGTTTTTCCCAGAGGGAGAAGACATTTATTTTGGAATTATCCATACTTAGTATGAACAAAGAGTTTGTCTTGAAGCTACAGTTTTAAGAGAAAAAACAGAAAACAGCCTCTTTTTATTCTGAAAAAAGGGTCTGTGATACACCATTGATTTCCTTTCTCTAGACTTCAGTTTTTGAAAGCATTTTAGCAGTTGGAAATGAAAGCTATAAAACCCCCTCAAGGGCATTAACTATTCTTAAATCAATCAATTCCCAGCAGAAAAGAAAAGATACATAATAATCCTTCCTCAAAAATAAGCTGAAAAATGTCTGAAGAACTAGCGCACAGAAATTTTTCGGAGCTCTATAATTCTCCTGTGAATAGCACTGATTCATTTTGAAATTGAAAAGGACAGCAGGCAACCCATTTTCATATTGGGCAAGATAATTATATTCCTACCAGACCTTAGAAACTAGATTATCAAGTAATGGTCATACTAGTAGTCCAGGGAAATTGCGGGGTGGGGGGGGTGGGGTGGGGGGGGGGACAAGAGCAGATCCAGGAAGCTTACAGCAGAGGTGAAGAAGGGCTGATATTGGAGCCACTGCTGTGATGTTCTCTCTCCAGTTCCCCCTTTCTGTGAAAGGCGCATCCAATCAAGGTAGATGCCATCTTTCACCTGCAGTGGTAGGGTTCAAATAGGGCATTCATTCCCCAAACATCAGCCCATGGTTTTTTGTAATGGCTACATTTCCAATTTCATGATTAATTGATTCAGGAAAAAGAAAAAGAAAAGTTTATTTCATGCTGTTAATGGACTTGTTCCTGGACTGTGATTGGGTCAGTCCATGACTGTGAATGTACTCATTTGAAAGAAACAAAAACTTAACAATGGATTACATAGGAGACATAACATGGGTGCTCACCCTTAGCACAACCTACAGAAGTTTTTATTATTTGTAATTAATCAAACTGAACTGTTATAATTAAAGATCCCCTTCCCTGCTCAGTTTTATATCTGTGCAAGTAGTTGGTTAAATGGATTGTGAGGTTCCTTAGTGCTTCCAGAGCTGGGCAAAAACACCCCGAAGTGAGACTGTGGATTCTTTCTCTACATGCATAGCATCTCTTTATACTCTTCCCTCATGTTCATGTTCCTGGAACTTTTCATCTTTGAAACTACTTTCTTGTGCATTCAGACTCCACAATTCACACGCAGACCAGGAGTGAAAACATTCCACATCTCTTAAAGCAGCCCCCATTAACTCAGGCCATTTTCTGCTCTTCCCTTTGAAATTCATTGAGCGACAGAGAGAACTTAGTGAATAACACTTGATAGCGGATGTTCAGTAATTATGTGGATACAGAAAAGTAAAAATAGTGCAGAAATGTGATTAGTCCACACTTGAAATAGAATTTATTTAGTTGCTCATTTTCAGCTTATACATAATCAGCTAAGGATGGGATAGGATCAGGATAACTCAGCTATCCTTCAGTATTATTATTTACATACCTTTACCAAAAGCACAATTGCTACAAAAATCACAACTTAATATCAGCTCAGGTAAATATTAAAACCAGAACAAATCAAACACATCAACCATGCATACTTAAAACAATGCCCTTGTAAAACTGCAGAGCACACATAAAATAAATAGCTGAAACATGCCTATGGTTGGAGAAATATGCACAGGATATATAAGAAATTGTCAATGAGTATAGGGATAGGACAAATCAAACCTGCAAATAGAAAAGAAAAAGAAACTGAAATTTGCAAAACTAAGAAATGGAGAGAAAACAAATTCAGAGTTGCTCATCAATACTTATGAGCTTCATCTACAACCTCCCACTACAATGGAGAGATTGAGGCCATCTGGATAGAGCAGCAGAGGGACCAGAAATTGTGACCGAATTGCTGGCGGAAAGAGGAGAGGACTCAAAAAACATATTCCTCTCCCAGGAACTCTCTTTCAGGGCTGATCTAAGACAGTTGTCTTCCTGAGGCATAGACATGGCTGGCAGTTGAATCGTTCATCAACACCAAATTTTTGATCATACTTGGGAAACAAGTTAGCCTGCGGTCTACACGGCATTGCTTGTTACATGTAGCTCTGTTTTCCAACAGAACAACAACTGTAGGGTTCATAAGAATCATCAGGAAGGGCTGCTGCTATGAACACCCCTCCAGCAGCTGTCACTTATTGCAACCACCTTACTCATGACTAGACTGACCCTGCTCCCTTTGCTGCCATTGCTAGGAGCACTGCCAGTAGCTGAGCATCAGCCGGCGTTTGTTTGACATCAGCAACAGCAGCTGGTGTTCTGGGCAAATTATTTTAAGAAGATGCACATCTGTTCAGGAATGTTTTCTAGGCAGCAAAATATCAATATTTAGAAAGTGTCATTATACCAAGAGACAGATTTGGTGGATTAAGAGGATAATATTAATAATATTAACAACAAAAACAACAATACCAGATAGCTTACTAAGCTCCAGCCTCCTGCCTTGATCCCTGATGCAAATGCCAGAATCCTTGATAGTTGATAATCCAAAAACCACAGGGAAATGTCCACTAGAAAAGGCACTGACCGTATGTTTTGATTGAGAGGATCTCTTTCAGCTACCCAGGCATCAAGCAGTGGCAAAAAAAATCAGTGACAGGGAAAAGGATGTAGTTCTGTGTACACACATTTCATTGACAGAGATGGAGGAAGATCTTCCATTCATTTTTTAAATATGTATCCAAAAAAGAAGAAAGCTATGTGGTAGGAAAATAAGGGCTTGGCAATAGGAATGAAGCTGGAAAATATCTGATTGAATTCTGCAAAACCAACCATCTGTTCATTTCAAACACCTTCTTCCAGCAACAAAAGCAGGGACTATATACATGGACTTTGCCCAATAAACTATAAAAATTAAATTGAACAAAAATTAAAAAATACATCTATGGAAGCCAATAATGGAAAAGCTCAATAACATCAATGGACAAAACCTGGAGCAGACTATGGTAGAGACGCCCAACTGCTAGAGTGCAAAATCAAGCTCAAGTTGAAAAAAGAGCAAGTCAGTCATAAATGTAGTAAAGTATGACCTTAAATATGCCAGCAGAATTTAAAGGCCACCTGCAAAATCAGTTCACTGCATCGGCCACTAACAGCAGGATACCAGAAGGGTTATGGGAAGATATCAAATTGTGCTAAATGAAAAGTGCTTGCACAGTGTGAAAAAGCAAAAACAGCCAAAATGGATAACAGAAGAAACTAAAAATTGCTCAGAAACATACAAAAGCAAAAACGAGAGGGGCAAAACAGCCTCCCCTGCAGAACTGTGCCCAAATTTCCAAGACAAGACAAAGAGAACTATCACAAGGATGCATGTGAGGAAGTAAAATTAGAAAATATTGAAGAAGAACAAGACCAGCATGAGAGTTAAAGAGAAAATTCCAGCCTCAAATTGGAATGCTAAAACCCACTCAAGAATCCACGCTGAATGATGCTGAGAAGATCAAGAAAAGATGGAAAGAATACACTGAATCATTATACTATAAAGATCAAGTGCGTCAACAGCCCTTTCAACCTGTACTTTATGATCAAGAACCACTGGTGAAGAAAGAAGTCAAAGAGCACTGAAAGCTTTATCAAAGAACAAAGCACAGGCATTGATAGCATTCCCTTTGAAATACTACAGCAATCAGATGCAGTTGTTGCAATTCTTAAAAGACTTTCCCAGGAAATTTGGAAGATAACATCATAGCCACCTGATGGGAGAAGATCAGCACGCATACCAATACCGAAGAAAGGTGATCGAACTGACTATGGAAAGTATTTGCCAGCCTTTGAGGTAGGCCAAGTCAGGAAACAGACTCCAGAAGTACCACTGGAACTCTGTTGCTGCAGGGTGTAATAGCAGACTCCTGAAAGCCTGACAGAACCAGCTCCATACTCTTCTACACTACTGCACAGTTGCCCTGATCCCACATGAACGCAATATTCTACTAAAGATCCTTCAGTGAAGACTAAAACCATACCTGGAGCAAGAACTGCTTGAAGTGCAAGCAGGATTCAGGAAAGGACAAGGTACAAGAGACATCACTGCAGGTGTGAGATGGATCCTTGAAAAGAGAAAAGAATACCAAAAAGATACATACATGTGTTTCATTGACTACAGTAAGGCTTTGGATTGCATAAAGTGCAGGCCACATTAAGAAGAATGGATATACTGGAATACCTGATAGGTCTCATGCACAATCTTTATGTCCATCAAGAAGCAACAGTCCAAACAAAACAAGAAGAAGCAGAATGATTTAAAATTGCCAGTGGGTATGACAAGGCTGCACATTTTCTCCTCACCTATTCAACTTATATGCAGAACAAACAATCAAAGAAGCAGGACTATATGAAGAAAACTGAGATGTGAAAATTGGAGGGAATTCATGAACAACCTTTGCTGTGCTGATGGTACCATATTACTGACTGAAAGTGAAAATGATCTCTGATTATCAAGATCAAGGAACACAGTCTCAGAATGGGCCTGCACCTTAATGTGAGGAAGACAAAGATTCTAACAGTTGAAAACATCAATAATTTCATATTTGACTCAAATGACAAGACTAAGACTTTTGGATGCATCATGCAAAGAGAAAGATCATTAGAGAAAGATACCATGCTTGGCAAGATTGAGGAAAACTCAAAAGAGGAAAAGCAGTAATGCAATAGACTGAACAGCCATGGATGTCATTCTATCAACGATTAGCTACCTGGATGAAGAGTAAACACAGTTGAGGACAACTAACCTCAGGGTCGCCATGAGTTGACAACAGTTTGATGGCAACTAACAACAGCAACATCAAAATTCACACAATTCTTTATTAAAAATATGGAAAAATTCAGATTTAAAAAAACTGGAAGAAAATAAATTCAGCAAATTTATGCACCACTCTTCCTGACCTCTCAACAGCTTTGAATACCATCCACCATGGTATCCTTTTGAGTTGACTTAGGGAGTTGGGAGTGGGTGGCACAGTTTTATGCTGGTTCTCTTCCTTCTTCCAAGTCAATCCCAATCAGTGTTGATTGGGAGCAAGAGGTCCAGCCTGTGGCCCCTCCTCTGTGGGATGCCGCAGGGTTCGTTACTCTTTCTTCTCCTTTTTAACATCTACATGAAGCCACTGGGTGAGATCATCTGCCACCATGGGATGAAGTATCATCAATATGCAGGTGATACCCAGTAATATATCTCCATCCCAGGTGAGGTGAGTGATGCCGTGACCACCCTTTCACAGTGCCTGGAGGCTGTGGGGGTCTGGATAGGGTGCAACAGGCTTCAGCTGAACCCTGGTAAGACAGAGTAGCTCTGGATTGGAGACCCCTCTGTATCTGAGGATTTACCATCTTTGGTTTTGGATGGGGTCACACTGCCCTCGACAGACTCAGTGCATAATCTGGGGGTCCTCCTGGACTCATGACTCCTGCTCAAGGAGCAGGTGGCAGTCGTGGCCAGGAGGGCCTTTGCCCAACTTTGTGTGGTACACCAGTTACACCCTTTCCTGGATCAGGAGGCTCTCCAGTCAGTCACCCACGCCCTGGTCATCTCTTGATTAGACTATTACAATGTGCTCTATACTCCTTGAAGAGTATCTGGAAGCTACAGCTGGTTCAAAATGCAGCCACATGGACAATCTTGGGTGCCCTAAGAATGGCACATATAACGCCTTTATTGTGGGAGCTGCACTGGGTCCCAGTTTGCTTCCAGGTCCAATTCAAAGTGTTGGTTATTACCTTTAAAGCCCTACATGGTATGGGTCCAGGTTACCTGAGGGACCATCTCACCCCCATCACATCAACCCATCCCACTAGGTCAGGCAGAGAGGGCATGTTATGCACCCTGTCAGTGAGAGAATGTTGGCTGGTGGGGCCCAGGAGAAGAGCTTCTCTACCATTGCCCCTGCCCTTTCGAATATTCTCCCCCCAGAGGTATGGCAGGCCCCTACCCTCCTGGCTTTCTGGAAAGAATTAAAGACCTGGCTCTGCCAGCATGCATGGGGTGACAAGAATCTTACCCAACCCTGGGGGTGGCTGGCGTCTTGATGATGCTCCCCAAGTTACTGCCGATTTAACATCTATCCTTGGATTATATTTATTTTCTATTTATTTAGGATTATTTTATATTATAATTTTAATTGATTTTAACTGCTTTGTAAACTGCCCAGAGTTGTTTTTTAACAAGATGGGTGGTGACAAATTTGATATATAAACTAAAATAAAATATAAATAAGAAGACTTTAAGAACTTGAACCCTTAATAGTGTAGTTTGAATCCTATCTAACCAAGAAGCACAAGGATGGATGTACCACATCCATCACGGCTCTGCCACAGGTCCTACAGGTGCAACTCAGGCTCTCTTTATACTGAATCTCAGCCTGAAAACTGACTGACATGGGTCTAGATAATCTGCTTCCTCCAGGGCTCTCATCAACTCTATTTGGCAGCATCAACTCTGTTTGGCACCAGTTCTCCAGACACAGAAGATCTTTCCTATTGCCTGATTCAAATTCTCATACATCACAGGTTGTCAACAGAGTGCTTGTGGGGACCAGGAAATCTATGATCACACTGAAATAGTACCTATGGCCCTCAAAATTAAATTAAAATTAAAGCAATTTTAAATAACATCCAAAATTTCACACGAACCTTTAAATTGCATAAGATAAATGCCAGTATACCAAAGTGTCCTGAGAGACCTAATACGATTTTATCTTGGCACCTGAAAAAGTTGCCTAGTGCTGTTGTGGTTGGTGAAGCCAGTGCACTGAATCTGTGAACATCTTGTGAATATCTTGTGCCTATAGAGTTAAGTTTCTTTGAGTTGCGTTGGCCAAAGATCTTCCTGTGCACATGGATATGATCTCTGAAACTAATCTTTTGTTTTATTGGTTCGTGGACAGCTCCAGGCATTTTGAATCCACATGCTTGTAAATGAGTTCACTCACATCATGAGTCAGTGCAGCCCAACTAAACAGATGTTTCCACGAAAAGCACTGGGATCCTTTGCAAGCCTACAGGCAATTGGAGTAGTCTTACAAAGATTTATTTAACAAGTGCTTAACTACCTTGGAAATGTTTGCTAAATGAACCTCCACATGGCTCATTAGATCTTGGAATACACAGGTCATATTCTAGATATGCTCAAATTTTAAAGCCATATGTGGCCATCTTGACACATAACACATAGAAGATGAAATTAACAAGTTTGTTGAAAAGATCAGGTTGCAGTGAAAGTTAAAGGCTGAGTTTTGAACTTCCATTTCATCTTTCCAACATATTATCAAAGTGCTGTGTGAATAGAGGTGGATTTTTCACAAGATTAATCCATAGGTTGGTACTGTCTTTATGGTATTGGAAGGAATGTTATCCCTAGACTGACAGTGGCAAAATGTGTATGCATTGGTGAAGAAATTAAGGTAATGAGTATGCTATTTACATTTGGGAAGAAATTAAAGTAATGAGAATACTATTTTCATTTGGGAAGAAATTTGGGGAAGAAATTAAGATAATGAGAATGCTGTTGTGCAGCCATGCAATATACTGCTAGACCAACTTCGTTTTAGCCACTATGTTTAATTTGTGGACATGATTAGTTAGAACCTGCTTGCTCCAGACTTTGACATCTGGTAGCTACTATTTGATGTCTGGTGGCTTTTGCCGTCTGGTGGCCTTTGATGTCTGGTGGCTATTATTTACAGTGCATCCTTCTATCTTGAATATATTATTGCCTTTATATCTGCGCAAGAGTATATCTCCAATAGAAGAGAATATCTGTAGCTCAGGGTTGAACTCTGGAGTTCTTGCCATGCACTGATGATGTTATCCTATTGGGTAATGAAATGTCTGCAAGCAAACGACCAAGCTCAGGGAGCACCAAGGATTCCCAGAGGATATCTCTTCTTTCCTCCTCCTTTTATCCTGACAACCCTGAGAGAGAGAACAGCTGGCCTAAGCTTATTCAGCAACATGGGCCAAGCTTGGGGAACAAGAATGCCATCAGAGAAATGGGTCCGCTTTGTTCTGCTGCTCCCCATGTAGACATACAAGGTTTGAAAGGGCCTTTTGGGTCATGAAGTCTAACCTCTTGCTCAGTGCAGAAGTCCAAACTGTAGCACCATCAGCATGCAGGTTGGCTTTGCCGCTGGAGCCCAAACCTCACGGCTGCTCAGTGGGAAAGAAAAGGTAAGCAAAGGCTGCTCATCTCATTGCTCGTTCTGCTTCTTTGCTCATCAGTGCAGACACAACAGGGTTAATGGCAACGAGGCTGGTTTTTTAATTAATCTCTTCAATTTATATAGCCACCTATCTCACAAAAGCAACTCTGGGTGGCAATACAACAATATAAAATAAAACATAAACAATAGCCAAGGATCCAAACCAATCATGGCAGATAATAACCATATCACAGCCTGTAACTAACACTCCAACTCCCATGCCGGGGAACATACCCTCATCTGAAGACCCTTCCAAAAAGCTGGAAGCGTAAGGGCTAATCTAATGGCAGGGGGCTGGGGAGGCAGGAAATGGTGTCCCAAAAGACAAGCACAGCAACAGAAAAGGCTCCTTCCTGTCTTTTGTCTGACAGGACCCACAGCAGTAATCCATTTGGGAGGTGACTAAGGCATGACTGACCACAAACAGAGTGTAGAGAGTAAGGAAGATGACCTTGTGGAAATACATGAGCTCCATTACCAAAGCAATGAGGGGAAAACCATAATTTAACTCCACCACAGTCAGATAGTGTTTGTGAGCATCTCAGACCGACACCTCCCTAATTCACAAGAGTATAAGAAGGGGAAGGAAGTACTGCACAATCCATCTTGCAAAACTGATGCTAGCCCGACTAAGTAAACCAGATAAAGAAATCAGCTCCACAGGAAATCTAAAACTATTTTTATTGAGATTGGTGATAATGACAGAATCTTGAAGAGAAACTGATTGGTTTTATTGGTTTCTTTGTTATTTTTACTCAATGTTTTATTTTGATATTTTAATTTTATGTTGACTACATTATAAAGTGCTGTTTTTTTTCTTATTTTAAATTTTGTTGTTATATATTATTACATTTGTAGCCTTACGTTTGTATTTTGCTTGCAGCCTCACTCTGGTAATTAATGATGTAGCTAAAATTCAGAACCAGAGCTCTGTCGTTCTCTTTCACCTCTTTTGAAAATATACATACGTCAGGAACTTCATCTCGGCCCAACTTCTATATAAATGCTGTGTGTGTGTTTTCTTTAAATTAAATTTTCTCTCTTCAATTTCAGAACATTTAGATGGTTAAAATTCAATTAAACCTATTGTACTTAATTTAACATGATATTCACTAATCATATATAAGACAACAGGAGCATTCTTGCCTTGGCTATTTATAGTTCCCACCCTCTGAATGACAAATTAAAGATAAGCAGTAATCTCATACTGTGTATCTGAGAGGGAAAATCAACAAAAAACAGAAGCTGCAAGTCAAGCGTTTTTTAAAAAAAGAAGAAAATTGAGAATTTGATGTTAATATCTATATTACAATGAAAAATAAGGTAAGAAGGATCATTGATTGGCTAGAACAAGAATAGATATCTTCTGCTTCCTATCTTGACAAGAAAGATCTAAACTGAAGATATAGCTATGTTTTGATCAAATGTAGTTAGTCCCTCATTAAAGGCTTTTCCCATCAACAGAAAAGGGAGGGGGAGGAAGAAAAGGTAAGACAGAGAGTCTTCATTCTTTTCATGATGCCTGAAGAGAGCTACACCAATGCCTGCCATGTGATAAAGACATTAAATGAAGTCAAAACTGACGGCCTGAACCAAAGGACAATGGTGACAATGGTAAGGAGTGGGGCCTCCCAGGGAGGAAAACCTAGGAAAGGACATCTTGCCTAATGAACTTTCCCCTCAAATAAACTAGAGCCATCACTGTAATAAATCATCCATGACCCAGAATTTCACTGCATGACAAGATGTGTCCATAGTAATCTGCTATCAGATAGATAGATAGATATTATCCAATCATTTGATACAGATTCATTCCATTTCTTGAACTTTCTATAGAGACATATTGGATCCAATCAGTGTTCCAGGCCACAGGTGATATTTATGGTTGGTTGATTCTGTATTTACCACCAGACTAAAAAATTACTCCTAGCAGTTTACAAAAAAAGGGATTTATAAAAAGAGCTAGACCTATTTCCAAATGTAATACATTATAGCAATTCCTGTGACTGCACTTGTCCATTTCATCTTCCCCATAAGAACACTTATGCTATCCCTCATTCTTTAGCAGGGCCACAAAAGAGTATTGGCTCACTATTGGTTTCTGCCATGGATTGAAGAACATAAGAAGAGCCATGATGAATCAGACTAGAGGCCTATCTGCTCCCAAAGTGGTGAACCAGATGCCCCTGAGAAGCCAAGACAGGATAAGAACCTGATATTCTCTTGTCCTTGAGTCTAATGCCTTTGGGCTTCTTAGAAGCATCCATAGCAAGAAGCTTGGAATATTTGGTTGAACATTCTGGAGTTATCTGGGTCACTTTTCTGAAAAAAAGCTAGTGCATACTGTTATGCAGTTCATGGTGCCTTAAATTGTGAAGGTTAATCTCTAAGATTATGGAGAAAATCTATGTGGTTGCTAAGAGTCAACAATAACTTGATGGCACATAATCAAATAAATCAATCTCTAAGAAAGGTAAACCTCTTGAGTGAAATGTGGGGAGGCTGTTAGAGACAATACTTACCTGCCCAACAATCTAATTAGTCTGGAAAAAAAAATAGATCAAGCAGGTGAGGCAAAACACTTCTGACAGTTCTCTTTAACTTGGAAGAATTAGGGCATGCAAATGAAGAACTTTCTTGAATCTACTATGGAAATGAAAATGATCCTGCTGTGGGATTTCTCCCCAAGACTCAGAGCCTTGGAACAACAACAACAATAACAACAAGAAAAATTGCCAACCTTGGATTCAAGCCCTAAAGAGGTGCACAATGGCTGAATAGGGGTTGGATACCAGAGCTGTACATCACTGCTAGTCCAGCTTTCCCTAGCCAGATGCCCTTCTGCAATTTGCAGAATTCTCAGCAACGTACTAATGGAATCACATGAATTGTAGTTCTAATATAGCTAGGACTCATCAAGTTGGGGGAGATTGCTCTATTAAACAGGCAGTCCAGATTTATACAAATCCAACTTTATGAAAAGGGCACAAGAATGGTGGCCACTGTTTTGCACATGTACAAATGTGCAATCTGAGGTCCACAAAAATCAGCTAACATGAAGTTTTCCCAAATGGAACCCTTAGAACCACCTGTAGATAGATCTATCAATACCTTCATTCTGCCTAGTTTTCTCTTGGAAAAGAGACACAATGAACCCAAATGACAAGCAGGAAAAATAAGCCTATAATTTTCAGAGCAAGGATTTATTGGGACATAGAAAGCTGTTTTTATTCATTTTTGTCTTGCATTTCTAACCCTCATCGCTCTACCACTCCAAGCAAGGTTAAACTTCTACTTGGTGTCCTCTCTGTCCCCTCCCTGCATACTTCTGTTTGAATAGTCTGACATCACAGCATCATGCAAATACTGTATGTGCATTATCAGAGTACATGGTAACCCATAGGGGCTCTTACTGGAGCTCATTTGCCACTTGTTCTCCAAGTAAGCGTCCAGGTGCCTGACATTTCAAAGAATTTCTCTACCTGAAAGAAGTTTCCCAACTTTTGCAGCCTACAAATGGAGCCACAAAACTTTGGGAGCAGCTTCGTGCTCATTATAATTCTTTGGCCTTTTGGTAGCAACCAATTAATTTGCATTTGCAACTTATTTGCATTGTATTACAAAGCACAGTAGCTCCTCATTAGAATATTATGCATTGCTCCCTGTGTCAGCCATTCCAAATGTCAGTTTTGAAAAAGGTCCATGCTAAGGTGTTTACTTACCTGCAGCCTTTGTTTTGCTTTGCTAGGCCTGAAATATTTGCATATGCAAAAATGTGTTGGAAGATATAGTCACATGCAACCTCCAATTATTCAGATATATTTCTTGATGAATAAGGTGACAATCTAAATTAAAGGGAAAATATATTAGGGGGGAGGGTATGTTATAAGATATAGACACATGCAACCTCCAATTATTCAGATATGCTACTTGATGAATAAGGTGTCAATCTAAACCAGTGTTTCTCAACCTTGGCAGCTTTAAGCTGTGTGGACTTCAACTCCTAGAATTCCCCAGCTAGCAAACTTGCTGAGGAAGTCTGGGAATTGAAGTCCATACAGCTTAAAGCTGCCAAGGTTGAGAAACACTGATCTAAACTGAAGGGAAAATACATACTCATTCTAATTATCAGCTGTCAGCTAGCTTTAGCCAAAGTAAAGTTTCTAGCAGAACAGTCTGTCCACCTCTTTGCAGTATGTGTTACTAGGTATCATTCATTAATAATCTGGATGCCAAATTCAAATTGAAAAACATTCTCAGGCTGCTTCTTCAACCCTCTCCACACCTATGGAACTCCATCCTTGTCAAAATTCCACAGTTCAAGTCTGGATTGGCTTGCACAAGCCAGGATTCAGTCAGTGCTTCTCAAACACATAACAATTATGATATATATATAACTATGTATAGCCAAAATAAGGTAACTGAGAAATACAAGGATATCTGCATGCTCTGGGAAACCCCAAGGTATGAATAAGTAGGAAAAAACTAAGAGGAGACACGCCCCTCAAATAATCCAATGCCCACCACTCAGAACTGTCTACCCTGTGTGGGGCTGGACAAAATAATGGGTAGAAAGGAATTTGGAGTAGGTGAAGAAGGGCATGACTTCCTAGGATATCAACTCCACACACTGCAATGTTTTCTTGCAAATTTCACTTATCAGACTAAATGTTATTCCCCTTCAATTCAATGTTTTACTAAATAAATCGAACCTGTTCCAATAATCAATGTTACATTTTTAGTTATTTGATGTCTAGGAATGACAGGAGTCCACTATGTTGGGGGAAAAAATGGTAGGTGTCAGCATCTAGCTGAACTTGGCTGATCTCAGATTCCAAGTCTAAGTAGGATTAGACTTGATTAATTCTTGGATGGGAGATCACCAGGAAATCCAAGGATTGTAGATGTAATGGTATGTGGGAATGACCTTCGGAGACAGAGCAAAAAGATGCAGCTAAGGGAATGGTCAGATAAACAGCAACATAGCCTGCAGCAGGGATGTGGGAAGAGCAAGAGGCTCAGAAGAGCCTATAAAGGGAATGGGAGGAGAGATATACTTTCAGAGTTGCATGATTCTGTTAATGTGACCTTACAATAAAGTAGAATTAGCTCATCTGACCAGGCTTCTTGCCTGGTCTATCTTGCAAGGCTGACAGTAGATGAGACTTGGAAGTTGAACAAACATTCGAGAAGATGGCTATGCTAAATACTTTCATTCTGTTGTGAGGAAAAACAACCATGGATATACCCATGCAATCACTAGGAATTTAATCTTTTACTTATGTTGGAGAAGACTACTCTAACACAAGTCAGTTAGGAAATAAGATTATAGTGGAGTCCTTGGGGTTCTCTGAGCTTGGTTCTTTTCTTGCAAACATTTGACTGCCCGGCTAGGTAACATCTTCAGTGCTAAAATGGGATGGGGTTTGCTCTCTATTTATATGCTGTGGCCTGCCTTGCCAGTGCTGGTGGGGGTTTGTTTTGCTCCTCTGGTAGTTCCTTGATTAGCATCTGTTTACTGCTTGATTGTGTGCCTGGTGGTGACCTTTGCTTATCTGGGTGATGATTGCTGGTGAGGTGATCTTCTGGTCTTTTCTCTTTTGAATAGTGTGTAGATGCTGTTTATCTCTATGTGTCTGTTAATTGCTGCCTTGTCTGAATACCAGGCTTTCAAGAATTCTCTTGCATATTTGGATTTAGCTTGGTCTAAAATGCTGACAGTTTATTATAAGATTATAACCTCCTGCACAGATACAACTAAGGCAAACGTATTTACTGTCTCCTTCCATTTATTTGATTAACCAACAGAAATTTCTACCATTTACTTCGTGCTTGTTGTTTCTCTTATAGGTTGCCCTCAATAGTTGCCCATCAGGCTCCCTGGCCTGAAATCAGCAGAGGCTACCCAAGCACACAACACTGCAGTTAGGTAGGAAGCTTTATTTGACAGCAGACTGAAGCCACTTAAAAGACTTGATTGTCCTCTATCAGCATGAAGGAGAAGTCCTTTTTTCCCACCTTCTGTAGTACAAATCTGACACTTTTCCCCCTGCCCCCTCATGGCTTAACAGATGCCTTACCTTGGGTTGCTTGCTCAGGCTTGGTGCTAGGTGTGGCAGCTAACACCAGCATTCCTGACTACAAAACTCAGGCTCCCAAAAGATCTCCTGCACTGCCCATTCATTCAATTTTAGAATTATGAAGTTGAGAAATAATATAGTTTAATCCCCTGCTCATTATAAAATCATCAGTGCAAACTTTGTGTTAGCCTTTGCTTAACTTTGTCCAATGAAGGAGAGATTCCCCCCCCCCACACACACACACACATACACACTTTTTTCCTGATGTTTAGCCCCAACCTGCTCCCCTGTAATATTGGGGCATTTTGCAGAGAAGCTAACAAGTCTAAAACATTTGAATTATAGAGGTGCTTTTAAGTCATAATTCAACTCAGTTGTGAACTTGGAATGTCCTACACAAAATCTAACTGGTGAAATTGGAAAATGTGACAGGATTTGTAATGTGAAAATGCTCCTATAATGTTAGCCTGTCAGGCCCACCTGAGATAAATAACAGAACATGAATGATCGTAGCAAAATTGCTGATATCAGGGTCATGGGGCACAACATTAACACACTGTACAAGATGTCAGGTTTTAGAAAACGAATGCACAAGTGAATTATTTTTTATACTGGAAAAAGATATTCAGCATAAGTCACTGAGGATTCATCCTTTCAGAAATACACTTGGAAGGAAAAATATTCCTTAACATACACAATAGCTTCTTGTACAATAGAGCTTCAGGTGTTTTAATTCTTATGAAAGACTGAAAGGTCATTGGTGCATAAGGACCAAGGAATCTCAAAATCCATTTCTGTTCCTGCAAAATCGAAATACACGTTGCAATCTTCTCCCTGAAATTGCTCCTTTGTGTACTGTGAGTGCATATATCTGAATGTGCATTCAAAATAATGCAGCTAACACTGGATGCAGGGAGTGGGGAAAATGAGGTATTGTTAATCATCAGCATAACTGAGATATTATGAATATGTGATTTGCTGGACATTTTCTTAAGCGACTCTCCCCTTTAATTGATCCTCATCATAAGGCTATAGAGTGAGAATGGCTCTCAGGGCATGTTTATGCCATAGATAAGTGCAAATGGGAAAAAGCTTTATAGATGTTTGTGTATTCTCCCCTTCTTCCTGACTACAGATCATACCTTCAGTGATCTTGGGCTCTTTTGTAGGAAGAGTTCAGAAAGAAACATGGGAATTCAGGCAAATAACCATGCTGATTGTCTTTTCTGTTTAAACTATAAATGCTGTTATTATCAGCATCTAAAATCAGTCGGGTCAGTATAACCTTAAAATTAGGAGTTCCTTCTCTGCAAGTTCATCAGTTAAAAAGATGTGAGACCAAAGAAGATGCAAGTCCAGGGAAAAAGGAAAAACTGCAATATCATGGAGGCACTTAGGTTGCCATTCCCAGGGCTCCTGCTTTGGAAGAGATGGCAATTAAACATGATCTATACATTGTGTGATGAATGATTGTGTGATGGGCTTTTGATGAGAAATGTACTTTTCTACAATTTTGCACATGGTCAAAGCCAAAAAATTCCATACCTTAGCAAAACATGGCTGGAAAGTAAAACTGCCTATACATGCCCAAATACACATACAGTAATGAATTGAAGTATAATTCTCAAGTGATGGAACCATGATTTACCATATACTTACCTAATCCCAGTTTGGCAAAGTACAGTAATCTGTTTCCCTTCAACAGTGCAAGTGTGATTACTGGTTTAATTCAAATTCTTTTGCATTTCTGATATCACCATCAAGTATGCAGTGGGGCAGAATACCTCTACAAAGTCCTTCAGTTCTCCATATTTAGGGCCAGCCTGTAAAGGGAAGAGGGAATTGCCTTGAGGGACAGGAGGAAGGGCTGCTACCAAGACAACAGTCAAATAAAAGAGGCTCGAGTCCAAGGCAGGAATGTAACATAAGCCAATGTCTCAGGCAAGACCCTCCCTAGTTCTCACAAAGATAAAAGGAGTGAGGGAGGAAGTACATTCAGATTTGCAAGATTCTGTTACTAGAGCTTTACAATAAAAGTGGTACTGACCTACAGTACATGACATTGGATTCCTAATCTGATCTACATTAAAGGGCTGACACAGCCCTGTGATCCTCTTGTCTTGCTTGGCCTGGTGAAAGTGTTGAGAGAAATGACAAATGGCAGGCACAGAGTTGCAGTTACGGACCTACATGAATAACCATCCAGGATGAAGAAGGCTGATAATATTAAATCTCAGGCACTGCTAATAGTCAAAAACTCATTTCCATTGCGTATTACTTCTGAAAGGCTGTGGGATAAAATTATCATTGCATGTAACTTAACAAACCCTGTCAATTTTTAATGCAATTTTATGGCAATTATTAAATACAATATATCAGTGGCTTTAAATCTAATTCTGGGAAGTGCTGACTGCTTTGGAAACTCACCCGAGAGTCATCTATGAGAAAGTCAGAAATAGGAGGCAAGTCTCCATGAAAGCCAATTTGGTATAACTGCTGAAGTTGCTCTGCCAAATGCAGCCACAGGAGAATATTGCTGTTAATAGGGTGTTTAGTCATAACTTTCGTTCATAAACAGTACTATTGAAAGCCACCCATACCGAATATGCTCCAGAGTCCTATGCAATGAGAAAAAATGTGAGGATGGACAGACAAGTCAATAAAATGCTTCCTGATGCAAGAAACCTGTCGGGCTACTGAAAAATATCCCATTGCATATTAACTATCAAGTTTGTCAAAGACTAAATGCCATTGCATGTAAAATCTGTCAGATAACTACTGTGCCTGAAACCAAACACTGAAATCCAAAATCACTGACTGTTAAATGCAACCAATTAAATACTCAGTGAATATTTTAAGTACCAAGAGAATGCTTGAGAATCTCAACATCTTGCAAGGAGACTATTAAGAATAAATCTGGAAAACAAATTCCATGGAAACCAATGTGCAGAAGCATGTGAAGCTGATTCCATGCAGTCTACCATTTTGAAATAAGATCTCCCAGTTTTGTTCTTGCCTGTTTTGTTTCTTCTGACATTTCCTAAGCAACACTGTTGGCACCGAAGCCCTTAGCTAGATCAAAGCTAAACACTTTGCAAGAATGCTGATCAGCTCCTTTGCGAGCAAAGACTTCCAGGGCCTGAATGATTAGGTGAAGCCTTCACATGCCTTATAAATTATAGCTAAACAGTTGCTGGATGGCTCTGAGCAAAATCTGGCATGCAAACATGTGTGCCTTTGCCAACAAACTATGCAGAACATACCCATATTGGAAATTCAATTGACAGCAATGAGTAATAAACTCTTTAATATACTGCTCAGCCTTAAAGTTCTGCAAAATGAAGCACCATGCATACTATCACACTTTTGTTTTAATTAGGATAGCTTTAGGAAAAAATCAGTCAATTAAAGGAAAATCTCAATAATAACTCTCCGATTCGTTTTGTTTCATTTTTACTTCAATTTATTTCTGAGACAAATTGCAGATGCTGTTGTGGAGATGGAGATTTTTAGCAAATGGGATGAAGCATAAGGCTGCAATTTGAAATACTCAAAGCATTGCAGAAAGCATTACTGGAATTGTATGGCACATACTGTACAACCACACACATGATACATGGAGAACTGAAGGTTAATATGGCATTATATCTCCCTTTCCTCACAATACCTAGGTCAGCCTTTCGCATCGTCAGAGTTTCCAAATGTTTTGGACTACAATTCCCATCATTCTCAGACATAATACAGCACATCTGGAGGGCACAGGAAAGACTGATCCCGGTAAATTCTCGTAACTCCTCTTAGCCTTGAGGCTACAATGGTGCACAGTAATTTCTTTTCCTACAGTTCAGTAGGTCAATCATTATTAACATATCTTTTTAAACTCATGGATATTTACAGCTTCTTGACCCTTCTTACTCATTTTCAGATGTCTGTTGATGTTGCTATAATTTTAATTAAGCTAAGTTTTTTCCTAGTCATGCCCAGATTCCCTATATTTAAATGCAAGGGAATTCTTGGAAGCTTGGTATTCAGACAAGGCAGCAATCAACAGACACATAACGATAAACAGCATCTACACACTATTCAAAAGAAACAATAGAAAAGAAAACAAAAGACCAGAACATCTCCTCACCAGCAATCATCACCAGATAAACAGAGGTTACCACCAGGCACACAATCAAGCAGTGAACAATACCCTAATCAAGGAACTACCAGACGAACAAAGCAAAACCCCCACCCCCACCAACACTGGCAGGGCATGCCACAGCACATAAATAGAGAGCAAACCCCAGCCCATTCTAGCACTGAAGATGTTACCTAACTGAGTAACGAAACATTTGGAAGAAAAGAACCAAGCTCAGAGAACCCCAAGGACTCCACAGTTCAACCCTGAGCTACACATATTCCCCTCTTTCTTATCCAATCTCCTATTTCTATCTTGGTTCATCATCTTTTTTTGAATTTTGCAAATTTAATCAGTTGTGTTATTGATTTACTTTGCCCTACCAACTGTATCCCCAATTTGGCTCAATGTTTGTGCAACCTTAATACTATAGCCAAGCCAACCGACCCAAAAATGCTGATTTCAGGGGACAGTTTCCTTCTATTATAAAATCAATACTCTTGCCATCTTCCCTACTGTTCTGCTCCCTTCTTTCTTTATTTGTTAATATATTTATTTATTGCAAGAGTGTCAATGGACCTCACATTATGACTAATACAACAAAAAATAATATTTAGAATTTATTGGACTCCAATAGAAAAGGATGGTCAAAAACAGCATTTTGTGGAGATGTAATAAGGACAGGGCTTCTTTAACTTATGTTTTTACAATGTCCTATACTTACCAAGTTTTGGGAGAAAGTAATGGGCTATATAAATATGATTGTGCAACAAAAGCTAAAATTTTCAGAGGATAATATTGTTTTGAACTATATACCTAGTTCATGGAGCTTGACAACTGGACAACATAAATGGATTCTCCGTGCACTTCCTGTGGCCAAAAGACTGATATTGCAGCATTGGAAAGATAACTATATGGCCCCATTTAGTCAATGGACTGAAGACCTGATCACACTTGCTACTTACAAGTGGATTGCCTATAGACGTAGACTTTGTATGGACAATATAATGAAATATGGGACTTATTTATACACAATACAGTAGGTTAAAAAATATAAATCATATAAATTATTAGAAATATATATGTACTTGAATAATGTTTGCATTAGATAAGTATGTATAGAATTGTAACTGTTTACTGTTATAATGACATATTAACATGTTTTTTTTGTCTTAGCTGTATTTCTTTCACTTTTTGTTAAGGTACTTTGTGTGTGTGTGTGTGTGTGTTTCCCTTCTTCTTCTCAATATTAAAAAAGAAATAAATAAAAATGTACATCTTGCCTTTTTTTCCTGAGAGTTTAAGATGGCATATACAGGGAGCGAGAAATGGCAAACATGATCTGGTGCTTCAAATATAATGTGAGATGAGTCATCAAGCTATATCGAACATGTAGTTTTTGAAGAGAAGTAAACCTTTCTATAATTCTGCATGTGGTGAAAGCCAAAAAATTCCATAGCTTAGCAAAGCATGGCTGGAAAGTAAAACTGCCTATATTTGTCCAAGGATACACAAAATAATGGATTAAAGTAAAAATTCCAGGTGGTGAAACCATTATGACTCTGTTAGAAAACATGACTGTGGATAAAATCCTAGCTGGGCGGTGAGGGGCATCACATTCAGATGACATAGAGGGCAATCCCATCTTTTTTTCAGAAAAAAAAATCTATTAATAGAAAAAGATTCTGATTACTGAATGGCATTAAAAACAACATTGTTCTTTAAAAGGCCTTCCCAGGATGAAAATCAATGGGCAGAACTGCAGAGAAGCAACTTGGGGAGAACTTCCTAACAGTGAGAGCTTTTTTAACAATAAAGGAAGTGTTGTGAATAATTTGGGATTCTCCTTTGTGAAAGCTATTTAAGCAGAGGCTGGATAGGTCTATCTCAGGTATGTTTTATTGCTCTGAAATATTGCAATGCAGATCTTGCTGGTTGACATCTAAACTCCCTTCCAACTTTAACATTTTAAAAGCTATGTATTTCATAGTTTAAAATATTTGGGAAGCATCAGCTTGAGCGATGGGTCTTTGGACAAAGAAATTGACTCCAGGATCAACAAGGCCAGCCAGGCACTGGGCAGCTGTGCACTAGAGTGCTCAATCAACACAACATCCATGTCTCCACAAAGCTGAAGGTCTACAGAGCCCTTCGCTGCTATACTGATGTGAGTCTTGGGCTCTGTACTGAAGGCACATCAAACAACTGGGGAAATTTCACATGCGCACTCTCCGCTCTGTTCTTGGCAGTTGTTGGTAAGACCATGTCACCAACCTGGAGGTCTTAGATCGCATAGAGTCCACCAGCATTGAGTCCCTGATTATCAGAGTGCAGATGTGGTGGGTGGGAAATATCGTCAAAATGGATGACCACTGTATGCCTCGCCGGTTGCTCTATAGTGTACTGGAGTCTGGGAAGAGACCTCAAGGTCGATCACACAAGCACTACAAAATCACTATGAAAGAAACCTTACATCACTGTGACATCTAGCTAAGGGAACTAGAAGCTGTGGCTGCTGACGGAACCCCCTGGCGAGCCCTGTGCTATGAAGCCTCCATCAGCTTTAAAGACAGGTGCCACCAAAAACTGAGGGAAAACTGTGAGTGGCATCACAGAATAACACCCACAGTTACCACAACAATGGACTTCCAGTGCCCGCATTGTGCTAGACTCCGCACTTCCAGACTGGGACTGCAGAACCACCTCCCTGTCCACAAATGAACTGCACAACAGTGTGTCTTTGAGCCTGAAGGACTACCATATTTCATAGTGGAAAATCTAAGTAGCAGCCGTAAAGAGGCCAGATTAGGGTTGGGATTATAACATATATATATACCTTTCCCCCCATTCTGAGTTCCTAATAAAAATCCACCCCTTTGAAACAGTTACTCATTTCAAAGAGTATCATTCCAAGGAACCTTCCAGGACCTTGCAGGGCAAACTGGAAATAAAAAATGGGAGGGCCTTGGGCACCAGTTAAGTTTAAAAACATACACGTTAAATAAAACAATTCTTTTACTTTCTGTTCTTATGGATTTTGAATATACCCCAAACAAAACCTTTGAGCCCCCATCCCCAGCTAAAATCTTCCCAGCCCCTTCAGAGCCCTTGTTATAAGTGAGGTTTTCCTATTTATAGCTAACTTTCGTCAGTGTTGTTTGAGGAGAAATCTTCATTCCCTGGAATACACCAATTTACTTTTCTGTCACGTCCCAATTTAGTCACACATTGATGGGCTGCAGTGTGTAGTTCTGTTCACCTTGAGCTTGTACATCAATTCCTTTTATACTGGCAGGTCTGGGAACTCTGTTCATCATGAAATTAAAAACATTTGTCACCAATGCAAGGCTACTGCATTTTTCTTTTTTTACTGTCCTGCATTTTTCCTAGATGGCAAGATCCTTTACTCACCATAACAAAAAAAGGAAGCATGGAAGAAAGGAAAACCTTTTTTCATAACTTTCTGGTGTTGCTCCTAGTTCATAGTTGTTCTCATGGCGATCCATATTGTGAATTGCAACAACAGACAGGGCAAACTCCAAGAAGGGAAACTCTTCCTCTTATGAAGGCTGGCTCTTCTGTGATTGACTTTTAGACAGATGATACACGCACATACACACACCCTCACATACTCGTGGGTAATACCACTCTGCTTTTAGAGGGCTCCCCTACTTTTTAGAACGTCTTTTCCTTTAGTTTTATTTTCAGTACTGTATGTCATTATATCTGGAGAAAATCTATGTGGTTGTAAAGAGAACACTGACTTGATGGTGCTTAATCAAACAAAGAAAGTAACTGTTTCTATTGTTTTCTTTTTAATCACCTCCAGCCTGACTGCTAAAACTATTCTGGGGCAATCATATGAATATTTGAATCATCTCTGTCTTCTCTCTCTTTCTGTCTGTCTTTGTTCTCTGTCATTTGGGTTCTACCCTGCTCCAGAAATTCGAAGTAATTAACATTCAGGTATTAAAAATGTAACAATAACAATAACATTAATGGAATTATAAGAAGAAGAAGGTAAAAATAGTAGAACTAAAATAAGGGTTAAAATCAGCCCCAAGGATTGTCTTTCATCTCCAAATGGTCTCTTGAAGAGCCAGGTCTTTGTTGCTCTACAGAAAGTTGGACCAAATGGAATGGGTATATTCTCCTTGGAGCAGACCAGGGTTTCTCAACCTTTGCAACTTGAAGATATGTGGACTTCAACTCCCAGAATTCCATACATCTTCAAGTTGCCAAGGTTGAGAAACACTGGAGTAGACAGTAGTACTTAGTTCAGTAGGACAAACTGAAAACGGTGGCTGCCCATCATTCATACAGGCTACATAGCCATAAAGGAGCTGCCGCATACAATTAAGAAACCACCTGGGACAGGTATAAGGAGGCAAGCAAGTACGTTTTCACTTTTGAGCTTTAGCATGCTGTACTGACATGTCAGTAGTTCTTCTCTTGAAATGTGGGAGGTCGTTTTAGTGAACAATTATTGCATAAAGCATGACTTTTGGCCCAGAGAGGGAGAGAGGGAGGGAGAGAGAGAGATTATGTGCTATCAAGCCAGTATTGACTCTTTGCAGCCACGTAGATACAGTACATATTCTACAGGATGATCTGTCCCTAGTTTGGCCTTTCAGGTTTCCCAATGGTGCATCTATCACTGCTGTAATCAACTCCATCCCCTTGTTATTGGTTATCCCCTTCTTTCCTTCCACCTTTCCCAGCATTATGGACTTCTTAAGCTGGGTCCTTGCATAATGTATTCAAAATATGATTATTTGAATCTGGTCATTTGTGCCTTAAGGGAGAACTCTAGATTGATTTGCTCTGTGATCCATTTCTTTGTTTTCTTGGATATCCATAGAATTCTCTAGAGTCTTCTCTGACTAAAGTTCAAAGAGCCAATACTCCTTTTGTCCTGCTTCTTCAAAATCCAACTTTTGCTTCCACAGAGTGTCACAGGGAAATCCATTGCCTGCACAATTGTGATCTTTGTAAGTACAGACACATTTGGCATCTGAAAACCTTTTCCGAGGCCTTCACTGCTACCTTACCAAATGCTAGGTGTATTTCTTGACTGCTAGTTCCTTCACTTTGGATAGTAAATTCCATAAGGCAGAAACTATCCATGAAGTCACTGTCATTTTCAACCCTAAGACTGGTTGCTGTAATCTGTTGTCATTAGGTTGGTTTTCTTTACATTTAATCTTAATCCCATTTTTTTCACTGTGCTCTTTGAGTTTCATTATCAGAGCTTCCAGATCATTGATATGTTCAGCTATCATGGTACTGTGACCAGAGTAGCACAGGTTATTGACATTACTTCCTCCAGCCTTAAAACAAGCTCATATGCTTTCAGTCCAGTTTCCCTCAATATGTACTCTACTCAGCATAGAGTTTGAATAAGCAAGAAACAGTGTATAGCCGTGTCTGACTAGTTTGCCAACCTGGAGGCGGTCTGTTTCACCATCCACCATCTGGACCATGGCTTCCTGTCCTGCATTTAGATGTTGCACTATATATATTCTCACATTTGTTATTAAGGAGCCCCAAATAAGTGAATTACTTATAGTACTAAAATGGGATTCATAAATAGCTTTATTCAGCACAGTGGAGTTTGGCATGCTGGTCTGAGGCTTGAATGAGACAAAATTCAGAATGCTGCTTTTTTGTGTGCTTGTAAATTCCCGTGCTAAGTCTAATTAAATGATTTCATTTTGCATAAGCCACTGATTGGCTCTTGGATCCCCAGCAAGCAGTGGCCTCCCCAAATATCTATGAAATGTCATGGATGGCCTCTTGCACTGAGACATACCATGAATAAAAGTATCTGGTTGATAGAATACTAGCTTTATTCCTTGTGTATTACATGTACTAACTTTTCTTCCTAATGCATGTTTAGTTCTGAAAAATATTTAGGGATACCTGACATTAAGATGGCATTTCCCCCCTGCTGAACTGGACTCACAGCTCTGTAGATGGAGGAAAAACATTTGGCATTGCTACTCTCATTTGAAGGAAATTATATCTTGGGTGAACTTGCCATTATTCTAATATGAGTCCAAGCAGCAAGACAAGTTCCTTCTGCAAAAACAAGGCCAAATGTTGTAGAAATCTGAATACTTTTTATGGTGCTCTAGGCTGGCAGGCTCCCCACCCCAGCCCCCATTTGCTCTGCTGCCAGCAGCACACATAGTTATTATGCATGAGTGCCTGCTTGCAAGTATGACATAAATGAAAAATGCTTGGTTTTATGGGTGGAAGTAAAATACTCCAGATGTGCCAAGAGCCGCTCAGCAAAGCAGTAGGATTAGGTGCCAGTCAGAAACCCTCCTTTTCCTTCATAGATAGACAGAGATATGACAATACAGGATAGGGAGAAAGGAATAAATTAAAAAGTATCAATCTTCGTTCTCTTTTTTAGCTTTCCCAGGAAGATAGATGAAAGGAGAGGCTGGAGAAAAAAGGAAGGAATTAAAGAGATTGAAGCTCTCTATGACTGGCAATTTCTTATAAAAGAATGGTTGTGACATCATGTGAGCATAAACTTCCAAGTGTGCCCAAAGGGGCATGGGTACTGTGGCATCCTTGTGCAAATAATGTAATTGTGTCATCTGCGGGATGATGTCCAATGTTGTCATTATGGCTTGCACTGGACACCTAGGAATGTGAGCCACCGTGGTCTGAATGTTTTTTTTTACTGTTCAGGGCATATCCATGATTTAATCTTATGCATTATTTTTCAAAAGCTTTTTTGCTGCCCTGGCTGGTTGCTTGTCCATCCTTCCTCAAAACACAGCTAGGGGTAAATAGATGTTCAGTCCCCCCCCCCCCCCCGCCCCATCCAGTATTCCTCTTGTGCAGGACCAGCTATAGGTCTGGATTCTGAAATACTTCCTCACATAACATTGCCTGAGTATGAACTATTGTCCATGTGTTGAAAAGTATAGGAAAGGTCACCAATCTGGAATACTTTCCCTAATGAGAAAAAGCAACATCATCTCTTGCCTAAAGAATGGCAACCCACCAAATGGAGTATGGACAAAGGGGATATCCTGATCTCTTCCTTCAAGGAATTGGACAAGGAAGGTTTTATTGTTTCAGTACAAAGAAACCCAAGCTGCTTTAAATGCAGGATCAAGCACAATAATACTTCAGATCTGTCCATGTTCAAGACTGGAAATGAGTTAAAAGACCCAAATATACACAGTAGTGCTGAGGTCTGCAGCTTCTATGTTCTTAATTCTGAGTTTTGATTTCGATTTCTCCCACAGCTTGGAGCTCTGTGCCCCATTCTCACATGATGCTGAACAATTTGCCAGTTTGGAAAGCCCTGGCCTCATAAAAAGGGTATGATCTACCACATTTAACGAGTTGCCTTTTAACTGTGGACTGTGTGCTTGAAGCTGTAACCTTTCCCTGTGGAGTTGTTTTAGTTTATACACATTCATTTCATGCCAGCAAGCTACCATTCACCACATTTTCCAGATATAGGATAGGTTTCTTGAATGACAATAGAACATGTATGTCTAGAAAAGCACCCTGCACATCAGGCATGAGAATATATTTTCTGATTTAGAAATATATACATTTTCAGTGTTGCTTCTTTTATGAAATATTGATCCCTAGACGTCAGTAGTAATACATTTGTTAAGTTGTTTGAAAGCCTGAAAATTCTTCCATTCCTTTCAGAAATTAACTACTCATTCCTGTTCTGTATGACTAAAGATTGTAAATCTTTATTGGGCCAGCTTATTTTGCTAAATGCTAGCTCTTGTTTTACTGCTGGTTTCATCCGTGACCATCACTTTTGTTCTATCTTTCTTGGACTGTGTTCTAAATTGATGTCATTAAATGATTTTGATGTGACAGACTTTTGGCCCAGGCTTGGTAAAAATGTGTTGACCCAGAAAAAATGCCAACTTCAAAAATTACTTCCATGCACACATGCAAATACCTTACATAGCCAGGAAAAGTGTCCAAATAGATCTTGGATATTTCTAGATCTGTGTCAATACATCAATCCATCAGTGGGTATTTTCATGTTGGTTGAATACAAGAAGAATTGTATTAATTCTTTATTTATATTAGTTGATATATTAATTGATCAATTGTGTGCCATCAAGTTGTTTTCAACTCCTAGCAACCACATAGATTTTCTCCATGACAATCTGTCCCTAACCTGCTCTTTCAGGTCTCCCAGTGGTGCACTCATTGCCTCTATAACTGTGATGGAATGGAATTATGAAGGCCAAGCTCAGGGAGATAAACATTTTTTTAGCTCACCAGAACCGCATGGGAGGAACAAGAGGATGAGACTGGCACCTCCCTGAGGAATTCACACTGTTGTGGCTGGAGGACTTTGGGAACTGGGGTTTTAGTCTGGGAAGATTCTTGCTAGAGGTTGTAGCTAATAAACATAGCTGGACTGAATTGGCATTGTCTCTTGGAGTTCCTTGGGCTAGGCCTGGCATCAATCTTCCCAGACTGAAACTCCAGCTCCCAAGTCAGCCGGCCACAACAGTGTGAATTCCTCAGGGAGGTGCCAGTCTTATCCTCTTGTTCCTCCCACGCGGTTCTGGCGAGCTAAGAAAATGTTTATCTCCCTGAGCTTGGCCTTCATAATTCCATTCCATCACAATAACTGAATCTATCCACCTTGCTGCTGGTTGTCTTCTTCTTCTCTTTCCTTTCACCTTTCCCATCATTAGAGCCTTTTCCAGAGAGCAAGGTCTTCGCATAATTGTCTGAAATAGGATAATTTAAGCCTGGTCATTTGTGCCTTGAGTTGATTTGTTTGATGGTCCATTTGTTTGATTTCTTGGCTGCCCATGGTATTCTCAGGAGTCTTCTCCAACACAAAAGTTCAAAGGTGTCAATACTCTTCTTACCTTGTTTCTTCAAAGTCCAACTTTTGTTTCCATGGAGTGTCACAGGGAATACCATAGCTTGTACATTTCTGATCTTTGTAGGTATAGACACATCACAACATTTGAATATCTTTTCCAAGGCCTTCATAGCTGTTATACCAAGCGCTAGTCTGTAGCCTATTTCTTGACTGCTTGTTCCTTTACTGTTGATGGTTGACCCTAAAAGGCAGAAGCTATCTACCATTTCAAAACATTCATTGCTAATTCTAAGACTGATTGTTCTACTTGTGTCATTAGTTTGATCTTCTTTATATTTAATTTTAGTCCCATTTTTTCACTGTGCTCTTTGACTTTTAGTACTGGGGCTTGCAGACCTTTTGTATTTTTGGCTATCAGGATAGAGGTGATATATACATGTCATTACTAAATGGGTGGGCAACCTTTTTTTTTTTTTTTTAGTTTTTGTCCTTTATTTGTCTGAACAAGATTTATAGAAATAAATAGGGAAAATGCAGAATGAATATAGACAGCGGTAGTGATAGATGTAGCAGTGCCAAGTGACAGCAACATCAGGAAGAAGGAGCATGAGAAGCTGGAGAAGTACCAGGGCCTGAAGGAGGAAATAGAGAGGATGTGGAAAGGAAAGGCCAAAGTGGTCCCAGTGGTGGTAGGAGCACTCAGAGCTGTGTCTCCTAAGCTGGGAGAATGGCTCCAAGAGATCCCAGGAGCAACATCCGAGCTCTCTGTCCAGAAGAGTGCAGTGCTAGGAACAGCTAAGATACTGTGCAGAACCCTCAAACTCCCAGGCCTCTGGTAGAGGACCTGAGATTGAGGAAGACACGTACCACCCATAAGGGTGAGAGGGGATTTTTGTGTGTGTGTATGTGTGTGAAAAGAAAGTATGAAAACTTACAAAAAATAAAACTACCCATCTTTTAGAAAAAGATTTAGGTCTCTGAGGACTCCAAAAGGAGAGCTGAAGAGCTGAATACAGCCTACAGTCGTTTTCTCAGTAATGCTTTTTCATAGGACATGGTTTGTGGAACCTGCTGGTACAACAGATATCACATTTTAAAGTTCTGCCTACCTATCAGTGCAGTTCCAAGCACAAAGCATTTGCACAGCAATACAGCATGCTAAACATGTATGAATCAGCACATGAGCCTTTGAAACACTAGGCTGCAGCACTTAGCAAGTGATTTGGTGATTGCTTCTTCATAATCATCACTACATTTAAATCAGCTCACTGGGTGACTTTGAACCAGTGACTCTCTTGCCACTTTCATCAGGACAAGAGCAACACTGCAGTGTCACACCACAAGATCTGCCCCTTTGGGTTGTGTGTGACAACGTCATCTATGTTGAAAAGAGGCAAAGCTTGTATTATAATTCTATGATGTTGCTTTCAATCAGTCTATTGATGCTGTTGCTCACAAATTTATTTTTGTGGGAATAAAATGTTCTAATTTTACTCCGTTTGTAGCTATACTGTTAAATAAGTAAGTTTCTATGCACTTCTGTCATAGAAACTCTTTATGTCATCTGAAATTGCTATTTTATAAGAAATATTAGTTGCTATATTGATAGAATGGAGAATCATTACAGGGAGGGGCCTGTATGAGACAGGATGTATGAGAAGAAGAAGGTGCCCACAAATACGTTATTCTAGTTTCCTTTCAAATCAGATTACTGCTTTTTTTCATCCATCTTCATTTTCCTAATCTTTCACTTCAGCTCTCATAACAGCCAGTCACTGTTGCCAGTGGACTGTGGATGAGCTTTTAAAAATCTTCTGGTAATTAACTGCATTGCAGTATGGAAGATCCCATTAAGATGCTTTTTCAACCAGTCCCCCAGCCTGGACTAATTTTGTTCATTTTCCATAGGATAAGCTAATGCTATGCTTAAAATAGAACTACCATGTGTTGATCAGATAAGAAAAGGAAAAGAAATGGCTCCACAAATATACAAATCATCCATTCAAAAAATCATTTGTTATCTTTGCCATTATCATTATATTAAAAATAGACTTTCAAGTGGAAATGTACAGGACACAGACCTATTCAGAATTCTAGACATTCAGCAGCAATCCTGAATGCAGAACAACATAAGAATATATTGTTGCCTTGGGCAAGGATCTGTGCACAAGTATCTACCGACCAATTGGTTGCTTCTTGGTCAGGTAGGTTGCTGTCCTGAACTGGTAGAATATATAAACAAAAAACTTCATGGCAATTTGAAAGAAGGAATAAAAATTATATGGCAAAGAAAAGTTCCCAATATTAACTATATCAACAAGGTCCAGTTACATAGTGACTTTTTTTATTCCACATGAATTAAAAATAGGACAAAAAAGAAAAAGTGGGGTAGGATTACAATAAATTATGTGCATTCCTGTTTTTAGCACCCTGTTGAATGCCACCTTAAGGTTAGCACTCTATGTGGTACTTCTAAATCAGCAACACAGCCTAAGTAACACTGAACTCTGCTGGTAAACATATTTAACCTCAATGCTGGATCCAACATGGCTGTTAGCACATCACAGGATACTTAGCTCTGAACTGAGTACTGCCCTTTGAAAAACAGCCACTCAAACCACAATTTACTCATTTCCTCCTTTTTTTATCAAATCGTGATGAATAAAACAATAGAAAAATCTGGTTTTTATTTTTTTAAAAAACCCTCAACAACTCAACGTTCAGTGTTTCTGGAGGCCTGCGTACATGCAGCAGATAGTTACACACATGCTCAAAAGCTAGTAAAGCATCTTCCAATAAAATACATACAATAGCTGGCCCTTTATTAGGTTTCTCTGGTGAAAATGCCATTCCAGATCTACCTGGAAATAGTGTGAAGATGAAGCTTGTTTACTTTTACCTGAATGTGGATGAGATGATTATGAATGTTTATATCATAAGAAGTTCTTTTGCAACCAATAGTCCCCAAAGACCAGCAGTGCCAATTTCCTAAACTAGCATCTTTTCACCAGGGCTGAGTCTTTGTGCAGAATGGTCATGTACCCTTTCTGATGCTTCTCTGCACTATGAATCAAGAAAAGGTATAAGTAAATCTAGCTAGCTACAGGGTTGCTTTTTAGGAACAGTTTTGCGGGACTAGTTTCAGATACTGTTTGTAGGATATTCATATAATTGAATAGGAACTTGCTCAATTTTTGCCCAGCTGCTGCCTCAACAACAGAATGCCAACCATAGGATATTCCATTGACGTCATACCATTTCTGGACAGGTCCATCCAACATTCTGCCCAATGTTGGATGGGGGGTGGGAAACAGGTTTTTAGGGTCACATGAAAGCCAACAGGGTCAGAGCCATCCAAGTCTTGGGAGGGAATGCTTTTCCACAGGGCGGGTGCAATGACAGAAAAGGCATAGTTCCTAAATCCCTCTAGGTGACACGGTTTCATAGAAGGGACCTTTATTTTCTATAGGATGGAGGCTATGTCAATCAATATGATACACTACTGATTCTTGAAGAAACTGACACTTAAATAATTTCACTTCCACCCCATAAGTTTCAGTCTAGTTAGCATAATGTCTAGCAGTGCTCACTAAAAGAAGCATAAATCAAAATATCATTCAGGAACCAGACAACACAATCTAAGCTTTGCAATATTTGATCTATTTCATGTTGAAAAATTGTAGAATCTGTTGAACCCCTCCCCCCTCAAAGGAAGTCTTCAGTATTGATACAGACTTTTCTGAGACTTGATAGTGAGGTGCTGCCCTGAGGCTGAGTCTAACTCCAAGTGTTAAGAGGCACATAATAAGTCAATCAAGTAGTTTTCTTGAATCAGTGCAGCAAACAGATCCTCTGTGTCTGGTAATGGGTATGATTCTGGTTCATGGTCATTTTATAATCTCCACACAGTGTGGTAGATTGATCCTTTTTTTGGAACAACTACAATCAAAACTTCTCAGTTGCTTGGCTTGACACATGACATTATGCCATGCTGGTCTATTCCTTCCAGTTCCTTTTCTATAGATTCCCTGAGGGAGTAAGGCAGTGTTTCTCAACCTCAACAACTTTAAGAAGTGTGGACTTCAACTCCCAGAATTCCCCAGCCAGCATGAAGTCCACACATCTTAAAATTGCTGAGGTCGAGAAACACTGGAGTAAGGCAAAGGGTGTAGTTTGTGAAAAATGGCCCTGGCATCAAGATGTACTTTAACAATAGTTTTGAGTCCTTTTATGGTCATATAACATTGTTTAAAAAGAACCCAATGTTTATCAAGAAGATGTTCCAATATCTGAGAGAAAAAACAATGGCAACTTGCTTGACTGTAAATAACGTAGGCCTTTTTAATTTGCTCCAATGAATCCAATTTCTTCCTAAAAGGGTGGACTTGTCATCCTGCATAACCTGGCTCTAATGTTGCTATTCTGGGAAGACGCTGTTACTTTACGCACATCGGCCTGTGTGTTATTTTTAGGTTTCTTTAATTGCTGAGAATCCTGTCCGGTCAGTTCCATAGCTAAAGCAATGTAGGCTGAAAAGTCACAGATTTTTTAAAAATTCAATAACTTATGCAGATAATACTCCCAATGAAGGCCACAAATAAATTTACTTTGCAAAATATGATCTGAGAAATGCCCAAATGCACAAAAGACAGATAATCTTTTAAAATCAGTACAAGAGTTTGCAAGCTTTTCCCACTTTGTGATTTCTGCCACAAAAGCTAATGCATTTATCAATAGTAACAGACTGGGGTTTGTAGTGTTGTGACAGGCCTACTGTAAGTCTCTGATATGTGATCTCTATGGGCTTCACAGGAGCAATGAGTTCTCAGGAGACTATGTGACTCTACAAGTAAAGTCACTACAAATGTGTTTCCTCTCTATTCCAGAGGTATGGCATTTTCAGCAAACTTTCAAAATAACCTTTCAAAATAAGAATCAGATTCCTCAGCTATGTTAGAAGATTCTGTCCAGCAGTAGCCATTGTGTTCATTATTGGGCAGCAAAAATGCTTCAGAGAAAGCGTCCTACAAGTTTCTACTGAAACTCCGAATTACAGCAAGCCGATGAGATGACCAGAAATTGCCAGTGAATAACTTGAGTGCAGTCCTGTTTTTCGGATGCTGTGATTTGTTGCCCTAAGGTTAGTATTTCAGTAAGCAGACCTCTTGATGGGAATAACCTAAATAACAGTGAATGCTGGCTCTGAAATGGTTGTCAGGAAAACCTGAATGGGATGCTGCCCTTTACAAAAATGGCTGCCCAAGTTATAATTTACTATGGGGAAGGGAAGGGAAGGGAAGGGAAGGGAAGGGAAGGGAAGGGAAGGGAAGGGAAGGGAAGGGAAGGGAAGGGAAGGGAAGGGAAGGGAATGTTATTTCATGTGCTTTCTAGTAATCTTCCTTTAAAAAAAAAAAGACGGAAAAAAATCTGGTTCACATTGCAACTATGCACCAGAGCCTCCCTTCCATCTTCTATTATTACTTTCTTCTGAAATAGTCAAGTATGATGCAACCATCCCTGTCCATGGAACATTGCATTTTTATAATCTCATGTGACAATTTCAGAAGATTCTGGAAGAAGATGATGAACAGGAAAGGGATCATTTGGCCCAACCCTACTAATAATCCACTTAATCTAGGAGTTAACGGTGTTGCAGGTGGATTATTTTGAAGAGATATGGTTTCAGAATTTTTAAGTACTTCGACAAATATGCATCTAGTTGAAGGGCATTATTTTGATACACAATTTTATATTCTATATATACACAATTTTATATTTTATATATATACAGTATATATATATGCTTCACATAATGTTTAACCATACCTGTAACAGTGCACTCTATTTTATTTCTAAAGGGTTAACTTGCTTTTGCTTTGTAAAGAGCACTGGCTTCTTCTTCTCTCCCCCCCCCCCTTTATCTCTTTGCTGAATGCCCAATTGTCTTCGAATAAGCAATTAGCGAGTACAAGCTCAATGTTGTATCAAACTTTCGCAACAGTTGTGAGGCCCTGCATTCCAGAGAAAAGATAAGAAAAATCTTTTATGCCATTCTCTTGGTAACCAGAAGAAAAAGTTACATTTATGTTTACCTTCCTAAGAACCACCTTTCACTTGCTCAGACCGTCCCAAAAATCCCTTGTATGGGTGTGAGGGGATGTACTATCTGATTACAGATTTACATGTCTATAAAGTCTCTGATGTTTGTGTTGTGAGGTGTGATTTCATCAACATCTCTTCTGAATGTGTTGATTGGGGTCACCCAGCTGTGTCTTGATCAAAATACATCTGTTATCTTAAAGAAGCCTCGTCTCAAGTCTTTTTATTTGGCTTTATTGAGACTTGGGAAATAAAAGGTGCCATACATTTTTGGCGAGCCAGCCAGGAGTCCCGAAGGCAGGGATTCCTTGGGGAGGCTGTTTTAAGCCCCCCTCATTGCCTTCACAACAGCGGACGGGGAAAATTGACGGAGACCATCCATCAATGTCAAGCGCGCGCCTGGGAAGTTTTCCAGTGACCTTGTGCTGATCGCCGTCGGCAGACTCCGCTCCTGCTGGGCCTGAATGCTCCAAAATTGAGGCTTCTCCCTTCCGTTGTATAAAGACGGATTGGGAAGGGTGAGTATGCTTTTATTAGGTGGGGAGTGGTGCCTTGTGAGTGCGTGAATGAGACATGGGAAACTTCTGTTAGAGATCTGCCCATGAAGTGAGTGTGTGAGGATCTTAGTGCGTTTCCTCTGATTACCCATGTGAGGCGATAGAGGCCACGACGATCCGCGTGGTTGATTTGTGTGTGTGTTGGAATATATTGTCCTAGAGGAGGATTCCAAGGTAGGAGGGTGCACTATTACATGGAAAAGGATTTCACATTAGGGAGGGTACTCTGGCCAGACCCCGAGCTGATTGAAGGAAAAATCAGCCCGAGAAATTCCTAGAAATCCCGAGCTGAGGCCCTGCGTCGAGGGAAAGACGAACAGGGAGCAGGCAGCCCGAGAAATTTTCCTGTGCCTCTCAAAGAATCCCGAGTTGACAGAAAGACCCGAGAAATCCTCTAGGCAGCACGCACCATAACTCACAGCAATAGAAGGCTTAAAAAGAAAAAAGAAAAAGAAAAAGAAAAAAGAAAAAAAAAGAGGAAAAAGGAAAAAGAAAAGAAAAAGAAGAAAATCCACTAGGTGGCACTATGGGGAACAGCAACAGCCGCCTGAGTGAAACAGCAAGGAAGGAAACCGCGGCAGAAAGCTTTATGCCGGCAAAAAGCCCTACGCCGCTGCAGTGTGTTATTAAGCACTGGGACATTTTAAAACCCAGAGTTGCAATGAAATTGAGTTTTAAAAAGAATAAACTAAAAACTTTTTGTGAACTCGTTTGGCCACATTATTATATTGGCCCAAATGTAGGATTTTGGCCACCAGAAGGTACTGTTGATGGAGAGTTCGTAAATATTTTTGCCAGCTTTTTGGCTTCAAGTGGCAGAATTGAGGAAGAGATATATGCTAAATTTTTCTTTAACCTCTTCCTTCGCCCAGACATTCAAGTTCTATGTGGGCTGAAAACCAACCCTGTAAAACTTTTTTCCCTGCAGCCGAGAGCTGAGCAGGACACAGAAACAAAGCTAAAGCACAAAACGGAGGAGGAGGAGGAGGAATTTCCCCCCCCCCCCTTATTGTACTCCAACGGCCCCTCCTCCGCCTCCTGCATCAGCTCCTCAGGCATCTCCATTGCCAGCCCCCACGGGCTCTGCTGTTGCAGCAACCCCCGCAGCTGGGATTGCCCCCCCACTGCCTTTAACCTCTGTAGCTGCTTTTCAGCCAGCTTCTCAAGAATTTTTAGTGGCAGCTTCACAGTCACCAGTGGCTGTGAGTAGCCCTTCACATACCAGGACAGGACTTGTTTACAACACGGACTCTCCTGATATTTTTGTTGCTCCACTACGGGGGCAGGACCCTAATCTCCTTGCCCCTCTTAGACAAGTACCAATGGGCAACCAATTGGCTTTTATTCACACTCCTTTCACTACCAGTGATTTATTTAACTGGAGAGAAGGATTGCTTCCTTATTGTGAGTCTCCACAGCAATATGTGGATCTTGTTCAACGCATCATTTGTACTCACAAACCTACCATCCCAGATCTTTTTACTTTGATGTCAGCCTTTTTATCACCAGAAGAGAAGCGTCAAGTACTTAAAGCAGCCACTGAAGCATACACAGCTGCAAGAAATCTGGATGTGCAGGCTGGCCGCCCGCTTGGAGCTTGGCCAGCTGCTGAAGATGTTCTGGTGCCAAGTTATGAGGCTAATCCCAATACTCCAGATGGGGCACTAGTTTTGGAAAGGGTTAGAACTGCTTTCCTTCAGGGACTGCGACTGGGTGTGCCAAAGACAGTGAATTTTCACCGTGTCCACCAAATTGTTCAGGAACCCAAAGAATCCCCTATGGAATTCCTGACACGCCTTAAAGATGGCTACCGCCGCTTCACTGATCTTGACCCAGAAGCCCCTGCCAATGAAGTTATGATTAAAGCTGCTTTCGTTGGCCAAAGTGCTCCAGATATTAGGAAAAAACTCCAAAAGTTACCTGCCCCATCCACCCAAAATTTTGAAACCCTTATCCAGATGGCTTTCACTGTTTATTCTCAGAGAGAGTTAGAGGATGAAAAGAAAGAAGACAAGAAGATGCGTAAGCAAGCATCTCTTCTTGCACTGGCCATTCGCCCCCAAAGCAAAGGGAGGCAAGACTCTTTTTCCAGGCCAGATTCTTTCCTTCCCTCCCAGAGACGCATAGAGAGAGATCAATGTGCAAAATGTGGACAAATTGGCCACTGGAAAAATGAATTCATGGAATGCCAAGCCTGATGCCCAACCTTCAAGGGCTTACAGAGGCCAAAGAGGACCAACACAGAGAGGCCAACCGCTCTTTAAAGACTCAGCTTGCAAAGCTCTGTCAAGAAACCCAGCTCCCCTGGCCAAAGATGCTGCCCCTTGCTTTAACACGTATTAGGGCCATGCCCAGAGGGCCACTGATGCTGTCACCTTTTGAAATGCTTTATGGGAGACCGTTTGTATCTCATGAAGTGCTAACTGCATGGACAGGTGAAAAGAACATTTCTCAATATCTACAGAAACTGGCGCAGGTTTTATGTTCTATTTCACTACAGGTCCGAGACGCCTTGCCAGTTGCTCCTGATGTACCACCCATCGCCCAGCCAGGCCAGTGGGTCAGAGTGAAGGAGCTGTTCCCATCTTGCACTGATCCAAAGTGGTCCGAGCCGAAGCAAGTACTCCTGAGCACGCCCACTGCTGTAAAAGTTGAAGGCATCAAAGCTTGGGTGCACGGATCCAGGATCAAGCAGGTGAAGGAACCCCCAGATACCTGGCAAGTTTCCTCAGTTGATGGACTTAAACTAAAATTGCAGCGCTCTCTAGCTTCACTAGCAGATCTTTTCAAGGACTAATTAGGTCCACCGGTAGAGGCCTAATTCAGGAACAGAAGATTTGAAACCATAGACTTTACCAGCCACACAAACCCCTAGATGTGCTGGCTTGGTCACAACCCAAGTTGTGAAACTGACTACATAAGAAGCATCTTATGTTCAAAAGCAAAGGGAGGAAATGAAGGGCATTATTTTGATACACAATTTTATATTCTATATATACACAATTTTATATTTTATATATATACAGTATATATATATGCTTCACATAATGTTTAACCATACCTGTAACAGCGCACTCTATTTTATTTCTAAAGGGTTAACTTGCTTTTGCTTTGTAAAGAGCACTGGCTTCTTCTTCTCCCCCCCCCCTTTATCTCTTTGCTGAATGCCCAATTGTCTTCGAATAAGCAATTAGCGAGTACAAGCTCAATGTTGTATCAAACTTTCGCAACAGTTGTGAGGCCCTGCATTCCAGAGAAAAGATAAGAAAAATCTTTTATGCCATTCTCTTGGTAACCAGAAGAAAAAGTTACATTTATGTTTACCTTCCTAAGAACCACCTTTCACTTGCTCAGACCGTCCCAAAAATCCCTTGTATGGGTGTGAGGGGATGTACTATCTGATTACAGATTTACATGTCTATAAAGTCTCTGATGTTTGTGTTGTGAGGTGTGATTTCATCAACATCTCTTCTGAATGTGTTGATTGGGGTCACCCAGCTGTGTCTTGATCAAAATACATCTGTTATCTTAAAGAAGCCTCGTCTCAAGTCTTTTTATTTGGCTTTATTGAGACTTGGGAAATAAAAGGTGCCATACATAGTAAAAAAAAAAAAAAACACTTTTGGGAGAGAAATCATGTTCGTAAAAAGAGAGAATACAATGAGCTGCCCTGGCTATACATACAATGCAATCAGTTCCCACTCTAGGTTATAGTCATGAAACATGAAAAATTGCAGAGTGATCCAAGAGAATTAGCAGAATCAAATTTAACATCTAAATGAAGCTGCTAGGTGAGGTGATCTGGCAGTTTGGGGTGAGGTGATGATACTCAGCTTTATATCTCCACCCCAGGCCATCTGAGTGATGCCATGGAAGATCTGTCTCAGTGCCTGGAGGGTACCGGGGCCTGGAAGCAGCTCAGCCCAAGCACGACTGAATGTCTTTGGGTTTTTGTACCTCCTAGCTCCAGGACCTTCCATTTTTGGTTCTGAATAGGATGGCACTGCCTCAGGCCACTGGTGCACAATCTGAGGTTCCTCCTGGACTCATGGTTCCTGCTTGAAGAGAACCGTGGCTAGGAGAGCCTTTGCACAACTTCATGTCGTTGCACCCATTCCTGGACCGGGAGGCCCTGCTCACAGTCACTGATGCCCTTGTGACCTCCCAATTTGACTACTGCAACACACTCTACATAGGGCTGCCCTTGAAAAGTCTTCAGAAGTGTCAGCTGGTACAAAATGAGGTAGCGCGGGCAGTTAAAGGCACCAGTTACATGGTGCCCGTGAAACCACTGCCATGTATGATCCCTGCAGAGATTAGGTTGGCCTCAACCCTGCTGGCCTTCCGCAGGGCCTCGAAGACCTGTTTCTGTGCCCAAGCCTGGGGCCCTGAGTGTTTTATGGAGCCTGTTTCCAGGCTATGCTGAGGGCTTTTGATGATTCTTCGGCTGTGCGTGTTTTATTTCTTGCTTTATTTTTATATCTGTATGTATTTTTGGTTTTGTTTTGTTTTAATGTTGTGAGCCACTCAGATTCATGGACTGAGATGGGTGGCTACATAAATTCATTAAATCAAGAAAGAAATTCTTCCATCCTTATCACAGTCCAGATTATCCAGCGACATAGTCAAGATTGCTTTTATACTAAATGAAAGCTAAAATTCAAATTGAAAGGAATACTACTATTACTACTACTACTACTACTACTAATAATAATAATTGGTGCTACCAATATCTCAAGATACATGATAACTATCTGTTATTTTTGTTATCTGTTTGTCTTATAAGTAAATGATATAACATTGAAAGGGTCTCCAAAGTATCAAGAGATCTTCTTTCAGATGTTATCCTTGCTGTCTCCTTCCAAAATAGCAGGGACCAATTCTCTGGAGACAAGACATTAGTCACCTTCTTGACCCATCTGGTTATCCTCCTCCTGCAAGATGTTATAAATTAGAGTTACGTTTATACTGAAATTGCCATCACTGATGAAGCAAACATGGAACGAATATGCTGGAATAAGGTAGGTGTCACTTTTATTTTTGCCAAAGATTTGTCACAATTAATTTGCTTCTTGGAACATGGGATAAAGCACAGCTTTATTCTGTCACTTCTTGAATAGTACGAGAGTAATGGTGGGAGCTGGTGTTTGGTGTGTTTTCAGAAGCTGGTATTGAAAATGTTACGGGAGGTGGATGGCTAATTATGTTGTCAGCAGGTAAATAGGTGCCATATGGTGGCGGCAGCAGACTGAATTTGATAAAGACTGTTTGAGGCATTTCATTAATACAACATTTTGAACAAACTGAGAGGAAAAACAGGTGAAAGGAACACTCAATTGGTGTCTAGAAACTGGAAGCTGATTGCAGTGTCTGCAAAGGCAGTTTTTGAACCCAAACTTCCAATAGCCCACAATAATGGTTGGAGGCTGCAAAGCATAGCATTACAAACTCAGTGGAAGTCCAGTGTGTGCAGCCGTTTGCATCAAGAAGAAAAAGACAAGGCTGGTGAGAGCTACAGAAAATGGCCTTCAAGTATGCAAAGTGCTTTTGCAAATGGAATGAGCCCCAGCAAAGAATGCTTTGTTTGCTTTGGGTCCATTATAAAAATCTCTGCACTTAATGACACAGCCAGGTTGCTGGGAGTAGTTGGGAGGCTGGCTCCTGATGCTTTTTTATCAGCCATTCTTAGCTGTTTGGCACCAGTTGTCAAACCTTGGTCCTACTTAGCAGCAAACTGCCAGAGTATAAATTCTGCAATGCAACCCGATGGTTGGGATGGAGTTGGAAAGCAATTAATGAGGTTAAAATCTGGTTGCAAAGGGTCTGCATCTGTAACAAGAAGTTAAAAGTTTGTGGTTGTTATGGAGATTGAGGGAAGACATAAGATGCCATTTTAGACATACTGGAGTCAGTGAAGAGACCAGAGCACAAAACTCCAAAGAGTGAAGAGACTGAAGCAAAGCTCAGGAGCCAGGGAAATGCAGATGAGCTGTGTGGGCACAAAAAGAGGCATGGGGTGGGAAGAGAAGTCTAATCATTTTTGCTATGGCAAAAAGGAAGGAAGCAAGCAAGCTAGCTTGCTAGCTTAAGAAGCAGGCTAAAGAGAAAAGGAGAGGATGGAAGGAAAGATTAGTTCAGAGTAAGCAAAGAGATAGGAGGGAGAAGGGGAAAACTTTTCTCCCTGCAGTGTTCTATTTAGCACAGAGTTATCAAATATCTGGACAGGCAAAGGAGGCCAGTGACAATTGGAATGGAGGACAAATAGGGCAAAAGGAGGACACACTAACTGTTTAATTTTCTTGGCATCCACCACAAAAATTACAGTGAAAAACTGCAAAACAAAATGTACTTAGGCCTACATGTATATGAAATTACTTTTTCCAGCATCAGAAAGACTGTTTTTTCAATCCCAGGAAAGTGCTAGAGCTGGTTAGGAGGTAAAAGCCTTCAGCATGTAACTGTTTAAGGTCTTGTCAATTTCAGGCAGCAGCAGCTGGAGGGTAGTAATCCACTAATTAAGGTAACAGAGGGAGCTTGTTAACTTGTGGTTAGCACTTTTCAGCCCTCCCTCACAGCACTTATTAGGGAAGCACTGCCCTGGGAGAAAAGCTGCTCAGGAAGAGATACTCAAAAAGCTGGACAATATTTGGTTTTAAGGCCATGCCTGCTGATGGAGGACATGAGGACAAAAAGAAGGACATGTCCTCCTTTTGCCAGTACTCTGGTAACCCTAGTTTAGCAAAGACTGTTCTGTGCAGTGAAGAGGAAGGAGAGGAGACTGGATGTGCAGAGAAACAAAAGATTTGGTTGGCAACATAGGAACTGGAAGCAGCTGGCAGAGGAAAAGGGCCCAGTCCACTGGGGCCGGAGAGAGTCAGTGACTGGAGGTGGTGTGGAGAGATGCAAAGAGTTTGGAGTGGCTCAGAGGCCAGCTGCTTTTAAGGTACTGGCTCCAGCCTGGTTCTTCAGGTCTTCCAACAGTGCAACCCTTGTCACCATAATCATGTGATACATGGTTAAACAGTATCATGAGGCATAAGAGTAATTTCAAACAGCACTACTGATTACAACAGGGATGAATTTCCCCTTTGTCCTATAGAGGAGTTCATGCTGAGAACTTACAGGGTGCCCTCTCATACTCACTCACAGACACACACGTTTCATGTTGCTCCCTTCCTGGAATTGCCTTCATGGCTCTCATATGATTACTGCGACAATGGGTGCCCTGTTGGAAGACCTAAAGGACCAGGTTGGTGACAGATCCTCCTGGAAAAGATGGTTCCATGTGGTTGCTAAGAGTTGACACTGACCTGATAGCATATAATCAATCACACCTGTATGACTGTTATTATTGTGGAAGTAAAGCTGTTTACTGCTCACAACTGGGGCTTTTATTTTTTATTTTTACAGTGTTATCCTGAAATGGGCCAGAAGATACACTCATCTAATCTAGAAAATGCTTTACAGGACCTAGCGCTGATGTTAGCTGTAAGAAATTAATCCTACATCCTCAGACCTGCAGCACCGCAACCTAGAGGAGGTGTTTGCCCTGTGGAACAGAGACATGCAAGCTTTTTGCCTCCGTGAACATAGCTGGAAGTTTCAGACCATGCTATGAGACCATTCACAAAATGGCAGCCATTGTGCACAAAAAAACTATTTGCCAGAAGAAGTGAGATTGGTGTCCTCCCCTCCACCCCCCCAAAGCTGGCTCTCTCCAGTACTACCACAGCTTACCTTTGGTTTTATTTTTATGTACAAGTGGGCACACTTCCAAAGAAAGCCCTAGTCTCCTGCTGCTAATTATTTTTATTTTCTAAAACTGCCTATGAGGCGCAGAATTGCCCACAGGCATTCAGGGAAATAAAGATCATGCTAGAGCCTCGTGCTTCACTTTGCAGCTTGCCAGCTTCCCATGTATCTGTAGCTTTTTACGAAATTGAAGGAATCCAAAAATTAAATAACAGTAAGGCAGGGAGCCTAATTGGCAACAAGGGCCTACTGGCATCCACTGGCAGCAGGATACCTATCCCTGCTGTAGAGCCTGCCTGAAATTTCAAAACATGGTTGATGCAGGGGAAAAGGTGTGAAACAGTTGGCCAGCTTGAACTCGGATATCCTCCCTCACAGCATATCACTAGCATCACCACTACTGAGGGGGAGGGAGAGGGCACAGATTTTGCTTATTATGAACAAAAATGAGACAGAGAAAGAGAAACCCAAATTTCATCAGTTTAGTCTCTGAAAGTGAATCCCCTGCTTCTTCAGTTGGCACTTCATGTTTTTTTCTCCCCACTCCATTTTCTCCTTTCAACATTGGTGACTTTTTTCCAAGCCTTTCTTATTCAGGCTTCAGGGCTGTGGAAGAAGCCTTCAGACTGTGCCCTTTAGCACTTTGGGCCAACCTTCCTATAAAGAAGAAGTTTCCATCTCTTTTTTCAGCAGGACTATCCAGCTGCTCCAACTTCAGTCACCAATTCTAGAACACCTGAAGCTCTCTTTGATTATGCTGATGAATTCCAGTGGCCAGGAAGGGAACACAACTAGATCCAGAATGTAGCCACATCCACTAGGCACCACGACCTACCCACTATATCCTTCAATACCCTCAGTAATACTAAGTGCAGTTCCAGGCCATCAAAATGTTATTTTGTCCACTCTTCTTCAGATGATACTCAAAATTCCTTCTTTCTGTGGCAGTGGCAATAAGGTAGGTATGCACCATGACACATATGATTCCCTTAGGTGTCATCTGTTGGATCCTTAATTTAGTAACAAATTGCATTGTAAGAATTGAAGGATGTTTATATTTTAATTTATTTAATTAAATTTTGGTGCCTAAATCAGCTTGAAATGTGAAGCTAGATGAATTCATTTTCAAATGCCAACTAGGTACATTTTAAAGCCCACCTCTAGCTGATATGGCTAAGGGCCTCATAGATGGAGGCAGACAGAAGTCCTACCAGACTTGTAGAATTTCAGTAGAAATGAAATTTGCTCTAAGATTCTATCAGTGTTCATAGGTGTCTGTAAAGGACATGGGGTACAACATGCAACATGGGGTACACCCCATATGTACTTGTGGACAATGTGCAAGGCAGATACAAAAAAGCAAAGTCTGTCTCATGATATCATAACATGCATTTTACCATGTTGGCATCACTCTGTTTAGGAAGGGACATGTTTATATGAACTGCATTTAGACTCTCTCTTGAAAGATAATCCAGCCTCCATCCCTTCTCTTTCTCTCTCTTCTCCCCTACTCCTTCTCTCCCTCTCTGTTATTATGCCTCCTTGAATTCCTCATCAGAAGAACAGGAAGAATGGCAGGATCAAATCCAGAAAGCATGTGTAGGCTTGCAAATTTCAGGAAGATGAACCAAATAGCGGAGTGGAAAAACAGTGCAGCATCTGAATGGGAACTTGAAGAGCCTCCCCCGATCCTGAGGAGACAAGGTATTTAAAAGTGAAATGCAGCTTCAGCAGAGATTCTGAAGAATTAGAGGCTTTCCTGCAGTCTTGTAATTAACAGTTAGTTGTTTCTGCCTGGCAGCATGTCTCAAGAATGAATATTTATTTATTTTGAATGCTACAGCACTGCAAACAGCTGGCGTCTACATCCCCATTGCCCAGCTCATGCTTCATCATGACTCAGAAATTGGTGCTCTTAGACCTTCCTAGCCCTTGATTCGCCAGACTGTCTTCTGATGCTCTGTGCTTCATTACGGTTTGGCTTGGCAAATTGGACTATATTGTTTCCTTAGTTTCAGCAATTCTGAATTTCCTACCACCTTGCAATTTTGCCAGCTTAGGCCATAATCACAACAGCGGTGGAAGTCTGTCTAGCGGTTTCCAAATTAGTTTCTTCCTCAACCATTTTATCAACACACCCAGCTTACTCAGCTGTCTGTTCTTCCATTAATGAACTTCCATTACTTATTTTGTTTCCAAAGAAATGGATTGTCTGCCAGTTTAATTCATGGCAATGACTCTGAATTTAGGACAGCTCATGCATTTTAGACTGAACGATTGTGCTTTGGAAAAGTTATACAGAGGTAAATGATTTGCAATTCGACATTTATTACCCCTTTTCCTATACCAACACTTTCCCACTGCCCTATCCAGAATTGCATTTGTTGGGGGGGGGGGAGGACAGATGGAAGTGGGGAGAACATAAGAGAAGAACCCTATTTGATCAGACTGAAGGCCACTCCACCAAAGCATCCTACTTCATTTAGTACTCCAAGTGCAATCATTCTATGACTTTGTAAAAAAAGACCCTACAGTATTGGCAGTTTGAGCTTGCATTCTGTTCCTAATTACTGTTAACATAAGATATGCCTTTTTCTTAGTCTTGTACCCTGGGTCAAGTTTTTCAGTGAGCAATCCAGCATGACCCCAACTGATATTTCTGATCAGTTATCATTAACTCAGGTTGTCTTAGCACGTATATGAGGTTAGGAAGGATTTTTTACCTGAGGTACATCATTTTAGGCTTATTGATACTGAACTGTGCCTGAATTATCATGGCCATTCACTTGCTCTGGAGGGATCTTTTGGGTGCTGCTTTCTATTCCCCCCCCCCACACACACACTGGTTTTAGCACACTGAATAATATGGTACCATAAAAATCTTAGCCAGCTCTCTGCTTACCCCTAATTCAGGATAATGTATGACTGCGAACAAATTGCATTTGTGCTTGTGGCAATTTCTCTCTTTTGAAATAGCATTTTCAGTCTTATGTTTCAATCTTCTGCCCCCCACCCTCCAGCTGCTCCCATTCACAGTTTTTAAAGATTACAAACAAAGAACACACATAAAGTATTTTATGTTTTGTGTAGTTTTGGCTTTGAAATACTGAATCACTCAGGCTTGGGAGAATTTCTAAGCATGGCAAAGCATCATGATTATAATATTGCCATTCCTAAAGACGATGGCCAAATCAGCCACATGGCATTGCTGCCAATCCATGCTGCTGCACTGCTGAGTTGGCTCTACCATTTGACAGGTAGCAGCAAAGTGCTGGGTGAAAGATTGGCGTGACATGGAGAATGGTCTCCCATCACTAGATCTGACTGCTGATCCAGTCATCTTTAGGGAATGGAAGGGGGCACCTCTTTGTCTCTTGCTCCAGGCAGCAAAATATTTTGAATTAGTCTTGCTGTATCACTGGGCATTGCATTATTATGAGGCACGCAGGAATCATTATATCATCTCCCACATACTGATTTGCTAGCATGACGCCTCACACAATCAGCCTATGCAGTTAAAACTAATGGCCCAATCTATCTCAAATGGCTACAAAGTGCTGCAACTAAAAGCAAGTTCAACTCATGAGTGTGCTCTTAATAAATAGACCATTTGAACACTATTGTTAACCCTGAGTGATTTCTCTCAAGGGTGCTCAGAATTACACATGGGAGGGAATGAGGCCTTGGGATGAAAACATTACCTACCTTGCCTATTAGATAATACACATTTGACCATACCACTGCCATCGCCATCATCTTCTCATATCCATACACATGGCACTCTGCAGAGTATACTACATAAAGCATACAATCTAGGAATAGCCACAAGAGAAGCAATAGAATTTGGGAGAGAAATGGATACAGTATACTGCCAGTTATTGCAGTATGAGCCAGAAAGATTGTCTTTGGACCTGGTAACAGGACCTGTTATTAAGGGAGAGAGGGAAGGGACCTCAGACATTGTTTAAGGAAAAGCTACCCCAATTCTGAAAATCCACACAATTTTCCCATTCCTGCAAAGCATCAAAATCTCCCTTTTATAGGAGAAAAATAATTCTGTTAAACTATGGTAGTTAGTTTATCTTAGGAAATTTCTATGAGTAAAACTGAAAGGACGAAAGGGTGCAATTCTTTGAGGGGCAAAAGACAACAGTTTTGCATACTCAGAATCCCATACTTTAAAGTAATAGATGCTGGAGAATCTTGATGGGATAATCAAGATGGATCTATAGGTGTCCACAGCTAACCATGATAATGCCAAAATGATGAAATATATTGTGATACCACAACACAAGCATTGACCCTTTGTACTTGTGTGGTGATGCTTCTCACAAATACATAAGAGATAGTGTTTGTGTCACAATGTTGTAATGCATGTTTTGTTACTTGCCCCCCTTTGCCCCTTGTGGGCACCCAGGGATGGGTCATAAAGGAGAGAGAGGAATCCAAAAGCACCAGAGAATGAACTTCTTGTACTAAGTCTGTTGTATCTTTTCTACTGATCAAACAAAAGACACTAGAATCAGGAGTATGTTTTTCTGGCTTCTGGGTGAGGATCTACAGCAGATTAGATGAGGGGCAAGGACGGCACTGCAACAGAGATCAGTGGCCAGACATTGAATTCTGTCTGGCGCAGTATTTCTGGATAAAGAAGAGATCATGAGATTGCCCACTTACTCTCCAGACATCTGCTCCTCATGAGCAGATACAGGAACAGAGCTTTTTGTGGCTGACTCATGAGTTGAGTGGCTGGGAGTCAAGGGATTTCAATCAAGCTTACAGCCGTAATGTAGCCTATATGGACACAAGGTTCGCACAAGCCTCACTTTCATAAACACTTTCAGACGTAATTAATTTAAAGCTAGATTTTCTGACTGGCAGGATAAGAGGATTCCACTTGGTGAGTCAACATTCTTTCTGGATTAAAAAGGAACAAAAAAGGGGGGAGGGGTTCAAGGATTTTAAAACTTTTGGCAAAAAGCTCAACAAGAAGTGGATGTAAGAAAGTTTAAAAAGCATAAAGGGGATAGTTATTTTGAAAGATTATTTTTTGGTGAAAGTGCTTTTGAATAAATTGGAATTAAAATAGCCTGGCGCAATATGGTTCATGGGGTCACAAAGAGTCGGACACGACTTAACGACTAAACAACAACAAAATAGACAAACGAACTGGACCCTCATGGGAATGTTTTTTGTTTACTATTAAAGAGTGCAGACAATTGGTGGATTTTACAAAACAAAAGATAAAGGTAATATGAGGCAGACTGTGATGCTGAGTGTAACTACAGAGTGCCATTTGAAATGAAAGTATTAAGGGCACAGGAAGACAAAATAGAAAAAAAGGGGGGAAAGCTTGCCTTATACTCTTTCCCTTGCAACTGAGATACTTTCACTTTTGGACAAGTAGTCCCTGAGCTAAGACCGCCTGGGTTATAGATGACCCATAGTTAAGAAAGAACCTAGTGTAGCAAAATTTGCGTTAAAATATACAATGATTCAAGTTAAATACACAGTGGTTTGAGTTAATTCCACAATGCTTCTTATATGTATTATACAATAATACTGTTCTGGCTTACATACAAATTCAACTTAAGAATGGACTTTGGGAATGGAACTCGTTCTTAAACTGGGGACTACCTGTACAATATTACAATGGCAACCATCAGAAAAGTGGCAAAAATAGCAGAGAGGAGGAGAGGATTGCTAGAGCAACCTGCAGAGAGAGAAACAACACAAGATTTACTTCAGAAAATGTTTGAGTAATTGGATAATATGTTAGCTGAGTTGCTGGATACTAAACTGACAGCTTTTGAAAAAAGAATGGATGAAAGATTTGTAAAGATGAAAGAGGAGATGAAAGAAGAAGTTAACAATATGGAAAGCTCTGTAAAAGCTTGTCTGGAGATGTAAAACAAATTAATGACAAAGTGGAAATTCTGGAGAGCAAGACAGAAGTTATAGAGAAAGAGCTGGAAAGAGAGTTAGATAATTTGGCACTACTGGAACTGAGAGAGAAGGAATTTTGTTTGAGATTTAGAGCAATTTCAGGGGATTCTGGTGAAGATATTAGAAAAAAGGTTATTAAAGTTTTAACAATATTTTTGGATTGGGATGAGGAGGCTAGATGCAGAAATTGATAACGTGTATAGAATAAATACAAGATTTGCAGGAATTAGAAATATTCCAAGGGATGTCTTGGTGTACTTTGTCAGGAAGAAGACAAGTTTTGCAGCAGTATTTTAATACAAGACTGAAGATTGATAATACAGATGTAATTGTTCTTAAAGAAATTCATATTAGAATCTTATGTAAGAGAAAAGAGTATTCTTTTTTGATTGATAGAGTAAAACAGAAAAAGATTCCATTTCAATGGGACAAATTGGAAGGTGTGATTTTACTTTTAAACAGCAACGTTTTCAACTGAATTCTGTCCAGAAGGCAAGGGAATTTCTAGAAAAAATGAAAGAGGAATTGGAGGAGATTCAAACAGAAGTGTCAGATGAGACTACACAAAGACTTCAATAGGTGCAACAGGAAACTGAAAGGGATGATACTGAGCTAGGCACTACAGGTATTAACTTTTCTAAATTTTTGGCTTGATTGTGGATTACAAATGCATAATGTGGAATATAAATTGAGCAAATGCTCCTCAAAAGAGAAAAAAATTCATTATTTGAAAAAATTAAAACAAGATATAATTTGCCTACAAGAGACACATATAAGAAAAAAGAACATAAAATATTTGATTTATAAAAATGTGGGTGAAGAATTTCTTTCAGTAGGGGGCTGAAAAAAGAAATGGAACTGTTCTGTATATAAACCCCCAACTAAAACCAGAACTTGTATTGACTGATGAGCATGGTAGATTTGCTGGGATGGAAGTTAATTTGCATGGGACTAAGACTCTGATATTGGGAATGAATGCCCCAAATAAGGATAAAGTACTATTCTATAAAGGACTTATGGAGAGACTAATAGGTTTCTCTTACAAAACTTAGTGTTTGATGAGGGATTGGAATGGAGTGATCTCCCCTCAACTGGATAGAACGTCTGAGAAAAATATTAAAATCAAGCAAATTACCAAAAGTTTTCTTTGATTTGATGGACAATTTAGGGCTTGTGGATATATGGAGACAGCAAAATGGCAATTCAAGAGAGTACACCTACTTTTCTGAAAGACATAGATCCTTTTCAAGAATAGATATGATTTGGATTTCAAAGAATTTGGCTACTAAGGTTTCTAAAGTAGAGATACTACCAAGGACTTTTTAAGATCATAATCCTGTGAGTTTGGTTTATAAAAGGAAATCCAGTTCTTTCAGATGGAGATTAAATGAAATGTTGCTACAGAAAGAAGCAAAAGTGGAGAATTGTAAAAAGAAATTAAAAGTATTTTTTGAAAATAATTTAGATAAAGGTACTGATTCAAGAATGCTTTGGGACACAAGTAAAGCTTTTATCGGAGCTTATTTTATACAACATAATAGTGAACTCAAAAAGAAGAGGCAAGAGAAAACATAAGCTATTTTGGATGAGTTAAAAAGAAAAGAAGAATTACATAAATTTTCAGAGAAGATAAGTATTTCTCAACAAATTAAGCTTTTACAACAATTATCTATGTTAACTGTTAGAGAAATAGAAATAAAATGAACTATGTAAAGAAAAAAAAATGCTGAGTTTGCAAACAAACCAGGGAAATGGTTGGCATATAAATTATGAAAAGAAAAAGAAAAGAAAATGTTATTGAAATTACAAGAGGGAGATACTGTATTAATGGATAGCGTGGCCATGCAAAAAGCATTCATCAACATTATTCCAGCTTGTATAAAGCAGGTGACATCTCTCTGGAGAAAATAGATTAATACCTAAAGAAATAAAATTTACTGAGGATTACAGAGGAACAGAAACAGATTATGAATGAGCCTATAACAATAAGGGAAGTCTGTGAAGCTATAAAAAAAGATTAAACCAGGAAAGTTGCATGGACCAGATAGATTATGAAGTTCTTATTATAAATGTTTTGAGGATGAACTTTTACAACCTTTACAAAATACAATGAACTCTATCTTACAGGGAGGAAAGATGCCAGATAGTTGGAAAGAGGCCAATATATCTAAAGAAGGACAAGATTTGACTTTAACAAGAAACTGTAGGCCAATATCATTACTGAATAATGACTACAAGTTGTTTATAATAGTTTGTCAAGGGGAATACAAAATAAAATCAAGAGAAGAACAGGTGGCAAAGGGATATAGTTGTCAGTGGTTCTCTTATTTACAATTATTAAAAAAGATTTAAAATAGATAAAAGAATTTATGGTTTTGAACATTGGAAGACAGTTTGAAATAGAATTGTGTACAAATGATGAACATGTAATTGCTAAAATGTATAAACTTTTACTGAAATTTGAAACAGAATAAGAACAAGTGTAAAGTATAAAGTGGGCTAAAATTTTGGTTACAATATACTGATGGAACAATGGGAAAATATATGGTTGAAAGGATTGAAATTTACACTATGTTATAATCTTAAAGAGAATGTTTATAAAATGATGTATTGTTGGTATATGTCACCAGAGAAATTGTCTAGAATGCATAAAGGCACTTCAAATTTATGTTGGAAATGTGAACAACAAGAAAGGACACTTTATCAAGCTTGGTGGACGTGTAAAAAGGCTAGAAAATTCTGGATTCAAATACATACATTGATTCAGAGGGTTTTAAAGATTAATATGCAATTGAGACCAGAGGTTTTTGTTTTGGAATTGATGGACAAACAGTTGGAAAAAAGTCATGGAACTTTGTCTTTGTACATGATAACTGCAGTGAGATTATTGCATGCATAAAGATGGCAAAATTGACTTACTTGATTAGAGAAAAGGCAATATCTACGTTTATTGCTGACTGGATATCTCTTATGGACTTTTCGCATGACACAGAAAAAAATGAACTTACGATTTATGGTTTTGATGATTAGACAGGATAGATTATAGAAAGAGTCGTGTTGTAACTTTAGAGAAAGAGGTAAATTAATAATTGTACTTATAACTGCTGTAAAGAAGATTGGAAGCCTCTTCTTTGTATCTTTTCTCTTTCTTCTCTCTTTTTCTTTTATTTATTTTTCCTTGCACCTTTAGCTTTCTCTTTGATTTCTTTCTTTTTCATTTTTCTTCCTTACTTTATATTAGTTTGTATTAGTTTTTGTCCTCCTTTTAAAAACTTTTAATAAAATTATTAAAAAGGTGTATTTTTTTTGCTGCTTGCTTTGCTGAAACTTCCAGAAGAACTAACTCCAGTGAGTCTGCAAGAATTACAGCAGCTATAGGTGGATCAGGGTAGTAAGTAATAGAGCACGCTTAAACAGTAATGACAATAATCCAGTATACTAAACTCCCTCCCTGCCAAGATACAGACCCTGTTACATTTATAAATCTAGGCAGTATGGTGACTTCTATATGCAAATAGAATCTGTCTCTACAAACAGGGGGATAATCTATTTCTCTGTGAGTTCTGACAACTGAAGAACAACGACTGCTTCTGAATCTACGTTGGTGGTAGATGTTACTGGGGGTAACACAGGAATTACACTTGAGTCTTCAACTACATCAGGCACAATTTTTTCTTTCTGTACCTTTCCTCTCTTCAGCTGGTCAATGTGTTGTCTCCAAATGACATCAGGAGCAAACTGTACAGTATAATAAGGGGTCACGTTCCCATTGTCCACTTACATTCTCCTGTATAGCTTCTCCTACATAGTGTTATGTTTCAGGATGAGAAAATTGCTCAACCTGTTTCACCTATTTGTCCTGGATGCTTCTTCTCAAATTAGACTGAGTGTGAACCTAACAACAATATCACTGGTATTTGATTTGTTTTGTGTGCTGCATGTAAAATACTTGCAAATTTAAAAATTGCCAGCTTTTTGTTCAGTAGGATGTTTTCTCCAGACATGGCCCACAAAGTGTTATTGAAAATTTGAACAGATGCTATCAGCCAAACCCTTTGTAACTGGGTGATATGGCATTGGTATATGTATGAGTCCATTCTTTTCCAACTGAATTTGTTCAGCTACAAATTGTGGTCCCTTGTTACTCAATAGCTGTTCTTGCCAAGAATTCTCACAATACGTTTTGGGTATAAGTGGCTGTTATTGAAGCCACTGGAAACACCCCTGCCATTTTCAGCACGCATCCACCACAACTAAACAAAATTGTGCTCATAAATGTTCCTACTAAGTCTGTATGAATTCTTTGCTATGGCAAGGCAGACAATTTCCAGGGGTGAAGTGGGACTGTTTTTGCCATCTTTGGATCATGTTGGCAACCTAGATAACTCAATAAAAGGTGTTCTGTTTCACCAAACAAAACTACAAGCTAGTGCCTTCATTTTTACTACTCCAAGAGTCCAACACGTAGCTTCTCCAACACTCAAGCTCTCAGCTTTACTGCTATGGTGGCTGTCACTGCCCTCCTAATACAACCATTGTCATGTGTAAGTTCATTATAGGACTGATAAAACTCCATAACATCCCTTCGCCATTATTTTCCTTTTCTGTTTTAGTTCTGTTTTTAAAGTTTTAATGTTTTTAATAACTACTATATAGTGGCTTTATATAATGATCATTTACATATTTATTGTTTTATTGGGATTGTTGTATGCTGCCCAGTCACTTTTTGTGAGATAGGCAGCCATATAAATTTGATAAATAAATACACAAACAAACATTAGCATATCTGAAATGCTGCTCACATTCATGCTGTGATAGAAATAATACAACAGAACCAGCATCCCATTGCATTAATCAGATTTTGCCATTCACTTCTGGTGTGGGCCATGTTGCTGATCTCATTCCACCTTTTATGCCATATTTATCTATCTATAAACAGCTTAGCTTTCTCTGTTTCTATCAAATTCTTCATCTATGATGTTTATAATTGATTTAACTAATGGCATGGGTGTTTACATTTAGTGCATAAATTACTTTTTCCTGATTGACAGTCTGTATATGTCCCACTTTATTGCATTTTCAGCAGGTTTCTCCTTTAAATCTGCATTGCACTGGTGTATGTGAACCTCTGCCACAACAGTAGTACAATTCATTTTGACCCGGGACCCTCTGCTCTTGCAAGCTTATTCACATTTGCTTTTTCTCATGACTTCAGCTCTCTAACATCTCTAGCAGCAGTTTCCATGGAAATAGCAATTTCAAATGCTCTCTTAAATGTTAAATCTGCCTTTATTATGGGTCTTTCTTTAATGCCTTTTTCAGAATTCCACAGAGCAGCCAATCTTTCAATGCATTGTTTAGGCCTTCACCAAATTTGCAGGGTCCAGACAGCTTTTTAAGGTCATCTCTGTGTACTGCAATGGACTCTCCCTGTTTTGGTTTTGTGCTTATGAAATCTGAAATCAGTAATGGTTTTTGGCACCAAATGTTCCTGCATTGTTTTTACCAGTGCTGTAAGAATGAATTGTGATGGTTTTTGTGGAGCAAAAAAACTTTTCAATAAGTTGTATGCTTCCCCTCCCCCTTAACACAAGGTAAAAAGATTCCTTTTTTTCAGCAACTATCTCATTTGTCTCAAAAAATTGTTCCAGGTCTCTCTGTATTTAATGCCCATGGCCCCGTCAAACACATTAACCTTCCCAATAATGTTAGCCATCCTACCGTGCTCTTTTTCCCTTTCTCTTTACTATCTGTAACCAATTCAGTGTTATTTTTTCTCTTGCTTTGCTTTTTGCTCTTTTTTCCCCACCCTTCCGTTCTGAAGAGAAGGTGAAGTTTAACAGGTGTTTTTTGTTCTGTTTTTTAAATGATCTGCTGGATTTACTGAAACTTGCAAAACTAACTCACATGTACCTGGAAGAATTACAGCATACATAGGGGGGCCAAGGTAATCCATTACTAGATCACCAACTGCTTAATCAATCTATAATAACAATAACCCAGTACAATATAGAATCTGTATGAACTACAGGATAGATATGGGCGTGAGAAACATGTAGTTTGTGCTAGTATCATGGTCTTGTATCTCTCTTTTGCCACGTGGATGGATACTACATCCAAAATCTATTTCACCAACAGTGAGTGAAACAAGAGCAATGTATATGCATGCCATAGAAATAATGCTTCTCTCAGTTAACTTTCTAGCATCTTAAAAGTTACTCCATTACAATCATAAAATATTATCTTCTAATTGCAGGTTTATGTACAACGCATTCAATTATGTAATCCTACTGGGTCTTTGCAAGAGAGGACAAATGTGTACCTGTGCAGTATTAGATAGATAATAGATAGATAGATAGATAGATAGATAGATAGATAGATAGATAGATAGATAGATAGATAGATATGCATGCACACAAACATGGACATTGAAAAGGTTAAAGATAAATGTTTTATTATACCTGTAGCTCTATTATTCTACCCTCAAGTCTGCCTTCTGTAATTTCCCAGTGGCCCACATGGTTTCACACACATCCCTACAAAGCTTTATATGAACACCTCACAGTCTACATCAGCACTGAGCAAACTTTAAGGTTCTGGGATCTATCTTGTAAACTGTATGATATCTTTTATATGCCTTTAATATAAATAATATCAGCCCATGATAAGTGGTTATGCCTGAATATCATACACAGTAAGTAGCTCCTTTCTTCATACGCAGCAGTGCCAATATTGTACACAGGGAGTTAGAGAATGCTTAGCCTGAAATGTTTTGAACGGACCATATATCCATCCACCAAAAAGGAAAAACCAATCACCCCTGGATAGCTTATCCACCTTTGTTGCTGCTTTTATTAAATAATTGAGGGTCAGAAATCTTTGTTGCTTTTGGTTGATCCTTGTTGAAAGGATCCCCCAGAGATCCACCTGTGGAGAGGGATCATGGATTACACTGTGAATATGCACAGGCCTTTTTCCTTCTTCTGCCAAGGGAAAGCTGTATGGTTGCACCCATCCAAAAGACAAAACTCCTCTCATGTAGGCCTTTGGAAGCAGAGCTAGTGGCTCCACGTGAGTCAGCTCTGAAGATTGAACTCCCTGACTCAAGAGGGTAGGTCATCTTTTATCTGTGATTTTGTTGCTGTTTATTTGTCTTTAGCTCTGTCGTTTGTGGCCCCTAGTTTTCTTAAATGCTGTTTTTAGTTACGGATTATTTGGGATAATTATTTTAATGATTGCATTATTGATTTTTTCCCCTTCCTTCTCATTTGTTTTCCTGTTCATCTGCAGCTTCTAGAGTTTTCTTTGGTTGGAAAACAGGATATAGTTTTGTATTAATAAAACAAATATTGATGGCACGATCACTATTGCAACCTTATTCCTGTTTTCTCCGAAGGAAGGCCTGCTGAGCTCAGTGGGCTTTCTTTGGGGAAAGTGCATAGGACTGCAGCTGTAATGAGATTCATGGGGCTGCAGTTTGTTATGGGTACAGCCTCACTCAAGCTGAACTGAACTGAAAGGAGTTCTGTTTGATTGAGGACTGCAAGAAGACAGCAAACAAATTAGTAACATTATTGTGATGTGAATCAATTCTTTAACAGAACAGTTTGGAGACGAGCAACTTCTGTTGTCTTCTGTTTCTAGACTGATGAAAAGTGGCAGATCTGCAGAGAAGAGGCATCTGGACTGTCTACGGTAAATGCATAAAAATTCCTTTTTATGTGTGCTATGCTGAAAGAAATCCAGAGCTCATTTGGGTTAAATTAAACATGAAACATACCAAAAGTATCAAAGGGGAGTGGGGGGAGAGGCAGGATGCACACTACATATTGAGATACAAAGATATGTCTGGTGTTTACTTCGGTAAGTAACAGATTGGAAAGGTGAAAATAAACTCTTGCTTATTTAAATTATTTAAAACTGTTGAATTTAAGAAGGCAGAAGTGTTTCCCTGTCCCAGTTTTTGCTTCCTATTCATGCAAAGTGTCTCAGTTTCTTCCTGGATGAAGTACTGGTTAGAAAACAGAATTTAGGGCTAGAATGCATTTGTGAGGATATTTGGTAGAGATGATCAGGACAAGGTGAAAGCCACTTTTCTTCTTATAACATGCACAGTTATAATGAAAACATAAAAACAGACCAGCTGAAAGTATCAATAAAACAGAATTCATAATGCATTATCTATTATGGCTTAGTTGCAGATACCTCCTCCAAGTAGAATCTACCTGGACCATGAAGGCATGTATGGTGGGAAGGCTTAGAGCAGTGTTTCTCAACCTTGGCAACTTGAAGATGTATGGACTTCAACTCCCAGAATTCCCCAGCCAGTCTGGGAATTGAAGCCCACATATCTTCAAGTTGCCAAGGTTGAGAAACACTGGTCTACTCCAAGGAGAACATACCCATTTCTTCTGGTCCGTCTTTCTGTGTGGACCTCACCTCCCAGAATTCCCCAGCCAGCATGATCTCAGAACAGGGGGACCTGGGTCCAAAGACAGTCTGCCTCCAGAGTGTTCCATGTACTTTAGAATCCCCTGCCTCCATGGTGATATTTCACAAGACAGTGAAGACCATATTGGGTAAGCAGGTGTTTGTGGATGTCTTTTATGGTTTTTCCTGACTTATCATGGATGAGTTGTCATGCCTCTGTTATTATATGACATAATGAATTAAAATGAAATTAAATTAAAAATGGGGGGGAAATGGAGGAGGAAGAGGAGGAGATCCCAATTTGTCAAGGGTTTCAATTTAAAATACTGTCATTAACCTGAAAAGCCTCTTGGGTTGACAGTATCTGATGAATACTATTTATCCCTCTAAAGTCACTTTTTGTTCTGAGGACTGTCTATTCTGAATGATTATCCAGGAGTGATTAGCATGTACATTTTTTAAATGAAGAAATAATATTTCAGATGGAAGAGGAAATGCCAAAGGAAGGATGGCAGCTTGCCTAAGGCTATCAAATGGATACTTGGCTGAGCAGAGCTCAGCTGTGAGCCATTGTATCAGTTATAAGATGTGAATTCTCCCCCTCTCCTTTAAAAAAGAAATATTGAACAATAGATTAGAAAGTAGTGCCTAAACAGACCTCCATAAGCAGCTTAATAATTATTGGTGAATCACAGTGGAAGGGGGTGATCTGTTCTTTGATAGACGAAGCTATTGGAAACAAAAGAATAGCATGAAGAGAACATGGCATAATTGTCTTAAGCTGCAGGAAGGGAGATCCTAAATGAACATTAGAAAAACTGCCTAAAAGAAGAGGAGCTTGGCAGTAGACCTTGTGACCCAGCTGGTTCCTTTCATTGGATATATTCAAGCACAGGCTAGCCCAGTGTTCCTCAACCTTGGCAACTTTAAGATATGTGGACTTCAACTCCCAGAATTCCCCAGCCAGCATCTGGGAGTTGAAGTCCACATATCTTAAAGTTGCCAAGGTTGAGGAACACTGGGCTGGACAATCATCTGTTAGGAAGACTCCTTACTTCGGATTCCTGCCTAGAGCAGGGAGTTGGATTTGATGGTCTAATGACCCTTTCTTATTCTTTGATTCCCAATGCATGTGGCTGTAGACATTGCTGCAAACAGTGGAAGCCTTTGAAAATAAGCCTGAAGATTAGCTGCTGCTTGAGAGAGGCTGTTCACCTCGTAAATTTAAACCTCTTTGTAATGCTCAGCCAGTGTTTCTCTCTTTTCTTTCTTGTCTTCTCACCCTCATCTTCTCATCATCCTATTCCTTCCCCTTCTGTTTCTTTTCTTCGCAGTGCAAATATCCCTTCCCCTCACTGTATCTCCATCTGTCATTTTTTTTTTTTTTTACCATTTCTGCTGGAAGGAGGAAGAAGTGTGTGTGTGTGGTTGTAAGCTCCTGAGTGCAAGTGTGATTTATGAGAAAGAAAGGTAGTGGTTGGTATAAGCAGTTAGCTAAATGGGTAGATTACAAGAAACAGGCCATTCTGCCCTGTAGCTTAAGCTCCTTGTCTCTTATGTCATTCTTGTCTGTTTCTTAAGTCAATGTCAGAAATTCCAGTCCAGATTGCAGTGGGTTAGCAATTGGGCCAGGGTTTCTGATTTGCCCATTTTTTGGAGCTGATTCCTGGTTGGTCCTGTTTTGGGGCAGGATCATGGTGTGACACAGGGGAGGTAACTAGGCTTTGTTAATCTTCAGACTTCCTTCTGTCTTGAATCAGAAACTTGCCTGGACAAGGACCCAATTAGGACTCAGCTGCTCAGACTAACCAAGCAGAACCCAGCACAAATAAAGAACCAATCAGGAATCAGCACTCCAAAAATGACCAATCAGAAACAGGCATGAACAAAGGACCAGTCAGGAACCAAAACCACCAAAATGACCAATCAGGATTGGGCACAAACAAAGACCCAATCAGAGATCAGCCCTTACCAACCTGCACCAATTGGAAACCAACTTGGCTAAAGGCCAATCAGAAGTCAGGACATCTGGCTATAAAGACAGGAGCCCAGTCAGTGTCTGCTCAGTTGTCTGTGGTCTGTGTAGCAAGCTACTTTGCCTCTGAAGATGCTAGCCATAGTTGCTGATAGAATGTCAGGAAATCTGTTCTCTAGACCATGGTCACTAAATTCTGAAGCCCAACAGGTGCCTGCTGTGAATGTCTATAACAGAAGACAAAGCTTCACAAAAACAAAGTAGAAATGTTCCTTTACTGCAATTTAAAGATATTTTAAAAAAAATAAAATGAAAGGAAGCTTTGTAAAATTTTGAGCAGAGGGTGGGAAAGGAAGGGGAGTAAGGTTCATCCAGCCTGGATAGAAACTGAAAGGATACCCAGTGGGAGATGTATGGTTTAAATGGGGCATGAGCTTCTAGGGTTGATGATAGTTCATTGATTTAATAGATGTCATTAGATCTATTGCAAGATTATTTAAAAAGCAGCAACTGCCAACCAGCAGAAAACAGATATCTGGCAACCCAGGCCAAAATGGTTGCACAGGGCAATGATTGGTTGGTGGTGGAGAGGAGGTGTGCCATTTATTGCAACTAATCAGAACTGGGGCTGCTACTACAATGGAATGAAGTACTGGAGACTATCTTCTCTTAAGTACTTAAGATGGCTTGGGTCAAACAGTGGTTTTGAATTAAAACTGGAAAACACAGGTTCTGTACTCAGAAAGTGGTGAATGGCCCATACTGGCCACGAGCCAAGCAAAAAGTATGAGTCTGCCCTGAGTTGGATAGATAGGTAAACCAAGATATGGATTTGGGGAAAAGATAGGAAGATTTTTTTGTGAGATGCTGATAGTTTAACTAGTCCCAGCACTAAAGATCAGGCAATGGAAGGGGGATAGAATGATCTAATATCTAGTTTGGAAGTCGGCAAAGAGAGCGGTACCCCAGAAATATATATACTACTGCAACTTTGGATAGAGAAAAAAAAAAGGAAAGATGGGTGCAATGGGAGGAAAGGAGAGAGAAAAAGAAGAATGGAAGAGTATTTGGAAGTAGCATCCCCTCTGTTGGAAGAAAGACTACACAGGAGCAAGAGGTGAAGGAGGGAAGGCATGAGGCATTGTGCAAGGAATGCAAACTGACAAGTGAGGCAATGTGATGTGAAGAACTGGAAGTTCATCTGTAAGAAAGAGCAGTTTGAAGATCTGACCCAGGTGGAGAAAAGTGAACTGAGGATATACAACCAATGGGAGACATTGGCAGAGACAGGTAGCATGAGCCTCTTGTGGAAGGGTGAGAGAGGAGAATTGTTTAGTTACTGGATTGCTCATTGAATAGTTTAGTATAAATGTCCTATTGTATTGATGTATATGCTGTTCACATACATGTAATATTGTTTTTTAATCATAGAAGTAAAAGCTGGAAAAAGTTCACAATTAGAGATGGGATATTTTTTTCTCTGATTGGATGGGCCAGGAGTCAGTCATTGACCCTGTTGGTGAATGGGGTTGGCGTCGGCGTCAGGCTTGATGAAAATAAATTCTACAGAGCTGGAAGAGATTCTGCTGGGCAAACCTTTGTGGGGGATTCAGCTTGCAAACCCAGGGTTAGCACCAGTGTTAGTTATGGCTACACACGCACACTAATTAGAGAAAGAAAATCTCCAGGACTGATTTCAGTCAGATGGAGTTGACAGTTTTAGGTAGACAAGCTGGAGAAGCTGAGTGTTGCCCAAGAATGTTTGTCTTCTTATAATTACTTTTTCTGTCCATTCTTCTGGAGAGGGGAAGATGTCTGAAATTCAAGGTGGATTTCCTTTGGGGTTTGTAGGGTATGCTAGTTTATGGATTTTTGTCCCATTTTTGCCGACGAGAATAATTCTGAAATCTCTGACTTAAGCAGTTTAGAGCCTGGTCTTACAGTTGTTTGCTAATCTGTTCCAGAAAATGATGCTGCTCTCTCCAAGAATATAATAGTTCAGAAATGCTGAAAGTCTTAAAGAGATGGTGTGTCTGAAAAATAATTGATCCTTATGAAGTATCTAGGTTCAGGTAATGAGAATTTTGTCAATTGTTAGCAGACAGAGCTCAGAAAAATAGCCACGCTACACTTCAAAAAAAAAAAGGGGGGGGGGACAAAGAATTTAATGCCTCTTAAAAAATAGATTTCACAGAAGTACCCCCTTCATCAAGTACTTGGTCTACGGCAGTGTTTTTCAAACTTGGCAATTTTAATATGTGTAGACTTCAATTCCCATGCTGGCTGGGGAATTCTGGGGGTTGAAGTCCACACATCTTAAAGTTGTCAAGTTTGGAAAATACTGGTCTAGGCCTGGTATTATTATTATGGTTGGTCGCACAGTCAGCCTGATGTTTAGACTGGATTTGGCATTTTTATTCACCTGTTGAGTCCTTCCTGAGGACCTGGGATAGGTAGATGTTGTTGTTTGATATTATTATTACTATTATTATTTAGATTTGTATGGCTACCATCTTATCTAAGTGACTCTGGTGGCTCACAACAAGTAAAAAACAATCTAATGAAAACAAGTTAAAAACCAATATACAAACATACAGAAAACAGCCATAATCAATTTAAAACAAAAAATCATGCAGAATCTATCCCTACATCAGCCCAACACAGCCATTGTAAAAGCTCCTCACCATTGCTAGACCCCCAGGCATGGAGGTGGAGCCAGGTCTTCAGGGCCTTCCTAAAGGCTGGGAGGATCAGGGCCAATCTAAGGTCTGGGGGGAATGATGTTCCACAGGGCCCACCAGGTGACAGTCTTTTGTAGACAGGATCCTTAATGTGCTGGTCCTGGTGGGACAGGGAGATGTAACTGGAGAGAGAGGTGGTCCCTGAAATAACCCAGTCCCATGTCATATAAGGCTTGATAGATCATAACCAGCACCTTGAATTGAACCCAGAATCTTATCTGGGCTACAGAAATACATTTAAAAAGCCCCTTTTACTTGTCTGGAAATTGGCAGCCAAGATATGATAACCTAGTAGAGAAAGACGAAATGGTCAACTGGACATACAGGTAGGTGGATATTTAGTGGAGGAATAGTCAGGTCTATGGGGATGGCCAGTAATTATCTCCACTGCACCCATTTAACTGACAGTGTTCTCCCACACAGATTGCAGGATATGATCAAAACTGCCATGTAAAGAAACTAAGACATTTGTTTTAACTAAAATCACTTTGTTCCTCAAATTTCTCAGTATTCTTCTTTGTGAGTACATCTTCCTTTGGTTCACAGATATTTAACACTGAGAGAAAAAGTTTTAATAGAAAAAAAAAAGAACACAATAGCAAAAGCTTTGAAGAACTCTCTGAAAATGATTTTATTTACATTTGGTATCCATTTTTTAAGTTATATTGACAAAGTAACTCCTAACAGATTCCCTACTTTTATACACCTATGCATATAAAAGACTCCGAAGGTGTAATGTCTCAATTTCACTCTCATAGCTCATGACGGTCAGCAGTCTTTCAAGAAGGTGTTTTTTTCAGTATCGCTAATCATGGCTAAATGCAAGTGTCAGCGGTATCTACAGCATGTGTGTGATAACATCATCACGGACATGAAGTCATTTGCTCCCCATTGCCCACCTCCTCCCCTTACAGATGCCTGGGGTAATTTTATGGGCTGGTGTGGAGGAGAGGGGACGGTAAGTTCTAAACAGAAGCCAGCTCCACAAATTCAACCTTCAAATGCAGGCAGTTTTAACTGTTTGCAGATCCTTGCAATGCTTCCTGCCTGCCCAGCAGCTCAGGCCAAGTGAGCTGGAGTAAAACTGACACATGTCAGGCTGATTGGCTTTTGTTTTTACATAGCTAGCTGGAACAGAATGGCTGGCTTAAAGCTGGGAGCCAGGAAATGGGGAGAGGCAAAAATATGTGCACAGCAGGCAAGACAAAAAGATATAGCCACTGCTGACCATGTGGAGAAGGGGTGGAGCATGGATCACAGTGCAACTTCTGCCATGTTGTCTGAGGACAATTTTGACCCCTCCCCATTGATGTCACAGCAGCAGTGAACTTCTCCAAAACATTTGCCTTAGTGATGTTACCTAGCAGAGTAATGAATGTCTGCTACTCAAGACCCAAGCTTGGAGAACTCCAACACCCCAACTAGTCCAGTATTAGAATTTGTTCCATTTCATGAAGTGAATTATTTTGCCACATTAGGTAAGTGAGCCAGTTTTGAGCATTGCAAATTGTAAATGAACTAGATGCACATTTAGAATCAAGAATAGCAGTTACTACTAAGTCTGAACTTGTCTCTGCAACCCATCAATTCAAAAAGCCCCACATAATCTTTGATTCAAGCTAAACTGACCTCAGTGGCAATAGCAGCCTCATATGTCCAAGAAGGACCTTGTTGTCAGAATTTAAGCAGAGAGAGGGCTTCTGGTGAGGACATGGTGAGCTAGGCATCCCTGAAGGAGCAGGGACCACATTACAGTGGAAATCAGTGGCTATAGTGTGGATCCAGACTGGCAAAATCTCTCCGGAGAAAGGAGAGATCATGAGATCACTCACATGTACTCTGGAGAGCTGCTCCTCATGAGTAAACTGCAGGAACTGAGGTTTTTGCTGTCAACTGGGGAATGAGCAGCTGGAAGTTGAGGGTTTCCAACCAAGCTCACAGTCGTAATGTAGCCTTTATGGACAAAAAGCTCAGCTGAGCCTCATTTCTTAATCACTTTTGGAATTACTTTTTTGCTGCTTTTCAAATATTAAGAACCTTCAGAATGGTGAGTTTTATGACATTCACTGCGTGAGTTTTCTTCAATCCTTAGTGAAAGAAGTTTTAAGTACAAGTTTAAGGACTTAGAAAAAATCTTTTTTTGAGGGGAATAAATAGCAAAACAGTTATTAGAGTGTTATTTTTAGAAAGTTATAAATGGCCTGAGGGTCCAGATGGATTTGAAATAAGATTTTGAAATTAATTATAAGATTCCTTCCCATGGGAAATGGCTGTTGTTTTGAATTCTGGAAAGAAAATGATAGGATGGGACTTTGAAAGTTGGAGACTAGAGAGAACCAGAAGGAATTAAAGACTACAATTAAAGGAGAAGTACACTTAAATTCAACCTGCTAACACAGGATGGAGCAAGATATTTTAACACTGGATGTTTTGAAGGATATTTGCAAACAATGGACTCAGAAGTTAATTTTAAGAATGTCTGTCATTATAGATAGACTGTATATAAATGATGTTCTGGAAGATGAATAAGTCCTACCAGACAAGACTGAAATTGATTTGAACATGGATTTAAAAATTACAGGCTTCAAGAATGATCTAGAAAAATATAATACTGGATATACAAATGAAACTGGCTGATGTGTTAGTAATTAAAAGGGACATACAGGTAGACCTCAACTTACGACCATTCGTTCAGTGACTATTTGAAGTTGCAACAGCACTTAATTAATGGTGGTTATGACCCCCACAGTCACGTGATCGCAGTCTGGGCACTTGGCAATGGATAATATGTATATATATCTTTACTGTGTTCTTATTTTTTCTTTCTTTTCTATTTTTCTTTCTATTCTTCTTTTCTTTCCTGCACTTTCTAATTTTTCCTTTTACTCTTTTATTTTTTTTAGTTTGTATTAGCTTTTATCTTTTTAATTGTAATGTTTAATAAAATTATTGTTAAAAAAAAAGAATTTGAGCAGGGAAAATTACACAGGTAGAAAGTACAATATAGATTTAGAAGATAAAAACTCAACCAAAAAAGAAATCTTAAATACTTGCCTATTGATATAATCTCATTATACATTCATGGCTTTGTTGATAGAGTTTTTCATATTTTAAGAGAAAAGTTCACCTCAAGAACTATTGATCAGAAAGGGAACTTGTTTGGTGGCAAAAGAGCATTATTCCTCCAGCCAAATTCATGGCAAATGAATATATTACAACTTGAGGCAATTTCTTGAACAACCACATATGAAATAGAAATTGTGTTTCCAATTTTATTTTTGCTCAGTATTACAGATGATCAAATCTATCCCATGAAAATGTATGCAAAACCTGATCATCTCAGGATGTTTTAATGACTTCAACAGGATTTGTTGCAATTAATTCTGTCCATTTTACTCTACCACCATGCAATTGTAGCATTGTTCTTGCTCAGTATTATTTTCTTAGCATGTACAGAATAGTGATCAAATTTGATAGACATTTGTTTCTTAGCTATGACCTGACCTGATAATATGAACTTTCTGGAATTTGGCTGAGCTGGACAGAGGGTGCATTTCACATGCATATTCAGTAATAGTGAAATGTAAGAAATAGCATGAATTATAACTTATAGCAGAAGAAGAAATCTGATGATCTCCAGATGTCTGCACTACCTTTTTTGCAATCCATGGCTAGCTGCAGCTAAAGGGAATTGAAGTCCAAAAATATGGAGGAACTAAATTACTTATCCAGCTTTGGACTGAGGACAGTTGGTGGTTCAACTGGCCACCTCCAAGGGACATTCTCCTCATTCACAAATGCCTTCTTTATGCTAAGTGACATCAAAGTAGATAGTGTCATTATATTATCTTACTGACAGTATTAGTCCTGTTGGCTGACAGTCCTACAGGCAGAGAGGACAAGTGAGAAAGTCAGGAATAGTGTGAGTTGAGAGGGGCTCGATATGTTTTAGCTAGATTTGCTGATCCATGTTACTGACAATAACAAAGCACAGTTGCAATTGTGGTACATGTATGGGATCAAATTAGACCTATGTAATTAAGTGAATCAAGCTAAATTATTAAACTGCTCTTTTCAGAGCCCCCAATAAAGCTTTTAGCTTATCACCAAATCTCACTGTTGCTTTCTAAATCCTCTGAAAACACAGGGCCCTCATTCTGTTTAAATAAACTGAATGTTTTTCCACGCAGCATCAGTTTCATTCTCTAACCCCTCCAAAGCAGCTTGAAATGGATCTGACAATCATCTCCCTACCTGCTAACCTTGAAACGCTGTCAACATGCTGAGAACACTATGAGCCAATCAGTGTACTCACTCCAGATGACAAATAGGAGCCTTCCAAAACCAAACAAATTAATCATCCCTTTGACTCTCAACCGAAGCTAAAAGGTCTCCTCACCTCCTCTTTATGCAAAAGGAGAAAGAAATAAATTGCTGGTATGTTTGGTCATTTGTAAAAAATAAAAGAAAGAAAAATGTGTTTTTAGTACCTCTTTGCTGTCATCTTGTGGTTGCCTGGATTTTTACAGCCCAGACAATTCGGTCAGTCTGAGTTTTGCATGTCTGTTGGTCCCCAGCAAGGGAAAAGGGGAAAGCTGATAGAACACTTGCCAATTGAATCCCTGCTGGGTGAAGCCAGCATTTCCCTTAAAAAATCTGCTAAGGCAGCTGTAGCACAAGCACCGGAAGGCAACAGCGATGCGGATGGGTCAGGAGCTCTGCGGAACTTTCCTGCTGCATTAAAAATGTTTGCTTCTTTTGAAATTTGGATGTTATCACAGCTGAGTCAGAAATAATGGATCTGCTGCCAACCTCAACTGACATGGTGGGATCCCAAAGCATTTGGAGCAGAAGTGGTGTGGAGTCTTCTGTGGATTCTTCCCTTAGGCAAACACTGCAGAAGTCCCTTCTTCTACTCCTTTTGGGGGGAACTCAAAACCGTTCTTATGGGAGAAAGATTAATTTTGTCTTGTTTATTCTGCTTTGTAAGAGCAATTGCTCCTAGAGAAACAGTTATTAAGTTGTTTTGGAGTGGGGAAGAAAAAATATTTTTGAATTCACCCCAGCAGTTCCTTGCTCACCATTAAAAACACTGCCCATGTTTGCATTGAAAGAAAAGAAACCTTGTGTATAACTACGGACTGGCAGATTGCATTTTAGATGATGGACAGTGCCCACCTGCTATTAAAAAAAATTGACAACCATGTATTAATTTTGTCACTATTTTGCCCCTCTACAATAGCTAAGTGATGTCTGTGTAGAATAAAGGCAAAGAAAGAATGAAAATGCCTTACTCTCATAGAGAATCTCGCCCACAGCTTTTCCTCCCCCAGATCCCCCCATTCACCACAAGCTTTCGTGTTATTTATAACAGCAGAAGAGATAAGACACATTTAGTCACGTGCGTCATATCGCCATTCTTTTTCATCTACATTTCATACTACCTAGCTAAAAGATGCTGTTGCCCTCTTATTGGTACTAATATAAATATTAGTAAAAGTGTGCATAGTATACTTTTCATTTGGTAGACATTTTCTCTCTCTTGCCAATTGTAAATTTGCTGTTGTTATTATCATCATCATTATTATTATTATGCCTAAGCATTTGAAGTTGGAGGGAAGCTGTTCTCCCCTTGGCCTTCTTGGATGTCCTCAGAGTCAAAACTTCTTGAATGAGCACAGAGTAAATCTGCAATGTGCAGAGGACCTTTCCACTCAATCTTAAAATGCCATAACCCATCTTGGCACCATCTGAAATGGAGTGGGGGAAGATATTAAAGAGTACAAACATCCAATAGAAGAAAATATATGTAGCTCAGGATTGAATTGTGGCAGAACACATCCATGAACACCAACTAGCAGTCAGAAGACATGATGAAAACTCCTTAATCTCACAACACATGGACAGATTCAACCATCATTTCAACTGGGAAACTCTGAGCATCCTACACCAAGCTAAATCCAAAAATGCTAGGGAATTCCTGGAAACTTGGCATTCAGACAAATCAGCCATCAACAGACACAAAGAGATAAACCACATTTACGCACCATTCAAAAGAAACAATGAAAAAGTTAAGGAGGAAACAAAAAGACCAGAACATATCCAGCAGCCTACACCCAGATTAGCACCAGACAAATAATCAAGCAGAAAACAATACCCTGATCAAGAAACTACCAAAGAGAAAATTACACCCCCACTAACACTGGCAGGGCAAACTATTGTATATAAACAGGGAGCAAACCCCACACTCACTAGCACTGATGATGTTACCTAGTCGGGTAATGAAATGTCTGCAAGCAAACAACCAAGCTCAGAGAGTACCAAGGACTCCAGAGTACAAACATGTCAGCACTTATTTCTTATATTGGCACTTAATGTACAAAACATACAGAATTTCTTTGTGCCAGAGAGATGCAGGTGCCCACTCCTGAGCAATGTTCTTTTGGTGGGAGCTTTCTAGATTCTTGACGTGGTTACTTTAGGCCAGAAGGTTCAAGTCAGATATGGGCATGCTTCAAGGATCTCACTGAAGCTATCTGAGACCAGGTTTGAGGAAGAGTATCCAAAAGGAAACATCTATCTCTTAGCTAGCATGAGAATGAGAGTCTGAATAAAATCTCATTCTGGAAAATGAAAAAAGAGTATGCAGTGTCTGGCTCTCATCTGGAGGGTGAAAGTTGACTTCAAACTCTGCCCCAGTTAAATTCCAGCAAAGAATGGGAAAAGTATAGTTAGAGGTTACCCAGTGATCATTAGACATACATTTCTAAGCCAGCGTTCCCTAGTATCTTTCCTTCCAGCTCCAAATGTGTTAGTGTGATGGAATGGCTTGATGAAGGCCGTGCTCGGGGAGATAAGCATTTCCTTAGCCCCCAACAGGAGCGTGGGAAGGTTAAGAAGATGAAACTGGCACCACCCTAAGGAATTCACGGTGATTTGGCTTGCTGGCTTGGGAAGTTTAGATTCAGTCTGGAGAGATTCTGTCTTTGAGGTGGAAGCTAATAAACGCAACAGAACTGTATCTGTACTGTCTTGTGGAGTTCTTTGGGCTGAACCTGACAGTTAGACTTAATCCACTTCCAACTATGAAGTGGAGTTTGGAACTTGAGCAGGCTTGTGATCCTTTTTATAGGTCTATCATCTTAGGCTGCAAAACTCTGGCCATTAGGTGGCAGCAAAGAGACAGAGACACCACTAACCCACTGTTGCCATCTATTGGCTATCCAGAGATTTACAGTTCAGAACTGGTAGCCCTAGTTGTTTAGGAATTCAAATATACCGCCATTGGTGTATCACTATCTGTCTTCCATGGGAATATCAGGTTTGAAAGAGATAAAAGAAGCTGCTCTACAGTATACGGGCACTTCAGATTTATGCTGGGAATGTGAACAACAAGAAGGGACATTTTAACATGTTTGGTGGACGTGTAAAAAAAGCTAGAAAATTCTGGATTCAAGTACATACACTGATTTAGAGGATCTTAAAGTTAATATACAATTGAAACCAGAGATTACTCTTTGGGGACTGATGGACAAACAGTTGGAAAAAAAGTCATGAAACATTGTTTTTGTACATTATAACTGTAGCACAATTATTGTATGCATGAAGATGGAAAGATTCGGCACTACCCACAATGGAGGAATGGTTGGTGAAAGTAGTAGAACTTCCTGAGATGGCTAAATTGACTTCTTTGATCAGATAAAAGACAATACAGTATCTACATTTATTGCTGACTGGAAACCCCTTATAGATTTTTTGCATGAAACAAACAAACAAAAAAAATGAACATATGATTTATGGTTTTGATGATGAAACAGAATAAATTACTGTATACAAAGAAGAGAGGTATGTTGTAACCACAGAATAAGAGGTAAACTCATAATTGTACTTATAACTGCTGTAAAGAAAATCAGAAGCTACTTCTTATATCTTTTTTCTTTTCTATTTTTTTCTTTACCCCCCTCGCCTCCCTTTCTTGCACTTTTCCTTGGTTTCTTTTTCTTTCTTTTCTTTTTCTTACTTTATATTAGTTTGTGTTGGTTTTTATATTCTTTTAAAAAATCTTCAATAAAATTTTATATGTAGGGATTTAGATGATACAGGCTACAAGTCTATTTTATTGAGTATCATCAACATGAATACTTCAAAAAAATTACCTTAGGCAGTTGGTTGCCTCTGTCAACACCAGAGTGCAATCTCCTCTTGTACTGATCACTGTTTAAATCTGAGACTGCTTTTTTTTTTTTTTCACTTTCCCCATGGCTTAATGGATATCTGGCTTTGTGCTTCTCTGATGTGGTGCTTGGTACAAGTGGATTGTTGACATAATCCACATTCCTTCTTTGGGAAACACCAGCTTTCGGTATAACCCCCACATAAGATATTTTGTGCTGTTGAGTTTAATCCTAATTTAAATCATCTCCCCAGGAGATTAGACTCTGACATGATATATTTTGATTAAAGAAGGGGGGAAATGGAAATGGCCTTTTTCAGGTGAGTGTTTCATAACTATCACCTCATTTGAAAAAGAGATTTGCTACCTGTTCTAGCAATCGTACAAAGAGGAGAGTCATGTGTGGTCTTAGGAAAACAAAATTGACTGATGTACTGTTCAAACGTCTTTCTTAAGAACCCATTTAATATTCTTTGAAGCTCCTGTCATTTCTGCATCTTTCTCTAGAAAAAGTCCTTGATCACTGATTGTCAAAATGTTCTCTTTAGCATCAGGGGGAGGAAAATGCATTCAGTCTGTCTGCACAAGTTATGGTTCAACATATAAAGCAGTGCCTCTTTGAATTGTATGCCATTATGCATTTTGAACCCCCTTTTTTCCTTCTCTGTTTTACAGAAGTCATCCAGTATAACTACATAATGGGAGACAACCAATCTGAATGCCTTCAAAAGGATTAAGTATACATTTGAAAGGTAGTGCTATCCATGACAGTTTAAAAGTTCTGATGGCTCTTGTGTGTTATATCATAATTATTTAGGGCCAGTTTTTGAGGAACAGGAATAGGAAGAAACTGTGCCTTCATGTCCTACCTCTGAACTTCCCATAGGCATCTCCTTGACCACTATGGGAACAAAGTGGTAGCCTAAATAAGATTTTGGGTCTGATAAGATCATAAGAAAAGATGATCCAGCCCAGCATTCTGATCAGTCAGTAGCCAGCTGGATGTAGCCATGAAACATAAAGTAGGATATGCACATGGTTGCTTTCTACTGATGTTGCTCCCTAGTTACTGACATTTAAGGCAAGTTACTGATGATTCAGGATGTGGTATGTAGATACTGAGCCTAAAATTCATTGATAGTTATTTCTTCTATAAATGTTGTCCCCTTTTAAGTTCATCTAAATTGCTGGCCATCACCATATCTGATGACTGCAAGTTCCATAATTAAAGTATATGAATATATACTTTATTTATTTATATTCTTTGTAAAGTAGGACATATGGCTACCCTACTGGGCTTTCTGTTCTTTTTGTTTCATTGTCCTTTTTTTAAATTTTATTTTATCAGGTTTGTTTTACAAAGGATACTTCTCCACTGGAGTAGCTGCCTAGATCAAGGTCAGTTGAAATATAAAAGTTCTACAAAGGAAAATCAGGAATTTTGAACCTACCAATGAAGAACTAGAATTTGAACAGCAGACCAAGCATGCACATAGATCTCCATCCAAATCTTCACCCTTCTGTTCTTCCTCCTATCCCATAGCAGAGAAGCTGTTTTTCCTTCTTTTTCCAAGAAACAGACCCATTCTTCACAGACAAATCAGTGTGATACATTCTGCCTCCCTACCTGCAGGCACCATTACAATGTTTGAAAAACTGGTAACATAAGGAGCTTTACCTGCTACTTCTGCACTCTTCCTGGCCTATGACCATATTTTTCATTATTATTATTATTATTATTATTATTATTATTATTATTATTATTATTATTTGCCTTTGAGTCAGTCTTGACTCCTGGCAATTGCCTGGACAAGTCCCTGCAGTTTTCTTGGTAAGGTTTTTTGGAAGTGGTTTGCCATTGCCTGCATCCTAGGGCAGAGAGATAGGGACTGGCCCAAGGTCACCAACTGGCCTCATGCCTAAGGCAGGACTAAAACTCATGGTCTCCCGGTTTCTACCCCAGTGCCTTAACCACAATGCCAAACTGGCTCTCAATGTTATTAATAGTGACTCTGAAATAAATTGTCTTGTTAATATATGAAAAACTGTTCTTTAAATAACAATCAAACAGTGCACACTAGCCTGAAATCACTTTCTGAATGGACACACACATGCACAGATTTCACAACTTATTGTTGAATGTCACACAGCCTTGAAGTTTAATTTTGTTACTATGAATACTGGAATGGCATTCGGGAATTGTAACAAGTGTTGCTTTTCGTTATAATTATACAAAAGGAGACATACTGATGTTTTTGTAGAACAGGGTCCATAAATCACAATTTCTTGGGATTTCAGTTCATTGTATAAAGATAGTCTTGAGCTGTGAATATTCATGCGCTGAGCCCTGTCACTGCTGTGCATTATAATAAGGGAAGGAAAAAGAACAGCGTTGCTAGCGGCGGTACTGGATAGAAACATTCTCTTGATTTTTTTCCTACCAATTCTCATTTTATTGAATGAAAGAGAATTTGCTTTAGAAATTCCTTCCAAGAAAAAGATGGAGTGTGGTATTCTTGCATTAACTTGCTTTCTTGGTAGCCAAGAGATCTCTGTGAATATTCAGTCTTCCATTGTAAAATCATCCCCCCAGTGTCCTGAGGTCTCCCTGACTTCCCAAACATCGACTCAATCTCAAGGGAAGATGCTATGAAGGAAGTGCTCCCACAGGGCTTTTCCAATGGAACTTCTACTCTCATGTTTGAGGAACTGTCCTGTCCTTGAAAAACGGTTAGAGAATTTCTTGGGGTTTCAATCACACATTATGGAAGCTTATCACTAACAAGTGCAATAACACTCTTTGTTGTTTTCATTTCAGTATACTGTAATTCATTCTATTTGGGGTTTTCAAAAGTATGCCTTTTTTTCAGTTATAAAGCTGCTGAAAACTTGAGCTAACCAGTCAGCTGCCCTGCTAGGCTGGGTTTATGGAATGTTCCCCATTGCTGAGTTGAGATGCTGTACGTCCCTTCTAAGGTCGGCAGAAAACTATACCAGGTAAAATATACTGTCCTCATTGGCAGCCCATATCCTGCCTCTATTGCCTCTGTTCCCTGTCACTACCAGTCATCTGATTTCCCCCCAGAGTAATGGGAAACAGAGCCTACCAGAATTTATTCACCTTGAAGCTGATCTTCAATGACATCAGAATAAGGAGAAATATTTGTCACTAAGGAGATCTTCCGGTTGTCTCACTGATAGGCTGGGGGTGAAACAAAGGCCACATCATGGGGGGACATGGCAAAAAATTAAGGTTGCCATGCCAAGTTAGTGTCATGATTTAGGTGCTCGTGCAGATGCTATGTCTGCTTTGAATCAACAAGAGTTCCGTAAAACATCCAGCAAGTATCACTGAATCAGGTCCGTTGAGTGCATGAAACGATGAATAAGTAACAGGGAAAGAGAACAAAAGAGAAAAATAGAGAGGCAAGTTTCTCTGGAATTTCCAGTTAGCTGTTTTTTTTATTTGTTTTTTCTTGATTGGACTGGCTGATAACATGCAAAGGAGCTAGAATTTTAAGACCCTCTATCTGCTTTTCAGTAAACCCAAAGGCTTCGACAGGGAGTCAAAAAAGTTAAGATGGCAGGCACAACTATTCAGTTGAAGCCCCATCTTTATCCCAACAGATACTTGCCATATACATTAAAAAGGGACAGAGTTTAGAGTAACTTATTCCTTGCTGGGGAAAGATAGCTGCCTGCAGGGCCATTGTGAGGAATATTCTAGACATCTTGCAGCTAAACTTGCTTGGATTCATTGGGCAAGTTGGACTTCTACTGGGCAAGTCCTTTTGAAGGGCCAGAAGGACTTGCAGTTAGCTGGGACAAGTTTGAACCTATAACTCTTGGAGAAGGGGGGGGGCAGAATCCTCAAGTCATCTAACCCAACCACTTGTTTATTAGATCAGCACCCCTCCTGGTTGTGAAGATCACCTGGGAGGTGACATGTAATTGGGCCCATGCAAAAGTATTGTGTTGCTGAGGGGAGGGGGGGATGCTCCCCCTCTATAACTTCAGGTAGGGCTGCAATTTCAAAGGGCCCTGGAGGAAACAGATTATCTTCCAGTCAGGTTTCAGGGCAGGACATAGTACTGAGATAGCATTTATCACATTTGTTGATGGCATCCAATGGAAGCAAGACCAGGGTAGTGCAACCATTCTGGTCCTCCTTGATCTCTCAGTGGCTTTTGATATCATTGATCTTGATATCCTTCTGGATTGGGGTTGGCAGTGGGGGAGAGATTGAGCCTAAATTCCCTGATGTATGGCGTGCCCCAGGGCTTAATTCTCTGACTCTTTCTGTTTAGCATCTATATGAAGTCATTGGGCGAAGTCATCCATTGGTTTGCTATCAGACACCATCAGTATGCTGATGATACTCAGCTGTGCATTTCAACCCTCAGGCCAACTAGTGATTGTTGTGAGAAATCTACCCACTTAAAATAGTGTGATGGAATGTGAGGGTAGCCTTGGAAGATGGGGGAAAGAGATGCTGCCTAGGGAACGATCAGATAAAAGAGAAAGGAGTCCGCAACAGGGTAATAGTCAGAGAAAGAAACTTAGGAAAGACCCACCCTACCTACTCAGGCAGGAAATAGGGAAGATGGGAGATTTATGCTTTCAAACTTGCAAAATTCTGTTAGTGTAGCCTTACAATAAAGAAGAATGCGTTCCTTCCAGTCTTGTTTCCTGTCTGGTTTACCTGGGAGGGCTGACAAATAGAGGCCAAAGGGATTGGAGATATATGGAACAAAGTACAGTTTCATTGGAATTCGCTACACTGATCACTGGGCTCCTCACCAACAGACAGCAGGAGAGAGAGAGAGAGCCCCGAGTGAAGCATCTCCACCGATTATATACATTTGGTTAGTTTCATTAGAACAGAAAGATTGAAGTAGCAATACAGTTACAATATGACCCTTAAGCTGGAATGCTTTGATAAGCTATTGGAATGACCTCCCTGCTATATTTCACACTAGTAGAATCCTTCCTGATATTATCAAAAAGTGCACTACTGCGTTTATATTGCAGTATCCTTTTACACCATTCCATTCACACTCTGAAGGAAGGACAGTTGTCTGGTTTCTGATAGCTGTCTCCATTCCAGAGCCTTACTACGCAAGGTATACTAATAACCATACGGATTAAACCTCCACACTGTCAAGATTTTGTCCCAATGTCTAGGGGCTGTGAGGGCTTGGACGAAGAGGAAGAGACTCAAGCTGAACTTTGACAAGACCATGTGGGTGGGGATATTTGGATCCCTTGGGATCGGAGCGGTACTATCTTTACTCCTGAATGGGGCTGCACTTTCCCCTTCAGAACGGGTGCACAATTTGGGGGTCTTGGACTCACAGCTCTGTTCAAGGAGCAGGTAATAGCTGTGACCAGGAAGGACTACACAAAAACATTTTGTGCACCAATTGCAACTTTATCTGGACTGGGGGGGGGGCTTCAGACAGTCATTAATGTTTTAATTACCTCTGGAGCAAATTAGTTTATTAATAATAAGCTATTTTCACCTTGTCCTGTTTGATCAGGCAGAGTTAGGCATGTTCCAGATCCCATCTTTAAATAGCATAACTTGATGGGACCTAGGAAGAGAGCCTTCTCTGTCATAGCGTTGGCCCTTCCTGCCTGCCTGCCTGCCTGCCTGCCTGCCTGCCTCTGAATTTACAAGGCTTTTCGTTATGATTTTATTTCCATGTTGAATTGTGACAACAGATTATGGGAAGTAAAATCTGTATCTTGGGGACGCTGGTGAAAAACTCTGCTGTGTTACGATGCAGATAATAGTGTATGCTTGGCTCCACAATGGCTAGTAATTTGCTGCTTTCTGGATTTTATTATCATAAGGACTTTTCCATCTCATCACACAGAATGGTTTGCAAGGTACCAAAGTAAAGAGGACTGGCTGGATTTTGATCCTATGAAAAAATGCTTCCTTGCCTGCATTAAACCTTACATGCCCTGTTATAACATTTTTCAGAATTATGGGTCTTGTGTTTCTATAATATTTCTCTTTTGCTCTCTTGTGCAGTCCAAATATTTAAAAAACAGGTATACAAATTTAGGGAAAACAGCAGTCTTGTCATTCCTTAAAGACTAACACAACCTTTATAATGGGATATAGAGTAATAATTAGAGGGTTGGACTGGGACGAGAGAGATTCAGGTTCAACTTCCTGCTGGATGAATCTGAGCCAGTCACTTTATCTCAGCCCAGCCTACCCACAAGATATAGCATTTATTTATTAGTAAAATTGATACCACACCTTTCTTCAGGAGCTTGTTGGTGTACATAGCACTTGAACCTCCATTTTTTTCCCACAACAACAGGCCTGCGAGGAAGGTTTGGCTGCAGGAAGTCACCCACAAAGCTTCCATGGCTGAAGTGCAAGTTCAGATCTCCTTGGTCCTAGTTCAATGATCCATATACCACACTGGCTTGTCACTGGGAGGCTTAAGCAAGGGGAAGTCCCATGTACATATTATTTAGTCATGCTTCTTTGCCCCCATCTGGGGAGGAGGACTGAGTCAGTTTCTTACTGTGGTGCCCATTTTATCAAGCTTGGTGCCTTGGTTTAATAATGCTTTTGCCAGCCATCCAGTGTCAGGTCAGATAAGGAGAATATTATCTTTCTATTAGCAGATTTGTCCAGAGACTTTCTGCTCAATTGCTGTTGTGTTTTAGCAGATCAGAGCTAAACCACAGCTGCTATTGTGGTTTAGTTCTGATCTGTTAATTTGGAAGATATACTTGGCAATGGGTCCTTATAGCGAAGCACATAGGTTGATCGGCTTGTTATGTAAAGTGTATTTTAGGCAACTGATCTCTGAACTTAAAGCAGTTGCTGCTGCTGCTGCTGCTGCTGCTGCTGCTGCTGCTGCTGCTGCTGCTGCTGCTGCTGTTCTCTTGAGATAAATATAGTCAAGACCTATTTGTAAGTCTCCCAGGCAGGTCTTGCTATGTTATGCTGGTTTATGATCAAAAATAAAGAATTTCTTTATTATGCAGCCTTGCCTTAGCATCAGGCAAATGAGAGAGATCCCAGAGACCATTGTTACTGATGTAAGTTTTATTTGGTGCCTTCTTTCCAGTCATTCCTCTGAAGAGAACACCCCTATCGTAACTTTCCCAGAATGTTTCCATGCTCTTTCACAGGACTGATAGGCACCGGGTGAAAATTAAGATTGCAGTTGCTGGATCCACAGGATGGCACCTGCCAGGATGTTCCCACGATGTGACCCAAACTACCAAATGAATAAACTTTAAGATATTTCTTTCTTGACTCCTCTTCATGGAATTTTTGATTAACATAAGTTTAATTGTACTGATCCTGATCATCTTTATCTCACTGCATCAATCAGGGTAAGAGAGGTTTTGAAATCATTGAACAGTATTTAGAGACACATAGGACCTTTGATATACCTCTTTTTCTAAAAATTACATACTCACCTTGATTCAGTTAAGCAACCTTTTGTTTACAAATTTGCAACCCCCTTGCTATCCCTGACCTTGACAAGTTAGAGATAGTTGAGCCTCTGTTCAATGATATACAGATCTGTTCTCCAGAAATCAATGAATCCCACTTGAAAAATCATCAGTAACAATCCCTTTAAATTGTTCTGCCAATGAGAGATGGAGAGAGAGAGGAGGAGAGAGAAAGAGACAAGCTCTGGTTTGACAATTGAAATAGATTTGTCAGACGAAGTTCCATTTGTCATTTGACTCCTACTAGGGGAAGACATGAAAGACCAGCTATCATTTCTATAGATGAAAGAGAGTACATTCAGAAAAATACTCCTCCGCTACCAATGAAAAATAGCCATAGTTGTCAGTGTGTGGGAAGAAGTCCCTAGGCTTTAAGTTTTTCTGTGTCTGTCAAAGCACAGCTATTGCCTTCTCATAGATTCTTTGATTTATTCTTTCATCTGTTATAAAGAGACTGTCTCTAGACTCCATAGTCATGTTAAATACCTCACCCAAATATGACCACTAAGCAACAGCCAGAGATCTTCAGCCATAGCCCAATAATACCAGAAAGTTTTTACTCAGAGAAAGTCTCAGACTCATACAAATATTTGACAAATCTGAAATGGAGCCTAGCACAGATCAATATATTGCTCTCCCTGTCTATTCCTGCCCTTTTCAAAATTTTGAGCACAGAGATTGCAGAAAGAGATTGCAGCAAGGGGATCCCATTGTGTCCATCCTTACTTTGCAGTGGGTAGGCACTACTGTGCATGTTCTTGGCCATACAGGAATGTATAAGGTTTTCAGCAAAAGGCTGTATTTTACCTTTGACTTGACAAGCAAGCAACATACTCTAAAAAGCAAACAGAACAAGGACAAGGAAGCGGATGAGGCCAAGAGGAAAAACAATGTTATATTTAATTTAAAAACAATTATAATTATGAACAATTCATTTATACATTATTTCATTAAATAGAGTTGATATAATTAGTTCTTGTGGGTATAATAATGCTTCTTCTTCTTCATTAAAATTTACAAAGAAATGCTTCTCTTCTACTTAAATGATTGTGTATAGTGGTCCTGAGAACTCTGCCCCAAACTTAAGGTTCCTGTTTGCTGATTATAGCCCATAGCAGCTTAATTATACAGTGCTTTATATTATAAACACAAATTCTTTCATTTATACAATCACATCTTCAAGGACAAAACTGCATCTCCTTAGGCAGAATAAGCAATTTGTCAATTTTGTTTTGCTGAATTTCTCATCTTATTGACCCCTAGTTCAGTTTGACCTAGTGTGTAAGAATTCAGCAGAGAAGTTGTAGAAGTTGATTTCTCTATGAATAAAGTCATGTATGTCTAGGATTTTTATTTTAGGAAAATGTAACACTAGAGCTATATTTCTTGATAGAGATGCCTCCAGAGTAAAGGCAGCACTTGGCTATATGTTCCCTAATAAAATACTGGTCTAGACGTAGAGCTACTGAGCTGAAAAATCAGTTTTATAGACCTTCAATAAAACTGGAAAAGAAAATCATAGAAAAAGTTATTTGGATAAGAGGGAGAAAAAGAAATAAACCACAAGTTCTAATCAATTAACAAGACTCATGACATTTTTACCTGTTGCTGAATCAGAGCAATTGCATACATGCCTGAAGACGGGAAAAAGCCTGGGGTTCTTCAGCTTGGTTTTGATATTAATATTGATATTGATAAGACTACGTACTTTTATCCCTTACTGTTGGCCATGCCAATTGGGACTAAGGGAGGTTGAAGTTATAGTCTAGCAATATCTGGAAGGCCACAGGTTTTCCATTCCTGGAATATTTTGTTCACCAGTTGTTGTCTCTTCAATAGTTTATTAAACCTAAAGGTTTAGATATTGAGTTGACTTTGAGGGCATGGGGGGAATGGCCATCATCTCAGGGATGCACAGAGATGACAACAATTTCAACAGTTTCACCATTTACATATTCTAGAATTCAAATACGTTGTCAAAAGAACCAACAGTGATAGTAAGTGGAACTCTCCAGACTGTCGAGAAACTATTGCCTAACTCCAACCAAGCAAAGATTTATCCATAACCAAAGGCATTAAATTATACTGTACCTCCCCAATACAAAATATTAAAACCCAATTTAAATACATGGAAACAGAGATGGCTGTTTTAGAACAAAGGTCCTGAAATCCATCTGCAAAAGGATGCAGCTTGAATGTTAAACTCCCCCAGTAATTATTAGCATCAGCCCCAAGGCAGTTAGGTAGCAACATGAGTAATAATTCAGTAGAACCTTGATTCTGTCTGGGGACTCTTTGCTCAGGTACATACATTTCAAATGAGAGCACTGCTGGAGATTTTATCTGAAAGTGTACCAAGAAGTTCCACTGCCAGCCTAACTTCCCATCCAGTGAATTAGATAACAGAATAATGAAGAGAATTCCATTCTTTGCTAACCCTTCCCATTTTTCTCCTTATTTAGATTGTACAACTAATACTTTATACAGATAGGGATTTATAGAGATTCCTGTTGATTTAGTTAGTCTCACATTCTCCTACTTTGAAGCAATTAACAACACTGTGTAGGCTAATGCATATGTTTACAGCATGACCTAGTGTCATACCCAATAGATCAGCTGTGATGCCCAAAGTCAAATCCTCACTGTGTGCTATTAAAATGCAGAGATTTATGTCCAATAGTTATTTTTCCTGTTTTCCTTCCTTTCTCCCTTAGTTACATCACAGTGCACAGAATAAAGTTGACATAGCTGAAACATGACATGGATTTATGGACTTAATAGAATCAGTATGTTTTCATAAAAAATACTGTATCTGTGTGTCATACTGGCGTGTTTTCTCTATTGCCTGTTTTTTGACCACAGTGACTGATTTTTAGTTGTTCATTTTGATATACTATATATAGCCACCCATCTCAGATACAGTATGTACTTGACTCTGGGCAGCTTACAGTAAAATAGATAAAAACAAATTAAATGCATAATATGAAATAAAAATTTTAGCAACTGAATATCATAAAATAATCATCAATAAAGCCAAGATATGGGCTCTATCACACTTCCAGGGCCCCAGGCCCAGTCACAAAATCAGATTTTTAGGGCCTTGCTAAAGGCCAGCAGGGTTGGGGCTAACCTAATCTCAGGTGGAATGATGTTCCACAGGGCAGGCACCACAACAGAAAAGGCCCTCCTCCTGGGCCCTCCCAACCAAGACTCTTTAGCCGATGGCATCCAGAGCATGCCCCTCCAACTAGGCCAGGTGGAATGGGTAGAAATAATTGAGACAGCCCCATAAGTAGCCCAGGCCCAAGCCATGAGGCTTTAAAGGTAACTACCAGCACCTTGAATTGCACCCAGAAGCACAATGGAAGCCAGTGCAACTCATTGGTGTCACATGCACTACAAAACCAACACCATTAACTGCCCACACCGCCACATTCTGCACCAGCTGGAGCTTCCAAATGCTCTTTAAGAGCCCCCCAGTTCAGGAATGAGCCCCATTGATGTACAACCCAAAGCTGTGCAAAGGTCCTCCTCAAGCAGGAATTATGAGTTCAGGAGGACCCTCAAATTGTGCACTGGATCTGTTTGAGGCAGTGCCATCCCATTTAGAATGAAAGATGGAAGGTCTCCCAAACTAAGTGTCAGGATCTACGCAAACCAGAATCTTCAATTGTTTTAATGTGCTTTTATTACTAACCATACTTTTGCTTTTATTGCTAACCATAGATCAATAGTGAAATGTTGGGAATGTTATTCTAACCGTTTGCTTGACCTGCCATAAAAAGGGGGGGAAAGAGGAGGCCAGGTGCCATTATCTCTATCTTGAACCAGACATCCAAGGCCAGGAGGTGTGAGAACTGGAGCAAGGCACGAAGAGCTGCAAGCGGGAATAGAAACCTAGAAGGGGGGGAAGTTGGGCTTAAAAAGACAAGGCTTTGCTATGTTGAGTCAGACTCAACAAACTGTGATGCTGTGTGCTTCTCCTAAATAAAGAAATCTCTGATGGAACTTTTTGTCTCCAGAGGATTTACTGAACTTTGGGATTGAGTGTGCAGACTCTGACACTAAGAGGTTCAAAAACCCAGAGCACCTGGTCTTGCTTGTGTTTTGCTGAAGCCTGTTGCACCCCATCCAGGCCCCCACAGCCTCTAGTCACTGAGGCAGAACCTCCATAGCATCATTCAGGCAGCCTGGGGTACAGCTGTAAAGCTGAGTATCATCAGCATACTAATGATATTTCACCTCAAACTGCTGGATGACCTCATCCAGCAGCTTCATGTAATGTTAAACAGGAGGGGAGAAAGTACACCACCATGTGGCACCCCACAAAGGTGGGGGCATGGGCTGGATCTCTTCCCATCTATCAACATTGACTGCAACCAACCCCAGAGGAAGGAGAAGAGCCAGCACAACACTATGCCACCCACCCCCAACTCCTGGAGCCAGTCAAGATGGATAACATGATTGATGGTATCAAAAGCTGTTTAGAGGTCAAGAATGAATACACCACCCCCATTTCACTCCCACCAAAGGTCAATGCCTCCTCAGTTCCATACCCAGGCCTGAACTCTGACTGGAAGGAATCCAGATAATCCACTTCTTCCAGGGTCCTCTGAAGCTTCAGCGTAACCATCTTCTCTACAATCTTCCCTAAAAAGGGAAGGTTGGAAACTGGACAGAAATTGTCTAGGATGGTGGGGTCTAGCGATGGCCTTTTGAGGAAGGGGTGAACCACACCTCCTTAAGAGATGGCGGGACCACCCCCTCTCTCAAAGAAGAATTTAGTGAGTGAGTTATCCTGATCAATTGCCCCACAAGTCATTACACTGGTTAGTATTTACAGTGAAATGGTTGAATAAGTTCAGTCAGAACAGCCCCTGCAAGAAAAAGTTAAGTTTCCTGGAAAGAGATGGAGCTACACTGAATCTCTGTTCCACATAGGCTTGGCTCACACAGTGGACCATCTGTCAACTCAGGGTCAGTTTGCTATAGTGGTTAAATTGGGAGACTCTGAGTTCTATTCTCCCTTAGGCACAGAAGCTGGCTGGGTGACTTTGGACCTATCACGCTTTCTCAGCCCAACCCATCTCACAGGGCTGTTGTGGAGAAAATATGAGGAAGAAGCACTAGCTATGCCACCTGGAGTTGTATAAAAAAAAAAAAAAGGTGGGATATCAATCAATCAGTCAAATAAATAAATACATGTAATTATTCAAGAGTAGGCCTTTGGCTAAATGCAAATTCAGCTTACAGATGGCCACACAGCAAAAGGCCATTTGTAAGCTGAATTTGCATTTGGCACATTTGACAGCAGAGGCTGATGTAGTTGGACCCTGCAGAGGCCATCCTGCAGTGGGGGTGGTGGGAATTGCCAATCACTGTTGCTTCTGATTCATTTGCACACCCTTGAGAGTGTAAAAAAACTGCAGAACCTAAGGCCCAGAAAATGCTGGAATGGTCCTCAGAAGTTTTCCAAATGTTGCTGCCAAATTTTAATGCTTAATATTTGGGGAAATGAAATACTTGAAAACTAAATAAGGTAAAGGTAATATCTCCTTTGGGTCAAACTCAGCTTCTGGTGAGCTCCTATTTGCAGCCATTGTACTTTTCTTAGCAACAGTACAGAAGTGGTTTGCTCTTGCCTTTGTCTGGGGTATACTTTCTATTTCTAAGCCTACCCTACACTTCCAATTTTTCCTGGTGGTCTACCATCCAAATACTTACCAGTTCCAACCCCTTAGCTTTTTTGAGATCACTCAAAAATCTAGGTTGGCTAGATGCTTATTTATTATTATTAAATTATTATATGCCTATGGAATAATCACAAGTATTTAATTTAAGTCAACTTTCTTTATCATTCAGGCCCTATCCTTTAAGTTGTCTTACTCCCAACTATTTCTGAGAGTTCAACCCTAACATAGCATCCAAAGTGTAGCCCTCAGTGAAAAGGAGCTATAAAAAAAGTGAAAATACAATTTTTAATTTTTTCTGTAGCCATACAAAGATAAATTGGCAAATTTTGGCAAGCACCCAAACATCTTGGTTAGCATACATGGGCATTTTTGAAATGTTAAAGACATCTCTAAAAAGTTGCCATGGGGGGTTGAAGGTTGCATAGTGATAAATGGCTGCCATGATAGGAGTGGCAATTACATCACTCAATAACCAAATGGTAAGCTTGTAAGATTACTCCCACCATTCTTGCTAGGACCCAATTCTCTTCCTATCACCTTAGCTTAACATTGTTTTTTGGAAAGGCAGATAGAAATATTTTGGAACAATGAACTACAATCAACCATTATTTATTGATTAAAAATGCTGGAATCTACTTTGGTTAGGAAGGGCAGGGAATCTGATATTGATATCCATGGGTACCATGTGGGTGCAGATCAGTGATTCACCATTTTGATACACTAATAGATAGCATCCATCCATATTGTATTCAACAGAATAGGTGTATACAAAATAGTATTATCACTGTAACAGACTTATACTGCAAATTTGTACATATTTACTCATTTGATTAGAATAGTGGGCTAGATCAGAATCTCATTTAAGAGTAGTTTATATATACTATTATATCTTTTATTCCAGCAATCCTTAAACTTGTTTTTCAAGGATCACAGAAAAAATATTTAATAATCTTGGCAGATTAATTAAAATTGTTTGTTTATTTAAGTATCATTAAATAAACCAGGGGGGACGGGGTGGCGCAGCGGCTTAATGACGCTGAAAGTTGCCGGCCAGAAATGGCTGACGCTTCGGCGGTTCGAGTCCAGCCTTCGCGCTAAACAGAGTGAGCTCCTGTTTCCTCCCCAGTTCCTGTCAACCCAACAGGTCGAAAACTCATGTGAGTAGATAAATGGGTACTCTCACTCCGGTGGGAGGAAAAATGCTGGTGGCACCTTGCACGGGAGTCGGGAGCAGTTGCCAGTAAGTGTGAAAACGCGCTCGCCCGAAAAGGGCGCAAAGCAACGGAAACCCCACCTCCTGCGCTCACCAGCTGGGCTCTGCTCTAGGAAGGAGGCTCTGGCAAACCACTTACGAAATAATTGCCTTGAAAACTGCAAGGACTCGTCCAAGCAGTCACTGCAGGGTCAGTAATGACTGAGTGCAGACAAAAAATAAAAATAAAAAAAATAAACCAGCCCAATTTATATGGTTCTGGGCAGTATATTTGAGCAAACCAATACAAAATGAATCCCTCCGTTCCTTAAAAGCAATCAAAATTATACTTAAAAAAAGGACAACTTGGAAAAATAAAAAAAAATTAAAAAGCCAAAATAAGTGGGCACCAGTAACTCTCCACACTCAAAGGCTTCCTGAAATCAAATCATTTAAGAGTCTTTGTGAACACAAGAAAGGGAGCAACCAAGGGGCAGAGTATTCTGTAAAGGAGAGGCCGCCACCACCACAAAGACCAGCCTCTTGGTCCAAGCCCCCTTAACTTCCTGTGAGAGAGGAGTGTGGAGCAGGTTCTCTTTCATGGCTTGAAGTAGAGGGGCAGAATCATGTGTGACAAGGCATTGCCTAATGTATCCAGATGCCCCACCTTATAGGTCTTTATAGGTGATAACAGCACTTTCGATTGGTCCCTTTGGTCCCATGGCAACCCCCATAGCAACTGCAATTGGTGTTCTCCCACAGTAGCATCGAGGCCATTCTCTTTTGCGGTGTTGCAGCTTCTGGGTCATCTTTAAAGGCAGCCCCATGCAGAACACTTTGTAGCAGACCAGCAGGATGTGAGCCACTATTGCCAGGACATCTTGGTTTGTTTCCTATTTCAAAGCTGATAAAGAACGCATATTTAACATTCCTCATCTTGCCATTCTAAAATGTTGGAATTGCGTTTTTATCAGTCAAGTTTGCTAAAGCTGAGTATAATATTTTTCAACTTTATGTACATACATATGGAAAAATACATTAATATCACCTTTGCCAAATTGCCTATACACACACACACACACACACACACACACGTATAGTTATTCTTGATTGCTCACCAACCTTTCTACAAACCATCTGAATAAAGCTTTAGAACCATAAATATTGGGTTCTAAATAAACCATGGGAATATTTGCTTTACAGAAATGTGTAAGAGCCACACTGATAATTTCATAAGAGGGAACTATGCAATTGCTTCCAAAAGAAGAGAAACAGCTGCCAGCAACAACCCAACCAAAATAAAAAAGAGGCTAAGATATCAATTAAAATGACAGCCAAAATTAGGCAGATTATTTTGATTTAAAATACAGCTGTCATAATACCTATGCCATTATTGTTAATGTGAAAGAGAGAGAATGAACTGATCTTCACTGTTTACCCTCAGGTCAGGTGACCTTTGAACCTTTGCAACAATACATGTGACCTTATGGGATCCAGGGAGGAAATGTAAAGGCAAACAAGCAATTACTGGGTATCCATCAAAAGAACAAACAAAAGTAGATTTTGTTTAAAAAAATAACCCCCTGATGTTGCAAATACAAAGCCAGATTTGATTAGGTTTTGTTATTATCAAATGACCTTTGAATATACAACAGCGTGACTTTTCCAAGCCATTTATTGTTCCAATAAAATGAAAGGAGCCAAAATGAATGATCAGCAATGCAGAGATTGATTTTTGCTGTAAATAAACCTAAGTGGTTGAACAAAGCAGCAAAATGAAAAGGAAAATGGATTTTTGGGAACTCTGACAGGAACAAGACCATGCCAAAAAAATGAATGAAATGTAATGAGATCTTTTTCTTCAGATGCCACACCAAGCATGTTTTATCAGGCTTGGCACAAGCCTAGGAGATAAAGGGGAGCAGGCAGTTGTCCATTTTAAATTAGACTTTTATGAGTTCCTTCAAGAGATACATGGCAGGGAAGTCATTATTCTCCCACTTGTAAATATCATGTTTTGAATTAAACCTCAGAGAACATGGAGGGAGGCATTCTCATGAAATGGGCATTTTCCTAGGTTAAGCATACTTTTCCTGTGTTATAATTTGTACAGTACTGTCTACCACTTTCATGTCATCTTCTGGCCTGGTATAAATTAGGCCATCTTCATCCCACAATGCAATCATCCAATGGAGGATGGTGCATAGATAAAACTCTTGTGTTACGTACAGAAGACCTCAGATTTGGTCCCCAGCCTCTCCAGTTTCAAAGGATGAAGGTGACTGAGTTTAGAAAAACATCATGTCTGAGTTCTTGGAGAGTCGCTGTCAGTCAGGGCAGGCAATATTTGGTTTTATGAATTAGAACAGCCTGGTGTAAGTAGATTTTTATGAGCTTCATACAGCTGCACATTGCTATGTATTCCTGAATGAAGAAGAGGGATATTAGCCATGTTTGAAAACTGTGCGATGAAAGCATTGAAAAAAAGTGGGATGGCCAATTCACAGGGTCCTCCTGCATTCAACACCTACTGATTTTTTAATTGCTCTTTGCTCAATTTATAATTAAATACTGAGAATGGATTTTTCCACTCTCCTGCTGTAGAGTGTAAAAAATTCTCAATCTTCAAGGCCACTGCCTACATAGGATCCCTGCTCATTCAATGAATATTCTTTCTTAATTCTATACATGGTGCAGGATGGTGCCCATTTTTGGAGGAAATATTTAATATGATCTATAGGATTCTACTTCCCTACAATGGTACCCTCCTGCTAACATTAAACAAATGAAATACTTCTGATCTCAATCTCAGAAATGTCCTATGCAGTACCTATGCAGGAGGAAGTTATTGAAAATTATGGAATGTGCAGAGATGAGTTAAATTGATATTTGAAATTAGAGTAAGAAGATAAGCAATTTTATATGACACGGGATTTGTTTTATTAATGATTGGATGAGAAAATATAGTAATGTAATGGATTAGGAAATTTTATAATAGAAATTTGATATTAATCATTATATATATACACATATAATCGATGGATAAAAATGTATTACTAATCCTATTGAAAGCTAAAATTTCTTGTAATAAATGATTCTGTAGACTAGCTATGAATGATTAATAATTGATAATTGATAAGTATACAAGTATATTTTGAATAGATGATATGAGAATTTAAGATTATGAAAGGGGCACCAACGAGTTGGTAAATGGTTGACACACGGGATAAAATGGAAGATGTTTTTTTTATGCCTTTGTATGTTTTTGTTTGTTTATGTATGTTTTGTGTTTGTTGTAAAGAATAAAAAATTTTATTAAAAAAAAAAAAAGAAATGTCAAGCAAATGATTACATTTCCTGGGAGGTGGAGGAATCACTTAATTCCAACAAGAGCAAAGATGAGAAAGGGGAGCTTATCTTGGCGGCCACAGCAACTACAGAAGCCAATGGAGGAAGCACTTCCTCATGATACCATTACAGAAGACAAAATCCAAGATCTTCAATTGTGAACTACCTCTTAGAGATCCTGAACCACCACTGGCAAGCTCACAGCAAGATCCCAGCAGAATTTCAACTGGGTAGGGCTTAAGAAGTTCACACCTAAGACTCCCAGACACATGAAACTAGAATATCTAATTAAGAATCTTTATTGAATACAGCAGGAACCCACCATTTATTTATTTATTTATTTGTATTTATAAATCATATTGATAGACCACCCAACTCAGAACAACTCTGGCTGGAAAACAATTAAAAACAAATCCAGCACAATATAAAAACAAAAAGAAGCCCATAACCAGGGACTAAAATAATCCATACCACATAAAACTTCCATGGAGGCACTTACTCCTAACCAAGTGCCTGCAGAAAGAGCCATGTCCTTAAGCTCCATTTGAAAGATGACAGGGGCAAGGCAGCTTGATCCTCAGGGGGGGAATACTGTTGCAGATGGTCAGTGTCACAAGAGAGCAGACTCCAGACAGGCAGAAACAGGGGAAGGGAGGCAGCCCCTCAGATAGCCTGGCCCTATGCCTTGAAGGGTGCATCTTGAATTGCACCCGGGAACGTACTGGTAGCCAGTGTGGCTCACATAGCAAAGAAGTTGCATGGGCATACCGAGGTGCACACATAACTGCCCACACTGCTTTTACTTAATTCTCTTCCATAAATATGTTCAACCCATTACACATTTCAGATCCTGAACCCAAAGGACAACTAGGGTTTCGGCCAAGTCCCAAAGAATGGGGCTAGAATTAGTGGCTCAGGCCTCGTAGGGTAATACGGGAAAGAGACTCCACTTACCCAACGCACTGAATCACAAACTATCCATGGAGAATTGCATAAACCCAGACTATGTGGCTAACTGGTGGCACATTGTGTCATGCTAATTAAGCATCCTGAATTAATTTACTAAAACATGATTCAGTTAACTGTACATGATGCACATATAGCCAGTGAACCCAAAACAAGCCAGTGGATGCGTCATAAAGCCAGCTGAAATACTGAACAAGGGAAACAGTAGCGTAATCATGGATGACCCCTGCAGTTGTGCCATGAAATGTCTAGTTTGTCCCCTTAACATTTGCCCCACCTTAAAATCTTCCTGTTTATAATTTAACATAAGGCACAAAGGGGACCTTGTCTCATTCAGCAGAATAAAAATCTGAGAGGCATTTTTTTTTCATTTCATTTCTGGCCTTCATGTTCTGTTGCTAACAGAAAATAGGTAGGCCAAATCCAGAAAATGATAGAAGGCAGGACAGAAGTATTTGAAACAGATTAACTACAAAAACAAACAACTTCCCAAACAGATGAAAGTGTATCTACAGCTGCAGTAAATTGGGGGAGAGGATTTGTTAGCATTAAAAAAAAACAAAAAAAACACACCTGTGAATAAGGAATCAAAACCTGGGCAGAAAAACGGAATGAAAACAAACCCTTGTTCTAAAAACTATTTTCCATTGGAGACTATGAACTGGCCTTTTGCATACATTCATTGCCTGCTAATATACTAAATAACCTAATGTAACCACAAAATATATTGAGTAAAATTGTAATCCATTGTAAAGATAAAGATCTGCTCCATAGCTGGATTCCAGCTTGGTCTCCCCTTTTGTTGGCCCTGGATCATGCTCTGCTTCCTTCCCTTTGCAGAACCCAGAGACATCTAGTGGTCCACATTTGCAGTGCAAAAAAACCTCAGTCTATACAGTAATACCAAAAAAAAAAAAAGCCTCAGATACACATATTTATGTCAGGACGCATTCTGCTTCATATTCTACCCACATACAAAAACATACATGCAATCAGAGCAAGCTCAGTGAATAGAATTGAGGGTTATGGGACAGACCTTGCAGAAACCAATTTTTTTTGGCAGATTCTTGGCAGACGTTCTTCCAAACTGATGAAGGGATCCACTACAGCCTTTTCATGGGATAACCATTAACTGCATTCTACATGGACTCATTCACATGGCAGGGGAAAGATGTAGAGCCACTCCTAATGCAGGTGAACATTCTGTGTGATACATATTTGCATTCCAAGACAAACTGAAGCAGGAACAATGTTTGTCTGTAATTTCAGCCTTTATGCAGAAAAACAACTTTAAGCCACTGCCAGACAAATGTAAATATTATGATTTCCAGAAGAGTAGCCATGCAACAAAGAATAACAAAAATCCTTGTGATGCCTTTAAGACATCTTTCATGGAGTAGTATCCATATCATCAGCTGCAGGAAGTATTGTCCTGAGTTATTTGCACATATATACACTTCTTCCTGAATGAGTTTTTAATCAATGAAGTTCTAAGGAAATGAAATGCAAAAAGTAAATGATAATTGACTTACTGATAATGGTAATTTACAAAACAACAGTTGGGTGAAAATATAAAAAACTTGCACGTTACAAAGTATCGCTGAATTTTAAGGTGACCACTGCAATCAACCTAAGATAGATTTAAATTAACATACTGAAATATAATGTCCATTTCTTTTGAATATGCTATCATTTGTTGCTGAAACACTTAACAATCTTGGTCTTTCTATTGTCCATTACCGAGAATCCTCTGAGAGTGGATTCCCCAATAGCCTTGAACATTATGGACTGTGGGATAGAGGAGAAACATATTCATCCCAATGAACACAATCTAGAACATGCTCATACATCAAAAGCCAAACTAAACTTTTGGAGATTTTACCATCTGGTTAGCAGCTAAATAAAACAGCTCAAAATGCACATTATATATTCATGTTGTGTTATGTTATGTTGTTATGTCATATCATATCATATCATGTCATGTCATAATGTGTTATGTTTCACTGTGTTATGTTACGTTACATGACATTACAGAACATTGCTCATAAGAAAGTATCAAAACTGATGAGTGCTCCAAAGCAAACTGATGGTCAGAAAAGTAAGACATCAGATTGTCCTAGTATTGACAGGGTTGTCAGTTCTTAGCACTCAGGCAATATACAGTCCTGAATTTCGTTGTTCATACACTATTGTAAAAATAGGAACATTTGTACAGGAACATTTGTATTTGATTAGACTAAATTTCACCTAATACAGTATTCTTAACCAAAGCTGTAAGCTTAACAAAAGCTGTAAGCTAAATCCTTGAAACTCCTTTTTGAACATACTATAGTTGCACTAGGACCAATCCACTAGGTCCAGGAAGGACCTGACTGCCCAGACAGGCCAGATAAAAAGAAAGCATTTTGCTGCCCAGTTGGTTGACCCTATAAATACATACATATTCCATGTTCATTTTCAAGTATATACATTTCAGCAGCCTTGCAGAAACCAGAATCAGTCAAGCACTATTTGGGATATGTATATCCAATGAGAGCACTGGAGCAATGAGGAGGCAGACTGCTTACCAGACCAGTGCCCTCACTGGCTAAATACCCTCAGAGTATCAGCGGATTGGTTCAGTTTATTGCTATGCTTGAGAAATATTGTCTAGTAGTTTAAAATAGCATGTACTGCATATGAATCTGGTTTCCACCAGCTGTCCAGCATCGTGCATTTTATGTGCTGGTTGATAAAACAGGCAGGTGACAAAGAAGAGGAAGAGGGAAGGCAAGAGATTTTATGAAGTGGGTAGGAAGTGAGAAGGAAGGCAGAAGAGAAGGAAAGCAGTGGAATGGTAGAATGGCAGGCTGCCAAGCACACAGTCAGGAGAGAAGCAGCCATTGCTCGCTACACATGAATTATTATTTTTACATTTCTTTGTTTGACTAATAATACTACCAAGAGGAAATACTGAAAAAAACAGAAAAACAAAAAGAACATAGAAAAGAGATTTACAAGCTGTATAAAATTAAACTGAAATTTCAAGGTAACATAGATCAGTGCTGCACATTAAAGTTTCTTGTATTAATTTGAGATTTCAGAACAATTATTAAAATCAAGTCAATATTCAATAATTAACTAAGGTGGCCAGTAAAATATGAATCATACATTCAGAATGAACTATTAACAAAAGTTTTTCTAAGTCAAAAAATTCTATCCATATTTAATGTACCAAGTAGAAGCTAATATATTAAATCCTCATGTTAAGAGAGACATGGTGATCAATACATTCCAGATGTTCCCTTGCCTAGAACCCTTGAGTCTAAGGAACATCTTGGAATGCATGAAGATGATAGCTAAGGATCCTACTGGTTTCCAGAAAAAAAGATGAATAAATATAGATTTTAAGGGGGAAAAAAACCAATTTCAGTCACAAAAACATACAGGAGAACCAAAAACACAGATGCATGCTGAAATTTGCAATTTTCATAATTGTACAGCTCAGGTCATCCCTCAAGAAGTTCACTCAACAGTACGTCTCCTAGGTAAGCATAAGCACAAAAATATTTATTTTAGAGAAAATTATACAGAAAAAAAAACATTTTTCCCATGGAAAAAATACATTAGAAATATATAGGAATGTTCAATATCAAAAGAAGTCGATCAGAAAATGTGTACAAATATTTGTGTGACTTTTTTTCCTGAATTTATAAACAGTGGGGTTGATGGGAACTTCCAGTGAACAATATTAAAAAAAAAAAAAGACTTGCAAAAATAAAGTTGACAGAATTGCCCATTGCTACAACAGACCTCTATTCATTATAAATATATCAGCTTATGCTCACCTGAGTTGGGCCAAATCCAGGGCAAGATCCAGCATACAGGAGCCTACTAAAAAGTTATGCTCCTCAGCCATTTGGTTAGGAAGCCTGTATTCCCCACATTCTTCCCTAGGGAGTTCAAAACAACGGTGTACACTGTGCAGTCATTATCTTATTCAGTCTACCAGCATGTCCCCAGCAAGCCAAAAATAATCCATTACAGATGGAGCCACTGAGTTCTAGATAGATTCTGTGACCTCGAAGTCATTTGGGAAATGGACAGGAGGGATAGAAATAGAACCAAGGTCATGGAATGAAAGATCTGTGTTTCAGATAAATGTGTTAATTACAAGTTTTTCTTGGGGAAGTAACATGACCTTGGAAGGTATAGAATGACATTTTTCTGGTGTTTCCATTTGTCATAAGTACCAGAAAGTGGAAAGTACTCAACTAGTGTACTAGTGGAAAGTACTATGGAAACATCAACTTTAGGTTGTTAGATCATAACAAACTGATTTTTTTTCCAACACATTTTTGGATAAACAAAAACCTTGGAGAAGTGACATTATTCTTTTATTTGTTTCTGCAGCATTTCATTTTCTTAAGTTAGCATTTATTGTCCACTGGAAGACAAGTCCAATTAAGTATATAATTGTGTGGACAACTTAATCAGATAGCTGTTGGTATCTTTTTGTAAAGCTTTGTCTCGGAGGGAGAGATCAAATTCTTTCAGTGACTCAGGCAATTTTTTCTCCAATAGTAATTCCAGTACTGAAATTAATACATATTTATTGTCACTGAGGCCCCCAAACATTCTTTTGCACTCTTATTAACCAGTTTTCATTGAATCTGATAAATTAGAGCTTATTTTCTCCTCTTCTCAAAGGAGATCAGAAGTTTGGAGAAATCCTCCTGAGTAGGAAGGGGCATTCTTTGACATTTCACTATGAGTGATCAATGGCTGTGTGTGAATGTCCTGTCCTCAGTTACATAATCTCTCTAGAGACTGGCGACCCCCTGGCTTCCTATGTCTGTGTCTCCCATGGGAAGACACCGTATAGGAATTCTTTCAACTCGGACTTTTCAGACTAGGAGACATGAGTAATCAAAGGTCTTCAGAGTAGCATGTGTAACAGCAAACAGTTACAGCAGCAATAGCACTTTCTACTATCTCCAATAATAAAGCAAGCTTAAAAAAAAAAAAAAAAGAGGATCAAGAAAGAAATGCTCTAGCACCCATAGACTATGCAAACCTTTTTCCCAGGGGAATAAAACTTTTGCAAAATTGCAAGGCAGATTTCAGCATAGTATTATTAATTATTACGAGCAGCAGCATACGTCAAGAATCTGTGCCTTCTGGAAACTTTTCATAAGGTATAATTAAGTTATATAACAGGCATGCACCATGATTTTCATGCCAAGGATCACATGGCTTTTGAGTAGTGTACTGGGACTAAACTCCAAGACAAAAACTGCATTTGGTTTAATTAAATTTATACTTCATCAGCATACAGTTAAACATATTAAATATGTTTAATATTTTCTTCTGTCACATAAAAAATACAGTTTGGGTAGCTACATCTTTCATGGACTGCATTCAGCCTTGGGTATGTGCCCTCTTGCTGTCCAAGATGCTTGTTGGTTGCTCCTACAACCTATGACAGACCACCCCATTGTCACCTACAAACAAACACTCCAGTAATGTCCAGGAACTGAATTACTTTGGAAAAGGACATGGGAACAAGATAGAGGCATCAGGCCGCCCCAACACTGAGGCACTGAGGATGAGAATGGGTTAGTTTTCTGCTGAAGATTCTAAGAGCTGTACTTGTAGTCCTAACAAGTCTGGGGAGTCTGCCCTTTTGAGCACGGTACTCTGCCTTGTCCCAAGATTACTGACATTACATTATTGACCTGGGAGTTGGGAAATGGGGACACAGTTTGAAGAACTGGGATATAAACAATCTGAGAAGGACTCTTGTTTTGGCAAATATCCCTGTTTGAGATGCTGTACCATCTCAAACCCTCCCTTCCTTTTCAGTTCTTATATTTGGGCAATCAATATTTGCTTGTTCTCTTTGCCTCTGGAAGGCTTTGCTCAAAGAGACCTCCCTGGGAAGCCAGATGAAAGCAGCGACAAGTACCTTTTTACCTGCCTGAAATGGTGACCTTGTAGGAGCCTGCAGGGCGAATAGAAAAACTCCTTCGGTAACGAAAGAAGCCACCTGCTAGCATCTGATTCCTCTTGGACAATGGAGAGCGATCACTCCCACAAGCCAACCTGATGCTACCTTCATTGGGACCACCCACCTGAGCGATGGCTCTCAGTGGGGAGAAACAAACTCATTGTCTCAACCTGAGATGGGAGTTACCCTTTCTACTCCCTGTAACACCTGCATCTACCCCAGGCTGTTACAGTAAAATATTCTTTTACCTGAAAAAGAGAAGGATCGCATCTTGTAGCAAAATATAAAGCTCCCCCTTCCCCCAGTCTCTCAAGGGATAGATGCAGCTAGCATGGGCGGGTGGCCTCTTTTACTGATGTGCCTCTATGAGATCCATAAGGCCACCTTTCCTTCATAAAGAGAAGTCAACGAAGCACCAGTTTGTATTTTATCTTTCCTACAAGAATGTGCTTCAAGTTCCAAATTGTGTTTGGGGGCAAAACACAAAGAAAAAATGAATTTCTCTGGGAAAGACTTTGGTAAGTGGGGAGAAAAACATGAACTGGGAGGTGGGGCACTCAGTCTCTCTAATGAGAAAATGAACAAACTGGAATAGGAGTTTCTTTTACCACTGAAGGTGTTACCCCCCCCCCCACCTTGAGTGGTGAGGAACTAGAGTTTATAGGAATCTGCAGTGTTCCAGCATTGGTATGTACAGTAGCAAAGGTAGGAAAAGTCCCTGTGGAGTAGGGTTCATTACACCTGTGCATAACTTGAATGCTGGCACTAAGCTTTGCTCACATTGCATGATATATCCATGGGTGTAGGTACTCCCTCAAAGGAGCTGTGACCAGGTCCTGTACTGTTATGGACAAAGGACATATGGCTGCTTACCTTGTCACCAACAGCAGCCCACAGTAGAAAGATTTAATTAGCTCCTTAAGAATGAAAGGCAGTAATAACTTCAGAGAAAATTACACGGAATTTGCCATTCCTTTAAAATATAAATCAAGACATTTTTTCCCTTTGAAAATTCAGTATCTGTAAGGAAGAGGCAGAACTGACCATCCCTTGACTATGCTTCAGATTACAGCCCATTTATTTTCTCTTGCAGAACTTAGTTGAGGAGTCCATCCTGCTTCTATCTGTGCATTCCCATCCTAGAACTTGTTAGATATAGTAGAGAATTTCTCCATCTTGATGGTCTTGAGTTGTGTTGGGACTGAAGCTCCCAACCAACTGGTAATCAGTATGGTCTGCTCAGTGCCATGCTGGGGGAAACTATGCTAAGCAAGGGTGGGCAACATATAGTCCAGAGCCAGACATAGTCTTCACTATTTTGCTTGTGGCTGTTAGTATTCTGTTGGTGCTCATCTGACAAATTCTGATGGTATGATTACTAAAAATTGGTCTTGAGATTTATAAAACAATTTTCAGCCTTCAGGCTGTGCCTGCGCGCGCGCACACACACACACACACAAACCAGAAATAAAATGCCCAAGTGCACCTTCAAAAAAAGGAAACTTCTAGCCCCACATATCTGTGACCCACACAACACAATCACGTCACTGACTGAAGCTCTTGCATCAAACCAATTTGCTGCATGAGATAGAGCAGCAAATTTTACTTTCTCCCAAGTGAAATAATTCTGGCAACTGAAGCAGAAAATGCCCTAAGCATCTTCTTCATTGCTCCCCATGACTACAAATATAATAATAATACATAAAGTAACTAACAATTCCCTGCTCTTCCATGCTATCTAACAACTCCCTTAGGCAGCAGCCTCATGCTACTTAATGGTAGGGCTGACTGATAAAAGCAAAAATTGCCTCCATACATGGGGTTGAAGCCAAATGTGATTGTAGCCTTAGTTGACCTGTGTTTGGTGAATCTGTAGCTAAAATGAGAATTTAACTTGAGTTTTTCTGATTAAAATTTCACATTCATGTCTCAATCTTGGTAACTTTAAGATGTGTGGACTTCAACATGGCTGGCTGGGGAATTCTGGGAGTTGAAGTCCACACATCTTAAAGTTGCCAAGGCTGAGAAACACTGCCCTAGATCCTGTGCTGAGGATATATGACTAGCAACAATTACCTATAGCATACTAATGGAGTGAGGAAGATCCAGAAATCAACCCATATGAGACACTGATGTCCCACACTGAATTCTGGATTCGCAGCACCTGTAAGGGTGACTATCGGCCTGTCAAATCTGCTTCAAAGTAGAATTACTAGACCTGTGGTGCAAACATCCAGATGGCCACTAGATGGCAGCAGATAGTTTCCTGCCCCTCTGGTGGTTTTCTGTATTTTTGCAGCACAGATCTGGAAGCCAAACAAAGAAATTGTGCATTTGGAAATTGTACATCTAGGTAATGACTTAAAACCAGGTTCAAATCACACTTCAATGGCTCAGGAAAACAAGAGCAACAATAAGTCTACAATTTAGGAGCAGCCTAATCTATGTTTTTAGTTTTCAACATGTTATAATATAATTGAAAGAATAAAATAAAATCCAACAACGTGCATGGTTAGAAACAGAAAGAGCTGCCTTAAAATAAGTAGGACCGTTTGATCGCTAGTCAACCCTGAGCAAGGGTGTGAGCCCTGCCTGGAAGTGACCCAGGGACTGATATTGGAAATTTTTTCCCCAGCCCTGCCATAGAGATGCTTGAACCTTTTGCGTGCCAGGCATGTTCAGTATACCACTGAGATAAAAGCTCTCCCCATGGTTTAGTGGCTTGGGTGATTTTTGGGCATAATATACTTGTTGGCCAATGGCCTTGGAATTCCAAAACAAAAGCTTCCGTGTTTGGGTAGAACCACAAGGGAAAGGCAAAAAAATAAAAAGCAGAAAGGTGAGGCTGGGAAAGGCAAGAATATCCCAGGTTTTTAGAAAATTCAGCCAGATTTATCTTGGCTGGAGAACAAGGATAAAAGGATGCAACCTTGTTTATTGATCATGTGATTGCCTAGGAAAGTGCCTTTCCTTTTTTTGTTAAAAACCAAAAACATGATAGTCATATAAATGTATTAGAAATATATATGTACTAGAATATGTCCATTAGATAAGTATATATAGAATTGTAATTGTTTACTGTTATAATGACGTATTAACATGGTTTTTTTGTTGTATTTTTTCACTTTTTTGTTCAAGCACTTTCTGTGTGTTTTTTCCCCCTTTCTCAATAAAATAAATAAATAAATAGCCAAGATATAAAACAATATAATTAATGGGATCTGTCCAGGTTACATTTGTTGTAGGAGGAAGGAATAATTAATTACTAATTACTTAGCATGCATACTTAATATTCATTCCTTATTAATTATTCACTTATTTACTCCCCCACTTATTGGATTACTTTTGCTCATTGTTTTTTCTTCTACCTAAGTAGACTGTTCCCAACAGGTTTTGTAATAGCAGATATACACACCGATGGTGACTGTCTCCTCCTGGGTCTCCTACTGCTGGCACCTTAGAAACCAGAGAATGGTTGTGCCCATACAATATAGAAAAACCACAAATTACCCAACCACATTTTAGCCTGGCTTGGTTATGCACATGAGGATTGTGCAAGGCAGCCACCAAATCAAGGCCCTTCATTACCTTGTGCCCCCCATCAGCACTCAAATAGCCAGAGTAGACTTCTGTCCATGTGTTGCACATGTACAGAAATCTCTTCCAGCTATTGGAGCACCAATCAAGACTGCAGAGGAGGCCTCAGAAGTCAGAGGCACTGAAGCAACATAGCTGCTTTGCTGAGTTTTTAGAAGCCAGCGAGATGCATTGATTTGTGAAATATTGCCTGAAAATGAATCACACCAATACAGCTTTGCGCAGGCCTAAAAAGTAGTCATAAAATCTGTGTAAAGTAATATGAAAGCTCCAAGGATGACAATGCTTTTCCTCTGTAATAAACTCAACTTAACCTCTGAGATAGATAAGGGAATTTACTTGACCATTGAAGCAACGTCATATATAAAAGTTAATTATCTCCTCAGGTCAAGCTTGGTGGCAAGTGACTAGATGGAGATGTCCGCGTAGTTTTCCTAGTAGCAATCTGTTTGCAATTACCTTCTTCTATACCGTTTTTCAACTTCCCAGTCTTAATAGTCCTTGAAGGAATCCCATAAAAGTTTAACCACACTAATCCTACTTAGCTCATAAGCCCAAGCAAAAGTTACACAATATATCTTTGCAGTAACCTGGATCCAAAGAATAAAATATGATTTGGGCAATCTGCATGGTTTGAAAAATAGCATATGTTTTTTCCTGTATTCTCCATAGGTGCAACTGGCCTATCCATTACACTCCAAATCACACTTGTGCTTTGAATCCAGATTACTGCACACCCATAATATACAATAGCAAAGATTAGTAGAGACAGTAGTGAGATTTTTGTTGTTGTTGTTACTGTTGTTAGTATCATTGCCATGACTATAACATACATTTATTTTTAGTTGATATACCTTCTATTCTTCAGCTATGGGGGAAGGGAACGAGAAAGGGGAGAGAAGGACAAAAAGCATATTTGCTGACATACTTGGGCAAGATACAGTTCGTATGGTGACTGGTTGTAGTAAATGCCTAATTCCTTTTATTATTTTCAATTCACCTTAGGGGTTGAGTTAGCCTAGCAATGTTAATTCACATCAGGTTGACCTTGTAATAAACTTCCCAACAGTACAAATCTAGCCTGCAGAAGTAGTCTATGGTTCTGTGAGTTCTGTGAAAAAGAGTTTCCCCTAAAATAATTTCCAGTGGATTGGAGGAAAACATCTCCCATGCTTATACTGAGAAGAATAGAAGACTCTGTTGAAAGCAAACAAAGGGAGGCAAGAGGCAACGGATGGTGAACCTGCTGTTAGAAAAGTGTGGATGCCTTTGAAGATTAGCTGCATGCCTGCTGGAGTTTAATCTTTCTTGTAATACCTCAACAAGAGTTCTCTCTCCTTTCTTCCTGTCCACTTCCCTCTCTCCATTTTTCTTCTCATTCTTTTTCTTTTCCTTCCCAGTGCTCCTGCCCTGTTTCCTTATTATTTTTTTTGCTCTTTCTGCTTCAAGGAAGGATGGGGAAACATGGCTGTTTCCATGAGACAGTGGTTTGCATATGAGAGAGAAAATAGTTGGCATATGCAGATGAGTACCCATTATTTTCATAAATGGAATACTTTGTTTTACAAATAATTAATTTTAACCAGCATTGATTAATTCATTTTTTTGGCCCCTGTCTTGCCCATTTTTGGAGTGTTACTTCTGATGGGTGAACACACACCCACATACACACTTATGTATGCACACACAAGTGTGTTACATGTCCACATTTCTTGGGGAGGAAGACATCTCTAGAGATGGATTGGCTTCAGCTAGAGCTGGCAAATCTAGGTTGACAAAACAGAATAGCTGGAATTTTCTCTCCTCTCTGTATATGTGTATGTATGTATGTATGTATGTATGTATGTACTGTATGTATCCTACAAATATAACAGAATTTATATCTATTCTTCTATGGGCACAGGAAACATCTTAAACTTTATTTATCATTTTGGATAAATAAGATAACAGAGATAATTTTGGAATCTGGGCAAAATCCAACATATTTTCTATTGCACTACACACGAGCACTCTAATATTTCTGCAATTTTACAAAGGGTCTGTACACATGATACTAATAGCCCAACTACCCCATCTGCCAATCACCTCTTTTCTGAAAAATGTCATACACCACACATATCTCTGTCCCTTTTTTCTTTATCTCTTTGTCTAGGGGTGGGGATGAAAACAAACACAGAGCCAGAGTGCCTAGACAACTCCCAAAGTTGTGGAGCCTCTCTAGGATTTTATTTTGATCATGAATGCCAGAATGTATGGTTATTCCTCTAGTAAATAGGAATAACTGCTTATTATACAACTTAGGGGTAGTTAGTTGACCAAGGAGCAGTTAATTTAGCACTAAGTAAAACCAGATATATCTGGGGCTAGATCTATCTCAACCAAGGTTAATTGGCAGGGACAATTGTGGAATTTGCATATAAACACTTAGCCACCTCCATGACCTAATTAACTCCTCCATGGTCCAATTAAGCATGTCATGTGAATAGGTCCAAAGAGACTGAAGGGTAAGAACAAGAAGAAGGAGTTGAGAGCTTGTTTTCTTTTAGCTGTACCCCATAATGTGAGGAAGGCAGGAGAAAGAGAAGAGTTGGATGCAAAAGAGCAAGACCTTTTGCATATGACATATGGGACATGCTAAAGGAGTTGGTGTTTCATCTGCCCTTTATTTCTCTGTTCTTTGATGCACATAAATTAAAGTTTCATATCATCCCCAATCAAGGAAGAAAGAACTGGTTTCTTTCCTTTTTATTTTTCATCCAGTTCTTGCCAAGGAGACAGCTGGTCTACTATCCTATGCCTTCCAAAAGAAGTGGGAAGAGATGACTTCATCTTCTTCCAAAGCAAAATGAGTATAATGTGTTTTTTTCCTGTTGTTGCTATCATTCCCATGCCAAGGAAGAAATCTGGCTGCTTATCCTCAGGAACTTGTTTATGGATTAACTAAATTTGAGCCTGAGCTACAGCACAATCACACAAGCAAGCCAGTTAAACAGGGAAGCAAAAGGCCTCTTCATGCATTCCTTCAAGCATACAAGGGTGAATATGTGTAGGAGATCTGGGCTGCACGTGCGGCACCCACTTCCTATCCATATATCTATTTCTCTCTCATTCTCAGCTGATCTCACGCTGAGCAAGGATGTCTCAAGGAGAACTGAACAGGAATTCACAGCTGCTCTTCAAACCTCCTTTGCTGAATGAAAGTAAAGAATTAAGGAGTAACTGCATGTGGGACCAGCAAGCATAACTATAGTACTCTGTGTTTTTTCTGCTCAGTTGCTAAAAAAAAAAAAGTGTGAATTGTCAGAATTTGTCAGGGTGGGATCATCTACAAGCTCAATATCAAATGCCGTCGGATAGTTCAGGTGCCAACATCTCATGCAGATTTTGGATTCTGGCAGGACACAGCAAACGTTTCAGCGTCTATAATGATGTGCTGAAGATTAGAGTCTGCCAATTCTTACAAAATAAAAATGGAAGATGCCTGCAGTTCAGTTCTTTGCTTGGTAGCATACCACCTGTCCAAGATAAGTCAAAGGTCAATTTGGGATTGGTAGGGATTGTCTGGAGTGAAAGTTAGAGTGGACAGCTGGAACACTGCCCCCCGTTGGCCTTCTGGAAAATGGGTATTGGCAAGCACTGAGTGACTGAATAGACCTCCCCCCATAGCAGCCATTTTATGAGGTGCCCACAACATAGAGGACAAAAGGAAAATCCAGGAAGCATTAAGTCCACTGGCTGGAGAAGATGGCAAGAGACAAGAGGAAAAAGGCTGACCTACTTAATTCTTATTTTGCATCTGTCTTTTTGCAAAAGGAAAAAGTGGTCCAACCTGTCAAAAAGTGCCCCATGTGGGGCACAGGAGAAATGCAGGTCAAAATAGGCAAGGCAGTGGTGAGAGAATACCTAGCTGCTTTGAATGAATTCAAGTTACCAGAGCCAGATGAAATATATCCCAGGGTGGCAGATGTGACCTCACAACCACTAACTGTAATTTTTGTGAACTCCTGAAGTACAGGGGAAGTGCCAGAAGGTTGGAGAAGAGCCAACATTGTTCCAAAAGCGGACCCAGGAAATTACAGATCAATCAGCTTGCCATCAATACCTAGGAAAATCCTAGAAAAGATAATCAAGGAGTGGGTTTGTAAGCATTTAGAAAGGAACAAGGTGATTTGTAGAAGCCAGCATGGCTTTGTTAAAAATAGGTCGTGTCAGACTAATCTTGTTGCTTTTTTGACAAAATGAGTAGATAAGTGGGTATAGAGAGCAAGGAAGATGACCTTGATGGAAATACACAGGAACCATTACGTAGGCAAAGGGAGCTGAAACACTTTTTAAGCTCCAGGAAACAAGATTATATTCGGAAGCAGCAGATGTCTCTCTGATTCCCATGGGTATAAGAAGAGGGGAGAATACTGCACAATCAGATTTGCAAGATTTGGTTATTATAGCCAATCTCAATAAAGGTAGTTTTAATCTTTCTGTGGAGTTGATTTCCTGGTCTGGTCTTCCAAGTGGGGCTGACAGTGACCAAGGGAATGCTGTGGAGGTAGTGGACCAAGCCTTCAGTAAGGCATTTGATAACCAACTGCAGTTGGTTGAACAACCATACCCAGCATGAGGTCCTTCATGGATCTATGTCTACATGGAGACAGATATGCAGAGAGGTACCTCAGGGTTCTGTCCTGGGCCTAGTGCTCTTCATTTTTGTAAATGACTCAGATGACAGGATAAAAGGGATGCTCAGCAAAATTGCAGATGACATAAAGCTGGGTGGATTGCTGTGGAAATGACCTTGGGACACAGGAGGAAGAACCACAGCCTAGACAATGGTCTGATAAACAAAATCTGAGCCTGAACGAGGGGAGAGGTACTTTCAGACTTGCAAAATTCTGTTACTGTAACCTTATAATAAAGATGGTGTTAGTACTCATGGTTAGTGCTTCTTGTGTAGACTACCTCAAAGGGCTGACAATTGCTAACACCTCAGAAGACAGGCTCAAGGTTCAAAAGGATTTTGATAGACTTGAACATTTCAACAAAATGCAGTTTAGTGACAAGAAATGTAGAGTTCTACATTTAGATTGGAAAAATCAGTACAAGATAGATGGTGCCTGGCTTAGGAGTAGTACTTGTGACAAGGATTTCAATGTCCTGGTAGGCCACATATTAAGCATGAGCCAGCAGGGTGCTGCAGCTGCCAAAAGAGCCCATGCAATCTTGGGCTGCATCAACAAAGGTATAATGTCAAAATCACCAGAAGTGATAGTTCCATTCTACCCTGCACTGGTCAGACTGTGACTAAAATACCATGTACAAGTTTTGTCGCCACAATACAAGTAGGATGTTGAGGAACTGAAAAGAGTGCAAAGAGCAACAAAAATGGTGATAGGTTTGGAGGCTAAATCCCATGAAGGGGAGTTAAAAGATTTATTCTCTGTAGTGCCTGAGGGTAGGACAAGAACCCGTGGGCAGAAGCTTTATGTCAGCCCTTCAAGGAAGGCCAGGTCAGGAAACAGATACCAAAAGTAATACTAGAACTCTCTACTGATATAGCTTGACATATTGATATAGCCTACAGTATAATAACAGAATCTCGAAAGCTTGACAGTTTCTCTTTTCCTCCCTCTTATACCTAAGACACTCAAGGCAGGCCAGTCTTGAGTTTCTTCCTCACCCCTTCCTGTCTTCCTGGGCTTATCTGACTTTTTGTAATGGCTGCCACATATTTTCTTCAAGAATACAGAGAGAGAAATCCAGATTCAAAATAAGGGACAATTTCCTGACTGCTCTTAAGCAGTGGAATAGTCACCTGGAATCCTGGGTGTACCATTACTGGAGGCTTTCAAAGAAAGTATGGACAACCTTTTGCTGAGATGGTCTGAGGATTCATGTGATGGGCAGGGAACTTCTAAAGTCCCTCCCAACCCTAAGATTCTCTGGTCCTATATTGTTAAAATTGCCTGGGAATGCTTATACTAGTATTTCTCAGCCTCAAGGACTTTAAGATGTGTGGGCTTCAACTCCCAGGATTCCCCAGCCAGCATTCTGGGAGTTGAAGTCCATACATCTTAAAGTCCCTGAGGTTGAGAAACACTGGTTTAGACTGATTACTTGCGGAAAGTGCTTAAGATCAACTTGTGGCCTATTGTGGTCCAAGAAGCGCAGGTTGCTGTCCACTGGGTTAAACTTTTTAGATGATTTAGATCTACTCAGATATTGCAAAAATCAGGTAAGATAGGCCTAAGCACTTGTTTTTTTGTTTTTTTTTTTGCACATTCTTAACTAAGGCTATTGGGAGGGAAACTAACTGTAACAAGGTACAGTCCTGTGGCTTTAGGGTTGGAAACAATTTTCCTCTAACCATTGCCTTATCTAGGCAATTTTCCAGCACAAACATGATGGGGTATTATATTCTCAAGGAATGAGGAAAGACCTCTTTTTATCAGATCAAGGCACAAAAAGAACACTTGTACTTTTAAAACGGACATTAATTTCAAGCATGTTCAGAAAAAAATGTTTCTGTCATTTGTGTCCTTCATGTGGGAAAAAAAGGCTACAAACCATGGCATTTCTTTAATTACCCAGCAGGGTTTCTGCTTGGCTGCAGCCTATTTTAAGAAAACTAACTGCTCCCTAGCAGAAGAACATAATTAAATAATGTTTTGGTTTGAACATTAGGACCCCACAACCTTCTATGGTTCATTGTTCATGTAAAGTGCTATTCAGTATTCCTGACTATAAAAAGTGAGGATTGATTGATTGATTCAATTTATATCACTCCCCAACTCACAAATGCAACTCTGGGTGGCAAACATTAGATTAAAACAGTAAACAGGTTATCAAACAAACAAAAAAACCTAATGTACATCACACCAGAGGACTAATCATGCTCTGGCCCAGTGCCTAGTGCCCCAGGGAATCACTGGGCTGGAAAAACCATGAGTCAGAACCATGGAGATTACAAGATTAACCAAATAATTGGGCATGGAGGGAGATCTGTGCATATATATTTTTCATTCTGAAATGCTTAGGGCACAGGACAGGATCTCAGAGTTGAAAGAACAAAGATGGAAGAAGAGGAAGAGATGCAAACGAACATTAATACTGTTCAACATATCAGTCTGGTGAATAGAGAATTGGATTTGAACAAAATGGCTGGGTCCATACAGCACATTAAATCCTAAACCCAGTTAACAAAATATAATTGTTATGTTCATATAACATGCCTTATTTGGCTAAACACAATAGCCTTGTTCATATAACAAGGCTGAGTTCATGCAAAATGCATTACACATTATCCAATACCATCATATACCTGAAGTAGCTTGTTGTACAAAACCAGCCACTCTATGCCAGGAATAGGCATTGTTGAGCATCTACTGAGGCTCACATTCCTGTAATATACTCACTGCCACTGCCCCAAACCTACTTGGCTGGCTGCTGCTTGTTCACATGCCCTTCTTGCTATCACCATCCTTAATCTGCCTTTTATGAGTTGCAAAGTAAGGAGATAGAGCAGTTGCCTTTAACTGCCTTGCTTTCTTCTGAATGGGCCTTGAGACTTAGAGAGAAAGGAGAGATACCAGGGGAAATGGTGGGGAGGAAGTAAAGGCCCACTGGACATTGGCCCCAAAGTTTTGCTTTAGTCTAGAAGAAATCCAAATTCCAATCTCAACCTACAAAATTTATAGGACATACCTTAAGCAAACTTCACTGTTCTGAGAAAATTAGACAACTCCATATTGTTTCACAGGACAGAGCTTCTTTTAAAAGTAAAGAGCCAAGTAAAAAGAAATTTTACTTACTTGCATTAAACATTACCTATTGTTGACCATCAGATTGTGGTGGTGATACTTTCTCTTATTTGAATCATGAATCAAAACATCCTAAAACCAAGAACAGAAAGTTTTCTTTTCTGATCTTTTTATTATTATTTTGAGCTTCTAAATAATGCCAGTAGTGTTTTGATATAGAAGTTAAAAATGGTGACAGCAAAATAGTAAACTTTACATGCATAATCCAGGGAGGACTCTTAAATTCACTTCCATGTTGCATGTGCTGGTGTGATCAAGAGTCTGTCTTCATTGTCAACATTCTCTGGCAGCCCCTGCATGAAAGACAAATGTCTCAAAGAGGAAAACACTCAGTTTCTGTTCAGAAAGTCACTGTGAGAGGAAAATTCATGGTGCCCATTAGTTCTGTTTGATACAGCATAAATTCAAACAATTTTCCTGTGAAACCAAGGATATAAGAGCATGCTTGCCAAGGATAACTAAAGAACATTCTTGGAAAGAAAGAAAAGAAGTTTGGATGTTGTAACTGGGGTAGTCCTGATGCTAGAGTAGTTAGATCATATTTTATAGACCTAACCCAAAAAGGTAGCTTTTCAAAAAGAGTGTCAAATAAATGGCACCTTTTATTGGATCACATTCTAGAGATTTTCAGTATAAGTACATAAAAAATAAAGTTATTCACTGTATTATAATTGTGTTAGTCAAACAGAGAAATTCAGCTTTTTTTTTTTTTTTTAAGTGAATGGTTGGGTAAGATATTGGAAATTGCTACTATTGGGCTAGCCAAGATGGTATAAAATAGGAATAATATCTTGTAGAGATGTATGGATTATTGAAAATCCAGTGGGTTTTTTTTCCTTTCTAATTTCTCAGCAAGTCATTAATCCTTTTAAACCTAATTCACACTTTTTTGTGCAACTACCATTTACGTACATTATCTTCTGTATAATTTTCCTAAATATACACTAAACTTACAAAAATTTGCTGCCTTTCCTAGTTGAGGATGAAAGACAATAGCAGATACTGTCCATGTTACCATACATGAGACTTTGGTGGATTACAGTATTTCATCTTCAAAGACAAACAGGGTTAAAAGCATCTTGATCTAAGCCCAAACCAAGAAAAACATCCACATAATGAGTAAGAACTAATTGCTCTTCTAAGTACCAGACATTTTTCAGTAACATTTGCAATATTTTCAATATCGGCATGGTTTACAGGGGAAATATCTAAAAAGTGACCTCAAATAGAACCGTTAACATCTTCAAAGATTAAAAGTCCTGGGAAGAGCTTGTTATCTGTGCCTCATGTTTTTGGATTTAGTTTGGTCTAAGATGCTGACAGTTTCCCAGCTGAAACTATGGTTCAGTCTGTCCATGTGTTGTGACCAAATCCAAAAACACAAGGGAATTCCTGGAAGGTTGGTATTCAGACAAGTCAGCCATCAACAGGCACACAGAGATAAACAACATCTACACACCATTCAAAAGAGACAATAAAAAGCTAAAAAGGAAACAAAAAGACCAGAACACATTCTCTCCAGCAGCCTACATCCAGATAAACAGGGATTAACACCAGGATTAACACCAGACAAATAATTAAGCAGTAAACAATATTCTAATCAAGGAACTCCCAACTCAGACAAACAATCAAGCAGTAAACAACAGCTTAATCAAGGAACTACCAAGGAGAAAACAATGCCCCCACCAACACCGACAGGGCAAGCTACTATATAAAACAAAAAGCAAACCCCACTCCCTTCTAGCACTGAAGATGTTACCTAGCTGGGTAACGAGACGTCTGCAAGAAAACAACCAAGCTCAGAGAACACCAAGAACTCCACTCTATAAATTCTTTAGAAAATCCACATTTAGCTAAGGTTATATAACTATATTGTATGTAAATGTTATCAAAGTCTTTCTCCGCATCTAGCAATAGAATTGCAGCTTTATCCTTTTATTCAGTCAAAATCTACTATCTGCTGAATATTATTTGATCCATGTCTAGTTCTGATAAACTTGATCATTCCTAATCACTAAAGAGATTGCTTGTTGAAATCTATTCACATTTGAGAGCAGTTACATTTTTAATACCTACATTAATCAATGCAATAGGTCGATAATTAGTACATAGCACATGATCTTTACCAGGTTTACCATTAAATGAAATGAAGAAGATAAAATTTCATTCTCAAAATCCTGTCATATGTAGGCTATAAAAGAGAGCCAGCATGGTGTAATGGTTAAAGTGCTAAGGAGTGGGAAGAGCCAGGTTTGTATCCTCCTTAGGCACAGAAGCTAGTTGGGGGACTTTGGGTGGTCACTTCTCAGCCCTATTCAGCATCAGAGGTTGTGACAAGCCAGCTGAAAAACAAAGCCCTTGTTTCATCATGCATTGATGAACTTTGCTTTGAGAACTAGACAAGTACAGGCATACTCTGCAACTAAGTTGGAGAAATGCTAAGAACCACAACTTATACACTGCAAACAATTGGATGATCAGGAGATAGAAGAGAAGAGTTAGAGATCTCAGGGTCTTCTGGATTTTGCAGCCTAGACACAGCAGTGATTTTATGATCACTAATGCTTTCAGGATTTTTCTTTTTTGTGGGGTGGGTTAGTTTATTGGTTTGTTTTTTGGTAGGGTTGTTGGGTGCTTTTTGTCCTTTAAAATCTGAAAGAGAGAGAAATACCCCTATTTCAGAGGTTTTAAAGGATTGAGATGGGCCTACAAGATCTCCATATGCAAAAAAACCAAATTGGACTGGAATATGCAGTTCTGCAATGTGAATTGCCTATCCCTGCTTTAAACCTCCAGAGCTTCTTCACCCAAAGGAAACTACTGCTACTTTTCAAAGGAAACTACTAGAACTTTCTAACGTGGGAAAATAGAGAGAGAGTTCCAGTGGTGACGAATTAAATGGCAAGGCACTGTTAATAAATTTTGGAATATGACAATTAGTTTTACATTTAAAAAGTCTTGGCATTCTTCTCATCAGGCAGCCCATTGCCAGAAGTTCAAAATCATTAATACTCATTGTAATTGCATCCTGGAGGAGGTAACTGACAAGGTGTTGACATCACACTGCCAAGAAATAAAGTCTTTGATTTTCTGAGAATTTTTTTTAAAAATCTCCAGTTACTGCTCAAAGGTTAGTAAGGCTGTCAATGGCCCATATGCTTTTATACATACATATGTGCATATGAAAACGTAGTTAATGTTGTTTGAAGAGCTGGATTTTCATGTATTAATAAAATGGGGATGCAAGAGACTGAAAGAGAAACACAGACTTTATCAGTGAACAAGTAAATGAATTGGGGGACCACACTGGTGGCAATTCATGTCTATTTCAAGTACATAAATACGAGCTGTTTCACATAAAATGTGCTTTAAAAGCCATTGGAACTGTAAAAGAAGGTGTTTAGGAAAATTGACTGAATATCAATTAAAATCTTTTTTTAAAAAACAGATGTATGAACAAATGACAAGTAAAACACCTTAAGAAATAGGATATACTTTAAAGGAAAATTAAGTTATTTATTCTGACAGAATCTATTAATCATCCATTTATGATTTTAAACTCAATTATATCAGCTAAGGAATCCTGTAATGAAACAGCAATGGATTGGTGGATTGATCATATACCATCAAGCCAGTGTCAACTCTAAAGTGACCACATAGATGCAGTAGACCTTCTCCAGGATGATCTATCCCCAACCTGGGCTTTCAGGTCTGCCAGTGGTGCACCCATTGCCACTGTAATTCAGTCCATCCACCTTGCTGCTGGTCATCCTCTTCTTCTCTTTCCTTCCATATTGCCCAGCATTAGAGCCTTCTCCAGAAAGCTAGATATTTGCATAATGTGTCTAGACTATAATAATTTGACCCTGGTCATATGTACCTTCAATGAGAACTCTATGGTCATTTGTTTGTTTTCTTAGCTATCCATGGCATTCTCAAAAGACTTCTTCAACACCAAATATCACAGTAATATTAAAGTCTGTGAAAGATTCCACAAGATGTGCACGTTATAGATAGACCAATATCTTTGTTTAATGTGGATACTAAAATATTAACTGCAACACTAGCCAGGAGACTACAGAAAGTAATACCATCTATAATTCATCCATCTCAAGCTGGATTTATAAAAAATACACAAGCATCTGACAATATTTGCCTGGTGATTGATACTATGGCTATCACAGCAAATAAATTGGAATCAGCTGTTTTAATTTTGCTGGATCCTGAAAAGGCCTTTGATATGGTTCAGACTGAATTGATGAAGATGATATGGGTTTCCATCATCTTTTTTCATTACTTCTTAAAACTAAGGTCTGCTAATTGTGAAGATGGTATTCTATTTTCAATTCAGAGGCTACCTGCCTCTAAGTATCAGATGCTGGGGAACCTGAATGGGCTGCCGCTTGAAACACTGGGTTGTCATGGGGGAGGATGATGTAGATAGGCCCTGTGGTATAATCTAGCAGGGCTCTCCTACATTGTTATGCAGGACTCATTTAGGTGGGTCACTTCAGACTACAGATCAGTGAAAAATCTACCATACAAGGCAGAATATCAGCAAATCAATGAAGGTGCATTAGAGACCTCATCCCTAACATCTAGTTTTAGTGGTAAGACAGCTTATCTGGGAGGGAAAATCTTAATGGTAAAGAGCTGTTCAACATTGGAACAGACTGCCTTGAAAGGTGGTGGAGTTTCCTTTGCTGAAGGTGTTTAAACAGGCAGGCTGGCCATCTGTCAAGGAGACTGTAGTAGTGGACTCCTGCACTGGACAAGGGACTGGACTAGATTACTTCCAAGGTGCCTTCCAACACTTATATTTGATGGTTCTGTGTATCAAGCTTCATTCAGTTACATATGGTAGAGGCTGGCTGCAGGAAGAAAAAGCTGTCCATTTTCAGTGAGAATCAGGTGAAAAGGAAAGCCTCAAGCCTAGGAGTGGAGTGTGGAAGCTGCTCTGATGGGAGGGACAACTCATCTGAGCCTTTACAGAGCAGGTCATCTGCTAACAGGGCAGACTTGATCCTGCAGCCTGGGCTTAAAGCTTTTGATTTGTCCTCTCTTCCACCTTAACCTCAGGCGACTATCAAGATATCCCCGGGGACTTTGGCTGATGGCAGTGCTGAGGGAAAGAATGTGCCTGCTGTTACAGAATCATTCTTTTCTTTCTAAACTGCATTAACAGCATTTACAAATCTTCTAGAGTACAAAATATTGATGGCTTCACTTGTAGAACTTCCTTTCTTTGCTGGCACAGTGTCTGTACTTTGAAAACCACAAACTAGCAATTAATGGAATGTTTTCATTAGCAAAAAATGGAATGGAATAGCCTATTGTAAATATGACTTCAGTTTGCCCAAGGAAGGAAATATATTTCTTCTCACAAGGCTGGTCTCTTAAGTTGTGATATAAGCAGGGAACAGTGATTATGGCAGTGTTTCTCAACCTTGGCAAGTTTAAGATGTGAGGACTTTTTTTTTTTATAAAAACTTTATTAAGTTATAAAAAGCGTAAAGATAAAAGCAAGCAAGAACTAACAGTCAAAGAGAGAAGTGGAGAACAAGAGAGTAAGAAAGAAAGAAAGAACACAAAAGTGATGGAAAGTAAAAAAAAAGGAAAAATTACAAATTACAAATTATCTTTTTGTAAAGATGTGTGGACTTCAACTCCCAGAATTCCCCAGCCATGGCAGTTCTGGGAGTTGAAGTCCACACATCTTAAAATTGCCAAGGTTGAGAAACGCTAGATTATAATGTCACCATTTCGAGTGTGAGTATTCCTGATTATTTGTGATGTCTATAATTAATACCAGATAGAACCAAGATTTGGAGATCTAGTATAACACTAAGGGCTCTAGAACCAGGAAGAACTGAATTTGCAAAAAAGACACATGAATCATTATCTTTTACTTTGTTTTTTCTCTATTTATTACAGAGAACAAAATTGTTATACACAACAGGCATATAACCCCAGATTTCAAAGTGTCCCACTAGACAATAAACCTCTCATCTGACTCTTCTTTCCTGTCTTGTTTGTTTTTTTACCTACAAGACAGTTTTGACTCCTGGAGACTGCCTGAATTCATTCTTGACGTTTTCTTGGCAAGATTTCAGAAGTGGTTTACCATTGCCTACTTCCTAAAGCTGAGAGAGAGTGACTGGCCCAGGGTCACCCAACTGGCTTTGTACCTGGGGTGGGACTAGAACTCATAGTATTCTTTCCTGACAGTAACAAAAATCTTCTCTTCTTTGATGAACCACATAGGATTCTTTGCTGTTCCACTGGTAGATCATTTCTGTCAAGGAGCTTCCATTTCAGCAGCACCTTTCAGCAGCAAGTTGTTAAGGACTTACAAAATAATGGTTCTTCCACATCTATAATATAAGACCTTCTCCCATTAAACAAAAATCTCTGTTCTTCTCCCTTGGCCAAGATTGCTCTATTGAGCCACAACCACAGATTAAGCCATCCAACTATAATTTGAGAAGGTTACACTAGTGACACCAAAATACCTATATATGGATCAGTTAACATCCAGTCCATGTCCATTCTGCCATATCCACCAATTTTTAAAAGGAAAATGCAAAAACATTTATTTTTAAATGGATCTTTCCTTTACCTGTGTACCTATATATGCATATTTCTCTTAGAAATTCACTTTTGTATACAATTTTTGAGTCAATGATTTTGTATTGCAAAACAGATTGCCCCCATGTACTCCAGACAGCTGCTTCTCATGAGTAGACTGAAGGAACCTAAGCTTTTGCAGTTGGCTTATGAGTCAAGTGGCTGGCAGTCAAGGGGTTCCATCTAAACTCACAGTTGTAATGTAGCCTTTATGGACATAAAGCTCGACTGAGCCTCATTTCTTAATCACTTTGGAATTATTATTTTTTTTTACTGCTTTTCAAATATTAAGAACCTTCAGAATGGCAAGTTTTTATCACATTCACTGGGTGAGTCTCCTTCTAGTTAGGAAAAGAAATTTTAAGCATGAGTTTAAGGACTTGGAAAAAAATTACTTTTTGGAATAAACAGCAAATGGTATTTAGAGTGTTGATTTTGGAAAGTTAAAAATGGACTAAGGGTCTAGATGTACTTGAAATAAGACTTTGAAATGAAATGTAAGAATCCTTCCTGTGGGAAACTGCTGTTGTTTGGATTCCTTCAGGGGGAAAAAACACAGGACTTTGAAGGTTGGACACTAGAGGGAACTAGAAGAAACTAAAGATTACAATTAAAGGAGTAAACTTAAAGTAAACTAGTTAACCCAGAATGGAGCAAAATACTTTAACATTGGATGTTTTGAAGGATATTTATGAACAATGGACTCAGAAGTTAATTTTAAGAATGTCTCTCATCATAGATAGATGGTGTGTAAATGATGTTACAGAAGAAGAATAAGCTCTACAGGACAAGACTGAAATTGATTTGAATGTGGATTTAAAAATGATAAGCTACAAGAATGATATGGAAAAAGATGATATACTGGATATACAAATGAAACTGGTTGATATTTTAATAATTAAAAGGGATATACAAATAACAAACCAGAAGAGTAATTTGGATAGCCTTCTACACTGGATTTACAAAAGAGACCTGTTAAAGTGTTGAAGGATTTCCTGAGAAGGGACAATGAAAAGAAATAAAATTCTAGGACATTATTTGAAGGCATTAAAAACCAGGATTGTTAAAAGTACAGGAAAAGGATATAAAGTTGGTTTATTTGATCAAGGTTAAAATAGATATGTAATTATCTCTGGTAATCCTTAGTGGACTTTTGCTGACCAGCAATGAATGACAGGGTTTTAATATTTTGTTTATGGTTAAGAGATGAGATATGGGAAGAAGTCAGAATTTGTTGTATTTTAAGAGAAGGTGATAAGTTACTAAAAGTGTTTATACTTGTTGTGATGAAGGGGGAAGTTACTTCTTTATATATTTCTTTTTTGTTTAATTTTTCTTTCTTTTCTATTTTTCTCTCTATTCTTTTTTATTTTATTTTCTTTTTTGCACTTTATAATTTTTCTTTTTACTCTTACATATTTTTTAGTTTGTATTAGTTTTTATCTTTTCAATTGTAGTATTTAATAACATTATAAAAGAAAAGAAATGCAAAGGATAACAATTCTATAATGCACTATGGTTTCAAGGCTTAAAGTCACATTATAAGATCTGAAAAGCATGTGTCATCTATTGAGAAGACACGCATACATAAATATTATATATTTGATCAAATGCATACCATACCAGTCCTGCAGCTGAGTCAGCAATCATCATTATGTACTGTCTGAACAAATAGTTGCTATCCAGGATTTACTGCCAATCAGTTTCATCTGGTGACCCCAATTTCTAACTTTAAAGGATTTGACTTTTCCACATCATACATCTTAACAGCTGACAGCTCTACATTGGCAATAAATAAAATTCTGGCATGCCTAAATCTCGCTGAGATCAAAGGGTTTAAAAGCTTAATCATATATGCTTGAATTCTGGCTTTAGTGTATCTGACTTATTTTGTACAATTGAGCTAACTGACTTTGGTAAATAGCTTTGGATTATTCATTTTCAGCTTCAGCATAAAGTTAATTTGAAAAGATCCCGTCAGGAATTACAAACTGCCATTGCATTCTGTTGATTATAATTCATTGCAAGGGTTCCTTTTCAAGTTTAATGTAAAATATAAAACTCACAAACATTTCTAATTAATTCTCCAACTCACATGGTAGGTCTATCACATAAATCAAACCAAAACGCTATTTCTAAAGAAATTTATTTTGGATGCATTTGCTACCTGATGGACCATAGCAAAAATAAGAGACACAGCTGAATATATAGAGAGAACAACAGATTAGATTGTACATGACTGGATTTATTATTCCATTTATTTAAAAATATTTATTAGCTGGGCTATAGTTTACTCCCTTGCTATGATGTATTGTGATGACATGTCTTGCATTCATCTTAGATTTTTATTCACCCTCAGGGATTTGCAGGCATAAATATTACCAGCCTTACCAAAGTAGAGAACACCTTTCCCTGCTCTTTACTAGAGGATGTTAAACAGGACTTCCTAAAAGTAAAAGAGCAGGTTCCATAGAAAGCAAAAGAGCACATCAGTTTGGTCATCCATTTACTTGGATTGACTTTAGTGTAACGGATAGGTTATATTGATGTGTAAAACCATACAAAATGTATAAAAGTCACCCACCCATCTCAGTTTTATCTGGTGGTAAACATTTGCAAGCTAACTACCCTCCTAATTTTTTCATAATATGGCATCACTTAGTATTCTGCAAGAAGACTAAAATAGCAGACCAGCTGCTTCCTGGGCACTTGCTGCAGAAGGCCATAGGAATTGCTACCAGTACTGCCCATTGCTTGTAAGCCCTCCAAGGCGGAGAGGAAATGGGTGCTTGTCAGACTTACTGCAAACCACAGCCAGGATTGGTTATTAAAGATTAAAGCTGAGCCTCCTGTACCTGTGGGCCGCAAGGCAGCTGCCATCACTGCCCTTGCTGTATTTATGCCACTGGTTCTATTTTCAAGAGAAGGGAAAAGGGCACACCTCTAGCAGATAAAGAAGGGTCTGGTGGATCCAGAGGTGTCTGTGTCCATGAAATTTCTGGGTCAAGTCTGTCAGCAAAAGTCATCTCAAGGGTAAGAGACCTGACTTGATTTTTGTTGCTGCTGCTGTTGTTGGTAGTGGATCCTGAAGCAGTGGACTAGTTTTTTCTTCAAGATCAGATAAGGATAAAAGTGAACCAAAGAAATCAAGTGGAAATCACCCTTCTTTGAGAACACATAGATCAGTGCTGTCCAAACTTGGCCACTTTAAGATGAGTGGACTTCAAGTCCCAGAATTCCCCAGCCAGCATGGCTGGCTGGGGAATTCTGGGAATTGAAGTCCACTCATCTTAAAGTGGCCAAGTTTGGACAACACTGACATAGATATTTGTGCTCAGAAAGAGCAGCCGATCAAGCTAATCCCTTGTAAGCAATATTCTAAGGCTTTCCAGAAGATTATTTGGAAACTACTGGCACTCAGCAACAAGAAAATGCTTGTTCAGTGAGAATTTGCATGAGCTTCAGGTAAAAATTCAAGTCAGTGAATTCAGTAACTCATTCTCTTTCCTCCAATACTGTGTGAAGAGTGTTAAAAGAGTGGAAATATTCTCATTCTGGGGAAGGACATACCCATCAGTGTCATTTTCTATTTAAAAAAATATTGAGTTCTGTCTATACCATTTATTAAGATACGTTTTATTAATTGTTACCTCACCCCCCCCCCTCAAATTATTCCCATCAATAACCAAATGTGGAAAGTATACTTATCCCCATGGAAAAAGCCTACCATGTAACTAAGTAGAGTGGAGAGAGGTTGCAACCTTGCTGGAAAATGGTAGCAGGGAAATCATACCAAAGAACCTTAAACTGCAGGGTGCACAACTAATTAGATTGCCCAGCCTCTGGAAAAATCAAAGTAAGATTCACCTGTCATGATCCAATTTGCTCTATGGTTTTACCAAGGAGCTTTGAAGAGTTACTTCCATTGCCTTGACTCTGTTCAACTTGCTCAACTTCTGAACCAATGTATCTGAACAACCTGGATTCAATTCAGGCACAGCTAACAGATCATCAAAATGGGGATTCCAATTTAGGCTAACAGCAATTTCACTGGGAAGGACAAAGGTCAAGCAGTTTGGCTTTTTTTCACATTTCAAACATTTTAGTCTTCAATTCCTTCACCTGTTTCTAACTACATTTGTGATAGTTGTACTTATTTAAAAAAAAGCATGGATGAAATTTTCACCCAACCATGTTCCACAGTTTGAACAGAAAGCATGACTAACAGAAAGGACAATGACTAACCAAATATAGCCTATAATAGTCTTTAGTTTTTACAATTTTTTCCTTTAAAAAAAACAGATAAATTGTTTTAAAATTATAGGAACATAATTGAACTGAAACGCTAAATTCCAGCTAATCTTTTACAGAAGGATGTCAAAACAAAGAGAGTTTCATTTTTCTAGAGCAAGGTTCATATGTTAAGCCACCGCCCCCCCCTTTTTTTTTAGAAGAAAGGATGGATTTTCACAAGCGGCCATAATTATGAATGACTGGAATAAGAACTTTCAGAAGCTACAATATCATTTTGAAGAATGTTAATGGGCTATAAAATCTTCCAGAAGAGAACTAGTCATTAAACACTGATAAAAATTAAACTTAATTGACTTGCACCAAAATGTATTTTTCATCATCAGACATTCTTAGATATTAAAGTCTGAATGCATCTAAAACTTCACAAGTATTAGGAAGCTATTTTCAGTTCCATTTACTAAAGTTTAAGCCACAGATCTGACTTAGTCAAACTTCAGCTTCTTCTATGCATACTGGCTTTTTTGCAATCTTATAGACTCCAGGTGTGTTCTGTAGATTACAGTTAGAATCATATGGCAACATCAGTTATGTCATGTTCAGTATCCGTAAAGCAAGTTAAATAAAAGAAGCTGAAGCTTTGTTGTGAGTCCCTGCAGTTTTCTTGGCAAGATTTCAGAAGTGGTTTGCCATTGCCTGCTTCCTAGAGCTGAGAGACAGTGACTTGCCCAAGGTCACCCAGCTGGCTTCATGCCTTTGGCAGGACTAGAATTCACAATCTCCTGGTTTCTACCTTTGTGCCTTAACCACTACACCAAACTGGCTCTTTAATTATCAGGACCATTCTATCAAACACATGTTGAACACCATTGTCCATCCATTGCTAACCAGCTTCAAGCGTCCACGGTTGCATCTCCATTCTATCTGGACCAAGTTTCAGTTGACTGGTTTTCATCCAGCCCATCATATATATATATATATATATATAATCAAATCTATATACACTTTATTAAATCTATCATATTAAAAATATTTTTTCTCAACAACCAAATATTATTTAATGGTGGGACACATAACAGGAAAAAAAAAAAGAGGGCAGATACTGAAAACTAAAAAAAAAAAACCCAGGGTAATAATATCTCAAATGCCAATAAAAAATATTTTATTGTAGGAAGCAGAATGCATTTCAGAAATCAGGACATTCAATATTTACCATTGACTTGATCCTTAGAGATTATATTTTTCCTACTCTACCCCTTGTTTTTCCAAAACATTTACCAAGGATATTTCCTCTTTGACAATTAAAAAAAAAATACATTCATCCCCTTTCCCCAATCTTATTATTTTGTCCAGTTATACATAGCAAGTCCACAAAAGAATATTTTTATAGACTAAGAAAACTCATTAATGTTAGAACAGCCGCTCTTTCTCCAAGTACATTTGCTGATGTCATATAATCAAAAGTTTTAGCTAGCGAACACAGCTAAAGACCAATATATTCTTTAAAACTCTTTCCTTTTGTAGTTTGATCCTTTCTTCTCATGTATTGAAAACATTTTTAAGAGCAGCACTGTTAATAATCAGAAACATTTGTATTTATAGAGACCTCTTAGAGATGTTGCAGGTCTATTGTGTCTTATATAAGAACATAAAACAAATTAAAAATAACTAAAGGTGAGCCAACAATATAATTTTAAACATGAGTTTAAATCAGTGAAGTCTCCTTGAAAAGTGCAGGCCTTTCATTCTCTTAAATGGTTCCTCTTTTGATAACTCCAGGGCATTTTATATAGAGAGTTTTCTTAGCTTTTCCTACTGGTTTGATTTCAGTATTAAAGAAAAATAAATAGTTTAAAATGTGTTTCTTCTGTTTTAAGTTCCAAAAAATATATAGTATGTTTAATGTTGACCTTTATCTTACATATTAATGTTTTTAAAACTGATAACATTGTAGTTGTTTATGTTTTTTGGTTTGTTGTGCCCTTGACAAAGGAACACATACCAGGGCTTAAAAGAGAATGAGTGAGCAAACACAATAGTTTAGACATTAGATTAAAACCAGGGAGACCCAGGTTCAAGTCCACACTCCCATGGAGGCTCTCTGAGGGACCTGGAGCCAGTTTGTCTCACTCTGACTCTTAGCCCCACCTTGCTGTTGTGGGGGAAAATGGAAAGACAGATTGCTATGTAAACTACCATGACTTCTCGAAGGAAAGGTGGGATATAAGTCTGGTGAATGAATGATGAAGATGCAGTTATTCAACTATCCTGGTCCTGAGCTGACCACATCCATTTCAGAAAAAGGCAAGCATAATTACTGGGCAGATTCCAGGAAAGAAGGATCACACAAACCTGATACAAAATGTAACAGTATAACCATACAGTGTCACTGAGCATCTGCCAATGGCCGTGCATCAAAAGACGTCCCATGTTATCTTCAGAGCTTCTTGGCCCTATTCCTTTATTTCCTTGCTACTGAAGGTGTCTATTCACCTTCACTTTTTAAGAGTGCAATCAGTGACAAGAGCAAAACATGTCAACAGAAAATGAAGTCAGAGTTACAGATCAGGCTGATTCCTTTTTTTATCTGAGTAGGATTTTCAAGAGAAAAGGCATTGCTATCTAATCTGAGAGCAACTGAAGAGCATTCCAGCTGACTAGAGGAGATGGGAGCTGAAACAACTCTTACCCCAAGAGCAGAGGTGCACATTGATCTCCAGAGACCAAGTCTCCAAATCTAATTCAGAGGGAAAAGGAAGAAATGAGTTGAATAATGTGAAATTATTCAAATTAGGACAAGCAGAAAATGAGAAGAGGTATCACTAAATAGAAATATAACTCATTTAGACTCAGTCAGATGTTGGAATCAACCATTATAGTTCTGTTCTTACTATTATGTACTCGTTGTTTCCCTTGATCCTGGATTTCCAGACTGATCTTCAGCTAGAACTGTTTGTGAGAACCTCTGCCTATTTACACACTACTCACATGTATCTGCAGGCAGCAAAGGGGGCAAATAGTGCCATGCGTGTCATTTATTTATTTATTTATTTATTTATTTATTTATTTATTAAATTTCTCACCCGCCCATCTCCCCCCGATGCCATGGTGCAAATGATACAACAAACATATTTGCATCAGAAATAGACAGGTACCATGCTGCATCCTTTGTATGATGACGGTCCTGAAGCACATCCGGTTGTTTTGTTGTTTATGTTTTATTTTATTTAATATCTCAATTTATATGGCTGCCAATCTCAAGTTCATGACTCTGCATGGCTAACAATAATTAAAGCAGCATAAAAGACATAAACAATAAATGAGCAGCAACACACACACAATCCACACCTGAGGTAAAAACAACCTCACTAATAGAAACCAACACAACCATTGCCCAGGTGTCATCAAGGCTTGTTAATGCCCCTGTGACTACTGTATGCCAGTTCTACTTCTGACTGACTGCACATTTCAGCAAAGACACCCAGTCTTTGGTAGAACCACCCATGAAAGGAAATCAGTCCACTTTCTGGATGATGGAGTCTGCCAAGGGTATTTTGCCCTACCAACTCTCAAAGCCTGGAGCTGATGATTAATGTAGTCATGAAAATGCACTTCATTGATTATAATGTGAAATCTATTTTCTGGCACAAAACAAGATGTAATTTTCTTATCTAAAAAGTCCTAATCAGTTTGGGGCCAGGATATATAAAGCATTACTTCTCAAGCTTGAGCCATCTACAGTTTAAAACTGCTATGAAAGCTCTTTTCATGTCTTTCCACAAGAAAGGCTAGGTCAACAGGGGCCCAGAGCAGGGCTTTCTCTGTTGGGGGAGTCAAATGGAGGCACGTTTTGTCTAAATGGATTAGACTGGCAACATTTTGTTTAGTTTTAGGTGCATTCATAAAACTCTTCATTCTGCATGACTTTTATTTTAAATGTATTCTCTGTGCTTTTTCCCCCAATCCTCTATTTTGCATTTAAATTTTAAAAAAAATTTTTTTAAGTTTGTAGTGGTCACTTTGGGGGGCATTTTTAGGCCAGAAAGACTCAGAAATAGTTCTATAAAGAAAACAATGGGATATTAAAAACCAAATATCAACATTTCCTTATTTTTCTAAAAGGGATTCTTGACCTTCAGTTTTGCTTTGTACTTTAAAGGGTACTGGTTTATTGGTTCAGCAATTGCTGTATCCGGCCAATGCCTTTCCCTTTAGCAGTAGTTTGCACAGGTTGTATATTCAAATCAATACACAGCAAAGTTACTATGTCAAATGGATTTAGATGTCATAATAACTTTTTAACAGCCTCATTTCAGTGTGGAATCCTGATGGCCTGGAAAAAAAAAATAAAAGAGCACATAAACAAATATTTGTCATACACCTTTCCCAAGAGGAAAAAGAGCAATAAGGGGTATTATAACAATACCATTTAAGAAGCAGAAAGATCTGGCAATTAAAGGGGAAATGCATATAACATGGCTTGGCCAGAAAATCAAACACTGCAGTCTCCCTTTTTTATTGATTGTTCCATCTGTAATTGTACTAACAAGAGATGGGGGTTGGGTTGTGAAAACAAATAGATTACTCCTTAGCCAAGTTACAGCTGCCTTTACTTCTGGAAGTACTTAAAATGTTTTCTATAAACTGCCATGGCTTACCCAAGACCATAACTAGGAATAAATCTAGTGAAAATCATATTTAGCTTTGAGCCTCAACAGGTAAGTTTGAATTAAAGCTGAAATAATAGTAATTGATGAGTCAGTGCACTAGCAAACTGACATTTAGGAAGGAAGTATTATGACTGCTTCATCACCAGTACTGATCTTCAGTTACTCACTGTTGTCCACAAATATTTCTGCAGCATTGCTAAGCAGTAAATTGCTCTTTCAAAGGAGGTAATATGACTACCAGATACTGCTGACCCAACATATGGGGCTCTTCTGAAGGGCAGCACTAAAGTGCTGTTATACAGTGCAGAAGCCAGCTTAAAATAAACCAGCTTTAAAATGTGCTGTCTATACAGTACTTCCAGCCTCCATTCTGTCTTGGAAATGAAGTAGAATAGAGGTTCTGCCACACAAGAAGCGGAAGGAGGAGAGATCAGGGTAGAGACCATCTCCTTTTATGCCAGTGAGTGCCAGCATGGGTCTTCTTCTATCAGTTCTGCATCCCATGGAATGACCACTCCATGGGATCAAAAAACTGGCATCAAATGAGCTATTTTCCTCCTTTCGCCCCTCCTTTTGCCATTGCAAGAGAGGCAGGGGCAGAGAAGATAACTAATTCCCTCTGCTCTCTCCCTTTCTCCCACTACCCATGGCAAGATTCCCCAGGTTTCACAGAATCATAGAATCATAGGTTTGGAAGGGACCTTGGAGGTCTTCTAGTCCAACCCCCTGCTCAAGGCAGGAGTCCTCATACCATCTCAGACAAATGGTTGTCCAATCTTTTCTTGAAAACCTCTAGTGATGGAGCACCTACAACTCCGGGAAACAAGCTGTTCCACTGCTTAATAGTTCTCACTGTCAAACCTAAGTGTAAGGAAGAGCTGTAAAGCTGTCTACCAGTCTTTTGTTTAAAAAAAAAAAAACCCATCCCAAAATAGCCTAGCTAACAGGTTGGTGGGATGGAGGAGGGCTGTGAAGTGAAGCCCCCAGCCATCCTCCAGCCCACTGACCACTCTTACAGAAGACTTGTAAACAGTTTTATCAGAAGTCCCATCAATTTCATCCCAACTCCCAAAAATTCCAGATCAGTTACAAGAGAATGCTGGCAGCAAATAGCTACAGTACCTAAAAGTATCCCATGGAGAACACAAAATGGCGTTAGAGTAGGCAAAATGGCACTACCTTACTGCATTTATGTGGAATACTCCCCTTTATGACAACAGAGACAAGCAGATGAAAGCAACCAGCACATTACCAGCTCATATGAACTGAAATTCTTCAGCAGTACATTAGTTTCTCACCTGTGCCCAAAACCAGTGTTTTCAGATATATAAGGAGCCCTCATAAGGCCCAAGATATGCTTTACAATGTGAAGTATGATCAGACTTTATGTGAGAAAGTTCCTCCTGAAGGGGCTGACAGCCCTGAAGCCCAAGACAAAATGGCCATCGAGAGCAGCTACCAATCACCAGAGGGAGAGGGTCATGGCTGTCAATTGAACATATTGCACTGCATACAGTGAAATGAAGTTCTACAGACAGACTGCACATCCTTGCTTGTGCTGTCAGAAGTCAGAAAATACTGCTCTTGACATGGAATCCAAAGGACAGGTGGAGGCTGCCATTGCAGTGGGCCAGGGAGCTAGTTGAATTTGTGTTGTGCATTCATGACCTCAACAAACAGTTAATGGGGCCTCTTAGCTCCAGGGAAGGAAGGAAGGAAGGAAGGAAGGAAGGAAGGAAGGAAGGAAGGAAGGAAGGAAGGAAGGAAGGAAGGAAGGGAGGGAGGGAGGGAGGGAGGGAGGAAGGAAGGAAGGAAGGAAGGAAGGAAGGAAGGAAGGAAGGAAGGAAGGAAGGAAGGAAGGAAGGAAGGAAGGAAGGAAGGGGAGCCCATAGTCACAAACAGAAAAGGGGAATGATAGTCCATTCCTCCAAATTTCACCCTTGGTATACCTCCTCATTTTAAAAAAAAATCTTCCTTCCTTCCTTCCTTCCTTCCTTCCTTCCTTCCTTCCTTCCATCCATCCATCCAACATACTTATACATATCATTCTCATTCCAGGTCTATAAAATAGGTTCTTGTTAAGGAAGTATCTGAACCTATTCATCTCAATATAATTTATCATGTTTAGTAGCTTCCCATTACTGCTATAGCTCACAAGCTTAGTTGCATTTTAAGTAATTAAAAAAAAAGGATGACACAATCACAAACAGAAGCTGTCCTTAATCATTAAAATAGCAGCTGTAACAAAATTGCGGAAGTAAGCACAATTAAGCTCAGATCTATGCAAAAAGACATCTGCAAAAACATTGAGACCAGTCACCTGAAATCAAACATTTAGCAGGTTTCTTTTGCATGTGCGAACAAATCTAAGAGCACCAGTTTGGTGTAGTGGTTAAAGATGCTGAACTGGAAACCAAGAGATTTTTAGGTCTAGTCCTGCCTTAGGCATGAAGCCAGCTGGGTGACTTTGGGCCAGTCACTCTCCCTCAGCCCTAAGAAGAAGGAAACTGCATGGACTTGTCCATTCAGTCACCAGAAGTCAAGATTGACTGGAATCTGCAAACACACCCCTCCCCCAAACAGAATCAAGAAGTTCTCTGCAGGCAAGAGAAGACTCTACAAAAAAACCCCAATTTCACTCCATATTGGAGAAATTGAAGTAAGGATGAAATAAATAGCTGGAGTCAGCAAAATGGAGCCAATCCAGCTGGAACAGCCAATGTTTTGAGGAGTAGCAACCTGTTACGAGGCATATATAAAGTACAGTTAGTGCTTGGTTAACAACGGTAATTGGAACCAGACTTTCCATCACTAAGCAATGCGATTGTAAAGTGTGATGTCACCACATCACTTAGTGATGGCAATCCCAGCAATCCACATTGCTGTCATTAACTGAATCCCACCAGGTCATTAGGTGACGACCCTCCCAGCCCCAAGCCTCAATAAGGTAAGGGACTGCCTCCTCTTCAACTGCCCCCACCTGCCTATCTCCCCCCCGCCATCTCTGCCCTTTTGACCACCCTGCACTCCACTTCCTCTGCCAGCCCTGGCCTCCACTGGCCCTCCTGCCCTGCCTCTTTGAGCTTTGCTCGCCCTGCTGCCTGGGTTTTGCTTGCCTGCCACCTGGGGCCCTGCTCACCTGCTGCCCTGGGTTCCACTGGCCCTGCTGCCCTCCTTTAAACCCTTCCAAAGCCTCACAAGAAAGCCACATGCAGTTTGGACAAGGCCATACATGGCCTTGAGAAGAAGGCCTGGCACAGCCAGCAGCTGCCTCGTGAAGGGCCAGGCTCAGTGCACCTTGTCAGCAGCAGGAGGAAGAAGAAGATGGTGAAAGTCAGCTGGGAGTGGCAGGGTCGGCAGGGCAAGCGAAGCCCAGGGCGGCAGGGCCAGTGGAGCCCAGGGCAGCAGGGCCACCAGAGGTGGCTGAATGCAGGGCAGCCAAAAAGACAGAGATGTGGGGGGAGATAGATAGGTGGAGGGAGTTGAAGCACCCCTGTGTTCATAAGTGGGGGCAGGCTGCCAAGCACCCAAATTTTGATCACATGACCACAGGGGCACTGCAACACCCTTAAGTTCAGGGACCAAGTGTAACTATCATTCATTCAGCACTGCCATAACTTTAAACGGCCACTGAACGAATGATTGTTAAATGCGGACTACCTGTATAGTATCAGTCTGATATTCCCAATCTTGTGAAGAGAAGATGTCTCCCTTAATTTGGCAATTGATTAATGAGATGAAATACAAATCCCATTATCCTCAGCCAGCATGGCAAATGAAGTGCAACAGGTTACATATAAGAAGATCACAAACTAGAGTATGTTGTGATGTTGGTGTGCACCAGCACTATTTTCTGAGGGACTCTGTGATTTTATTTACTTCTATCTTGCCTTGAGATGACTTGCAACCTTATAAAAATGCAGCATAGGTATCAAAACATAAATCCATACATTAAAAAGAAACAAGCAAAGCCAACTGTACACCTATAAATCCATCGTGGCTACCCTAGCTTTTGTCAGTTTGGTCTTTGAACTATATTTGGTCTTAATTTCCTTTCAAAGAATTCAAAGGGATAGAGAAACGTACTGCATCTTTTTAGCAAAATAATCCTACAGCATTAAGTGTGGAAAAAAATAGCAATTCCGACTTACATCAGAAATGTTCTAATTATTCTCAAGGTGGGACTTCTCAGGTTAAGACTGACCAGGTTAATCAGTGTGTGGGTCGCATATGAGGAAAAAAAGTTAATTGAAATATTCAGGATGGTTTTAAAGGGTTTTAAAGACTAAAAACTTTGCTTTAATTTAGTTAAAAGCCTCACCTCAAGATGTTCTGATGCTGAATATGCTCCTGGTCTCCATACACATGCACAGGGAAGGTCTGTTGTGTTTTGCTGCATCTCAGAAAAAGTTTCCTCCCCACCCATGAGGTGTAACTGCATGGAGAAAGAAAGATGGGGGAATGAGAAAAAGGAATAGAGAAAAAGCATGAGAGAGAAAGAGAGGTGAACGTCTGTACTGTCCTCCTAAAATAACGCCTCAGCAGGTCACAGCATCTGTCTAGGCTCAGAAGCTAAGCAGAGTCAGGCAAAATTAGTACCTGGGAAATCTTCAGGGAATACCAGAGCTGTAGGCTAGACTAGGAAGTCAAAAGAAAATCCTGGAAGATGGCAATGGCAACCAACTGTCATACTGTGCCCAAAAGCACTACATTCATGAAGACATCAGAGATTAAATATGGTCTTATGTGTATGTTGAGTCGCTTCTCAGCCTTGTATGCAGAATTCCCTCCTCCTCCTCCTCATTTTAATGTATTATGCATTGCTTTACCTTGTGGCGCATGGAAAGACAGTGGTATAATGTAAAAGACAATTATTATTAATGAATGGAAGTAATTAACAAAAGGGAAAATAATTAATTTTAGAATACAATCTGAGTAGGGATTGGGACATTAATTTGAGATGACCCCTTGATTCCCCTTTAAGCTACTGCAGAATTAATTATCTTTCAAGTGTTTCATATTCAGTTTATGCAAAATTTCCTATTTCTTACTGGGTGGAGTAGAAGGACTGGAAAAATATAATAGCTAGTCTTTCTGTGTGTGCACATGGACAGTTTTTCCACATTGATTCATAGCCATTGTAAATTAATTATCGTTGAAAAGGTACTACTTATTTGGGATGATCTAAGATTAGAGGGAAAATAAATTGAATTATGTGCTTTATTTAGTTTGGTCTGAAGGAAAATTGTCTGGATTTTTCTTCTGTGGCATTTAACTAAATTCTAGAAATTACTTTTACATTTCAATATAGAATAGATTTTCATGTGCATATTTTATTCAGATTTATGTGCTCTTCAGGTCTGTGCCCAAAACATGTTTCATGTTGAGCAAAGCTTGCTCAGCCAAACTAGCTTCACATTCCCTATCCATAGAATGAGCACAGTCATCTGAAGAATCCCCCGCACCTATGGCTGCTGACAGCTATAGCCTTCACAAGTTCCAGATGCATATGAACTTGAGGGCCCCATCACATGGAATCTCTCTGGGTTACATTTAGAGGCTTCTTTACAATGCATAGACTTTCAGGGAGCAAGGTACACCTGCACAGATTATAAAATATCAATCCATACTCAGTAGTGGCTTGAACAAGACTACAGAAGGTGAGGCAACAAGCTGGAGCAGAATCAGAGCACAGCTGATTCAGTACCATGGCCAGGACTGCTGATACCAGCCTAAGAGTTTGGGGTGGATTTCAGGACCATGGAGAGCACCCCGCATGCCAGCACTGCTATAAAGATGTTTTGAACCGATCCATTGAAATATTTTTGGAAATTCCACCCAACTCAAGTTCGATAGTATTTTTGCATCTACTGGGTTTTTTCCTGAGAATTGGAGTATTGTATTGGAGAAGTAAGGAGTTGGTCAGAGAATGCTCCTCAGCATCTCCATGCTCAGTAAGGGAGTCTAGAGACCGCTCCTCAAAATCAGGGGGTGTTGGACAGGATGCAAAATCCAAGATGGAGGACCCCAATTCAGAAGAATCCAGCATTGGTTCTGAAGTTGTTTTCATTGTTTTGTTTTGTTTTGTTTTTCATTTTGTTTGGGTTTGGTTGTAAAACCAAAACCAAACAAAATGAAACAAAAACAATGCAACCCCTCCGATTGAATAATCACAATTTTAGAAATATATAAACTATCAACCATTCTTCCAAATCTTTACAGCCACATTGATTGAGGATGATAGACGTCATACAACTGAATTGTATACATCATACACCATGGGTATTTGGTTAGAGAATGCATCAGGGAATGCAATCATTGTTGAATAAATAAGCGAATAGACTCATTTTTAAAAAAACAAAGAACAAAAATAGTCTCGTTGTCCTTCACAAGTGGGACTAGCATTATATGTGAGCCCTAAATAGTGGATGGAAAAATGTGCCCCACATGGTTTCTGAGTTGGATATAACTGGAGTTACTTATCTTATTATGCCCTTGTTACATCAACTACACTGGATCCCCACCTGTTTCTAGCACCGTTTCAGCTAAGAGCCAGTTTGGTATAGTGGTTATGATGCTGGCCTAGAAACTGGGAGACTGTGAGCTCCAGGCCTTCTTTAGGCATGAAAGCCACCTGGGGGACTTTGGGCCAGTCACACTCTCTCAGCCCAACCCACCTCACCTCACAAGGTTGTTGTTGTAGGGAAAATAGGAGGTAGGAGTATTAGGTATGTTCACTGTCTTATATATATATAAAAAGGCAGGATAAAATAATAATAATAATAATAATAACAACAACAACAACAACAACAACAACCACCATTTGCCTGCAAGCAAGACCACAAAACAAAGTAATAGAAAACGAAGAAGCTAAAGTGCTCTGGAACTTTAGAATTCAAACAGACAAGCACCTGCCACACAACACCCCAGATGTAACAATTGTTGATAAAAAAGACAAAAAAGTCTGGACAATGGACATTACAATACCTGGAAACAGCAGAATAGAAGAGAAAAAACTGGAGAAAATTACAAAATACAAATACCTGCAGATAGAAATAGAACGATTATGGCAAAAGAAAGCAAATAGTAACAGACACCTTGGGTGTAATCCTATTACATCTGGAGCACCACTTGAACACCACTGGCATTGACAAAATCACCATCAGTCAATTGCAAAAGGCAGCTTTACTTGGAATAGCTTACATCCTACGATGATACTTGTAACACCATAAACAACATCTGCCTATCCCAGGTCCTTGGGAAGGACTCAATTGTTGTTGTTCAGTCGTTAAGTCGTATCTGACTCTTTGTGACCCCATGAACCATATGGCGCCAGGCCTTCCTGTCCTTCACTGCCTCCCTGAGTTTGCTCAGTTTCATGCTCATTGCTTCATCCTTTGCCATCCTCTTCTCCTTTTGCCTTCAATCTTTCCCAGCATCAGGGTCTTTTCCAAGGAGTCCACTCTTCACATTAGGTGACCAAAGTATCTGAGCTTGAGCTTCATTATCGATCCTTCCAATGAGCAATCAGGGTTGATTTCCTTTAAGATTGACTGGTTTGACCTCCTAGCAGTCCAGGGGACTCTCAAGAGTCTTTTCCAGCACCACAGTTCAAAGGCGTCAATTCTTTGGCGCTCAGCCTTCTTTATGGTCCAGCTCTCACAGCCATACATTACTACTGGAAAAACCATAGCTTTGACTATGCAGATCTTTGTCAGCAAGGTGACGTCTCTGCTTTTTAATATGCTATCTAGGTTTGCCATAGCTTTCCTCCCACGGAGCAAGCGTCTTTTAATTTCATGGCTGCAGTCTCCATCTGCGGTGATCTTGGAGCCCAAATAAATGAAGTCTGTCACTGCTTCCATTTCTACCCCTTCTATTTGCCATTGATGGGTCTAGATGCCATGATCTTAGTTTTTTTAATGTTGAGTTTCAAGCCAGCTTTTGTACCCTCCTCTTTCACCCTCATCAAGAAGCTCTTTAGTTCTTCTTCACTTTCTGCCATTAGGGTGGTATCATCTGCATATCTGAGGTTGTTGATGTTTCTCCCTGCAATCTTAATTCTGGCTTGTGATTCTTCCAGCCTGGCATTTCTCATGATGTACTCTGCATATAGGTTAAATAAGCAGGGTGACAGTATACAGCCTTGTTGTACACCTTTCCCTATTTTGAACCAATCGGTTGTTCCGTGACCGGTTCTAACTGTTGCTTCTTGGCCCGCATGCAGATTTCTCAGGAGACAGGTAAGATGGTCTGGTACCCCCATCTCTTTAAGAATTTGCCACAGTTTGTTGTGATCCACACAATCAAAGGCTTTTGCATAGTCAATGAAGCAGAAGTAGATGTTTTTCTGGAACTCTCGTGTTTTCTCCATGATCCAGCGAATGTTGGCAATTTGATCTCTAGTTCCTCTGCCTCTTCAAAACCCAGCTTGTACATCCGGTAGTTCTCAGTTCACGTACTGCTGAAGCCGAGCTTGTAGGATTTTCAGCATAACCTTGCTAGCATGTGAAATGAGTGCAATTGTGCAATAGTTTGAGCATTCTTTGGCATTGCCCTTCTTTGGAATTGGAACGTAAATTGATCTTTTCCAATCCTGTGGCCACTGTTGTGTTTTCCAAACTTGCTGGCATATTGAGTGCAGCACTTTAACAGCATCATCTTTTAGTATTTTAAATAACTCAGCTGGAATACTGTCATCTCCACTAGCTTTGTTGTTAGTAATGCTTCCTAAGGGCCACTTGACTTCACTCTCTAGGATGTCTGGCTCAAGGTCAGTGACCACACCAGCATGGACATCAGGTACATTAAGATCTTTCTTGTATAGTTCTTCTATGTATTCTTGCCACCTCTTCTTAATCTCTTCTGCTTCTGTTAGGTCCCTGCCTTTTTTGTCCTTTATCATGCCCATCTTTGCACTAAACGTTCCTTTCATATCTCCAATTTTCTTGAAGAGATCTCTAGTCTTCCCCATTCTATTGTTTTCCTTGATTTCTTTGCATTGTTCATTTAAGAAGGCCTTCTTATCTCTCCTTGCTATTCTCTGAAAATCTGCATTCAGTTGCTTATATCTTTCCCTTTCACCCTTGCTTTCTGCATTCCTTCTTTCCACAGCTATTTGTAATGCCTCATCAGACAGCCATTTTGCTTTCTTGCATTTCTTTTTCTTTGGGATGGCTTTAGTTGCTGCCTCCTGTACAATGTTACGGACCTCCATCCATAGTTCTTCAGGCACTCTGTCTACCAAATCTAACCCCTAAATCTATTCATCACCTTCACTGTGTACTCACAAGGAATATGATCTAAGTCATACCTGAGTGGTCTAGTGGTTTTCCCTACGTTCTTCAATTTAAGCCTAATTTTGCAGTAAGAAGCTCATGATCTGAGCCACAGTCAGCTCCTGGTCTTGTTTTTGCTGTCTGTATAGAGCTTCTCCATCTTTGGCTGGAAAGTATATAATCAATCTGATTTCGGTATTGACCATCTGGTGATGTCCATGTGTAGAGTTGTCTCTTGTGTTGTTGGAAAAGAGTGTTTGGTATGACTAGCTTGTTCTCTTGACAGAACTCTATTAGCCTTTGCCCTGCTTCATTTTGTACTCCAAGGCCAAACTTGCCTGTTATTCCAATTACTCCTTGACTTCCTACTTTAGCATTCCAATCTCCTATGATGAAAAGGACATCATTTTTTGGTGCTAGTTCTAGAAGGTGTTGTAGGTCTTCATAGAACTGGTCAGCTTCAGCTTCTTTGGCATCAGTGGTTGGGGCATAGACTTGGATTACTGTGATGTTGAATGGTTTGCCTTGGATCCGCACTGAGATCATTCTGTCATTTTTGAGGTTGTACCCCATTACTGCCTTTCCCACTCTCTTATTGACTATGAGTGCTACTCCATTTCTTCTAAGGGTTTCTTGCCCACAGTAGTAGATATAATGGTCACCTGAATTAAATTCACCCATTCCCGTCCATTTCAATTCGCTGATTCCCAAGATGTCGATGTTCAATCTTGTCATCTCATGTTTGACCACATCCAGCTTGCCTTGGTTCATAGATCTTACCTATACAATATTGTCCTTTACAGCATCGGACCTTCTTTTCGCTTCCAGGTACATCCACAGCTGAACATCCTTTTGGCTTTGGCCCAGCCGCTTCACTCTTTCTGGAGCTACTTGGAAATGCCCTCCGCTCTTCCCCAGTAGCATGTTGGACACCTTCCGAGCTGAGGGGCTCATCTTCCGGCGTCATATCTTTTAGCCTTTTAACATTATCCATGGGGTTTTCTTGGCAAGGATACTGGAGTGGGTTGCCATTTCCTTCTCCAGTGGACCACATTTTGTCAGAACTCTCTGTCATGACCTGTCCGTCTTGGGTGGCCCTGCACGGTATAGCTCATGGCTTCACTGAGTTACACAAGCCCCTTTGCCACAACAAGGCAGTGATCCATGAAGGGGAAGAACTCAATAGATGGATAAAAATGCCAAATCCAGTCTAAACATCTGGCTGACTGTGCAACCAACAAAGATATACTGGCTTTAAAACTCATTAAGCTTTGGGACAACTGGTGAATCACAGGCCACTGGTGTACTCCTGGTTCCATTTTTGTCACAACAGGAGTCTGCCAAGTTCACATTGCTGGATTATGGTGGTACACTTTTTCTACTTTCTGTTGATAAAATAAGCAATAAAGTACTTCAATTGAACTTTCTGTAAAACCCTTACCCCACACAATATGATAAAAGCCGGCTTAACATTTCAATTATATCATCTCCAATGGTATCACCAGGTTTTCATAAAACCTCTGAAGCACTTTGCGCAGGAGTGCTCAACTTTTCCTTGGCTGAGATGCTGCTTAGCTCTTGAGTGTCATGTCAAGGGGCACTCTCTAAAAAACAGAAGATGTGGCCAATCCATATCTAAACTTCATTAAAATTAAATATATTTAATAGAACTACTCTCAGTCATGTATTTAAGCATTTTTCTCCTGTCACCTTACCAAATTACAACCTTTTGGAGGTTATTCTTGAAATTTTTGTGGGATGCATGCTGTCCTGGGGCCTCAGGCAATATATCTCTGATTTACAGCTGAAACAGTTTTTAAAAAATTACACCCTTCAGCCACTGAAATATTATCCATTCTAGTTTAGGATCAGTACATTTAAAGGACATCTTATATTCATTTGCATCTACCTGTACATTCTGTTCTTCAGTGGAAATATTTATTTTGCTTCTTTTATTTGTTCCTGCCATTAGAATTTAGGCGGGCACCTGCAGAGAAAGCATTTTTTCCTCCCCCCCGCCTTTTTTTATTATATTGGTATAAATCTTGATACATTGTATTGTTTCAATACAGTGGTGTTTATATGATATGATTAGAGATTATTAACATTCTATTATTTAGATAGCTTAGAATACTAAAAATAGCGAAAGGAGGAAAAAAATTGTATCAATATTAATTACCACTTAGGATGTCAATGTTACAAGCATAAAATTATTTGGCTTTTTCATCCAAAGAACCACTGCAACTCACATCAAAGTATTGGTTATATGATAATGGGTTTGATCTTAAGCTAATTACTTATTAAAATCTCCATTGTATTGTCTGTCTGTCTGTCTGTCTCTCTCTCTCTATATATATATAGATAAATAAAAGTGGGGGGAAAAGATAGATGAAGCCAAGAAAGCATCTTTTTCCTATGGATACCCCATTTGTACAAAACTTTCCCAGAGAACCATCCTTTTGTTCTCCCAAGAAATATTAATGTTGATTATGCCTTCACACTGTTTTTATTATTCGGTGGCTTTTACCTTATTTTATGTATACTTATCTTTTGCTTGTCATATTGTTTATAGAAATTTCCATGGCAATATGATTGAAAAGCACCATGCCAATGCTTATTATAAATAATATATTGATCCATACACTTCACTGCCAGTTGGATGGGGTAGTTCTGTGTCTCTTCCATATTGCAGAGGGGATGGCAATGCTACAAAGTTCAACAATATTGCAAATTAATTCATCTTAGAACAGAACAAATTTTGAAAGTCTTTTTTCCATTTCAACCTGAGATATTTTAATTAAAATTCTCTAAACCATACATTTCTTCAAAATACACTGGACTGAATTGGCATTGCGTATGTTAACAGCTGCAAGGATGTGATACATTTTTATTGGAAAAAATCTCTGATCCCCTCTATGGAAGAATGGTTAACCAAACTGTGGGAATCTGCTTCAATGTCTAGAATACCTTCATTTTAAAAAAGTAAATCTGATGTACAAATCAATCTTATTTGGAAGCCATTTCTGGACTACAATCCTATGCATGAAATTCTATGATATCCCAATGTGGGTTATTGAATTTTTATTTTTATTCTGCATATAGTTTACACATTGTTTATTATTTATAGCTTTGCTTCTTCCTCTTATTGATTTCACTAGTGTTAATGAAATATTTTTACAGTTCAGTAGAGATGTTTTGACTAGAGATTGGGTATGTAATATCTTATAGTACTCTACGTGTTTAATGTATTAGAAAATATTAGCCGTATGATATTTTATGTTGGTAATCTGAGACTTTTTTTTTTACTATATTTCTATATTCTTTTAAATGTGTATTTGCATCAGCATTGTTTCTTTTCTCTTTTTCTCTGAAAATAATAGCAACAGTAACATAAATACATGGAAAAACATAATGCAGAATGCATCCTGAAACTTGCAGAATGATTTCTTTTCAAAAGCATCTTGATATTTGATCAGCACATACCGAATTTGTTGATGCAGAAAAATCAGCTGGTCTCTTCTTACATTCAGTATTAGCAGCTGACATTTTTATACCATTTTATGCAGTCTTCATGAGGATTATTTTAATTCATATATTAGCAAGACAGGAAAGCATTTTCTCACAAAGACTTAAATTTGATTTAAGTATTATTATTAAGAACTTGTTAATAAATAATAATATGTTATCTGTTCTGTCCCATGAGAATCAAGGCATTATATATGCTGAAGAGGTTCATGAGCAAAAACATCTGCTTTTGTTTTCTCATTTGTGTGGAAAGGCTATTCTTTATAATACCCAGCACTGTGGTTTGAAATCACTATACTTCAGAGAACAAAATACAGAAGATGGGCACTTATTTTTTAAAACTATGAATCTTACATAATATTAATAGCTGCATTTATCTATCTCAATCTCTCAATCATCTATCCATCTATCTTAGATGTGAATCAACTAAGTCAGTTGTTTGATCCCTCCAGACACATATACCCATATGAAGTTTTGCTTCTCTTGCCGGCTTTGAAGACCCAAAGCTTCCAGATTAGATCCAGATTTCACATGAGCAGAATTTAGGGATATTTTCATTAGAGCGAGGAGGAAATTAAATGTTCACAGATTCTTCCTTCCCCTTGCAGTTCTGGAGGGTCTTTGTTTTCTTGCTTGTTTTTTTAAACATTATATACTACTAACTAACTATTGAGATTAGAGGAATCTCATCCAGAATTGGTTGGTTTCCAATTAACCCCTCCTGTTCTGGAACAGTTTTAATCAGCAGAACAGTAACATGGCAGTTAGAGGGAAGTCTCTCTGAAAACATTCTCAGGAGAAAAATATTCTCAGAAATTGTCTTCTGAAAAATATTGGCCCTAATAAATACTGAAAGAAGCTATAGTACTAGTTTAAACAGATTTTTAAAAGACATGATTTGCGAGTGAAAATTATAGCAGGGACATTTTGCTGACTATCATCCAGGCTGAAATTCTGCAACAGTACAGGAGGAGCCTCCAAAAACTAAAATCCTCAAGAAAATATCTAGAAAATTACTTACTGAGAAATGTCATTCTAATGCTACATCAGAATGAAAGCAGCATGTCACTGGGAGCAAGCAGAATACCTTTAATGTCTCAAGCTGGCTGCTCTCAAATTCATTCTTGGCCTACTTCATTATATATTTAATATTTAATGTGTCAAAAATATAGGCTACCTCTGTTTTTCTCATCTCGATTATGTTTTGCAGGTTTTAAATATTCATTTTTCCACCTTCTTTAACATTGCTATATAGCTCTTTTTTCAGTGTTTTCTTTCGTTGTTAAAAATATATTATATTAAACTAATCAAGAAAAGAAAACACAACAGCATTAAAGAAACGATACAAGATACTTTGTTGGATGTCTTTTTCCTGACCCTTCCCTCCCATCATTTAAGAAAATTGGTTTTGGTTTATTTACACACCATGTGTTTTCTTTTTCAGTCTCAGAGATAGATGGCAAAAATGTACTATGATTTCCTTTACATGTATCCTTAATTAAAAATAAATGATTGTTAAAATTTAAAAATGAAACAGGTATTATTCCCGCTAGTGATGTATAATTTCCCTTTTATGAGATATAATTTGTCAGTTTTGAAGGTTTCTCGGAGCTGCTACCAAGGATGTCAGAAATGCACACAGTTCTGAGGATTCGGGCTGTGCATATTTGTTCCAAGACACAAACAATGCTTCAGTCCAGAGGACAGAATTCCCCACCTGATGGGTTGGGCTTCAATGTATGTGCTGGTTGCAAACTTATGGGAGATGAAGACCAACATATTTGAAGGGCATTCAGTTGGAGAAGGCTTAACCTAGAAAAAAACGATAGAAACATTAAGACAATTGGATTTTAATTCCAAATTCACTCTCCATCCATATTTTGCTGAATTTTAGCCTCTCTGAAGAACAGTACTGGTATCCCATTCTAAAATTCATGTGGATGAAAGAAACAACATAGTCCAATAGTACATATAAATCCTTGGGAAAGGAATTGTTGTATCTGTGCTTTGTTAAATACCCTGAATGTAGAGACAGACGCAATTATTATATGGAGCAGTTTTAATCTTATCACTACATGGTTATGTGACGTTTATCCTCATTCATTCAAAAGATGATTGATGTAACCTCTTATTCTTGTGTTTCTTTGCTTAGATGAAACTTTTTAATTTCCATTAGCATTTGGTACTGACTTTTAGTACCAATAGCACAAGTTCTATTATCTGCAGTAATATAGCTTTAACCTAATTATTTCATAGCATCAAATAAATAAATACATCATCTCACTTAGAACCATTTTAGTAATACCATAAGGCTAGTCAGTATTATTAAGCTATTATTTATATTTCCTGTTGTAAATCAGTAGGGAATAGGGATGAAAGGAAGAAAACATTTCATTTATCCAATCTATCATAAGATTTATTTCATGGTAGGGTTTTTTTGTTTGTTTTGCATTTTAATGCTACTCTATCATGTTAGTATAATTTATACCAAGTAGCATACTGTCCCTTTGGTGATAACCATTCCACAATTTATTTTAATATGGTGGTGTTGGTCAGGATGATACATTTCAATATTGCCAACTAAATTATTTTATTAAAAAATGAAAACATGGGATGTACATTTTATGAGTAAATAAAGTAACAATAAATAAATGGTCATCCATACATTTAAAAACATGTCATTGATGTGTTTCATTTTTAGGAGAATTAAAATTCTCTGTAGCAGTTGTTACCTTTACTATATTGATTACAAATGTGTGGGTTTTCCTATTTCCACACACTATTATTCCTTCATAGTTTTGTGCTTTGAATAGTACTAGGATGTCGTAGTAGGGAGCAGGGAAGAGGATTACATACAACCCAGATCCTACCAAGTTTTCTACAAGTAGACTATCCAAGAGATTCTGAGAAACATACAATAATTACAAAGACCAGATTGGGTGAAGTCAGGTCATACTTTCTTGTGTTCTGGGAACTTTATTTCTTGATCATAGAACTACCAACATCAAATGCTATCAATATTCTTGGCAAAGTTCAATATACCTCTTTAAGAAGGGAGGAAGGACATGTTAAGGTTTTCCAGAAGGTAACAAAAACCACATCCTATCAAGCATCATTTTGAGAAAGCTTATTTTATTTTTATAACTATGTATTTATTTGCTTTTAAAAATTGTATGCCACCTCTCAAAACCAGATTGTGAGACAGTGAGCCTTGCATCTCAGCTGACACAGATGTCAAGGACTAGTTTAAAATATTTGTATATGTAGCATGACAGATTTTTTGATGACATTAATAATGACTTCAACAATGAGCTGTTACATAGCAATCTGGCTAAGTACATTTTGGCAGGTGGCCAGATACCCTTCACTACTAGCTACTCCACAAAATAATTCTAGTTCCCTTTCTTTCCCCAGGATTATGGCATGGCAATCTTTAGGAATGATTCAAAATGAGAAATCTGTCAGAGTTTTTTTAAAGCTTTAAAGAAAATTGATTTAGTGCTCTCAAATCCTACAAAAGGTGACATCTTTCAGGTGGCAGTAACAAACACGTTACTTCGCTTCATTGATCTTACAGTTGCTAACAGTGACTCAAGGAGAAAACCAATTGACTCTGGGTAATGATGAGCCTCTTTGGATGAAGTAGTTCCAGTGTAGTAACCTGCATAGATGTTCCTATACTCAGTAAAAGAGCACATACTTTGCATGTAAAAGGTCCCATACCAAGTACTGTATCTTTAGAAGCTAAGCCTTAGTTGTAGGGTTTGCCCTTTCAGCAGCCCCACCCAACAGGCCCAGTAGTGAGAATGCTGGGAGTTGTAGTTCAGCAACTTATTAACTGTGGATGTTCAGATGTCTCCATATACTTCCATTGTAAAATAGAATTTAGAACCTTGGGGCCATAAACCCAGTTTCTGTCTGGCTTCCCTCTTCCTGAGCATTTCACATGAAATTTGATATTCTTCTCAGAGTGCATATGAGGAAAGTAGCCATGCTTTCCATCTCTTTTTCCATGTAATGCAGACCAGAAGGGGAAAAACTGAAGCCAAGAAGAGAGAAAACTACCTTTTACAGATCATTGCTCCATTTGTCTCAGGATTGTCCACAGACAAAAGCAGTGGCTTTCCAGCATTTCAGAGCTCTTTCCCAGATCCACTGGAGATATCAGAATTGGGTTCAAAACATTTTGCATGGAAACCTGGAGGTGTATCATGAGCTATGTCTCTTTCCCCTACTTGTTAAACCATCCCATTCAATGTCATTCCCCTTCTTAATTATAATGGCTCTTTCCAAGATTCCAGATCTCTTATTTTTGCAATCACTGATCTTGAAGCCCAGCTACAAAACTGTGACACAATGATGAACAGCCTTAGATTCACTTTCCACTTTTTATTATCAATTGTCTAGTCCTGATGGTGTTTTATAACAGACAAGCAGCAGGAGTGATCTTTCAGTGCACATTGTAGGTGGGTTGGTGAATTCTGCCTTTATTTTCTGGTGGATACTGCCTGTCAACTTTAACACTTCTAATTTGTCTATAGCAGAATTTAGGGTACTAGTAGCTAGGTATGAATATTTTTAAGAACTCTTAATTGAAGATAATTCTCATTCAGGAAGCATACTTTGCCATACTTTCTATTTCTTAATTATATAGCATCCTCCTCGTGACTGATGTAAGGAGGGGATGTAAAAGCAGCTGGAAGACATTTGGTAAATTAAGTATGAAATTTTTATCCTAACTTTCATATATCATTGTATGATTAAGTCAAGAGATTCTAGTGATTGTTTGATCCATTCAGTGATGAACAAACTTCAACAAAATTTCTAAACAGGCACCTTAGAAAGCTTCCATATGACCTATTTAATATGTGAGCAGGATGTTTCATATACTCACATGAGGCAGAAGCCATCCCAGAGCTAACCCAATGTCTCCCTTCCTTCACATATTCCATATTAAAGAAAACACCCTTTCAATCCGAAATGATATTGGCATCACAAACCTTACCAACACTGCTGCATTCCAGGATGGCTCTTCAATTTCTTGTCATGCTACCACTCTTGGTCCTGTGTGCAACTTCTGCTTTTAATGCATGTCTGAAATCAGTGCAGAAATAGCAACTGCAATCATTCTCTCTCCCCACTCCCCCTGATTAGAGGGTTCGCATCCTGTTTGTGAACTGCCAAATCTTGGTCTTTATATATGCATTTTTTAAAACAGCTTCTGTGTGCAGGCTGAACCATCATGCTACCACAGCCAAAGCCACTCAGAAAGGCTTTTGAATGCAGGTTTACTTTTCTATCACTGTGGAGTTGCTAACTGAACTGTCCACACCTCTGCATTGAACCTCTGTCCACACCAGAGCATTGAACCTCTGTGTTTGCAACCACCAGCCAAATACATTAAGACAAACGCTTAGATTACTGGGGGCCCTCACAAGTTGTAATTATTATGATAATTATTTGATGGAAAACAGAGAAACATTTGATTTATGCAACAGGGGACATGACCTACAGATGCACAAAAGACACTCAGGTATTGACTAGCTTGAGGTAGCAAGGACAAACACTGGTTGATATTCTCAGCAAACTTTAAACATGCAAATCTAGAAATGCCCATCATTATAGAGCAAAAACCTGAAATAAGGAAAAAGAATCTAGAATGATTCTTATTATTTTTAATACATATTGTAAAGGCCTGAGAAGCCAATGTGTTGGTGATCTGGAAAGTGTCTTTAAAAATATTTCTTATTTTTGAAGAAGTTCTCCAGGAAGTCTACTTTATAGTCTGTTTAGAGAGAATGCTTTACCCCCATCAATAGTTTTAGTTTATACACACAGATTAAACTTGCAGAAGATATGATGTAGCCCAAATGAAACCCAGTAGTTTCATGGTTCGTTTTTAAATTATTAAGGAGGGTGGCACATTTGAGAACCTGGGACAAGGTTCGGGGCAAAAATGGACCAAAATTCTAGGTTCATTTTACACTTACTAAAACTCTAGGCCCATGGAAAATCACAAGCAAAGAGGCATCAGTTCTATAATGTTTTTGAATCAAAGTTACATCCCTGCCCTCTTTCCAGTCACAGGATTATTCACACTGAGTGAATTTTGCTACATTACAAATTGTTTACAAAAAACAAAAAAAAATTAAACAGTGACAGAGTTTCTTAAATTAGAGTTCCACATTGTTTAAATATTGAGCAGCATCAAATATTCATGCAGACCAGTCCCAGCAAATTCTTGGCTTGAATTGCCACAATGTTCCAAGCAGCTTCTAAATGCTATGACAAGCCCAGGAAACAAAGGATGTGGAAAATTGCCTATTGGAGAAGGATAGGTATGAGTGACTGAGGCATGAGGGTTACAGAACATTATAGCTTATATCAGTGTTTCTCAATCTTGGCAACTTTTAAGATGGCTGGACTTCAACTCCCAGAATTCCCCAGCCAGTAAGCTGGGAGTTGAAGTCCATGCATCTTAAAGTTGTTAAAATTGAGAAACACTGGCTTATATTAAGATACTACTGATTTCAGCTGAACCACTTGCTAACTAGTTGTGATTTCAACTACAGTGTGACTTTCCTGACTAGCCTGTTGTGTTGGTACAACTGCTAAACTCACTAGCTAACATGGTTGAAGGCTAAATATATCTTGGGAGGATGGGTACAAATTGGGGAAAGCTATTGTAGACCACAACTTGTTTCTTTTTTATTTAATAAAACATTTCTTCTGGAATAGACTTTACCACAGTAGATAACTTGATGCCACCAGCAGAATGTACTGTAGTCCCAGCAATTGCATTCCCCTCTGAAATTGTGGAAAATGCATTTACCGATCACAATAAACTACCATTTCTGAACTCTTCTTCCATAGTTTATCTAATCTAAAATCTACTGGCCATTATCAGTCTTGAGGGAATGAGTTCCATAAATAATTTTCCTGCTATGTGAAGAAGTACCTCATTTTTTCTCATTCTTGAATTTCCTGCCAACCAATTTCATTCAATTATTACAATTTTTAATATTATAAATGCTCAAATTCTCCAGGTTGTGTTGATTTTCAACATTATAATTCTCAATCATGTTTTCCTCATCTCTTAAATTAGCAGTCTCTCTAATGTTCAGGAAAAAACTATCTTCCATGATACTAGGGTATCAGTGGCAGTCACCTGGTTTTGTTTAAATATAAGAAAAACCTTTTGGTTTGTTAGAGGTGCATAAGAGTAGAACAGTATCTCTCTGCTGGTTTTTAAGAAGAATCTGGACAGCCAGCTCTCAAGGATGGTTTAATTGGTTTTCCTATACATTGCAGAGCATAGGGCTTTGATGATCCTTGTGGTCCCTTCCAGCCCTATAATTCAAAAAAAAAATTTTTTTTAACGGGGGAATAGAAAAGTATTGGGATAATGCAAACAAAGCCGGAGTATCTGTATGGCCTCTATCACAATACTGGCTGTTTTCTCTGTGATTCCTTCATTAATAACCTCTGGCATGGAATTAGCCTTTTTCATAGTGGCTGCAGTTAAGCTGACCTCACCCTCAGACCTGGGCCTCACTGCCCATTCAGACTTGATTGTTGTATTAGCAGCGATAACAGTGTGGGATTAGTGGTAGTAACAACAGTATCAGTAGTAAAAGCAGCAGCAGCAGCAGCAGCAAAAATTTAGTAAGAAAGAAGGGAACTAGAAAAGGAAAATCACATTACAGTAGCCACTTGTTTTTCCTGACTGATGAATGATCCAGGTTGGTCTCCCCTTTGAGGTGAATGTTTCCTGGGTAGAGGAGGGTGCTGCCTCCCAGTGGTTCATGGTGAACCTTAGGCTGTAACCTACAGCTGCGCTAATTTTTTATATTTTTAAAGATTAATTAAATTAAAAATACATATGTTGTTCACATGTATACACTCTACATAACGTCCTTGGAATACATGGGATAAAGCTATATCATCTGTCTGCATTCAAATTGGTTCACATCCTGAATTATCCTCAGATTATAGGAAAGTGATCCAACAGAGGTCACTCAGTGTCACACATGCACCTAGATGGGTTTTTAATGACAAATGTTTACAAAAAGAAAAGGGATTTGGAGTTTCTTCAATCACATCTAGGCAATGTGTAGTGCCAAAAACAGATTAAGCCTCTTAAAAAAAAAAAAAAAGCAAAAGCATTTAGGACATAGCTTTTGAGTCTCTCTGCAGGGAGAAATCTGTTTGACAAAGTTTTATGTTTCAATGAAAATCAGAGGAATTAACATTCCAACCCTTTGGTGTGTCTCTTTTTTATTATGTTCAAGTCCAACCCAAACCAACGTTTGTGGTCAGCATAATTGGATACTTGCTGAGATGAAAAGGGAGTAATGTGTTAAGCCAACATTGCCATTATTCTGAGAGTACCCAGGAAATTTGAACATAAAGCTGATAGAACTATATTTCTCTAAATTCTTTATGTACACTGACATAAACATAATGAATAATTATGTTTGTTTTTTCCCACTTGCCTACCTTGTCTGCCTTTTCTGATTCAGGAGGCCACCAGTGAATCCACCAACCTATGAGCTTTTGAAACCCAAAAAAACCAAATTCCCTGATTTTGCTTCAAGAATGCCTTACCTTGTTTGTCTGCTTCAGATCCCTCTCTATGAATCCTGATCTAAAAAAAAAAAAGTACCTTGGCTGAGTTCAAAGTGAAAAGATCAACAAGCATTAGTATTAATTTAATGAAAGGCCAGTTGGGTGCTTTACTGCATTTCATCTGATGAAAACGCGAAATCCAACTGTTTTTCTTTTCATGTATTAGCCTGGAAAAGGAAAATATTTTTGTACCTTCTTTGGAGTGGAAATAAAATTGAGGGGCCTCCTAAGAAGTAGAGTTTAATTTGAATTTTGCAGATGTCCCAACAACACAATCCTTAGTATATATAATATGGATTTATAATGCCATTTATTCATATTTTTGACAGCAGGAAATTCACATAGAACCTATTAACATGATGCTGTTCCTGTCACCTATTACTAATCTAACTCTGTTTGAATTATGGACGACGATACATTGGGAAGTGTATAAGTTTATGAAATAAATCAACAACTTTTAACAATTTCCCAGTCCCTGTCAAGTATTTGGAATCAATATGAATCATAGTTCTTCCCTCTTCACATTGCCAATCCAAAAAGATTCAAACATGAAGATCACCAGCTCTGAAAACATGAGGTCCTTTTGTTTTAAATTAATTCTGTTTACTGTTCAGGAGTAGTTCCTCTGTCCTTTGTATCTGCTTGGTCGCAGCACAGTCCCAAATTTATCCTGATTATTGTGACCCTTTTAAATACGAAGTAGTAATATTCTTTTCTCACTGATGAGGATGTTCACATGGATCACTTTAAATGTATTATTTTTTTCATAACACCCAGTATGACTTATAGTAATATAGCTACAGGTTTTCCATTTTTCCATTGCATGTTTATGAGTGATGGAGAAATTTTAACTCTGTTAATTATTGTAAGGATGGGACTAGGATGACACTTATTCCACCTTATACAAGAATATGATCTAGAGAATTTTCATATTTGTTAAATCCTGGCTTGAATCACTCACATTCATCTAGTTTATTACAGTGTGGCATTCAGCCATCATTGTATCTCTCTAAATAAACATATTCAGTCCTCAACATAAATTATCGCTGATTTTTAAGATTTGCCTTAGGTAAATGTTTGACAAGCTACTCTGAATGACAGTTTTAATATTATGTCTTATAGTTTGACTCTTCTGAATTAATATTTTCTTCTTGTCACAATGACTTAGGGTTACCACCTAAAATATGATTTTAAAAAAAGAGAAGACAGTTTTGCTTATGTGAATATTTTTGCACCTAAATATCTATATGAATATGTAGAAACGATACTTGAAATAAACATGCAACACAGCCCACCAAAGTGGGGAAAACTATGTTCAGCATACTGTCAATATGCTAAGGGTTGATAGAAAAATCTGCGGCCCTGTCCTTCCTGATATTTAAGGTTCTTTCAATCAGATTTGGATTGGACATTTCTTTAAATGGAGGACTGTCCTGTATGATACAAGCCTCATGTCCACCCTATTCACCCTTCTTGGCACAAACACTGCATTTCTCTCTACCTCTATGCATATCTTGGAAGGCAAGATTGCTGTGGAGTCCTTGGGGTTCTCTGAGCTTGGTTCTTTTCTTGAAAATGTTTCATTACCCGGCTAGGTAACATCTTCAAGATGTTACCTAGCCGGGTAATGAAACATTGGCAAGAAAAGAACCAAGCTCAGAGAACCCCAAGGACTCCACAGTTCAACCCTGAGCTACACATATTCACCTCTATTGGCAGGATTGCTGTCAGGAAAAATATCATAATTTAGGGTACTGCCCAAAAACCAGACTTCCTATTCCCCGAACTATCTGATTTCACAGTGAAAATAAAGTAGGGCTTCAGTGAGCTTTTCTGATTAGTTATGGTTACCATAGTGCTTCTGGAATGGGCACCTTTACTTCTTTGTGAGTCTGCAGCCCTCACAAAGAACCAACAACCAATCAGCTATGGGCTCATGGAAGTGACAGCTCACCCCCTTGGTTCTGCCCTAAAACAGAAATTCCTTTCCTCTCTGTGAAAAAATAAAAAGTAAAAAGACAGGCTTTGCAGTACTCATCAGAGTGGCAAACTGACAAACTCTATCAGGAAGAGCTCTTAATTAGGCAACTCTTTTTTTCCCCTGGGTAACTAAGGATACAAAGAGAGAAAATATCAGAAGCTGAGAGAAAAATGTAGTTGGGTGCCCAGTGCTCCATAATCACACCCACCCCATAAAATGAAATGCAAGTCTGTTTTTCCATTCGTACGTCACTCTGTAAAGATACACCTTTGCTGAGAGAGTAATAAATGTAAGACTGATAACAGCTTGTAAAAATTACGGTCCAGAAGGTTAAACTACAGGCACAGGGGTGAGAAAGGCTGAATCTATCCCACAGTGACTTCATGCTTCCCATAAGCTCTTCCATCTCTTCTCTCTACCCGAATGTTTTTTTGTTTTTTGTTTTTTTTCCCCAATGAAACACATGAAGCTCAGGTTGGCTTGGGTTGGGATAACAATGAGAAAGAGAATGCAGGGAGCTAATCTATAGATGGAGGAGGAATTACATTTGCTATAGATCATTTACCTCTTTACTCTAAAAGCAGCGAACGTATTTCCTTCACGAATGAGTAGAGAGAACCAAGTTTGAAAAAGAACCAATTTGCCATACATCTGGGTATCAAAGATTTTTTTAAAAAAGTCCCCCACACCATTTCTCTAACATGAAGCAAGAGACGGCAAGGAATTGTGGGATTGCTTAAAGTGTGCTTGTTTTCCTGCAGAAAACAATCACGGGGCAGATACTGTAATAAATGATTGGCACTTGGTTACTTCTCACTGAGTCAGCAGTGTGAACATGAAGAAAGTAAGGAACTTAGCTGCAGAAATTATTGCTGAAGTCAACTGCTGTTGTTTTGAGAAGACAGGTGGGAAGAGCCTTAGGTAACAAAGGGTACCAGGCAGAACTGCAGTTTTAGGACTCCAGGAAATGAATAACATCTGGGCTGAGGAAACCATAAGCAGCTGTAAGAGTGTATAACAATATCTGTTCATAAAGCTGTCGTATACTGAGTCAAATCCTTGGGCTACTTAGCCTCTGCATCCTGAGTTCATTGTTCGTCAACATCGTATGTCCTCACACACCTCCCATGTCATATGTGCTCTCAGTCTCTCCTCATTTTTTTTTTTCATTTTAAAGCTTAATTAAGTTCTTCTAAACTAGCCAGCTGTATGCAGGATAGTGAAGCATCAATATTCGAAGCCATCTTCATTTCAAGAAAACCTCTGGGCTCCAGATGGGCCTCAATACATTCTGTGAAGAGAAAAATGGTAGATATTTACACTCCTGAATTTGTTCCAAATTTTGTCACTCAGAAAAATTGTTCCATTGGGGGGGAAAAAGGATATATTGGTAATGCTATGAAGTATCATGCAAGCCAACAGCAGGTAATAAAGGAGTATCTAGGGGAAGGGGGAGTCTATCTTTTCTCTTTCTGTATTTTATCAGTGTATTGGGGGAAATGCATTTCTGTTTTTGTTTGCTACCATTTTTAAAATTTTCAAGCATGTTTTGCCTGAACTTTGTGAGCAAGTATTTCTCTGCCTATCATCAATTTCCTTTCTTTTGAAACTGATATACTGTTGAACCATATTATAGTGTGTCTTACAACTTGGGGCTCAGTCATGCTTTTCCTTTTCTGTGATCCTCATCAATTTCTTTTTCATGAAGTATGGCCAGAGCAGAAAATGGTGTGACAAAAAGCAAAACTTTTGTGATTTGGAGTCAGACCCTATTCTGCTTTGTACTTTTTCTTTTAATCTCCCCAGTTTGTCTGCAGGAAAATAAATGTTTTTGATGGTATGATCCCTAACATGGCTACCATTTGGTGAACGGGCAAAGAATTATTTTCCCTTAGCAGCTATTTTGTGAAAGCCCCCACCACTGCTTTCTCAAATTTCAGATGGTCCCATTATTAAAAACAAGAGGCAATCCTGCTCTGCTCTAGCATCTAAAAACAGACAGTATCTGGAGGCTCAGAAAGATTCCCCCCCCCCATTATTATGTCTGATCCTGGAGATTGGGATTAGTCAAGAGACTTAATCTAGCATTAATGAGCTAGGGTCTTTCCCATAGAGACAGTGCTTAAACTCGGAAAGAAGTATAGGCAGGTAGAGGGCTGGACTCTCAGACATTGTAGCACTTCTTAGATTCACAGGCGAACCAGGCATTCAGAGCCTAAAACCTAGACTTGTCTGGAAAAAAATGGATGTATCAATAATTTAGATTTATCAATTAACAAGTACAATACTGTAGGAAGAAAGCCATGTTAGTCTATGCTAGCAAAAAATCAGGAGGTTGGTAGTACCTTTCCTCACTAACCAATTTTTTTTTAAAAGGCACAAGCTTTCTTGGTCAAGGAAAAAAAAGAAATTAGTCAGAATAGATACTACCAAAATCCTTCTGATGTTCATGTACAACACGTATGCAGATTCCTGTCTTTGTCTTCATGAGTGCGTAGCTACTATATCAGAGTTGGCTCCAAAATATCTACCTCAGAATTCCACTCTCTTTTTTCATGTTGTCTTTTGACATTTCCTTTGCCTTACTGTATTATACTTTACTGCATTACACTTTTTGGTATTTGCATCATGACATAACTGTGATGTCAGGGTTTTAGGGAACCCCAAAGGGAGGACTTGGAACACATATTTTGTCCATGATAATACCAGCCCTGTAGCAAAAATAATAGCAGCAGCATTTAATAAGCCATTTTGTTACTAATTTGGGAGATGTCTTCTTAGAGAAATGTGGGAGCTGCCACACTTCTGTTGTGCTTCTTCCCCTCTCCACAAAAATGTGACTCTTAACCTTTCATCATTTACAGACCAGATGAATATTGTCTTGAAACCCTTCCAAATCACTTCACAAACAAACCCTTGACCTCTAAAGAAAGTAGAAAGGTATTCTTAGAAATAAACTGCTGGGAACCTTGTGGAGGGGTGGTAGTGGTTGCAAATCTGTCTTTTCCACATATATTTAGTGGGTCTTGATGATTACTGTGCAAATATTTTGAAAAGAATCAGCCAAACAACTAAGAGATACACAAGAGGCTGAAGCCATTTTAAGTTCCCTGTAAGACCAAGCATCAATTTTTCATGGTTGCATATACTAGTCTCAAAGGATTTGTTTCAGCAAGCCATGAAAAGAAATATATTGCTTTCCAGCTGATCTGAAAAAAAAGAAAAGAAAAAGAAGAGGCTTTGTGACATAGACCAAAGGGTGTAAAAGCAGCCAGAGAGAAAGTGTAGAGCCTTTTCTCTTTTTTTAAATCATTTACGTGTCGGATGAAGCTGAAAGCTGCCAGATAGCTTCTTTTCAACAGCTTAGAGTTACTGTTGGGAACAGATCCATGTATGGAAGCAAAAGCAGAAAAGCAGAGATAAGCTGCTATCCAGCTATGCAAACCATGTTTCGAGACACTTAAAGGACAAGCATGCAAACTCCTTTCTTCCTGGTAAATTTAGAGAAGTGATCATATGAGGCTTTTGTTCTATTGAACCTACGCAGAACTGCTGAGTCTTGACAGTGGTAAGTGAGGAGAGAAAAACTCATTTACGTTACTTTCTGTGAATGTGTAGGTTTTAGTAATACAGTATCCCCAGAAGCAGCATTTACATTTGAGGCTTTCTGATGTTTCATAAGAGAGAGCTTTTGGCTGAGACCCTAAAGGAATGACAGGAGAGGGGCAGAGAAAGTTTCTTGGGGTTAGTCTCTGTTGAAATTTCTGAATTAGCTATTTCTAATCCCATTGTATGGGAAATAAGGCAGAAATCTACTGTTGTGTTATCTTTTTATGTGTCAGCACAAATGTAAGAATCTCAGAAGTGCAGAGCATCTTTGCTTTCATTTTAAATCTCTATCTAGTTGAACACTGAGTATGTTGAACAAAAGAGTTGTAGAATGAGCTTTTCATTTTCATCAGCAACCATGTATCTTCTGGCAGTCAAGGCCCCCTTTCTGATGCCAATCAGAGCATTACATCCTGTTTAGAAACACTGTCAGACTGCTCTCATCAGCATTGTGGTGTTGTGAACAAGCGAACTGCTGCACGCATCTTGCCATGCTCCTCTCTATGGGAAGATCTCAGGAGTGCCAGTACTTCTGCAGGGATATTTCTCCATAACATGCTATATTTTATATTCTATATAAGCATATAATAATTTTTTTAAGTTTCTATATCACAATGCTAAGACAGACTATCAGTTCTAGTATCATGTGATCATTATTCCACAAAAAACCTTTTAAAACTGTATGTAAGGAGCTTCTCTTTGTGTGTGTGTGTGTGTGTGTGTGAGAGAGAGAGAGAGAGAGAGAGAGAGAGAGAACTTGAAAGTCGTCTTTTAATTTTCAAAAATCTTAAGTTAGGCAGTTCTGGTTCTTTATGATTTTAGATGTGGGTGCATGAAACACTGATGGAGATTAGAAAAGCTGTTCTCATTTGTTTTTTTTTTTATATTATAAGAAGGTGAGGAGGCGGTCAGAGCTGTGGAAAAGAGGGAGTTTCCTCTTTATCCTTTTTACAAAAATAAGGTATTATCCAGATATGCTCACCAAGTTTCTGTTTCCATTTTGAATTCTTTGTTGTACAAATTTTAGTGCATTGAATTCAGACTTAATCATACTTTGAGCTGCCCTATATAACAATTAGCCTTACATTAATCATGATTAAGTAACTTCACTGATTTCAGCAGATGTTCTCAAATTATGACTGTCTAGATCCAATCCTATAGCTCAAATGTTTACATTTTCTGTGTCCTAAATTTCTTACTTTATTCTGCCAATATTTAAAATATATTTATGCAAGGGAAAAATGTATTTTATAAAGCTTTACAATCTTCTGTCTTAATAAGGCACACACATTTCTAGAGCCAAATGTTACTGGTCACATTGGCTGGATTTACTGAACAAAATATAGGATTACACAGCCCATTAAGCCATAAATCATGGTTTGCAAAACTTAATGGTTGACTTCAGATAACATGCTAAGCCAAACACAAATAAATCTCATTATGGCTTTATGTCTATGAAATTCATGGACGAAGAGAAAAATGTAAGTTAATGTAAGGTATTGTCTCACAGATGAATCTTAACCACATTTATTCAGCAAAATGTATTTATTTAATTGACTTCCAGGAAACTCTCTTTAAGATTATGATTTCAGACCTGAGAAAGTAATATTTTAAATGTCTGTATCCTAAACTTGCTAGACAGTCCCCTTAATGCATTTTTAGTCCCTCTCATTCAACTTTCCAGCTTCCCTGAGAGATAGATCGTTTGTAATCTGTAGATCTGGATTAACTAAGATTTAAAAGTATAAGATTATGACTTCTGCAAATGAAAGCTGAAAAGTCCTTGGGGTTCTCTCAGCTTCATTGTTTTCTTGCAAACGTTTCATTACCCGGCTAGGTAACATCTTCAGTGCTAGAATGGAATGGGGTTTGCTCTCTGTTTATATTCAGTGGCTTGCCAGTGTTGGTGGAGGTGGGTTTTTTGTTTTTTTTTCCTGGTAATTCTTTGATTAAGGTATTGTTTACTGCTTGATTGTATGTCTGATGATAATCTTGGTGTTAATCTCTGCTTATCTAGGTGATGACTGCTGGTGAGATGTTCTGGTCTTTTGTTTCCTTTTTATTGTCTCTTGAATAGTGTGTAGATGCTGTTTATCTCTATGTGTCTGTTGATGGCTTCCTGGTCTGAATACCAGGCTTTCAGGAATTCCCTCACATTTTTGGATTTAGCTTGGTCTAAGATGCTGAGAGTTTCCCAGTTGAACCTATGGTTAAGTCTGTCCATGTGTTGTGAGATTAAAGAGTTTTCATCATGTCTTCTGACTGCTAGTTGGTGTTCATGGATGCGCTCTGCTAGCCTTCTGCCTGCCTGTCCTACAAAGTGGCTGTTACACTGTATGTTGTATCTGATTCCTGTTTTTTCTTCTTGGGCTCCTGGGTCTTTTGGTTTACTTAAGATGTTTTGGAGGGATTTAGTTGGTTTGTGTGGTTACACTGCATAAGAGCAGCACTCATGGTGCACTCTAAAGTGTAGAGTCAGGAAGCCCAGATCCACATACTGTAAGCCCACCAAAGCTTTCCAGAGTCCTTCCAAAAGTTGCCATACAATTGTCCTGTTTAAGGTGACAGAAAGGGAACGTTCTCTAATTTATAGACATTTTTCATATTGACTGAAATGTGGGGTTTGTCTTCTTCCTACCCATGTTTGGGGAGGTTTTCAGCATTTCACTCAGAGGCCAAATGTGTTCTTCCCAAAGATCATGTATCCATGTGTCCTAGAGAAAATTATCTCATATTTTGAATGTATCTCATAGTGTGTTTGTAAAAAGTGCTAATATTGTACTCACACATATGAGGAAGCAGTATAATCCTGAAAGAGAATTACATTGCTTCTTAATTCAACACATTGGAATTAACTCATGGACCCATGTACCTGTTGCTTTTTAAAGATGTATTACTTGCATATTCTAAAATGTATTTTCTTTGAATTGCTTACACGAGTTTTGTGTAACATATTTTCCTTAATGTTTAATATAGTCAGATTACAGCTGAGAAGTATTTCTGAAGCTCTGGTAGATAATTTTGCAATATGTCTTCTAAATGACAAAATAATCTTGAAAGAATCTGGTGGAATAGATGATTTCAAGTTTCCATCTAGATTTAGGAAAGTTCACAAAAGTAACTTTAAGCAAAAAAAATAATTTTAATTCCTCTATCTATTTTGAATTGATATAATTTATTTCATAAATAAAAAGAAAACCTGGATATAAACTAAAAATTCCCTAAGAGCAACTACTGCTTCGTATGGGAACGGTATGAATATATGATTTTCAATTATCCACATTAGCAACTTATAGTCATCATTGTGGTGATATTTCATAATGCAAATAAACTTTGTATTGGCTCAGCAGTGATTAGACAATGCTATAAAAAAGTAGTGTGGACAGCCCCTCTTGTTAACTTTTTCTGAATGAGTCCATATCCAATTATTGTATGCATTTATTGGTCCCAATCTGACACCATCCAGATTTTTTTTTTTTTTTTTACTTCAGCCCCTGGAATTCCACACTCAGGATAGCAATTAGCCACAGTAGTTGAACATTCTGGAAAATTTGGCCCCAACACAATGGAGAGCAACAGGCAGAGGAACATCTGGTTTGTTTTAAGTGGCATCTGCAGGCTCTCGAAGGGTTTTGTTTGCTATCTCCCTTTACTTAATTAGAATAATCTACCCACCTATCTCAAAGTTTCCCTAAATGCCTCCCTACCATTCCAAATTTGCAGCAGAAACGGTGATTAAAGTCTGGCAATAGATATATAATAAAATGGCTTTCTTTACAAAATCATTCTTGAAAGCACAATATGTTGACAGAAGGAACTATGGAGATTTTGCAACTTTTTTAAATTGAAAAGGTAGCACTTTCCGAAAGAAAAAGTAAGGGAAAACATGTAGAAATTCAGGCTTGATTGACTTCTACTAATGACTAGAATTCTTTCATACAATAGTTGATTTATTTATGAGGCTAATACATTAAACTCTAATGAGGATGTCCAAAAGGTGGCAATATTTCTAAACATTGCAAGCAATGAAATTCTCTCATTAACAGTTTTGTCAGATCAGGGGGAAAAAAGAAAGATTGATTACACACCATCAAGTTGTTGTCAACTCTTAGCGACCACGTAGATAGATTTCCTCTATGATGATCCATTCCCAACCTGGTCCTTTAGCAATTTCAATGGTACACTCACAGCTACTGTAACTGAGTCTGTTCACCCTGCTGCTGGTCATCCTCTTCTTCTCTTTCCTTCCACCTTTCTCAGCATTACAGCCTTCTCCAGAGAGTAGGTCTTTGCATAATGTGTTCAAAGTAGGATCATTTGAGCCTGGTCATTTCTGCCTCAAGTGAGAACTCTGGGTTGATTTGTTCAATGATCCATTTGTTTATTTTCTTGGCTGACCAGGGTATTCTCTTCTCCAACAACAAAGTTCAAAAGCATCAATACTCTTCCTATCTTGCTTCTTCAAAGTCCAACTTTCACTTCTATAGAGTGTCACAGGGAATACCATGGCTTGCACCATGGCTTGCATACCATGGCTTGCACAACTGTAGGTATAGTCACATCACAACATTTGAATATCTTTTCCAAGGCCTTCATGGCTGTTCTACCGAGTGCTAGTCTGCAGCATATTTCTTGACTGCTTGTTCCTTTATCGCTGATGGTTGATTCTAAAGGGCAATAGCTATCCACCACTTTGATATCTTCATTGTCAATTCTAAGGCTGGTTGTTCTACCTGTTATTAGTTTAGTAATCTTTATATTTAATTTTAGTCCCATTTTTTCACTGTGCTACTTGACTTTTATTACTAGGGCTTGCAGATCCTTTGCATTTTCAGCTATCAGGGCAATGTCATTAGCATAGTCCAGGTTACTGATGTTTCTTCCTCCAGTTTTAAAACCATGCTTGTCTTTTTCCAGTCCAGATTCCCTTAACATATATTCATCATATAGTTGAATAAATAAGGGGAGAGTATCCAGCCTTGTCACAATCCTTTGCCAACCCAGAGCCAATCTGTTTTGCCATGTTCTATCTATACAGTGGCTTTCTAATCTGTATATAAGTTTCTCATATGGATGATGAGCTGTTCTGGGATTCCCATTTTCTGAGCACTTTCCACAGCTTGACATGATCAACACAATCAAAGGCCTTTCTATAATGAATGAAGCAAAAATATATATATAACCAAATAGTGGAAAGGTTTCACAACTACTATGTTTATCAAAGAAAAGAGCTTTCTGAAAGGTATGGTATTCATACAGGATTTTAAAAACTAGGTGAAACATTTTCTATGTATTTAACAGCCTTTGAAGTGATGTTAGGTCAAATATCTCTTTCATTTTCACACATCAATTTTTTCTCTACATAGCTGGGAAGAATATTCTAGCTTTCAGGAGGAGGTGACTTCATAAAGTGATTATTTATCTTAAATATATAAGCTGTCTGGGATCTGCCTGCCTGCCTACCTGAAAACACTCTGTTGACACTTCAAATGGCATGCAAGTTCTTCAACAACTTTCCTGCAGTAGGACCAAATGCACTTTGGAACGACAGTATATATCTTGATGTTGTGCAGGATGAGGAGCCTGTAGATTCTATATGTTTTTAGATTACAGTAATCTTCTCCCCATAGTCTACTTTGCCTATAATGGGACATTTCAAGTTCCACAGGAAGCCTCCAAGTATAGACTCTGGCCCAGTTGATAGAGTTTGCTTGTCCCATTGCAAAATATACATATATTTTCCTGTTTTTTAATAAAGGGAAAGTACTTTAAGTACTTAGGATATTTAATATTGCTTCTCCATGCAGCCATTACATGCCTGATGTAGTTTACAATTTATCTTGAATATGCTCAAAAGCCCTGCTTGATTCCTTCCAGCAACTCTGATATGGCTTATCAACAGCTGCCGCTATTTATTGAAAGACCTTTCTGTGTAGCTTGCTTAAGTCTTATCGTGTCATTGGCCTGTGACTTCCCCTTCCTAATAAGAAGACGAACCAACCTCATGACATGCTGATAGATAACATACAACATTTTAAACAAGTCAGTGCCAGATGTTTGCAAAATTTGCAGGGCTGTTGAGAGGAGCCAGTGAATTTGGAGCACGTTCATGACAAGTGTTAAATCAAGGTGGGCATACAGTGTGAACATGACAATGAGTTCATGATTCCTCTATGATGTAGCTATACACCAGAATCCAGCATCATCTCTTAGTGAAGCATTGAGCCAGTTGCATTCCTCTGTGGGGTCATGCCAGAGTGATGCAACCTGCTGCTTTGGTCTGCTTTTTAAAAAGATATGTATATGTTTGGGCCAAGGGCAGCCTGCCACAGATCACAAGAGGACACTGCTGTTTATGAATGTGCTTTGCTGTAGGACCTCTTAAAGATAATTTTTGCCAGCTGATATGTAGGTCTAAGAAGTTCCGCTGTACTTTTTCTCCCCTTAAATGAATCAAATCTGTATGTTCTAAATTCAAAAAAGAAAATTTAAAATGATTTCCTTCCTTTAAAGAATGTATAGCTTTGGAAGGATTGTATAATACATTGAAGAATGATATTTTCCCATTCCTAAATAATATAGTATTTGGAGGAAGAAATTCGGTGTGCGTGAGTGCTTGTTAATAATATTATTTCATTTTCTTCTAATGCTATTATTTTTGCAAAAGAAAGAACAGAAACTAAAAGTTAATAACAAGAGTTCAAAAAAGTAATCTGAAATAAAGAATAAAGAATTCCAAAGGAACTATAAATGTGTGATCTTCAGCAGAAATAAAAACATTTTTAAACATCCAAATTCAATATTTATATCTGAAACAACATTTGCACAAATAAGAGTAATCTACTAGGAAAAACATTATCATTAATCCTTTTGTCAATTTGTTAACCATGCTGACAACTGTGTGGGGGTTATGCTGGGCTGGGAGAATGACTGCCCCAAAGTCACCCAGTGAGTTTCCACAATGAGGGATATATTTCAATGTGTCCAAGTCCAACACCTTCACCATTATCTCACACTGGCTTTTCATTATCTTCATTATCCATTATTGAGGACTTGCTGAAATAAATTTTAAAACATTTTTTTTTAAGTTTACAAAGAATTTTATTGAGAATGAGATTTCTCAAATTCAGAACTCCAGTTGTCTTCCCAAAGAGTTTTGAGACTTTCAAGAGAAATTGTCATGGTTGATATAGAAGATTGATATAGTGTTGATGAAATGATCTTGCCATTAAATAAAGTAGATATACACTATTCAGATATACACCATTCTTCAAATGTTATTAACAATTTTGACTGATGCTTGATAAGAGCACTAATAGAAATCAGAAATTGTACTGTAACTCTTTCTCCTTCCTCACCCTCTGCTACCTCCCTACATTTGACAAGTTGTCTGCTTCGGCTAAAGTGGAGCAGAGCTGTAAAACAGAGGGCTGAAACTCCTTAATTAAAGCCTGCTTGCCAGCTAACATTCCAAAAAGGACAACATGTGAACAAGGCTAAGATCTGCAGTGAGTAAATGCATATTTAAAGGATATACTTGGTGGTCCAGAATAAATACATTGTATATAGCACTGTGTCTGATGTTTTGTTTTCTGTTTTGCATCCCACTGAGCAATATTTTCAGACAGGTTCTTGGCAGAACAAACTCTTCATTTTGTTAGCTTTCCTAAGATATAGTGAAAGCTTGGGAAGTAAGGTTAGTTATCTGATTCTTAATGTATTTATCTATTGCAGTGTATAATCTACAGTATCTTATGTTGAAGTGGACAGAAATCTTTATGATTTCTGTGTATGTGCCCGTGAGCAGGCATATATGTGTGCATGCATGCCAAAGAACATGAGATGGAAATTATATTTTCAATATTAATTATGCTTTGGAGTAAAATTATGCTATGGCTACTAGTCAGTCATGATTATAATTATCTATTACCTCCAAACTAACAGGCAATGGGTTTCTGAATCACAGCTGCTGAGAAACATGGATTGTACAGCTAAGTTTGTGGGATTCCTTAAGTCAGGGTTCCTCAACCTCAGCAACTTTAAGATGGGTGGATTTCAACTCCCAGAATTCCCCAGCCAGCATGGCTGGCTGGGGAATTCTAGGAGTAGAAATCCACCCATCTTAAAGTTGCTGAGGTTGAGGAACCCTGCCTTAGATCATGTTTGTTGATTTCCAGAAGCATCTGATGGGCCACTGTAGGTACAGAGTGATAAACTCTTACGAGTTTTCAGTCTGATCCAACAGGGCTATTAAACTGTTAGAGGTTGATGCAAAACTTTAATTTTTACAAAAAATGTTAATCTCTGTTGTACCAGATTATATCTGCAGCTTTTTACTTCCTTTCTTTCTAGAATATAACAGTGAATTTGTCGTGACTTTCACTCCCAAAGCACTTCCCAATCAGCTCAGCTCCCAGCTAGAAAGAGCAGTGAGATCTTGTCAGAAGAGTGTACTAAAGGGAGGAAATCTTTGATTTAAAGAGAGAAAACTGTGAACGTGTGTTTGCTTAACTGTACCTAAATATGCAATCTGGAAAGAACAAGATTCAAAATTGGGGTCTCACAGCCCCCTTTTCCTGAGAAACACAGTGTGCCACACCCCTGAAACTTCCTCAGTCTTCAAAGGGAGAAAATGAGTCACATCCTCTGCTGTGAAGAAAACTCAGCCCCAGACAGAGCAAAGGACTGAAGCAGACAGTGCAGAAGCCGAGGCTGCTATTCCTGTTTTGTTCATAGGCACCGGACAGTGACAGGGGCAGAACAGGAGAAAGAAAGTTGATACAAATTGCTACCAGACTTTATAGCTGAGGCATCACTAGGGGAGCTTGGTCAGTCCTGTGTCTCCCAAAGGGTGTCAGTGAGATCCCACACGACTGCTGCAGCTTTTCCTCCAACCAGAGGCTATAAGGTACATGTCTGTCTTGTGAAGAAAAAAGACGTGGAGGAAGTTTCTCTCTGGGCGGTAACCTCTTGCTCTTCCATAACCTGGCACTCAGAAGCAGCCTTGACTACTCCTATATCTACCTGACTTTGTCCTCGTTCTATGTAAAAAATATCCTGGGATTTTCTGAAACAGGGTTTTCTGATGGGATGATTCCTCCAAAGCTGTAATTGTCCTGGACAGTCTGCATATATGATTAAATTCCTACACGCATTCATCTACAAGCCTTACTTAACCTCAGGATGAGTATTCAGTTCTGTGGTTACTTCACACCTAATAGGCTTAACATGTTTAAATCTCAGCTGTTGACAACTTCTTACAGACTTTGTTGGAGAGAAGGGCTTGGAAGCTAAGCAGGGAGAGAATATGAATTGGAAACTAAGAGCAAGTTTGGTGTAGGGGTTAAGGCACCAGGCTAGAAACCTGGAGACCATGAGTTCTAGTCCCACCTTAGGCACGAGGCCAGCTGGGTAACCTTGGGGCAGTCCCTCTCTCTTGGCCCTAGGAAGGAGGCAATGACAAACCACTTCAGAAATCTTGCCAAAAAACCTGCAGAGACTAGTCCAGGCAGTTGCCAGGATTCAACACTGACTCAAAGGCGCACACACCCATAAGCTAGACTGGAAAATCAAAATGTACCCTCAAAAAAGCAATGGCAAGCCACTTCTGTATCACTTTCAAGAAAATCCTGTGACTAGAAGATTTTATCTTTACCACCACCACTCAAAAAAAACACACAACTGATTGCAGCAAATGCAGCTGTGAGAATGACAAGGAGAGATAAGCCTTAGATTCCTCTGACCTCAAGTGAGCAAAATCGCCCCAACTCTGTGCCTTTTGTTCTTCCTGTGCTTGAGGCTCTTAAATTCGCACCACTGGTGTGCTATCCACACTTACTTTAAAACACATAAGCCTTTATTTTATCATTGTGTCTACAGAATCACACGAATGAATCAAATGGACTCCAGCTCCCACAGCTACCCTAGAACTTTTAAAAAGTTTTGCTTAAATCAAATGCATGATTAATTTGATTTAAAAATGGCTGTCTCTAATCTTCTAGTTGATATTAATAAGACATCCCCAAGGCTCTGAAAAACAGAGAGAGAAACTCAGAGTTGCTTTTTAATGTGAAGTGTGAGAATGCTTTTTACTGTAAACCTCGGGCTGCTTTCATCTCATTCCACAGCTAAAGCACATCACATTGCATGTATTTCTCACTAAGGCAAATAGTACGTAGCTAAGAGAATAACAAGTATCAGCTGGTGCCTGATGAAACTAGTATCAGAGAGCAGTTATCGCAAATCATTTTCTCTTATCACAGCAAGCATTTGCACAACACTGCTTGTTGTGAGTGGGTGGGTGGTAAGGCAATAAGCCTTATAATGTTATTTAAGCTGTTCTGAAAAACTAAGCTTAATTCCTTCCCAACTCAGTACACATCCTCACTGTTTTTATGAATTATAAGATAGCAGCTGTTGCAAAGATAAGGGTTTGGGGGTTCATCACTGTGGAAAGTGGTCTGGTGAGCACATGTGGCATTTCCTGTATGCATATATTATTACATGTTTTGCACATTCTTGAGTGGTGAGATTGTCTAAGGACAATGTTACCAGGATTTTGCTTCCTTTGAAAAAGAGCGCATAGGAGATTTGCAGCACTTCTATAATATTTGGCTTATTTACAAATATTGAGAGAATGTAGGTGGGAACAAGCAGCATAGAGACAACAGGCCGAGCTAGAACAGAGGTTCTAGGAGGGCTGGCCCTGAATTATAGAAGTTTATCACCACATTCTCAACTTCTATAATTCTCAGTCCCCAACTACTAATTTCCTTATAACCCTATATCAATCTGCTTTTCTTTGTTTATAGTGCTGGAAATTTATTTATTTGTTTTACAAATTTACATAACCACTCATCTTATGTACCATAATCCTAGGTGACTCACAGAACAATGAACCCATGAAAAACATAACAGAAACTCCTGGCACCCCAAAGGCAACACTTCCCTATACATCCACATTTAACTGTACTAGGCTCCAGCCTCACTCTACCTCAACACTAGGAGGGCAGGGGCCTGTTATATCTCAGGGAAGGGTGTTCCACAGGGCAGGGCTGTCATGGGGAAGGTGCACTTCCTAAGTCCCCTAAGATGAAAGCATTGAAGGGATCCGGAGAATGCTCACCCTATCAAACCCAGTGGAATGGGCAGATACCCTCAGGGAGAGATGGTCCTGGAAATAATTTGGTCTAATGCCATTCAGGGCTTTAAAGGTGATAACCAGCACCTTGAATTGCACCAGGAAAGCAACTGAAAGCTAGTGCAACTTGCACAGCAGTGGTGTAATTTAGGAGAACCACGAAACACTCAGAACTGCACGTACTGTTGCATTCTGAACCAGTTGTAATTCACTGGGGATATTTAGGCAGAGGCTGACAGTCATCTACTGTGAATGTTTATTCCATTTGCATTAAATACTCATAGGATGCTCATAGATCTCCTTCTAGTTAAATGGACATTTCATTTACACCTAGTTCATACCTTGCATACATTTAAGATTCCTTCCATGTGATGTTACTTTGCCTTATTGAGAACTCTCCCTGTCCTTATGAAATAAGTAATCTCTGGAAGTTAGACAATTGATCAACAGTGACATCACTTTACACCATTCTGGCTCTTTGAGGAAATCATGGTTTCTTGCTTGGGAAATACGTGTTAAAATGTGGATGTGCTGATTCCCCCCCCCCCCCGCCCCCAGTAATGTACACCAAACTCTGATTTGGATAAAAGCCCTAAAGCCATTATAAAAGAGCAGTGTTCTCCATATGGGAAAAAAATCTGGGAAATCTGTTAATTTTTCTCAACCTTCTCTTCAGATGCTCCCACTGAATTATTTTCAGGAAGGAGGGACTGCCTGCACAGCTCCTTTTTCTTATAGTATAGCCACATCTTCAGACCTGATATCCAAGTTGGCTAGATAAAACAAATACAGTTGAACTGGGGCTGGTTGCCTCTATCACACTTTTAATAGGGTGATGAATTTTAGCTGACTATCTGCCTGTCTTTTAACTGATTAATGGATATTAATTTACAATAAACACTCCATCATCCCCACCCCGAATATTTTAGGGAACATTAGACATGGAAAACATGGAAACTCAGAACAAAAGATGCTATTCATTGCTAAAAGGAAAGGGATCTGATATTTCTTTTGCACTCTGTGTTATAGTGGTATGCTAGAAACAAAATAATTTCCATAAATAAATATCTCATTGACTGTAAAAACTAAATGGATTTGTCCATTACCTGGATAGAAGACCACTTGGAAATGTTACGTATTATATTTTGAGATCCATCATGGAAAAAAAGTGAGCTGTCTTTGCCAACTATCAGGCTCATTAATTTATGATTTAGCCCCTCAATAATCAATCAAAGTTTCAGTTGACTAAATTGTGTATAATTCTGAAATTCAAGATGGCCCCTATGCTATATAGTCACCTGGACAGAGCCAACATTTCTCCTTGAAAATGTTTACTAACAAGATACATAATAGTACACTTCAAGGGCAGAAATACAAAACTGTAGCCAATCATATTCAAAGGCACCCAATGAGATTTCCTTTCCTTTGATTTCCAGAACAATCCCATTTGCCACTTCTGCCGATGCCATCTCTAATCTTTTTCAGATGAAACCCACATGCTATACTCAAATCCTCTTGCAAGACAAAATCTAAGTAAACTTAGATTTTATTTCTAGCATTTACCTTCCCAGTGTATATTTTCCCATGCCAATGTAAAGCCAGAGAATGCCTTATCAAAATCCCCAGTGGATCTTTGAACATGCACCTGGAGACTGAAGTAGAGATCTGCCTGGCAGTACATTAATTTATTGAACAATCCAAGTAATACAGTGGGCCAAGGAGTGGAATGTAGGGGCCACATATTGTCCATAGTGCAATTTTTGGCACTATGGCAATTTTAGTCCCCCAGGTGCAATTTTTGGCAATTCCAGTTCAGGCTGCAAATGGCATCATGTCTGAAACCATGGAGAATTGCTGCTCATTCATGTATAGAGTACTAAATTAGATTGAACAGTTGTGTAAAACAGCTTTCTATGTTCTAAAGAGTATAAAGGAGGAATATTAGGACTAGTTTAGAAGAGGGATATGAAGATAAGTAGAAATGCAATCCCTATTATTGTCTCTGTTAGTAAGACTGTATTGTGATATGGTGGGTTTTTAAGAAATTAAAGAAAACTAGAAAATTTCATAAACATTTCTAACATACTAAACCTTTGTACCCATTTTATCCTAACATATATTTGTCTGAAAACTAGGTTTTTTAACACAATTTTTTGTTCTTTGTTACATAGATTTCACAATAAATGTTGATATATTTTTCTGATATAAACTCTTTTTTATGGAACTATTACTGTCACCAACACTCAGTAGCATACCTCCTTTTTAGGGAAAGGCAAATCATAGCTTGACTTCATGTGACAGTAATAGTGGGAAGTCTTGATGGGAAACCATAGCTAAATTCTTTTATACGTCTACTTCACACAATTAAACTTAGAGAGGGAACCTGCATGTTTTAATACAGGGTTTTTTCTATTCTATATTACCTGTTTTGGGTTTCATGTCCTAAAGAACTGGGGCTACAAATTGCTCTACACTGGGCTCAATCGGACAGGTTGCCATTCTTATTTTTTCCTATTTGGTGCACACATGTCATAATGCACCAAGCCATGAATGAAGCAAAGATATTCTACAACTTTGATAATCCCATCATATCCACTGTATGTTACTTAACCTTGACAATGGAGAAAGAATATTGCCTTAATATAGAAAAAGAAGAATGTAAGTTGGGATCTACAAGTCAGCCAGTTGTGTCCTTTAGGGCATGCTGGTGGAGAGCTAGGGAGGAAGACAGATAAGCCACTTTGGCTACTGACACTTTTCTGGTGCTACTACAGAGAAGAGGCAGAAGGACATTGTGTAGTTCTGTCACTTTATTTTTCAGGCAGGGCTGGATTTGACTTTTCTACTTTGCTGCAAAGGGTAGGATGTCAAGAGCTGTGGCTGCAACTTTTTAATCTTTGGTGATTTATGGTATGCCAGTGAAGGTTACTGACTCTGGATACCAGAATGCTAACAAATATAATTAAACATTTTTTTAAAGTGTGTCTACCGTGACTGGCCTTATGCTAATTGCCTAGACTCAATGTTCTTCATTTATAAAATATTAATATTACTAGCGTGCCTTTGATAGTTTTTTGTCCACTGTGAGAGAGTTTTGAAGGTGGTAACCACTGTGCTGACCATTAATTTGCACCAGCCCTTATTAGTGGACCTCAGGGTTCAAACCAGGAGCCCACAGCTTGTCTGTTCCTATGATTGATTCCTTTGCTGATCTCTCTATGTGCCAATGGTGGCATATCTTAATAATGTTGGTACTAAAATTTGTCTAGGTGTTGTTATTTTTAGATATATTCTGTTTCCTAATGAAAATAAATTATTAATTATAACTAGAATTCTCTGAATTTGCTGAAAACAATGTTAGCTTCTGACAAATGTACAGACTGAGCAATATTTTTTAAAATGTAAAAATAGCAAAATCCTACAAAGATCCTTTGGAATTAAAACTCATATACAGTTGGATATAATAAATGCGTGAGTGAAGAGCAGTTTCCACATGTCTTCTTCCCATTCCCATTCCCCTCCCTCTTAATGCATCCTTATATCCTCCTTCGATCCCAAAAATAAGTTCCAGAGATTAAAGAGGCCCTCTTGGAACACCATGATTGAATTGTTCTAAATTCCTGTGGGAGGAATAATCACCCAAAATTGGGCAGAAGAATCTTGAATCACTATAAAAGGTCTTTGGCATGATTTTAGGTTGCTCCAGTTCCATGCAGTAACATTCAAACTGCTCGAGCTCCACTGAGGAATGTGGTCTGTGGGGTGAGTGGGCAGAGGATGAGGTATCAAGGACCGCAGGAAGGGAAAAGCAAAGGAAATGAAGAGAAATATTAGTTGTATAAATTATCTTCCATTATCAAATGTCTTGGGTTGCATCCCAAGGTAGACTAGTTTTTCCTAGAGGGAGTCCCTTCTAAAGGGATGTAAGAGCCATTTTATTGATTTTTCTGTCCTTTGCAGTTCCCTACATCCCCTGAAAATCAGGTCTAGAATGTTGTAAGATACTTTGGAATGGGGTGCTACCAAGAACAGAAGTAATGAGTGAAAAATTCCCTTTTCCCAACAACTTTTTTATTTTTATTTGGTCACTTCACTCATTCTGTTTACAAGCTTATCAGTTACTCCAACTGAAAATGACTCCTCTGTTACTTACAGTTCCTAGTTCCCTCTACCTGATTTACAGGGAGTACAAAGTATGAAGGTAGAAATCATGAAGGATGATTTTCATAATCTCATAACATTGCTTGACCTGCATCTTGCATTCTCCTTAGGAAAGGGATAATGGGATGTCAGCAAAGCCAGCAGAAACTAATTCTATTAATGCTCCTCAGAAGTGCTGGAAGGACTGTCTGATTTACCTGCAACCTACCTTTTCCTCTCAAAAGGGAAGAAGGGATATGAGTGAAGCAAACCAAGACTTCAGTGCAAAAGGTGAAACAGGCAGAAGCCAGTGCTGCTAGACTTCCTGATCCTGGGAGAGGTTTCCATGTTTCTTATAATAGTGATACCAGAATGAAAATGATGACTGTATCACAGTGCATCTCTACTGGCATCCCTTTCAAACAGCCAGTCTCTTGAAATTGTTTTCTCTGCTCTACTCTTGTTTTCTCTGCTCTAAAAACTAAGCTCCCTCATGTGAGGCAGGGAGTACAGTTGTAGGATATGAGGCATTGGTCCATTGATTCACATCTATATAATGCAAATAACAAAATTTAATTAGGTGGAATTCTTGAAGACTTGCTAATGTTTTATAATACTCTACCTTAACAATGTAAGATGGACTCTTAACCAAGAGTGAGGATAGCTCTACCTCCATCCTTACATAGATGGAGATGCCTAGATATTTGCAGAAGGAACATTGCTTTATTTGTTGGACGTTAACTGACCACCTATGTTTGATGTTACTTCTACCTGCTTTGTTTTGTCATGGTTTATCCTCAGGTTTCCCTTTCACAATAATCAACCAATCTGATCAGCATTCTTCTAAGGCTAATCTTAGTATAGGAGATAAAAGCCATCTCAGTATACATTAGACCTGAGGGCAAGAAAAAGCTTTGTGATTCCACGGCCACTACAATATCTTCCATGAAAAAAAAAATTGAAAGGGAGTGAATAAACAGCTGTGTTTATTACCTCTCTCCAATGTTATAAGATCTGTTAAAAACCCTTGTTGGCCCACTCTCACCCTAACCATGATATCAGTGTGCAATCCAATTATTAGTCTGAGTAAACAACCTATCTATATCCATACTTTTGAATTTCTCCCACAGTCAGGACTTGTTAATCAAAAGTATCAATAAGTGTGACATAAAGTTGTTTTTTTAATGGCCATTAGTATATTTTTAAATTAGGACTTTCAGGGTGACACAGAGACACAGGTCTCTGTACTATACTGTGTCCTTTATGAAATCTTGTCTGTTCTGGATGAAATAGTTTTGTTGCTTCCTCCCAATCCTCCAACTTATTCAAAAGCTTAGAGGAAATGTCTAAAAGACTGACTAGTAGCTGACGGCTCCTGTCTTTGGCCCTTTTTGAAGATTGGGTATATAATACTTTTTTCCAGTTATAAGGTTTAGCATGTTTTGTCTAAAGCTATGTTCTACTCTAGTTTCAAGACAGCTGACCACTCTGGTAATGTGTTCTTCTGTATGAGTTATTGTCAATTCATTATGAGGGCCACTGTACGTAGCACCAAAAAAATAAAAATAAAAATTGAATTCAGATTCTGTATTGAGGTGTATGCCTCCAGCATTGTACTACACATATAAGTGTCCTTAATCATCAGTTTCCAGGTTCCTGACGTTAATCATTATAATACAAGAGCTTCTTAGATTTTAATAGTTGCTTATACAGAGATCAAATCTGGATCAATAGATGAAAAAAGGAGTCCAAGCTATCCTTTCTGGCACTAGGCTAGAAACTGGGAGACCATGAGTTCCAGTCCTGTCTTAAGCACAAAGTCAGCTACATAACCTTGGGCCAATCACTCTCTCTTGGCTTTAGGAAGAAGGCAATGGCAAGCCACTTCCAAAACTGTTGCCAATAAAACTCAGGGGCTAGTCCAGGCAGTCACCAGGACTTGTCAACACTGACTTGAAGGCACAATAGGTAGGTAGGTAGGTAGGTAGGTAGGTAGGTAGGTAGATAGATAGATAGATAGATAGATAGATAGATAGATAGATAGATAGATAGATAGATAGGATCCTTACTTGTAAAAATGTTGATACTATTGACCATGGTATCTTATTGGACTACATACAGGTTTTGGGAATTAGAGGCATTGTTTTGCAATGATTCCATTCCTTCCTCAATGGGTGATTTCAATCTGTGACAGTGGGGAAGAAGAGATTGGCCTGGTAGCCACAGGAATTGGTTCTCTCCCCCTGCTCTGTAACACCTATATGAAGCTACTGGGTGAGGTCATCTCACAGTTTGGAGTACAGTATCACCAGTGTGCTAATGATACGCAAATGTACATCTCTATGCCAGACAGTAAAAGAGATGCTGTCAACATTCTTTCCTTCTTTACAGCCTGTAGGCTGGAAGAGTCTAGAATGGAGGAAAAGGCTGAAGATGAGCACTAGTAAGTTGTTGTTTAATATCAGGGTTCTCTGTTGCCATCAGTGTCATTTCTTGATAGGTAGGCAGTACCCATAAGGAGCAAGTCTGTGATTTAGAGCTCCTTCTGGACTCACAACTCCTGCTTGAACAGTAGGTGAAAGTGGTAGCCAGGAGGCCTAAGCCCAGTTTCAGCTGGTATGTCCATTGCAGCCTTAGCTGGGGCAAGAGGACCTAGGTATAATATTTCCTGCCCTCATTATCACCTGTCTAGACTATTGGAGTGTGATTTACATGGGGCTGCCCTTAAAAGCTACTCAAAAACTGCAACTGGTTCAGAATGCAGCAGCCTACGTGCTTACTGATTCTCACTACTGGGAACATATAAAACTGATAATTGGCTACCAATTGGTTTCCAGGTACAATTTAAGATGCTGGCTTTATGGCTCAGCATCTGGGTATCTACAGGACTATGTGCTCCAACTAGTGTTGGCCCAACTTCTCACAACATCCAGGGAGAAACTACTTAGTCCCACATTTTTGACAGGTTTAGGATTGTGAAGCTAGAAGGCACTACTTTTGTATGCTTTGAAACAAACTCCTGACAGAGATCAGACTGCCTACCCCCACCTTTTTGCTGGCTTTTCGGAAAATATTAAAAACTTAATTATTTCAGAAGGCCTTTTCTTAAGTTTATACTTAATGCCATCCTGATTTTTGTGGGGTTTTTTTCTTCCTTTATGTTTATATCTTGTTTTTTATGGTTTTTCTGTTGCAGCTTTTACGTTGTGCTGTTAATGTGAACATTTTAGCCCGACAGTGAATGTTGTAATTCTTGGTTATATATACTGTACTCTGCTTAGAGTTAATTCGAACACAGTAGAATAGAAATTTGTTCAATAAATAAATAGCCTTTACATTTCATACTATAACAATCTATAACTCCATGATGCATGCATGATCTATGGGATAATGTGAATTAGATAACCTGAAATTAATGATGCATTAATTTACATATTTATGGTCTAGTGAAAGAATAAAAGAAGCCTAGAACAAGCCAAATATATATCCCATAAGTATATATATATATATCACCACTACCATTACAAATCTACATATCCCATTCTATGATGTCCTTCTAACCCCAAGAACAACAGAATAGTTACTGATTTCAACAACAAATCTACTGATGGCGAGACCTAATCTAAACTGGAAATCCTGCTACCCTAACAAAGGAAATTACCAAAACAGAGCCAATATAATTTAAATTAAAGATAACTTTGCAAAGACATAATCAGTGATAAGTGAGGATATCTTCTTCAACAGAGCACCCATCTTATAATGGAAAATTGTTCATGAAAGTGATGAGTTGGGCAATAAAAAAACAAGCATCCTACTGGTAGGATTTCCATCTAGCAATTTCTATTACTGCTGGGCATTCAGAGAAAGCTACTCGTTGTTAGTAATACTTGGGCATCTGGCCAAAGCTAACAGGAAGCAGCCCATTTGGCTAGCCTCATAATTTAAGGAAATTATTCAAATCACTCATCATCAAGTTGGGTGGTCACGTAGCCATTAAGGACAAAGATGCTGGTCCACAAAAAGCCCAACACTGCTGTAACTTAAAGATAGAAGACACTTTCCAGTCACTTTGTATATATTAGAAAATAAATATATTTTCTGTCCCCCCTTGCCCACCCCCCAGAAGGGGAAATACAAGCCTGGCTTTAGTCCTATTACCATTCATCCTACCATGGATCCATTGATTCCTGAATTCACTCCAGCAGGATCTGTCACAGAACTCTTTTAATCCCTATTCTTAGGTGAGCATATAAAACTGTAGTCCAGAAAACCTGTTGTTCATGTGATAGTGCAACAATTTTGCTAAGTCACAGGATTTCTAATACTTAAAAAATTCTACTCTCCAATATATGCATATACATCTACAAGAATTCTTCTGCTGAAGGAAAAAGATCTACAAGTGTACTTGTTTGTGCACATGTAAATATGCTGTCTCCACTGGAAAAAATAGTGTTATGAGACAATAGCTTGGTGGATACATTTGAGTACAGGTAGTCCTTGCTTACTGACCACTCATTCAGTGACCATTTGAAGTTATGTTAGCTCTGAAATAGATTTATGATCGGTCCTCAAAGTTGTGGCCATCACAATGTCCCCGTGGTCATGTGATTGCGATTTGGGAACTTGGCAACTGGTGCACATTTACAATGGTTTCAGTGTCCCACAATCACATGATCACCATTTGCGACCTTCACAGCCAGCTTCTGGCAAGCAAAGTCAACGAGGAAGCTGGCAGGAATTCTCAAGTCACAGTCATGTGACATCACCCTTAACAACTGCAGGTGATTCACTTAACAACTTCCGTCTGAACTAGTGATGTTTCACTTCACAACTGCATCACTTAGTGATGGAGTTGCCAGTCCCAATTGTGGTTGGTAAATGAGGACTATCTGTATATTATTCTTTTTAATCAATTACATTCTAGAGTGGAGGAAAGGAGCGTATTGTCTTGATTTGTAAAACTTTCAAGTAAAGAAAAGCACCTGAGATTTCAGTATCATGAGACACACATACGGCTTAAAAATCTAATACCATATTGTTTTTGTTGTTGTTGTTTTGTTGTTACAGATCATTCTGACTGGATTTGGTACTTTTGATTATCAAATCCTTCCCAAGGATCTAAGATAGTTAAAGATATCCTTGTAATATATGTGCTATTCCAAGTAATGCAATTTTTTGTAATTAACAAGCTGAGATGCTGTCCATTCCTATTGTGTCCAATGCTTTACCAGATCTTTTGGTGTGGCACCACTGCTACTTTTTTTTCCATATTTGCTCAATCTCTGTTTGAAGGTCTTTGTATTTCCCATTTTTTCTAGCTTTTTATCCTTGACCCTTCTATCTCCAGCTATTGCAATGTCAACTATTAATAAGTTTTTTAACACCATCATCATCATCATCATCATCATCATCATCATCATCATCATCATCATCCCTGAAATAAAATGCTGCAACATAGAGTCTGTCCTGTTTCGGGTACTAGCCATACCTTCCTCTATGATATTTATTTTCCCCTGTCCCCATATTTCCACCCCCCCACACACAAACACATGATGCCATGCAATATGCTCAACACTCCTCACTGGAATCTTTTGGGATATTCTTCCACTTAATGACTTATTTTTTACAAACTTTTCAATTTGTTCCCAGACTTCACTGCTTTTTGTGCTTAAGTGGTAATGCTTTGGCTTCTGAAGGATTGATACTGTTTCTTCCGCTTGGATGTTCAGTATTACGGCAACATAAAGATCCCAAATATTAGTTCATAATAATAGTAAGTTTTATTTTAAGATCTTTATAAATTACTTTTCTATATAGTATATGTATTCAGATTATTCTAAAGTCAGTGGATTTCAATAGTTAACTTTGTGCTTGACTGGGTTCCTTATTTTCCTTTTCATGTCAAATTCTTTGACTGCCAAAAGTATAGCATTTGTGATACATATTGTATGAATTTCCTTTTTAAAGGGTGAAGATACTTACTCAGTCCTGGATAACCAATTTTATGTCCTCTGCTGAAGACATAATATTTGCAATTAAGTTCCATGAACACATGATGAACCAACGAAAGGTTTATCACATGCTCACAGAACTTAAGGAAAGAAACTTAAGGAAAGGAAAATAGGATGTATCCAAAGTGGCTGGCTGTGGGAAAGAAAATATTCTTTCAAGGTGAGTTGATAAAACCAAGAAGGAAAGACAGATCAATCTACTTCGAATTCATGTCAAGTTTCACCCATACTGTATTGTTCCTTAATTATATTCCATACCATTTCTTCATTAATGTCCCATTTAAAAAAAAAATGGAGATTAAAAAAAGTAGGAGAAACTTATATTTGAATATCATGTAAGTATACATTTGAACACACAAAAACACATTTCACATATTTCTTTCCAATTATGTATTATATTAACACTACAGTGGTTTCAATCCTAACTATATTACTACCAGAGAGTGCCGCGGGAAGATTCTTTTTGATTTCATAGTCTTCTATTACAGGATCAATATAAGTTCTCTTCTTTCCCTCTGCTATTCAGTATCTATATGAAGTCTCTTGGGTAATATCCAGAGATGCGGAATGCAGTGAGATCAGCGTTCCCCACCTGAATCAGGAGAAGTTGTGCAGGTGCCTGACAATTGCCTGAAGGCAGTGATAAATTTGATAAAAGCCCCAAAACTGAAGCTGAATCCTGATAAAATGAGGTGCTGTGGATAGATGAGTCTCAGGTCTGGGGATTAGGAAGGTGGACTATTCTATCTGAGGTAGCATTCCTCATCCATTGCTCATACATACTTCCGGGCTCTCCTCAGTCCCATGCCATCATAAATCCAGCTTGACTAAGTCTACCCTCAGTGATCCATATCCTAATAACCTCAGGATTAGATTACTGCAATGTGTTCTATATGAGGCTATTCTTGAAACAAATTGGAAGATGCAGCTAGTACCCCATGCAGCTGCTAAATTGCAAACTCAGGGGATTATATATAAATAGGTCTTGTTATCTGCTTTGCCTGCTAGTTTGTGTGTGTGTGTGTGTGTGTACTGTGTACATGTAATACTTTGCCTTGCCATGTCTCTTTTTTATTCTTCCGATGCCCTTTTTCCTTCTTTAACTTGATTGGGCATCTTGATTCTTTCAGTTTTCACAATTTTTCCCCTGTTAATGGTAAGGGTAGCACATAGCCCCCACTCTATGGAATACTCTCCCCCCAGAGGTGAGGCAGGCCCCAACTCTGTTATCCTTCTGGAAAGCAGTCAAGACCTGGCTCTGCCAACTGACATGGGGAGAACAAAGGGGCAACCAACCCTGGGGGTGGCTAGCACCTTGAAGATGCTCCCAGATGTTAACCTCTTACTGATCATCAACATCCTGGAAGATATTTGCGTATGTGTTTGGTTTTTATTCTATTCTATTTTATTGTATTTTATATTATTTTTATTGTATTTTAATTAATATTTATTGCTGTTTTATTGTGAACCACCCAGAGTCACTTTTTTGTGAGATGGGCAGTATCTAAATTTGAAATATAAATAAATAAATAAATAAATAAATAAATAAATAAAATTTGTCCAGTCCGAACTCCATTGCAATACCTTGGCTGTATATTCAGACAGTGTTGAGCAGCAATTCCATTTCAGATGGTAAAATAGGGAAAACTGAGGGAATCAAGATGCCCAGTGGAAATAACATCAAGAGTCTGGATGAAGAAGATCACTACAAATATCTGGGCATCCTTCAGGCTGACCATATCAAGCACACTGAAGTCAAGAAGAAGGTTAGGAGTGAATACATCAGAAGAGTGAAGAAGATCTTAAAATCCAAACTAAATGGCAGAAATACCATCAAGGCAATTAACACCTGGGCAGTTCCAGTCATTAGATATACAGCTGGAATAGTGGACTGGACTCAAGCTGAACTAAAATCCCTGGATAGGAAGACCAGAAGAATAATGACAATGGATCAGGCCCTTCATCCACGCAAAAGATGGTAAAGATTTTGATCTTTGCAGGTAGGGACTCATCACAGTATCTGAATATCTTTTCCAAGGCCTTCATGGCTGATCTACCAAGTACTAGTCTGTGGCATATTTCTTGACTGCTTGTTCATTAATTCTTGATGGTTGAAAGTTATCTACCACTTCAATATCTTCATTGTCAGTTCTAAGTCTTGCTATTGTACCCAATGTCATTCTTCTTTATATTTAATTTTAGTTCCATTTTTTTCATAAAAAACTCCTTTTCTTTTATGTCTTTTATTACTAAAGCTTGTAGATCTTTTGCATTATCAGAGCAAAACTATAGAATACAAAATTTCAATTAAAACATAAAACAAACTTGAAAAGTACATCAAGAAAAATTAAATAAAGAGCACTCCTCAATTAAAGGTTATTTCAGCCAGCAGCTTTTAAAAGTCAAATGCCTACATTCCTTCACAGTGTTCAAATATTTTGTTTGGTGCATATTTCAGGGTGTAGAAACCCAGTACACTAGTAGTGTGTGAATCATTTAAGATTGGTGCAATCATTGATTCCTTATTCAACCAGTCAAATTGGTTCAATCTGAATCACTGAGCCAATTTTTTAAAAGGTGAATATTAAAAAAAAAAACCATTGTATTGTCAAATCAATTTGGAAGCACTTGGCTCAGTTAGATACATTAAATCAATTTGGCATTTTTGCAATTTTATTTGAAAGTCAAGTCACTTTCACTTGGCTTTTTCAATCAAATATTTGCATAGCCCTCTGATCTGTACTCACTGAGTAGAGAAATATACAAAACAGAGTTTCCTTTATACTTCCTTACATTCAGAGATGCAATCTTCAGCTCAAAAACATCAAAATGTATCTTAAAACACATTTAGAAATGTGTATTTTATAAGAAACAGCATTATTAAAATAGCATTTAAATGTGCATCTTTGGAAACACAGATTAATACAGAATAAAGGCAGAATATATTTACAATGAACACATGGAAAATTGATATGGCCTGAAAATTGATCATTTCAAGAGTCATTAATCCTGCCTTTATTTCCGGATGACGGAGTTGAAATGGCAACTTCTCTATGATCTGGTGACATTTATTCTGAAAAAGTCCTTTAGTATTTTATTATCATGGTTTATTTTATCCCTTTAAAATCAATATTAGGTACAAAGTAACAAAACCTTGGTTTCCAAATAAATTCCTATCTCAGCATAGCTTTACCCACCACGATTTATTGTGGACTTGTTGAGCTAAAGTCCAGCCTGATTTTGTATCAGTTTATTGATCAGGCCCCAAGCCATGCATAGCTTTTAATTCCTCATCATAGAAATAGCCTTACACTAAAATCACAATAAAAATCCTATTGTACTTATTTCTTAAAGTTAGTAGTTTTGTACTTAGGCAGAAAACCATTCGCTTGCTGGATTACATTAGCTTGGTATGCAGCAGTTTCTCCAGCCATCTTCAGAAAAGAAAAGAAAATATTTAGTAACTATATTAATGGCTGGAAAAAAATTAGTCGAAATAGAAGGCTTTACCATAGGTCTGAAAGTATTAAGATTTCACTGTTTCCCAAGGCTTCATCGTGATACCTAATTCATATTACTTTGCCTAATTTTGCCATATATCTCTATTTCTGCCCTATTTTTCATGGCACAGTGTCTCCATGAAATGGTTTAGTAGTTTAGAAGTTACAAATATGAGAAAGCAAAATACATATAGCAAATCATAATTAAAATAATTAATTAAAATAATCTACAGTTAAAACTCTCGGCACAGCACGTCTGAGCTGAGATTAAAAGTTTTTAAAAGCCAGAAATGATAAGAACAACCCAACCTGTCTGAAGAATGACAAATGTCTGCATCCGTCACTGGAATTTCCCTATTAATTCATTTTGGCAGACATTTGGAAGGAAAAACAAAATGTTTTCAGATCCCAAGAGAATCTTGCAGGGGACTTGCCTGGGAATTTAAAACCAGGTCTAAGAGTCTGGCTCCAGAATCCCTTTGCTATGCTGAAGAGAGGAAATGAACACTTGGATTTAACCTTCCATCTTTAAATTAAATTCCAGAAAAGTATATTTGAGGAATCTCTGTGATGGATATTTATTCTGTGCCCTTCATAATAAGCAGAACAGCTTGATATTCTTCCTTTCCATTTTTAAACAAAGGGCTTTGTGTCACTATAGTAGCACGAATACTTAGACAGAGTCCTCCCCAAATAGGCTCTGAGTTCTCAGGACCTCTAGCCCTAAAGCTTACTCCCCACCCAAACAGACAGATATATTTTAACATTTTCACTGTAATACAAGGGTAAGGTGGGAGGTTTATAGCTTATAGCTTTGCTGCCAGATAAACTCATGGCTGAGATCCATTGGCATAGGAGAGGACCCCTGGGAGGACACTTGGCTAAAACATCTTTGAAAGTTAGGCCTGTCTGGAATATTAGTCCATATAGATTTTTTTTCTTCAATAGCTTTCAATAAGAAGAATCCTGTATCACATGGGCCTTTCTCCTGAAGACACTTGGTCTTACCGTGCAGTACCAGCAACAATCAGGACTGCAGAAATAATATTGGAGGATAGAAGTGGTCTGTCTGGAATGCTCACTGGTTGAGCGTCCTCATATAATAGGACCTTAACAGGGCTAGCTGCTTAGAGCAATTTATAAATCCAGTCAGTGTGAACAAAGAGATTTTGAAATTAGGTTGCCTGGCCAGCTGATCACAAGTCACCTTTCCCCTTGGAGAAAGCAAGAGGTAGTTCCAGCTTTTTGGGCTGGGATGAAGAGAACATAAGTGTGTTTTAAAAACAACAACATGGCAGTAGTAATTAAACACAATAATTATAAATCTCCCAAATAATTCCTGAGGGGTGTACATAGGTGTGTGTGTGTGTGTGTATCAAATCAGGATATTGGTTGTGACCACCCAATCCTGTGATTGAATCTTTGATCCTTTTTACATGCATTGTAGAGTGAAGTTCTGACTGCACAGTTGGGGATGTCTTCTTGACTTTTTTACTTTCCCTGCGGACACCCCGTCCCCCTTAATTGTGGATATACATCAGTTTTATTTACTAGTTTGTATGCTTTCATTGATACTCTTTATGATTTCTGGCCATTTCCCCATTAGTCACTTACGTTGTCTTCTAGCATCACCTGTAGAGGAGTAGAGAGACAGCTCTGGAAAAATTATGCAGCAGCTGTTTGGAAAACACACACTTATCCCAGAAAGACAGGAAGGGGTAAGGAAGAAACTCAAGACTGCCCCATCTTGACTGTTTGACATTAGAAGGAGGTAAAAAGGCTTTCAATATTCTGTTATTTTACCCTATAACAATAAAGTAGAGTTCCAGTAATTTATGGAGTGTCTATTTCCAAACCTGGCCTATCTCCAAAGGTTTCTGCCTGCCCAGTACATTCCAGCAGAGTGGGTGCGCTCCAGGTCCCCTCCATTAAACATTGCCATCTTGTGGGACCTCGGAAGTGTGCCTTCTCTGTTGCGGCCCCCACCCCCTGGAACAGCATCACCCCAGACATAAGGATGGTGCCGTGTCTCCTGGGGTCTAAAAGGCTTTGAAAATCTGGCTTTGGTCCCATGCCTGGAGTTGATGTTTATGATTTGTTCAATGGCCCCTGCTTTGTGTTATTGTTTATGCTGTCTACTAAAATATTTTAGTCTGGGCTGTCTGTTTGATTCAATGTTTTTACTGTTTTTATGTTTTCCCTAGTTTTGTACACCGCTCAGAGTCCACTAGAGTTGGGTGGCTGATAAATTTAAATATAATAATAACAACAACAACAACAACAACATTACCATCAGTCAATTGCAAAAGGCAGCTTTACTTGGAACAGCTTCTATCCTGCGACAATACCTCTAACACCATGAGACAACATCATCTGCCTATCCCAGATCTTTGGGAAGGACTCAATAGGTGGATAAAAATGCCAAATCCAGTCTAAACATCTGGTTGACTGTGCAACCAACCATAATACTGTAATCTCAAAGGGCTGATATCATCCAACCATCAGCAAGGCAATAAAAAGTTCAACACAAGGATTGGATAACTCTGGAAGATGTTATAAGTAATTTGAGAGGGAATGGACTCTTGCAGCTTGAAGAGGCATATGCTGGGGTGGGGGTGGGGGGTCCTTCTCATTTTATGCTCAGAAGAACAGCCCTGTGAATAAATTGGGCAGAATGATACTGACCAACCATTTCACCAGTGAGAAAAGTGCTTAAACCTGAGTCTCCCTAGACTAATGCTTTAACAGCTATAGCAGTGATCGCCACCCAGAAATAATACTCAATTGCCAACCTTCAGTATCTTCACTCTAGCTGTCAAGCCTATAGCCAGCAAATTATGCAGAAAGGAGACAGGAGATCCATGCAAAATAGCAAGAAAGTTCTGTTTAAATCTATACCTTGAAATTATGAAGTTGGGTTACTTCTTTGAGAATAACTGAGCAGGAGTGGTACTTGCAGTCATAGGCATGGTGGGGGTGGGGGGGGTGGGACAAAAGGGAGGCAAGTGATGAAATGTTCATTGCAATCTTGTGGTACAAATTCTAGCCCTTATGTCAAAATGGCACAAGCACCCAGTTACACAGTGCATATTTTGGCATTATTGTGGCTAGCTTCAGATTCCTGTGCTTGCAGTAATACATAGAAATGTGTCTCCATGCTGTAAGAAGAGCACACCTAGGCCCCAGCTTGTGCAGTGTGGGGCAGTTTAGGCTTAGGGGTAGTGGGAAAGGGGGATAAATTTAGGACTAGAAAAGGGATAAAGGGCCATACCTTTCTTTTTCTCTCTTACCTCTCCTCTTGCCATCTGTCACCAAACGGTGCTGAATTTCTCTTTATGGTCCTACCAAAAGATGGACCCTCCTTTCTGTCCTTGCTCTATTTACCTGCCTTCTCTTTGATCTTCTACTTATCTGACAAAAAATAAAACAAGCAAGCAAATAAACAAATAAATTCAAAGAAAATAATAAAAATAGGAATGTTATTTTTAAAAAAATTATACCCATACATTTGTAGGATAACAATTTTTTTTTTTCTAAATGGCCATTTCAGACAAGACAGTATAAGGGCCAGTACTTAATTCCCCATGTCTGGCAGAGTAGCCATTTAGCTACACTATTTATCAATCAAGCAGCTGGGTTCTGAACCAGTTCCAGCTTTTGTACCATCTCCAAAGATAGTCCTATGTATAGCACATGACTGTAATCAATCATGAATTTACCAGCACATGAATCATACATATATGTCAGTGGGAGCTTCTCTCCCATGCCAACTAGCAGCTTCATGCAAGGTGGTTTTTCTGTGCACAGTAACACAGGAAGAAAGGAATAAATTAAATTAAAGCCACTCCAAGCTCCATGCTTACTGTTGTGTTAAGTTTCACTCTAAACTGGATGTAGACAACCTTTTTCAGCCTGGGCCCATGCTTTGCTATTGTTCTGTTCTTGGTGCCATAGGGAGCATATTTGATGACCTGGGCAGTTATGAGAATGGGTGCCCAAAAATGGCCACTTAGCCCTTGAAGTTTGATGGCAACTTCAGTGACTTAGGATGTGGAGGGTGGCGTGTTGTTTTATGCAGCTGTTCATATACATGTATTTATATACTACCATAACCAATTTACTGGCCCAGAAAGTAGGAATATATTTTTGAAGGAGAGAAAACAACCTCATAGACCTTTCTTTTGCATTAATTTGCTATAAAACCAGGATAGCCACCATTAGAAAATTTAAATACTAACCTCTCACTTTTGTGTTGGGTCATCTTGGTTGTTTTCCTGGAACAGAAAGGGGTGCCCTTGTTTGAGCAGGTTTCCTTCTTGTGGGCATGGCAACCTGGTAATAACTTACAGCTAGGAAACTATGAGGCAGCTGCCAAATTTCCCATCTAGCATTGTTCTATAACCCACTTTGTTTGACCCACCCACACTATAAACAAAGCAGAAGAGCTATTTCCCCCCCACACACACACAATCGGGATGAAGCCTGATTAGACCAGCTGATGGGCTATTAAATCTTACTGAGTTAGATTACTACTGCTGAGGCTTGTGGAAAATCATTTGCTGTGAACAGGGGAGTGGAACTAGAGGGTTTACTTGAAGAAAATGGTTTAAGGGGAAAAAACAAGCACAAATTAGAGAATGACACGGCTGGAAATAAAGCAGAAATCCAGTGTGGTAAGCAATGCTTCAATCATTGGATGACCTTTAATCAGTCACTCTCTCACTTCTCTTTCTCTCTCAGTGTAACAACATTCTTCATGGGTTTATTGTGAAAAGAAATATGTAGATATTCTGGAATAGTATCCTTAGGGAAAAAAAAATACAGGGTCAAGAAAACTGGATGAAATGCATTTCGCAGAGGTACTGTGAATTGTGGGCTCCTCTCTCCCATCTTTATTTTTACTAAGAATGAGAATAATTTCAATATAGGTCATGTAGCATAGAATTTCCTTTTCAGTGTCATTATTTCTTTCATCAACATTATTTTTACTTCTAAAATAATACGTTGCATGGTGAAATGTGAAACGATTTCACGCTAGGTATACCTCATAGACATAGTTTATAAATTTTGACTTCCTAAAGAAGTTCACTGATAACTATACACAGATATTCATCACAACACTCTGCATACTCTAGATTATATCTGCCCTATGTTCTTCATGTTCATGCCTTCCAGAGCTATTAGTATCTGGTAGCAATATTATTTTTTAGGAATTTGAGAAATTGTTCCAATATATCTAAAGGGCATCAGTTGGAAAGACTGAATATATGGCAGATATAATCTAGCATGAGACCCTGTTTCATAGGAAATAGTACAAAATTTGGAGGATACTGCAGAAGAGGGTGATGATACACTTGGGATACATGTCTTATTGACAGATATATTAGTAAAATAATATAGGTATGCCAGAAAAGCAGTTCTAAAAGAAGGAAAAAGTGTATCACTTGGAAATCCTTCCCAAACGTGGTAACTATTAATTTCTACACACAATTATAGCAGTTGAGAAACTACGGGGATAACAGCTGTCTCATTCTGAGGATATGGGTGACTAAAAGTAAGAGAGATAATGATATTCCAAAAATATGGCACATGAATTCCTGATGTTGCCATAAGAGGGAAACACTGAACCAAAGAGTCAGGGCTATAATCAAGCAAATAAGAGAAGGCCAGAGCTGGACAGATGCCAAAAACATTGTTAGCCAGTTACAGGGAGGGCAACTTGCATTTTTTTATAGGTGCATAAATCCATCCCCAGAACCTTTTAAATTCACAATCCAAACATATTTCCTTGGAAATTGTGCCTCGCTCACTGCACAGCAACTTTCTTTCAGGTAAGTCCACTTGGTTTTGCAGCCTACAGCTGCTGTTCTTGTTTTCTGTTGGATTCCATGCTTGTGCCCTACCCAAGCACAATGAACTCTAACTTATGCTGCAACCTTTCAGTGTAATAACAATAATAATGATGATCTGTGTTTCTTCTCTCATCTGCCCTGCTTGAGACTGGTCCTCCCTTGCTGGGAGCAACTTGCACCCATGTTGGGAAGTGAGTGAAATTTGAACTGCCTCATCCTGTCTTCTCTGTGGTTTCTGGTGTTTAAAAATCAGCAAAAGCAAATACTGGCACGTCTTTGAACCTTCACACCCTCTGGAACTGGCCAGACTGGAGCCCCCAGGTGTTTGCAGAAAGGGCAGAAAAATAATGGGCTGTTCATTGTAAAAACATAGCAGCCCATTTAATTTTGGTCAATAATAGGTTTTTTTTTATTATTATTCTTTTTTGGGCACAGTGAATTTTGTTTTGCTGTGATTTTATCCTTTTCTTTTGCCTTCTGTACTTTCTCCCCAACATCTCAGCATTCTTTGCTGTTCTCCTTTCACTCTCCATGTTCTCTACCAAATTCATATTTAACCCCTTCACTTCTCCATTGCCCTCTAACTATATGATAGACTTTACAGCTTTGCTAAGTAGAGCAGATGCATTAGAATTCATTTGTTAATTAGACGCCACTGAGACAGGTTTGACTTGAAGTGACTGCATGGACAAAGCCTTTTTCTTTTCTTTTGTGGAAGCTAAAGTTTTAATATGATGCAGAAATAAAAAGGATATGTGATTCTCTTATAGAAACTGTTTATCCATTTGGGGTTGCTGTTCTTATTTAATATGCAAGGTTGGATATGCAAGCAAACATTGTCTCTGTTTGAACTAAGAATTACATTCCTTTTTACACTCCATCCCAGCTAGCCTGCACTGCCTATCCCTGTTAATTATGTGCTCAGCCCAGCCTTCTTCTGGTAGAAGAAGGTTTTACCCTACAAAAGTCTCCTCACAGATGCAAACACATTTAAGTTGTCCAAGACAACTTAAAGTAACCACATCCCCTCCCCTCAAATGCTGCTAAGTTATTGTTTCAATTTTAGTTGTGCACTTAGAGAAAAGCATCATACAGTAAGCTTTTTAAAAAATGATCTAAAAAATAGCAATCCTCAGTGTATCAAAAAGAGCTCTGCTGGGTCAAGCCAACAGCCAACAAGTCATCTAATCCAGCATTCTGTGCCACACACAGCTTGATTCTCACTGCTTAGGACTGTTGCTGTCACAGAGACAGGAAGTTCTTGGTGAACAAGCAGGTTTTTCAATTCCCCAAGGCAGGAGGAGAAACTAGGTAGAGTCATGTAATTGCACTTGTTTTTGTATAAGAATTACCTGATGTTCCTGCTAAGTTATCAGGTTGGCCCATGCCTCCTGATCTATTTTCTTCTGTAAATACAGTAAGTACCATCTTACAAGGATTCAATTTCTTCATTGGAGGTTAATGTTAGAAAGTAATGTTGAGGGACATGTTCAGCCCCCAAACATTGGCATATGGTGTTTCTCAGGGTTCAGTCTTGTCTCCACATTATTTAACATCTATGTGAAAACCTGGAGAAAAATTAACAGGAGACTTGGAAGTCACTCCCAACAATATGTGGGTGACATGTATCTTCTATTTTTTCACCTACTACCTGCTATTATTTAGAATGCTGTTGATGCTCTGGATCAAAGTCTAATGGCAGTAATGGCTGAATGAGACTGACAATCTGACACTTACTTTAGATAAGATAGAGCTGCTCCAGGTGAGGATTTGGACATGGGATTTCATCCAATTCTGCTGGAAGTAGTACTCATTCTGTAGAACTTCCCTTCTGGGGATGCTTCTGGATTCAGGTTTGCTCTTAGAGGCCTAGCTAGTAGCTGCAACTAGGAGTCTTCACCCAGCTTAAACCTATTTGCCAATAGCATCTGTCTGTAATGAGTCAGGCATAAACTATGGTAGTACATGCCTTAGCTACAACTAGAGTGGATTATTGCAATTACGGCACACTTTACTTGGGGGCTACCTTTGTGGAATCTCAGGAAAGTGCCGTTTGTCCAAAATAAAACAATGAGGATGTTGCATTTGTTTCCAGGCAGAATTCAAAGTGCTGATGGTGACTTTTAAAGCCATAAAGGATCCAGAGTCTCTTAGGGACCACCACTTCCCTATCTTTTAAATGAAATGTTGAACTTGTTTTATTCATTGTAAGCTGCCCTGAGTGGTGGCTGGGGAATTCTCGAAGTTGAAGTCCACACATCTTGAAGTTGCCAGGTTTGAAAAACACTGCTGCAGAAGGACAGAACATAAAGATATATCAAATAAGACCAAGGACAAATGTCTAACTTTTCCTGTAATAAGATAATATTTAAAAAAGAAAAACAACCAATAGCAATTCAATGCAAAGAACATTTAAACATTTGGGGTCCTTCCAAAATGAGATACCTTTTTGTCCACCTGTGGTATATTGCCTGTATCCTCTGAAAGAGTCTAAGTTGGTGCCCTCTAGATGAGTTTGATCACAGTTCCCATCAGCCCTTGACAATACAGTTGGCTGCTAGACAAATGGCTGGCTCTGTCATAGGCAGGGTGAATTAGGAATGTAGCTCAAGTGAACATGTTCTGCCACTGGTATTCTACTGGAGTACACCAAGGTAATCCACACAGATGGATTTCTTATTACTTAGAATATAACTGGCAGGACAAAGGATTTCAGTAACATGTATATATGCAGTGCTCATCTATTTTCAGAAAATGCTGCGTAGAGGACTCCCACACAAGGAAACAAAGTTTTGCAAGCTATCTTAGTGTTTCTTAAACTTAAGGCCACGGAACACAAACCATTTTTAATGACTATTTCTTAAAAAATTAAAGGGAATATAATACCCTTTATTTTCCCATATATTATGTGAAATGTGATGGAATATTTCATCAATGTCTAGAGTGGGATTTGTCAAAGGAAGTCTTAGATTTGCTGTGACATTCAGCCTATTGATATTAGGTCTAGGTTGTAGTAAGTGCTGAAAACCCATATTCAAAAAAATAGGTTGAAAGAAAGGCTATAGGACCTTCAGTGTCTTTTCATTTAAAAGCTCATATTTCCTGGGAACTTTTATCCAAACATCTTCTAGTGCTATTTTTTTGTTGTTGTTCAATTGTTTCATTGAAATGTCTGAGAATGAAAATTTACCAATTCCTATTCCCTCATTTCTTTTTTATTTTTTAAAGCTTCTTAGGGCTGCAGGGGAGTGGCCAAGAAGCAGTGACATCATCAGAGATGGTGTCATTTTTTTTTTCCAGGTTAGGGTTTAAAAGTAGAAAATAAGACTAAAAATTATGCTACTGGAATTAGGGTCAGTCTAGAAGCTGCAAAATGGAGTCCGAAGACCACATATGGTTCTCAGATTGCTTATCCCTGCTTTAGGTAATTTTTTCCACTGGGAAACTCTTATTATTGAATTCTCTTAATGTTTAACCAAAATCTGTTGCCTGTACTTACATCACTACAATCCTGTCCCCAAAGGACAGCAGTGAAAGTCTTTGACCTTTTATTAGTGACAAATCTTCATGTTCCCCTCCCCTTCTATTTTTCCTCCAGTCAGCATACTCAGTTCCTACAACCTTTGCACATGAGACTTTTTCCATACTGCTGACCATCTTCAGGCAATGGTTATGCAACATGTGTCTGTGTGGTGTATGAAATGCTGACTTGTGTAATCCAAATACATCGAGTCTATGGCCATTTTGGTGCACAAAGATCAATAAGGTACTGCAGGTAAAAGTCACCTCGATCCAGGTGACACTACACTACACAGGAACGAAGACTGCCCCCGCCACTTTACAAAGCCATGAGCGACTCAGAAAAAAATATGCTTAGTCTGAAACTGCATTCATTCATTCACATGGTCCAACTAAACAGCTCTTTGGGGGTCACTTGTGAAAACTCGGCTGCAGTAAGGAGGACGCGTGCAACAATTCTGAGGAGCGGGTGGGAGGGCCTCGCATGCTAACGGCGGAGGGGGGTGGCTTTCCGTCGCCTTGTATTTCAAAGCTTCCAGCGAACAAGCCGCTGCTCCTTGCGCTATAATAGTGGCAGGAAATATTCTCTGCAGCGCCGACAGGAGACCCGCCCACCCAGCCACCCACCCACTCCCCGCAAAAAAAAAAAAAAAAAAAAACCCGGGCAGGGAAAGCCGAGAGAGAAAGTAGCCGAGCCGCAGAGCCGGAACCGCCACGGTTATACGCGCGAAAAACTCGCTGTAGACTTCAGCTCAATTTGTAGACACGTGGAAAGGGCGGGCGACGGTCCTCCGCCCGCTGCCTGTCCCGTCCACGGGCCAGGGCAACACGAGGGAGCAGGGACGCCGTGGCTAAAGCCCGCTTCGGGAAGGAGGGAAGGGACGCACCGCCTCCGGAGGCGCGGGGAAGGAGGAAGGAGCTCGCGAGTCTGCGGCGCTCTGAGGGGAACGCCGCGGCCGCCGCGCCTCCTTTAAGCGCGTGTCTGCGCCCGCCTGCGACTCCTTCCTTCCAAGGGGGGCGCTTCTTGCTCTTGTCGCCGCGCTTGCATGGGGCGCCAGCGCCTGGCGCTTTCCAGATATGGTCTCGGTGGCGGCGGACGGCTCTCTCTGATCACCGGCATCCGCGGGAGGAGGAAGAAACAATCGAGGTAGAAGAAAGCGACGCGGGGAGCGCTCGAGGAGAATCAGCCAGCCGGGTTGCTGCGGGCGACTCGGTCTGCAGGTAGGTAGGGGGGACGGGAGGATGAGAGCGGGGAGAGCCTTTTGTGTCCGGGCCACAGCGCTGCCTGATAGCTGGGAGGAACCTGGCGGGTGCATCCGTCGGCCCCTGGGATGGATGGCCCTCCTTCGCCCGGTCCTTCTGCCTCTGGGAGTAGCCGGCGCGTTGCAATACAGCCTGGAGCGAAAAATGCGGACGCTTCGCGTCGAATGAATGGAAACGCTCGCTGGGGGGCTAACGGTGGCTAGCCCGGTTGACTGGGCAGCCATCACACAGCAGCCCTCTCCCCCTTCCGTGCTGCCGAGAGCCCACCCATTGCAGCTGTGTGTGTGCTTCTGTGCGTGTGCAAGAGGAGCTTCCGCGTGGCCTTCTCTTGCTCCTCCAGAAGTGCTGAACTGCGAAGCCCATCGCCCTCAGCCAGCAGGCTTTGTGCTCGCTCGCTGCGGATGATGGGGATTGTAGTCAAGATCATTGACCCCCGAGGGAAAAGAAGCACTTCACCTAAAGACCCAAGGATGTAATAATATGTAATAATATTTAGAGGATGGGATGATAGCACCGTTTATGGGATTGAACGGTGTTATGATAAGATGCTCCGTGGAGGTACTGGTTGTGAGAGACCCCCTTTCTTGGAAGTTCTCAGTTAAGCAAGACAGAACCGGGATAGAAAATCGGAGCTAGGCAAGCATCGGGCATGGATGCTAAGTGCCAGACTGGTCCTGTTTAGAAGGTCCACTGGTTCCTTTTCAAGTCTGCCCACTTTTTTTTCCCTTTGCACACATCTCTTTGTAAACACACCCACTTCCCCTCCCATCTTCCCTCCCCTTTCCTCCTCTCCCTTTACTACCTGTGTAGCTGTCCAGGGTAGGAACTTTCAGGGGATTTGTGCTGCTTCTGGGATTCTCCCTTGCATCCTAGGGACCTGTTGCTGCAGAGAAGGTAAAATAAATCCAGCTGGCTGTGGGAATTCCATGTGTGTCTTTTGGAAGAGGGGACCATGTTCAGTCTAGGATTCCTCTGGCAGCCTCTTTGGGCATGTTTTCTCTGTGACAGTGCTGCAGCAAGGCTGATGAATGGTTTGGAGCAGAGATTTGTATTTCCCTCTGCCGTGGCAGGGAGGGAAAGGAGCAAGTGTGTGTGTGTCTCTGTGTGTTTTAAAGGATAGCGGTGGCGGCATAATGATAATAAGAAACTCCTTAGAGAAAATGCGTGGACGCGCGCACACACACTGCAACAAATTAGAGAGGGTAGTGCAGACTTTGCCATGATTGGAGGGTCTTCCTATGCAGATAACATTGCAAAGAGGGTTTTTTAAGTGCAGTTTTTAAGCAAACTCTCTAGAGAATCATCATTTTCCTACTCTTACCAGCTGATTTGATTTGATCGTCTGCGGAAGGGGGAGGAAAAGCATGGGATCTGCAAAGGGAGGCTGTGGGTGTGCTTCCTATTCTGGGGAAGAAGGGGAACAGCAAAGAAGAAATGGTAATCTTAGCATATTACAGTACAGCATCTCGCTGATAAAGACAAAGGGAAGGATAGGTTGATTTCTACCCAAAAAAGCACTGCTGTGAAAAAACAGTGAGCAAGCATGGATCCAGGTAGCCCTTTCCAGGGTGTCTGCAGAACACACCCACCGAAAGGAATCCCCCTTCCTGTGCTCCTCCCTCCTCATCCTACAGTCTCTAAATGGAAGAGTGGTTGAATAGCGCTGCTGCATTGTGGAACTGCTAAGGGGCTGGGGAGGGGGCATGGCTGGGCTCCCTTCGGCTGGGCGATGTGAATGCAGTGCTTCTCCCAGACCTAGGAGGAGGACTGTAGGAGAAGGGCCAGGATACAAAGGGAAAGTGTTTCACATTCTTCCAATCTGTCAGGAAAAAAATCCCCATAGCTGCCTTTTCTCAATTGTGGTCCGACTTCAGTGTGATAAAGCATTAAATTAGCACTGAGTCCACAAAGGTAGATTTGCATAGATGTAAACCTGCAACCAAGCCAAGTGCTGTAACATCACCATGCTTTCACCAAATTGTAGTATCCATGACTGACACTTGAGGGTGGTTTTCAGCCCTGCCCCAACCATGCTGAAGCTCACGGATGACAATGTGCACAATATTCCTCTCATATAAAAGTATATGTTAAATATGTCTGTTTCTAGTGCAATGCTTGAAGTGACATCATCCAAAGTGTCTGCAGGTACTTCTTTAAGCAAATAACCAGCAATTGCCATGTCAGTTGTATGCTTGCATGCATGAATACAGTAAAGAAAACGAATCTGTACCCAAACATGCAGTTTTAGTAAAGTCCGCTTCTGAGATAATGTTTGCTATACAATTAGGTACAGAATGCAGGAGAGAAAAAGAAACAAGAAGATACAGTACAAAAATCCAAAGAAAATGCAGAACTTAAAGAGAATGTCAGTTTTTTACTATAGTATGAGATCAAGTTGAGGATTAACTAAGAAATGTTATCATGTTGCCATGGCTTACTCCAGTTTTCTTCATTTTTCCACAACAGTTACTCAGCCTTACAAGCAAAAGCAAACTGCTGTCTAAATCTTGTTAATTTTGCTTGAATTAGCACATTGGACATTTTTTTCCCTGTGCAGTAAACTCACTAGCTTTCTCTCCATATCCCTTTTTCCCTTTAAGGTATTTGTTTAAAATTTTTCTTAAAGTAAATAATTAGAATCACCTGCAGCCTTGAGTTTGTGAAATTGGTGTTATTTGGATTCTATTATTATATATTATTGTCAAGGAAAACATTGCATAGGTGGCAGCATCTTATTAATAATTTTAGTTTTATTCTGTAATAGCCTGGTTAATTTTTTTATCTTGGCTCTATGAGACACTTGGACCATCTGAGGTGGCTGTAGGTGGTGACAGAAGACTGACAAACTTCTGTAAATTGATAAGAAACAAGCTATTAAAAAGGAGTGATAACTCCATGGATATGTTTAATGTTGCTGTTTTCTTCATTCTAACTTTATAGATAGTCTGCTCAAATACATTCATGTATACACAATCAATCTCTTTATGTTTGTCTTCTCTCCTTTAATCAGCTAGGTAGATGGCTGATCTTTTCCTCCCACTTTCCATCTGTTTGATCTATCTGTAATCTATGCCAATTTCACATTTGTCCAATGTATTCTGAAAATAAGAGTCTCTTATAATATACCAAAAACTAATACCCAGCAATGGATGGTGCCAGACCTCCCACACTTTTCTGTGTGATTGTATAGTTCTCATTCCTACCTTGGGGAAAAATGTAGAGTGCCATGTTGGCATCCTGTAAAGAAGTTCCCAGGCTATCATTACTTTACTGTGCATTTATGTGGTCATGAAATACCAGGATTTTGTTCTATGGTTTACCTAACACAATTCTGATAATGGCCAGTCAGCTGCCTCAAGGACAAATGCTGGAAAGATTCAGAGGTATGGATTTTTAAAAAAAAATTAGCTGTTGTAGCTCCTGAAAGATGAAACATTAATATTTGAAATATCCTGGGCATCTAAACATTTGATTTCAGTTTGTAAGAATACTTTTGCTTATTCTATTTAGGGAAGATCATAAACAGGGAACATAATCCACCCACTGCCATTTTTGCCCAATAGCTGGTACTTAGATATATGCTGCCTTGAAAAAGGGACATTACGACTTTTGCTTTTATGTGGCCTTTGACAGCTGTTTGGAACTCTGATGTGCTCCAAAATAGCTTGAGAAGGCAACTTTGGTAGTGGTGATAATTCCTTTCTTGAGCTTGAATGGTGCTGCTGCTTATTATAACAATGAGCAATTATATACTATAGTACAAGTATCTGTAATGTTTCACATGTCCTATTTCAAAAATATTTAGGGATGAAAGGAGCACAATGGGAGTGGAGTATAAAACTTATAGGCAGTAACCAATGCTCTAGGCAGCAGCTGGCTTTTTTAAGCCTGGGGAACTGCCTAAAACAGTGTTTCTCAACCCCAGCAAGATGTGTGGACTTCAATTCCCAGAATTCTTAAATCATCTTAAGGTGGCTGAGGCTGAGAAACACTGGCCTAAAATATGCTTTCCCTAATGTGGTAACTTCAGTATTTTGGGGCTGGAACTCCAGAATTCCAATTCTTAAAGTTGGAAAGCTGCGTTATGTGGTGACATAACACTTCTTTGGCACGGTATTAACCTCAGTCACAAAACATTGGCCTTGATGGCTTCTGTGTAAAGAAAATGGCAGGTGCTTACTAGAAGTTACTGACAGGAACACCACAAGTTTTATTTTATTCTTCTCTTCTTCTGACAAACCTTGGGCCAAAATTGGCAGTTTATTTTATATATGGCTTTTCCTCCTAAAGTTACTTGGAGACATGTATAAAATTGTATGGAATAAAAACAGTATAACAAGAAAATGTATTTAGTTGTATGATGACAGTTAAAAACATTAACAAAAATACAAATATATAGAAAATGTTTTTTGCGTAGAATATGCTTTTCTTCAGTCCATTTCTTCAGCAAAGGGACTGAATTAGCTTTGTCCAAATTAGCTGGTTCATTTGACACAGATGGATCATGGCATGCTTCAGCTGAATGTTCATGTGTTCTTCAGTACCTCCAGATCTGTGCTTTCTTGGTTCAGGTTGAGATTACATTTGAAAGATTTCTTCATGAAAGTAGTACCTTTACTAATATGGTACAGTCTTAGACACAGGTTGCCTTATTCTGATTACAACTATTGGCATGCTCTTGAAAATGCAGCTATTATTTGCTCGGTTTGTGTGTTGTGCCAAACCATGGTTTATTTAACCATGTTAAGTTAATAAACCATAACCATGTGGATTCATATCACATACTAGGCCATAAGCCATGGGATAGAATCCAGAATAACAGGGTTCATACAGCACACAAGCCAAAAACCAAGCAATCCACATTATGGCTTAATGCAGTGTGCAAATCTGGCCATGCAGTTACTGGAACAGATAGATGCTGTGGAGTGGAGAGGTGATGGTAGTATCATTTTTTTTTCCTGGCAGTAAACAATTAGAGAGTAACTAGCCTCATCTTATAACTGACGTAGTTCTCTAGAAGTAGAACAGGTATATTAAACGATACTTATGTTGCTCTGCCATATGGATGAGGAAAAATGAGAAAAAGGGCCAGCAGAAGTTCCAAGTCCAGTGGAATTACATCAGTTGTGCTGAAAAAGTATAGAATAGCACCAACCTGTCCTTATATATTTGAGGTTCTTAGATCATGCTTCTTGGAATGGAGAGATGGACCCTCTAATTTTTGCTTCTAAAATTTTTAGCCATTACAAACTCCTTTCTGGCTTGTAATATAGTCAGAACAGTTGTGTATTTTGCGAACAGTTCAGCATCTGTTCAGAAAAACATGGCATTTGGTGCAAAATTCAACTTCCTTTCAGCCATGATTTAAAACCATAAGCAAGCTTCTAGCCATAAAACTGGAAAAGATTATTCAAGAACCAGGCTGGTGACTGAATAAAACTTCGGTGCTCAAAGATTATTGCTGGTTCTTTGTGCTGCTTTTTTTCTACTTCTGCTGCTAGCCAAATAAATTATGCTGAATAAGGTAATAGGAATTTAAATACTGATACATGTGATTTATACATGGATTTTCATTCCTTGGCACAGAGTTTGATTTGTCAAAACATATACTGTCTTGGACATAGTCTTCTGCAAAATAGCATCGTGTTAATAATCAGTATTCTGTGAATATAAAATGCATCTCTTCTAATTTAGTTTTATTATGATACAGTTTCATAGTAGACAGAAATGTAACAAATATTAACATTACCAGAATTACAGCACTTTTTTTTCATAACAGTTGAAAGCAATTTTTAAAATGAATTCTTAGCAAGAAAAAGTCTGCAAATATATGGAAATGGATAAATTTACTTAACTGCATTCTGGAAGCACACGTGACCTTATTTGGATTTGCTTTCTTGCATAATGTGCTGCAGGGGTGATGGGATGTTAGTTTAAATACACAACAGTAACAGTAACAACAATAGAAATTAATTATCAATATCAGGTCCACAGCCTAGTCAGTTTGACTGTGGTTCCAGTAAAGACGATGGTCTAAATTTTTAATTTTGCATGCTATATCCATAGTGGGGCATATTTAGGCAACTAAATATACCTAACTATATCCATAGTGGGGCATATTTAGGTAACTAAGGAAGAAAGAGAGAGAGAGAGAGAGAGAGAGAGAGATGTAAGAAATAAAGAAAGTAAGAAAGAAAGAAAGAAAGAAAGAAAGAAAGAAAGAAAGAAAGACAGGCAGACCTGTAATGGTTTGATAATTGCTCTAACATAAAATATCCAATACAGGAAAAAAAAAGATTGTCCAGAGATGTTTTGCACTTAAATTATCTTCATTGAACTCTGAACCTTTGTCCATTTTTGGAAAAAGCTTGGGTGGTTATTTTTATATAAGTCTTTGCTTAATTTTGGTATCATCGAACTCATACAGAAGATAAGATTACAAATGTTAACTGTACCATTTCTGCGAGACCTAAGACTGCTGTCTTACCAGTTGAGGAATAAAGGTTATTGGCAGTGGGGTGAGTGGGTGAATAATGCTTTTTCCGTGGAAAGTTGAAAGTTAGAATGTTCCAGTCATGGTATATATTCAGCAGAAATCATCAAATTGCATTATTACAGTATTATTTCAGGCATATCCTCTAATAAATTATTTTTCCCAATCATTTTTCTTGGGTGAAGTCTCTAATCGGCATCTATTACAAACGGGGTTCAAGCTCATTTTGCAGCAGAAACAGCCTTGCCTTGACTGCCTTTATAGATGACCATCAAGACATACATAGGAGATTGCCTCTCTGTTAGTTCTTCAGCAGCATTTAACATAATCAACTATGATTGCCTCCTGAGACATTTGGCTGATTTTTATTTATTTAATTGCTGGATGTATTTCTATATAATACTGCTTTTCATCTTGAAGTTGTTTACATCAGTTTTAAAAAAAAAAAAACAGTAAAAAGTTAAAACAGTTAAAACAGTGTAAAAACATAGCACCTAAAACGGTCTGAGAGAAAGGAAGAACTAAGTAACCATTCATTCAACATTCATACAGGGAAGCATGTACGTAGATATCTTTATAACCAGAAGGAGAGCTTTCCAGAGCATGTAACTGGAAAGAGGTCTTACACACAAACAGTCACAGGATGACCTTCTGCTGTTCTTAGTACACACATGAAAAGTACATATCACTGAAGGTGGTTACAGCTAATTCAGTTCAGCCGAATGTGCATAGCCAGATGCCCTACTCAGTAATGTGGTGGTCACCAACTGCACCAGTCGTTACTGCCAGATTAAAGGGAAGGGTAACACCATATATAGCAAATTATAATAGTCCAATCTGAATTTACCAGTGTGTAACCAACTATAGTTAGATTATCCCATTCCAAGGAAGTCTATATAGTTGGATAACAAGTGAAGCTGGCAGTAGTTGCTCTTGGCCATAGAAGTCACTTGAGTCTCCAGTAACAGTGAATATAAGAGAACCCCCAAATTACATGTCTGTTTTTTTCTGAGGGATGCAAACCTGTTTGGAACAGGTAATTTCCATTCCTTTTTTAATAGTAATTGTATTAAAAATTACAATTAAAAAGATAAAAAACTAATACAAACTAAAAAAGAATTAAAAAGTGCAGAAAAGAAAAAAGAAAAGAAAAATAGAAAAGAAAGAAAAAAATAAGAATATAGTAAAGAAAAAGAATATAAAGAAATGACTTTCCCTTTCATCACAACAATTATAAACAATTTAGTAAAAAATTTATCACCTTCTCTTGAAATACAACAAACGATCTCTTCTTCCTATATCCCATCCCTTATCTATAAACAAATCCTTAAAACCTCATTGTTCAGTCCTGATCAGCAAAAGTTCATTAAGGGTTATCAGAGATAACAACATATCTATTTTAACCTTCATCAAGTAAACCAATTTTATATTCCTTCCTTTTACTTCTAACAATCTTGATCTTTAGTTCCTTCAAATAATGTCTTAGAACTTGATTTCTTTTCTTTTCTTTTCTTTTGGTCCCTTCTCACAAAATTCTTCAAAGCTTTGACTCTTTTGTAAATCCAATATAGGAAAGTTATCCAGGTCACTCTTTTGGTTTGTTATTTGTATACCCCTTTTAATTATTAAGACATCAGTCAGTTTCATTTGTATGTCCAGTGTAGAATCTTTTTCCATATTCTTGTAGCCTGTCATTTTTAAATCCACTTTCAGATCAGTCTCAGTCTTGTCTGGTAAAACTTATTCCTCTTCCATAACATCTTTTAAACACAGTCTATCTATAGAGGCAGACACTTTTAAAATTAACTTCTGGGTCCATTGTTCAAGAATACCCTTCAACATGTCCAACTTTAAAATATTTTGCTTCATTCTGTATTAGTAAGTCAAATTCAAGTATTCTCCTCCTTTAACTGTAATCTTTAGGTCCTTCTGGTTCCCTCTGGTGTCCCACCTTCAAACTCTCATCCTATATATATATATTTTTTTGAGAATTCAAAACAAAAGTATTTTCCAACAGGAAGGATTCTTATAATTAATTCCAAAATCTTATTTCAAATCCATCTGGCCACTTAGTTTGTTTGTAACTTTCCAAAATCAAAGCTATTTTCATTTTGCTGTTTATTTTTACCCTTTTGCTGTTTATTCCAGAAGAAAAAAAAGTTTAAGTCCTTAAACTTGTATTTAAAACTTCTTTTGCTAAGGATTGAAGGAAACTCACCCAGTGCTGTAAAAGTTGTTGATCCAAATGTTTGTAATAGCTGAAAAGTAGTTAACAAGCAATTTCTGAAAGTGATTAGGAAAGGAAGTATGTCAACCCAGTGTCCTTTTGAAGGTGCCAACTGTGGCTTGAGCAAAAAGGTGGCTATTTTGTCTCCCAGAGCTCTAAACCTGCTGGAGACTGCTGTCTTGTGGTCTCCTCACAAGGAGCAACTGTCTGGAGCACTTGTGGGCAATCTCAAGTCCTCTCCTTGTCCAGAGAGGAATTACGAAGAGCCGGTCTACTCACCGGCTCTTCATTCCACCACAATTATTGGCTCTGCTTTTAGCGGAGCTGTCTTCAGTTCACCATTTCTTCTCCAGAAGTCTCTAGAACAGGTAATTTTTATTCCTGAAACTATCACCCCACAAGGTCTCTCTCTCTTGTCAAGATTCAGTCTCCTGTTATTGGCCCTCACTCACCTCATCATTGTGTCTGAGTATTGCTCCCAAACATGTGCAACTTCTTCTGATTTAGTTGTATTAAGAAGTAGAACTGAATATCATCTGCATGATGATGATATCTACTCAAGAAACTCCTGAAGACTGCCTCCCACAATTGCATTGGGGATAAAATAGCTGCCGGAATGCAGAGAAAACTCACATGCTACATCTCTCTGAGGCTATTTTTATAAGTAGAGGTGGAACTATTATAATCCAGCACCTTCAGGTCCAGAGACAGCCCAGGAGAATTCTGTAGTTAATGATATCAAAAGCTGCTAAAAATGAAGCAGGATCAATAGAATCCCTCTCCCTTTGTCTCTCTCCCACATGAGATCACCTTTTAGGCAACTAGGTATGGGCTACTGTATTCTTTAAAGTCTAATGGCACTATTAATTATGTAAAGGTATATTTAGTAATCTTGGATCCACTCAGTCAGTCCAGTTTACTAACTCAAATATGGCAAGATGGGCAGAGGTGAAGACAAGATGTGGTAAACTGGACAGGTACAAGCATCTTTGTTCACATTCTCAGACCTCAAAATCTGAAAATATTCCCATAGAATTAGATCTGATGGTGCACTAGATACCTCAATGTGTTCTGTAACAGAAGCAGCATTCAGGTCAGCATGAAAAGTGATTCTGTCCTCACACTGCCTTGCAAATCTGTCACAACAAATACTTAAGGCCTCCAATAATGTTTTCACTATAAACTCTGTCTCCCCTCTGTGCAAAAGCCCTGCTGTACAGCTCCTTGAAGATGCAACGGAGGCCACAAAATAAGCCTTCCTTGTGGCCTTCCCTGCCACACAGTAGACAGGACTGTGCGCACTCACAGTTTTCTGGTATTTTCCACAATCAATCTTTTACCATTTGTACTTTAGCATCTCTTTGCATGTTTTATTGCCCAGAGCAACAAAGAATGTCAAAGGCTACCAGGCTTCATGGTGCCAAATAATGTGCAGGTATGTCAGTGACCCATTTTGTTTCCTAGTTCCATAGTAAAGATCACAATGAGATCATCAGCTCTGGTTTCTGGAAATTCCCCCAGAGTATTCAACAATCCATCAGATTCCATAAATTCCCAGGGGCAGACCATCTTACTAGGTTACTGAATCCTTCAGGACAGAAATAATGCAGTGAGACTAAACTTCACCAAATGGCATTGTGGCCATGATAACATGGTAACTAACTTCCCCTATGCACAGGCTATCTCCAGTACTCTGTCATGGTAAAAACTAAATTGAGGATATGCCCAGCCTTATCTCTTGGTTCAGTGACAGTTAAAAACAAAGTCATGGTTGCCATCCCAGGTTGACCAGTGTAAGGCACCTTAAACTAACTAACTAACTAACTAACTAACTTACTTACTTACTTACTTACTTAGTGAGGTGGATAGCAATTTATATGGCTATCCACCTCACTACTGTGACTCCAGTACATTTGGGGGGTACTTAAAATAGAAGGAAATGCTTCTATTTAACCATTTTTTAAATTGAGTGCATGAAATATGTGATTTCTCTACAATTAAAATGCCACCTTGAAGAAATCTGTGTAGAAGGAATATAACAGAGGTGTAAAAATAAATATGATTGTGTGGTCTGGTCCTGTGATAATGCTGCTAGAGAAACTGTGACATCATTAGAATTAGCAGAAGCATTTTACTGGGGAAACCCCATGCAGCTAATTTCTCAGTAGAACCAGAAACACGAGTGAACAGGTAGTCTGACCATGTTCTGAATACAGCCCTTTTAAGCAGTTCCATATTTCCTATACATATGTGAATTGAACTCCTGACTTTACACAGGAGCCAACACAGTGTGCCTAGTTCATGCATGTTTTAAGTAGACACTTTTGAAAAGTGTATATTATGATTTCCATTTATTTCTATATGTGAATCAATGTAAAGGATCTCTAAGTAAATATTCTTTTTCCAGATCTTGCAATGCAGCTGAAGTACACCTGTGAACTGTCCCCTGGGAAATGGCTTCCCAAGGGAAACTTGCCTGGCACCTGCCTTGTTATTCTTCTGGAGCCAGACACATGCTTAAAAAACAACTCAGACTTTTAAACCCTTTTAAGTTTGATTTGATTTCATTGATTAGGCTTGTGTTTTTTTTATTATTTAATGTGCTATTGTACTGTTGTTAGATTGATTTTTCTCTTTTGAATATTATATTTTGTTCTGAGATTGGCATTCCCAAAGTGACTTACAATGTTACACTGAAGAGTGTGGCATACCTAAGTTGAAGATGAATAAAAATATGCTGGACATTAATATCTATAATTTTTACAGTAGAAAGCTACTGTAATGTTTGTTAAAAAGAAGGGAATGCTTGAAGGTATTGATGTTTATGAGCTACATAATAGAAGTGTTTCTGTATGTTTGTTGTGAATCTGTGTTGCCTTGGATTTTACTTTTCTCTAAATGCAGACACTGTGACATTTAAATAAGTTTTAGATATCAGCTTCCCATCTATGAAGTTTATTTATCTTGCAGATTCACCAAACACAGCTTGAACATAACCATATGATATATTCTCATATTTCTGCACTCAGTTTCTGACCAAGAAATGCTACTGGCTTGGTGAACAAATGCAGACAGCCCAGTGATTTACTATTTTGTTCCAAAAGTGCTTTTACTAAAGTTACAATTTAGCCATGCAATATTCCCTATTTCCCCAAACTTTGCCAACCCAATGAGAAAATGATTATGCCTTCTGCTGCTTTATGAAGACACCAATTTGCTGGTAGTTGAGTACTCCTGACTAAGTGGAGGGAATATTGATTTATAATTCGCATACTTTATATGAACGCTTATGTTTAGTTTTAAGCTGGGTTCATCATTTTTTTTGTTGTTGTTTATTCATTTATTCAATTTATATGGCTGCCCATTTGCCAGGTGACCCTGGGCAGCTAATAAGGGTTAAAAACATGAAATAAAAGGAACATAGAAGAAAACAATAAAATATAAAAAACATACTGCTCTGGGGACCAGACAAAGAACGTAGATAGTTATAACAGGCTCATCTTGGCCCAAGCCTGGGAGAAGAACCCAGGTCTTCAAGGGTTTTGTAAAGGCTGACAGGGTCAGGGCCAACCAAATTTCAGGGGTGGACTGTTCCATAGGGCAGGTGCTGCAACAGAGAAGGCATGTCTCCTGGGTCCCATAAGGTGGTACTGTTTAATTGACAGGATCTGGAGCATGCCAAATCTGTTGGATGTTAAAGCATAGAGATAAGTGGAGACAGTCCCACAAATATCCAGGGCCCTGTGCCATGAAGTCATACTATGTCATAGCATATTTAAGCATAGTGTGTTAAATAAACCACAGTTGTATGGGTTCATACAACATCCTAGACCAAACACAAACAATCACATTGTAATTTACCATGATGCATATACCTAGTCACAATAATCTTAAAAATAAGGAACTATCTGTAAATTCATGCTTGGCAGTTCAAGACAGGTTAAACAATTGTTTTATTATTTTATTGCATTTTGGCTTTGTAGCATACTGCTGTGGGAGAAATTTAACTTATAAAGAGTCATTTATAAAATGAACCAATGTATTAAAGAATATTAGCATCTCATTTTTAGTTTCAGCCTTATTTGAGTCCTATCAGATTCTGCCAGACAGTAATAAAAGTAAAAGCAGTGTCTTCATCGTGACTGCCTCAGTCTGTTGTATCATATAGATTTTGTATAGGTGGCATGCACACATGATACAATGCATACAAAAGCCAGAGTTTCCTTGGATTATCAAGATTAATCCATATACTTAAGGACAGAGCTGAAAAACAAATAAATAGCAGTGAGCATCAGCCCTGCAGAGGAATGGGAAGTAGGTCAAAATTCTTAGGTACCCAAGCCAAATTTGTAGGCAGCTGTTGACCAGCTGCTTAGAATTTTTGTAGCATTGCCTAAGAGATTGATTCCCTCTCTGTTTGCTATTATATTGTTTCCTATTTAGTGCGACCAATTCCAACTTACAATAATAAATCACAGTAACAAGACAGTGGCTACCCCAAATAGTGAAACTTCTGCTCGTGAAGTCTTCAGGTAGCACCAGTCTCTTGACTGTCTTTCAGAAGTCTGTAAAGAATTTGTGCTCTAGGACTATAATATTTTGGCTATTTTTAAGTTGTGCATACATTGTTTAAGATACATATTTTAGTTTAGCATTGTCCATCTTCAGTTTGCAGAATTAGTTTGGTTTTCAACATTTAGATGTGTTTTAAAAAAGGAAGTTTTGTGAACTATAGCTTGTTTTGTTTTTGAATCTGACAAATTGTGGTTAGTCTTGAGTGTAGATTACTTTAAATAAGTCAATTTCAAATGATGGGCCATGAAGATGAATTGTTTCAAGAAAACATAATTCAGTTTAATCATGATTTAGGGATCAGATATAATGGTTAACTGTGGTTAACTTCAAGAGCCAGTTTGGTGTAGTGGTTAATGCACCAGTCTAGAAACCAAGAGAATGTGAGTTTTAGTCCTGCCTTAGGCACAAAGCCAGTTTGGTGACCTTGGTCCAGTCACTCTCAGCCCTAGGAAGCAGGCAAGGGCAAACCACTTCTGAAAACTTGCCAAGAAAACTGCAGGGACTTGTCCAGGCAGTCGCCAGGAGTCAAAGCTGACCTCAAAGGCACAAAAGAAGAAGAAGTTAATTTAAATTGGAAGAGATAGCTACTGATCTCTTTGCAGCCATGCCAGAGGACAAGAGGGGTGCACGTGAGCCAGAGAATTGCATTGGCTCATTCTTGTCATGATAAATCTTAGATTATTACACTGTCTGAATGCAGCTGTAGTGTGAATTGCAGTTATATGGTTTTCCAGGCATTCCACACCAGTAAGAAACTGGAGGTTGGATGTAGAAATCAGCAAGCTGGAAAATTCACTTATTTAGCTTTTCATTTCATATTTGGTTTTACATAAAATGCTAGTATGTAAAAATTGTAACTGCAAAGACAGCTTTGATTCGGAAGCAGTCTGAGGTTACTGTTTCATCTGGTATATGAATCAGGAACCATCTGCATGCAAAGCATGTGCTGAGTCATTGAGCTATGGCTCTTTCCACAGCATACGATTTCACAGGAAACCATTAGTATAATGCATACCGCCCTGACTATTCCTCCTGCCCCCCCCATCCCAGTTAGAAAGAGAATTGCAAATTTAACCAATTTGCTAGATTGATCAGATGTATCCAAGATGCAAAATTCTGCATTATTTGGAGCATAAATATCTGGGCCGAGCACGCTGAGACCCAGAGTTCACACACTACTTTTTTCCTCATTTACTTTAACATCTTTCCTTCTCTTCCTCCTCCTCCAACCTGTCAAATGGGATAACAAAAAGACAGCTAAGAAGATACAATCTCTTTTATAACTTCTGTCAGTTAAAATTTGATTCAGAAAGTTCTGGCATTAAAGTGACTCATATAAATGAAGCTCCAAACAAAAGTTGGGGTGATTTATTCATCAACTCTGGCACAGCAATTTTGGCCAAATCTTTTAAAGGTTATGGAGTTGGTCTAAATTGTGTTATGATTCTACTCATTTTATATCACCTTACATACTGACCCTAAGTGCAATAATTCATTTTGGAACTTCTTTCCATTCTTGCCACAGGTATTTCACATTAACACCACCTTTGCTTCTTCAGAGTTTTGCATAATTTTAGGATATACAAAGAGGATCTGAGCAAACGTATCAGATGAATCATTTTAAAGAAAACTTACGGTGTTATAGTCAAAGATAATTGTACATGATGGTCAAATGTATTATTATTACTGAAGATAAATTATTTAAATAATTTCCTGTATTAAATTGTTCTCTCTTTCCTTTCTCTTTCTCTTTTTCTGCCACTCACTCACAATCACTCACAGACACACAGAGTTACCAGTTAGAGCTGATTCATTATTTATGATGCAACTGAACACCCAAGCTTGTAAAAATAACTTGAGATCTGTTATTATATTGCTGCTATCATGTTAGTTCAGCTACTGAAATGAAACGTAACCAAAAGTATCTATACCTGCATATAAAATAGCCTCCTAGGATAGATAGTGGGACAAAATATTCTATTCATTATTTCTTTTCAACTACAAAATTAAAGCATGGAGTTATTCTCTTACTCTAGATGAGAAAATGATTGCTACTCCAAACATCATTTTGATAGCTTTCAAGGTAGCAGTCACCTTCCATTTTCTTTTCCCAATACAGTATCTGAATTTGGATACCATGAATTTTAGAAGGATCAGCTTGGAGAAATGACCTCACATGAGGGGAATGAGTTTCCCCTGTATAGAATTGGACTGTTAGACATCATAACTCTGAATGCTTATTCACATCATAAGAGGTTTCCTTATACTCAGTCTAGTTATGTTCTGCCTATCTGTGAGCCTTAACACTGTGTGGTAATTCCTCAGTGTACTTCAAAAGCCCTCTGTTAAGCTATAATTTCAGAGTCTGACCAAAAGAAGTATTTCTTGCTTGCAAAGAGAAAAAAGGAAATAGAAGGAAGTAGCAAAAAAGAGAAAAGCGTATTCTGTCTACTTTTATCTTTGGCTAAGGTCACTGCTTGCTTTAGGCCTTCCTGCTATTGGCATATGGCCTCCAGCAGATTTACCCCGAGGCTGGACCTCCACAGAAAATAAATATTCCCCAGTTCTGGTAGAAGGGACTTGTAAGAGTTTTTGGTGGTTTCTGACTGGTGACTTTATCTACTGGGGTAACTCTGGGGTGAAGCCTGGAACCTTCTCCTTGGGCAGTGTCTATCCTATCACTGAGCATCATAATCCCGAGGTTGAATTCCACATCTCTCCCTGTTTCTGAATCCCATCAGTGTATATGTTGTTTCTTCCTATCTTTTTTCAGATGTTACTTGAAGATTGTTTTATTTTGGAGATATTTGGGATCTATAGGGTTATAGGTATTAATACTTGCTGCTTCTGTTGAATATCTTTGCTTTTACTACTTTTTAAAAATTGTGTTACTGATTGATACTGACATTATTTTGCTTTATTCTTTTAAAAAGTTCTTTTGGGCTCATTTGAATGGAAAAAAGTGGAAAAAGTCTTACATAAATGAACACCTTTTTTGCTGCTTAATATCATTGCCATAGCAGAGAAAACGGCAGCAAAAATAGTTTGCTAGCAAAACTCAGACTATTACTGAAGGATCTCAGGTGATAAAGGGCAAGATAGTAGAGCCAGAATGGAGATGGAGCATCTGGCCTTAGAAGTTATTGGGTAGAAGCCAAGGAGAAAGATGGTTATAGAAATTTGTCCTGCTTATCACTGGAACCTTTATCAAAAATTCCTATTTTCCAAGTCTTTGGCAAGCTCTGTGTGCATATTTTCAGGGGTGTCAACGATACAGCTATAGCTGGTGTGCCAGTTATAATCCTACCTGGACTAGGAAGCTCTCATGGCAATAATTTGCCCTGCTCACACACAAGTGGATTACATGAATGCATGTTATGCAGGGGTGCCCTTGAAGGCATCCTGGAAGCTTCAGCTCTTGCAGAATGCTGTGGGCAGGCTGTTAGCTGGGGAAACCCACAACAGTATAATTATACCCATCCTGAGCTTGCTACAGTGGCTGCCAGTAAGCTTTCAAGCCAGTTCAAGGCACTAGTTGTTACCTATAAAGTTCTATATGTCATAGCACTGTGATACATTGGGGAATGCCTTGTCAATATCTAGGGACTGCTTCTGGAGAGCCCCGTTCCCACATGAGGTACTAAGCATTAGGCCTTGTTGGTGATAGTCCCCTACTCTGGAAGGCTCTTCTCAAGAGATGTGTCTAACACTGGTTCCCCTTGCATTCCTAAGCCCTGAAGATGATTTTATTTCAACAGGCCAGTGGCCCTTAACATGATCATACATGATCTTGGAGTCAGTTTCTGTGTTTTTTTATATTTATTGTTTTTTCTGCCGCGCACTGCTCACAATCTTGTAAGAGTGAAGGATTTTACAAAATGATTCATGATGTAAATAAGTGAATGGATAAAGAAACATGCAAACTTGCTTTTTATTTTAAAAACAAGCCAAGACCTTAGATAAGTTAGCTCCATATCAATTCCATGATGGGATGAACATGTTAATGCATCTGATACCAATATGCAGTATACGGGGTCCCGTAGACAATTTATTACATGAATTATGTTAAATGTTCAAATGGGTTGCCATTTGCTTCTAAACACTTCCTTTCTCATTTGGCATACGACCTTTGAACATTCCTAAGTATAGTAACATTTTCTTTGAAAAATATTTATAAATTAATACAATATATTGTGATTAGCCTATAGGGCCTGACTTTTGGAACACCCCGTATATTATAAAGCCATAATGCTGTTAATTTCAACATTATTTAATATATCTATTCAAAAGTAACTGCAGCTGATCAACAGTGCAGCACTGTAAACTATTATTTATATATGTATGCAGTTAGAGTATTATTATCAGAAAATGAGAATTCTATAATTTGTCTAAGGCTTCAAGCCTACCTGTAGAGGTAGCCATGTAACTATAAATAACATCAATCTTCTTACCAAACTACAGAGTCAAGCTGTGTGCACCAACTTTTTTTTTTTTTTTTTTTGGTGCCTTCAAGTCATCTTGACTTCTGGCAACTTTCTGGACTAGTCCCTGCAGTTTTCTTGGCAAGACTTTGGAAGTGGTTTGCCATTGCCTGCTTCCTAGGGCAGAGAGAGAGGGACTGGCCCAAGGACACCCAGCTGGCCTCATGTCTAAGGTGGAACTAGAACTCATGGTCTCCAGGTTTCTAGCCTGGTGCCTTAACCCCTACTCTCATGCACCAACATTACTAAATTGGAAAAAAAATAGTAGCTATTCACCTTAAACTGCTTCCACTGTTGAGTATATATAGTGAAAGCAAAAGAGATTATGCAGTACTCTAGAATTTTCCTGGAAAAAGCTATATAGTGACAGACTTTGAATGCAGTATCTGTCATAATTCTTAAATACATACTACAGGAAATAGACTTTTTCAGTCTATGGACACAGAGCCAGCTTTAGGCTAAGTCCAAGTACTTAGCCCAGGCACTGGGCTAGGATGCCAAAGTTTAGGTGGCGCCAATACTGCTCCTCCTTCTGAAAACAGAGGCCACAAGAAGAATTGTTTACATTTCATCTACCTTTAAAGATCAGGTTTTCATGTTGTTAATATAGGATTTTAAGTATTTTTGCATTGAGGCTTAGCAATTTTCAATTGACAATAGTTGGCAACTCTGCTCTGGTGCACTGGGAGACCAAGCTGTAGTTGCCAAGGTCACATCACGCAGAGCAGATGTTAAATTAATCATTCTAAAAATGCAAGTCTTTTCATCAGTGGGAGGTGGCACCATCAGTCAATGTGGCCTAGGGGTGCCATATACCCTTGAGCTGGTACTGAATGGACATGAATTTGATTAAGTGCTAGACTGACCATGCTTTACACATCATTCTCTTACAATACTGAAAGGACAGTGTGAATTGAAGTATTATCTCTGTACTCTATGAGACAGAGATCTCAAATCAGTATTTCAGTTATTATATTTGGATTCTGGCTTTCTTCTATTTAAAACAAGGTGATATTTCCTTGTATTTTATAATGGCAGAGACCATTATAAAACTTAACTGCCATCCAACAGACTCCATAAGTTTTGTTTTCCTCTCTTCTGAAGTATTAGGGGTAGTGTACATGAAGCAACTGGCATTCATATTGACATAGTGGTAGTAGAAATCTATTATGGCTGTGGTTCTGCAAAGCAACAGATAGATAAAGGTTGAAATAAGGAGAAATTTCCTGATTGTGAGAGCTATTAAGCGATGGAACAGCCTGCCTCCTGAAGTCATGGGTGCCCCATCATTGGAGGTTTTCAAGAAAAGATTGGACAGCCATTTGTCCAGGATGGTATGAGGATTCCTGCAAAGGGCAGTGGGTTGGACTAGAAAATCTGGAAGGTCCTTTCCAACTCTATGAGTCTGTGATTCTATGACTGCACACAAGTCTTCTGCAAGTTATTTTCACTAGACCGCAGCTGCTATGCTTTCCTGTGGCCCAGAAAATTTGAGAATTCAGCAGTAAAGGATTATGTAATATTTGATGTGTTGTATGAAAGTCATGATATAAGAATGATAGCATACTATAATTAAGTATGCTGCTATTGTTATATTATGACAATATTCATCAAGCCTTATAGTAACAGAGAATCCCAACTTGTGTTTTCCTAATTTAATGTAAACTACAGTAGAATGTTGGAGATTTTATTTTATTTATTTATTTATTTATTTATTTATTTATTTATTTATTTATTATTAAATTTATATGGAGGGTGACTTTGGGCAGCTTACAATATATCATCAGCAAATAAAAGAAGAGTCCTTACGTTTTCCCAGGTTTTTTCCCAGTAGATATAGGATTTAGTTTTGATTTCAGAGCCCCATCTAGGTAGAAATTGCTGAGGGAGAAGTTTTAGGATGGAAAGAACAGGCTTAGGAAAAGAAGGCATAAAGTCAATGCCGCAGTTTAACATTCCTCCCCCCACATACAAACACATATTGATATTTTATATTAAACTCTGGCTTTAATGGACTGGCCTATTGCCATCTGTTGTACATTTGTTTTCCTAGCTATGCCAGTCACAATCTATCGCAGGTTAAGTTTGCAGACCATACTAATTACCACTTTTCAGTTCTTTTCCATTTGCAACCACTTTCCAGGTTTATTTTCTGCCATGTATGTTTGTATTTAACTTCATAAATGGTGTTGGGAACTCTTTAGCATGTAGTACTACTATAAAGGATTAACAAAGGTCTGTACAAAAAACACATCTTATTAAAAAAAATAATTTTGAATGAAATTGAATAAGGAATAGAATTGACATATTTCTTATAGGGTACATAAGTGATTCCCAACTTGAGTTACAAAAGGTAATTGGAATAGAAGTCCTTAGTTGGAAAGGATGTATAGCTCTGTGAAATGAAAAAAGCAGAATGTTTAAAGAGGCTTCATAGGCATCGATTAAATTAATAATGGATAATTAAAACAAATTGTCAGTAAAGTAAGATACCCTATTTACATAATAAATTAATCTCCATATGCTACCAGCCATTCTTTTTTCACACAGAGACCACTGTCACATACAAACATACAAATACACACACTTACATACAAACTGACCTCTCTTCCTCCAACAGAAGGGAGAGGGGGTAAAAGAAGGAATATGCCCTGGAAAGGGAAGGCAAGCAAAAGGAAGGATGGAATAAGACTGGAGAGAAGTGAGGTGAGGGAGGGGAAGAGGGAAACTGGAAAAGGAAGGAAAGAAAGAGAAATAAGCTCTGTTTAGTCCTTTCAAAACAGATTAAGTTCACCAGACAAACAGCCCCTCTCCTCCTCATTATTCAATTTTATTTAAAGTTGTTTTTTTTAATAAGCTGTGTTTTGTGTACACCAAGCAAGTAGTAGATCATCTTCCAGCTAATGGTCAAAGGCATCCACCAATTTGCAACACCATGTGTGCAACTATTTACACTTCTTGCACATTCCTTACTTTCAACAGCTTCTTCTATTTGTATCATTGAATGTAAGAAGAACCCTCTTCCTAGATTCACAAGTAATTGCTGGGGGGAGGAAAAAAAATCTTCCTTTTACTATTCAGTGATAAGCTGGATTTTTGCCCTCCTTGGCCAAGATCCATCCCAGCAATATGCACAATTAACTCTGGGTCTCCAATATGCTTTGGCCCAAGCATTTTGAACAATATCGTGCGCAAGACAGTAGCAAACAATTTTCAAAACTGGGAGAACTTTCAAAATCAAATTAGATGGGGTGTGTATGTGTGTGTGTGCTGGAGTTTTCTTCCCCCCGCCCCATTTATTTACAAAATCCATTAGGATTGACTGAATCTGTAGTCCCACTCAGAGTAACTCCTTGGGTCAGAGCCTTCGCCACAACTTTACCTTTGTATATTTCTCTTGTTGTGCTGCCTCATGAGCCTATGTTAACTAAGTGCTGTAGGTTAGAATGACCTCTTTGTAAGCAGAAAGCAAATGCTCTGCTCATCTGTGACTTCAGGTCTCTCAGCAGCCTGCTTTTTATAAGCCAGATTTTCTACTACAATTTGTGTAACTAATGGAGTGCCAAAGATAGCATCTATTAACACCTCCTGCTTCACCCCTTCTATAGTTCTCTTATGTGACTCTCTGCATTGTCCCCTGAGCCTAAGTTAACATTGTTCTTCAGATGGGAAGAGCCTTTTTGTCAGCAAAAATCAGCTTCTCTGGTCATCTGTGTATTTCGAGCCTGTCAGGAAAGCTCCTTTCCCAAGCCACCTTTAATGCCACAATTTGCATAAATAATAGATGGCATCTATTAATGCCTCCTGCTCACACCAAGAGAAGGAAGTAAGCAACTTCTTTTTGGTCAGCAAATTTTCCTAATGCTACCTGCAATATGAACAAGAGGAGCTATCAAACACATTAAAAATAAGCACAGAAATAGGTAGATACTTGCTTTCACAGAATTGACAGGAAGGTAAAACCAACTGCTTTATTACTTAAGAGACAAGTGTTGTTTATACAGTGGTGCTTAAAAGTTTGTGAAACCTTTTGAATTTTCAATATTTCTGAATAAATATGATCTAAAACGTGATCTCTTCTCCACCCAAGTCCTAAAACTAGATAAAGAGAATTCAGTTAAACAAATGAGTCAAAAATGTTATACTTGTTCATTTATTTATTGAGGAAGATGATCCAAAGCTACATATGTGTGGCAAAAGTATGTGAATCTTTGCTTTCAGTAACTGGTGTGCCCCCTTGGGAGCAAAAACTGCAACTAACATTTTCAGTAGTTGTTGGACAGTCCTGCACATTGTTTGGAGGAATTTTAGCCCATTCCTCCTTACAGAACATCTTGAACTCTGGTATGTTGGTGGGCTTCCTCACATGAACTGCCCGCTTTAAGTCCTTCTACCACATTTCTCTAGGATTAAGGTCAGGACCTTGACTTGGCCATTCCAAAACATTAACTTTCTTTTGCTTTAACCATTCTTTGGTCGTATGTACTGGTATGTGGGAATGATCTTGGGAGACAAGAGGAAGAACTGCAGCCTAGAAAACTGTCATGCAAAAGGTATCTCAGCCCACAGAAGGAAAAGGAGTGTGGGAAATGTTTCAGAAGGGACCATCCCTTGTTTTCTGAAAAGTAAATGTAAAGGAGGGGAGAAGTGCTTTCAGACTTGTAAGAATCTGTTATTGTAACCTTACAATAAAGGTAGTGTTAATACTCATGGTTTGTGCTTCTTGTCTGCACTACCTCGAAGGGCTGACATCGTACAACTTGTATGTTTTGGGTCATTGTCTTGCCGCATGACTGACTTTCTCTGGAGCTTCAGTTCATGGACAGATACCCTGACATTTTCCTGTAGAATTTGCTGGTACAGTTCAGAATTCATAGTTCCATCAATCACGGCAAGCCATCCTAGTCCAGAGGCAGCAAAGCAGGCCCAATCCATGATACTGCCACCACTACGTTTCACAGATGGCATAAGGTTCTAATGCTGGAATGCAGCATTTGCCTTTCACCAAACATAACACTTTTTATTCAAGCTAAAAAGTTCTGTTTGGTCTCATTGGTTCCACAGAACATTTTCCCGATAGCTTTCTGGCTTATCCATGTTCTTTCTCAAACTGTAGATGGGCAGCAATGTTCTTTTTGGAGAGTAGTGGCTTTCTCCTTGCATCCCTACCATGGACACCATTGTTGTTCAGTGTTCTTTTGATGATGGTCTCATGAACACTGTCATTCACCAGTGCAAGAGAGATCTCTAGTTCCTTATATATTACCCTGGGGTTCTTTGAAACCTCCCAGAGTATTATATGCCTTGCTTTTGGTGTGATCTTGGTTGTTCAGACATTCTAGGGAGGATAACAATGGTGCTGAATTTGTACACGATCTGCCTGACTGGTGGAGTCCAAACTCTTTGGAAATACTTTTGTAAACCTTTCCAGCCCAGTGAGCATCAACAACTGTTTTTCGGAGTTCCTCAGAAATTTCCTTTGTTCAAACCATGACACACTTCCACACACCTGCATTATGAAGATCAGACTTAGATAGTGAATGCCTAGAATTCTGTTCTTTAAATATGGCAGGACCACCCATATTCACACCTGATTATCATCCCATTGAGTGAAACACCTGACTCTAATTTCCCCTTCAAATGAATTGATAATCCTAGAAGTTTACATACTTTTGTTGCACACAAATATGTAACTTTCAATTATTTTCCTCAATAAATAAATGAACAAGTATAATGTTTTTGACTCATTTGTTTAATTGGGTTCTCTTTATCTAATTTCAGGACTTGTGTGGAGAAGAGATCACGTTTTAGGTCATATTTATGCAGAAATATTGAAAATTCAAAAGGTTTCACAAACTTTTAAGCAGCGCTGTATTTTCCATGGTTTTTACTAGATGATCATTAATTTTTATTTTTGTTGCTAAGAAACTGTGTGCAGCTCAGTGGAGAGTAACTTAAAATGGTATATTAAGACTAAGGTAGCCTCCAGAGTGCTTGGTTTGTGAGTCCCAGAGTTCCTATCCAGAATGAGCAAGATCTTTGAGCAATTGCTTGCTGATCAGCAACGGGCACACTTCAATGAAACTGAAGTAGTAGATCCTGTGTACTTGGGTTTCAGGCCTAATCTGTAGTAGAAACTGCCTTGGTTGCCCTGTTAGATGACCTATTCTGGGAGAGGGACAGGAGGAGTACAACCTATTTCAGTGTCTTAGACATCTCTTCAATAGCATTGACCATAGTATCTTTTGGGACAGAAGAACCATTTGGGACAGAACTGTTCTAGTTCTGCTTTTGCTTGAATGGCCAGTTTTAGAAGATGGTGCTGAAGGATTACTGCTTTGCACTGTGACTATGATTGGGACTGTGATTATGCTTAGGACTGTATTTTTAACATCTACATGAAACCTGTGTAGGAGGTTATCAGGGATGGGGTGGAGTGTCACTAAGTATGCAGGTGACAGCCAGCTTTAGTTTTCCTTTTCATCTAATATAGATGAGACAATAGATGTTCTGAATCAGTGCCTGGGCAGGATAATGAGGGCTTATCAACTGAGATTCAATCCAAAGAAGATGGAAATAATCCTTTTTGTGAGTGGCTTGCCCGCCCAAGTAAGTGATGTTTATCCTGTTCCAGAAGTAGTTGTGCACCACTTAAAGGAACGGATGTTGCCTCAGTAGCTCAGAGTGCCCTTTATCAGCTTAAGCCAATATACCAACTGTGCCCCTAACTAGGCTAATACAGTTTTATAATAGTTGTTCTGATATAAAGGACTACCATGCTAGAGCAGGGACTAGAGGTATTTGTGATAGGAAAATGTGGCAATTTCTCCAGTCTTGTTTTCCTTTTTTTTAAATCAGGCCCAGTGAGTCCTTCAGGGGCCTAGATTTGCTCAACAATGCTGAGAATTGATGCAGTCCCTATTGTTCTCCGAGAAGCTTACCTGAAGGTTTCAGTGAGGTCTTTCTGACATAAGAACTCTTAAAAATATGTTTTTAATCTTTGCCTTGAGATGTGTCTTTACATTTTCATGGAATTTTATTTTTATCTAGGATTTTGTACTTTCTATTTTTATCTTTTGTATTTCTTTGCTACTTATCCTGAGAAAGCTCAAGGCAGGATATAAATATCCTAAATAAATAAGTCAGTTAATTTCCCTTCATGTCTGAATTGTATAAAGGCATATCATACCTACAAAGGGGCTGTGGCACTGTGCTGCTGGCTTGAACCCCAAGTATGCCTAGCTGTTTGATCCTGTCTTCAATGTCACCATGGATGTTTATGCATGTGTAGGTTTTACATAAGATTAACAGTTTTCAAAAATTTTTAATTAACTTTTTCCCCAAATATTCCTAAGCAAACATTAGTGGTCATGATATAAAAGAAGAATGCTTGTTATGGATCAGTTAGTAGATAAAAGACATAATGCACACAATAGAAATAAATAGTTCTGGGAATGATTGTAGAAGGGGGTTTTGCACTCATGCTCTGCTTTGGGGATTTCCATACATAACTGGACACTGTAGAAAACAGTTAAAGCTTTGTCTCATCTAGCTGGACTGTTCTATATGATATGTGTTACTGACTGTTGCATTGTATTTTATTTATTTGTTTATTTATTTATTTATAAAATAGAGAAAATGCAATTTCAGCAAAGACATACTTATGCCTTCAACACATGTCTGAATTGTATAAAGGCATATCTGTGGTTAACACCATTCTTTCAATGATTTTAATTTGAATACAAGTTGAATAGAAAACTATTATTTGAGAGCAAATAATTGAGAGCACTTAACCAATTGAAAATGGCTTTGTGGACCTCAGTTGTATAAATTCAGCTTATTTATAGAAGGTAAAAGATTCTGTAAATCAGTGAGCCTTACAGAAAAATAAAAGCTGTAACTTTTTTCAGTTGAATGTTGATAATGTTTTTACACTTTTGTATTCTGCAGGTTAGAAAAGATTTGGAAATTGGTCTGACAGAACAATCATGATGGGATTAAAGAATCCAACTGCCTTGCCTGGTGGTCTTCTTCTTTTAAGTGTTGTTGTACTTTTGCTATGCCATGTGGACAAAGTACACACAGAACATCAACCTGAAGAAACCAATCATTCTGAAGAGTGTACTGGTTCCTATATCTGTAAGAAAGGTGTGATATTGCCAATCTGGGAACCTCAAGACCCTTCCTTTGGTGATAAAATAGCAAGAGCTACTGTATACTTTGTGGCCATGGTCTATATGTTTCTAGGAGTGTCTATTATAGCGGACCGCTTCATGTCATCCATAGAAGTTATTACATCCCAAGAGAGAGAGATAACGATCAAGAAACCCAACGGTGAGACCAGCAAGACAACAGTAAGAGTTTGGAATGAGACTGTTTCCAACTTAACATTGATGGCTTTGGGCTCTTCTGCACCTGAGATCCTCCTATCTGTCATTGAAGTGTGTGGCCATGGCTTCAAGGCAGGGGACCTTGGGCCAAGCACTATTGTAGGAAGTGCTGCCTTTAATATGTTTGTCATTATAGCCATTTGTGTTTATGTTGTCCCTGATGGGGAAATCAGGAAGATTAAGCATCTTCGTGTGTTTTTTGTCACTGCAGCTTGGAGCATTTTTGCCTATACTTGGCTTTATCTAATTTTGTCAGTTCTGTCACCTGGGATAGTAGAAGTCTGGGAAGGTTTACTCACTTTCTTCTTTTTTCCTATCTGTGTGGTGTTTGCATGGGTTGCTGATCGAAGGCTTTTATTCTACAAGTATGTCTACAAGAAGTACAGAGCTGGCAAGCAGAGGGGCATGATAATTGAACATGAGGGTGAAGGGCCACCATCCAAAGCTGACATTGAAATGGATGGAAAGATAGTTAATTCCCATGTTGAAAGTTTCTTGGATGGCACTCTGGTTTTAGAGGTGGATGAGAAGGATCAAGATGATGAGGAAGCAAGGAGAGAAATGGCTAGAATCCTTAAGGAATTGAAACAGAAGCATCCAGACAAAGAGATTGAACAGCTGATAGAACTAGCTAACTACCAGGTTCTGAGTCAGCAACAAAAGAGTCGCGCCTTCTATCGTATTCAGGCTACTCGGCTAATGACTGGAGCTGGCAACATATTGAAGCGACATGCAGCTGACCAAGCACGAAAAGCAGTCAGCATGCATGAAGTCAACTGTGAAGTGGCAGACAATGACCCTGTCAGTAAGGTCTATTTTGAGCAGAGCACCTACCAGTGCCTTGAGAACTGTGGCACAGTAGCTCTAACAATTGCCCGTCGAGGTGGAGATTTAACCAAAACAGTCTTGGTTGACTTTAGAACGGAAGATGGTACAGCCAATGCAGGGTCTGATTATGAGTTCACTGAAGGGACAGTGGTATTTAAGCCAGGTGAGACACAAAAAGAAATAAGAGTTGGCATAATTGATGATGATATATTTGAGGAAGATGAGAATTTCCTTGTTCACCTCAGTAATGTGAAAGTGTCAGAACAATCTGAAGAAGGTATTCTAGAGGGCAACCATGTTGCAGCTGTGGCTTGCCTGGGATCACCTGCTACAGCTACAGTTACAATCTTTGACGATGACCACGCTGGCATATTTACTTTTGAGGAACCAGTCACTCATGTAAGTGAGAGTGTGGGGACTATGGAAGTGAAAGTGCTACGGACATCGGGAGCTCGAGGAAATGTTATTGTGCCATACAAAACAATTGAAGGCACAGCCAGAGGAGGCGGAGAGGACTTCGAGGACACTTGTGGAGAGCTTGAATTTCAGAATGATGAGATTGTGTAAGTATTACCTAAACTTTTGTAGCTTATCAGTAGTGTGAATTTGTTTGCTCACGTATCTGGTAAAGTTCAAAGCCTTTTATAATTAATGCTGAATCAAAAGCTGAAGACTCTAATGAGTGACATTACCTTAAAATGTAGCTCAAAAATGCTATGTTTGACTGTGTCCTGAAGATTTCATGTGTCATGAAGTGGTATGTATGTGAAAGAGTGCTATCAAAAGGAGTGCATTCCAGAAGTGTAAATATGAACAAAAGCACATGTTGCATTGAAACTACACATCATCCTTTCACCCTTTCAGATATTCCAGTCATTATTAATTGAGATTAATATAAAGTAGTGCAGAAACTGGTGATATCCTTTTGTAAGCACAGATACATCTTGGACTCATCTTGTAATCGGGAAGGCCTGTATTTAGAACTAGTTTAGGATGGGTCTGCTATTTACTTTACAAAAAAACAGCCTATGACTGATAAATGCAATTAGGTTACAAGTTCAGAGAGGATTGTCATTAGCCTTTGTGACATCATGAAATATTTATGGTCTGCACTTTGGAGTGAATGTTACCACGTGGGGGAAAGTCCAATTAGGCAAGGCAGCCAGGTTTGACAGTTTACAGATGAGAAAGCAGTTAGAAAGGAAGCATTGCTGATAAGCATTTCCTGGCTGCTAAGACTAATTTTTCCCCTCTTGCTATATATATATAGCAAGAGGGGAACATACATACATACATACATACATACATACATACATATGGAATCCATACACACGAACATACACATACATCTTTTTATTATTATTATTATTATTATTATTTTGCTTCTACTTTTGCCTGTGTTCTCATAATGAAGAAAAATATGCTAATGTGTAGTCATTTAGATATTGGCTCAGGCTATGAAGGCCGCAGTTCAAGCCTCCATTTGACTATGAAGCTGACTGGGTAACTTTGGGCCAGCCCAAACTAACTTACAGTATGACTGATAACAGATAATGTTGTTAGAATAAAGAAGGCCAAAACCCTATAGCCATTTCTTTATTATGAGCAGTAGGGAAGAATATATATCTCATCCCAAGGCTCATTTAATTTCAACAAAATAGCCAGACCATTTAAATGGATTCTACTTGCTTGAAGTCTAACATGTGTGGCTCATAATCTTAACACATAGTCTTAACACATAATATGAAACATATGCGCTGTGCTGACTTCAAGAAAGTTCTGTATAATCCTGTGCAACAAGTGAGCCATATTAAGCTGTGAGTGCATGGGACCTGAGTGTACATATAAAGGCCACACAGCAAACAAACTGAGCCTCTGATTTTCTTCCTGAATGCGTAATAGGTCAGTGAAATCAAGATGAATAAGGACAGTTGCAGTAGGAAATTATGCAATATTTTAAAACATTACCTTTCCTGTATTCTTAAACTTGAATTGTGTGGAAAGAAATAAAAAGAAAAACAATGCTTTGTATTCAAGAAAATACAAAAGAAAAACAATACCAGGATATAAAACTATTAAATTATAAACAAATTAAGATACATGATTCTGCTGATGTATTAAGTAGAGTGCATATCAAATGCAATCCGAGTATTATCACTGCGGAGTATTAGAAAGGCAGAACATCTTTGTGAGCACCAAACTTTGATCTCAGGACTTGTCAGCTGACTCAGTGAATCTGTGCTTCATTTTGTATTAAAGATGCATGATCTTTTATCAGATGTAAGTTTAAAAAACCTCCAGTCCTTTTGAAAAGAAAAAGAAACAAAGGAAATAATGAAACTAATAGTAATACCTTCCATAATTTTATGGAAGATTTGCTGCTGGCTATAAAAGAATGCAGATTACATCCATTATAGCTATCACTGTGCTTGTAGCAGGGAAAGTAGGAAAGAAAATGACATCCAACAGAGTGAGGCATTGTAAGAGATCTTTGCTAGCCAACAAACTTTATTTTTCAGAATAAACAAAAATTGTCAGTCTGTAATCTTTCACTGGGCCATTCCCTTTGCTATGATTTCACACTGTCATGGATAATTTTAGCACTATAAAGAACAGCTCTCTGCAATTTTCTAGTTGGGAATTCTGGGAACTTAAGTCTGAATACACATTGTGAACACCAGATTGGAAAGACTGAAATAGAATGTGATCACTACAACGTAGTTTCTAGAGATCTAATTGCAACTTTTCCCAATTCAAAATATATACCTACATGTGGATATAAGAAATAGAGGTTTCTGATGATGCTGTAGCTGTGATACTCTTTTATTGATTGCCGTAAGATTTTACTTGTGATAAGAAACCAATTCTAAATGATAAGCATCTGTGCAACAAGATCTCTCTCAGACAGGTCAGTGAATAGAACTCTTTTAAAAAGGGAGGCGAATAAAAAGGACAGCATTCTAACATTACAGCTTGTGCTGAGTAAGCTATAAGTCAAGAACTCTTGGTTAAAAATCGATAGAATGTATGGGGCCCAGCTCTGATGAATATTATTTCCCTTAGTCGCTAACATTCATTTCACTGGGGCCCAATTACATAAAGCAAAGTTGCCTCATCCTGTCTATGGATCCTTCCCATCCATCACAATATATTTTGTGTTCATTTCTTCCTCACAGTGTATCATACAGCATCAGAGTAAATTTAAAGTTATTGCTTATGGTGGAGAAAAATCTGTAAGAGGGAACTTCTGAATTTATTTTCAGTCCAATTTTGACTTAACACTTTCTTCTCCCTTCACTGTCTCCAAGTCAGTGGTGAGGTTTGTTGGTCTACAACAATGACACACAGCGCTTCAGTCTCCAAACTGTATTACGGATTTGCAAAACCAGGTCAAGCACCCATGGATGTGTTCAGTAACGTTCTACGGGCAAGACCCCAATACACAGGAAACAGAGTGTATTTATTATCAAACAACAAGGAACTACAAATGTGTAAAAACATGATGGGATGCAAAGAAGTCCAACGACAAAAATACACACCTTGCTGTACCTGTCAAATGCAAAACCACAACCTTCAGCTAGCTCTGTTTGACCAATTTCTTCTTGAAGCACAACCACTAATACAGAGTTGAAACTATGCTGTGTGCTTGCTAATTAATGGCTGTTATACTTAAAACTCTCGCTATGCTCAGGAACCCTATCCTAAAACATGAATGAATATTAATATTCCAATTGCTTAAAACCTTCCACAGGTGCACCACACATTTTGAGTGGAACAGGCTTCTAATATCTGTTGTCTTGCCAACTCCAACTTCCTTTAAATGGCTGAGTTCTACCCATAATAGGGAGGGTACCGTAGGGGCTGCTGTGGATGGGAAAAGCTACTGTAATGCATTCTTCCTGATGTGTGTTTTGCAGGTTTTGTTTCTCTCCAAATCTGTATTATGCTTATTTTGTATCATACACCTCTTCTGTGGGTATACGTGTGTGTATCCAACTTCAAAATAGTGGGAAACTATTCATCAGTGTTCAGTAATCATGGTAGCCTGTTGCCTTCTTTCATTTTTAAAAATTCCACCTGAATGTGAGAAGTTTCTTGGCGATGTAGTAGGTTCCAGTAAATCACCTCTGTGCTGAGGATGCTTCTCTGAAATTGTTCGTCAAGAATTTGACATGAGGAAGGATAATAGGTTTGAATCTTAAATGTTAATACTGCTCCAAAAGTATGAAGGAAATCTAATTTCTTGAACGACCACTAATGAAAGGTGAGAAACAGATTTCACCAATTTCCCCTCCTATCTTAATGAAGATTCTCAGTCCTCCAGGTGGAATCATCTGGAGGTTGAGTCATGGCAACTGGACTTCTTTTCTTTTGGTTAGATACATTTCGCTGCTTGTCCGAGACAAACATCAAACCAAAGGAAAGGAAGTCCAGTTGCCATGATTCAACCTCCAGATGATTCCCCTTCTGTCCACTCTTGGCTTCCGTAAGCTGGAGAGTCTTTCAAAACAGCATGGGACGTGGCGTCAAAGAATATTTGACAACAATTCTGTCCTTCTCTTTTAAGTAGAAACCTTCTTTGTATTTTCAGTCCCTCTGTGGTTTGATGGAGCCCTTCTGCTTATAGGAAAGCTACCCTGGATCCAAAGCACTACCTCCGTATCACTTCTGAGTGATGGTGGTAACAATAATGATACACAGATATTTGTGTACCACTTTTAAAGAATGCTCTAAAGGCATAATGTGTGTTGGTTTGTATTGCAGGCCACTATTACTGCTTCAAAATTGTAGCTATAATGGTCCTTAACTGTTTTTAAGAGTAAGCTGTTGACGAAAACTACTGATTACATTTCCATTTATATGGTAGAAATAGTGATCAACCAAGCAACTAGATTATGGTGTTATCAGATGGGATAAGATTCCTTTAGACTTCCTCTGATACCATATAATTTAGTTTATGCATATAGCCATAGCACTTTCTCTTACTTCCGTGACAGTGTGTCACCTCAGACTTTTATTTCCCTGGTTTTAAAAAAGGATTAATTTCAGTTTTCTGAAGTAATTTTTAACTGATATTTCTCAAAATTCCTTTATCTGGCCTTTTCTATGTCCCAGTCCTCAACCGTCATTTTCATTGTGGGCACTGTTTCATTACTGCTAGCTTAACTCATGTCTGAAAGCATGGAGAAGCTTCCAGGAGATACTCGGGGGAGAATTATTTCTCAGAATTTTGCCATTTCTCCTGCCAGGCTCCACAATTGCATTGTGTATATGTGTGTAAGATCCAGAATTTAGGTACAGTTCTTGATATAACACAGACAAGTATACAGTGTGTCATGCTTAACAGCTTCTTATGTTATCATAGTGTCAGCTTCATAACTTCATTCAGAACAATGAAAAATAACATTTCTCATTTGGATATATTAAATTATTATTACAATGTTCAGTGAAAAGATTTCAATTATTCAACCTGTCTTTTCTCTTTTGTCCTTATATGGCTGAGAACTGTACTTGGTTTTTCCGCGGCCTGTCAGGCATGGTAACAGAAATGGGCTAGAAAAATAAGTGGGTGAGGCCAAGGAGAAAACTAAATTTGATTAGGTTTAGATTTAAATTATGTTGGGTTAAATTAATTTGATACAGGGAATAAGATTACCACCCTCTGTATCAGAATTTTTATTTTCTAGTGTATTAAAAATTGTAGCAGCTTTGGAGGGGCTCTGGGCCCACCTCTGGGGCTGTTGGGGGATGCCTGCAGAATCTTCAGTTGGGGATCTCTCTCTTGGTTAACTTGACCATTGCAACCAAGTCCCTATTCTGTCAAGCCAAGCTTTCTGAGAATGTAGATTTGAATTAAAGCGATTCCTCAGCATAGTTTAAGAGAAAGAATATTGAGTCAGGTGGCCACTTATATATTGCCAAAACAAGAAAAGAAAAAGAAAGAAAATGCATTGCTGGAGAACAAAAGTATATATATTTGCAATAGAAAAAAAATATGCTAGTTCCTATAGTGCAGATTTCAAAAGACTTACAAAGAGTTAATGATGTCATATATTTTTACTCCTTAGCAGGGAAGATCTGTGCTATGTCAGTTTGTGGCTTGTGTCCATCCATTTTCTACCTTCCATTAAAAAAAGAGTTCACTCTCTCTTCAACCCCCCGCCCCCCCGGTACTAGAACTAGCAAGTGTTTCTAACTTTACTCTTTTTTTCTTTGTGGAGAGATTTGGCGGGGAGGGGAGGGGAATATGAACAGTTGAAGAACTGGAGCAAATTTTCTTTTGACTGAGTAAAGAATTCCTGAAATCCTTCACATGTTTATATTTTGAATAGTATAATTGCGTGCATTCATTCTAATTCCAAATTAGTAATATGTAAATCAAATTCCTAGCTATTAATTCAAGCTATAGTGATTCATCCAACTACTATACCGAATGACTAACTTTATTTTTTGACAGGTTAGGGGAATATATCCATACAAACCTAAGGCCTCGTAGATCTAGCTCAGCCTTTTGGCTTAATATATGTTTTTTGTCTTTGCCCTTTTTTTGACCACATTATATAGCTAAATAATGGGCACTGTTTTTTGGATTATGAAGATAAAAAAAATAGGGACCCTTTGCTGCTGCATTTTCCCACAACACCCGTAATTTGTACACCTCTCCCCCCAAAACCTGTGCCAAACATGGCTTTAATCAAATACTGTAGGAGACTATGGCATGCAGGGACAGGAGGAGTTGAGATGGCATCAGCACCTATACAGTCAAAGCCTAACCCTAACCCTAACCCTAACCCTAACCCGTTCCTTTGATTGTGTGGTTGTGGCTGCCATTTCAACTTCTTTGCCCCCCCTCCATGGACACCCCTAATGGGATGGCTTGCTTTATTTAATAATACTGTTTTATTGGTAGCATTTATCATAGGGTTTGTCTGTGTTACAATTAACTAAGAAAAAGGTCTGTTTTTTTTTCTTTTTTTTTCTTAAATTCTATGTTTTTCCAAATGCTTCTTCTCCCCCCCGCCCATCCCTGATGTTCATTCCCTAATGATTCAGAAACAGCTGTGCAGTGTAACCCTGTGCAAGATTATCCAAAACATCAAAGAACTAAGTCCTAATGTGTTCAGGAAGACTTACTTTTAGGGAGGTACGTATAGACATTTAGTCTTAACATTTCAACATATTCTTGACTAATGGTTTTCCACTATAGCAGTTCACTTTAATGTAATAGTTGAAATTAAGGTAGTGCTTCTAAAATGCTAAGCGGATATTTTATTTCATTGTCATTTGTTTCTCACTTTTTAAATCAGAGGGCAGAATTTTAATTTTAAAATATTTATATGGTGGCTTTACTCCAGGCAATTCAAGTTGGGTAACAACCGAAATCATATATTTTACAGTTAAAAACATCCTTGCAGGCATTAAACAAAAAGCAGCAGATGATAAAGACTACAACTGCAGCCAATTATTTAGAATATTCAAATGTGAGACACCAGTTAGATAACATGTTAAAAATTGCACATTAAAAGGGAAGGTCTTCACTGGTTTCCAGAAGATCACCTGCTTTTCACATTTGTGAAAATGTAAATAGATTTATATATCATTAAAATATTACTTTATTTTTGAGACATTGAAGACAATACAAGAAAACTCTCTGTCACTCTCTTTTTGACTCTCTCTCTCTCTCTGGATGTGTGTATATATATACACACAAAAATATATATACCATCCAGATTGCTTCAATTAGGAATGATCTTCATGAATAGTTTTCTTTTTTTCCTTTTTATCAGGTTAACTCATTAAACCTAAAATACCTTAGAAATAGTTTTCAGACTTGCTAATTGAAATTTGCCCTCATCCATTACTCATTTCATTATTCTTCTGACTAAAGCCATTAAATCTTCCAAATCTAATACATACCATTAAAAAAAAAACAGTAGTGCAAGGTGTATTGCAAAGCACTTTTCAAGATTTCTACTTTCCTTGCACAATTTTTGTTTGTAAGCATTTTAAAAGAAAGATTAGTTTTATATCACAAGGAAGGGAAAGTGCCACCCACAGCTAAAATAAGATGGCTCCAGATAAACTTACTTGTGACTTCTACTTAGAGGATCCCAGGCTGTCCTCCAATGAATTAAGATACAAATTTTTAAAATACTGCTTTTGACAGCTGCAACTCTACTTTATTCAATCTGGAACTGATAAGAGAATCATTACAGAAAACCTGGAGGACTGTGAATCAAATGGAATTTATCTCCATTTTTAGTTTTATATACAGGAAGTGATTCTGTAGGAAGGGTTAAATTGAAACTATATGTGGAGCTCTGATGGAAGCTGCAGGGCTTGGCTGTAAGAAATTAATTTTGTGGATGAACCAAAATCCAGAGGCAGAGGGGCGGATGGTAGCCTAAACTCCTGCCATGCACCTAAAACTGAAGTACCAAATGTGTGCTCTCTCTCTTATTTTACTGCTCCTCTAAACTCCTTCTGTTTCAACTGGCAGTTTATCACCAAATGCATAACACTGCTATAGGGGCTAATCATATACATACCTTCTGCATAGTTGGAACCCTGCTCCAGGTGCTGATTAGGTGGCAATGGCCACCTGATGGCCACCTGACCATATTAATCACACTTGCGTTCTCAACAATGTTGACATAGCATGTAGAAGTGACTTATTCTGTATCATTGGTTTAGTATCTGAAACGAGTTATTGTTTCTCTTTAGCATTATATCTGCCAAGTAAGTAGGAACGTTGGCATAGTCCTGAGATGGTATTGATCGCACTTGTGATTGACCAAGTGATGCTGCCAAAGTTCTTTCTCAGTTTCCAGAGGCTGTTAGGGTCTGGATGGGAAGGAATAAGCTCAGGCTCAGCTCTAGTAACACTGAGTGACTGTGGGTTTTAGGGTCTCCCAGTACCAAGGATCCTCCATCTTTAATTCCGGCATTCCCCCAGGCAGACCTGATGTGCAATTTGAGAGTTGTTCTGGACTCTCAGCTCCTGCTTGAGGAGCAGGTGACAGACAGGGTCAGTTGAGGTTGAGGTCCATCTATTCCTTGGATCAGGAGGTTCTGCTCATGGTCACTCATTCATTAGTCTCCTCCCATTTGGATTACTGCAATGCATTCTACGTGGAGCTGTCTTTGATGACGACTTGGAAGCTGCAACACGTCCAGAATGTGGTAGCACAAGTAGTTATGATTGTGCCATGATACACCACTACTCCACAAGCTGCACTGGCTTCCGGCAGGCTTCCAGGTACAATTCAAGGTGCTGGTTGTCATCTAGAAAGCCCTTCAAAACACAGGACTGGATTATTTGTGAGACTGTCTGTCACTTTTTAATTCTGTAGACCCCACCAGATCCAACAGAGTTGGTATGCTCCAGGTCTCTTTTATCAATAAATGCCAACTGATGAAAAGCATGCCTTCTCTGTTGTGGCCCCTGCCCTGAGGAACAGCTTATCCCCCCAAATTTGTACACCCCTGACCCTTTTGAAAGGCACTGAAGACCTAGCTTTTCTCACAGGCAGTGGGCTAAAGCACTGAATCAGTCCAACTCTGAGAAATATTTTTAAGGGCTTTTATGTACTTAAGAGATTGTGCTTGGTTCCTAGCTTTTTTGTTTTTAAGGTTTTTATCTGGTTTAAAATTTGTTGTAAGCCCTCCCAAAGTCATTTTGAATTGGATAGCTACATACATTGAAGAATACATAGATAGATACAGGTAGTCCTCACTTAATGATCACAGTTAGGCCTGGCAACTCTGTTGCTAAGTGACATGGTTGTTAAGCAAGACATCACATGACTGCAGCTTGCGATTTTACTGCCAGCTTCTCCACTGACTCTGCATGTCAGAAACCAGCTGTGAAGCATACAAATACAGAGCACATAACCACTGGATGCTGTGATGGTCATAAACACCTACCAGTTGCAAGGCACCTGGCTGTTGATCGCATGACTGTGGTGACGCTGCGATGGTCGCAAATGTGAGGACTGATCATAAAGTTACTTTTTCAGTGCCATCATAACTTCAAATGGTTGCTAAACAGGGCAGTGATTAAGTGGGGTCTACCTGTACATGAAGCTGTTGCATAGCAGCAGACATGTATGCCATGTTGTTTCAGGATGTACAGAAGTAGTGGGCTAATTGGAAAACAGCTGTAACCTCTTGTTGCTGTGATCACTGTAATAAAGGAAGATGTTAATGAAGTGTGTTAATAGCAAAGATGTGCAAGTGATGAAAGCAAAACAGAATAAAAAGGGGGAGAAAGAAGTTCGTTATTCCAGCCTACAATGGGAGGATGACAAGAGGATATCCAGGTAGCTGACTGAATAGGACCAGTTTAATATGCCTAAACATACTTAACCTGCTGAGTATAAGAGCCACTGTCTTCAGTGGGGCTTACTACAGAGTAAGTAAAAATGTTTGCTGAGCCAGATTTCTGCAGCCTTTCTCTGTATGAGTATGTATGTATTTCTATAAATATGTCCATAAGAGGGTAGCTTAATTTTAATCAATAGTGAAGTGCAAGTGGATGGTAGATGGATAGAAGATTGACAGACATTCACATTCATTTTGCTCTCATTCATTCTTGGCCATATTTCTTCTTGTTTTATCACACGCATTTTAAATACTCCATCCTGACTGCATTCAACTTACTTTTATGTTTCTCCCGGCATACATAACTCTCCCTTTGTATAATAAAGTAGGCAGAAGCATGCTCTTATACAGCACCATTTTTACTTCTTTCAAAAGCTTTCATTCCTAGCAGCAAACCACATTCTATGTTTTCCTTTCAGGGAAATATAGTAAGTTAAGGGGAGGGAAACTGACAGATGTTATGCAATGTAGCAACTTTGGCAGTCTCATTCAGGCCTAGGTTTCATCATTTATGATGCTCTGTGGGATACATACATACATACATACCCTAAGGATAGCTTCTTAAATCCACTGTAGAACTACATTCTCTGTTCATAGCACTACAGATCTGAAGAACTGTGGCAGGCACAACTTTTCTTGTCCAGAGTGTTCATCTTATAGGGTAGGGTTAGGCAGCTGTTGAAGCCCTGTGGGACAAGACTCTAACTCCCAAATTTCTGAAGGATTGAGGAAGCCACTTGGTAATGTGACAACATTGCAAAAAAGATCATTACTGAATATTTTTTGGCCTGTTTCTTGCTTTTTTTTTAAGTTTTTTTTTTTTTTTAGGGTGGAAGTAAGTATGGGAGGCTTCCAAGAGGATATGACTATGCTTCCCATACCCAACCTTAGCATCCCACCTTCAAATAAAATTTGAAATTGACCCCCATAGCAGCAATTTTTCCTAATTTTTAAAAATATTTTATATGGATTTAAGATAGGACTGGGATTGGAAGACTCTAGGAGACAACTGCTTCCATGTTGAGCCTTAATTCCATCATGCCCTGCCCAAATTACTCCAAATTGCCATTTTTTACAGGCTGATCGTAGACTGTTTTTTGAGAAGTTGGGAGCGTTAACCTTGGAAACATTCTGGCTCCCATTCCCATTCTTAATTTTGAACAAAAGCAACAAAAATGTGATATCAAAACTTGGCCATTTTGTTCAGCCATGCAATCTTGGACCCTGGGAGTAGTCTGCTAGCTACAGATTGCCTGTCCCTCTTATAGAAGAAGAAAGTTGTCCAACAAAGAAGTATGATGAAGATCTGAAAGACATAATATTTGTGTAAAGGAGATGCATGTTTTCAAGAAAGGAAGACTCATTATAAAGGGGAGAGCATGAACAAATTCCAAGACCTGTATATTTTTATGCATTTGATTATACTGGCTTACTTTACAATGCCCCATTCTCCTGATTCTGAGGGATCCTTCTTAAAAATATGCAGAACAAAATTTCCAGAGGTTCTTTCCTTAAAAAAATATATATATAAAACAAGGAATTTCCAAGTGTAACCTTATCAATTTTCATTTGGCCTATTATCTAAGATTTCCCAAATCTTATTCTTGTGTATTTGTGTATTCAAGATAAATGAAACTATACTGTATTACCACAGCGGAAAAAATATTATAATCATCATGTTACACAAACCTTGTAAAATATATATTCTACTTTAAAATAGCCTGTATCTGTTGCCATAGAAGTATAAAAGAATCAGAATTTCTATACTTTGTGTTTTCTCAAAATAACCCTTCCCCCCTTATCCTACCAGACTATTGCCTCATACAGTCTGGTTTCACATTTCCATTAGGGTTTGACCTGACATTTGCCCTTGAGAAACCAATGTTTTCTTATGTGTAAATGACGTTGGCAGTTTCATACTTGATTAAGAAAGCTTGAATGGTGGTTGTCTAACAATTGGGAGAACCAAGTAAAAGCCATGTATTAACTTCATTGTGGCTATGTACACATCTGTGATGATCCTTTATGGGATATAAAGGCCAGAGATGTAAACATAATGTAGAACACTACAAGATAAAGAATCTGAATGAGAAAAAAAAATGAGCAATTCAAAATTTCATAATCTTACTCTGTTTTAGCTAAACTATTAGTTTACTACCTCTCTGGCATTTGTACTGAAGTGCCAAAACTTCCTTAGGAAACATATCTCCAGCCAACTTAGATGCACAATATTTATTGATTAAGAGTGCATTTCTCACTTTTTACTAAAAAAAAAAAGTCTACTGCAGACAACAAAGGCTAAAATAGTATTAAAAGTTTACAAAGGTAGATCAGCAGCACTTCAAATAGCATTCATATAATCAAAACAATAGTATATTACTGCATCCAGACATGTGAAAATATGTACAGTCTATCAAGACACAAGCAAAAGTTTAGTTGAACAGATGGCAATATCTAACAAACCTTGGATGCTTGGCTACTTTCTGAAAAGCTAAGCAAGATCTGAAATTATTATTATTATGTTGGGAGCAAATCCCAGAATTGTAGACTAGCTTGGGAGATTGGAAAAACATCTGAGGAAAATAATGGCCAACTACTTCCATACTTCTGTGAAGAAAATAATGTGCATGTGTCCATGTAGTCACCAAGAATGTAGTCATCAAGATCAACTCAAGGTAAATTTTACCTTTTACTTTTAGATAGTGTAAGTGGCTTCTGCTTAAATTCCCTTTTACATTTTACTAATATAATTATTTAATAATTAGTGTCTCATGTTTCATAAACAAGGACAAATAACTTATGATAACTTAATCATCTTTCCCTAGTCAAATATTCTTGAGATATATAGTATATGTCTGTGTATATATGTGTATATGTGTATATGTGTATATGTGTGTGTGTGTGTGTGTGTGTATATATATATATATATATATATATATATGTAAAATTGTACTCCAAAAATCTGAGATCAACTGTGCATTGCTTCCTATCTAAATTTTTACTACCTTCTGTCATTTTTTCTAGTGTTCTATTTAAGAAACATACAATAAATGAGCAACTTTGATACCCTCCATTTTTGGTACTTCTGGTTTCACTGACAGTGTACCATTATATTCCAGACAAAATCATGTAGGATGCTTTTGTTTATGTTCATTGTCATTATCTGTACATTATCTTTCCTGCATTCCTTGTGGCCGACATTCCACTTGGAAGACCTATAGTACTCACTCCACTGCCTATCATGGCTTTGGTAAAAAGAGGCTTCCACTAACACTTTTTAGGAAGACTGAGATGGTATAGGGTAGATTACCGTATTGTACCCATGATTTCAACTTGGAATGTAAATGGTGAAAAACAAGAATTAACAAATTAACAAAGAAAGAAAAATAGATATGTAGAGTGTCTGTGAATTCAAGAGAAAGGAGAAGGACATAATAGACCTGAATGAAAATAGTCTAATCTTGTGGAGTAGAGTTGATGAATACATGTAATTAAGTTAAGGTGTAAGTTAAAATGTATCTCAAAAAATATGAATGTTGTCATCTAGGTTGTGTATGCATATGAAAGTAGAATCCATAAATTGGAGATAGCAGGATGGAAGAAGAAGAGATGAGTTTGGGGAAAATTGTGCAACATTCTAAATGAATGTGATCCAGGGGAAAAATTGTTCTGTTAGGTAACGTAACTGGATGACTGGGAATGAATTTAAAAGTGACTTCATATGTCTAAATGATAATAAAATTGTATATATTTCACCTAAATGTCAGGTTTCTTCACTGCTTCGAATTTTCCAGAAATTTAAGTGTTTAGTCAGTAGTGCTTACTTCTATCTTTCCTTCTTCCTGAACTCTTATTGTTGAAGAGAGAAATTAATATAGAAGAAAACAGTAACAAACTGCAATCAATGGAGTTCTCTTAATGCTGAAATCTGCTTTTTGATAGGAAAAGATTAGCGTAAGAGTACAACACATGCTTGGAAAGGATGAATAGGAATGATTTGGAGTGCTTCAAAGGACATTACAAGGAACAGCTGAAATGTTACAGTGTTAGGGAATGTTTATTGGCAATGAAGTCTCTCAGAGAGAAATAACTTCCCTAGGGAAGCAGTGGAAACTCTGTTGTTGAAGGCATTAAAAAAAATTAGAAAGGCATGAAGAATTTGTAAAAGGCGGGCTATCATGAACTGTTGATTAGTGTGTATCTTTGTGAGGAAGACAGGAGGGCAACATGATCCGGATCTAGATCCAGGAATTCTTTCTTCATTCTGCATGAGAACTGTTGTGAGTTTATGTGCCGTGATCTCATTTTACTCTCAGGTGACAGCTATGAACACTGTCTTACTGTGTATACAGCTATTATTAGATAATTCTGTCCAGTGATTTTAATTTGTTCTTCCAGTCTCCTTACGGAATCAGCAGCAAGTTCTTAACCCAGAAAATGAAGTTAAGAAAATGTCTTGATAACAATGAACTTCAGGTTGTTTCCTCAAAGTTCAGAGCAAGTAATAAGGTTGTTATGTGGAAACAAACACAGGACTCCCATTGGCACTTACATATATATACTGGAAACCTCCTTTTTATTCTTTTGAGTCCAATAGAATGTTGGAAAGAAATTATGCAAATAGAGTCAGAATTCTTTCTGTCATCAGGATCATTTTCAGAAAGCAGAGCAAGACCAAATTTGGTCTTGGGGGAGGAGGCAACAAAAGAAAGATCAAGCATAAAATGGGCTATATTTGGCCAGAGCTGTGGAGAAAAAAGTCAAGAAAAATTTCCCCAGGGCATACCTATGGGAGAAGCAGTTGGGTAACTGCTCCGAATGGCGGCAAATGTTCTGTTCTAAGCCCCCTTTCCTCCCGATCATTTGACCTCTTTGTCTTCCATCAGTAGGATAGCTCTTCAAAAAAACAGCAGATTACAACCAAATAATATGGCAGGAGAAGCTGCTATAAGAAAGATCAAGAACAAAAATGGGCTGGATCTGTTGGGGGCTCTGGAGAAAAAAAAAATCCAAAACAAAATCCCCATTGCACCCTTTTGGGAGAGGCAGTTAGACAGTTGTGTTTTGAAAATTGATGACTATTCCATACTAAGCCTTTTTGCTTCCCAGTGCACATACACAAACAAAAACACACAGATGCAACATGAGGGGAGAGGAGAAACACATAAGCACAGATAGATGCAATGCATTGCTTTGTTAGAAGAAAATATTAAACAGCTGTTGAAACAACTGGAAAGAATTCTAGAATTCTGTCCTTCATGCTTTCCCTGTCTTACAGCCTATGTTAGGTAACATGCATAGCCCATTCAGGTCCTGCAATCCTCCCTTTCATTAATTTCTTGACTCTTTTTTTAGTCTTGAAGGCAAACTACTTTTCTCCTTTATCTATAATTAGATAACTATCCTATTTTCTTTTTAATGATATATGGGACAGGAGCAACAACTATCCCTGCCAGTTCAGCCCTTTATAAAATGTACAATATAAGAAGGAAGAAAGGAATCCTTTAGGGAATGTATAATTTAGGAACATCTTACAGATGACATCAGCTAGTTTTCCAGTTGGTTGTTGGACTCATGTATTTTTATTCCAATTATATAAGAGGGATGCAGTATAAATCTATGCAAACGAAATAGGTCAAAGGGTGCACTCACCTTGCTCTCCACTATAGGGCAGAATTTGGAATGCTCTTCAGCAGTCAGAGATCCTGAAAAAATAATCCTAGGCCAGATGTTTCAACTTTTGCTATTATTTGCTGCCCTCCACAATTGACCAGGACATTACTGTACTGTGTGGGGGGAAAAATATCTGTCTTTCTGGACCCATCCTATTCACTTTCTGGATGTGCATATTTCAGCAGGTATCATTTGGATGGGCCCTTGGAATTCATTAATTCATTTCAATGCTTCAACACCTTAGTTTTGCATAATAGGTCCCTGTGTCTTTTCTGTTAACTTACATTTGGTACAAAGCAAATGGGCGAGCTAGCACAGCCCCTTCTTCAGCAATAATTAGATATGGTCCAATTTTCCCTCCAGGAAGTCATGATCCCTATGGCGAAAACAGGTCTGCAGAAAGACTTAGGACAGCTAATTAAAGGGGGTGGGGGGAGCCTGGAGCTAGAAACATGACAAAGAGGTTTTAGTCTACATAAGGCAAACTGTATTTAATTATATACAATTAAAACATTATATTTCAAACCCCTGAGGAACTGCAAGCTTCAGGAGACCACTTACTGTGATTGAAAAGGTGCTAATGAACTCTGGAGATTCGAAAGACATCAAAACTACATAGAGAACTTATTACAGTTGAACAGGAAGACAAATCTAATTACTTCAGTAAGTGGAAGGAGGGGAAAAAAAAAAAACTTCAGATAAGGAAATTCCCTAAGTTTTTATTAGAGCAGTTTGAAATATCATGTAGGTAGGAGGAAAAAAGTCTTTGAAAATGCTTAAAAAAAAGAAAAACTTTTCCAGAAGGTATGTTGCAACATCTGTTGCTAAATGTGAAAAAAGTGTGGAAAGCAACACTAGGTAATAATTATACTTATGTTTATAATAACATAATTTAGCTTGCAGACACAAACATTCACCAGTCGATGGTTACACATGAAAATAATACTGTTTTCTTAAACTTAATTGAGAATGTCATTTAAACTCCTTGAAAATGAGGTTGACATTTTAGCTTTCATTTCATGTGACTGATATTGAAGAAGACAATATTTTTGCAATCGAAAGAACTTGATCTTTCGTAGCAAAGGTAAATGTAACAAAGCTAATATTCCCATTCCTTTTATCACTAACTCCCACCTTACCTCCACCCCCCAGATTGTTCTTTCTTCTTTTTTGTTTTGTAAAGCTGAAGTGTTAATTGCTTCATGGGAGAAGAACATCAAACATAATTTGGTTTGATACTGTTTTAGAGACAAGTTAGCTTAAAAGGACTGAACGTGTATTGCTGTGAGCCAGTATATATACAAAAATAAGCTTCATAGCATCCTAATATCCCAAATATTCTAAATTTCTAGCGGTAGTTCAGGATTTTTGGCATCAAAATAAAAGTTAGAAGACAGACAGACAGACAGACAGACAGACAGACAGACAGACAGACAGACATATAAAATAGCCAGCATGAGCCCTATTTGTATATGGGAGGATATCAGAGAATAAATATGGCAACATCATGGATACGTTTCATCTTTAGGAGAAGTGAAATACATGACATTTTTAATGTGGATCATTTTTTTAAAAAATGCAATAACTAATCACCATCTAGTTATTATCTTTTCCAGAGAAGAAGGCCAGTAGGACCATTATTGTTGCTCATGTAATTGCCAATAATCCACTCAGCTGCATTTGCAGGACCTTTCCCTGGATTAGGGAATATTCTGTTTTATCCTGTTTACTTCCTTTATTCATTTCCTGCCTGTTATTTTATCTTTTTTTGTCATGTTTATGGGACCATAAGTGCTTACCCTCCATTGCTGAATGTTATATTTAAACTGCCTTGGCGGTTAGATTTATTTTGATTTTTATTATTTTTCAGCTTTATTATTTTTATTATTTTTCAGCTTGGGAAGCTGAAAAACCACCCCATAACTGCCATATTGTTGGAAAGAAAATTGCATGGATATATCCATGAAGTCACCAGGAGCTGAGCTCAACTGGGAAATATTATTATTGTTGTTTTGTTAGATCTGTAGAAGCTCTATACATGACTTAAAGTCTCTTAATTTAGTTTAAAGCACTATTATGAGCTGCCCAGTTCTTTGGGAAATGGTGGAAGAGAATTTGAAATACATCTTTAATGGTTATACATACTGAAAAGTCTTGTTTTTGGATTGTGACTGCAGTTTTGCCCAACTCCGATTGGGCAAATCCTATTATAGAGTTCCCATCTAGAAATTCGGGTATTATAATCCCAACATATCTAGAAATTAAAAGAATTTTTTGAAAATAATTTAAATAAAGGTACTGATTTGAGAATGGTTTGGGATGCAAGTAAAGTCTTTATTAGAGGTTACTTAATACAACATAATTCTGAACATAAGAGGAAGAAGCAAGAGAAAACACAAAGTATTTTGGATGAGATAAAAAGAAAGAAAAAGAATTAAAGAATATCCTGGGAAATTTTGTATTTCTCTACAAATTAAGATTTTACAGCAATAGCTATCCATGCTAATGATAAGAGAAATGGAAATAAAATTCAATTATATGAAACAAAGAAATTTTGAATTTGCTAATAAACCGGGGAAATGGTTGGCTTATAAATTACGAAGAAAAAGAAAAAAGAAAATGATATTGAATCTACGAGAGGGAGATATGTATTAATGGATAATGTGGCTATACAAAACCCATTTTATCAATATTATTCTAATTTGAATAGAGGATATGATATTTCAGTGGAGAAAATAGATGAATATCTCAGAAAATAAAATCTATTGAGGATTACAGAAGAACAAAGACAAATTATGAATGGACCTATTACAATAAGAGAAGTTTCAGAAGCTATTAAAAAGAGTAAATTAGGAAAGGTGCCTGGACCAGATGGGTTATTGAGTTTGTGTTATAAATGTTTTGGGGATGAACTTTTCCAACCTCTACAAAGCATGATGCACTCTATTTTACAGGTAGAAAAGATGTCAGAGACTTGGAAAGACACTAATATAACATTAATGCTTAAAGAGGGACAATATTTAACTTTAGCAAGAAACTACAGGCCAATTTTAGCTGAAAGACAAAATAAATCTGCAAGAATTTGTTCATGATGATCAATGTGGTTTTTACCTAAAAGACAGCTAAAGGACAATGTTAGAATTGTGCTGGATATTTTGGAATATTTGGAACACATAATGAAAAATAAGCTGCATTGATCCTTTTAGGTGCAGACAAGGCTTTTGACAATTTGAACTGGACTTTCTTGTTTAAAGTTCTGGAAGATATGAATTTTGGAGAGAATTTTACAAAATGGGTGAAATCAATTTATACTTCACAGACAGCACAAATAATTGTTAATGGAGATTTAACCAAACCATGTGAGATATAAAAAGGAACAAGATAAGTTTGCCCACTGTCCCCCCTTTTGTTTATTTTAGTTCTTGAAATTGAATAGAGACATTAGACAAGATGAGAGGATTGTGGGCGTAAAGATTAAAGAAGAGCCATATAAGTTAAGAGCTTTTGCGGATGACTTGGTTTTGGCTTTGGCAGACCTTTAAAGGGAATTGGACTTTTAATGAATAAATTAAAAGAATTTGGGGCATTAGCAAGTTTCAGAATTAACAAACAGAAGGCAAAGATGTTAACAAAAAACATGAAGATACAAGATCAAACAACTGATGAATGAAACCAATTTTAAAATTGAGAAGGTAAAATACTTAGGTATTACTATGACAAATATGAATTGTATGTTATTTCAAAACAATTATGTTAAGACATGGAATGAAGTTAAAAAAATACGTTAAGAAAAATACGTTAAGATGGGATAAAGTACCATTGTCACTGTTGGGGGAATTTATGTGATTAAGATGAGTTCTTCACATAGAAGGATATCTTTGTTTCAGATAATACTGTTTTGATAACTGATGTACCATTTAAACAATGGCAGAAGGATATATCTAAATTTGTATGGCGGGGAAAAGTCCCTGAGTTAAATATAAGGTATTACAAGTTGCAAAGAAAAGAGGAGGATTGGGTCTATCAGATTTGAAATTATACTTTGCTGCCTGCTGTTTAATTTGGATGAAAGAATGGGTGTTGCTAAGAAATAGAAGGTTATTGGAACTAGAAGGACATGATTTGAGATTTGGGTGGCATGGATATCTGTGGTATGACAAAGTTGAGGTTAATGTAGATTTCAAAAATCATTATATCAGGCGGGCCATTCTTAGAGTACAGAATAAATATAAATCTAGGTTGTGCCCGAAAGCAGCTTTGTGGCTCTCAGCACAAGAAACATTCTATAGACAAGAAATGATAAATAAACATAAATGGTTAACTTATCGTGATGTACTAGAATTTTCTCAAGGGGATTGTGAAATAAAATTAAGAGAAGATTTAATAACAGAACAATATACTTGTCAATGGTTTTTTAATGTACAATTATCAGAAACTTATTAAAGTGGATAAAAGTTTTTATGGTTTTGAACAATGCAAGATTGAGTTTGAAATAGAATTATGTACAAATGATGAACTAAATGTCATTGCTAAAATGTATAAACTTTTGTTGAAATACGAGACAGAAGAATAACAAGTGAAAGAATGTATGATAAAATGGGCTAAAATTTTTGACTACAGTTTACAAATGGATCAGTGGGAAAATATGTGGTTGAAAGGATTGAAATTTACATTATGTTCTAGCCTTAAAGAAAATTTTTATAAAATGATGTATCATTGGTATTTGTCACCAGAGAAATTGTCTAGAATGTATAAAGGTACTTTGAATCTTTGCTGGAAATGTGAAGAACATGAAGGGACATTTTATCATATATGCTGGATGTGTAAAAAAGCCAAAAAATTTGGATACAAAAAAATACATTAATTAAGAAGATTTTGAAGACTAATGTACAATTAAAACCAGAGACTTTTCTTTTGGGATTAATGGGCAGACAGCTAGAAAAAAGCCATGGAAACTGCAGCGAGATTACTATACGCTCAAAAGTGGAAAAGTTCAACACTACCCACAATAGAGGAATGGTTGGTGAAGATGATAGCACTTGCAGAGATGGCTAAATTGACTTCCTTGATTAGAGATAAAACAATATCTACATTTATGGCTGACTGGAAACCCCTTACAGACTTTTTGCATGAAACATTAAAAAATGCACTTATGACTTGCGGTTTTGATGATTACAAAAAAAATTAGATACAGGTTGTCCGCGACTTACGACCATTTGTTCAGTGACCGTTCAAAGTTATGATGGCACTGAATGAAGGGACTTTCAACCAGTGCCCAAAGTTACAGCCATTGCAGTGCTCCCACGGTCATGTGATCAAAATTTGGCACTTGGCAGCCCACCCACACTTATGACCGCTGGGGCACTTCAGCTCCCCTCCCCCACCTATCTCCCTCCATCTATGCTCTTTTGGCCCCCTGCACTCCATGGCCCCTGCCGCCCTAGCTGGCCTTTGCCGTCTTCTTGCTCCCACTGCTGACCAAGCATGCCTGGCCTGGCCCTTCCTGAGGCAACTGCTGGCTGCACAAGGCTTTTTTCCCAAGATCGTGCATGGCAGATTCTCTGTGAGACCTGGGGAAGATGGCTGCCTCACAAAGGGCCAGGGCAGGCATGCCTGACAGCGAAGGTCAACTGGGGTGGTGGAGTGCAGGGCGGCAGGAGGCTCAGAGTGCAGGGTGGCTGGGACCGGCCGGAGCGGCTGGGGCTTCCCAAAGGGCTTCCAGGATGTGCAAAAAACTGCAGAGCCACAGGGTTCCAGGAAGCCCTTCTGTGCTGCACGAAGCCCAGCCTCAGCCCAGCTCATAGCTCTGGGGCTGCAAAAAGCCCCAGAGCTGTGGTGCACCAGGAGGCCCCTGAGCTGCAGCACATTCTTTCCCTGGCCTTCCTAAGCTCACCCTACACTGCAGTAACCCCTCCCCCAACTCGTGCGTGGCCTGCGCCAGCCCTCTCAGCCCTCCCCAACCCCCCTGCAGCACTCTGTGGTCCTTACCTCCCACCTCTTCCCACTTAACGATCCACATGTCTTGGGGTTACAATGGCAACTGGGAGTGCCCAGATTGCTATCGCTAAGTGATGCGATCATGTGATGTTGCACTTTATGCATCACTTAGTGACAGAAATTCCAATCGCAATTGTCGTAAGTCAAGGACTACCTGTAATAGAAAAAAGTGAGCTTTTGTTGGTAATCGTAGAGTAAGAAATAACTTTGTAATCATACTTATCTTTGCTGGAAAGGAAATCAGAAGGTTTTCTTTCTATTTCTTTTTGTCTTTCTGCACTTTTGTCTTTTTTCCCCCTTTTTCTCTCTTTGCTTTATTCTGTATTAGTTTGTGTTAGTTTTTATGTTCCTTTTAAAACTTTAAATAAACAAACAAACAAACAAACAAACATACATTATATAAATAAAAATAATGTCAACATATCTGGAGGCATAAAGTTAGGGAAGCCTGCGGTGGAATGTAGAGGCACATGGCATTACAGTGAATCCTTGTTTTTAATGCAAGATCCCCATGACTTGCAAATGACTTTGGTTTTGACACTTATAGAGAGTAGCAAAAAAGATCCTCATAAACAACGTATCTCTTAGAGGAAAAATCTATGAAAAGCAATTCTGGACATTGCTCAGCATTAAGGGTCCTGTTTATGCCACAAAATCCAATAGATGGCAGATGGGGGAAAGGTTTAATCAAAAGATGATGAATGCCCACTTTTCTATCAGATTGCAATATTGCAGTCATATTTTTATGCACTGACAAGGGGTAGAGCAGATAAGAGATTTGTGAAAGTACTGTATGCTGCACACAATCCATCAAGTACAGCTGAGGGGATTGCAGAAATTGTGTTGATTATGCACTGTTTGCAACACCTACTGAACTCTGTGTCACTTTAGCTGTTCCAGTAGTACTTAAGCTGTTAACTGAGGACTATTATTTTAGAAGGTTGAGTCTTAAAGGTGATTTTTACAAACATTTTTGTCATCACCAAAAGATGCCTCTTTTCACTATTTTTCTGTGGTAGTGTGAAAAATAAACAGGGATGTTTGACCTCCATGAATGTGTTGTAGTTGATCTCCCAAGGAATTAATGGGAGGACACATGAAAATGACTATTTGGGGGTGAAGGATTTCTTTACTACTTAGATGAGGTGGTGAAGTCTTCATTTTTAAATTCTTTTTTACACTTTAACACAAGCAGCTTTGGTTTGGGAAAGCATTCAACAGCAGGGCTGGCTGATGGTATGACAGGGAAGATATATAATGAGGTGGATCTTCCCTGATGGATGGATGGGGAAAAGGATGTCTGTTCCAATAGGCTTCTGGTTCCTGGAATTATCTTAGAATACATTGTCATCTGCTTTCTGTACGATCCATAATTGATTAGTATCTTTCTTGTGATTCCTCCTTCAAGTATTGCGTTCTTCACATTTGGTTTTGCCCATTGTAATAACAGAACGTAGCCCAAGTCCATTTGCATTGCATTATCAGAACAGAATTACATTCCCAATATGGTACCTGATTGGATGGGAGTGCTGTAAAAAAAAGAAGAAAGGGGAGAAATGATGCCACAATAGATAAGGAAAATAAATGGCAGCAAAGAGGATTTTAAAACCATGAAGATTTGCAGTGTATTCTGACCAGTCATTGTGCAGTGGAAGAAGGCAATAACACCCTTTGGTGCATCTGTGAAGAATGGGAGATGATGGCAAATGGCACATTGGGAATATTTATTTATTTATTTATATTTCAAATTTGTCACCACCCATCTCACTGCAGAGTGACTCTGGGTGGTTTACAGTATGTAAATAAATCAATGTAAAAAATATAATTGGTACAAGGAGGAAAATTCCAGAAAAGGGTTTCCACTAATGCAGTGTTTCTCATCCTTGGGAATTTTAAGGTGTGTGGACTTCAACTCCCAGAACTCCCCAGCCAGCAGGCTGGCTGGGGAATTCTGGGAGTTGACGTGCACACACCTTAAAGTTCCCAAGATTGAGAAACACTGCACTAATGAGAAACAGCTGCCCTACAGCTCCAGAGGGAAGACTGCAAAACTGTCTTCTCAGCATTTCTTCGGGAGCAAATGTCAAGCCTCATAGAAACTCCACAGAATCATAGGGACACAGGGCAGCACTGGTTTAGATTAGTTCAGATCCTTCATATGTAAAGGGCCCACTGTCCAGTGTAGGCATATTTGGGGAGAACTATACATACAGGGCCAGGGATTTCTTTGAGCTCTACGTAAGGCTGTGTTGTTCTGTAAGGGTCTTGGAAATATTCAGTATTAAATTACAATAAAAACAGAATACATATTATATAGAAATATAGTCTCTTGGATTTTATTCTTCATAACTTTCAGAAACTGCCAACACAGTCAAAGTCTAGTTTTATGCTGTTGTTCAGCAAAGGAATTGGTGTGTTTAGCATGCATGCTTAGTGCATAGACTTAGTGCATGTAGTTTCTTAAAAATATAGTTAGTATATATGTAAAAATTCATTAAGTATATTATACAATGGGATGTGACAGAGTGCCTTTACAAAGGTGTCTCTTCTCTAGAGGTAGCTTAATATATCAAGGATAGGTAACTTTGAATTATAACTGTTGGTAAATTACAACTTCCAGCATACCTCATCACTGCCTATACTTCTTAGGGTTGACGGGGAATTGTACTTCAACAACATCTGGAGCACTACTGGTTGCCTTTCTATATCAGCAAGTTTTGATTCAGTTAATAATTAGAATATTTAGATTGTCAGTACATTCTTTTTTATTTTTTCTTCAATTTAGAAACACTGTAATGGACTGTCTTCCCTAACTTTAAGAGACTCCTGTTATTAAAATGTGTAACATTGGCATGCTTCTTTCTATTGCTTTAGAAATGAAGAAGCAATTAGACCTAAGACATAACTGATATGTTTATTTTGCCTGTTTTAAATTACTTCTCTGTTTCTGTGTGTGCATGCTTGCATACACGCGTGGATAAGTGTGATGAAGCAATTCTACAGACTTCTTATTCTGCTTGTTTCAGTGCCTAGCCAATAAAATTTTTCCTAAAGTGAATGCTAAGTGAATTGGGGATTTCTTTTTAGGCAAAGCATATGGGGAAAGTTCTGGGAAAATAACAATAGTTTGAAAAGCTTTCTTACTGAGTTTTGAAAAAACAAGAACTTGGCAGGTTTGCTGATTTTTACTTCATCTCAGATAGTTTATTTGTTAAAACTTTAAAGCTTTAAAAGTAATAAAAACGTTGCCATTCCAATGAGCTTTTTATTAGTAGTACTACATAATCGTTATCTTAACACAGGGCATATTGAACATCCTTTGTCTTTATTCTGACGATGATTATTAGACACTTCACGTGCATTGTCTAGTTATAATCCTTATCCCTAATCCTTTAACATAATCAACATTATTATTCCTTATATTACAAACTGGGGGAGACTGAAACTGAGAGAATGTGAATTGCTTAAAGCATGATTTGCTATTTGCTGATACAAGATACAGCAAAAGCATCTGTTTGCTGAAGTATATAGCACAGCAATTAAGCTCATAGATAGACCCATTATTTCAGATTTATACACCCATAAATGTAGGTCTAAAAGACTTTGGTGATGATGAAATCAGATCATATCATGTTCAAAACAATCTTCTCTGCAAAAGAAAAAAATGGGAGTTTCCATGAACTTAACTTTTGCCCTTCCTAATGATAAAATGTCTCCAACCCAGATCAGTTAGAACTGGACAAATCTGATTTCTGTCAGGCAAAAAGCATTGTTATTAATATTGCATAAGAATAATAATAATGCATGGAAATTATTCTGATTTCCCCAATTATTCAAGTGGAGAAAGCATTGTAAGTCAGAGTAGGCATATTTCTTGTATGAGGTAAAAGCATGACAATGTACATATATATAAAACATAAGAGTTGCTTCAGGTTTTGTTTTGAAATGTCAAACCAAAATAGCACTCCACTTATATGCTATATTAATCTGATACAGGAAGAGTTCTTTGGCCCTTTAAAGGCAAAGGCAAAGACTGTTACCATTATGAAAATTCAGTCTTTGCTATATTATTCAAAAGTATACTCACATCTTTAAACTGTGCTGATCTTTTTAACTGGGTATTACTTATGAAACCAAAATAGGACACTAGATGACAAGCCCATATTACTATGAGCTAGTGTCCCCCATTTTATTCTTCCAAAACAATGAGGTTGAGAACATCCTCTGTCCAAATGCGGTAGTAGAGAAGAAAGCTTTTGTAGCCCCCATTTTCATCTATACCCTGTATTACATATGGGTTGCACATCAGATGCTTCATGTTCAGATACATCTTACAGTGCAGATGCTCACAGAGTAACCACATCTGGGAGTTGCTTTCCAGATGTTAATTTTCCATCCCAGATTGGACTAACTATAAAAGTGGCTACATAAGTATGTGCTGAACAAAATAAAACATTAAAATTAAAGTGCAAAGACAGGTCAAACAGGATTGCATTAAAAAAAAAAAGATGCAGATGTGTCTCTTTTGTCTCATAATCTCCCATTCTGAGAATCTGCAGCTGCCCAGACTCAGCAACCAATCTCTGGGTGATCTGAAAGAAAGGGACTGGTGGAAGAGTGCTGCCAACTGATGAGCAGAGTTGCAGAAAATTTGAGGCAGCGCCTGTAGGTTCAACATTTCCCCCTTTCCTTCTGCATGTAAATATATTTAGGCTGGGGGGGGGGGAGTCTGTGAATCTGCAGTTACTGACACATGCAACACAAGAAAGTCAGACTTGTGTCAGTCCACTCTGTATGGCAGATCTTGTTGAGGTTTTTGTGCAATTTGCATGAATCCCTCTGATGCGGTGACATCAACTATTCTGAACAGATATCTTTCTTCCCATTCTATAATGAGCAGAAGTGTGTTTAAATAGCTGACTGAGCTGAATAGAGCCAAAGGAACTGCCTGATTAAATTGTGCTCAAAAATGAGGTTTGTAATCTCAGAATGGCCCTCAGACAGAATTTCTCCCTAATCCTCCACAGTTTTACTTACAGCAGGATCAGAGTTTGGATGGCTGGATATTATAGGTCAGCAGGAGACTGTACTGGTACTCTAACTAGAGAAGGGAGAATTTAAATTAACTACTGGATTGGCTCTTTGCTCCCCCTCCCATTTGAATTTCCATTAGCACAAATGTGTTAGAACAGGGAGCACATGAGAGCCAGGAAATGGTAACAGCAAAAGTTGCACATATTACAGAAACATAGATATCCTGCTTGGACTGTCAACCTGGACTTTTCAGGTTTGAAAAAAAGCCGAGAAAGATGAGCAAGAACTCTTACTGTAACAATCCATCACTAATGTTCAAAGGTGTGAATGTATTTTTTGCCTAATTTTTTCTGTTTCTCTCAGTTGTATATAAAATGTCTATTTTTATTGTTTACATGGAATTCACATTTCAGTAGGCATGGGCAAAAGTTTCTTCTGATGCTTTTAGGCAACCACTAGAAGCCTTTTCTGGCTACCAGAAGTGCCAAGGCAAAGTTTCAAGGAGACACAAAGCACTTCTTCAAAGCAAATTGTGTCACCTTGTCTCCTTGGGGTGAATTACATCAAATCCATGGTGTGAAACATTTCATCAAGGCAAATCCAGGCCACATCACACAGACCTATTATACACTGTCAGTTTTATCTTTTCTCATCCTTATGATATCTTTGAAAAGTAGCTTGTGGGGCACATATGATCTGTGTCCATCTCATATAAACAAGTAATAGGCCACTATATGCATAGTATGTCACCATAATTGATAATACAAATCCAATATGCTTAAATTCTTTTGACACATCGCTTAATGCTGCAGAGATAACATGCCTCCAGTGGCTGCCATTGGCTTCATTACTCTGGTATCATCAACCTACATGCTCTGGGGGCTATGCATCTTAGTGAAGAAGTAGAATGTTAAGTAGGATTAAGAAAGCTTAATCTTTAAAAAAATCATTAAATTTGGGCTATAATTTATTTATAATTGTATGGGAATAAGCCCTATTCAAGTTAATGTGTTTTCTGTTTAGGTTAGTCTACACATTTCATAAGCCTTCAGCAACCAAGTGTAGATGGGTTTGTTGGGAATTACGGAAGCTCAGCTTATTTGGAGGATGTGGGGTTGTGAAGGATATATAAACACATTCAAAAGACATTAAATGGTGGGTATTTCTGACTCCATCAATTAATATTTACATAAATAAGGAGCTGACAATCTAATTACTGCCTATGAATATGGAAATAGCAGGTGAGCAAATATTCTGTATTAATTAAACAGATTAAAGACTGTTTTCTGTGTGTGCTGTCAGAGTTTGTATAATCCTATGAATCCAGAAGAAAATTACTTGTTAATTAATAAAGATTGGAAAAATGCTACCCCAAGCACTATTGAAAGAGTGGGGATAGGGAGTGGTGGAGAATTCTACTCACGTTTGCATACAAGGTTAAAATAGGCTATTCATTTATTTATGGTACAAAATCCACAGAAGGCTCAACAGTTCTCAGAGATTTCATTTTCCCAGCCCCTGAATATCAACAATTTAGATTGTGGTTCTGCAACAGTGAAGAGAATACAAATGTTAACATTCTTAGACCTTAACTTCTCATTTTCAGAGTGTTAGCTAACTAAGCCTTGACGTTTTACCAATGTTTGCCTCTGCTTTTCACTCCTAGCATTAAAAACAAAAGGGCAGCAAAAATGTTGCTGATCTTGAAAGAAACTCTGGAAAATTGAATATTCCCAATCCTTATAAAAATGCAACTGCCATTGAAGAAATAGAAAACAAACCAAGATTGATTCAGAAAGAGTATCCCTCCCCATTTCTTAATTCTAGAACATGGGGAAAAATAAATCTGCATACATCCATATAAAATATATTAAGTACATGAGGATGGTTGGATATGCCCCGTATTCCTTCTGTTCAGGACATATGGCTAGGCTAAACTGACTTTTAAGCCTTAAAGAGAAGAACTGCACTACAGTAATCAAATGTGTGGACTTCCTTTGGAGTTACAAGCACCTGAATTATCCATTCATCATGTGCTCCAGAGAAATGAAGCAGCTAAAGGGTGACATACTGCAGAACACACGCTCTGCTTATAATCTAGACTCCTCTATTTATGAATTCATATCTGCCCTTCTTTCATGGTTTACCTCAAGTGCTCTGGTTGTACTTTTTCCATAACAAAACAGAGGTATTGCTATTTAGAGGTGATCTCAGGGTACATGTGAACTAACATTAGTGTACTGGTGGGCCATGTCAAGCTGTCACAAAAAATTGAATTAAACAGAACTTTTTATTAACTTATTTTTTGTTGTCAGCTACTTTGTCTCTGCTCTATTAATAACAGATGAGGTATTTAATGAAGCCATTACTTTTTGCTAGCTCCTTGCCTTTTCAATTTCTGCATAGCTGCTTTTTATTTCCTGATTGTTGTTATTATCTTGTCATTTTACTTTGTAGGAAAGTAACTTGGTGTGAAATAAGGATACAAAATATTTTATTTCAAACCATTGAAATTTTCAGCATGTATCTTTGAGAAACTTTGCAAAACCCATTTTCTATTGGGAAACTGCTGGCTTGAGTGTGAAACAGGTGGTTTTGAGCATTTTAGAAATGTTTTGAGCTGAGAAAAGGCTTATTCCAACCTCAAACCGTTTCCAGCAAACTTGAAACAGCCCATTTCACACTTGAAAGTGGATGTGTGTTGCAAGATTTCTCACTAGAATGGTTTTAAATGAAGCATTTTGCACTTCCTATTGGTTTGTGTGAATATGCAAAGATCTACATATTGCTTAATTATTACTGTGGCGATAGAGGTTCCCCATTTTTTGTCATAATAGTTTTACAGGCTGCTGCAAAGTGGGGTATTCATTTAAGAAGCCAATATCCAACCTGCTTTCAAACTGAAGGGTAAATTATTGCAGCCTTATTCTTGGCCCTGAATTTGCCAGGGTTCCTTACAAAATGTTAGTTTAAAATCATAAAGATCATCATATTCTATGTACAAAAATTGTGTACATTTCTTTTAAAAACTGTGATCATGGAAACTGGCTGTAAAATTGACAGAAAAAATATTTTAATAAAAAAAAAAAAGCCCTGCTGCTTTTATTTTTATTAGTTCACTTAAATGTTAGAAGTGCACCTTGTCTTTTCCTAATTAATTTCAAATGAGGATATTTCTTATATCAGTTACCAGTGTAACTACATGTGTGAAAATGTATCTAGGGTATATCAAAAGTCAGGCCCCATAGACAATCCAGGCCTCATAGACAATTGATTATATAAATTACATTAATTGGTTCTAAACACTTCTTACTCATTTGATGCATGACCGTTGAACATTCCTAAGTACAGTAACATTTTCTCTGGAAAAAAAATGATAAAACCTATTGTTATTGGTCTGTGGGGCCTGACTTTTGGTCAAGTATTCTTCAGCTTGCTATGCCCTTGAAGAAGGTCAGAGAGGAAAAGACAGGAGACTGAACATTCAGCAGCTCAATCTGGTTGCTCCCTGTCACTAGATTTGCCTACACAACTCTTATGTCTTTCCTGCAGGCCTGCAGATGTGACTTCTTCCAACCAATTCCCCTATAATACTCCTCTATTTCAGCTTTCCCTCTGTGGATGGCAGGTGCCATCTTAGAAGAGGAATTCCTCCTTCTGTCTCACACAGGATGCCGCTTCCAAGATGGTGTCTGCTGTGACACACATTTACATCACCTAAGCCCCCAAGAAAGCAGCCTTCATCCTTAGGAGATATCACTGCTACTTACATATTTATTTATGTAAATATATACTAAAACCCCTATGTTTAATTGGATGACAGCCTTGCTGGAAAGAAAACAGATTAGATGGCTACAGTTTAGATGTACAGTTGTGTGGAAAAGAAAGTACACCCTCTGTGAGTTCTATGGTTTTACATATCAGGCCATAATAAAAATCATCTGGTCCTTAGCAGTTCTCAAAAGTAGGTAAATACAACCTCAGATGAACAACAACACATGACATATTGCACCATGTCATCATTTATTTTACAAAAAGAAAGCCAAAATGGAGAAGCCATGTGTGAAAAACTAAGTACACCCTTACTGCTTCCATAGGTATGAAGAGGCTAAGTAGCAGCCAGGTGCTGCTAATCAAATGCTCTTGATCAATTTATCATCAGCAAGTGTGACTACCTCTATAAAAGCCAAAGTTTTAGGAGTTTGCTGGTCTTGAGCATTGAGGTGTGTGTTAACACAATGCTAAAGAGTAAAGATATCAGCAATGATCTTAGAGAAGCAATTGTTGCTGCCCATCAATCTGGGAAGAGTTATAAGGCCATTTCCAAACAATTTAGAGTCCATCATTCTACAGTGAGGAAGATTATTCACAAGTGGAAAACATTCCAGACAGTTGCCAATCTTCCCAGGAGTGGATGTCCCAGCAAATTCACCCCAAGGTCAGACCGTGCAATGCTCAGAGAAATTGCAAAAAATCCAAGAGTTACATCCCAGATTCTACAGGCCTCAGCATGTTAAATGTTAAAGTTTATGACAGTACAATTAGAAAAAGACTGAACAAGTATGGTTTATTTGTAAGGGTTGCCAGGAGAAAGCCTCTTCTCTCTTAAAAGAACATGGCAGCATGGCTTAGATTTGCAAAGTTACATCTGAACAAATCACAAGACTTCTGGAACACTATCCTTTGGACAGACGAGACCAAAGTGGACATGTTTGGCCATGATGCACAGCACCACGTTTGGTGAAAATCAAACACAGCATATCAGCACAAACATCTCATACCAACTGTTAAGCACGGTGGTGGAGGGGTGATGATTTGGGCTTGTTTTGCAGCCACAGGACCTGGGCACCTTGCAGTCATTGAGTCAACCATGAACTCCTCTATACCAAAGTATTCTAGAGTCAAAGGTGAGGCCATCTGTCTGACAGCTAAAGTTTAGCCGGCATTGTGTCATGCAACAGGACAATGATCCCAAGCACACCAGCAAATCTACAACAGAATGGCTGAAAAAGAAAAGAACCAAGGTGTTGCAATGGCCCAGTCAAAGTCCAGACCTCAACCCGATTGAAATGCTGTGGCGGGACCTCAAGAGAGCTGTGCGTAAACAAATGCCGGGAAACCTCAATGAACTGAAGCAATGTTGTAAAGAAGAGTGGGCCAAAATTCCTCCACAACGATGTGAGAGACTGATAAAGTTGTACAGAAAACGATTACTTCAAGTTATTACTGCTAAAAGTGGTTCTACAAGCTATTGAATCATAAGGTGTACTTAGTTTTTCACACATGGCTTCTCCATTTTGGCTTTCTTTTTGTAAAATAAATGATGACATGGTGTAATATGTCATGTGTTGTTGTTCATCTGAGGTTGTATTTTGAGAACTGCTAAGGACCAGATGATTTTTATTATGTCCTGATATGTAAAACCATAGAACTCAAAGAGGGTGTACTTCCTTTTTCACATGACTGTATACTACAGAATCATAATTCAGACCTTTGATAGTCTTTTTTCCCAGAAGCATCAATGATTCTTCCATAATGACTTCCCTGATTTACATGCATATGAGCGTCATTTAAGTTCTGTTCTTTACGTGTGATAGATAAATGATACCTGGCTTGCATGAGCCAATACTTGATAGGGCTCATAACAAATCATGAACATTCCTATAGTAGCCTATCCTGAAAGATCCAATTTGGGAAGTGTTACTGGAAAGCAAGTAAAGCTGCAAATGTTAGGCGTTCATATAGGACAGACCATCTCTTATGGAGTTTGGAGAAAGGAATTATATCTTAGTAGTAAAACTACTACTCAGTTTTGATCCCTGACATTTCCAGTTAAAAATAGGGTTGTAGGAAAGATCTGTTTCTGAGATACCAGCAAGACTAAGCAAGATAAGTCAATAGCTTATTTGGTATCAGGTTACGTTCTGTTTTTTTATTAGAGATCTCTAGTCTGAGATGAATTTTTTTTCTAAAAGTTCCCTGTCTGGTTGCTTGGAGGAGATTTTTACTCACCACAGGTGGCCAAATTTGGAATTTGTGCATAGGAAACAAATATTTCTGCAACCAAATCTATTGGCTCTGGTCTGGCCTAAATATGCAGCAGGACAGGAAATTAAGATGTATCAGGCTATTTTATGCTACAGAGAGGGAGATAACATTGTAAATATTTTTTTATTTTAAAAAAATCTCTGAAAATAAATAAATGAAGATTTCGGGATAAAGGTAATAGCTTAGCCTGTGTTTGCTTAGACTAATTTTCTTTTTTCTTTTTTTTTTCTTTTATTTTTGACATAATGTTAAAATGTAAAATCTTCCCCACCAACTGCAATCTGGACTGTTAACATTAATTCTATTGCTTCAGGATTCTGTTTCCACCTCTTTTCTTCCTCTGCTTGGAATCTAAAATAGCACAATCCACTTAAAAATTTAAAGATCTTATCTTCCTGCCTGAATGTGAACCAGTATGTTTTATAAATATGTGACTAGCAGCTACCTCCCTTTTCTGTTTCATTTAAGAATTAGTTTGGAGTGGTACCTAATATGGAAGGATAGGAAGGGAGCTCAGATCGCATCCCAGCCCCCTGCTGTTTCAACGCAGTGTGCAGCTGTATGTTGGCTAATGGCTGCAGCTATCAAGAATTATTTACCAGGGCTGATTTCCAGTTGTTCACTAAGTGATGAGGAAAAAATATTTATGTCTAAATTGTAGAATCTTGGGTTACTGTTGAAGAATTGTATTGAATGGACTACTATCAAAAAATTGATGATGAGGAGAGATGTGTTGCTGTAACTGTTCACGTGTACTTTAGAAATTCTTCCCCTGTCTGACATTTTGTATAGCAGAGCAACAATCACAGCAATCCCTGTAAGGGAATGGTTGGTGTTTGATTTTTAGCATATATTTTTGCCAAGGAAAAAATGGCAAGAGAAACATTTGAAACTAGACTGGAAGAAGTAAAGAAATAAAATCATGCTGTAGAGTGACCAGTGTCACTTTCGTTTTTAACTTACGAAGAAATGAATTTGCAGCATAAACAGTCCGGCATTGTAGAAACTTGATCTTTTCTGAAATGGAATCATCCAGAAATATTTAAATTTCCTTGTATGTCACAAGAACCTCCAGCATTCTTCCTAGCTATTGTTATCATTTTAAATTTTCAAATGAACTGTCTTCCTACAGTAGTGTGGTTTCATAGATTTTACAGATCTGGGTTAGATGGTAAATTATCATAGGCTGTATTTATAAACACCATGGATGTTAATGAGATTCTGGGATAGCCATTCAAGGATTTTCAGTACAGCAGACATTCTAAATTGCAGAAAAGTAATCTTTATTTATTTTATTTATTTTTAATAATATTTATATATGTACCTTCAAGATGGTTTCACACCTTATGCTAAGCCATAATGTATTTTAGATTTGGCTTAGTGTACTGTGTGAAAAATGTGGTTTGTAAACCGTGGTTTCTGGCTTAGAATGATTTGTAAATCCAAACCATTGTAGCCTTCAGGAAGCCTTGATGAAGTAAACCCAGACTTTGTGTGATGTGTGAATCATTTTTATTTATTTATTAATGTTATTAATCAAATTTATATGCTGCCCATCTCACTTTATAAGTGACTCTAGCAGCTTACATCATAGATTTCCCTCTGTAGTCTATAATATAATGAACCTGTCCTAAGATTCATGATAATGAATCTTATAGATGAACCTGTCCTATAATGAATCTTATAGATGAACCCTTCATAGGAACCTGCGTTATGAACCTGTCCTAAGATTCATGATAATTAATCTTAGGACAGGTTCTCAGCATCAGTGTACAGATTTAATCAGATTCATATTTAATCATAATCATATTGATTATTCATTGCTAACATTATATTCTACTTTTCTTAGGTAAGACACGGCCTAACTTATTTAGACTACAAAGAATCTGGATGATCACTGTATGGGAGCAAAGACTAGGATTTCCTACATTTCTTTGCTATGATTGTCCAGATTTTTTATAGCTGAGATATGGTAGGCTTAAAGGTATTCAAAGCTGCTTAAACCACAGAATTATAACATACGAAAACTGATAAATGCAACAGAATCAATAATGTTTCAATAATACCTAAAAGGCATCAGGCCATGTGGGTCCTGCTGGGATGTATAGGGTTTTGTGGGTGGGTTGGAATAACAGTAATTCTAGTTTAACTAGATATATTTACTTTTCTTTTTCTTATGCTTCTAACTTCTTTGGGATATCATTTCTTACTCTATTTTAGTGCTTTGAATATCACTGCTTACCTTGAAAGGGAATACCATGATAAGTGTATAAATATGTACATATCACATGAAGGTGTGATATTATGAATGTGCCTATTACTTATGGACACATTGTCTTTATTGAAGGAGTTGACTGCAAAGCTGAAATAATATGAATGGGATTTTTTCTGGCATCTCTCTAGAAAGTAAAATATTTGTCAGTACTTAGCTCTCTGGGGGTTCAAGAATCTCTAACTCAAAATAGAACACCCTGATGTGAGAGTATTTGAAATATTTCTCATCATCGGTGAACTTGCTTATTCTCTTGTAAAAGTCATTCTGCATCCTTGTAAAGAAGGGGTGCCTTACCTAAGACTCCAGAATTGTCTGTGGCCCCCAAAAGTCTTTGGTAGGGTCAAAAGAGATCTTTGAACATTATCATCAAACATTCAAATTTCATTGAGGAGGGAGTTATTAAATACATAGTTGAAAAGCAATCACATTAATTATATTTAATTTTAATTAAATGTAAATAAAATTAGATGAAATTTGGTTTTTTGGAGAGCAGCATTGGTATTCTACTCAAAGCCTAAGTGTGGAAAAACTTTGCTTCCTTCCTGTAAAGGTTCAAAGAATAGATACCAGAAAAGGAAACATGAATGACCCTTTAGTTTTGTTTTCAAAGACCTGACTTTTTCCTCTCTTCCAGTATCTTCAGTTGGCATTAAAGAAATGTGCAGTTATTTTGGAGTGCTAGAACAATTCCCACAGGCTGAGTTGCAGTCATAGAGCATGGAGCATGAAGCATCACTCCTGTATCATGTGAAAGAATATTATTATCTCTGCTATAACATGACAGCTGTTTTGTTTAACCTGATTTGTTGGGAGTGATGTAGAAGAGTCAGATCTTGGAATTCTGAGATGATGCCCAGATTAAATCAGTGCCTCTGCTGCATTAAAGCAGTTCAGACTGACTGCATCTTGCAGGTCTGTGTCAACCAAATGTAGTTATATGCAGCTCACAGATTGCATTGGTTGTTGCATATATTTTTATTTCCAGATTCTGGAAAGTTGATTTTTCAGTTCTAAAATTCAGATCATTCATCTCTTTGAAAACTTGACTGCACAGTTGTAGGAAGTTGGAAATGAGAATGTGATTTAAAAATAAAGCCTATGTTAAAATAACTTTTTAAGCTTCACATTTTCTAAAGATGCTTCAAATGAGGTCTATTATTCCTTTGGAGGATTTTAGGATGGGAGCAGGTATTCCTTTGTATGTCTTCATTGTGTCCTCCTTTTGTCAGCTTGTCATATTCTTCACTACTTCTTCAGTCTTTTTGCTTACCAGAGAAAACCTTTAAAGGAGGAAGGATGGAACAGTTGCATGGTATTTTGTCCATCTTAAAGACACACACACACACACACATTAAATTGCAATAATTTTGACAGTGTGCTTCCTCTGGTGTCTCAGCAGCACTGTACCAACCACTATAGGGTATGGGAAAAGAGGAATCCTTACTTCTCAGATTATCCATGTGAATTATGAGGTGTTTCCTTTGGGCATTGCCATTGGGCATGTGGAGTGACAGTAGGAAATAACAGAAAAGTTTGTAATTTTGCTTTTGGAGGGCATTTTTGGAAGGGACTGACCTCAGGACTGAGCTCTAGGCAATTATCAGAGGTGAACTAGGAAACAGCAAATAGGAAGGCTACTAGTTACAGAGGTAATCACCTGAGAGTCAAGAAGCTAATTGTTGATGAGGCAAAGCTCCAAACCAGACAGAAATCTCTTTTTAGTTCTTCATATTTCAGGTGGCCAGTGATTAACCCTGGGTAGGCAGGACCAGGTTGGAGTTGAGAACTCTTCATTTCCCACCTGTGAAGATGTTCCAAACCATAGTGCTAGGATTCACCACTGTTATACCACTGGTAACCACAAAGATATGCTAGAAATCACAGAGATGTTCACATTGGGGGCAAAGCAGCCAAAATGGTAGGCATAACTACAGTTCAAAGCCCTGCCCTTTTCTAAGTGTGTCAACATTGTACATGCACACACAGTTGTGCCCAGCATTTTGCCTCCCTGCTGTTGCAGACACCTCTGAGTCAGCTGTAGCAAGTCCTGACACACCTAGGCTCAGCTGCTTAAATATGCTTTCTGCTATGGTCAACCGAATAGTAATATGGCAGGATCTCACTAAAACCATGAAATATTGATACACACATTTATGCATGCATCATTAATAGTAAAAACCCTTAGACCAGTTCTGAAGCCCTTAGTCAGTCACTTTGTCTAAATACTGTGGTACTGAATTTAAGTTTGCATTTCAACAGGCCTGAAAGGCAGCATATTGGAGAGAGTCTTATAGTTTTTCACAAGTTCTCAGTGTTTGCTTTTGTTTTGAAACAAGCCATGTGAGATCGAGAATTGTTTGCACTGTTATTAACATTTTAAAATCAAAGCCTCATCACATTATGACAATATTGTAAAAATGAAATTAATTGAATTACTGACATTAATACAAAGAGAACATTATTTAAAATATGTTAATAGTATTAAATGTGTGTAAGAAGATTATTGCCAAGAGCTTGAAAGTTATTAATTGCATTTTAAAAGTGTGTTTTTTGATTTGTAAATTGTAGCTTTTTAAACAACCCTGAATAGAGCTACACCATCTTTCCAGAACTCTAGGATGGAGAGTTGATGGATTATTCAAAAACCTTGGTATAAGGCATAGAAGGATATTTGGGATCACTTTTCTGTAACCTCCATAGCATGTACAGTCCAGACTCCAGACCGTATCTGGCCAAATAAGTTTTAACTTTAAATTGAAATATTGAGCCTATTATTACTAAGTCAGGAATGAGCAATTTGTTTGGTGCTGTGAACAACCTCAGAAGTATGCATCAAAGAGCTATTTGTGTCTTCATATTGTATGCCAAAACCATTTGAGATTCAAATACATGACAGCTAACAGACTTGGAGCTCTTTCTAAATTATTCTTATTTTTAAATTCTGAAATATAGAAATGTTAGAATTCTCAGTTTCAGTGTTTAATTAGGCTATTCTTACCTCATAGCAAAACAAAATGGGAAAATGTGTATACAGACATCAGTGTTGAAACACAATGAATGAATTAGGCATTATTGTGTAGCCCTATATTGTATTTTTTCATTATTTCTTTTGTGGAACTTTGCCATCAGGTTTTAAAGTTAAATTTGCTTTAGAATAGCCTCACCCAACTTAGTGCTTTCTAGATGTGTTGGAACACTAACTTTCATTATTCCCAGACAGCTTAGCCAATGACAACCTTGGCTGGGAATTTATGGAATTATACTCCAAACCATCTGGAAGACACCATATTGGGAAAGAATGCCTTACGATCCTATTCAAGCAAAATATTACTTACCATTGCACTGCATTATTTGTCTTCAGAGAAACAAGATACAATATCATTTCAGCTAACTTACTACACATAAACAGGATTTAATCTGGTGACTGAAATTGTCTGGAGTAGATATAGAATGTAGTGTGCATTGCAGTCTCAGATTTTATACCTAAATTAGAGAATATTTGGATATAAAATCCTCTGCATGTTTAGTTTTATTGAGTAGTGCGGTATGAATAATAATAATAATAATAATAATAATAATAATAATAATAATAGCCAGAAACACAGAAAAATTATTTAAAAACTTACGATTTATCCTGTGAGTCTTTGCACACTGTTAGTTTGCCTAGTCCTGCATCAAAATTTGGCATATTCTAATGTATCTGGATTTATGTTATTTTACATTTTATTCAAATTACAGTGATTTGTATATTTGTATATTTTTGAATGATTCATGTTATTGGTTCTGTTAATGAGAAGGATAAGATTCTTTGAAATTACTGAAACATCACTGATAGAAATTGTAGATGGACTCTTGGGATCACAAGGTTTAGAAAGTTGATCTATTTTTAAATTAAGACTAATTTGGTGCTTAATTTTGCCCTGTTGAAATTATGTGTTGTATCGATCCTGAAGCCTCATAGAGAGTTACTAGAGTTTTCTGTAGCTTTTTGTTAAAATCTTATGGAAGCTGGATTCTAGCATAGGTTTTCAGAATGTTTTCCATGATCTCTTAGATGTGAATTCTTATGCACCAAGGCTTTAAAATTGACAGTTTCCAGCTGTTAATTCTGTCTCCTTGAGTCTGTTTCTAGACTGTTGTTTATGTGTGATATATTTCACTTTTTGTAGCTTGTCATATATAACACTGAGGGGAAAAGCCATTATCTCTAGTGCTGCTGTTGCTGTTTGAAGGAGAGTTAAACTGACCCCTCTAGGTAAAACAGAAATGGCTGATGTGTGTTTGGAAAAGTCTCGACAAACAAAGAAAAATTAAAAATATATTTGAGGGAGGTGGAATTCACCCATGATGCAAAACATCCTCCAGCTAGCTTAGCTGGAAACATTTGCTCCCAAAATAAACTTGGCATGGAAACTAAGGCATCCTTATTTTGTTCAGTTTAACTTTACAGAGGATTGCAGTATAAATGCCTTGTAGTTATGGATGTTTTTGTAATCCTTTATTATAACACACAGCCTGGACTATAGGAGAACACTTGCTCATTTTGCTTTCTGTTTTACACAATGTTGGTATATTCCAGCACTTTTGAGCTTAGTCACATAACTTTTCACTTTGTGATTGCCGATCAGGATGAGCTTCACTTACTAACTTAGAAAGATATGCCAAATACATTTGTGTGAGTGCCACTGGAGTATTACTAAAGTTAAAAGAGTTTCTTACTGCTACTTTGGAATAGCTCACTTATTTCTGGGCGTGACAGTAGTCACACTTTCCCTTTCAAGGAAAGGGCTATAGTTCGGTGGCAGTTCACATCTTCTGCATAAAAAAAATGTCCCAGGTTCAATCACTGCATCTGTAGTCAAGGCTGATAAAGACTTCTTGGAAGACTGTTGTTTGATATTCATTGCTGAGCTACACAAACCAACTGTCTAATTTACCATATTTATCTGAAAGAAGAAGAATCCTCAGTTTAAGATGATGTCCTATAAAAGGAAGAGTAGAGAGAAGAAGAATCAGCAACACAAACAAAAATCCTGTGTAATGCCCAGCTTGACCATCTTCCCAAACTAGGGAAGTCAGTTCCACTTGAAAACAATCCTGGAGATTTCCCCCTCTCCACAAGTAAATGAAAATAGAGAAGGAGGAAGGGGTAGCCACACTGGGAAGGGAGGAGAAAGGGGAGAACAAATCTGTGTGGAGTTGAGGAAATAGGAAGACCCAGCTTGACAAGGATGGTTTTAAAAAGAGAGAGAAGTAGTATTTGCACCTTGCACAAAGAATTAAGTTTGGCAGGCAAACAGCTCCTTCTTCCAGGCTAATCTTCAGGCTCGTTTGCAGCGGGAACCATTCTTTGCAGCCACATCTCATGACAATTCCTTGTATTTTCAACAGTTTCTTCATATTAGAGGGTATAAGAGGATACCTCCACCCACTGACATAAAATTCACAGGCTTTTATGCTGGGAAGAAATGTCATCTTCCAGTAAATACGGAATACAGGAAATCTCCCAATACTTTCCCAATGTGTGTTACTGCTGTGGATGACCTCTCCCAAAAATTGTTGTTGTTTAGTCGTTAAGTCGTGTCCGACTCTTCGTGACCCCATGAACCATATTGCGCCAGGCCTTCCTGTCCTTCACTGTCTCCCTGAGTTTGCTCAGTTTCATGCTCATTGCTTCAGTGATGCTATCTAACCATCTCATCCTCTGCCGTCCTCTTCTCCTTTTGCCTTCACATATACACTATTTCCATCAAATATTCTTTGTAGACATCTCAGTGTTCCCATTGTTCTTTCTTGATAAAAATACATAGATCTCTTAACAAAATCAGAAAGTAGTGATGGGTGCAGGTGCAACCTAGTTTAGGAAATAAGTTCAACATGGATATAATTAAGCACTAATTATATGTCAGTGATTTAAATAATTGTTTTGAGTGATGAAATAGCTCTAGAAGCTGGTTCAGCAGGGCTCTGTAATTCTAATCAATTTTTCTTTCTGTACATGAATAGAGACCAGTGTCTTTGATATAAATAACTCACATTTTTATGAAAGGTCTTTACTAGTGCTCCTGGCAAGCATGAGCTGCTGGTAATCCTCTTCTGCAATGCAAATAAGTTATGTATGAGCTTGCACTCTCTTTTCTAATTAAGATATGCTTTAATTACACTGAAGGTTCTTGAATCATTTAGCAATCAGTTAATATTGCTGTGTAACTGTAGCCATAGATTTGCAGTTGGAGTTGGTTTTGGAAAGCAGCATATCCTCTCAGTGAAATCCTAACATAAAATGTAATTCAAAGGACCATGATGTATCTTCCTTTTAAGGAGCTGCAGACAAGTGCTATATTTTCACCTCCGCACACTCCAAAGGACCTTGTTGCTTTAAGATCTAAAATGCTACACAGCCATACTACTGAGCATTATGACTTTGCAAAGATTTCAATTTGGATCTCTCACAAAGGTGCCAAACTCTCAATGCCTGTGAATTTTGAAGTGTGAGCTGAAGATGACTGGCTGGTTATGGACACACACCACCTCAATAATATGCTCTTTGAAGAATCACCATTACAGGAATAGACCAGTGATTATAGATCTCTGGGATTTGTGGGGGGGAAAATCAGACTTATCAGTGAGAAGGCCAATAACAGCAAAAAGCTTTATCTGAAAGGCAACTTTTTAACTTTATAACCTCTAGAAGTTATAGCTGAAGAGGAGTTGTGGGGGCAGGCCAGGACATAGTCCATTTCACTATGAGTATTGGTGTGGTTTAACAAGCAAAGCAGCATTCCAGAAGTCCATGTGAGCTCTATGGAACATACCCTGGGGTTCATTCATTCATTTCCTTTGAAACATGTAGAGGGTTTATGTGGTAAATGACTTAATTGGGAAAGAGTTTCCAATATGTAAAAATCATGAAAAACACTGCCAACAAATATGCTAATAAACAAGTAGACGTTTCCATCAGCAGAAGCAAGTTGTAGATAGCAAAGTGTAGTGAATTTAATACAGAGTTCAGCAACTTCCTTAAGGTACAGCTAAATGTTATCTCACCAAATACACTTCCTAAACCTGTTTTTTCCAAAATGATCCTGGATAGGAGGTTAAAGGGGAGAACACCCTGGAGGGAGGGCCATTTGAACCTACCATACCTGCATGTTATTCCCCCAGAGGTACTCTGGCTATTTCTCTCTCTCTCAAGATTTCTGAGAGCTAGCGTGATATTAAAAGAAGCAGAGGGAAGCCTTTTCATGAGAGAAATAAGGAAAGTGTAAATCTTTATTTTTTCCCCAGTGGTTCTTTCTTATGAATAGTGTCACCACATAAATTTTATAAATGCAACATGGGCTTGAAAAAAAAACTGATATTTTTAAATGCACACACATACACTCTTCACACCTATTCTTCAACTGTATTTAGCCAATATAGCTATTTACAGATCTAAATATGATTTTCATTGTTGTTTATAGGAGGTTCTGCCGAAGGAACAATTCATATTAATATTTCTTCTGTCTAATAACAAAATTACTTCAATCCTTTTGAAAGTATTTGCTCAGATTTTACCCTGAGGTAAATGAATGTATGGACAGAGGCTGCTAAATTAACTGCCTCAGAAATGAGGGCTGAGATAGGAAAAGGCACAAATTGCATGTATAAAATTTGAAAATAAGATCATATCTGTAAACAAAGATGAATCTAAAATCACACTCTCTATCTTCATTGAAATATAATGGTGCCTGAACTGTTGCAAACAGTCCATCTTGTACTCTTCTGTTGCTTTGCTGTGGGGCTGCTGCTAAGGCAACAGATAAACATACAATGTCAGAGTTGAAGAACCTTAACAATCCAAGAGAAGCATCTTCAAGTAGCATCAGAAATGCATCGTAAAAGCACAAAAGATCACATATTTACCCTGTCCTCTCAGAATAACTATAAATCTGTAAAGTCAGAGGCAGATTTGTATGCAGAGATGTTAGAATAAGGCTCTTACTGAAATAACAAACAAATTAATAGAGTAATGAAATTAAACAATAATAATCCCCCAAATGATGTAAAATAAAATAAAAATGGGAGTAAATGTAGACCATAATTAATAGAGTCTATAATTTGAAGCCTTTGTGAACTATAAGAACTCTAGATTCATTATATTGAACTCCTCTAGCCATTCATTTGATTGATAATAAATTTATAGAATGATCCATTAAAAAAAAAATAAGCAAGGTAAGTACTAGCAAGCAATTCAAGTGGTATATGTAATGGAAATAAATGGGAGTGGTTACCCAGAGGGTATTACAAATGGATATATCATGCCCAAATTTTGAAGGATCTTTGTAGAATGAAATAGTCTGATTGAGAAACAAGATAAAATCATAATTCACAATGGTAAGTGGTAGTGGATTTCAAAAAGTCAAAAACAAGGCCAGTGAGACAAGGAAGAGAAAGAGAAGAAAGTAACACAATTCCAAGATGTAGGAACTGCAAAGTTTACATAAAGTCATTGACCATCAAATTGGAGAGAAGAAAGCAAAGGTACTTGAATCATATGAACTGTTTAAGGATTGGGATCCCTGTCGATTTCCTGGCAGGCCAGCAAGCCTTTTAGCATGGTTTGAGTTTTCTCAGAGTTGATCACTTTGAAAAATGCTGATAAGTTGAAGGGACCATGTTCCATTTATTTCCCAACAGTTCTTAAAATTTCAACAACGCTAAAAGAATTTACATAACTACCAAGAAATGAGGCTTAGTAGTTATGCAAACAGGAAATCATTGATTACATTGATATCATTTTCTTTTTTAAATCCTCCATTTTGCATCATTTTTGCACTAAACTCCAACTGTTTTTGAACTTTGGGATGTAGTATGAGCAATGTTGAAGTCTGGAACAAATGCAGTGTACTCGAGACACTTTGAATTTCATCCCACTTGTTATTTCAAAACTCTTTGGGAAAGTAGAGGTTGTTTTACCATAGATCACTTTCTTCCCTTAATATTTTTTTCCCATTTTAAAAACTGCCCTCCACTTGCTTCAGGCATCCACAGCTGTTTACACTGACAAAATAAAATCTTTTGAAGCCTAGATCACTTGGAATTCTCCTACAGGTCATTTTTTTTACTGATGGACAATCTGGGCAGCCACAAACATTTCCATACACAGAGTTCCTTTATAGAAAGAGTAAAATCTTTTTTAGACCAAAAAACCCAAATATTTACATGTTTTAGTATTCATTAACATCAAGCTTTTCTGATAAAGACAACATTAGTATATATTATAAATGAAGGTGACCAGCATGACATGCCTGTACTTGGATTCCTAGCAATAATAACTTAATCTTATTGTTGCTATTAAAAACAAGCTAGCGAAAACAGAAGCTACTCTAAAATATTATTATATTGTTTATATTATATTCTTTTGTCAAACATATTATACCCATAAAGGCCCATAAAGGTTTGTGAGCTGAACTAGCCAAACAAAACTAGCAAACAAAAAAGGAAGATATGGGTAGTCCTCGACTTTTGACCACCATTGGGACTGGAATTTCCATTGCTAAGTGATGCGGTTGTAAAGCAAGATGTCACATGACCACATCGCTTAGCAACAGCAATCCTGGCACTCCCTGTTGCCTTCATTAAGTGAGTTCACCAGTCGTTAGCCAAGGACCCACCCCAATCCAAGACACTCCAGGCTTGGTTCCTCCCAGCACCAAGCCTTAGTAAGATAAGGGACTGCCTCCAACTCCCCCTACCTGCCTATCTTCCTCTCCCTCTCCCTCTGCCCTTTTGGTCACCCTGCATCCTGCCTTGCACAGCAGCAAGTAGCCCCAGAACCATGCAGCTCTGGGGGTGCTTGTTTTGCTGTGGTTCAGGGGCTTCTTGGCATGCTGCAGCTCTAGGGCTGCAAAAAGCCCCTGAGCCACAGTGTAGCACGAAGCTGCAGCCATCCCTGGAAGCTTCAGCTGCCCCAGCAAGTGCCAGCAAGCATTCATTTGCCCGGCTGCCTTCTCTCCCAGTTTCCCGCACTGACCTTTCACCTTTTGTGCCCAGCCACTGTGACAAAAGCAGAAGCGCCTCGCTGCCTTTGCTGTCTTGTTTTTGGACCTGCAGCGGCCATGCTGTCCTGGGTGAACACATCGTACACATCGTTCCCCAGTCCAGCCCAGCAGGGCAGCCCAAATAATGCCAGCCAATGGGGAAGGCCAAAAGCTGTTTCGCCCAATGGGAAAGCACTGGGGTTTCCCCAGTGGGAAAGTGCTGAAGCTGAGCCAACCCCTGGCGCTTTTTGCAGCCCCAGAGCTGTGGTGTGCCAAGAAGCCCCTGAGCTGCAGCATGGCAAGCAGCCCCAGGGCTGCACGGTTCTGGAACTGTGTGCCGCAGGATGGCGAAAAGGGCAAAAATGGGGGGGGGGAGATAAGTGGGGGGGAGTTGAAGCACCCCTGCAGTCGTAAGTGCAGGCAGGCTGCCAGTTGCCCAAATTTTGATCACGTGACCACAGGGGCACTGCAATGGCTGTAACTTCAGAGACCAGTCATAAATCCATTTTTTCAGCACTGTAGTAACTTCAAACAGTCGCTGAATGAGTGGTCGTAAGTTGAGGACTACTGTAACAATAAAGACTGTATGCTGGTTATTTCGTCTTCCTAGTTATGCTTTCTTTTCTCAGCAATTTCATTGTATTTTGTTTTGGTTTGTTTTTTAATAGCAAGGTTGGTAACCTAACCTGTATCTTTTCTATATTATTCAAAAGCATTATGTGAATGCCTCAATTGACCAAAGCCACAATGGGCAGAGATGTCAACATCTTTGGGCACAATCTGATGATGACCATAACATATAGAAGATTGAGACTTGGAATATAATAGGAGTAAATGGTAAAAAGCATGAATCAGCAAATGAAATGAAAGAAAGAAAATAGATATACTTTTTCTGTGAAACTAAGAGAAAGAGTAAGAATGTAATATATCTGAATGAAGGTGGTATGATTTCATACAGTAGAGTTAATGAATACATGCAGGGTAGTGAAAATGTAGGTTTCATCATGAATGCAAGGCTGAAATCTATGTCAGAAAAGAGAATGTTGTTATGGCAGTATATGAAAAGAACAACGCATAGATCGGTGATAGTTACATCTTATGCTCCAGTGAGTGGTTCTAATTGAAAAACCAGAGATGAGTTTGGGGAAAAACTCTACATGGTTCTGAATCTTTGCTTGATAGGAATCAACTTCCCTTTCATTCAGCTGTTCAGGGAATAACATATAGGAAGCTTTACTAGGAAAGTATTTTAAAAAGAGGTGACATTTTGTTACTGAGTTGGGTTTAATTTTCAACCCCAAACAACTTCAAGGAAATTAACTCTCAACCTTTTCTTCTGAACACTGCAGTTGGCAAAATCATGAATCTGGCTCTTGATAACTCAGAGATCTGCTTTTCTTTCTTTAAACATTACATTTAGGCTGCAGAGATGTGCATTACCCCACTGAGCATAACAAAACTAATTCCTAAACTTGAATACAGTCAACAGGCTTTTTAGTGCCTAATACTATTTGTGAATATATTAATGTTAAAATGGGACAGGGTGTGGAAAAGAATAATTTTAAAATCAAAGGTACATTGTTTACTAAGGTAGAAATTTTAAGTATTGAAGCACAAAATGCATATAACCTGATCCCATTCAGAAGTATTGAACTACAATTTCTGTAATCTAGCCAATATGTTATATAATGCTACATTGCAGTTTGGCATGTTTCCATTTAAATTTACTGAATTCCTTTTGCTTCTGAATTCCTCTGTTTCCTGATTTACTATATGGTTTAATATTTTAGTCTGCATTCCATCTGAACAAATACAGTAAAAGGTAGAGGGTGCAATTTCTTAATTTGATTAATAAATGATCACGATTCTTGGACTTCACACATTCATCTTTTTTATATTACTTAACAATTTCTGCAACTTCATAGTTCTATCATATTTTCTTATTTTTCGATTGTAATGTTTTTGTGATATAAAGATTTTAATGTTTCAGTGTAGCCTACTTACTAGCTTTATATTTTAGAGAGATTTTTAGGGGGTGGAGTGGAAGGTAGCAGTGTGGTGGAGAAAGGGATATATCCTTTCTCCATTCTTTTTTTTTTCTAGAAATTATGCCATATTCCAATCTGCTTTATTAAAGCAAGTTTGTATATATTTTCTTCAAGATGTATTTCAGTAGAAATTCTGGAATTGGATTATATTAGTACCAAATTGGCATTTTCAGTGAGAACATGGACATATGTTCCATCAAAAACATATGTTCAGTACAGTTTTATAAGTCTGGCAATATCCTGTATTTTTCCTTTGTGAAGCCAGAAAACTTAAATTAATTTTATAACTAGATGTTTTCTTCAACCACAGTTGCATCATTAACTTTCCTGATTTTGTCAATATATTCCTAGAAAGTAAAACTTTCTCCATGTGCCCCTTCTTCTCAATCTATTCACTCTTCTGTCATGTATTAGTTTTATGATTTAATTCTCATTCATTCTCTTTATATAACTAAAACATTCACTTTTTTATTCAATCCATATTCCTTCAGCACCCATTCGTTCTTCACCCTATCTTTCCTTGATTTAGCACAGAGACTTCTTCCGTAACCCATTCCTGCGGCATTCAACTGATTTTCATGTTTCTCCTGACATACACAACTCTCACTTCCATCAAATAAAGTAGGTAGAAGTATGGTCTCATACATAGCTATTTTCACTTATTTTACTAAACATTTATTCCTCACAACAGGCCATATATTGCCCACTACCTTTCTATCAGCATTTGTAAATCTTAAAATTTCTTCATCCTTTTCCATATCTTCTGTAAACAATGTGCTAAGATACACTAATTTATCTACTTGCCTTATCATGCTCTAGTATTTATATATAACTTGCAATCATTCACTTCATTTTCCCATCAAACAAACAACTTTTCTCTTTGATACATTGATTTTCAGATGCATGTTGGACCATATGGTCTAGCATTCACTTCAAATCTTTCAGATTCTCAGCTAATGACATATCATCTGCATACAAAAGTACATACATGTTTATATCACTGCCTAATACATCTCAAACATCATCATATACATTCTTTTGTCAGAGCATCCTGGCATGGCTTGACTCACAATTCTTCAAAGACTTCTCCCCCTCCCCACCCCCAACCCCCAGTAACTAGCTGACAGTAGAATCTTCAAGGACTCATTTTCATCAAACTAAGGCTGTGCTGGAGACCAAAATTAGTCATTATATACTAAAAAGATCACCAAGAGAATATAGGAATTCATTCTCTCTCTCTCTCTCCCTCCCCCCCCTTTTTCAGACTGGAATATGGTCTGAAATGAAATATCCTAGTACATGTTATTGTAGATTTTTTTGAATTCATTTTTTTTTAAAGGTAATTGTCATGATGCCTTTCATATACAAAGAGTCTTCATACAGGAGAAAAATTATTTTGAAGAAGGATTATTTTATCTCAGAATAATTTTTAAAAATATGTGAAAAAGGAGACAGAATTAACTGAAAATAGAACTACGTAAGTGCATCATTCAGAGGAGCCTTCCTCCAAGTGCTACCTCCCAAATAAGAATATAAACACAAGTAAATAAGAAAAGCCCATCTATTCCAATATAGTATATCATAGTGTTATTCAACAAGACCACAAACTGGGACAGGCAGGCAGTAGCCTTCTTCCACCGTTCCTCCTTAGCAGCTGGTATTTAAAATATTCTGCCGGTGATTCCGCTGGTAGTAAACAGCCATTGTTAGCTCAATCTTCCATGCATTATTTCCAGATTTAGGAAGAGCTACTGTCACTTCAGTTCTCAGATAATGACATTTCATAGGATTACTTGGCTTTTTGAAGGAAACGTAAACATGCTTTTAGTTAATTAAGATGGAGAATAAGAGAAAGGGGTGAAATGAAATTGTGATTCCATTTTTCAAAACCTCTAAAACTATGGTTGCAGAAACACCAGTGGAAGGGCTAATTAATAAAATGAATGGAAATTAAGAAAAGGTCTACAGAGTAAATAATTTTTATTTTTCTCTCATTCCTAATGAATTAGTATTTCAGGAAGGATTTGGTCCAGTCCCAAATAAGTAACAGGAATCTCACTTGTATGACAGCGAGTTATCATTATTATTATAAAGGAGCGAAGAGCTTCTTTCCCTTATTCTAGTCCTGTTACTTGTCTGGGGAAGAGTGAGTGATTAAAGCAGCACCTGTTCTGCATTACGGATAGCTTTCATGCTGGCAGTGCAGTACATGGCACATCCTCTCTTCTTGCCTGCTTCCATATGTCACATGCACCTTCAGAAAAGAACCTCAGACGGTTCTTTCCTTCTCAGCAGATGGCACTGGCATGGCAAACAGAGCCGTGCATGATGGATTCTTTCCTAACCGTTACCTCCAGACGTACAGGCTAGAGTACCAAATCATCTGGTGTCAATAATACACTTCAAAAGTTGGTTACGTTATCACTTGAGATTTTTGGGATTTTGGAATGGGAAAAAATGCTACCTTTAGCTCTCTGTCTTCTTCAGTTTCCTCCATTGCTGCCACAGTCAGTGCCACATCTGAGCCTTTTCAAAGTAGCACAATTATAATAATTTCTGGGTTTTTGTTCTTAAATGCAGAAGTAGCTTAATCTTAACGTTGGTGATCTTTCATCAAAAGTGAAAGAATGGCTGAGTCTGTCAGTTTCAGACCGGGTCCTTCACCAGTGCATTAACCATTCATCCATGCTACAGTGGAAGAAGAGAGAGTCTGGCACTGATATTGTATCATATTACATCTTTGGTGTCCAAAGAATTTAGCTGAGTTGGTTTGTTAGCTTTCCATCATGAGAAAAGATAACACCATAGTTATAAAACATAAACTCACAGTTACATATTATATAATAAAAACATCTACAAGGCCATTAGGAACTTTTCCAGACAATTAAAATGTAGATTTTCCACTTAGCTCACCACTTGCATTTATTCCATTCCAGCATTAGCAATGTATTGCTCTGTTTCCATGAAATTACTGAGGAGTGCTAATAAGATAGTCGCACTTGTACTCAGTTCAAAGTTCTTTTTTAATTAGGGAAGGTATGCGTTAAAGCATTGTTGAGGAAAAATCAAAGAACTAGACTTGCTTAATCAGAAGCCAGAAAAAAAAGTCAGGCTGCTTTAATGAACAGAAAAGAAGTGCTCTGCTCTGCTCTGCTCTGCTCTGCTCTGCTCTGCTCTGCTCTGCTCTGCTCTGCTCTGCTCTGCTTGCAGTTGGGCAAGATTCAAAGCAGTTCTTAAATACTCAAAATATGTACAGCCCTAGTATTATGTGCTGTTATAAATAGAACACCTTTATACAATTTGAAAACCAGGGTAGGATCACTTTTATATAATTTGGAGTGTGGGTAGGGAAGTGTCATAGAAAAAAAGGAAGTAAATCAGGAGTTTAGACCTGGAAGAACTTCCAAGTAGCTACTTTATGTTAAAAAAAAAATGCTATACCAGGTGATACAATTATTTACAGCCTGCCAAGATTTGCATTAAAATACTATATTTTTAAGAAAATGAATTAACAAATGAAAATCTTGACTCTGTGGAATTGTATAGGGCAGTACCATTATTTTCAGGTGTGTCTTCCTAGAATCACAGAGTTGAAAGGAACCATTCAGACTATGGCTGTGTAACCTCTGCTTGAACATGCCTACCAGATGGGAGTCTACCATCTCTCTAGGAAATTGGTTCCACTCTTGAACTACTCTTACAATTAGGAGGCATTTTGCTAACAGTCAGCAATCTGCCTTCCTGTAACTTAAATCTGCACCATGGAATGAGAGAAAACAGGTTCTGATCTTCTGTCTGACATTCTTTCAGGTATTGCCCCCCCCATCTTTTCTCAAGGTTAAGCATAGATGCTGCCCACTGTATTGCCTTCAATAAGAGCTAATGACATTTATGCAGTCTTTTATACACAGAATATTAATACAGTTGACACCACAAAGTATTGTTGTTTCATTACTGGAAAAATGCAGTTCTTCAATTGGATCTAGATTTTGAGCAGTTACCTGGAAGTCTTGGATAGCAGTTCTTACATGCACCAAATAGCATTACTGAGAATACTTAGAATGCAATTGCCATTAGATAGCCAAGTTCCCATGAGACACTAAATAGGGTAAAGGCTTCCTGACTTTTTCATTTAATATTAATATCATTAATAAGGAGGGGAAATGTAGCATCCATTTCTCTGCCAAATCTCAATGTAGCAATTAAAATTTCAAAGCCAAGAATAACAGTGCATTTAATTCTGCCAAAATTAGATGCATACATGTGGTATCTAAATAAGTATACCTAGGGCACAATTCACCAATTTATTTAAATGACTGAGAGCTATATAAACACTTTGTTCTGGACTGGGGCCAAGTATAATTAGGAATAGGCAAACCAGTCTGCTCTGTTCTCTCATATGTTAACCAATAGTGGAAATAAAAAGCACAAAATATGATCTCCTTGAAAACTAAAGATTCTCCATCAGTGGTTCAACTTCAGGTTTATTCACAGATAGGAATGTGTATTGACATTATTTTCTTCTAAAACTGAGCAACAGAGGTGTCATTTTTTAAAAATTTAACTCCAAATATTTATGCATAAAATGTTCATCCAACATTTTTAATTTATATTTCACTGTTTGGTATTTTCTTAAAAAAAAAAAAGGAATTAACTATATATTCTCAAAGAATTGTCAGAGACTGTAAGAAAAGTTGTGAAGTGAGTCACTTCACATATATTGTTAATGAATACTTGGGGTTTATTATCAATAACATTAACAACAAAAAACAAAGTGCTTTGCTTCTTGAAATCTAACAAAGATCTTCTATTTTCTCTTCTGGAATGTAACCAAGAAACTAGTATTGCGCCCACATCTGTACTCTGGTTCCCTGAAAGTGTTCTCTTACGAAAAAGACTTCTTTTTTTGCCCTCATTTCTTAGAGTGTTTTAGAATGTATTTAATATTTCTTGGCAGTATTTCTGAGTTTACTTACAAAGGGCAATGTGGATTTTTTTGGCACACGAATGTTACACATTTCTCCATCACTCTGTTCCCTGTCTGTCAATTTCTCTTAAATTGTTGGGGGGGGGGAGTGGGGAGTTTCATGATGGGTCCTCTTGGGACTTAATGAAAATGAAAGAAACCAAGGCAGCCAACTGGAGAGATAACTTTTAATAAAAGATAACTTGCATACTTTTAAGCTATGAACATGAAATTTCTATCTCATTTCATTCAAAATTTCTTCTCCTTACAAAAAAGAAAAAAAAAACTTTTTCCAGGAGAAAATTTAGATCTGTCTTTGACCTAGTCTAAATTGGCTCACAAGTTACAGTGCATCATGGGCTTTGTACCTTATAATTGCACAAATGTCAGACCAGTTTTATGAACATAACTAAGGCTTAGTTTGAGGTACAGCACACAGGGTTTTGTTTCCAAACATAACTGTAGGATGTGCCTAAACAATAAGTAAATGAACATTAAAGAGGAATGAACAGAAAGCAAATGATAACATACAAAGTGCCATCTAATCACAGTCAGTTATATAATTAAATTAATCCTTGGGGACAAGGATTTCCAGGTCACATTGAGTCTTTTTTTCTTTTTAGATCTTTTATCCCGCCTTTCTTATTTTTAGAGATAACTCAAGGTGGTGAACTCCTTCCTCCTCCTACTTTCCCAACAACAACCCTGTGGGCAGAGAGAGAGTGACTGGCCCAAAGTCACCCAGCCAACTTTCATGCCCAAGGTGGGACTGGAACTCACAGTCTCCTGCTTTCTAGCCTGGTGCCGTGGGCTTTTCTTTACTGCTGCATCAAGTGCTTTTCTCTGGTCCTTGTGTCTGGAAGGAAGTATATTGTCACAAATTGTGCTGCCCCCACAGCCTAGTTTTACCATCCCTGGCTACAAGGCCATGCAGTGTTGCTGTCTTCAAGCAATCTAAAGCAGGGTAGTTTCAGGGCAGGGACTGGTGGATTCCCTGCTATCCTTTCTTCTTCCATCCAGCATCACCTATCAGCAGGAAAACCAGGCACCTGTCACTGTCCTGCATGTGTGGCAGGAGAGGGTTGGGGATTTAACCGTTAATTTATATTATTTATTGCATGCATCTTCAGAGAATATCAATATACTTAGGTCAAACACCCCACAAACAAATTCAGTTACTCATACAACAGTCTGCCTGAATGATCAGAAGAGCTGATTTGAATAAAGCAGAGAAGCCTGAACCAAAGAGCTCTCAGTGTGATTGTGTCTCTGGATCTTTCTTTCCATTCTTCCTTCTGTAACTAGTTTGCCCCACAAATAGATTTTCATCAGGCAGACTGCCTCTTCTCTCTTCTACCCCCCTTCCATAATTATGCATATGCCTGTGTTTCTCATGTGTTTCCCCTGTTTTATGATCTCACCAACACCCATATTCCCTCACCCATCATATCCGTAAACACCAAACAACAGGATTTCTGATTGATAGATCTCTCGATCTCCAGAGAGTTTGCTATTCCAGTCAGGGGGCATTTCTGCAGTGGGCTTGCTGGGCCAATTGGAGCTGAGCAGATTACTGCTATCTCTGGCTATGTCATCCCCAGGCTCATTCTCAGGGTTCCTTGATTGTCTGCAAAAGATGTTTCATGACAAAAGAAGAAGGAAAACACCACTTCCAAAGTAGGACAACTAAACAGCAGGTTGGAGATGAGACGGAGGCAACATTATGAGCACACGTCTCTTAAAGAACAGTAAAGCACTGTTGTGCCACAGCAAGCAGGATGTAAGGATGAATCCTGGATGAAGTTGTGGCATCTCTGTTCTGAATATTCACTTTGAGCATGCTTAATGCAATCAAACATGGTATAGCTAATCTATGATACTGTTATTCTGGAACTGCTGGTTACAAATGGTAAATAAACTTTCTAAAAATAATGATCATTTGGTGATATTGTGAATTTAGGGTAGAAACTAGTTTGTTTATGCCTTCCATGTATTTCTTATCTAGTAGTTCCAGTCTTCTTCTGGAGGAATTATTAGAACTCTGAAACTTGTGTGATAATTAGAATATCCATCTATAGATTCTTGAAGATGAAATAAAAACAGTTGTGACATTCTCTAACTTCCAGACATGTTCTTCCAACCAGTCCCTTATCTCCTAGTTTCAATGGAGGCAGAACTATAATGAGCTATAGCGAAACTGAAATCACCACTGCCATTATAGAGATAGCCAAGTATGAACCAAAATATATCAGCTCAGTGGTTCCCAAAATGTGGTCTGTGGCCCACTACCGGTCCTTGTAAAATAAAAATAATGGTTCTTAGAAAATGTGCAAATAATTGCTCTCGTTCTCCTCCAGCTAGAATGCTGCAGTTGCCACCTTGTAACCTCTCTTGTTGGAGGGGAAAAGGGGAGATCTTTCACCTGAAGCGTTTAGCCACTGTGCTGGCAATCAGGCAACCAAAGCATTTAAAGGCTTACGTTGGGCACACACGAAGTAACAGAGAGAGATACATACACAAAAAAGCCAACAAAAAAAAAATATGGACAAAAATAGTCCCTAGCCATATAAAGTTTGGGAAACCTTGAAGTAGGCCAGTGCTTTTATTTGTGTGTAGTCTGGAAAAATGGTCTATTTTGGTTATCAGTCTGGAATAATCATTTTTATCTAGCTGTCTCAGAGACAAAGAAATGAGTGGACAAATCGAGAATTTGTTTCTTGTTAAAATGTGAATCTTATAGTTAAAATGTGAACTTCAACTATGTCAAATAAACAGTGAGAAATATTTCCATTTTAATGCTAATCAAAGATGAATCATGCATTTTATTTTTTATTTTTTTACTTAGGAGTAAACCCCCAGAATGGTTACCACTGCTGAGTAAGCGGTTTGGAGTTTATTTTCCCACTGCAGTCTACTTTAGGGACTAAAAAAAGGCATGTGAGAAATAGCACTGGTTGATTTTTCCATTCCTTAAACTTGCTCCACATCAGCTGATTACTCTAGGGATTCCAAGGCAGATTTAAACAATGTTGGTTTTGTATGTATGAATTTGTGAAGTGTTACTGCATTTTGCATTTGATTACGAAGCTGGAAGGTTGAAAGTTTGGAATTTGAAAGATTCCTCTGATTTGTTCAGTATGTTCTGGTTTGTTCAGTATGTTCAGTTCTTAAGTTGTTAAACCACAGAATGCATTTGATTTATGCATTTGAAATTCTCAATGCACTTTAGACAGGTGAATTATCTTACATATATGCTTTGACATGTACTGTGCAACTAGAAAAATCTCTCTTCGGTATAATATTGTATTAGGACTATCCAGTTCAGAGTGTAATCTGCCTCTTAAGCTTGGTATGAAGTGAAATGCAGGAAACAGCAAAGGAAGAAAACTGACACCTTCCATTAGTGAGAGGTTCATACCTCTTCATTTATCAGATATCTTGGGTAACATCCAGAAATATTTGCATAATCAGGAGCTGACATAAACTGGACTGGTATACATAGTGTTACACCGAAACAAGACAAGGTGATAGAAAAGTGAAACAGAATTCAAATAAGTACTGCCATCTGACTGAGGATGTGTGACTGACATTCTGGAGTGGAAAGGAATTTGATTAGAGGCGTCACATTTGAAGAAGTGATAGGGAAAATGCTGTTCTGGCTCCTGAGACATTTGGAAAGACATTATTTTGGACTCTGTTATTGTATCTTAACCAGTCAGGGCTGGTACTGTCTTGTTTGGGCTGGTGGCTTCAACTCATAGTCAGCTAGTATTGCAGCTGTTTTTCCAGACCTGAATTTTGTAGCCTTACCACCCCAAAGCAGACCGAGTTATCTTCTGGAGAATAAAGATATTAATGGCTGTTAGTCTTGAAGACTACATGTTATAAACAGTAATGGAGGCAGTAGTATTCTAGTTATGTGCTGCTGGAAAACATGAGCAGGAGGATGTTATTGTACTTGTGCACAAAGGGAGTGTTTAGCTGCCACTGAGAACAGAATGGTGGACTATGTATTATTTTTTATTTAAATTATTTGTAGACTGAATTTAAAGGCCAGAGGCCACCCTCTCTATAATAAACTAAATAAATAATAATAATAAAGTCCCTGATCCATACAAATTGTAACACAGGAATAGTAAGTCGCAGAGAGAAGCCAAATAACGTGTCTTCAGGGATTTCTAGAAAGCTTGTAATAATGGAATTTGATGAACCCTAGGTAACAACCCATTCCAAAGGCTTAGGCCACAGCAAAAAAGGCTCTTCTTCTTATATACAACAAAAGGTGGGTTTAAGATAACAATTTCTGTTATTTATCATAAATTGTGAGCAAGTTGATACTAGGGAAAAAAGTAGAAACCTTGGGGAAAACCTATGCCTCTTGCCCTAGCTGAAGATCAGTGCAACATTTTTCACATTGAAAGCTGTACCTGTCCTTTAGATGGCATACTCTGGGGAAGAGCAAGGAAAAAAGTGGCTAGGCCAGGGTGAAAAGAGCTACAAATAAATTAACACAATTAATATGTATTCCTAATTAATTCCATAACTTGGCCCATTAAAAGCTGATACATTATTGGATAACAGCTTTCAAAAGGAGCCTAGGAGCCACATTTGAGGTTTTCAGGTGGATGTTAGGTTATGTATTTAATATATATCATTAATTTTAATCAGTATATTTAACTTTTTATCAATTTAACCAGCTCGAGTGCTGAGTAGCAGCACTACTAGCAGAACAACCTGCTCCTTCACACCTTCTTGCTCTGCCAAACTCCAAAACTGTGCATACTTTGTTGGGATTGTCCCATAGTGAATAAAGTGAAAGGTTTAACCAGATTGGAAAATAAGTAATGTGAATATTGAATACTGTTCCTCTTTTGGAATACTTCTGCAATTTTGTGTGTGTTCTCTTTTTGCTCATTTGGAAGAGGACTTGAAGATATTGAAAAATTCCAGGAAACTGATTGCATAATTTTTCTGAAACAAAGCACATGTGGGGGATTTAACCAGTTTTTATGAAATTGGCCATCTGCACTTCTTTGCTAATCAACAGGGAAGTGAGATAAGAGACCATTTGATTACTGATGAAGCACTTAACGGTGAGTGGTGGCATCTTGAGACTAAGCCAGGGTATGTGGCAGTGGCAGCCTGCCATTCCTAAGAGATGTTAACAGTCTCCATCCATAAAGGCAGGAGGATTTCCAAGCTGGCTTTCTTCAGCAGCTTTCAAAAAAGTATATATGACTCATAGGAGGACATTTCTTGAGAGAACTCAATTGCTGGAACATTGAAAACATTTTGTGAACATTCATATGATGCTAAAAGAAAGCTGCTCTTCAGCCTGGCTTCCAGTCTATGCCCATTTTCATTTCCCAAATATAAAATGTTTAGATTTTTAACAGGTGAACAATTTCCAGAGCCAGTTATCTGCTGTTGGGCCCCCAGGGTTGGCATGAATTTTAGGCACTCTTGAGATGCTTGACCTCTGTAGCTGCCATAAATGCTTGTGGTACCTTCTCTTCTCTTCTCATCTGTTCTTTGTTTTTATATGAATAAGCCTTTAAAAAAATCTGTTCCATTCCTCTGTTAATCAGACGATAACAATCAGAGTGAAAGCAACCATTTCGGTTTGTTTGTTTAATACTCTGGGCTATTTTATTCATTGTGCACTGATAGCAAGGACATTATCATCCCAACAGGGAGGAATTCCCTGGAATTAGAATGATTATTTTCTCCTTTGATACAGCATCCTCTCAGAATGAGCTCAAATACATTTATCTCCCTATGGTCTGTGAAGTTCAGCAAGCACAATCTTTGAGGAAGAGTACCAGTTTGGCCCAGCAGATTTTGACTAAGAGCCATCCCAGGTACAGCTCCTCCAAGCCATGGAGTGAGGTATGCTGATGATACCCCATTGTATATCTCTGCCCCTGGTTAGCTAAGTGATGCTGTTGATGTCCCTTCTTGGTGCCTGAAGGCTCTGGGGGTTTGGATGGGGAACAACAGGCTTCAGCTGAACCCTGGCAAGACTGAGTGGATGGGGCTGCACTGCCCCAAACATACCCAGTGCACTGGGGGTTCTTCTGGACTCTGGACTCCTGCTCAAAGAGCAGGTGGCTATCATGGCCAGGAGGCCTTTGCGCAGCTTCATGTTGTGTGCCTGTTGCACCCATTCCTAGATTGGGATGCTCTACTCTCAGTCACTCATGCCCTAATCACCTCTCAATGGATTACTGTAATGTTATTTTACATGGGGCTGCCCTTGAAGAGTATCCAGAAGTTTCAGCTGGTGCAAAATGCAGCAGTATTTGCAGTTATGTGTGCTCCAAGATCTGCACATGCTGCACCTCTGCTGCACATGCTGCATTGGTTGCCAGTTTGCTTCCAGGTCCAATTCAGGGTGCTGGTTATAACCTTTAAAGCCCTACATGGCATGGGGGGATATTTGAGGGACCGTCTCTCCCCGGTTACATCTCCCCGTCCCATCAGGTCTGGCAGGAGAGGCATATTGAAGGTCCTGTCAGCCAGGGAGTTTCATCGGGCGGGACCTAGGAGGAAAGCCTTTTGCGCTGTGGCCCCCATCCTGTGGAACATCATTCCCCCAAGGTGAGGCTGGCCCCAACCTTGTTGGCCTTCTGGAAGGCCCTTAAAACGTGGTTCTGTCAACTAGCTTGGGGATCCCATGACAGAGTGGAGGCTGCAAGATGGTTGTATGGAATGTACTCTTTGCATGTTGTGCTGCCATTCTGTTTTTTTACTTGTTTTTATCTTGTTTTTATTTTTTAATTTCAACTGGTTGTTTTAATGGTTTTTATGTATTTTGTTTTATTACGTATGCCACCCAGAGTCACTATGTGAGATGGGCAGCTATACAAATGTGATTAAATAAATAAATAAATAAATGTTCAAGCTCTGCCCCAGTAAATTTGTTTAGTATGTCTCAATTCCTGAAAAGCTTTCTAGTTCAACTTTGAAATTGTACAGAAAGATTTCTACCCAAAAGATTACTCTTCCCTGCATATAGCAAAAGCCTGTTTCAGAGAACGGAAGGACCCAGTAGAACAATTTCCAGGTTACAGAGAAAGATGTGAAGCGGAACTCTGTTTAAGCATATGGCCATATGTACATTCAAATACATGGAAAAAACAATTTTGTCCAAGATATGCTTTCAACATTCCCAATGTGCCCATCAGTCTAGAAAGATTGCCTATCTCAGTCCTTGAAGTTTGAGATTTCCCCTAAGCCAACCATCCAATTTCCTGCCACTGCTGTATTTGCAGCTAGTTTTCCTGCTTTACTCCTGAATTTACTTTTCCACCTCTTAATATCATATATTCATTTAAACATACAAAGAAGAAGAATAATCTATATCCAAAATATTTTTAATAAAGGGAAAATCAAAATGACTTAAAGTGCCTGCATCTTTTTCCAAATTCCTGTGGCTGCTTTGGGGAGGCTTATTAAAGCATGAAAAGTCTTTAAAAAAAAACAAACAAATAAATGTAGCAACATAAAAAAGCAGCAACTTCACCCTCCCATCTAATTAAAAGTATTACAATTGCTTCCCTTTCTATACATAGGAAGAGAAAGCTCTTGTTAGATTTTCGTGGGCAGCGGTTTCCAAAGCTATTAAGAAGACTTTGTTGTTGGCTTTTGCTAGTTTATTATCTGCTAATGGAGCAGAGATAAGAACTCATGCCTAAGAGTTTAGGCTCAAAAATTCAACCCTAAACAGGTTCATACAGCTGAAGGCCAGAATAATCTGGTTGTAGGTGATATGGGATTTTAAGAACATTTGTACCAGATATTGACCCTCAAAATGTAATCAGCACATTACTTCCTTGACACTGTTCTCTAGCAGTTAAGTTGTGTATATGCAACTGCCTTTTATTTATCCTGAGTCTCCACCAGTCAATGGTGATTGGTTTTATTGAATGATCCTGTTGTGAGATCTGAAGAATGTAACTTTTCTATTAACCTCTCCACAGTTTTTATAATTCTATAGATCTCTGTCATGAGATCTTCAGAAAGCTCTGAAATCTAACAAGAGCTTTCTCTTCCTATGTATAGAAAGGGAAGCAATTGTAATTCTTTTAATTAGATGGGAATAAATGTGGGTAATTTGATGTGAGATAAAAGTAAGGTGAAGACCTTACTTCTATCTCACATCAAATTACCCACTTTTATTCCTTGGTGAACTTTGTATGTGAACAATACAGACGTATTTTTATGAGTAAAAGGGCAAGCGGTGTATGATTAACATTTACTATTTCATGGCTTGGGAAAGTTGAGACAAGATTATCTCTCAAGGGCAAGTATGTGTGGTCTCACAACTTTGTTTTCTTTTGGTTATCTCAGTTTAATGTAGATTATCATCAAAGTTCCAAGAAATTATGTAGATGGAAAGTTCCAGTGCCCTGAAGTGTTTGTGGAGACTGGCATAATTGCACAGTTGATCTTGTCATTCTTTTCCATGTTTTCAGTTCTGGGAGCTCTGAATAACACACAAGGCAATTCCTGTTCTTTTGACCAGATACTTTCTAGCTGTAACAGTTAAGCAGCTAGAATGCTTGAAAATTGTTTTGTGCTTTAGGAACTGAGACGCATCTGTCTGATTTTAAGTATGGCAACTGAATAGATTTATAATTTAAAACTTGATGGCTTCTAAGTTATACAGTAATGTAGAGGTAATTTTTTTCTCCTTAGCTGCTGTTCTCATTCAAGAATTACGTAGAGTTAATCATTCTTTTCTAACTTAAGTTTCACATGTTCTTTTTTCTTTCAAATATTATTGTAGTTTTCAATGTGTTGAGCTTTTTCCTTCAGTAAGTCATAAATTTCTGTCAGGGAAAACCAGGTTCATGAGAGCCAAAGACAGGGAAAGCAAATGTTTAGATCTTACCTTTTCAAGAGTCTGTGTAGATAAAAAAGTCACTTGGTAACCTTTCTCCCTACCCACCCATTTTCTTACAGATCTTCTGGGATCAACTCTGTGCTTACCTTATATTTTCTTTGGTTATACAGAAGTTTTTCAGGTGGTTCAAAATTTAGAAGGTTTTTTTTTTCAGTGACTTACTAATATATCTATTGTTGTGTAATTTTAAATATTCATTCAAGTGACTGGCAGAATAGCTTCTTCTTTTTCTTCTCTTTTCATACTATACATAACAGGGATAGGAATTTGATGAAAGCAGTACAATGCATATGTCTCCTAGTTGGCAGAATGTGAGCAACAGTATGTTGGATTGCAAGGTAGTTTTTAATGTGAGCATGCATGTGGTAAAGCTAGGTTTGGTTGTGCTTGTCACATACTAACCGAAATGTGCCAAAATTTTACCATACAAAATGTTACCATTTTTACGAGTAGCAGAGAATACAGTTTCTGGCATGGGTGTAATTAAGGCTGGTAATCTAGTGTAATCTTTCTTTATCTTAATGAAAAATGTTTTGTGAAAGTTTTGGCTGACCAAAGCCATGAAAGGCAATAAAAGTCAGTATTCATGGGCCCATTTGTGGACAACCATAATGCATGAAAAATTGAAATTGAAATTAGAAAAAATATGCGGTAAAAAAGATGAATTAATAAATGAAATGAAGCTAGATAGATAGATACACAGACAGACATTTTGTGAAATGGATTTAATGAATACATGCAGGGAAGACAAACTATAGGGTTAATTATAAATGAAGGGGCTAAACTGTATTTCAGAATGGTTGAATTGGAGTCATTGAGATTGCTGTGGGTACATATAAAAATAGCAATTCATAGGTTGGTGATAATTGCATGCCATGCTCCAGTGAATGATACTAATGAAAGAACCAGGAAATAATTTTGAGAAAAATTGTGCAACATTCTGAATGAATGCAAATTAGGGAAAAATTAGTCTGTTATGTGACATGAATGGACGGGTGAATGGGAATGAATCAAGAGAATACAGAAAAGTGATAGGGCCATTTGGAGACCCAAGAATAAAAGAATGGTGAGTGTTTGATTAAACTCTACTTAGAAAAATATCTGTTTGTTTTGAATATATTGTTTAAGTATATTATAAGTATTTTCATCCATACACATGGCAAAGGAATAAATCTGAAAGCATTTGATTGTGATTAAAGATTGAGAGTTAATGAAAGATGCATGAGTCATGAGAACTTCTGAATGTGGGAGAGACCATTATTTGGTATTTTAATATTGAATCATAGAGGAAAAAATGTACATGGAAAAAAGGAAAGAAGTGAAAGTAATTTGAGGGAAAGTGCAACTAAGAAAAGAGAGTATAAATCCTGTATGAAAAAAATATAATCACCCAACAGAATGTACAGAAAGTAGATGTAAAGAAGATACAGTATGGACAGAGCAAAAATATTTATTATCTATCAGCATTTATATACTATCCCAATTAATACAGACTCTGAGTGGTGTGCAACACCAACAAAATTTTAACCTCCATAAGGCACAATAAAATAAGAACAATAACCAGACAGTTATCTGCAACTTCTCTCTTACCAGGGCAAAGACCTGTGGAAAAAGAATGGTTTTGAGGCCCTTCCAATATGAGAAAAGGGTAGGGGGCAAGTATATCTTCAGAAGAAGCATATTTCACAGTTTGGGGGGCTATGATGGAAAAGACCTGCCTTCTGCCCCAACCCCACTTTTCATGGGGATGAGACCTTCAGCAGATCTTCTCTAGATGTTCAGGCAGGATAGACAGAATTATGCTTGGTAAGGTAGTCCCTAATTACGTTACAAAAAGCTATAGAAGTGTGTGAAATTATTCTGATGGGAAGTCTGGAAAAGGATGTTTGATGGTATGATGGAGTAAAAGAGGTTCTGGATGTAAAAAAAATGTACAAGAGAATTATTACTGAAACAACGTCAGTAAAAAATACTGTGTTGTGTGTATGTGTGTGTGTGTGTGTGTGTGTGTGTAAAAAGGTAGTTACAAAAATGATGCCAAAGAGAGTAAGGAATAGTTAAGGCTGAAAGAGGCATAGAAGATGCAAAGCAAGTTTGATGGAAATAAAGAACTTTGGAAGTGGATGAAAAGGCTAAATAAGAAGCATCCACTAAAGTGAACAGATTTAAGAGTAAAAGTATTGATATGATTTGGAATAAAATTGAAGAGAGGAAAGGAGCATTTTAAAGATTAATTTTGGAATGACACTTCTGTACTGAAGAATGGAACTGAAAAGTGTAATGTACATTTATGTGGATATAAGTCTTATTGAAGTTAATGTGATGCACACTTGAATACATGTATCAAGCGTGCTTATTTATTTATAAGCACTACTGTCATGGATAAATAATTTACCAAGAAATGCCAAAAACTGGCGAGAATTCACAAGATTGTTTTATTAATCCAAAGCTAGCAAGTTACACAGAGTCATTGGTCTCTTACATTCAGGCAAGATAAATGCAAGAACCACAAGTTTACACAGATCTTATATAGGATGTTGAACAGACAGATTGAGCAGGTATATACACTAGCAGAAGATCCCAAATACAGAAATAATTGCTTTAAGGAATTGTTTTAAGAAAACAAGTTAACCATAAAGGGAGACACATCTCCATGGTATGAAAATATTGGAGACACGTTCCTAAAAAGGAAAGGTGGCAGTTTCAATATATAAAGTAGGTCAAGGCTCTCACTGTTACTCTAAAAGCAGTCCCTGTACTTTACTGCGGAAGGAAGAGAAATAAGGAAATGCCTTCTGTCTACTGCCTTCTTCCAAGCTGTGAACTCTGTAATTAGTAGGCATAGATTTGGCACAAAAATAAAATTCCACTCTTAGGGATATACAGCCAAGAACATATAAAGAAACATATGCACATATATGTAAGTGTGTGCATATAAATAAAAACTACATAATATAAATAACATAAGCATGACGATACAGTTGATGAATGAGTTCTTATTTCAGCTTACCACTCTATATATTGCAATATTTCCATTAATAAATTAAAATATGCAACTCGGAGTATAAAAAAACCAAAATTAAAATCACCAAAGTAAGGGCTTCAGAACCCCCATGTTTAAGAAGATATTCAGAAGGACATGATTTTAATTGCTTAGATTCCTGTCATATTTAAAAGGATTTTGAAAAAAGGAAAGGGAAAGGAAACGAGCATCAGGGAAGCCTCTCCAGAAAGGATACTGCACTGTCAGGAGGCCACAGCTGAAAGAGTCCTCTCTTCAGGCGTCATTCACTCCAGCCTCATTAGGGTGGTATCATTATGCATTTGTTTCAACAAAAGTAAAGTGTTCCAGTAGTGATATCAGATTTCGTTTCAGATTATACATTTCAAAGAAAACAGATTCAAATCAGGGTTATTGTTCAATCTTCATGAGAATTTTCTTTAGTCTCAGTCACATTCCTTCCTAGAGTCTTCTGGTTTCATTTTTTTATTCACTGATTTGGTCTGGTTAATTCCTGGGTCAGCATAAATCGCCATAAAAAAGCTTTCAGTTTATCTGAACCTGGCAGTCTGACCTGACTTGTCTCCCAGGAAGTTCCAGTGGAAAATGGTTTTATTTGCAAAATTCCATGTTACCTTATTGCAACGTAAAGGCTTAAGATATTTATTGTGGCATGAGATTTTGTGGCCAAGGACCAGCCAATCAAATAGGTGAAGTGATAGATATTATTATCATAATGAGCATTGTATTTATTTACCCAGATGCTCTTCCTGTGTCTATTCATTATTTTCAGCAGCTAATGAGGGCAAGGTCTTGGCCATAACAACTGGACTTTTCATTAATTTAATCAGAATATGTATTCATTTGTTCTCTGCAAAGGATTACGATGCACCCTTGCATTTCTTGAACTTGGGCTTCATTTTCTATATTTTCCCCCTCCTACTTCTCTCTGCTTACCAGGCTTTGGTGACCATGCCCCAGGAAGCTTTCCTTACACCATTACACCCTGCAATATTGTTACTGCACTGACAACTATCCTGAATATGACATTACTCACATACTTAACTAAAATTTTAGAGGGGGAAAAAAACAGCTGAAAGAGACCTCAGCCCTAAATATGTTTGCTGTCTGTACTGGGGCTGCACTGATTTTTTTCTGAAAGGCACCTCTGTATTACTTTTTGTGCCCCCACCTTATCCCACATCCTCTTGACAAGCCTGACCTCCTCAATTACTCTTAGTGTATGGATTGGATGATACTGAAGAAAGCAAACTTTCAAGTACTTGGGACCTGAACCACATATAGTTTTACAGATTAACATAATGCCTTAAATTAGCAGCTCAAAAGCAAACAGTGCAGTGCTTTCGGGGTCAATGTTATGTGGTCCCATTTTGCTGCTAAAGTTAAAAAATTAGGCAGGTCTGTTCTTTACCAGTTTTAGTTTCCGAAACATCTTCAAGGATAATCATACATAGATTGCATTGGTGTAATTCAATTAAAAGGTCATTAGGCACAGTTCACTGAGGCTAAGCTGGGTCAGGTAGAGTAGTAGCTGGCACATCAACCAAATTTGCTCTCCTGGACACTGATGTACTTCTAGTGACAGACTAGTGACCCGTTGGGTGATGTCAGAGAGATTTCCTTACTTAAACAGAGAAACAGAATCACCAAGGGCAAAAAATCAGTGGGGGAGCAACTTATGACTTGCTCCCGGCTTCCCCATTGACTTTGCTTGTGGGAAGCTGGCAGGAAGCATTAGAAATCAATCTTCCTTCCTTCCTTCCTTCCTTCCTTCCTTCCTTCCTTCCTTCCTTCCTTCCTTCCTTCCTTCCTTCCTTCCTTCCTTCCCACATATAATATTGTGCCATTTGCCCTCCCTTCACAACCCTCAGGAGAGCCCTGGTGAAGCTGCCGCCGCCGCCTCCTCCTCCTCCTCCTCCTCTTCCTCCTCCTTAGCTGACCCACCATTCTGTGGTAGCAGTTTTGTTAGAAATCAAATCACCATAACATAGTGCCTCCAATTTCTAACCCATTGAACCATTCCAGCAATATGCCATTATCAATTCTATCTAAAGCCACTGAGAGATCCAGGAGAATCCCCATGACTTTCTCCCAGTAGAAATCACTAAGCAGGGCAACTACGATTGTTTCAGTGTTGTATCCTAGACTGAAGCCAGAATAAAATGGATCAAGATAACTGGCTTCTAAATATGCTTGTAGCAGAACAGCCATCTCTCCAGCATCTTGCCTAGGAAAGGGATATTTGCAACTGGGGGACCTCAGGTTTCAAGGGGAGACTCTTCCAGAAAGTTGCACTTTTGCCTCTTTCCAGGCAACTGACTTTTTCATGTAAAACTTTTTCATGTAAAATGGCATTGAGCATTCCCTGAATCCTCCTGATAAATTTGAACAGTCACAGTGGACAAGGCTCTAAAGCACAGATAGTTTGGCTAATTATCACAAGGACCTTTGCCACTTCCTGAGGCTGCAGTAACTGAAACTGGTCCCATAAACTGACCAGGCAAAACTCCCATAAACTCAACAGGATCTGTAAACACTGCAACATCTAATTCAGAGCGGATTTGAGTGGCATACTGTCAAACTGTATTGCAAACCTACTTTGACATTGGATGCTCATGTGATTTTATTAATGCAATTATGGATGCATTTTCTAAATATTTTGAAAATGGAGATAAATGATGTGATTGCTTGCTGGTTTCCTAGCATCCATAGTTTTGATTTTGCAATATTCTTACTGCCAAGAATATACCACTGGATGAATGAACAATTTTAATGGCAATCAGAAACTGAATTGTCCTTTATAAGTTTGGAAAAATAGAAGCTTTTAAGCAAGTCTCACAGTCCTACAATATTTTCGTGCATAAAATGCTATCTTCTCCAAACTTTTCTTCCCCTCTTCTCATTTTGTCTCATAGTACTCTTATATTTTACAACTTTTAAACTTTTTCTTTAAAGAGGAATATTCCAAGAGAAAATTATAACAATATTTTAGGTACATTTGTATGTCCAAGAATATTATTACCTTCAAAAAGGTATAAAAACATTAAGAAAATTAATTCCATTAGGATTAGAACCTGATCTCCAGATGTTTCTGTTTTAGGATATAACTATACCAGATTTTTTTTCTTGAGGTATTTTTTTTAATTATTATTATTATTTCTGTTTGTCTTTTTGTATCTCTGTGTACAAATTCTTTCTGGAAGATACATTTTTCTCCTGATATTAGGCTTCAGATTTAGGGATGGAAAGGAAAACAAAAGTGGAAGTGAGAACCTCTTCATTTATGTCATTTTCCAGGCAAAGTAAAGTTGTCTTCCCACTGAAATTAATAGGACAAAAAGTGCTTATGTTTTAGACTGGATTCTGTTCCAAAATTTCAGAAAACTTTCCACAAATAATCTAGATGCTCCCATAGACCCCAATTACTTCTTTTTAAATTAAACTGAATTTAGTGCTAATCTAGAGATGAAGTGTTGGCTCCAAGAATTATCCCACATACATACCCAACTCTTATGATATTAATAGCCTGAAGTAACTGGCCTCAGACTGCTGGTCTAGATACATCTGTGAATATTATTTAGAATCTAAAAGAAACCATTTTTGTACAGCTTCTCATTCATTTGGAGGTGACCATTGCTCATCACAGGTGACCAACCAAATAGTGTTTTATACTGTAAGCCTGTTTCATTCCAGAGTAAAATGTAATGGCAAAAGTAAAGCTGCTGCCAAGAACAAGCTCTGTGTTATGTCCTTCCTCTCTCTCCCTAATAATGTTTGATAAAACAAACATGCAACATGAAATCATTTTCTTACTTTGCTACCATGGAAGCAACATCAAATGAAGAATTTAGGGGAGTGGAAACTTGAAATCACAACGATGACATGTAATAGGCATGGGTGGTAGAACACATGCTTAGGTCCCTGAGTGAATCCCCAGCATTTCCAGGTAGAGCAAGGAAAGGTCTCTGTTGATACAAATGTCTCAGTTGTGGAGTTCTCCCCCTTCTCAGTTGTTATTGGCATCAATCCATTTAAGCTTCTAACAAGAGCTTTACATGTATCCATATACCCAAACATTCAGTTACACTAGTGCGTTTACTTACTTACTTACTTACTTACTTACTTATTTATTTATTTCTACACTTATATGCCTCTCCAGTCATAACTGACTCTGAGCAGCTTAAGACCTATAACCTGTAGGGTTAAGACAATATTCAAAAAACCTTCATAATGATAACAACAAAATCCTCAATACTGAGGACTATTCCAAACAGATAAATATTCAGCCCCTCAGAAGGGAACAAGACCATCCTTCAGAGGTTCACTGAAAGAGCCAGATCTTAACAGTTTTGCAAAATACCAGGAGAGTTATAACCTGTGTTATGTCAGAGAATGCTATTCCAGAAAAGGGGAGCAGTGAGAAAGTCTAATGCTGAAATTCCTGCAGATTGCATTCCTTAAGGGATGAGATCTGGAGAGACTCCTCTCTTCCAGCTCATCATGGATGAGTGGAAACTGCTGAGAGTAGGTGGTCCCATAGATACTGAGATCCTGAACTATGAAGAGCTTTAAAAAGAACAAGAGACTGAATTTTACCCAGAACTACATTAGTAACCAGTGTAGCTCTTAATGCACAGGTGTTACATGGGCAAATCAACTTGTGACTGTAGAGTTCCTGCATTATGAGTGGTCTTCAAAGGCAGCCCCATGTAGAGCACACTGCAGGAATCCAAAATGAGATAACCAAGGCGTAATTAACAATGAGCAATATCTCCTGTTCCGGAAAAAGCCATAACTGGCATACGAGATAGAGTTGTGCTAAAGATTTCCATGTCACAATTTCCATCTCTTTGAGCAGGAGCTGTGACTCAAGGAGGGCTCCCTGATTATTGGACAGCTCTGCATTGTCAAAGATGGAATATGTTTTGAGTCAAAAGGGCCTTCACATCCAAAGATATGATTGTTGGGATTAAGTTGGAGCCTGTTCCTCTCCATCCATACCTAAATAGACTCCAGGCACAGTGACAGAATTGCAACCACATTTCCTGTTCTGATCAGAGTTGAGATGCATAATTGACTATCATCACCATACTGACAATTCCTGACTCCAGTGGCGTCTTGTAGATGTTAAATGGGAGGAGTGAGAATGAGAATGTCAACCTCTGATGCTACCCACAGTGAAGAGCTCTAGCTTTAATACTGTGTCCCACTGACATCTTGTCTCACTAACACAGACTGGGATATGCCTACTCAAGAAGGAGGAGAACCATTGCAACACAGTGTCCCCCCTCACTATTTTGTAGGTGATCCAGAAAGATACCATAATTGATATTATAAAAAGCTGCTGAGAGATCAAGCAGGATCAGAAGGGCTACATGTCCCCTATCCCTGTCCCACTATAGGTCATCCACAAGAGCAGTCAGTGTGGATTTAGGCCCCTACCTGGGCCTGAATCCTGACTGGAAAGGATCCATACAATCTGTTTCCTCCAGAGCATTCCCCAAATGCAGCCCCACTTCTCATCAACTTTCCTCAAAAAGGGGAGGTTGGACTTACCTGAGAGGATCCCCTTTTACCTTCCTCCCCTCTTCCATTAGTCTTATCCAACTCTTGTAAATTTTTATTTAACCAATCTTCCCATATGTTCTATTTATATCATCAGGGGGTGCACTTGACAAGTCATTCAGCCATCCCACTGGCTAATCTTCCATCAGCTTCCATCTCCACAACTCCATTCCACCATACATCCCAGCCCCACAACTCCCTCACATCCTGGCCGTCACCTATCACTAGGAGGGATTTCACTCCAGAAGCCTCTTACTACTTCCTCTTTGCCTCTCACGTAAAGAGGGAGATCCTTTCTCTCCCCCCCCCTACTACATGCCACATACCTCCTCCTCTTCTTCCTCCACACTTAATCTTCTCTCTTTCCTCCTTTTTCTCAACTACCACCAATCAGATTCTGTGCCAGATCTTTACTGACAGTTACTTTTCCTCATACAGCAATTCACAGGACTAGGAACAGTGACATTTCTTCAGTGTTCCCTGCAACAGAGAGTGGTGGCCGGCAGATAATAGCTCTGGAAGATATACCTGCTGCAGTAGCCAGTGCGCTTGAGTAAACAAATTCAACTCAGCTCTCACTGCCTACCATGTTGAGTATGACACCCTATGGAACATGAGCAGCCTCTCACCCTTTAGTGGACTGCTAATCCTAATTCTTACCTTCTGAGGATAACTCTTGTCAAATTGTTTCCTCAGCTATGGTATCTAGATTCTATCATTGGCAGTAATTGCTTCTCTGAGCAGAGGTTCTCTGTCCTCCATCCTTCTTCCGCTCAGGTCTACTCCAGAATTTCATTGACTTTTCAAATGCCTAACATCCTAATATCACCTTCAGGAACAATTCCTTCTAATAATTTTTACCACTTTCACTATCTCTCCTCATTTTCACTTCCATCCTGTTTAGATCATTGCTTCCTCCTGCAATGCCTTCTGATCTAGTTTACATACAAGCATACAAATCTAATATTCAGATTCAGGTGTAAATTGCTTTTTGAGATTTATTGAACACTTTTTCTGCTAGCATTTAAGGATGTTCCAGATAAAAGCAAAAAGCAAAATAAAAGTTATAGACAAGCAATAAATAATAAATTTCTAACACTGCGAAAAAATTTGGTAGATTTGACCTTTGATCTCCAGAAGTAATGGGCTCTGGTTAAAAAAGGAAATACATCCAGCCAGTCTCTAGATTGTGGCAAGGTAAAATGGTAAAAATAAATAAATAAAATGTAGTGTAATGAAGGTGCCTAATTTCAGGTCAGAGTTGATGCGTCATTGAGCTAAATCTCATATTACTTGAGCAGATTTCTTGGCACACAAGAAGAGCTTTCTTTTCCTCTTCCACAGGAATCCCTCAGTGTGATTCCAAAATCTGCTCAGGAAGATCTCCCTCTTCTGAGTCCAATAAAAACAGAAGATTGCTTGTTCTTGTTTTCAGAATTCAAATAATGTGAAACACATTTCTTTTACAGATCAGGAAAAGGACATCCCTGCAGTATATTTCCCTCTGCTTGGACTTTCTGCTTCCTTCCCCCTCCCGCCTCCCCTTCTTTCTCTTTCACTTTGCTTTTTGTGCCCGATCTGATAGAAAGGCATTCAGCTGGAGCACACAGGAAATATAGTCCTTAGGGGCACACTGATACTACAAACTTATGTTCAGTTTATATCAACTTATTTCCCTTGAGTTCTTCCCAAAATTATGGAAAATGTAGTTTGGTAAAAGTGTTCAGAATTCTGATGTTCTGGAAACAAATTCTAAAGACTGCCCTGAAGAAAATAAATTATTTCTATAGATTGTTTACTTACGTATCTTAACCCAATTTTCAGTATACATTTCCAGAACATTATAGGATATAAAACTGTAACAACAAACTCACAAAATATAATTAACAAAATGACAAAAACTTATTTCCCCTTTGCTCCCATTTCCAGGAAGTTGTTTTATATGGTTCATGTACTGCTAAGCCACAGTTTGTTTAAATAGTTTATGGAATAAACCACAATTATATGGATTTTATGTTTCTTTCCGCACATTGCATAGGATTGGATTAGATTATCCTTGTGGTCTCCTATACAACATGCTAATCAAAAGTAAACAAATCCTATTATGATTTAAATCAATATGGGAACCCTACCACTATCTTCCCAATGTGTGGATACATAATATTCTGTAAAGCAGGATGGTTTCTCAGATTGTTTTAATTTTGTGTACATTTTTAAGAAAAAAAAATGTGTTCTTAATGGGATTTCTTGTATTTTTTCCCAATTTCATTTAACTTCATTATATGAAGCCATCTTTGAGGGCAGCAATGAGGAAATGGAATTATTTCTCTCATTCCCTGGTCAGAAATGATTTTTACTCAAAAAGAAAACATCATATTCCACCCAGGATTTTCTATTTCTTAGTCTTATATTAAGATGAACATCATTTTATTTTTATTTTTTAATCTAAATAAAATTTGGACTTGACCATATTTTTAAAATGCTATGTTCTGACTACCCTCTCTATTCTCAGTTGCCTGGCATATGAAGAGTATAAAGGTTCAGCAAAACTGGCATTAATTTTCCTATTTATAGTTAATATTATACAATTCATATATAATACTGGGTACTTTGAGATTAGTTTTTTTGAGTGGAAAAATTAAAACACTTCAACCAATCCAACAAGACTTTGATTTAAAGTATATAGCTCAAAAATTAAGAGAATTGGGGGGGTGGGGGATGTCCCTACAGCAGGGACATGTTACTGATTTCATTGACCTATTATCCTTTGCAGAAGTCGTTAGAACAATTTCCCTGAAATTAAATCAAGTTTCATGGGCACTTCAATAAAATTCCATAGCTTCAAGCTTGTATCAGTTTGGCATGCGTGGCAGCAATGCGCATCACAAACTGGAAAGATTTCTATAGAGGAAAAGCAGATAGGCCAACATTGTGGCACCTGTATGTCACACTTGCATAGTGCAGGCCAAACCAAGAGGAAATTAATTCAGATAATGATGTGGGTATGTTAAAGAGTAGTAGTTCCTTTTGCTGAAATCTAATATCTGAAATTCTTTGTATTGGGATGCAAAATAAGAAGCCAGGATTGTTCCACAGGATTCCTTATACAGGTACTCTGCAGTTTAAGAATGAGTTCCGTTCCAAGGTCTGTCCTTAAGTCAGATTTGTATGTAAGCCAGAACAGTGTTATTGTATAATACTAATTACAGTGGTACCTTGGGATACGAACGCCTCTACTAACGAACTTTTCGGGTTACGACCGGCTCCGGCCGCAAAAATTTACCTCAATGTGCAAACTCCGCCTCGGGGTACGGTCATTTTTCCGCCCTGACACGTGGTCCGTGGCCATTTTTCCGCCCCTGACACGTGGTCCACGGCTGTTTTCCCGCTGCGCCGCGCGGCGCCTGGCCATTCTCCCGCCGTGCCACACCGCACCCGGCCATTCTCCCGCCGCGCTGCACCGCGCCCGGCCGTTCTCCCGCCGGTTTACATTGAACCTTATGGGAAAATTTGCTTCGGGGTGCGACCAAATTCGGAGGGCAGAACAGATTAACCGGATTTACATTGAACCCTATGGGGAAATTTGTGTCGGGTTACTACCAACTCGGGATACGCCCAGAGTCACGGAACGGATTAAGTTCGTATCCCGAGGTACTACTGTATACTAATAATACTATTGTATAATACTAATTATACTAAATACTAATAATAGTATTGCATATTTAACTCAAACCATTGTGCTACTAGGATCATTGTGTATTTAACTCGAATTTTGCTACAATAGGCTCTGTTCTTAACTATGGGACATCCATGAACCAGGCGTTCCTAACCCAGGAACTACCTGTAGTTCGTATTAATCTTTCACAGCAGAAGGAAATACAAAAAGATGATGCTTTCCATTTGTATCAAGAGATGCATTGAGCCAGACTCAGATCATTAGGCAAGTTACAGAAAGTACTTAACAACATCAACAAGGCTCCTCATGTGCATAAGCAGGATCAAAAAATATCTGTTGATTTCAGGCCTACAGTGATCTTTTTCTTTTCCACCTTCAACTCAGGCTTCTCCTGGCAACTACATGAACATGCAGTTATCTAGGCAGTATTTTTAGAAATGGTTTGCCATTGTCTTCTTCCTATGGCTGAGAGAGAGTAACTAGCCAAAAGACACCCAGATGGCTTTCAGTACATAAGTCAGGACTAGAACTCAGGTTTCCCCACTCCTAGTCCAGTAACCTAACCGCTAGACCAAAGTGGCTCTTGGTTATCAACACCTCTGTGGAGCTCCAGTTCCACCATACTCTAAAGCACAGTGAGAACAACTTGTATACAGGTACATTATAGCTTCACATTTCATTTTATTGTGCAAGAAAATGTTCTGTGGCTCTTTCTACTAGCTGCCCTGAGCCCACACACTGTAAAACCATGAATGCTTTATCTGATCACTACCCTTATCCGAGTCCAACAAGGCAGAGTCATAATTTTATCTTAAGAATGTGTTCCATAAAGAAAGATTTAAGTATAAGAGTATACACACATTACAGACGATACAGCTGTTTCTAGGTACATAGGATTCAATCAGTTTTGAGACGTAGGATGGATGAATGGAGTTGATCCACCCAGTCCAAAAGCAGTTACGTACGTAGATACCTAAAATATTCTGCCACTCTGAACTATGCCTTGTGTTACATTAAAACCTTATTTGGATTATTACAGGATAGATAAGAAGCTTTTACTTCTCTTTTTTTGTTAGGAATGATATTGGGAAAAGATCATACATTTAGCTACCATCCTGAAACATGACATAAAGAGGGAGTAACATGGGCATGAAGTTTACCTAAAAAAAAAAGAAGCCCATACCTTTCCCAGGTCAGAAGATTATTCAACTTGCTGTGTTTCCATCCCATTTTAAAGGGGCTTAAGGCTCTGCTCTCTGTCAGTCAGCCAGCAGGATAACTATCCAAAAACTCAAAAGAACAGGACCAAATTTAAGGGGGTGGGGGGTGGGCGGACCAGCAAATTCAAAAATGAACCAGATCCAACCAGAGGCTACAGAAGAAAACAAAAACAGAGGGGAAAAAAAGTCCTCTGATGTACCCCTGCAGGGAAAGCAGTTGGGCAATAGTTTGGTAGTGCTGTCAACCACTTCATTTTACCTCCCTCCCTCTGCCTTTTCTGGTCACAATACCCAGAGTAGAGTGTATGCAGATCACCCTAGGCTTCCCATACATACCAATGGATGCCACATGAGGGGAAAACAGAAACTCAGAGAGAAATGTTACACAGAGGAACTTGGAAACTGTAACCCAATATCTTCTTACACAAAATGAAAATACAGAGGCCTCCTATGGTTCTTGCTGGTAGCCTTAGGAGGCTTCTGTGTCGTGTTATCTCAGTGGCTACTGGTACTGGCACTCCGCTACTGTCTCATACTTAACACACTATGCTCTGCCTATTTTCCCTATCTAGTAGTCTACAGTAACTTAATTATTCAGACATTATGCTATGCAAGATATATGAAGCTTGAGCTTATTCTTTTTATTCATAGATGCTTAAAATATTTCTCTTTTAGCTGTAGGTTTGTTATGCCAAAAGGTTTGTGTATTCTTAGGGAAGGTAGCCAGATCCGGCATTTGGTACAGAACTGATCTTCTCTCCCTCCTTCCTTCCTTCCTTCCTTCCTTCCTTCCTTCCTTCCTTCCTTCCTTCCTTCCTTCCTTCCTTCCTTCCTTCCTTCCTTCCTTCCTTCCTTCCTATCATGGCTCTAAAGTGGCCTCTACTTTTTTGGCCTTAACACAGAGTTCTGCTCTGAGTCTTTTTATAACAACCACATCATAGAGCTCATGACTCTGAATCATTGTATTTTAAGAAAATGAAAAGAAAAATATGAATCGAAACCTACTTTTCCATTACAGCTATGCAGTGTGGCTTGTTTATTTTGCTGTTCGATTTCTTTGATTTATATTTCATCTTTCCTCAAGGAGCTCAAGACTGCATGTATAGCACTCCCTCCCTCAGATTTTCATACAGCCCTGTGAGATTTGCTGGGCTGAGAGAGACTGGCCCAAACAGGGATATCCACAGTGCCACTGGCTTCAAAAGAGAGAGCATGACTGGGTGATCAAAGCCTCACCCCTTTTTAAAATGCATTGTGCATACAAAAAAAGGGGCAGGGCTTCAATCTACTGGCCACACCTATCATTTTGAAGCCACTGACCACGTGGGCTTTGGTGGCTGAGATTGAACTTGAACTAGTACAACCCCTTAACCACTGCACCAAATTGCCTTACCTGATTAGAAGTTTTCATGCTTATAAAACCGCTTTTATAGCATCCTCACTGGAGACAGATTATTCTTACATTCCCACAACTAGAAAAACCAATTAAATTTCATCACTACTGCACAGAATAATTATATCAAGAAAGTTAAAAAGGAACAACAGACTGCAAAATGTATTGAAAGGAATAGTGTTCCAAAAAAATTGGTAAGAAAATTGAACACCTATTACAAAAGGGTCAGCATTGCCCATTTCTATTTTGTTAGAGAATCTGTTATTCAAAACATGCAATTCCTTTCAACGCATCTTGAATTGAAATCTCACTATCCTGATTGCCTTGATTACATCACTTACCTATCTATCTATAGTTCTGATTCAGATTGAGAGCTTTTACCTGGCTTAGAGCCTCGTAGTAGGACTACCAGAAATTCTAGTGAGTGAACCTGTTGCCACCATTTCTTTTGCATGCTGGGAACAAACTTTGTCTACCGGATTTTTCTTTAAATGCTCATATTTAAATACCCTGGAGCCTTGCCTGAAAAAAAAAGCAATCCAAGTTTAAACCTATAGAATTTGATTTGCCAGATTCTAACAGATCACTCATCTTTTCCCTTTCTTTTCATGTGTCTCTTCTTTAAAATGTCTGTGGTTCAAAGAGATGTCTTCTGAGATCTGTTTCTTTAATGCACTTCATATGAAACTTCATTTATTTCTTTCAACACCCACTACTTACTGTTCTCTTTTTTGACCCCTCTACAAGCTTTGTCACGTGGAATGGGAGATGACAGGAGCAGAAGGATGGTACTTAATTGTATTTTGTGTTTTTGCCTTGTATACAGTACTAACCAAGAAGAACATGTTGCTGAAGTATGATTGCTGGTTAAGTGAAGTGTGGAATGCCTTTGTTATTTGTATGAATGAATAAATTTATGACTGCATGTAAACATCAGGGAAATTGATTTTCTAAGGATGGCCTAGGTGCACCTGTTCTATATAACCTTCTCCAATGGGGCAGCCTCAAGTTCAGAGTGAGCCACAACTTCTGGAATTCCCAGCCAGTGAGATTGGCAGCTGTTATATGGGAGTTACAATTGAAACAGATCTGGAGGGCACTAGGTTGAGGAAGGCTGCACTAAGTCATGCATTAATTCAGTGTTAAGAATCTCAAGCAATTTTTAGCCTCCATAAGATTTAAACTGTACATCTGTAGAATTTTAAATTAACCATGGTTAATTTAAAGATTGTTTAAAGTTGGAAGATAATTTTTGTTAATTAGATAGTGTTAATTCCAGCTAGGTTTGTTTGTTTGTTTTTGAATATCATAACAATGTAACTAAATAAAAGCAAAAGTTGAAGTTTATAAACACCCTCTTTCCACATAGGAGGAGAGGTGAGGTATGCACTAATCCTGTGGAGCACTGTAGTTTGCTCAAATTGCATTAAACCAGGATGCAAACTGGGGGGGACAAATATTTGATGGTACAGTGTTTGCAGTTACATTTTATGCATCTGATGATGATATATTTTCATCCAGTGATGAATATTTACTGAAACACTTTATGCATCTAGTCATGACAATTCTTTCAGCTATGGAATAAACTCACTAGGGAATGGTGAAAACCCCAGCAATGGAGTAATTTATAACCTTTGCTTTAAGAACCACAGGGGACCAATTCTGCACTGGTGTGTGGAGATGATGTAATTTTTTTCCTCGTCACTGAGATTCAATAAACAATCTTCATAATCCTGTTATTCAGTAATTCCAGGTAAATAAGTGAAAGGCCAGCCAATACTCAACACAGCAAGTATTTGTCTTTTCAACTAGATTATTTAATTTGCACGTGCCCTAACTTGTTGGTAAATAATTACTAATTCCTATGCGACTTAATTTTCTTTTTAATAATTCCTAGACTGTTATATTTTAGATGATAGTTGTATTTGCCATCAGTGACTATTGTGAGAAGTTTGAAGGGATATACATGATTCTAGCAACCTGGAGAAATATGCTGGAAACTCAGTGCAAGCACAGTGGGTTTCTTTATGCACATTTCTTACATTAAGCTTTAGGGCAGGGTTGGGGAACCTACAGATCAACGGGGAAATTCATGCAACTCTTACTATAATTTGCTTTTCTAGATCCTGATATCCTACTCTTGTTCTCTGGTTTGCAGCTTCTGTTTCATTTGTGTATGAGTGTGTCCATATGTAAGAAACAGAAAATGCATGAGTTAGCATACAAAGACAATGAACTATGCAGTCTTAAGGCTCCTACTGTTTGGACTTCCAACTCCATCTAGTACTAAATTTGGCTCCAAGTTGAGTTTTCCCAGGAGTCAACAGTTCTTCAAAGGGAAAAAAAAGTGCTCGCATTTATTTCAGAGTATTGTGCAATTCCACAGCATGTATCTCATTCTTCATGAACACCTTGCTTGAACTGTCCCACAACTGTGTGGGATTTGTTCTGACATTGGCTACATCACACCAGACACTACACTCCTATTACACAGAGACCTGCATTTAATTGGCAAACTATAGTTGCTTCATCATATGATTCTAAACATTTGCATTTTGCCTTTAAATTAGAATTTAATCATATAATCACAATGCATGTGGGGTATCTCTTCAGACACTCAACTACAGTGGAAACACAGGAACAACTGCTTTTGTACACAGGTATCTCTGCTGAAACAATGATGCTGCCTAATAACAGCAGTAATGATCACGATGGAAGTGTTTGCTTTCATGGAAAACAAAAGAAAATGAACTCATTGAGTTTCCATGTTTCAAAAAGACCATCAATAGAAAATGCATTTGTTTTTATATGATGAGATATTCGTACAAGGAAACATTAAAGTACACAACATATAAGAGATTACTGAGGGACTGTGGAAGAAAAGTATCATTGCACCACAGATGTGCAGCAAGTTATGCTAAAGAAAAGAGAGTCCATTTTGATTAATTTTGATCCTTCTCTCTATTGCAGAAAGATGTATCACAGAAATAGGACTTTAAGGCAACTTGGTTTTTGACCTTGTACATAGATTTCTCTCTGGATCATTTTGTTTGTGCAGAAAGGAAAAGACTAACACGGCTACAAGAAATATGTAGGTCCCTGGAAATAATCCCCCAAACACTCACAAGGTATTAAATTATTGTTTATTATTGATGCATTTAATATTTCAGTAGCTACAGATGTGTTGCGTGGTGCCATAATCACTGGAGGCCATGGCTGAATACTGGCTGCAATCCAGAATTATACTTGAGCTCCCTTTCTACCTTAAACTTGTCTTTTAAACTTAGCATATAAAAAGCATTCTGGAAGCTGCCCTGAATAGTTGAGCTCACTCAAACCTAGCTAACCATCTACACTGTTGCCCTCCTTTCTCCATTTTCTTATTGTAAAGATAGGTGAACTCATAGGGCTTACTGTTTTGTGGAGAACATTATTTTCCCAAGTCTGAAAGATTAAATTTTAAAGAATCTTTCAGGTAAAGGGAGGACTTCTCAATTGAGATGGTATAACATTTTAAAGTTTTTCAAGACAGTATGTAGTTACAGGGAAACTTTTAAAAAGAAATGGGTAGGTTGATAGTGACCTCTGAATTGCTTGCAATGTTAGGAAAAGGAGACAGGTGGAGTTTTGCTTATGTAGTCTTGCAAGGGAAAAAACTCACCAAGCTTTTTTCCGTAATGTCAGCAAGCAGTAATCATGAAAATATTGTTTTCATGATTCTAGAATAGGCTTACCTAGTATGTTATCCTTCAGAAATGTTGGGAGTAAAATGTGGCCAAAAAAATGGGTAGGAAAGCATTCATGCCAAGATGTAGTGTCAGTGGCCTGTCAGGATATGTTGATCTGTTTCCAGTCTGGCATGCATTCAGTCATAAACTTTACCAAAATGTCTACTGCAGTGCTAGAAAATTGCACCATCCTGCAGGGCAAATAATAAATCTGACGTTGTTACCTGCCTATTCCACCTCTTTTCAGTATATCAATTACAGTTATAATATGATTATTATAGAAGTGGAACCTGCAGCAAAGTGTTGCTCCACTTTTCAGTATATCAATTACAGTTATAATATGATTATTATGGAAGTGGAACCTGCAGCAAAGTGAATCCTTCACTTCTGTCTTTTACTTTCCTTCCCACACTTGCCATGCAATATCAGACTCTATTTTCTACCATAGCAATATAAAAAAGAAGTCTATAATTCTTCACAAGATGTAGAGGATAACAATAATTCCTCTTAATCTATTTTTAAATTTGGCTCTCAAACATATGGTACAATTTCTTTCCCCAGCATGCATTTTTGTAGTAAAGTCTGAATTAAATCGCATAGTACAGGAAGGATTCTCTCAGAAATAGGGATGTTTCATTTATCAGACATAGTTATTCTTTATAAAAATAATAATTGGCAAATATCTGCAGGGTTTTTACTAACTTTTTAAAATTATTAATAACAGATTTTTTTCTTTGCTTAACATTATTTCTCTTGTTTTGAAAAAGAAATTCAAAGCATTTTGATAAATGGATGGGAAAATTGGTCTCGCTTTAGAATTGTTACTCTACATCTGTGTCCTTGGCTGAAATATCACTATCATTATTAATACTTTTCACTTTCTCCAATATTCACTTATTTCACTGAAGGAATTTTTTCCGTGATTCATGTAGGCCTAGCATACTGAAAAGTGTCCTGCTTACATTCTTGAGACTTTGATATGGCTTATAGCTGACATGTTCTCTGAGTGTTGTGTAACAAGCATGTTAAGCATCGTTACATGTACTTTAAATATGAGTTTTCAGTAGTCATGAAAACAAAATTAATTACCTCAAACTGCAAATTTGGTAAATGTCTTCTGTTAATTTTGCAGCTCATACTATAGATGTTGTACACTTATCCCCCAAGTTAGAATTTCAAAGAAAATATCATCACAAATGTTTTCACCCTGGAGGTGGCCATGGGGGTGGGGAACATATGATGAAACAATCTTCATGCTGTTGAAACACAAGCGCTGAGCCTTTTGGGCATGCATTATGGCATCACATACACATACATAAGAGTCAGAGCTTGCATCTCATCATCACAACACTTCATCATTCTGACAAAACAAGGATTCTGTGGACACGTCTGTTCCATACTACCTGTTTTTTTCTGAACTACATTACGCTGACTCAGTTGTTCCAAAGAATCCAAGCAGTGTTGCTCCCAAACCATTATATTCATTTGTTTTCCCTGTTCTCCCTCCATTATTCTGCCTTCTGGGTTGTTGCACAGTCTCCCCATACTTGAACTGGCATAGTGCCATTGCTTCACCTTCTTCATCCAAGCATTATCTGATGTGAGCAATTGCCTGATTGTTGGCTGTGCCTTTATCATATACTTTCTCCTGGCATCTTGGTTTAATTCCCTGCATGCCTCTGCTATTTCTTGCCTGCAGGGAAGCTCCTCCTGTCATCACTGCTTGCATCACTATTGTTAATGTGTGTGCATATTTGCAAAATGTTATGCTTCAACCCAAGTTTAATTTTAATAAACATTTAGATTGCATTTGTACATGCACTGGATTAACCTAGTGATGTGCCATCCAGTTATAGATTTTGGGCTCTTGATGTAGTGCAGGAACATAGGTATTTATTTATTTACAATTAGTGACCACAAACCATTCCTCACCTTTGAATCTTAAAATAATGAAATTAAAACTTTGTACAGTAATATCCAAGTTATGGATGCAGCAAAAGAATACAATCCCACATCAAACTCTAGGAGTGATTGAGAAAAAAACTGCACTCTCCTATAAATCTGATTTAGTAGCTAAAAGGAAAAAGTTAATGTCTTCTGAATTCTTATGGCCATTGGTTAATAGAGGCATAATTAAGTCCTTAATTTGGTCAATGAAGCAAGACAGGAACAATTCATTCAACTTCTACCAGTGGAGGAGGGCAGAGGCATTCTTTCAGAGGATACCATTAAATCGTCCTTCTGATAATGATGAAGCCAGCATATGAAAAAAAGGGAAAGCTGTCCTGTGTGTTGGACAAAGGATGTTGGCAACATAGGAGGCTGCTGAAAAGGGTCTTCCAAATAAACCTGAACTGCAAAATGTTGGGTTAGGTCTTAGCTCTTTCTGTAGATCTAGGTCAAAAGTCTACTGTTTCAGCTTTATCAGGATTCTCTGGGAACAAATCAAACCCGGATACTGAATGGAAAGTTCAACTCTGATTTTATCCTAATTACCTATGCAGATGTAAAATTATCTTGGAGGGTCAGAGAGGGCAGACGGCTGCATATTGGCCTCCATTGAAATCAGGCCACATTCTAGTCTTAATAAGGAGTTGGATATCCAGTGGGGCACACAGAAAATCCCATAAGAATTTTGATTGAACAGCTTCAAAGGAAGCCACATTGTGATATTTACAATCCCTTGGGCCATAGGTTAAATAGCTCAAGGCCTTCAAACTATAGATTGTAATGGCTGCCTATATCTGCTTACTATCTTTGTGGGCAGCAAAATACAAAATAGTATTTCTAACACTTTAAGCTCACGCAGAGACAATGCTTATCTGTTCATTCCTAGTTTCAAAGCATAGAAAGGAATTCTCAGACATTTGTTTGATTAATGTTAATGCTGTCAGTTTTCCAGGCATGACAATATATGACAGTGTTTCTGGAGAGTGAACTTCTTTGGTGTTAAATATGATTGATGACAAGGCCATTCTCTTTGCAGTGAAGAACTAAGGCTAGAGATGTAAAAAGAATGGCCATGTCATCTGCATACAAGAGAATCAGGACAGGAACTCTGATCTTGACAAACTTGCACCAGAAAATTTATATAGAAATTAAAAGGAATAAGTGGAAGAATACATCCCTATTTTACTTATTTTTAGAAAAGACATAGAAGGGGAAAGTAGAGGATGCATTTGACAGCCACATCAGACCTGCAATGTATTGTTCTCATGAAATTTCTTCTTCTTCTTCTTCTTCTTCTTCTTCTTCTTCTTCTTCTTCTTCTTCTTCTTCTTCTTCTTCTTCTTCTTCATCATCATCATCATCATCATCATCATCATCATTATTATTATTATTATTATTATTATTATTATTATTATTATTATTATTATTATAGCCACCCACTCCAGTTAATTTAAATGAGGAGATACCAGTCAGTGGAGGAAGCAGTCAATTTCTTCCAAAGCCTGTTTCTGGGAATTAAATCAATTGCTGCCTTCAAATGTATGAAGGCAAGGTTATACTTTTCAGCTAAAGGCTGAAGAACTAAGCAATGGAATAGAGTTGTCCTACTGTTCCTAAAGCTGTCTTGTTCCTCAAGCAACATTCCACTCCTATAAAGGTGTCAGGCATACAACCTATTTACAAGGATAGTAGTTTGAAATAAGATTTTTTTTCCTTTTTTAAAGTATAGGACATAGATGGATTTACTCCAGTCTGCTTGCATCTGGAATAAGCAATCTATATGCATAAATAGATTTGCTGGTATTGGTGCCTTGTCAACATTTGCCTTCAATAGTTCTGCTGGAATGAAATAGCTCTCAGTGCCTTTGCCTTTTTTAAAACTGAGAAATAAGTTTAGTGGTTTTGGAAAGAGACACGGAGCCCAATTTGTAGCATCTTCAGGAGATAGTAGGAAGAATAATAACCATGTGGATTCATAGTTACAAATTCAGTTCCATTTAATTTTGGAAGTCTTTGACTGGAGTCCATTATGTTTTTATGTGGAAAAAGATCTATATAAACATTCTAATTCATGTATTTTCAGAAATAAGTCTTGTGAGTTACGCATGTTGGAATACAGCCTTAATGGCCTCCTTCAAGAACTGCTTGTAAAATATTTGTTTTTAATTTGTATTTCTTCATAACAAAAGTATTCTTTTAAATTAAACTACTCAGGGACTGTCTAGCCTCGGAATAGCTCCTCTGAATTTATTTTCTGTTGCAGACTATGTGCATTTTCTAATCCTATCAAAAGCAAATCTGTCTCCCATATTTCATTCCTGTAACGCTTTTTAAGAGAGAGAATTAAAAGTAAACCTATGCTATAATATTGTTGAAGAACACACGAATATGGCTGTCACGAGAACCAAATATGTACGCTTTTAATACCGGAGAGAAAGAAAGCATGTGTTTAGGGAAAAGGATCACAAGATCTTAATTTGTTCTCAGCATCGTAAAAGTCAAAGTAGTAAAGATCAAAAGACAGTTCTGCTTTTTAAAAAAGACATACAATTCCCAAGTGTATCTCTCCTTGATTCTGAGCTATGTTTCTAAGTTAAAGAGGGAAGTAAACCATCTTTTTAGCTCACTCCCTCTAGAATACTTTTTCCAGGATTATTGACCTGATTGACCAGAAAGTATGTTACTGGGTGTGCACCCTGGGAAGCTACTACAAACTTCTAACCAGGTTTGGACAGTACTTTCCCATAGGAAACCGTGAATGTATGTGACCTTTTGGATTTTACTCAGAAACTGCAAGCTTACCCTTTGTGCAGCTTGAGAATAATTGCATTTCCAAATGAACCAGTGACTTATTCTTTTCTAGTGCAGTGATGTAATTATACAATAAGTGGGTTAAACTAGAGCCAAAAGAGAGAAATGTTTCTCCTGGTAGGGTGGTGAATGCCAAATGCATCAATCTTTTGTGTTCCATACCTAGCCTACAGATGGAACTTAATAAAAAAATTATGTTTATTTATTAACAATATTTCTAAACAGATTATTTACTAAACTACCCCAAAGTTTGTACAAAATACACAGCACATAGAAACATAAACTGAAATCCCTTTGGCAATAAGGTTGATCTGGAAAACAGACCTTCCATAGAGAATGTGTCATCTCCATCTGTGAAGAGCTTATAAACCAACTTTTTGTTTACTTGCTTTAACTACTGGAGTAAATCAAAGGAAAAGGCATGCAAAGTCTCTGAGTTTCTTCTTTATGAGCCAAAATTGAAGATCCATATACATCTGTGAGGAAAAATCTTCTAATATTCCCCTCATTTTTTAAGAAAAGTTGAACTTCCTCTTCATCGTTCATTCCTTCAAACCTCTATTCGTTAAGAAGTCTGTAACAAAAATGTCCAAAGTGAATTTGGGCCTATTTAAGGTTAAAAAAAACTCCTTTTTTTGTGATCCATATTTGACTGTTTCTTTAAGATACGTGTGCCTTGTTCATTTTAGCCCCTAGATTTTGCTTTTCAGAATTGGCATTCAAAATTAAATGCAGTAGCATGAGAATAGAAAAAGGGGCATAATGGAGTTTGTCATAATTCTGAATGAATTTGTTTATGTAGAATCTTTCATGCTTTGGGGTTCACAATAATCTATCTGCATATCTGCACAGTTCTTTAAGTGTTGCAAGACAAGGGAAAAAACATTTCAGTAAGTGCCTACCGTTAGACAATTTGGTTCCATCCTTGGCTTGCTAAGAAATCTCCAGTTTCCTTTTTTATTATTTTTAAAGCATTCAGGTATCTCTTATCAACATGGTATTGTTTTCAGGAGTCTAATTTTGAAGGTTTCATAGTTCAGAATGTAGTCTTTTAATTAAGCAATTTTGGCCGCTACTATATTTCAGTTATAACAATATTTAAGTGTCCTTAAGTGAAATAAAAGATATATATATATATATATGTCAGTTCATATACATATGCAGTATACACATGGTACATATTTTATCTATCTCTTATGTAGTTTTTTAATGGTACGATTTATTTATTTATTTATTTGTTCATTAGATTTATATCCTGTATTTTTATTCATTCATTCAATTATTCTTTAGATTTATATCCTGCATTTTTATTCAGGAGTTCAAAGCAGAATATACTGTATAGCTCTCTCACTTCCCCTTTTTCCCCACCACAACCTTGTGAGGTAGGTTGGGCTGAGAGAGAACAACTGGCCCAGTCATCCAATGAGCTGCTCTGGGCAAGGGTGGACTAGAATCTGGGTCTCCTTCGTGGTAATCCAACACTTCAGGCAGTAGATGCTTTTTACTTGTCTTGCCTCCTTTTTCTCTGTGATCATTTTCTATGTAATATAGGTCCTCACATCTGCACATCTGCACATTTCTCAATCCATTTTCCCATCTTTAGTAAGTAATGTACCAAGGAACAAATATTCATCGACTTGTTAAAGTATTTCACTATTTATTTATAACTTGCATTCATTCATTCTATTTTTCCAACCAAACCCAAGTACCATGGACTTTGATGCGTTAATTTTCAGGTCTGTGTTTCTCATTGCATCTACCATCTATCTAACATTTGCTGAAAATCATTTGGGTTCTTAGCCAATGACACAGCATTGTGTGCATATAAAAATACATAGAAGTTCACATCTCCAAACAAGATGCCTCTAACATCACAAGTATTCCTTATACATTTATTCATAACTACCATTTAACTAACTGCAGCATGTTTTTGCTTATTTGAGGCTTTCACATAACAATTTTGAATAAGATAGAGAATATATAAAGTGGGTTAATGATTTTGTAGTACCCATTCCTAGCTGGTTAGTTTTACACCTACTGGCCACTATGCCACAAGTGCAACCTAAGCCCACTTTTACCTGAAGCATGTTCTCCCTATGCTCTGCAAGCTGAAATCTCTAATCTAGATACTAAGTTGTAAGCCAATAAACTGTTGCCCATAAACAAAAAATCTACTCTTGGTTACCCCATGTTTTCTTCATTTTCTTCACTTCAGTAGTTTCTTTACATTTGGGGAAAAAGATCATTTTGTTACTACTATTATTAAGCAGGCGCCTTGCAAAAAGGAGTTGGGAGCAGTTGCCGGGTAGTGCAACCGCGCTCGCCCGAAAAGGGCGCTAAGCAACGGAAACCCCGCCTCCTGCGCCCGCCAGCTGGGCTCTGCCCTAGGAAGGAGGCTCTGGCAAACCACTTCCGAAAACAATTGCCTTGAAAACTGCAAGGATTCGTCCAAGCAGTCACTGCAGGGTCAGCAATGACTGAGTGCAGACAAAAAAAAAAAAAAAAATTATTAAGCAACTGCAAGCCAGAAATCCTTCCTGATTTACTGTCGAATCACTTAGAGACCTTCCACTAGATTCAGATCTATATTCTGTCCACTCTGTTTTTTTACATCCCTTATGATTACCATTCCTATTTGACAGGCAGAGAACTGAGGATCAAGGATGCTAATTTGAAATATTACTCATTCAGTTTGGTTATAACTAAGCTTCTCAAATTCAGTGGACCAGTGCTGAGTCTTGGTTCTTTCTGTTGAGGAGTATTCACAAGTTTACATTCTTTTGGTGACAGGTTTGATGTCAGACTGAGTTTTCAGAGACAAGCTTTTCAGCCTTTTTACCTGCAGTTGACTTAGGGGCTGCGATCAAAGATAAACTGGGCAGTGTGAGCATTAAACAGCAGAATACTAGAAGGACTAGGAAGATAATAGAATTCAAGCAACAAGAAGATAACTTTTGAAAAATTAAACTAGAGAAATAATGGCTCTCTGCAGTGATTTTTTGATAGTACAAAAAATGTATGGATAGGTTATTTGTTGATTGTTTAGATAAGAATAAAAGTCTAAGAGAATTGGGCCCTGAATGCCCCAGGAAAATGTTGATTGCTTTGCCTCTGTTTGAGCATATCTTTGCAGATTTTAAAAAATCTTGAAGTTCATATAAGTCAAGATTGGATTGGAAAGCTTGGGCTGTTTTATCTCATCACAATGTGCTGCCCAAGTGATCTTTTTTCATATTACTAGATGCAGTGGGACATTTGAAAGGCACAATGTGTGGCTGAGCTGCAGATTTGCTGGGTTTAATATGGAATGGCAGTCAAATGGCTAGTGAATGACATATGTGCAACCCTAACTTTGTTGCTATACTGCAAAAAAATGAATAAGGTCTACCCATTTACTAATTCTGGAAAGTGGTGTTGAATGGTGTTAACTTAATGAGAATGCAAGGCCAAAGTTGCAATAATAAATCAGCCTGATTACAAAGTGACACACAATACAAGTGTATACTGTAGGGCTTTTGGGGGGGGGGGGTTGAAATCTACAGGAGTCAGAAAGAGAGGAGTAAACATCTCTGATACCAGCTGCTGAAGTGGCAGTGGAGGAACTGTACCAATGTATTCAAGGGTGCAGAAACTAGTAACGTTAGCTTGGTTGCCAAGTTTGTGCCCTTTGTCATGGTTTAAATTGGGGACAAATAAATCAAAGAAATATTAGGCTGAATCAAATTCTGGCTTTGTAGTGAATAGCATTTGCAGGTTTCTTCCCCTCTTCCTGACAGAAGAGGTCATTTTATGTACAGTATTTATCTTTTTAAAACCACTTGGAAGTCAGCCTCCAGCTTACAAGTAGGCAGCTGTCCAAAACACACAACTGCCTTACCAGCTGTGATCAGGTGCTGTTAGCTGCACTTTTATTGGAGTTGAAAAGATTCTCTTCAGAATAAGAGGAACTTATACACAGTCTTCCACTGACATATTACTACGACTAAAAGCAGGCCCTTGCAGTCTGTAGCATAATGTTCCAAGCTCAAAGAAGAGATAGGAAAAAGGAGAATAATGTTTGGGCTTGTGGTTTAGAATGTGATTTGCTAATGTCATACAGTATTAGCAAATCAGGAAAGTTGTTATTTATTCCTGTTGCCATGTTAGAGTTTCCTAGAAGCTTTCTGGCTACAGGCCGGGGATGTTGGTTGCAGTTCACTGTAATGGGCCTCAACATTCTTCACATGGGAAGATCAGCTAGCTCTCCCCCTTCCCCCACTTATGCAATCTGTATTCTTGGATTGACTGATGGAGGTAATAAATGTATCCTGGGTGAGGAAAGGAAGGGCATCTCATAATTATTTGATTTGTAAACTGAAATAGCTGTAAACATGAATGCTGTAATTATACAACTCAAAGAAGTCGATACTATCTGTCTTGGCTTCTATGTGAGCAAAGCACATGTACCTAACAGAAAGGTAACACAGCCAGAGGAGAAGCAGTCTTTCTAAACTAGGCTATATAATAATGTGCCAATAATTAGTATAGAAATTGTAACAGTGCATGCAATCAGGAGTCTGGTAGCACCTTTTCCAACTAACAAATTGTTATTAAAATTGTTATCAGCTCACTTCCTCAGATACATAGAGTTTGTTAATTGGAAAAGGTATTACTGTATCATCTGTTGTAGACATTGTAGGAAGACAGTTACATTAATCTACGGTGGCTGTAATGTCATTATTGATCAAGTATCCCTTGCAGGTGAATTGAAAATATTGAATAATCCAATTTTAAAAGAACTAGCTTGGTTTGAGTTGACAAGTATCTGAGTATAGGAATATAGTCTAAATGGAGAAGAGACCATTTACTTTTTAAGCATGATGACATTTCATAATTTTCATCCCTCTCTTGTAAAACTCAGCAGGAGATATAATAAATTCCAAACTGTATTTTCCTTTGAAGCCGCTATTATTAAGTGCATTATTATTTTAAAGATATTTCCTCTAAGGAGCCTAGAACTTCCATTCCATTAGCATTAAAGCATTCATGGATGAGAATAAAAATATTTTGCTGCAGGTCTGATGTGTGGCTTTATATTATTCATAGCACAATCCTATATATACTGTATACATGCAGAAGCATATCACACTGAGTTTAAGGCACACCCCAGCCTCAGTCCAGTAATAGTACAGTTAGGACAGAAAAAGAGATGGGTTGCTGTCATTGTATTATGTAGGCTTTTGCTGCATTCCAGATTCAGTCTCCAAAAGGTGCAGGATTTCAGAGTGGGTGGAACACAAACATAGTACCTGTCAGTAATGTCTTAAGGCAGTGTTGTCCAAACTTGGCCACTTTAAGATGAGTGGACTTCAACTCCCAGAATTCCCCAGCCAGCCATGTTGATGTCCACTCATCTTAAAGTGGCCAAGTTTGGACAACGCTGTCTTAAGGAGTTACTTCTTTTTCACAGGTTCACATGGCTGTGCTCTGTGGTTTCTGCACAATCTTGTGAAAAGGCACAGCTACTTTAAGGTGTTGCAGAAAAGTATTGCGTCTGCACTTGTGCCTGCTCTGAAACATCTTTTGGGGATTGGATCCAAAATACTGCACAGTCCTATTAATAGTATTAATAATACACCAGGAACATGTAGCCTTAAGAAAATGACAATATGAAGTAAACTATAGCAATAATAATCAAATGACCAGTAATAGGTTAACAGAAGGACACAATACAACTCAGGTTAACAGCTACAAAATTTATCAACTGAAAAAATCCAGAGTAGTATTAAAAATTGTTGCTGCCCACTCATTATTTTTACAGATAAATCTGTTAACAGAGTTCTGTCTGTAATAAATGGGGAAGTTATTATGGATGGAGTTTACTCATTTTTGTCTCGGTAAAGAACAATGTGGTTAAAGAAGAACCAGTACATCTTTCAGATATCTATCTATCTCCATCATTCCATCCATCCATCCAGATGGGAGATTCCAAGAAGGTCATGGAGAATAACAGGGCTAAGATCCTGTGGGACTTCCAGATCCAGGTACTGGCCAATCAACCAGACATTGTGGTAGTAGACAAGGACCAGAAGACAGGGGTGGTAATAGATGTAGCAGTGCCAAGTGACAGCAACATCAGGAAGAAGGAATATGAGAAACTGGAGAAGTACCAGGCCCTGAAAAAAGAACTAGAGAGGATGTGGAAAGGAAAGGCCAAAGTGGTTCCAGTGGTGGTAGGAGCATTCAGGGCTGTGACTCCTAAGCTGGGAGAGTGGCTCCAACAGATCCCAGGAACAACATCCGAGCTCTCTGTCCAGAAGAGTGCAGTACTAGGAATAGCTAAGATACTGTACAGAACCCTAGAACTCCCAGGCCTCTGGTAGAGGACCTGAGATTGAGGAAGACACGTACCACCCATAGGGGAGGGGAATGAATATATATGTATATGTATATAAAAATTGTAAACAGGACTTATGGATTCGTCAGGGTCACAGCAGGATTTTTTTTACAAAAAGAATAGAAAATCAATCAATCAATTATGTTGGATTTTTGGAAATATCCAAATTATTTTCTTTTTCTTTTTTTCCACTGGAATGTCTCTTACACTAGAATGTCTCTTTAGGGTAATAGTGAGCTATGACAATCATGTTTCACTATATATCCATTATTACACTTACTCTGAGTAAATTCCTTCATATCATGCTCCTTTTGCATTATAGACAGAAAATGCATAACTTTCTGTAATAAAAGTCTGCAACACTAGTGAGCATATTTGGAAACTTGAAAGCATGTTCTAAATGCTGTGACTGCCACTTAGGATGCAGACGGCCATTCACAAAACACAAACGTTAGGTAAAGCAATGAGCCTGATAAGTTGAAAAAAATCTGTAGGCACACCATATTAAGCTCTAGATCTATAACCTGCCTGGTGTAAAAGGGAGCCTTTTTTGTGAGGAGCCACCAAGGGGGAGAGATTCTTTCAACTGTAAGGCACTCTATGCTACCCAAGTTTCAGAGAGCCAAATAAAAACTTGAGACTTCTGTAAAAAGTTACAGATATTTATTGATCAATATGCATCTGGTTGGCTCAATCAACATCGTGGCAAGAAATGTTGAAAGAAACCACACCTTGCAAAGCAAACATCAGAGGTTTTATAGAAAGGTACAGGTGTAAAATGAGCATGAAACTGAGAAAACTCAGGGAGGCAGTGAAGGACAGGAAGGCCTGGTGCAATATGGTTCATGGGGTCACGAAGAGTCGGACACGACTTAACGACTGAACAACAACAACAACAGGTGTAAAAAAATTCAAATCAGATAGTGCATCCTCTCATGCCCATACAAGGGATTTTTGGGATGGTCCAGGGGAGGGGTAAAGGTGGGTCCTAAAGAGGTGAATCTAAGTTTAACTTTTTTCTTCTGGTTACCAAGGAAACACCCCATGTCGGTTGAAATTCAGGGTCTCTCTCTTGGCAACTTCTCTACCTGGTGCCAAGCTAATTTACAGCTTGTTTATTCAAAGACAGTCAGGCATCTAATGGCTGGCTGCCTCAGGGTAAAGGAAAATGGGGTGGGGGAATGCTATGCTCTTTAAAAACCAAAAAGCAAGTTGCAAGTTAAATTTTTAAACATAATGTGAGATAGAGTGCACTATAGCATCACTGAAGCAATGAGCATGAAACTGAGCAAACTCAGGGAGGCAGTGAAGGACAGGAAGGCCTGGTGAGATATGGTTCATGGGGTCACGAAGAGTCGGACATGACTTAACGACTAAACAACAACAACAACAATACATTATGTGAAACACACACACACAGTACAAAACCATGTACTAAAACAATGCCCTTCACAACCATTGTAGTTTTGGAGTGTGGTAGTGCTGCTGAGTACCTGCTCCTTTTAGTAGGTGACTTCCTTTAAAAAAGCAGGTTGTAAACAATCATTCTCCACCTCATGATGTATGCCAGCTCCCGTAATCCCTACCCAGCATCATCATCATAATGGGCTTGAGAACATGAAGATGCCTGAAAAGGCTTTTAAGACATTATGTGTTTCTTAATTTACATGGCAAAAAATATGCTGATGAAAATTCATGCTGGAAAGTACTCTGGAAATAATATTACCTCTACCTGAAAAATCTGTTTTATGGGGTTATATTCCACTGTACCCAATATAGTGCCTAAACTGGTATTTTGTTTGCTTTTACAAAACAAGCTTTTGAAGGTCACATATCTTCTCGACCACAAAACCGCCTATGTATGACCATTCCGTTTTGCGAAGAAATGCACAACTTGGGGTCATGAATGTTTTTGGTCTTAACTCAGTTACGTCTGGTGTTCCCTTGCAACTACTGCTTTCTTTCTTTGTAGGGCCGCGTGGTTCAGAATATCACTCTCTGGTTGCTGATTTTCAGCTCCTGCCCTAGTGCACCTTAGGGAAAATCTGGTAATAGACTTCATGGAAAAATTTATCTTCTTTCTTTCCTTTCTGCCACTTTGTCTTCTGAATTAAATCCCAAACAAATGTTGAAGCTCAGCTAAACCAGAACTTCATAGCCACAGCAAACATTACACATGCATTCCTTGTAAACTTTTAAAACAAAAGCTTTTGTCTGCAAATTAGAGCTGTGGAGAATTTTCAGTGCATGCATGTGTGCACACACAGTGCAATGCAGTATTTACGTTCTTAAGAAAATTTGTTTATATATCCTTAATGATATTTGCATGGCGATTCCTCTCCCCTCATAGGGAGAAGAGATAAGATCAACACACACATACACTCACAGTTTATAATAGAAGTTTTCATTAAAGGTTTCATTACTGTATCATGAGGCTAATCATGTATCAGTTCTTCATGACTTTTTCTACTGAGGAAACAAATTTAAAATATTTTAGGAGAGAATTCTATGAATAATTCCTATTTTTTAATTTTTAAAAAATCATATTGATCAGTTAATGGATGGATTGACTAGGTCAAGAAGAATAACAAGCCTCTGTATTCAAAGGAAACTATGACTATGTCATAGGTGGAATTATAACTCCCATTTCATTTCATAGTCCAGAATACCATCCAAAGATAATAGTATTAAACATTGGATTTAATTTTCATTTCTGTGTTGTCTGAGGCTTCTATTATCTGTCTCAACATTGAGTTATTACTGTATCAGTTTGCACGATTGCTATTACTGTTTTCAGAGACCTCCTATGGGCACCCTGCATCTTCTCCAGGTAAAATGTCTTGCTGTGATTAAGGCAGGTTGCTATATTCTAGTTCAGATCAAAGCTTCCTAAATCCCTATGTGTTTTAAATTTCAAAGACTGTTATAAAGATACTAGAGGGAGACAATCCTCTGCCTACATAATCCATGTAATTCCCTACCCCCAACTTCCCCGGTTTTCAGCTCCAGAGTTGCCCCAGATTACACTGAAAACTCAGCAAACATGTTGGTACTTAAAAGTTCATTGATTGATCGATTGCCAGAATAAGGGGGAAATACATGGAATTCTAGGTAATTCCACTTAAAAAAAAGGAAACATTGCCACAATAGCAAAGGCTGTGTTGTAGCAAAGCAGCCTTTTGCTACTTCAAAGTAGCAAAAAAAATGTATCGTCGAAGGCTTTCACAGCCGGAATACGATGGCTGATGTGGGTCTTCCGGGCTGTGTGGCCGTGGTCTTGAAGTTTTGTTTCCTAACGTTTCGCCAGCACCTGTGACCGGCATCTTCAGAGGGCAGGAGCACAGACAGGAGCAGTTCTCTCTGTGCCCTGTCTGCTCCTATCTGTGCTCCTGCACTCTGAAGATGCCGGTCACAGGTGCTGGCGAAACGTTAGGAAACAAAACTTCAAGACCACGGCCACACAGCCCGGAAGACCCACACCAGCCATAGCAAAAAAAAATTCAGCAAGGCTGGGAGCAATGGATACCTTGTACATCTCAAAATCTTCATGGATTAAGTTTAAAGAAAAGGCCTTGGACAAATTCTTAGAGAACTCTACTGTCTGTTTATTATCAAGACTTATTTGGGGTGGAAGTTACTTATTTCACTTTTGAGTGTACTTCTTAACATGGGCATTACCAGTTGCATTCCCTACTGAATGTGCCCCTCTGGAAGCAGCTGTTAGCAACCTGCACATACATCTATTCCTAAGAAAAGACGCAGGTGGAAGACCAGCTTGTTCTTAATACATTACAAAAGGAGACTTTATTATTGACTTTCTCAGATGGCATGCTTTATTCAAGTATTGCTATGACAATAAGATCCAGCTAGTATTATATGCTGCTTGAGAGAATGCAAGTTTTTGAATAAAAGGTGTCTCTAATAGCAACTATGCTGATGCAGAATGGTTTCAGTCTTAATAGAATTCCAGTTAGATTTGTAATTCACAGGTTGAAAATTACGAGTATTCACAACCAGTATAACTGTACTTACATATGTAGCCTATACATGTAATCTGGCTCTTAACGAGACATAAGAAAGCTAATGATCCTATTAGGATAAAATACTAAGCTATTCTTTGTTTTAAATATGGTATGTTGGACAAGCTAGGATGAATCTTTGCAGTGAAGGAACTGCAACGTCTGATTTGTTTCTATGCCAGAGTTTGGTTGGTATCCCAAATGTTTATTTTCTGCCGCCCCAAGGGAAGTATTTTCTACCATTGCAGAGGAAATACATCTTATTCTTCTTCTCTACTATCCCAAGGATCCCAATGATCCCATCATTTTTCCTGTAAGCTTTCTTGCAGCCAGTGGGTACTGCAAGAAATCTATTGAGTCTCCTTCAGGTCAGTCAGCTCCTTGTAACTTCATGGATACATCCAGGTAGTTTTCTTTGAAGCCATAGGGAAGTGGTTTGCCATTGCATTCTTCCAGGATTTTTTTGTTTTTTTTACTTCCCAGCCTAAGGGTAACCCTGGGATTCTTTGGAGGTTTCTATTACAGCTTGCAGTAATTGATCACTTTGAAATAGTATGTAAATACTTATCAGTTTGACAGCTAACCACCCACAATTGAATCCAAGTGAAATGCTTTTATAGTGTTAATGATTTTTGTTCAGTAAGGTCATAACTATCTTGCAATTATCAATATTTCTAGCAAGGAAAGGAGTTAGTTCTAAGAATCTAGACTGTAAGGTTTGAAAGGTTAATAACGTAATAATATTCTCTTTGAGAGGGATTTGTTTTAACCCTATCATAATCAAGATAGTCACTTTAAGCATTAAATTGTGCTTCTAAGCTAGATGTATACAAATCCTGCAATCAATGTTGGTAAAGTGGCAGTAGTCCTTTTCATTTTTTTTTTCCTCCTTTGCAAAGTGGAAGCAAAGCTAAGAAACCAATAAAGAGTTTGTCATAACGGAAAGGAAGCTGATGACAGACAAAATGAGGAGGAGCCTACTTTAGGAAAAGCACAAGGAACAGCTATTTCACTTTGGGAGTGGTTTCTATTTGTTTTTGTCTCATGCTTCTGCCTCTTGATGAAGAGCTAGGAGGGAGTGCTGAAATGTACCATGGGAAAGCCAGGATCTTAAGGTTGAATATGACAATAAGCTATGGTTAAAAAAAAAACTAGAACATGTAAGCCAATAACAAAAAAATTATTTTAAATTGTGATGTATTTCTGAGGTAGGTGTAGACCAATGGTAGACTTCCTTTTTGGGATATGGGCACATTTTAAACTTTTAAGAGAATATTGTGGGTAAACCTAAAACATGGGAATATTAAGTGTTTAAGTTATCACTCAATCACGCCCAGAATAATGCTCTCTTCCCTACATGACAGGAAAAAAAATAATTTCTTTTGCTATACAAATATAAGAATATTCTGATATAATTGATATATACTTTAAGGTCATTTAGATTCATGAATTTAAAAATGTCTTATATTGTGGTAGGTGCATGCCAGTCTATTTTGAATTCAGGAAGAGGGGGCCAGAAAGAATGAGCCCATTTGAAGACATTTTGCCCAAAGAGTCCTCAAATCTAACTATGAGTCCTTTTGCTATGGTACCACGTCTGTGGTTCCTTTGTGCCTCCTTCTAGCCTTAAAGTTTTTCTCAAGCTAGGAAAGAAAAATCATTATATGTCCTTCTATCCTTACACATATGGAGTAATGGATTGCATGATATTGGAGTAAGCATCATGTCAGCCACATCTCTTGCATTTCAAAGGTTGCCTGAATCAAGCCTTGTAAATTGACATTCATCTGTGGCATCTGGCAGGACTCATAGCTATCTTCCTTTATTACAGAGCTATTTAATTATGCTAAAAGTGTTTTTTTTTCAAATTATATAAAATAATACAAGTTGAATACAAGAAAGCTCCCAAGTTATAAGTAATGCTGAGAGGGTTTTGTTGCTGTTCAAACTAGACAAAAGGAACTGCTGTAAAATATTGTAGCTTCAATGACCCATTAAACTGACAATGAGAACTCAGGCAATACGTTTCTCACATTTTTACACATGGGAGTATTTGCATAGTTTTTGCATGAATCTACTATGAGAACCCTAGATTCACGGTTTTGTGATGTAACTAAATGTCTCTTGGTTTCCATAGTTTTCCATATATAATAATGAACTAGATTTCTCCTGGAAGAAAAACTGAATCTGCAGAATCATGAATCATACTGGCAGAAGGTTAAGAAAGGTGAAGTCCAACACATACAATAACACTTGGGTCTGAAGTAGGGCAGTATTATCCTGGGTGTGTATATTCATTCTGCTATCCCCTTTCATATATAGAGAAAAATCCTCACCCTGGAAGTGCATTATCTAGCAACAATGATCAAGTAAATCCAGCTGGGTTGGGCATCTCCTTGTTTTAGAGCTAGATTATCTGTAGTTCTAATTATGTTCCAGTAGAAGGCAGGTGGCCATGCAAGGGGCTTGCCTAAATTTCTAAAAAGTAGTTAAAGAATATGACACATACCCAGTGTTTCTCTCTTCCCCATACCCCACAAAACTTTGGGTTTTTTTACACTGGGGTAAAAAAAAACCTGCATCCAAATAAGTTTCTATTTGATTGTGACTTTTAGTGTTAGACTGAATAAGTGATGGGACACAAATTATTTGGGGCATGGATAAATGTTTGCACAGCAGAGATGTTTGTATCAGCTGTAGGTTCTGGTATTCAGACTGGTGAATTCTTTTTATTTTACAGCTGAACAGTAAAATAATGTCAATTCACTATATTTTAAAAACTGGTCAATTTTAATACTGTAAAGTATAATCACAAAGAGATTCAGTAGCCATCTGAGCAGTAGCACAGTGAATGAGAGAAATTGTTGTACAGTTTTGTTATATTATTTTGGGTTGAAAATTTAAAAATAGATTCAGGAATAGATAAATCAAAAGAAGGTAGAATTGTTCTTGTGAAGTGATTAATAAAAAAAAGAGGTATGAATAGGAAAACACCTGATAAAAGCTCATCCATGAACTTTACTTCATACTCACCTCATTTACATCTCACTTTTAAAAAATCCATTTAACAGAACAGAAAGTAATATATATACAATTCAAAAGAGCTGCATAGTGATTTGAATTCAAAGCGAAATAGATGACTTGGAGCTCAGAGGGTGCACGCATTGCATCTATTGGCAACTCCTTAGGGAGTTACTTGACTTCAGAAAGTTCCAAAAGCGATGATGTGCCTGCCCATGTACACTGCAAATCACCTCTTTCCCTTGAAATCCAAATCACTGCACCACTCTATAGCTCAATATACTAACAGTGCACTAATTCTGAGGCATGGATTAAGCACCATTCAAGCATTCAAAGGAGATACTGACAAATTCAGTAGATACTGAATTGGACCACAGAGGATTGAACAAAAATCAACAGGCAAACTTTTGAGGGCAAAAATACCCTGAGACCTGACATGGACATAGCAAAGAATGCTTCCATATCCTAACTAAACATATATCTGATATTTCTTGGACACTCAAGAGAGCCTAGTTTGATTTCCTTTATGTGCAGTTTGGCTTAAATGGGAGAAGGTGTTTGTTTAAATATAATCAGACTTTAAAAATTGAGCCCATTTCTATATAAAAGTGCAGTAGTTAAAGATAAATTTCTTGCTGGTGTTGCTATTTTTCCTCTTTCCTTTCTTCCAAATAAGCAATTATAATGAACAAAGAGTTTTGAAAAATAAATGACAGGTGAATAAAGTTGGCATTAACTATATTGAAGGAATGAATTATCTCACAAATTTGATATATAACTTCATACATAGAACATTGAAGAGGCTTTTTCAGACCACATTCAAGACTAGGGAGATTACAGTGTGCCGCTACATGTACTTTATTATTGTATTGTATAAATAGAAAGAGTGTCTGCTCCTAACATTAACAGTAAAAAGGTACTGTGCAGCTCTTTCATCTTTCCATTGTTATTAGATTTTCTGTAGTAAGATAAATAATGGAAGAATCCGTAAAAAAATACTGAAGGATTGCAGTTGAGCAATGATGATATCTACACTGCCCCCCCCCCAAGGTTTCATGCTTGAGACAGGTTGATGGCACAATAAAAATATTGTTTAGAAGCACTCCCAGCTACAATTTTGGATGTGAGTCCATTGGTGAGTCTTATTACTGAGCTAAAGCTGAAAGATAAATTGAAATTCAGAATGTAAAATTTGGAGTATTGATTAGGACTTTACAAAGATGGAGAAAACATTGCTATAATACTATTTTTTAAGAAAGTAATATTTCAAAGTTCCAGTACATTATTTATCTGAAAGGAAAACAAGATGTTTTCTTTTTGTTTTTTTCAAATCATTTACTTTTAAAATAGAGTTATAGCACTTGGCCAAATTTGTCTGGATTCAGAAATTAAGCAGGGTTGGATTTGGTTAATATTTGGGAGACCTCCAGGGAGTCCCAGGATTGTAGACTCACCTAGGAAGTTTTTTTAAAAAATCCAGGAAGGTGGCAACAGCAACCCCCTACCATACCTTTCCCTACCTTATCTTTATCTTAGATTTGCTTAGCATACAGTAATACACGCAGGTGAGTTTTTCAGTCTAATTTTCCTTTGTAAGACAGTTGTCTTAAATTCAGGGTTGTTTTTCTTTTGAAACATTGCTATCTCAATATTTCAAGTACACTTTTTAATAATAATGTGAAAGACAATACAAAGCATATAGGAGCTTAACCACTTCTGAAACGCTTGTGTTGAATTTGAAACCCCCATTTTTAATCTATGTTTTATTAATTCAGAAAGACTTAGTGGAGTAGATGGGGGAGAGGAATTAATAGCTGAAAGACATTTTGTGAATGAGATTAAATACTCTATTTCCACTGCTGCAAGAGAAAATCAATACAATATAGGGTTCTACATACAGTAAGTGGTATTTTAGTCCAGTTAAGTTGGGAACCAAACATGTTGCCAGCACAAATGAAATGTTGACAGCGTGGTATGTGATGAATAAAATCTGTTGCCAAGAGATAGCAGAAACTCTTAGGGATGTATTTTCATACATAGTCTCCCATAATGTAGTAATTTAACCTTACTACTAGTAAGATTTATATATTACTTGGCAATGGAAAGGATCGATATAAATGGAATCTGTCACAATACTTACTTACTACAATAACTGTAGTAAGAACTCCAAGCTGTTTCCATTGCTGCCTGTTCTAACAGTGGAGTGGAAATCTGTGTGACTTCCAAATTGGTTCTGGAAGTTTGGAGGCTTCAGGGCTGAATGCAGAGGTGCAGTCTGATTGTATAGCCTTGGCGGTAGCTTTATTTCCCCTTGTAAACTGAAAAACACCAAAAATTCGCAATGAATATGCTGAAATAGATTATCCTTGATCAAACTCATATATCTTGTATGACTTAATAAAGCACAGGGAATGCTAATTACTTTATTATGATTTATGCTTATAAAATAGATTGTGCAATCAGCATTTAACCTTGAATTATTACTATTCTGACTGGCTCAGGGAAACATTTTCTTGACAGATGTTATGTTATCTAGCAAATTACTTAATGCCTTTAAGTTAATAATTAACTGTATGCGTCCATTGTATAGAGGATGCTATCTACTACAAAAATACCAATGTTCGGATTTATTAATTGCAGCAATTTATTATGATAATGATTTATACACTACAAAGGTAACCCCTATGGAAAAAGAACATTTGTGTAAAATTGCTTCTGCATAGTTAGTCTTATCCTCTGTGGTTAAAGTCTCAGGTGCTGACATAGCAAAAAAAAAAAAAAAAATTCATAAGAAAGACCTTAATATTGATTTTTAAAATTTCTTTTATTTTATCAAAAGTTGATGTTCCTCATGATTAACCTATATTATGCATGTTCAAGGTTAAACTCCCTAGGATTTTTACTCTATAATAATGTAAAGTCCACTACCCTTGACCAGCAGCAATATACCAAATGATCCATTTCTCTCCAGGTGGCAGGATTGTAGCCAATAGGCCATGCCCAGCCTTTCTTCAGGATAAAACATACGATAATTTAAATGTAATCATTATATTTCCAAGCACTATTATTAACAGATTAATATCTCACCTTTTTATCCAGGAAATGAGCAAGATAGCTTACAATGTTAAAAACCAAGAATATAAAAGAAGCTACATAAATCTATTTAAAATATACACATATACTAAATTCATGCTAAGCGCCGTTCAAACCATCCCAAGATTTGAAGGCTTGTCTGAAGAGATGTGTCTTAATTCTCCTTCTAAGGTTAAGGAGAGTGGGTGCCAAATGTAGTCCCCAAGAGGTTGTACTCCATAGCTAGGGAGAAATGCAGAACAAGGAAGTCAAGTCTGAATGTAGGGTTTTGTGATTTAAGCATCCAGAACACACTCACAAGAAAGGGGGAAGAATGTTTACTTTGTCTCATCAAAATCCCTGTATCTGAAAAGCTGCCCTTCTTCTGCATCTGCCTCATCAGAACTATCATAGAGATGGTCCTTGAAATAATACATGGAGAAATTTAGATGGATTGGCTGAAGGGACTGCGTGTGAGGAAGTGCAAGTGCCAGATTTGATTAAAAGAACATGTTCTCCAAGGCATGGGTGAAAACAGTACACTGTATTTCTCTTGGGTGTTGAAGTCTACATTCTGTGCAGAACTGGCACCCATTTCAATTGGCTCATCACTATGTATTTCTGTGAAATTTATTATTGCCACCATCATAATGGTATATACCCTGGTTGCAAGCTGTATATTTTCTGATAGTATTTACAGTTAGGTAATTTTGAGTTCAGCTAAGCTGAATGAGTGACTCCATGGACACACATTTACCACCAGGGTAAATGTTCTGGCTTCTCCAGGCTAACTACTCAAATATAATTATAGCAAAAGGTAAATGCATTTAAGTGAAGTCAGAAACACTGGAAGAAGCAGGAGTTATGACATCCTTTTTCATTTACAGGTAGTCCTCGCTTAACGACCACAATTGGGGGTGGAATTTAGGTCACTAAGCGATGTGGTCATTAAGCAAATCATCAGGTGACTGGACCCAATTTTATGACCTTTTTTGCAGCAGTTGTTAACTGAGTCACGTGGTTCCCCATTGATTTTGCTTGCCGGAAGCCAGCTGGGAAGGTTGTAAATTGAGATCACATGACCCCAGGACACTGCAACCATCGTAAGTGCGAGCTGGTTGCCAAGCACCTGGATTGCAATCACGTGACTACAGGGGCTCTGCGACAGTCATAACTTTGGGCATCAGTCATAAGTCACTTTTTTTAGTGCCATCATAATTTCAAATGGTCGCTAAATGGACAATCATTAAGCAAGGACTGTACCTAGTTATCACTGAGGTGCTATGCACATCTATTTGAACTGTACTCTTCATATTGATGGGGGGGATCAATTGATTAATTGGTATTATGTACAAAATAACATAAAACATTAGTATCTCAGGAAGAATGCAAGATTAAAATTCCTTTCTTCTGTGTGTTTAGGGGATCTGTACTTTTATTTGTAGCAGCACTTAGCTATGACAGCCGTCACCTACAACTTGAAGGGCTACAGCTAGACACAAATTTACTGCCTCGGTGACAAGTAATCCCAGGCATCTGTCAACCTCTCCTTGTGTACCGAGGAATTGCTGTCCTGTTCCAAAACTGCCTGCAACTCATACTTCTGAACACAGAAATTTTGTTCTTTAGTTAGCTGTTATAGGAATTGCAGAACTGCGTAAGTTCAGTTCTGGGAAGAATTAGGTTTGGGGAATTGGTTTGGCTGTTTCTCAGCATCTGACTAATTCCAGCATTTGTAGTTGCAGAAGGATTTTCCTCTGGGTTCTGCTGGCTTGAGACTGAAAGATTTTCTTTTGTAGCATATGGCTTGCTCCTTACTTGCTTAAGTCTTTTAGAGAATCCTTTTGTGGAAATATTTCTGCAGCTATGCACCTGCTCTCTTCTTGTGACACATTGAGGACTAGACCCAGTTTCAGCAGCGTGATTTCAAGAGGAAGGTGGGAGATAAGGGAGGAAATAAAAGCAGTTTGCCTCCTAGAAGCCTTCCACTGTCATTCCTTACCCCAAAATCCCCCCCAAATGGCCCCACTCTTCCAGTGATGTCATCACATAAGCAGAAGGCATCTTGCAATCGTCCAGCTACTCAGCAGAGCAAATAATATCCTGCACCAATAAAAAATTGCCTATTTTGGCTAAATCCTAATACCAGGACATGACCAGAATTACCCAAAGTGGAAAAGATGTCCTAGCTGTCTGTATGAGTTGGGTTCCTTGAAGATAAATATTACACACCCTAAAATATACTATTTTCAGACGTAAGGATGTTTGCCTCCCATTTGCATTTTTTTGGCTCAGCAGCTGGAAAATTTAGAAATGTTGCCCTAAAATGTGATTTAAAAAAACAGAGCCTATGTGGGGTAGCAGGATTATACTATTCTTAGTTCCTATACGGTTGTACAAGTAACATTTAGTTTTTTTTAGGTCCTATATGGTTATGTAAGTAACATTTGGCTTTTTTCCCCCTCTCATTCTCTGTATGGTTGTACATTTTTATTCTTGTAACTGAGACAATTTGTAGAACTTGCAAGATTTAAGCAAATTTCCTGGTTACTGAATACTATATATTAATGTGGGGTAGGAAAAGAACTGGAAATGTCATTTCACAGAAAGTATGATGACCCTTCTTACCGTGTGTTTCTAATTACATCTTTTACAATTTTGAGTTGGGAGGAAAGTTAGCCAGAAATGGGATGTGATTGCCAGGCATTATTTTAATGAGCCTCAGAATGCTTAACTTTCCTCCTTCCTTTTTTAAAAAAAGTGAATGAAATGAAATATAAGTACAATTGTCCCTTGCCAGATTATGTAATTATTGGATCTGATTAAAGATTAAATCTATTATTAATCAAATGATAGTAGATGCAAATGTAAGTTTCCATAAGCTACTACTGTGTATGGATTGTCTCATGTCTCTAAAAGGACTCCTTGTCTGAAAATCCTAACTTGCCTGAAACCCTATGATATTTGTTTCTATAAGACTATTATTTTTTACTCTTCTTCTGTTGACCTAGCCCCACAGACTTTACCAAAGTCATTAACTATTTGAGGTCAAAACCAATAGTGGTCCTTACAGTGAAATCAATCAGCAAGGTCTTGGTCCCAGTCCATCTGAGATTCAGGATAAGTAAAGCTCTAAGATTCAGTGAACAGAGTATAAAACATTATCAGGCGTAAGGAAAGGGTTAAGACAAATATGGTTTAGAGTCAAGATACAGAAGAACCCAGTGTCAGGTCATCATGTATGTTGTTCCATAATAGACTAATGGCCAAGATTTCAGATCAGGAGTCAGTCTACAGCGGGCCATGTGTGAGGAAGTGAAGTTGGGATTGCTGTCTGTACTTGGAAAAGCAGCTGGAGCCAGGCAGAAATGCTTCCCGCCCCCACTTTCCCAAGGCTCAGTTCATGCCTTTTCCCAAAGGACTGTAAAAGTTTACAGCCCCAGAAATTTGAGAGATAGGCTCATTCACCCACTCACAGTTTACTCACAAGTATCCACAGTGTTGTTCCAGCTGTCTGGCTAATTGAATCACACACTGGTGTTTTCAAGAATGTGCTGATATCTATAGGCAGCCTCACCCCACCCAGGCCCTTACCTAAAAAAGTGAACTAAAACAGTATGTGTGGGTATGTAGGAGAAAAGGAGATAAGAAAACAACAAGCAGACGAGGAAGTGGGAGGCGATGTCTGGAAATTTACAACTATTACAAGAGGCAAGAGGGCTATCAGTCAATTGCCAGGACTACAAGCTATGTTAAGCAGCATATCCTGGTGGGACTCTTGCTGAGAACTTGGCTTGGGAGCTCAGCTGGAGTGCTCAGAAGCAACACAGCTTAAGAGCAGAGCTTGGAGCTTGGCCTGGAGCTCAGCAGCAACCAGAAAAGGAGCAACCACACTGAGGCAGCACCTAATTCCAACAAGTGCAAGTCCTTTGAAGGGAGGCAAAGCTTGTATGCTGCTCTACAGAGTTTGAGACTTTTGTTCATTTTAAGGAATGAGTGTTAAAGATGATTTATGTGGCTACATCAACTTGCAAGGCCTGGGAGGGTGGAGTTAACCCAGAGCAACAGCCTGTTTTTGGGGAAGGTGTGTGCCACAATAAAGCATTGTGTACAATTATCTGTTATGCTGTGGTGTGTCCTTGAAAAACAAAGAATCCTCATACCATGATATGCCCTTATTCAAAGATATGTATCTGAATCCTTGTTTTGCTTCTCCCCTTCCTCCTCCAATGAAGATTAATATGCCAGGGGCAAGATACCTGTACAGATTTACCCACAAATAAGTTCCATTCAATTCAAAATGATTGATTCCCAGAACGTTTTTATAGGATTGCAACTGTAGATATCATTCTGTCTTTCAGCTGAGGAAGTATCTAGCCATTTTTAAAATATCTCTTCTTAGTTAGCTCTACCACTCCCATTTTACACATTGCTGCTCTCTCTCTAGCTGGACAGAGAACGCCATCTCTCAAGCTATGTGGTTTGCAAGCAGATATTTAATAAAATTAAATATAATGGCTGGTGTGGGTCTTCCGGGCTGTGTGGCCGTGTTTTCGTTCTGAGAAAGGCTGGGATGGTCCCAGTGTCTCTGCATCGTAGTAGGAAGGTTAAGGAGCATAGTAGGTGTGCTTTTCTGTTCCGGAGTGTTCCTAGTCTCCGTGTCTGTCGGAACGTTTCCTCCCCGTAGAGGCGTTCAATGTATTGTCGAAGGCTTTCATGGCCGGAGTACGATGGCTGGTGTGGGTCTTCCGGGCTGTGTGGCCCGGCCACAGCCACACAGCCCGGAAGACCCACACCAGCCATCGTATTCCGGCCATGAAAGCCTTCGACAATACAAAATTAAATATACTTTACTTCTTAGATGGCTTGTGGACTTCCATACTGACAGTAAACCAGATTCATGCTTATTTAGCCTCAGCAGAGTTGGTCCAGACCATTTACATGGGTCTTCTTGAGGTTCCAGTGGTAATAGCCGAGTGAGATTCCTTCCCTTCTTTGTCTCTCCTTTACACACACATATACTACCAGCCCAGCAAAGATCAGTTATTCATATAATTTGAATCAACATTTGCCAATGAGATTTAAAAGCTTCCATTCTACCAAAAACCTCTTTTGATCTTTTTGTTCACACTATCTACAGTAAATAATCAATTGAAAGATGCTGATTGACTTTTTTGTGCCTTTGAAGAGGGAGAAGATGCCTTCTTAGTGAAACATAATGAATCCTCTGATACACCAAGCATCCTTGGCACATTAGGCTATTTTTAGCTCTTTGATTATGGGTTCTGTTTGCTATATACAGCAGACTTTTCTTTTCTTCTTCTTAATCAGCAACTCAAATACATGTTTGCTGGATCACCACCTTATTAAATGACTGGCATATGCTCCAACTTTATTTTATGGAGGCAAGCACTACTTTTTTTTACCTGTTCCTAGTCGACTGCTCTCTCCTTTTTGTCCTTATTTTGCCTTTTGCAATGGTTCTGGGAATGCTTTTCGTGTACATGGGCATTCCTGAAGTGTTAGCATTCCTTGAAACTCTAAAGCACTCTTCCCTCATTGGGGTTATTCAGATGTGTTGGATGAGGGGAGCTGCAGTCCAGTATTTCTTGAGTACCAGATTGGAGAAAGTTGGTTTAGTCAATATTATTCTACTATTCCATATACATTTGACCAACCGTGAAATCTAAAATTAGTTTAAAAGCACAGCTTTAATAGTATACTGACATAAGCTTCTTTTTTGGAATAATAAGTAGAATCTCTCCTACTTTCCCTATGGATGGGTGAGCAGTGCTTGATTAGGACCAAAGAATAGGCTTTGCCTATACCTGTACTTTGGCTCTAGAATTCCAGACCTAAGAAATTTTGCCTTGTTACTTCTGTAATATAAGTCAAGGGAAAGTGGAATATTCTGAATCTGCAAATCTGCTTTATTAAGTGTTACCCACTTTGTGTCATTGCTGTGCCTTACTGTGACCATCCCCCCCTCCCCAAACTTAAATGCAAAACCTGGCCAACAAAGGTTACACACTTATGCTCTGCATAAACTTCCATTGAGTTGTGAAAATTTTTCTTTTCAGAAAAATATTTTCTCTGTTGTTGCCAAGAAAATCAAAAGTCTAGTCCAACTTCAGGGAAACTTTACCTTAGATTATTTTAGCCCTTTTTTACTTTGAGGAATCTTTGTATCAGACACAATAGACAGACAGACAGACAGACAGACAGACAGATAAATAGATAGCTGGCAATCTGGATGTTACCCAGTGACCTTTAAAAAGCTTCATTTCTTATGAAATTTGAGCCATTTTAATTTTTTTATTCTGATTTTTTAATTAAGTCATTTATGTAACATTATGCAAAGTCATGCAGTAGTGCGTGCTTCCTAAAATGTTGACTCATGTTTTAATCTTTTTTTTCTGATAAATTATAGTGATACTTTAAATTGGATTTAATATTGTTAGAAACTCTAAGACTGACAGATCAAAACACAGTTATCCTTTAATATCCACACTTCTTTGCTTGAGAGATTTACCCAAATCCCATACAACAATGTATACAAAATGCATATTTGATGAAAAATACATTTTAAAATAGTGCTGCTTAATGGAAAAACAGGATAGAATGGCTTTATGGCTGAACATATCAAAACTAAAAGATGAGATTGACTCATCCAGCCATTTGTATTTTAAAATGTTCTTTGGAAAGGTATAAATATGTCAAATAAAAAGTGACAGCAAGGGGTGTGGCAGGAATTATTCTTGTATAATGTCAAACAGGTCATGAGGTTTTTGGTAAGATAGAATGAGAGTGTTTTGGACCATTTTGTGGTTTTAAAGCAATGTGATTGAAATCTTTCTAATAATACTAATATTAATACTAATAATCGAAAGTGGGAGACTGTGAGTTCTAGTCCCGCCTTAGGCATGAAAGCCAGCTGGATGACTGTGGGCCAGTCACTCTCTCTCAGCCCAACTCACCTCACAGGGTTGTTGTTGTGGGGAAAATAGGAGGAGGAAGGAGTATTAGGTATGTTCACAGCCTTGAGTTATTTATAAAAATAATAAAGGTGGGATTAAAAAAAAGTACTAAAGTACTAAAGTTCAAGTTGTCATCTGAATCACCTAAGAGAAGTTCTAGCAACATGTTAGATATTTCATATCCTTATTTTTTAAATGATTTCTTTCCTCAGTTTTGTCAATAATATTTTTTTTTTAAAAAAGAAGCTCTTCATGAAAAGATGAAACAGATTTCAGAAGATTTGAAATTTCTTCTGAAATTTGAAAGAAGATTTATCTGAGCTCCATAAAGCAGCTGTATTTGAGTTTTGCCAATAAACTAGGGAACATTATTGCTGGCTAGGGAATTCTGGGAGTTGAAGTCCACACCTCTTAAAGTTGCTGAGGTTGAGAAATAATGTTATAGACAGAGTGTGCCCTTCAGCTACCCACGGCATGAAATTTTGAATACTTTGAATAGTTTGACCTGATCTAGTTCACCACATTCATCTTCCAGTTACAGGCTTTAGAGTACTTTGCAAATGTGAGTGTTTAGGTCTTATTGCAGAACATGATTAATTATTTTTATTTATTTATTTATTATTAAATTTGTATGCCGCCCATCTCCCCCCAATGGGTGACTCTGCAGAACATTAAGGGAGTATAATGCTTGTTTCAAACCCACTAAATTCTATGACCATATAACCACGCCATAAGCATAAAGTAAAAAGAAATAGACTAAAATTAATCAATTGGGCCCATTTAGTATCTAAAAATCTAAAATATCCAAGAAGTATAGTCTTTAAATGTGTACGTACAAGCACAATATCATTTCTATAACTCTTATATAGGTGTTGTTAATTAGGATAAGCACATTGGTGGTTTAAATCAGGTTAACTCAGCATGTTTGTAATAGGATCAAGAAGAAAACTGCATTTACATTTATTCTTTCATTTGTGTTAAAGAGGCACAAAGTCCTATTTCTTTTTATTTCTTCTTCCCCAGTAGTTATTTTGAAAGGAACACTTCCCCGTTTAAGATGCTATAAAACAGATTTTTTTAGGAAAGTGACACTGAGGCTTGAACCAGGAATTATTGAGATTTTTCAATTTTCAGCTAGAGAAAATTGGGCAAATATAAAAGTGAGCAGGCCAAGGGAGTAAACTGTGGGTAACTGACCAAAGTCCCCTTTACAACCTGGCATTGACACTCGGCTCTGGATTAAAGAGTAAGATTTCTATATGAAAAGACAGGTGTAATAGAAGAATATGACTCAGCTCCAAACATGGCAACATGTTTTTGGGGGCACCTGCTTCTTGACTTCTAGCAGCCTGGGTGCTACTCACCAGCTTAGCTTTTAAAGTGTACCTGGCAAGGGAACATCATGAATATCATTAAATGGAAGCCAAGATACTAGTTTAATGAATTTTAAAAAATGCATCCAGTGTTTCACAATTAGTTAAAAAAAAAATTAGAACAAGATGAGTATTCCAGTTTTATGTCTAAACTACATATAATCTTTTGGAGGTTGCAACTTTCTTACCAAAAGAGAGGACCAGTGTTTTTGACCTAGAACAAATATCTTAAACATGGAATGCAGCCAGTCTAATTACTTACCTTGGTTCTTTGCCCAGAGTTTATTCCATGATACATCTGAGAGACAAATGTTTTTGTTTCAAGAAACTTTCTAGTATTTTTTTTTCCATTCCTTGATGCAATATAAACACATCCCAGAGATTGCACAGAACCCAGGTGTAACCCTCATCCATTCAGAGCAAAGCTGGAAAATGTCTCAGCAAGGTATTAAGTACTACTGCCTTGAGAAATAATTTGTGTAAATGAACCCAGTGATTTAACCTTCAGACTGTGACAAAATAGGTAGAAGACTTTTTTCCCTGCATCCAAAAGATGCACAGATTTATGATAAATGTCCAGGGAAACTAAATTTCAGAGTTGAAGAGCAGCCATCTGGAACTCCTCTGTGACTTTGGCTGCAATTATAAATGGTGGTTGTAGTATTTATTATTTCCTGCCTTTCTGCTCTAAGGCAGAACAGTTTGGTATGTCTCAGGGTGCAACTGGATGGGACAATAGCAAGACACTGGAAAGAAAGGAGGAAGTTAGTCCTTTCTCCATACGAGTTTGCTAGTCAGAAGGCCTTTCTGCATTGAAAGACATTCATGCAGAGAGTCTCATGCCTCTTCCTTTCCCATTAGATTCAGTAAAAGAAAACTTGTGCTGCAGAGTCATTGCAGTGAGAATTGTTCTGTTCTTCGCTGTCTGCTACAAAGTAGAATGAGGGAACCTCCTCAGCCATTAGATTTGGAGTAACATAAAAGAAAGGCAAACGGTTAAATATAGGTTCAGTTTCATCCTTGGACCAAACAGTTTTAGATAACTATCATCCTGTCTGCACTCCTCCTTTTTAGGGAAGGTGGCTGAGAAGGTGGTTGGTTTGTAGTTGATGAGAGTCCTGGAGGAAGTGGATTATCTAGGCCCATTTCAGTCAGGTTTCAGGCCAGGATTTAGTATGGAGACAGCCTTGGTCACACTTATAGATGGCCCATGACAGAGCAGAAGGAAGGTGGTGCATCCTTCATGATGCTCCTTGATCTCTCACCAGCTTTTGGTATTGTGAACCATAATAATGTTCCAGGCTGGCTCCAGGGTTGGGAATAGAGGGCATCGCTTTACAATAATTCTCTTCCTTCCTGGTTTCAGTCAGCGTTGTTGGGGTGGAGAGGTTGCTTCCTAGGTCCATCCTTTGTGAGGTGCCACAGAGTTTGAGTCCCTCTCCCCTCTTGTGCAACATTTACATGAAACCTCTGGGTGAGGTCGTTCACTGATTTGGAATTCGGTATCATCAGTATGCGGATGATACACAGTCACGTATATCTTTCCACTCTAGGCAGGCCAGGTGAGGCTGCTGAGATTCTGTCCCAGTGCCTGGAGGCTGTACAGGTTTGGACGATGAGCCATCTACAACTCAATCCTAGCAGGACTGAGTGGCTGTGGATGTTAGGGCAACCTAGATCTGGGGATATTCCATTTTTAACCTTGGATTGGGTAGCATTTCCACATTCAAGAGCATCAGGGGCCCTTCCAGAACTCACAGCTCCTGCTTGATGAGGAGGTGGCAGCTGTGGCCAGGAAGGTGCAGCAGTTGTACCCTTTCCTAGATCCAGAGGCCCCCTCAGACAGTAACTCATGCCCTAGTCACCTCATGGCTCAATTACTGCAATGCACTCTACATGGGGCTGCCCTTGAAGACCACCCAGAATCTTCAACTGATCCAGAATGCCTCAGTGCAGGAGGGATGGGTATGCCTCAGTATCCCCATGTGATACCCTGGTTCAGGAGCTGCACTAGTTGCCGGTTTGCTTCAAGGTGATGGTTATGACCTATAAAGCCCTACATGGCATAGGGCCTGGTTACTTGAGGATCGCCCATCTCCTGTAGTGTTGGCCTGGCCTGTTTGATCCAAAAGTATTGGCGTGTTCCAGTTCCTTCAATCAAGTAGTGTTGTCTATCGGAACCCTGGAAGTGTATCTTCTGTCATGGCACCTGCTTTTTGAAATGAGGTTCCTCTGAGATTTGGGTGGCTCCCACCGTGATGGCATTCTGGAGGGCCTTAAAAACCTGGCTGTTCTCCCAGGCTTTAGGCTAGAGTAGATGGAGCCCCTTGCTGAGTGTACAAAATGCACTGTTGACTGGATGCACCATTTTGTTTATTGTTCTCTCTTTGGATTATATATTTGTACTGTTGTTTTATGCTATGAGCCGCCCAGAGCCAATTGGAGTCAGGGGGCATCTAAGTTGAATAAAATGAATAAATAAATCCCCACCCAGTGGGTGACCGGGAGCAGATCCTTTTCTCTCATTCATACAATTTCACAGGGTTGCTGTGGGGAAAAAAAGTAGAGTTCCTGCCTTGAGTTCCTGAAACAAGAATGGAGTATAAGTGAAGTTAATAAGTACGCTATGTCCTTTGCTGTTGTTATATTTTTACAGCCAGGGATGGGAAGTGGCATTTGTGGAATCTTCTGCCACCTGTACCCAAATAATCTGCTTGGTTTGGGGTACTCTGCCTCTTAATTCTGGCGATTAAAGGCTGCCATTTGATAATATACCTCAGAATGCCTTGGCCCAATCACTTAATGCATCCTGTCCTCATATGCTTTGGCTAAGTGGTATCATGGATAAGATTAAGAGATGGAAAGCTTTTTCTTTGGGTACCATTTACATCAGCATTTGTTTATTTACACTTTGAAGGCAAAATTGCAATCAGAGAACTAATTACCATTTCATGTTTTCTACCTCTGTGGTCAAGAAAAGTCCCCAGGCAAGCTATCACCAAATGAAGTAAAAATACGTTTGAAAAAGTGAAATTGTCACTATGCTGAGTGAAATCAATGACATAGCCAGACTTCTCCACATCTTCTTCTCCGTCCTTCAGCTGTACAGTGTTTTGGATAAAATTCTGGTGTGCTAGAAGTCCTCTTTTTACAATGTCATTTTGACACACAGAAAACATTTTCACTCTATCATTTCATCTGACAACTGCCTGTGGGCTAACTTTCTTTTTTCATTCAAGATTTCAAATCCACTCCCTGAGGGAAATAATATATTCCCAATGAAAGGCAGCTTGCTAAATTGTCTACATGGTGATTGCATCAGCACATATTATTCATGCTGTGTGCACACACACACTTAAGCACACATGGAACAGGACTGCAGCATCTGTTGCTAGCCTACCTTTCTGGGCTCATATGCCTTTGAAGGAGGGAGTCAGGGAAACAAGTTGAACCTGTTAAGTCAACAAGGCTGAGAGCTCACATCATGCTGGAAATGTTGGCAGGCATAAATGTACTTACCATAATACATTTCTAATGAGGCAGACAAAAGCTATAGTTTATCGTTCTTTTTTACCCGTTTTGAAATGGCATTGACTGAACATATTTTCATAAGAGCTGCCATAACACTTCTAAGAAATGTCTTAGAAATTTCAGCCTATTCTTCTCTAAGCTTCAGTCCCTCCTTGTCTGCAGTCAGGATCCAAGTTACTTCATGGCTAAAGTGCCGTTCCATAACCTTGACATTGTCCCCATATTCTCCAGAAAGCTAATTCTGGGTATCTTACTGGTGTCCAGGTTAGGGAAACATGAATTCAAAATTCAAAATCTCAGTCAGCCACGAAACTCGCTTGGTTACTTTTAGCCAGTTCTTGGTTCTGATAGCATTGTTGTGAGTACAGAATACGGAGTGCACTGTCTTTGATGGAGAGGTTAAAAATGCCATAGATTATTATGTGCATTTCCATTCACAAATCACCTAATTCCTTCAGTATTTGTGTTCCAGGATGCCCTAATTTCTGTTTCCTGACTCCCATATCTGAGTGATCCAACCTTCTTTTCTTGCAAGCAGTAGCAACATCCCAGTCACTTTCACAATCTTAGTTATTATTAGAGTTTTTTTTATTCTTCTTCCCCCGTACTGGATATGTATCCTCACAAAGTGCTTTTCAGTACACCTAAAATGTTAAATTATTGACAATAAAGTATAAACAAGACAACTGGAGAAAAAGTAGCTATAGATAAAAGAATGTTTAAAGCACAGTGTTATAAAATGTATTCAAATACATACATACCGAAAAGTCTTTAAAGTCTTCTAATTAACCAACAAAGAAATGGGTATTGCATTTGTGTGTGGGTGTGGGTGTGTTTATTTTATTAAATCACTATATAGCCACCCAATCGACATGTGAGTCAAGGTGATATAATAGAAACAACTCATAATAATTAGAAAAACAGTAAAATATAATAAAACCAAAGGTAACTTCATCCATTCAAAACAGTAAAAAAAAAAAAAAAACAGTCAAGATGGATGAAAAACCACTCAACCCAATGCTGGGGGGAAAACGGATTTTTAGGGCCTTCCAAAGGGCAGGTAGAATCAAGGTCCATGGTGTGCTGGAGCTGGCTTCCTTTTTCTAACTAGAGTTAATAATTATCATCTTTTCAAAGATTTAATTGATCTTTGTTAATTTTTTTCATATTAAATTTTCCTATATGAAGAAAATAAACTACTTATCCATCTGCAGCCAAAGTAAAGTATAACTGGAATTGAATGTTTTAGGATTCTGAATCAACATTTGTCTGATGGAACATCTCATTTTGCTTTTATGTTAATATGTGCTGAACCTTATGACTCCTGAGGTGTTCAACAACTTGCTTCAGGAGTAGACCAAATGGGAAAGCACCCCATATATTTGCTTTGGATGTCATATTTCAAATGGGAATGAATGTTCACTTGCCCTTCTGTGAAACATGGCCAAGGGACCTAGATTTAGTACATAATATGTGAGCACTATTCCTAGATCTCTTATGACATTGCCAAAAAATGTAACTGGCATAACGTTTGGTTTCTGACTATGAGCCACAAATGAAAGAGCCACAATCTGAAACGTGTGCATTTAAGATACTCTGGGGACAAAAGATTGGTGTATCCAGTTAAGAACAAAGATTACAATCTTAAAAGTGCACCCAAAATACCTTATACAGGAGCAGAAAATGTACTGTCAGCTGATGTGCAGCAGGGCCACTAAAAGAGTGTGCATCCTGATACAGTTGCTTCCACAAACTGAGACTCGTGTGGTCCAAGATCTCATGTGATGCCAGGATGCACAATGTCTTAAATGGATCGTGCCTGACTTGGTACAGCATACTGAAAAATATAGACCAGTGCCTGCAAAATATTCTCTCTCTGAACTATGATTTTTTTCCTATTAGTCCTGGCCTCTTCAAATTTTACCATTAGCCATCTCCCCCATAAAGAATAGTTGCTCTTTCCCATAACATAAAATAAACGCATGAACATTATCTGCTAAATGTCGATGCCTTGCTATTTGCTATATTTGGACATAATTAGCAAGGAGATTAGTTGCTGCCCTTGGCACCGTTACAATAGGCCTGCAAGGGGTGTGCAATTTGTAAAATAGTTTTTCTGCAGATAACAAGAACTCTTGAATAGGTTGCCAGGATGTATGGGCTTGAGAGAACTATATTAGGCCCATAAAGCAACAGTCTCCATGCCAAAAACAATATGCAATAGCAAATGACCCTCTGCCAGTTTTAGGATAAGTAGAAACCTCCTGTTTCAGTATGTAGGAAGTTATGTGTGAATAGACCCTTTTATGCAACTGGGAGGAACAAAACCCATTTTATTACTTCCCAAAGAAGTGCTAAGTGTTATATGTTCTTAAATAAAAAAAATACCATTAAGGAAAGAAAAATCTTCCCTCCTCCTTTCTTTTTGTACTTAAGATTGATAGCTTGCACAATTATCTTTAAGACTTCGAGAAAAGGCATCACATGTGACAAGGCCATAATATTCATCATAGGTCCTTAAACGTTTATTCTGCAACTGAAAAATTTGAGGCACAGTTCACTCTGTTTCCCACGTCTCTGTTTCTATTACTCTTAGGTTCACATCTAAACATTCTTGCTGTAAAATTGGTGTGAGTGCAAAAATGGGCAAAAAGTTAGGTGCCAAATGAATTTCTAGGAGATACGTAGCTGGATGGAAAGAGAAAAGGAGAAAGAAAGTGTTACTCTACTGAAATGCTGTCCCCACTCTAATCTTTCTTCTCCTGTATTACTTGTCTTCCATTCACTAAAAAAAAAAAGAATCATAAAAAAGTGAGTGAAACTAACAGCACCCAGACGTTTGGGGGAATCACTGCTGTATGGCCTTTGTAGTACAATCTTATACTTGAATCAAATCTTAATTTGAATGTCAGTGGTCATAATAAACTAGGAATCCTGGTTCACATTAGCCTGTTTGCTGACACAATTTGATAAAATCATAATGTTCAAATTCAAGTTCTGGTTTGTTGCTGCAAACATTTATAAGCTAATCTTGATTGTGGTCTTACTGTAGAATAACAACTAGAATCATCACAATAAGCTATTGCTTATTTAGTGATGCAGGATTTAGTGGCCTTTATGTCCCCTGTACCAGAGTGCTGCTTAAGTCATTGTAAATGAGAATATGCCAGGAATCCCATTTTGTTGTAAGGTGTGGAAAGCCAAAGACACCAAATTCTTAAACCGGCCTTTTCTCTATGATTGGCATAATGACATCAGTCTTGTACTCATTCCATAATGGATAGGTTTGGACCGTCTTAAAACAGAGTATGATAAGCAAATGGATGAATTCATACTGATTTAAGACAACCCCACTCCCCATCAACAGGTATATCTGTAGTTAAATTGTTCCTCCTATTTTATATTTATATATTGAATAAGGTGAAAGAAGATACATGCAGCAGATAAAAACTATCTCAGATGTGTACCAAAAAAAAAAGAATAAAGGAGAATTAGGCAAATATCTCCTGTTGCCTATTTTTTGAGGTGGGGGGTCTTCAAGTCCATATTGACTCCTGGCAATTGCCTGAACATGTCCCTGCAGTTTTCTTGGCAAGGTTTTTCAGAAGTGGTTTGCCCTTGCCTGTTTCCTAGGGCTGAGAGAGAGTGACTGGCCCAAAGTTACCCAGCTGGATTTATGTTGAAGGCAGGACTAGAACTCACGGTCTCTGGTTTCTGGCCTGATGCCTTAACCAAATTGTCTCTGTAAATTTAAATATTACTACTTGCTTTATATTAAACCAGGCAGTCGTTACTGAATCCTGTGGCCTAGTCTCATGATACTTGCAGAGATGGATAAAGTAGTAACTTTTCTTTTAAATAAATATGAGGCAAAGAACCTTTCCTATAATAAGGTTATAAGGATTATGTTAGATAGATGTTTGTTGCTGCCTGGTTTCACTGCCATCTTTGCTACTTCTTTTATTGTCCAACTGTTTTTATTGTTTCATAATTCTTATGTTTTTCTTGTGAACTGCCCAGAGTTGTTGGGACTCGGGCGGTGTACAAATTGATTAAAATAAACAAACAAACTTCTAGAAAATAAGCATTTTCCAAGGCACAGTAATGTATTATTCACTGGGTTGCAAGATATCTGTATACATATGAATGGCTGAGGGCATCATATTATGGGATTCATCTTCTTAAATGTAATTTGGATGAATAAGATCTGGTAGTGTCTGCTTAGTAGTACATGCTCCTTTAAATTCATTTAAATTTAATTAAATTCAGAGGCCTTTCCAATGTACTGAAAAACCATAAAGTAGGTGACAGCCTATTGGGAAGAAAATTCCATAGTTGGAATGCCACCACCAAAAAGATTCTCTCCCCACTAGTTCCTCATCATATCATCTGGTACCATGGCTCAGGTCCTAGGTTAGCTCAATCATGCTGAATTCATGACCACAGGCTAGCTGACAAGAGACAGCCTTTTATAAGGCTGAGGCATCAGCAGTGAGAGAAAAAACACTGAAATCAGCAAAATCAGAATATATTGTGACAAATTCTAAAAAGAGATAATAGGCTAAAAGCTGAAAGCCATCTGGCTTTTAAAATAATAAGGACAAAACAGCAGTTGACTTTCTAAAGGAGAATAAAAGGAATAAAATATAGATCCAATACCTCCTCTACCACAGGTCTTTATTGATTTCCAGAAATATCTATGTACATGGAAAGAGTGATAAATTAATTGCAAATCCTGCATGATATAAGAAAGCGCAAACAATACATTGACAGATTTTCTACACTTTCATTAAAAGTTCCTTTGAGTCAGATTCAACTCCTGGTGATTAGATTGCCATGTTGTTTTCTTGACAATAATATAGAAGTGGTTTGTCATTGCCTTCTTCTATGGTATTTTTTCAACTTCCCAGTCTAGCCTACAACCTTGGGATATCCTGGTGGTCTCCCATCTAAGAATTAATCATATCTGACCCTGCATAGCTTCTTGGGATCAGGAAAACCAAGAATTTTGTGTGACAACATCTCCCTCAAGTATACCTCAGCTTCTGGTGAACACATCCATGGTGTTTTCTTGGCAACAGTACAGAAATCCTATGTCTAGTTACAGTTCTCCATTTGTTAAAAATGTATTACAAAGAAATACATTGTATAAATATTTTATTTATTTGAAGCTGCACTTAATACAGTGAGAAATGATGTCTACATTGTTTATTATCAAAGAAAGTACAATGTCCATTAATACATCATGAACAATAATAAGAAAAGGAAAAAGTCCCTAAGAACATAGGGATCTTCAAGCTTTGGTTATCTTGTGGAATTTGGGACTTTTTAATTTATTTTTTAAGTATGTGTAAGTTAGTGGACTGGGTGCCATTTAGTAATGTGTGTCATGTATTTTGTAGGTACCACTCTGTTTGCTAAGACAGTTTATGGCCTGATTTGTAGCCTATTCTGCTAGCCACAATGCTTCTTCAACCTGTGAGGAAAACCCTCTGCTTTTTGCTCACAATTTTGCTTATTTTAAAGAAATATAGATAACAGATTAGTAGCATTTTTCCAGTGTTTGAACATTAGCAAAGACACTGATGTTTGCCTAAAAATTTGTCCAAACCCCCGCTACAAATTAAGTCTAGAATTCAACCATTTTATTTCATGGATGTTTTATAAATCATAGAATATTGACAAAGAAACCAAGTGCTAAATATATATGTGTGACTTGTTAGTAAATGTGTTCTTTCTATTTGTCTTTATCTGCATTTCCTACTTTCAGCCTTCCATATTTATGGATTTAGATGCATTTTCCTTTTTCATAATGGTGCTAAAGTCTCTGTAAATATTCTTTTCCTCAAATGCTAGTAGGGCAACTTCATCACAGCTGTGAACTAAGCAGGTTTCTTGTTGGTTGGTTACGTTGGTTGATTAATTACCTTTTTAAACACTGATTATCTTCCAGTTTCTCTTAGACCTTATTGTGATTTCTGGCAGCAAAAGGTTTCTGTAGAAATAAGTAAAAAGATGGCAGCTCCTATTTTGCAGATAGAAAAATTAAAGCTGCTTGTTAAAGTGGCCTTAGGAATACAGACCTGTTTTATAAGAGCTGTCAAAAGGTTATCCTTTGTCTGAGGCACGTTTTGGATTAAAGTTGAAACGTAAAAGACTAAGAAGGCAGAATGAAGGATCCATCAGCAATTAGCATTTCGGCAGCTGATTGAGCCATTACATAGGTCCTGTGGTCAATTTTGATATTTCCATTTAAATGACAGTACTTTTTTCAACATTTGCATCTTTACATTTAAATGAGCATGTACAAAATTAACATAGCACCTCTGCCTTCAGTTGGAAATATCAGGAAACTTGATATGTTTGAATTGGCAATCCTAAATTATGACTCTGTAAAACTCTTCCTTTGGCAATGATGTTACTTGGTAGAGTTCTGGGTAATCCAACCCTGCTAATAAATATCCAGGAGGTTTCACAGAAAAAGCTGTACAGGTATATGATAGCCTACAAAGCCACTGAAGCTGCCGTAATTTTAATAGGCAAAAGAAGCAGTTTCTGTAAGCAAACAGATTTCTAATGGTATGCCTTCTGTATGGTTGAAAACTTGCCTTGGAATATTTATTGTACCAGGATAACGGAAATCATAGAATTGCAAGAGCCCGCTTATGTCAGAGTTTCACCCATGACATGGCAATGAACCCCTTTGAAAACTTAACTAGCACTCAGGAGCTAGCAGCTGATTAGTCAAAGCAGGGTTCAAAACAGGTTGTTTTTCTTGCAGATACAAGAACCCCCAATAATAAAGGAAATCAATTACTACACTATTTAGCAATCCAGCTCTCTCTCTATAAAACCCATGGGTTTAAATCGTACATCTCTTTATACCAGACACATATAGTAACAGATTTCTTGCTACTCATTTCTCAGCCTTGGATGTGGAAGGTATTTGCACTGTGCTCTGGTAGCTTCAGTGCTCACACCTATAGGTGCTCGAGTTGTTTTTTTAATCAGTCCTTCCAGTCCAGGGCCATTGAACCAGAAGAGAACACATGATCCTGGAAGTCAACCACTGCCTACGTAGCTGATGAAGGGTTTGGATTCTATAATGGCTGTGCTACATTTCCAAAGGACACCTGGAAAGAGAGGAACTACGTCTTGCAAAGGTTGGGAAAGAAATGTTTGGCAAGTACATCATAGGTCCAGTCAGGGAGGCATTAAACTAGAACAAAAGGAAGAAGATGCAAAGGCCTATGCAGCCAAGAACTAGGACCAAGAAAGCAGAAAACAAAGGGAAAAGCAGGAAGCCAAGGTGGGGACTCAGAGTTTCACAGGAAACTACAGAGAACCCAGTAGGCGGCACCACTCAAAATCTCACATACTGATACTCCAAGGCACAGAATATGGAAAATAAACAGAGAGAATTAGAGAACCTAAATCAGGAAGGCAAATATGACGCCATAGCCATGATTAACACAGAACACTGGAAGGCTACATTTTATTCTAAAGGAACAGACCCAACAAAAAAGTGGAGTTGTTAAAAAACTTTATATGGACTTTTTGCTGAAATAAGAAAGAAAAATTGATGATTTATGGATTTGAAGATTAAGAAAGAAGCAGACTAAATGAGGAGGTGAGGGGATTTGTAAAATATTTAAGGGGGAGGAGGGACAATAAGATTGTAATTATCTGTTGAAAGAAGGTCTGAAGTCATTTATATATTTCTTAACTTTCATTTTCTTTTTTTCTTTTACTTTCTTTTTCTTTTTTTCTTTTGATTTGTCTTTTGTTATATGAAAATTCTTAACAAATATAAATTAAAAAGTGGAGGTGTTGCAATATATGTAAAGAAAAATATACTTGTACAGAAATTCAGGAACTGGAAAATTGAAATTCTGTTGAAAGTATTTGAGTAAGAATAAAAGAAGAGAAACAAAAGTTATAATGGTTGCAGGAGTTTATTATAGACCACCTTGGTAGACAGAAGATGCAAATGAAGGGGCCTTTCTGTTTCAAAGAGGTATGCAGTGGTAATAATGGAGGGTTTCAGTTGTCATTTGCTGAGAATTTAAGTCTGTCAGGAGCAGAGGTCCAAGAAATTATTGTCTTCAATCTACTTTTGACATAGGATCACTATTAAATTTATTTACTTGGATTGACATCTTGATTTGGCTTCAGAACTAACACTGTAGAAGAAGAGCATTCACTTTTCTAACACCTAGTTGTAGCACATTTTGAAAATCCATTTCTCTGACCTGTCAATCTGTCGATATAGTTTTGAATTCTCTTTCTGTCTTCTAGAGTTGGTTATCCTACCTAATTTTGTGTCATCTGCAATTTCATAAATGTTGCTTGTTGCTTCCATCTCTACAAATTAATACCAAGGGGGCCTGATGGGGGCTTATATCGCTGGAACTGGCTGGTGGGATGATTGATACTGCTTTCCCCGTCTTCTTGAATTGTATTTTTCTTTTTTAAATCTGCGCTCAGTCGTTACCGACACTGCAGTGACTGCCTGGACGAGTCCCTGCAGTTTTCAAGGCAATTGTTTCGGAAGTGGTTTGCCAGTGCCTCCTTCCTAGGGCAGAGCCCCGCTGGCGAGCGCGGGAGGCGGGGTTTCCGTTGCTTCTCGCCCTTTTCGGGTGAGCGTGGTTTTTCGCGCTTATCAGCAACTGCTCCCGACTCCTTTTTGCAAGGCGCCGCCAGCATTTTTCCTCCCACTGGAGTGAGAGTACCCATTTATCTACTCACGTGAGTTTTTGAACTGTTGGGTTTACAGGAACTGGGGAGGAAACAGGAGCTCACCTTGCGAAGGCTGGACTTGAACCGCTGAAGCGTCGATCATTTCTGGCCAGCAACTTTCAGCGTTTGTTACTTGTGATTTTAATTGGGGGTATTTACAGTACTGTGCAAAAGTTTTAGGCAGGTATGAAAAAATGCTGTAAAGTAAGAATGCTTTCAAAAATATATATTGTAATTGTTTATGTTTATCAATTTACAAAATGCAAAGTGAGCGAACAAAAGAACCCAAATCAAATCAGTATTTGGTGTGATACCCTTTGCCTTCAAAACAGCATCAATTCTTCTAGGTACACTTGCACACAGATTTTGAAGGAACTCGGCAGGTAGGTTGCTGCAAACATCTTGGAGAACTAACCACAAATCTCCTGTGGATGTAGGCTGCCTCAGATCCTTCGGTCTCTTCATGGAATCCCAGACAGACTCGATGATGTTGAGATCAGGGCTCTGTGCGGGTGAAACCATCAGTTCCAGGACTCCTTGTTCTTCTTTACGCTGAAGATAGTTCTTAATGACATTGGCTGTATGTTTGGGGTCATTGTCCTGTTGCAGAATAAATTTGGGACCAATCACACGCCTCCCTGATGATATGGCATGATGGATAAGTATCTGCCTGTATTTCTCAGCATTGAGGACACCATTGATCCTGTCCAAATCTCCAACTCCATTTGCAAAAATGCAGCCCCAAACTTGCAAGGAACTTCCACCAAGCTTCACTGTTGCCTGCAGACACTCATTCTTGTACCGCTCTCCAGCCCTTTGGCAAACAGACTGCCTCCTGTTACAGCCAAATATTTCAAATTTTGACTCACCAGTCCAGAGCACCTGCTGCCATTTTTATGCACCCCAGTTCCTGTTTTCATGCATAGCTGAGTCGCTCAGCCTCCACGTCGGAGGTATGGCTTTTTGGCTGCAATTCTTCCATGAAGACCACTTCTGGCTAGACTTCTCTGGACAGCAGATGGGTGTACCTGGGTCCCACTGGTTTCCGCCAGTTCTGTGCTGATGGCACTGCTGGACATCTTCTGATGTCTAAGGGAAGTAAGCATGATGTGTCTTTGATCTGCTGCATTAAGTTTCCTTGGCTGACCACTGCGTCTACAGTCCTCAACATTGCCTGTTTCTTTGTGCTTCTTCAAAAGAGTTTGAACAGCACATCTTGAAGCCCCAGTCTGCTTTGAAATTTTTGCCTGGGAGAGACCTTGCTGATGCAGTATTGCATCAAGTACCTTGTGTCTTGTTGCTGTGCTCAGTCTTGCCACGGTGTATGACCTGTGACATGAAACTGTCTTCCACAACCTCACCTTAGTAACAGAGTTTGGCTGTTCTTCACCCAGTTTTAAGCCTCCTACAGAGCTGTTTCTGTTTCAGTTAATGACTGTGTTTCAACCTACATATGAAATTGATGATCATTAGCACTTGCTTGGTATAATTGGTTAATCATACACCTGATTCTAATCTTACAAGATCCCTGACTTTGTCCAAGTGTACAAAGTATGCAAATGCAAGAATTGATGCTGGTTTGAAGCCAAAGGGTAGTCACATCAAATATTGATTTGACTTAGATTTTTCTTCTGTTTGCTCACTTTGCATTTTGTAAATTGATAAACAATTACAATATATATTTTTGAAAGCATTCTTACTTTACATCATTTTTTCACACCTGCCTAAAACCTTTGCACAGTACTGTATATTTTTATTTTTTTTATTATCTTGGTTTTTAATTGTAAACCACCCAGAGTCACCCTCTGAGGGAGATGGGCACCATATAAATTTAATAATAAATAAATAAATAAATAAAATACTGAAGAATAGAAGGTTGAACCTTGTGGTCCCCAACATGTTATCTCTCTTTATTTTAATAAGAAACCATTGATGAATACCCTTGGACTATGATTTTCAGGCCAGCTATATATCCACTTAATAGTTATGTCATCCAGGCCACAATTAATTAGCTCATTAAACAGAATGGTATTGGGGTACTTTATCACATGCCTTGCTAAAATCAAGATATATGTAAGCTTAGCTTGTAGTTATTTCTCAAAACTGCCCTATGCATATAGGAAACACAATGAGAACTGGCAGAAGGGCAGTTTGTTTTTGTCTCTCTTGCTATTTGAAATGTTAATGTGATACTTCACTGCAGTAATTGTGACTCCTGCTAATAAAACAAAAACTGTGAGATTCTGAACTTTGCAGTGAGAAGTAACATGTAGAAGATGTTCCTTTTAGCAGCCTTTAAACAGTTGTCATAGAATTTGTCTTCCGTCATTCTCAAGAATTGTATTAATGACTTTTCTTTGAACTATCCTGCCTTTCATTTCAGATGAAGATAGTAATAAGAATCCTCCCATTTTTTGTCTTTATCCCAAGAGTAAATGCTTACAATCTGGGCCTTCCCCCCAACCCTTTAAAAAAAAACAAAAACAATTCTATAAATGCTTGTGTGTCCAAAAAGCTCCTCATTTCTAGGGCTACCTTATCTGGACTGCAGTAACCAGATGCCACTAGATGACAGCAAATATATACAGAACACTCTGTTGGTTGCATGGGGTTTACAGCCCAGCTCTGGTGGGCTTTATGGTGCTAGGGGCCACACACTACCCAGCCCCACCTAGCTGACAAACCAAAGAAGCAGAAACCACGTAAATGTTAGAAAGGCACTTTTAATATTAATCTGGGGTAAAAACACAATCTTGAAACTGTAAGAGTAAATTCCCAGCCAGACTCATAGTGGATTAATTCAGGCTAAGTCTCTTTGAAACACTTGCTTCCCATGGCTCTCACATCTAGGCTGTGTTGCCTCTCCCCCCCTAAACTGCACTCCTACACTGCTTCCTTGCCACACATTCATTCCATCAGGATTTTCACAAGCCAGTGGAACTAATGGAGTGGAGCAGCCATTAATGGGGCAGGACATGTTCACTCCCCTCCACAAACGAATACATTTTTGTGCAGATAGTATCCACTTTTATAGATAAACACACAGAGCTGATTTTGTTGTTCACTGATGACTGATTGCAGGCACTGGGTGAATTCCTCCTGCTGGTTCTGCCCGGTGTTCAGTGGATTCTATCTGCCTGTATCGTCACTCTACCCAGCAGGGTTCTAGGTGTGCAAATCTTTCTCAAGGCAACTTGAAAGCAATCTTCAACCACATGTTTGCAGGCTCAAAAGACACAAGGGTGAAGCAGCTGTTTGTTTATTTTACACATTTATATTGCTACCTCTCTATCCAAGGAACTGGATAACAGAAGTAAGCTACCATACAGATCCATTAAAAAGAAACTGGGTCAAGGCCCACAGTATTTCAGGGGAGCGGCTGTTCTACAAGACAGGCACCATAGCAGAGAAAGCACACTTCTTGGGGCCCACCAGGAGAACTGCTTCACTGATGTGACCTGGAGCATGCCTGCTCTGCCAGATGTAGTGGGATGGGCAGAAACCATCAGGGATAAATGGTCCCACAAGTAACCTGGCCCTATGCCATATCGGGCTTTAAAGGTGACTACCAGCACCTTGAATTGCACCCATAAGCCCTAAGGGAGCCAGTGCAGCTCACGTGTCCACAGTGTTACATGAGCATATTGTTGTATGCCACTGCATTTTGGCCCACCTGAAGCTTCCAGATGCTCTTTGGGGGCAGCCCCATGTAGAGCAGATTGCAATAGTCCAATAGAAAGGAGAGGTACTGTCGAAGGCTTTCATGGCCGGAATACGATGGCTGGTGTGGGTCTTCCGGGCTGTGTGGCCGTGTTCTGGAAGTTTTGTTTCCTAACGCTTCGCCAGCACCTGTGACCGGCATCTTCAGAGGGCAGGAGCACAGACAGGAGCAGTTCTCTCTGTGCCCAGGGTGATGTGACCCTTCTGTGGGTATTTATAGATATTTTTTTCTATGCATTACATAGGCTTATTTCAAAGCAAATAAAAACTCTGCCTAACCCCCAGGAAGATACACACATATTCTGACACCAAAACAAGCAGCCACTCGTTAACCCAAACCCCACCCCACCCCCCCTTCAGGCACCCTCGCTGATCTCTATAAATACCCACAACAGGGTCACATCATCCTGGGCACAGAGAGAACTGCTCCTGTCGGTGCTCCTGCCCTCTGAAGTTGCCGGTCACAGATGCTGGAGAAACGTTAGGAAACAAAACTTCCAGAACACGGCCACACAGCCCGGAAGACCCACACCAGCCATAGAAAGGAGAGGATTAAAATATGTGGATCTATTCTAGGTCTTTCAATATTAGTTGGGCCAAATGAAAAATTACAGATAATAGCTTGTTCACAAAATTCTGGATATTATTGAATAATATGGTTTGGGGAAAAAATACATGGTTGTAATAAATTTAAAAAATTCTATCCTATCAAGTTTCTGTGAACAACTGGAAGTTTTATCATTACTAGTTATCACATCAAAAGTTTAATTTATATTCACTGTGGTTATGAATTTAAGATTTTAGTATAGTCATACACCTAAATCTCCAGACATTGTACAAATTCCATTCAAAGTTGGAAAAAAATTCTGAAACTTGATAGAGAGAAAATAGCCTTGATAAGACAAGCTCATCGTAATCTATATTTAGAAATAGAGTTTTTGAGTCAACACAAATTAAGCTGGTGTAATTACAGTGCTTCACTGTGGAAAAAGGAAGTTCTTTCTTCAAGACAAGAGTTTTCTTTGGGGTCAATCTTTAAATATAGGAAGTACACTGAGAAACAGAATATCTAATGATCACTTCTCACAGCTGCTATTTTTGTTTGATGTTACACCTGCAGGAGGAGCTGTTTTCAATAAGGATGTTCTGCACAGTCTCTTATGTTCGCTGTTTGCTTTGAAATAAGCCTATTTAATGCAGCCAAATGAGTTATAAAAATATATTATTTACCGAGATAGACAACTCTCCTCTCGGTTCTGTGTCCTTTCTTCTTTGTCCTCACTATCTTTACCATACATTTGATCAATCGAGAGATTCCATTGTTGGGATTAGGAGCAGAAAAATGAGCAAAATAGGATACTCTGGCTGTACTTGTCAATCACAGGATATGCTTCTGTCAGAGGAACTAAAACAGATGCATATAATTGGATGGACTATCTGCTGTAGCTATTAGAAAAATCTTTAGATTGGAACTAGGAAAAATTTCTTCTCCTGGCATTAGATGTTATAAATCCATTGATTTAGTTACCCATAATAGAATTGTAATTTTAGTAGTGAAAGTTTGATAAATGTACACTTGCCAGCTTTAAATGATCTTCCTTCCCTTCATAAGCTATGGTCGATGATGCTGAAAAGTATCAGGGCCAAGTATTCCTCTTCCCCCTCCCCTCTCTGAAATCTCATTACATCTTGTTACCCTAGTTTATAAGGCAGTAGGATGTAAACCAGGAGTAAAAGGCAAAATCCAGTACACAATGGAATGAGGAAGGAATAAAAGGTGTGTGTTCTTCTGACATTCATTCCCAACTTTTTAAACCTTGTTTAAATTATCCAGATTCCCACAATGTGTTTTTATATTTTAAAATGAATATATGAATTGACATTGTTTCAGTTACACACATCAGTGTATCTTTATTTTTAAAAATAAAAAAAAACTTTCACTTCCTGTTGACTTTGTCACTGTTTGATTTTCTCAATCCATTATAGATATGTCCATGAACCAAAATTTAATTTAAAAGGGAAAGGAAAGGTTCCTGTAAATTTATCTAAATCTGTGGTTTGCTAATTGCTTAAAGATTGCTAAAGTAAGTATTCTTTCAAGTGACAACTGTTTGTATTGCAGTTGTGGTTAACACTGAATTTTCTCTTTCCAAAATTGGGTCCCTAATTGAAATAAAGTGCTAGCTGGCATTATTGAACTTGGTGTCCATCATATCTAAATGGCATGAGGTTGGCATTACAGCCTGGCTCACAAAATCAGTTAATTTATTTATTCGACTTGAATGGATAAATTGCCAGCAGTTCTGCAGTAAATTCTGTTCTCTATATGACTTTTCCATGAGGTCTACCTCATAAAAACATTTAAAAGAAGCTCCTAAGTTATGGGCCTACCTTGCACACTTTCTGGTTGTTTGCTAATGGAAAAGTTAGAAGGAAAAATGTTGATAGTACATTTCTGACACAGCAAATTTCTAATCAAAACCACCCTCTCCATTTTGCCTGAGAACCAGAGTGCTGTTTGGTGTGTAGTCTGCCTGAACTATATCAAGCATAGGTATACTTCACAAGGCCCTGAAAGCAAGCTATAAAAAAAACCAATTTCTTCCTTCTTTCTCCATAATCAACAAGAACTTCTGGCATTTGACAATAACATAATTACATACATGTTAATTAAAATTTCTACAGTAAACAGTAATAAACATTACATTAATAATGTAAATTAAAGTTTAAAATGGAGCAACAATAAAACAAAAAACATAGACGGCATCACCCATAATGGATAAGAAGTTCATAAACCCTTAGAGTTTATGACCAAAAAAAAAAAAAAAACTCCTTTCAGCAGTTTTTAGAATGAGAAGGTAGTTTTTCTAGTCCTCTTGATCATCTATACCATACTATACAAAAGGAACTATGCTCATATGCACAGACAGTAAGCCATGATTAGCAATACCAAGATAACATTAGCAAAGAAATAGGAAAATGGCAAAAGATTAAATTAAAGTTGAACCACAATGATTCATAGCAGCTGAGATCCTGTCCTATACTTTCCCCAACACCTTACCTTTGACTTTTTTTTTTTTTAAGATGCAATTGTATGATGTGGAAATCTAATAGTAGAAACTATTCAACTAATAACCATGCCTCTGATTTGATTCATCTGCTTGGAACTGCTATAGCAGAAACAACTAGCAGAGTCATATTCTGATAAGAAAGAGCTGCAGCTGGAGGTAGATTTCCACCATGATAGGGATGCTGGTCAATTCATCAAATATTCCAAATTAACAAACAAAAAATATTTAACGCAATAGCATGTCCTTGGTGCTCTCTGAGCTTGGTTGTTTGTTTGCAGACTTTTATTACCCGACTAGGTAAGATATCAGTGCTGGTGAGTTTGGGATTTGCTCCCTGTTTATATACAGTAGCTTGCCCTGCCAGTGTTGTGTGTGGTTGTATGTGGGGGGGTGTGGTTTTTCTCCTTGGTAGTTCCTTGATTAGGGTATTGCTTGTCTGCTTGATTGTTTGTCTGGTGTTAATCCCTGCTTATCTGGTAAAGGCTGCTGGAGAGGATGTGTTCTGGTCTCTTTGTTTCCTTCTTAGCTTTTTTTATTGTCTCTCTTGTTTGGTGTGTAAATGTGGCTTATCTCTATGTGTCTATTGATGGCTGATTTGTCTGAATGCCAAACTTTCAGTGATTCCCTAGCATTTTTGGATTTAGCTTGGTCTAGGATGCTCACAGTTTCCCAGTTGAAATTGGTTGAGTCTGTCCGTGTGTTGTGAGATTAAGGAGTTTTCATCATGTCTTCTGACTGCTAGCTGCTGTTCATAGATGTGCTCAATAAGAGAAAACTCACTAATGTGCTCAATAGGGGAAAACTCACTGAAGTAGCCACTCAACCCTTCTGGAAGCCATGGCTGTTTTAATGCTCAGGACAAAACATTTTGCTTTGCTTTAGAGATTTGAAAACATTTTAAAATGTTTTATAGCATTTAAGCAGGCGGTTGTTCAATTATTTTTCACTACTCCATTGAACTTTGAACTTCATTAATAGCACTGGACATTTGACATTGGACTTTGAATCCTCAATATTGTTATGAAGAAGTAATAGTTGTCTGCACTAGTAAGCATAAATATTGCCAAAATCAATATTTGATTTCACTGGATCTTAATGTGATGTAAATAAAAATATAAATCTCATAGTGAACATTTTCCAGGAAACTCAACCTTTCATGATTTGGGGGGGGGGGTGCCTTCAAGTCAACAGTGATTCCTGGTGACTGCCTGGACTAGTCCCTGCAGTTTTCTTGGCAAGATTTTAGAAGTGGTTTGCCATTGCTTGCTTCCTAGGGCTGAGAGAGAGTGACTGGCCCACCCAGCTAACTTTGTGCCTAAGATAGGACTAAAACTCCTCACATTCTCCCAGTTTCTAACCTGGTGCCTTAACCACTGCACCAAACTGGCTCTCTTCCTGATATATAAGTACCACATATATTTTCTTGCCATACTTCTTTGAAGTAGCTTCTTCTGTATTCTTTATTTGCAGATTGCTAAATTTTAATTTCCCTTTTAACATCTGTATGACTGATTCACTGTCTTCTACATGTCATGAAGTGAAACATTTAGGATTACTATTTTTGTTTTGCACATATGCTTAAGTGAGCAGTAAGCCTGATTGATTTGTTATGTGCCATCAAATCAATGTTGACCTTTAGTGACCACACAGATAGATTTTCTCCGTGACAATCTGTTCCTAACCTGGCCTTTGAGGTCTTCCAATGGTGCACCTGTCACTACTATAACTGAGTCTATCCACCTTGCTGCTGGTCATTCTCTTCTCTTTCCTTCCACCTTGCCCAGAATTAGAGCCTTTTCTAAAGAGCTAGGTCTTTGCATAATGTGTCCAAGTAGGATAATTTGGGCCTGGTCATTTGGGCCTCTAGTGAGAACTCTGGATTAATTTGTCTGGTGATCCATTTGTTTTCCTGGCTGTCCATGTATTCTCAGGAGTCTTGTCCAACATCATACTTCAAAAGTGACAATAAATAGAACAAAATATAAAATTAAACATATATTTAAAAAGTAAAAAATAATCCCCCACCAAAAAGAATCATAAAAAAATAAGAGAAATATCTAGTAAGAACTATGAATGGTCAGAAGCTGGAGATAGTGTCTTCTAATGTTTATGTTGCTTATGGAGAGAATGCTTTGCTAAAATATAAAAGTAATGACCATTCAATGAAATTCCAGCCAATTGGGAAGCAATGTGGCCTCTCAAAAAAGGAAGCTTTGGAGATTAGGTGTGACCACTTAGAAAGCTTTCCCTTGTCCCAATCAGACATGCTTCTAGTATGGTTGAAATATAGAGAAGAGCCTCTCCATTGGATCTTACATGTGGGGAGGCACATGCATAAAATATATTTTTTAAGAATTCGAGTTAGGTCAGTCATACTCTTTCTCACTCAATCATGGTTGATCTCAAATGGGTCTATCTGGACATGAGGCTCCATATGGCTTTCCTCATGGTAACTGGCCTCCTTCTTTGGAGTAACTTGACTGGAGATGGAGAGAGCTGTCCTGTCAAACCACATGGCTTACACTGGCTTCTCAAGTCTATGTGGCTCTTACAGGATCTCAGTGGAGGGGCCTCTCAATCATAGATGCTAGTGTTGTCTGCATAGCTGGTTTTGATGACTGTGTGATGGCTGTGGCTGAAGTAGTTCTCTTTCCTGTGAAGCTTCTGTCAACAGCACTAATACAGGTAGCCCCCAGGTTAAGAACATCTGGTTTAATGGATGACCCATAGTTAAGAACAGAACCTATTGTAGCAAAATTCCAGTTAAATACACAACGTTTTGAGTTAATTACACAGTATACTGGCTTACATACAAATTTGACTTAAGGGCAGACCTTGGGAATGGAACACATTCTTAAACTGGGGACTACCTGCAATCACTGCAAGCAAGAAGAGAACGATAATTGTCAGTGCTGTGGTCAGAGGCTTCAGAGGAAAGAGTCTACCCAAACCACAAGTACCACATGGTCATCAGATCCAGCCATAAGCAGTTTTCAGGCTACACTGGCATAAAATAATGCAATCAAGAGGTCTCTTTAGCAACATTTGAAAGGGCTGTATGGAATGGAAAAGCAAGCAAGAGCCATATGGCTCAAACGGGATAATTCCCTCTATCACCAGCCAAGGATGTTGTTCTGAATAAGAAGGCCAGCAGTTGCAAGGAAGCCATATAGAGTCTCACAACAACACTGTCCCAGTGATATCTGCCATTGCCATATGAAGGGAAGCAGGAACAAATGCTTTGCACAAATCATTCCTTTGAGAAAAAGAATGGGGGAGTGGTTCTCCAAGTCCCATAGACTCACAGTGCAATTATTCAGTTTCATTATCCAAAGTTTTATACTAATTAAGAGGGCTACTTGTATCAGAGACTGAATACAGTTTCTCCAGCACAATTCTCTTAAACCAACCTCTGACCACTATAAAAACAACCAAGTACATTCCTACCAGGAGTCCAGAAGGATACCTTGTTTGATGGAAATGCCATTGAGAGATTCAGTAGAACCAACAGGGGCAAATTCCATCTATCTATTGGTCAATGACCAACGCTGCACTTGTCTGGAACTCAGGACTGAAGCCAAAATGTACAGATAGTTTGTTCAATCCACACACCACCGCCCATCATCCAGTGCTAATGTACAAAGGTCATACATACATTAGAGTAATTCTCAACTGGGCTCCTACCCAGACATATTAACTAAATCCTCTGTATTTATTTTTTCCCTGTTCAGAATATGAATAGGACTGTAATAAAGCAGAGATACTATTTTACACTACAAACTGTTTCATGTTGAAAACTCAAATCTTTAATCATTTTAGGCATAACCCAAGATAAGTATACATTTGAAAACATAGCTGTAAGCAAGGATTGAGAACAAAGTAACATTTTTCAAATATTCTTTTTATGAAAATGTTGGATGAGGCATCTTGCAGAATGTACTTTTAGTAGGTTTTCAACAGCCTAGATCATGCAAAAAGGCTCTCTATCTCATGGGAACTTTGCTCTAGGTAATGTCCGAATGGACTCTCAGTTGAGCTTGATAAAGAAGTGAAGAACCATTTTATTTTCCTAGAGATTTACTAACTGGGCAGTCTTTCTCTGCTTCCATCTAGATGAAATGCACACCTGCCATCTGAAGAAAGTTTTTCATATCGAATTTATCCCATGAGCCCAGTAATTTCAGTTCTGCCAACACAAACTATGCCGTATATTTACGTATAGTGGGAGGAAGTGGCTGAAATCACTTGAAATCACAAGTTGAGTTGCTTCTTATAAAGGGTTCTTTCTTCTATCACCTGATGCCTATATAATGGGATAATAAAATAAACAGATCCTTCAGTAATAATATGTTGTAATGGTCATACACAAAACTGTATTTGACTTGCAAAACTATATTCTATTAGAGCAATTAAATAAGAACTACCAACATATGTTTACTGTAGAAATAGCCCCATAAAGCCAGAAAATGTTAGATTTTTTTAATTCATCTGTAACCAGCTGAGCACTAGTGAATCAAACTTATTTGCAGATAAACTGAAGTTACATTTCCATCTGCACAAATATAATCCAAAATAAAAGCTCTCCATACACAAACTATTCCCTCTGAAAAAACATCTGGCACTTGGGTATTTTTATTCCCCACTCCAAGCAGTACCTAGAAAAAAAGATAATGCTTTTTCAGCATGTATATTTGAAATACAGAACATCAAGGAAAGTTTTATGGTTAGAAATGCCATCTTTTAAATTTTCCACTGAACACTTTTACATAGCAAAGTGTGGCTTTTGTGCTTCAGCAATGTTCATGTATTTTTTTAAACAAACTGTGCATATGGCCATGTTTTAGAATCTAATTTCAATAAATCAGCAAATTTCTTTTTACATTTCTATCCTACTTTATCTATGCTCCCACATAGGTGCAGCCATAATTTGCTGACAGTGTTATTGTCTGTTTTATTGAGCAGATTAAAAACATACATCATCCCTCATTTTAACCAAATCTTTTTGCTATTGTATATCCATTATTTGCTGCAGCTGCTCACAATTTTATTATAGCCCATTTACACCATTAAAATTTTAATCAAATCTTTAGGGGTGTTTGGAAGACTCTTCTAAAGCATTTATGCTGTAGTAGGTAATCTTTAGTGCTGGACAGCGTGCCTTAATCCTCTGCTTGTTATGTTCCTCCTTTTTCTTCACGTTCCCCTTTGTGCAGTGCATTGCAAAGCAATTTCCAAGCCAGTTTTTAAATTAATCCCACATAGTGAGATACTTCGTGATCTACCACGTAAATAATCTTTCTTCTTACTGGTTATTCTTCATGACCTACTTTAATATGTTGTACCACCTGAAGTATGGAAACTTTCTATATGTGTAATGATAACTCTTAAAGCATTGGTTTTTCTACAATTATTGGGCCTTTCCAGAGTCCTGACCATTACCTATTGAGGGCTGCCCTTGACTTGACCAACCTGACAATGTGCATTCATCCTGATAATGCCCACTTGCAAGCCTAAAATCTTAACAATAAACTTTCATAATTAGATAAGATTATTTTTGAGACAGATGTTTAATATGTATCACCAGTTGGCCTGTACCTATTAAACAGCCTTCTTCTTTTGGGTAACTGAGTGACCCATGGCTGCCCACAAGGCATATTTTATTGTTTTCTATATGTTGTATTCTGAAGATACTTTCTAGTTCCGGAAATTTGCTGGTGTTTCTAGGGCTTCTTACTCCAGGATAGTTAACTACATATGCTGAAAGCTCATTTTTCTGTGCTGAAGCTAACTTTATGTTGTTTATAGATCCTGGAATGATAAGGAAGGAAAACAAATATCCTGCCTCTTTCCCAGAATAAAATGTGCAGACTCTATAAGAACAGTATCCATTTAGCATTAACTGTGTGTGGTTTTAGCATTAAAAGTTCTGCAGCAATAATGGGCAATATATTAATCCATTGTTTCTAAAATGTAACAGTGACCTAGGGAAGGTGGCAAGGCTACAATGTTTGATTCTTTTTCCATTTTGGAGTTTTGGGGGGATTTTCAGTAAAATAGTTGGATTAAACCTAATGAAAGATAATGCATGAATGTTACATGTTGTGGAACTCTTTACTCCCTTCCCTGCTGGCATTCTGGAAAGCAGTCCAAGGATTTTTTTCCCACTGGGTTTTCAGTCTGAGTTTATTGCTTTGTGGGGAAGGTGATTCTTTTTTTATGATGGTTTCAGTTTTTGTTTTGTTTTTCTATATATTAGTATTATTATTACTCTGCTGTATACCACGCAGAATCTATGGATTGGGATGGGCTACAAAAACTATTAATTAATTGGAAAAAGATTGTGCTGTTGAATTTCAGTGTTTTCATGATAAAATTTGGTGGTATATTCTGGAGGAGTTCCAGCTACCACAAAGAGAAGCCTGTAAGGCTGTGTATGGATATGGTAAATGCATGTTAGCTGCTTGATTTATCATTTTATTTTCAGCTGGAAAGGCAAGGATATTTCCCAAAGTTTGGACTAAACCCAGCTTGCAAATTGTGTTCTTGATATCCTTCCTCAAGTTGGGGGGAGGCTGTTCTCTGTTCTATGCTACCTGTAAATGGTGATGCCAAAATCTCTGTGGCGTTTTGTTTAAAAATGGCAGACATAGCACATGGCTCAAATATAGCATAAGGAGTTCACTTCCAATTTTTATGTGCTCAGGACTGATTTGATATCAGATGGGGAAGCTAGATTTCCAAAAAAGGAAGGATAGACCTCGAAAAGACAGATTCCAACAAAACTAGAAAGGTTGAGGAGAGGCATGTGCTTACTGTTAGTTCCTCTGTAACAATGTTTTTTACATTTTCCCACCCTTCCTCCAAGGAGATCAGAATAATATTAACAAGAAGTTGAGAGGTAATTTAGACTGAGAAGACAGTGATTTCCCAGTGTCATTCAGTAGACCTGTTTCTGGATTGTCTATTGATTTCTGAACTAGTTGCCCCATATTGAGCTAATGGGAAATTGATGGTTGTTACACTGAATACTCACTGAGTAGAAAAGCTTGGTATATATAGAATAAGTGGAGAATAGCATTTCATCTGTAAATAAGCTGGCTGGTAATGCTGTTGTCAAGACAACTTCTACAAAAAATCCTTGGTTCTAATCCAAGAGGATCAAGTTCTGCTGCCACGTCTGTTTTAATCAAAAGATGCATTCCTTCTGAATATTTGGACCTCGTCCATACATTTTGGTGATGAGAAGTAGAAAACAAAGAAAATTCATGGCAGGCGGCAATGTTATATGAGTTTTTACAATTTTAATTATGTAGATAATGACAGATGGTGCAACATTTACATTTCACACATTCATTCTCAGCATGTAATTTTATTTTTTTATTTAAAAAAACCCTGCAATAAAGCCATCTGAAAATGTGCAACTGTATGCAACAACTATGCACATCATTTCTCTTAGAATGCCAGGTTGAATGGATGAAGGTGTGCGCTTCCCCTCCTTCAGCCTATGGTTAGAGTATGTTTCCTGACAGTATCCTCTATGCCAGTGTTGTCCAAACTTGGCCACTTTAAGATGAGTGGACTTCAACTCCCAGAATTCCCCAGCCAGCATGGCTGGCTGGGGAATTCTGGGAGTTGAAGTCCACTCATCTTAAAGTGGCCAAGTTTGGACAACACTGCTCTGTGCAATGAGATTTAATAGTAGGGACATATATAGACCTTCTGAAGGCACACATTATGCAGCATATAGACTATTCCTAAACCCTATATTTATTTTTTAATGCTAATGCAAAGCTTGAGATGTGCAGGGGAGAACTGGCAGTAGGATTAATAGGAAGGCTGTCCCCCACTGCTCGGCTGTTTGAGACTGGAAATCAACTCAACCTGAAGAAGAGGTCGTGGAGTACTCCTGCCCAGAGAAAGGTTAAGCATGCTTCAGTTACTAACACAGGAAATGCCTTGCATTACCATTATTTGGAAAAGATGCTTGCCCAAGGTAACTTATAGTATAATTTCAGCAGCTTATCTCTACCTTGGCATTCCCTTTAATAAAATGCTTAACTTTTTATTGTAATTACATAGCTTTAAAAATGAGACATATGTTCACTGTACATGCCATTGTCATGTCATTGTACATGCCATTGCCATGTCATTCATATAGTGCCTTCACTGTGTTTTTAAAGAGATTCAGATATGTTAGGTCAGTGGATCTTATCCAGAAAGCTACCTACTGGTTTCTGATATGTACGCTTGCATACACGTCCAAAAATGTTTGCGGCATGCTAGGGTGATGGCTTATTCTGCAAGGCAGCAGTCACATGGCTGGCATCATAAAAATTGCAGATAACTCTCAGTAATATGTTACCTCTACCAAGGAAATATACTATGTACTGAGCTACATTTTATCATAAATGAGAAGAAACTTCCTTATGTAATAGTGTATACTCATTTTTAATATTATTCATTCTCAGCTTCAAAGGGCATGCCAAAATCCAGAAATAATTTTATTTGTGTCAAATTTGAATTGGTGTGAATTGAGCTAAGTGAAATTTAACATTTGCATTAAATTGGAGAGGAACCTAAACCACCTTAGGACAGTTTGCTAACAACTGTGCTGCATTCATGGTCCTTACATTAGCATTAAAAAGATCTGTTAGTCTTTTCATTGTGGTTGCCTTTTCCTGATTAATGCCCTGGGACATATTTTGGGCTGTAACTAGATTAATGAGAGGTGTGTTCCAATGCATCTGGAGGGCACCAAACAAACTTCAAATTAACTATTGCTATTTGGAAATAGGAAATGAGCCTGATAGAAACATTTGGCACTTTTCAATAGCTGCTCCAGCCACCTGAGTTTCTGACCAAACTGTTGTCATCTTTAAATTCCAAGTTTACATTGTTTATATTGCATTAAAGACAATGCATAAAAATATCCCCAAATAGCAGATACCTGGAAATGGAACAGATTTTGTGTGTTTTTGCAGGCAGGATATGTGCTATTTCTTACATGCACTGGTGCATAACTTGACATATAAAGATGAATGGGAAAGGATAAGCAATTTCAGATAGCATTCATCCAAGTTAAGGGATAGTTCTTATCAGAGAATATTGAGTCTTTGGGAGGTTTGTAGTTTTGGTATTCAAAATAAATGAATTACTGTTATAAAGAAGATGGAGAGCTTACTTACTTTCTTCAAGCAGCTGAACTAGGCTTTCATATGCTCTTCCTGTTCAGTTCATGTAAGATTCGTGAAAGATAGCAATTATTTATTTATCTATTGCAGAAAGGAGCATTCAATTAGTGCTGATTTATAAGATTTATGGAGAGTCCTTGGGCAAGATACTCTCAATGATTCCCCTCCTTAAAAGGAGGGCTCCCTTTACCACCTTGATGCCCTCCAAATCATCTCTAGCCAGCATGTCAAATGTCTCCACATTTGGAGGAGAAGGCTGGTTTAACTTACAATGGATCCCTCTTAAGAAAGTGTATCTCTTAAAAATCAGTGAAGGAATCTTTCATTTCTATTATCAGTACAGTAATCTGGTTGGTTAGAGAATGAAATAAAAGAACTAGTCTAATCACCCAAACCTTTTAAAAGGTCTTGAAATATCTCTTCTACAGTGAATAATTTTCAAAAACTTACTGGGTTTTTTTTCCCTTCAGAATAAAGGCTGCTTTTGCACTCTTCTGCTGATTTGACAATTTTCTCAATGGAATTAGGTTGATATAGATCAAACTATTGAAAATAAAATCTTGAGAGAAATACTTTTCTCATCTTTCTTAAAGTCCTGGGTTGAAACACTCCAGTGAATACTGATTATGCCTAGCAGACTGAAATTGGAAGTGGGGGAGAGAAGTTCCAGGAAGAAGAGGCAAGGTATCCATCTATGGTAGGAGTCCCCAGCTGCAGATTTTCCATTGTGATGATATTCTACCTTCAGGCTTTCAGTGGGCATCTAAATGGAGCAAGAATGATTGCTTTACCACCAGGATGCTTTCCCTTGTGCTAACAGCACCTGTTCTTCAGCAGACATTCAGATACATATAAGTTTACTGAAAATGAGGATTTTTTCCCCTCTTATTAGGTTGATCAGGGGAAAAGAGGTTTTTTTAAAAAAAATTCCAGGACTCACGTTACCTCAGGGACAGTGCACTGACTGAATAGTGTTTTCTATGTTCTCCTGTTGGTCAGCTGGAGGACACCAGTTGATGACCTCAGCATGTTCCCTTTGTTTCAAGGCCAGCAGCACTAAAAGACATAGTGGATCCCTTTCTACTTCTGAGGGATTGGAGAGTAAGAACAGATAGTTTGGAAGTACCCAGTAACTTCAACCCTGCAGTTGAATAAGTGCTGTTCAACCTTCATGGCTTTTTTATCAGGCAGTATGTAGCCCAGTGGCTATCTCCTCTGTTCATATAGGGAGCTTTGTGTCTTTGGTCCTGAACAATTAAAGACTTGCAAATGCAGTGTTTGTAACTGTTGACTAAGCAGGATGCATTATGTAGTACTTGACAACTCTGACACCAAAGAACATTGTTTGTTTCTTCTTTGCCTCCCTACATTTCAGTCAGCAGATTGCAAGCCTACCAAGGCAAAGATTGCAAAGTCCTTTCTACCTGCTGCTTAAGCAAATGTTTTGTCCCAACCATTTATTTTGTTGGAGGGAGAGAGAGGAGCTCACCATTTCCTGCCACAGATAAGATTAAAGTTGCTTTATATTAATACCACATTCCTAGCCTTCCTAGCTCACTATTTATACTCCCCAGAAGAAATCCTGCTGGGTTTCAGGCAGGAGTCACTTGTAGTTCTATCTCTAGGCCTTTTGCATGCAAAGCATGAGATCTCCCACTGAGTCATGACCCCTCCTATCACCTCGGGTGACTGCCTTGCTAAGTTCAAAGCAAAATCACAGAAACAGCCCATCAGTGAAGTTGTCAGTATTACCATCACTCAGACTTTCAGCACGTAATTTCCCTGCAGGTCACTTTTTAAAGAAGAAAGGGAAAGATTTCTTTTCACAGAATATCAGTGCCTTTTCTCTCTTCTGAGACCCTCTTAGCAGCACAGTTGCCTTTTCACATCTGTCAACACAGGATGACTCCTGATCTCCAGTCATCTGCCATTAGGCCAGCAGTTCCAGTCCTTGAATCTGTTTGGTGAAGTGGACTTCTCAAACTCCCACCTAAGCCCCCCTTAAACTAGACAGAACACTGCTTAAATCAAAAGGCAAACCAATTTATGCTAATGAAGCCTGCACAGAAAGGCAAGTTAATGCCATCCCGAATAGCCTCCAAAGCCCTTTTGTATCCGTTGCTCAAAAGGTATAGCCATCTTCCAGTGTTTAATGAATGAGCTTCAATAGTTACTCCAAAAGCTGCCCCCTGCCTCTCAGTTCCTGCATATAGTATGTCAACACCAGATGCTTGTGCTTCCTCTCCAGTGCGACGGTTACACAACTCACTCATTCATCTGCTGCATGCAATACAACTGTGATAAATTCTGAAAGAAGACATCAGCACCTCCCAGCAGGGAACCAAATGTGCTGCTGCCCCATTGGCCATTTGAGAAGACAGATGAACTCATCAAGTAAGAATACTGAGAAGAGGAAAGAGTTGAGAAGCATTTTCTGTGATGCAGGAATTTTCTTATGTTTTAAAATATCCAAGGTGACATATATGACTGCACTAGGCCTGCAGTCAAGCAGCTGCCTTCTAAGTTATAGGTCAAGCCACAATGGCTTGGAATTGTGGGAGGTGGTCCCAAAACAGCTAGAGAGTACCAGTTTGGAAAAGGCTGATTTATGGCATCAAAAGTCACGAGCTACTTAGGCCTTAGCTACTTCTTTTGATTATCCTGAAACCAAATAAACAGTGTGTTACTAAGACACAAAGGCACAGCATTTCTGTGAGCTAGATAGATCCTTAAAACTGCAGCAGTAATTTTCTTTGTGCTGCTGGCAATTGACCACCTTCATTTTTAGGCTTTTTTTTTTCTTTCCTCCCAGCTAAAACTAATGACAAGCAATTTAACTGGTTGACCTTAAGACAAAGAAAGAGGAAAACTTAACACCTATATAATAATTTTGTTCATAATTTTATATTTCTATTTTATTCATCAAAGTATTTGAGACATATAGACTTTCCCCGCTTATGAATATAAATGTACTGATGAATAAAATTATTCTGAAAGACTGATAATAATACTTAGTCCTAACATTATTTTAGAAAATGCATAACAATATACTTAATAAGACTTGTGAGGCAACATTGGCAAGCTATATCCATTAAGGATGGGGCACAGCCTGTGTACATTTCAGTGATTTGACACCATGTATACATTTGATGAAGTAGACTCTACTCCAGGAAAGTGTATGTTCTAATAAAAGCAATCACAAAACTAGCAAATTTTCCCATTCACAGACATGTACTTTACATTAAAGAAAAACAAAATGTTTGCAAAACTGGTAGACTAAATCTCACATTGTTGGATTCCCCAATCCACATTTGTATCTTCTTCTCAATAACAGTTCCATTTTTTAACACATACATCTGTGTGCATGTGTATATGTACACACGCACACTGATGCTATCAGTCATGCCTCCTGCTTCGGGCTGCTTGAAATCAGTTGCTTTATAATTCTGTATCAAGCTCAGCTCCTTGAAGTTACCCACCCACAGACATATGGGTTAATGATTCAGCATTTATTAATTAAAAGATTGACTTAAACTTATAATGAACTTCTGGGAGGAGGATGCAAGCATGAAAGAAAATGAGATGTGATTATTTCCAGATTAGAAAGAGACAAGAAAATGATTACAGTGTAATTTATTGTGGTTATTATATGTTATTTCAGTTCAAGACTGCTTTTTTAAAGAACATTTGTTTTTATAATGAGGGCAATCTTGATCCGAGATGGTTTGCTGTAACTGCTCTCCATTTGCCAAAGTTCAGTGCTCGGGTTCTCCTCCAATGAAAGCAGTGAATTCAGATGTTCAAAAACCAAACTGTATGTTTTATACGCATCTGACTCCACAGTACAGTGCGTACTGCATCCCCCTCTAGTGGCCCTACATACTTCATGAAGAACTGCAGCCTGTTGAGTTGACTCCTCTTCTAAATTAAAATTAAACTCATAACTGCCATCTTAATTGCAGCTGTGGAAATGCTCAAAATAGCAGACATGGATTTGCTTAGACGGATTCAGTAAAAATGATGTGTCACAATTGCATACAGAATTTTGATGCAGGAGGGGGGATTTGCCTTTCATACCCCTCCCGCTCTGATCCTTGGCCAGATTTCCATAGAATATCAGTACCTTGTGACATTCCCAACCATTATATACAGTGAAAAGACTATGAGTGTCCATTTTGGTATCCAGTAGTCCAAATTACCACAAGGTCTTAGACTGTTAATAGGATAGAAAGGGAGATCTGACTCAGGCAACTTCTCTATGCCTATGCTAGAAAATTTTAATTAAATAAACTATGGTTACCACCATGGGTAAATATGTCATGCAAGTATAACCAACAGGAAGATTTAAAGGAATAAAGCAGATCTCTGGGTTGCAACCTGATAATCCTAGACCAAATTAAAAATGATGTACAAGAAACTGCCACAACAGGATAGAGAACATAACAAGAGCAATATACAATTGTCTATTGCTACACTCCAGGATAAATAGCATTCAGCAGCAGCCATAGAATAAATTGAAGAATGAGTTCAAAATTCAGCTCTGGAAGAGTTGAAGCAGGGTTTGTGGTGTATACTAATGATCCTTTAGTTATTGGCTTTGTAGGATGCTACAGAGTCTCTTTTCTGACTCTGCAGATTGCAGTAGCTTTGTGTTTAAGAAGCTCATTTTGCCTTTCCTCATACCCAGCTTTTGTCTTTCTCCCTTGATTCCTTAGAACTTTCACAAGGGATTTTCTGAGCTGTCTTTGGTTGTGGGCACAGCATGGAAATGAATGCCTTCAACTTTTTTTTTTAATTGTTCTTTTCAATTATGTATCAAAAGAATATTTCTTGGAATTGTGATGTGAATATAAATGTCCCTTAAGGGTTTTTTTTCCCCCAGACCCAAATCTCCTGTTTATGGGCCCAGCCATAAAATATTGCAAAGTAGAGGGCTCCTGACCAGGATTCAAGACAGCCAGTTGCACTCTCCCATGATACTTTGTTTTGTTTCCCATCGGTTCTTATTTTTCCCCTCTCAATAGCTTGTTAGCATTTTATGATCAAAATACACATTCATTCATTTGTTTGGAATGGGGGAGAGATTTCCTCTTAGGTTTTTCTGAAAATTCTTCAAACTTTGATATTCATCTTTACATTTTCCTCCTCCTCCTATAAAACTAGTCAACATGAATTGTGTAAGGTTTGCCCCGTTCGACAGAGAAACTCCCGTGACACGTGTGGTTCACAAAAGAGGTTTACTCATGCGTAACGTAGCAGTCACAAGCAAAGCCAGGACTGGCTTGGTACAATTGCATCACTCGTTATATTCCCCCCTTCCCGCGCTTTTTTCTGCCCCGCGATCGCGTTACCGCTGCGGATTATCGGCCCCCCAATAATCCCTCTTGATTGTCCATGATGGCAGGTTCGGTCAGGGTCCATTGTCCTTGATTGGCAGTCCCCTCCGGCTTGGGTTGGTCCCTCCCCGTTACGTGCAAGCCCGAGGGTTCTGTGCTGCACGGCGATCTTGTTTCGCTGCCTGCGGCCCCGTTCATTGTTGGCTTGCGCCGTTATCAGTGTATAGTTAAAGCTTCCGCTGCGGTTTTCCTGTTTGGCTGGGCGCAGGTGGCCCATTAATTAGCGGCGCTTTCAGTTCCTCTTTTCCTCGCTAGCTACCGCCAGTGGAGTTCGCGTGGTCTGGCTGCGAGCTTCCCCAAAGCCCCGTGCTGACCGAACCTGACATACCGCCCCCCTGAAGACAACTCCCCCCCCAACTTTATTTCGGTTTCCCGGGGTATTTATTGTAAAAGTCCCGCACTAGGTCCGGCGCTCTTATGTGGGTTTTGCTTACCCATTCGCTGTGGGACTTGGGAAAATGTTTCCATTGCACCAGGAGCTGGACCTGCCCCTTGTGCCTCCTGGCATCCAGTATCTGGTTGATCTCGAAATGCTGCTCCCCACCGACCATGATGGGTGGTGGCACCCCCTCTGCCTTGTGCCAGGCGTTCCCCGGCTGGTGCAGCTTTAGCAGGCTGCAATGGAACACCGGGTGGATCTTCCCGAGGCTTTTTGGGAGCGTCAGCCTGACGGTTACTGGATTGATGACCTCTGCAATGGGGAATGGCCCCACAAACCTCGGGCTGAGTTTTTTCGATGTCTGGTGCGTCTTTAGGTTTTTGGTTGACAAATACACCTGGTCCCCCACTTTCCACTGCCCCTCGGGGAGTCTCTTGCGGTCCGCGTGTTTTTTGTAATCGGCTTTGGCTCTTTGCAATGCCGCGTGCGCCGCTCGCCGGGTGGCGTCGATTTGGGCGAACCAGGCATCCAGGGAGTTGATTTGGGATTCCGGCTGAGGCAACTCCGGCATGGGGACGAAGTCTCTCCCGGTGGCTACTTTGAATGGAGAAAAGCCGGTACTCTTGTGGACGGCGTTATTGTATGCTACTTCCGCGAATGGCAGTAGCTCCGCCCAATCGTCCTGTTGGTGCCCCACGTAGCAGCGCAGGTACTGTTTGAGCCCCCCGTTCAGGCGTTCCGTGGCTCCGTCCGTCTGCGGATGCGCCGCGGAGGAAAGGGCTTGCTTCGTCCCCACCCGCTTCAGGAACTCCCTCCAGAACCGCGCGATGAAGTTGCCACCCCGATCGCTGATGACCCGTCGGGGCGTGCCGTGCAGCTGGTAAATATGTTGCACGAACAGCCTCGCCAACCTCTCTGCCGTGGGGACTCGCCGGCACGCTACAAAGTGCGCTTGTTTGGAGAATAAGTCCGTAACCACTCAAATGGCGGTCTTCCCCTTACTCTCCGGGAGCTCTACTATGAAGTCCATGGCGATCTCTTGCCATGGGCCGTCGGGCTCCGCTACCGACTGGAGTAACCCCCTAGGCTTGCCTTTGGCCCCTTTCGCCGTCGCGCACACCGGGCAACCTCCCGAGTATGCCTCCACGTCCTTCCGGAGCGTTGGCCACCAGAACTGCCGCCGAATTAAGTGGAGCGTCTTCACGAAGCCGTAATGCCCCGCGTTCCGGCTGTCGTGGGCTCTTTCCATGACCTCCTGTCGGCACCCCTCGGGCACGTGCAACTTCCCTTCGTGCCACCACAAACCCTCTTGGTTGGTTAGCGCTTCTCGGTTTTGCTTGAGCCAAGCGTCCCACTCCGCCGCCTCCGCGAACCCTTGCTTTACCTCAGGCGCCGCGTCCCGTCGCTCCCCCTTGGTCTGGCTCCGGGTCACCGCCTTTGCAGCCAGCCTGCTGGCAGGGATGATGGAGTCCACGATCTCCTCTCGTAGGCTGGTGTGCTGGGGCATGCGAGACAACCCGTCTGCTAGGAAGTTGCGCTTCCCGGGGATGTGTTTTAGGGTGAACCTGAACCTCCCGAAGTATTGGGACCACCGCGCCTGTTTGGGGGATAGCTTACGCGGGGCCTTCAGGGCCTCGAGGTTCTTGTGGTCCGTCCACACCTCGAATGGTTCAGCTGCCCCCTCCAATAGATGCCTCCACGTGGCTAGCGCCCACTTGATGGCGTACGCCTCTTTCTCCCACACCATCCACCTTCTCTCTGTCTCTGTGAATTTGCGGGAGGCATAGGCGCATGGGTGGATGGCCCCCTCCGGACTGGGCTGGAGCAGGACCGCCCCCGTTGCCACGTCTGACGCATCTACTTGGATGATAAACCGCCGATCTGGGTCGGGATGGCGCAGGATCGGCTCCGCTGTGAACCGCCGTTTTAGCTCCTCAAATGCCCCCTGGCATTCTGCAGTCCATGCAAGTGTCATGCTGGGCTTGGGGGGTTTTCCAGTGCCCTTGGTTTTTAGCAAGTCTGTTAGGGGAAGGGCGATTTGGGCGAAGTTCGGGATAAACTGTCTATAGAAGTTCGCAAACCCCAAGAAGCTTTGAAGTTGCCTCCGGGTTCGCGGCGCTTCCTAGCCCAGAACATCCTTTACTTTCGCCGGGTCCATCTCAATTCCCCGACTGGATATCCGGTAGCCGAGGTAGTCCAGCTGCTCCCGATGAAACTCGCATTTTGATAGCTTCGCGTACAGCTGCGCCTTCAGCAGTCTCTGGAGCACCGTGCGCACCAGGCTCACGTGCTCCGCCAGGGTTTCGGTGTAGATGAGGATGTCGTCCAGGTAGACCAGGACGCCCCGGTAGAGTAGGTCGTGCAGCACCTCATTTATTAGCTGCATAAACACCCCCGGGGCCCCTTTTAATCCGAACGGCATCACGGAAAACTGGTAGCTTCCGAGCGGCGTGTTAAACGCCGTTTTCCACTCATCTTTAGCGCGGATCCTGACCCTAAAGTAAGCTTCGCGCAAGTCCAGTTTTGTGAACACCCTCCCCTTAGATAGGTGCGACATTAAGTCCTTCATCAGGGGGAGGGGGTATTTGTACTCGGTGCTGATTGCGTTCAGCCCCCGGTAGTCCACGCACATCCGGAGCGAGCCATCCTTCTTCTCCCGGAATAGTACCGGGGCCGCTAATGGTGACTTCGCGGGTTGGATGAATCCCCGCGCTAGGTTCTTGTCTATGAACTCCCGCAGAGCCCCCATCTCCCTCATTGACAGGGAGTACATTTTCGGTTTGGGCAGCGTTGCCCCTGGCTCTAACTCGATGGCGCAATCACTGGGTCGGTGTGGAGGGAGCTGGTCGGACTCCTTTTCCCCGAACGCCGTCGCCAGGTCTCGATATTGCCTCGGGATTCCGCCGCTCGTCGTGGGTTCCCCGGACTCTGTCTCTCGTTTTGCAGTTGTTCCGCCAGTCGCCGCTGCCTCATAAAACTAAAATTGTCACAAGCAAGATCTTGGTCTCACATTGTTCCATAAATTCTTATCAGGGAGGTGCGAACTGGTTTAATTCCCCCATTCAATCACTTTTAGATCTGCAGGTTTTAGTTCCGTTTTAGAATTTCAAGCTTGTGGCATAAGAAAGTAACGAGACCTAATCCTTTACATCTGGTTGCTCTCATTTCAAAGTTATTTGAGCTAAACTGTTAGATTTGCTGCAGTTTCTTTGTTTTACATTTTTGCAGTGCTATATAAACTGAATATGCCTTAGGTATATTAATCTTTTAAAATTTTACTTTTTACGCTGAACTATTAGTTTTAAAATATTTTAAAAATGCATACTACTGATGTATTATTACAATTTATTAATAGCCTAGCCACAAATTACCCTTGCCTCCCAGACCTTTTTCAGAGATCAATCAGAAAAAGAAGGCATACTTCAAATATTAAGAAACATTATTCAAATCCCTCATGAAAATGTTACTGTACAGTCTTTTATTACCCCCATTTCATAAACAAGAGTGACCCAGTTTAAACATGATATTCCCAGGCCAATGAAGTGTGATAGAAGAAACTACATGGTTTAGTAAATCAACATCTTTTGATATCACAAATGAGAAAATGGATTTAAACCTTCTCTGTAAAACATAGCGGCAAAATATAGTTTGCATTGTTTAATCAAACTTAGAGCTACTGAATCTGGGCTGCAAAAATCCAGACAATTAGGTCACAGCAAAGTTTTTCAGTATTTCTTTGCTGACATCTAGTGGTTGTATGGATTTTTGCCAGCCATATCTGATAGTTCTAATCAAGCCTGTATATGTCTGAGATTCTGAATTTTTTAATTTATTTATTAAGCATATTTAGAGCCACCCAGAGTCACCCGTTGGGGGAGATGGGCAGCATACAAATTTAATAATGAATGAATGAATGAATGAATGAATGAATGAATGAATGAATGAATGAATGAAATATTTATATAGCCGCCCATCTCACAAACACATGAAATTAATGATGGCAAAAGTGTATCTAATCAAAGGGTAATTGTATTCCTAGTGAAACCAAGTTTCTGACCCTTCATTCATCTCTGTGTCTTAACACAGCTATGGTTTTCATCCAAAAGCTATAACTAAAAGCTGTAATACAGGAAGATCAACACTGTATGAACACAGCAGCATGTCTTTGTTGTCAGACTGGGTACTAATGCCAGACATAGAGGACTTCGTAGTAGTACATCTGAAAGTAGACCCAGTAAGCTGATCTTAAAGCCCTGATGGGTTAATATGGTTGAAACCAAGCAATCTTTGATATAACTTAATCCCAAACCATTCAAGATATATGTAGGTAATTGCCCTAGAAATGAATCAGATCTGATGTGATAAACCCTAGCCCACACAAACATTCTGGCCACTGAATTTTGCATTAGCTGAGGTTCCTGGACTATCTTTTAAAAACATTACAAAAGTCTAACTTGGAAATAATTATTGTGTGTATAACTGAGGCCAGGTCCACATTCTTCAACACGATTTGCAGTAGGCATCCTAAGCTAATAATTTAGGGGGGAAAAACCTCTTGTAGTCTGTGCCTTCACAAAAAACATACAAGATCCAACACTACTTTCAAACTTCATATATGATTCTTCAGGTAATACAATAGATGGTACCACTTCAAGATTAGGACATAGCTGGTATTTTCTTTGTCTTCATTTTTGTTTTAGGTGGAGAGGGAGTTTTCAGTTTGTTAACTCTCTCCAACTGAAATCAATATTGTATTTACAGGCCAGATATATAATGCTACCAATCTGTGCACGTTTATCATTCAGACCAATTAAAATTGCTGGATGTTAATATTGGTTCCTAATGGATTTTGACCCAGAATTCAACTCACTTTGAAAACTTTTCTGTTCTCATATTGGACAGACAGCTATTGACAAGTAGCAAAGCTTTGTGGACTTGGGGTGCTTATAAAAAATAGCCTGAACAAACTAGTACTTATTTCTCTCAGTGGAAGTGACATACCAGATGGCTCATATTGAGTTTTTTCCTCCAATATAGCCACTCAGAGTCTTTTAAAGTGCTTAAATATAAAGCTAAAAGTAGGGTATAAATTGTTCCAAATAAATAAAAACTACATTTTCCCCAAGTGCTTAATTCTCACTCATTTCAGTGGATGATTAACATATATTTATGTAAGTCCTAATAATTTAATGGGATTTACCTGAGAGTAAATTCTATTGAACCATTAATACTAACATTGGAATGATAAAAACTGAATTGAAATTGATAGATTCTAAAAGTATTCAAGGTTTGTTGGGCATTGATACCAATAGGGAATTTCCTAGCAGAATGATATATTGTATGGAACCTTAAATTTCTTCTCCATGCCTATATTGATTACCTTATTTATCAATCCATGCCCATTCATATGAAATGCAAAGTTGCATTTAATATCACTTGTAGTTTAGCTCATAGTAACTAGATTCAGTATGTTTGCTGTTTATAATGGTAGTTTTGGGTTCTTGTTGTTTTAAGTAATCTAAATACTGTGTCACATCTAAAGTATAATATTGGGAAGAAACAGAAGAGTAGCACTGTCACAAAAATTTTGATTCTCTGTACCCAAGGCACAATGAACAAAAGAGACTTATAAGTCATCATCTGTGTTTCTGGTAAATTTGACAAATAGTCCTTCTATCTCATATATGGGAGCAAGTAGAAAGCAATACTAGGCTAGGGTTTGAGGGTGCTGGAAAATATTTCTTACAGCCATTCATTAATGATGTACAAATAACATGAATTAATGAGAAACAATGTCACTATCACTTTAATGAGCCTGTCGATCTCATGGCAACAATTTGAAATCCATCTGTGTGCAGAGATTAATAACCTGGGGAGCTATGTGATGTTAAATAGAGCTGTTGTTTATGTTCTTCACCTATTTATTTATTTATTTATTTATTTATTTATTTATTTATTTATTTATGATGGCATCATTCTTTATGAAAGCATCCACTATCACTATTTCTTGGAAAAAATGTTATCTTCTTTAAGTTAGGAAATATCTGAAGGAAAGAATGTGTCACTGGATAAAATATGAATTGCCTGCTTTATTGTTTTGATTGGTGTAATTTGGAATAATATTTAATACTATTTTTAGTTTATTATTTTATTTATAGGCTACCCAACTCCCAAACGACTCAGGCCAGCTTACAACTAAAAACCAGCTTATTAAAAGGAAATACAGCCGACCAGAAAAGCAAAGTACAAAGGCAAAAAGTAAACAAAGCAAAACTAAATAAAATAAAATTTTAAAAAATGGAGCATTCCACAATCACCTGGTCCCCAAGGCCTGGGAGAATAACTGGGTCTTCACAATTTCATGAATGATATAAGGGTGGGAACCCCACAAATCTCTGGGAGGAGATCATTGGAGCAGGCAGGAATTGCAGCATAGTAGGCATGCTTCCTGGGTCTTGCAAAATGATGTTCTGTAATTGACAGGACCCGGAGTGCACCCACCCTGCTGGACTGAAATGGCTGGGCAGAGACAACTAGAAATAAGCAATCAGATAGCCAGGCCCCATGCTATGAAGGGTTTTAAAGGTGATAACCAGTACCTTGAACTGCACCGAGAATCTAACTGGCAACCAGTTCAGGTCATGAAACAGCGAGGTCACATAACATGGTGCCCCATCACTGCTCACACCACTGCATTCTGGACCACCTATAGCTTCTGGATGGTCTTCAAGGGCAGCCCCATATAGAGGGCATTACAGTAATCAAATTATGAGGTGGCTAGAGTATGAGTGACTCTTAGCAGAACCTTCCAGTCCAGGAAACCACAACTGGTACACAAGATGTACCTGTGCAGAAGCTTTCTTGACCACAGTTTCCATCTGCTCTATGAGCAGGAGCTGAGAGTCCAAAAAGACCCCCAAATTGTGTACAAGTCTTGAATGGGGAAGTGCAACCCCATTGAGAATCAGCAATGAAATACCTCCAGATTCAGGAGGGCCAAACAGGCAAAGCCACTCAGTCTTCTCAGGATTAAGCCCGAATCTGTCCCTCCCCATCCAGGCCCACACAGCCTCCAGGCACTGAGTCGGCAACTTCAACCACATCACTCAGCTGCCATATTGATACCTGACTCTCCAAACTGGCAGATGACCTCACCAAGCAGTTTCACGTAGATGTTAAATAGAGGGGAAGAGAGCGTCAAACCCTGAAGCACTCTACAATTGAGGGGCCATGGGTATGAGCTCTCCTCACCTATAAACACCGATCGAAACCAGGCACAGAGGAAGGAGGAGAATATTATAAAATAGTGCCTTGCACACACACCCCCCACCCTTGAAGCCAGTCCAAAAGGATATCATGGTCAACAGTATTGAAAGCCACTGAGAGAACAAGGAGCCTTAAGGATGGACGCACTACCCCATCCCAGTTTTGCTACAGATCATCAACAAGTACAACCAATGTCATTTCCATACTAAACCCTGGCTAGAAACCCAACCCATTTCTTTATTTGTTGCTTAAATTGGTGTCCTTTTAGACAATATGCATGGCTAGAAATTTCTTTGAATAAACTGCCAAGTGCCATTTTAGGATTTAGTTTTATTTCCTTCCCATATTATACAGCAGAAACCACCAACTTACATATTCTTGTGAATCATTCTTTTCTCCAGATAGATGATTAGGGAACAGAAGTGTACTTTGCCCACACAAGCGGACCTGTAAAGTGATCTGGATCTTTGTAACATAGGCGTAATCTACCAGAATGTGAGCTTTACAGATTTTAAAGAATATTTTAAGGCAGCACATGTTGATTTCTATATTTCCAAGGGGAAGGCCATAACAGTGGTGGTGATATCTGCTTTGTTTGCAGAAGATCCCATACTGGGAAAGACCTCTCTCAGAAACCCCGGAGCACTTCAACCTTCCTAGGTTCCTCTATTGCCCATAAGGTGTAAAAAGAAAATAGAACTGGATATTTCATCTTGGATACTTTCACTAAAGTACAAATGTTTCAAATAAACTAGTGGTTGCCATATTTCCATTTCTTATAACTTGAAATACAGGTATTTATTTTGAGTGAAACTCTGGGTATTAACTTCTAAAAGTCTGATGCTAGGGGAAAAGTCTGACGTCCATTTGGCTTTCTCTTGGATAACATCACTGTTATATTGTTATACTGTTAATTTAATATTAAATTGGGTGTTGCTGCAGAACTAGTGAAATTTAGTTTGCTGTTTGTAATGTGCATTCTTTTACCTTTATCAATGAAAGTAGGACATTAGAAGATTATCTTTGTTATAACAAATTATCTATATCATACTTAGAACAACTGGATTCTTTCCATATATTTTCCTTCATTTTTCATGGATAGAGAATTAATAATATGTAACCATCATTCAGATTTGCTTCCTCAGACACCATGATGTTTTGCCAAATCAATAGTTTTAAAACAGTTCAAGAGACACAAAATTTCCCATGGCATACCCACACATTGCTTTCGTTTAAATTCAGGGAAAATTGTAAGGCAGTTACAGCAGGTAGAGTAATTGGATGCAAGGTACAATTATGGCTCTGGGTTGCTTCCAATTTGTATCAGCATAAATGTTCATGTAAGCATAAAATCCATAGTATTACATACTATGTGAATTTTCCAAACACACAATATGCAAACCAGTTATACTTAAACTCTTGGGGGAGGAGATTGTTCTGGATTTTTTAAAATAAAAGTTTTAAATGTATGTTCAGTGTCTCATAGAGTTTGTACTGCAGGGATAGAAGCATTTACCATTTAGAGGCAACATGTAGCATATCCTTTCCCAGTTTCGTACTGCCTGAACTAATTCTTTAGAGTTTTATTTGAACTGTTCATTAGTTTATCAGAGCTAAAATATATTATTTAGTTGTTTGCCTGGAGAGTTTCGTAAAGGAGAATTTATGATGGTATCCGTGATTGGATTTGCCTTCAATCTAATAAAAGGTTACTTTTTCTTTTTCTTTTTCTTTTAATAAGTGTTTAAGCAGTGTTTTTAAACCTAGAGGGGAAAACAGTTCTCCGTGGAATTCATTTCTTCTCCTTTAAGTATCTCTGTTTTATTTCAGGTATTGTGGGAGCTTTATGGTATAGTGGGAGCTTTATGGTACATTGGCCTAGAGCATGCTGGGAATTCAGGGAGTTGAAATCCACACATCTTAAAGATGCCAAGTTTGAAAAACACTGGCCTAAAGCTAAAATAATAAGAGTCTGAATGGAATCTTTCCTCTTCAGTTTTTTGCTTAGCAAACTGAAACATGTCACAAAATTCAGTTTTCCACATTAATATTTCTGGAATATCTGTTTAAAGAGTCACCTTGGAAACTGAAAGTAGAAGCTCTATGACCACACACATGCGCATGCACGCACACACACACAACTATTTGATTGCAGTCTATTAACAATACATCCTCAGGTACCTCCACACTGAGATCTAATTTAATCCCTGCTGAATAGCATTAGTATTAGTGTTGGTATTAGTATATTCAACCAAGTTCTGTGTCAGTCTTAATTAACCAAATTAATTAATGGGGATTCAGACTCCATAATATAAATGTATTCTTTTTTTGTATTAGGTGTATAACCACTCATATTAAGTGGGTTTCTCTGGGTGTCACTTTTTAATTATGTTTGTCAGAAGACCTGTTTTCCCTAACTTTTATGTGGGTTCAGGCTATCTAGCTTCTGCAGGACTGCCTTGTGTTGTGTCCTCAGTGTCTCTTCTCATTGTCTTGTCAGAAGGCCTAGGGTGTGTCCCACTGGTCCTTTTAATAGCACAATATTTCTTCTTTATTTTCTTTATAGGTTGGGCTGATCAGTATGGTGGAGGTATTGACCAAGTTCATGTGTCATGTTAAGCCATGGTTTGATTAAATATAGTTTGTTGAATAAGCCACGGTTGGTTGAGTTCACATTGCACAAAGGCATAAACCATGGTTAGTAACTTCCCATTGGAATGGTGACAAACAGAATTTATTACCTTGGTCCTCACATGCTCCTCATTGTTTGGCAGCTTTATTGCTTAATTGGTAAATGGAAAACTCCTTTTGTCTTTTTCATTTAAATTCCTGCTTTGTGGTGATAAACTATGTGTCCAACGTTTAGAAGACAGGGAAAAGCAAGAATTGCATTGCCTCTTCCTTTGAGGGAGAGCAATTTCCTGAGTGAACTGAAGAACAGCAAAAAGCTTTAGCTGAATTTATTCCTGATCCATAAGAGAAGATAACACAGAAAATTAGAAGAAAAGTTACATGGAGTTGCTTGATATTTTGCTCTGCCACACAATTTACAGTCTCTTCGAATAACTAAATTTGTGCAAAATATAAATGAGTATGATGTGAAAATAAATTTTTGAACACAAAGCAGATTTGGTACTCGGAGGAAGGATAATGGCAAAGTCAAAAACCTGGGGGACTGATTTGTTTGAAGCAAAGATTTAATTTCCAATAATCTGCCACATAAATAGAAACTGTGTTGAAAGTAAGTAAAGATGTTCAGGATAAAGTGATCCATGTGCAGGATCCATTTCATAGAAATAATTTATGATGTTTAACCATGCCTGCAGTGTTGAGCAAGATCAATCCATAGCAGTCTAGATGGAGTCATTTATAGATTAGATTCTTTTTTTTCTTTTTCTTTTTTTTTACTGCAACCAAACTGCAAGCTTGAAATCAAAATAGCTCACCAGGTGGACTTTTATTCACATGCAGTACAGAAACCCAGTCCTGTTATTGTGACCTTTTTAAGATTTACATTATAAGATTATATCCTGTGTTTACCTCAGCAAGCGGGCCTTTGGAATGGAATATAATGATTCCATTATAATGGATAATAATTTTTCCAGATCTGCCTCCACAAGTGGTTCAGAAGTGAAAAGTTATTCAATATAGCTTATTTATCAGCAAAACAAAAAGGGCTTTTATTTTTTATTTTTTTATTTTTATGTTTATCCCTGGATTCTGGTATGAAGTTTTTTGATCCAGAGTCTGCAGAGAACAATTTAATATTTCTCTTCTTTAACATTTTTTTTAAAGAGGGAAATGGACTGCTTTGGCTCAGTGGGGAGTGTTGTTTTGTGTTTTCAGTATGTCTCATTCACAAGGACCCTTAGGTGTGAAAGCTGGTTGGGTGACTTTGGGCCAGTCTCTCTCTCTCAGTCCATGAAGTGAGACTCGGGCAACAAGCTGGTCAGTCAATCCTGTTTATGTTTTGTTTTTAGTTTTGCTTTTGGGGTCCTTTTTTTTTTCTTTTTAATTTTTTTTCATTTTCTGGGTGTGATTTATTTTTTAAAGCTCATTAAAAGTTTATCTCAGTTAAATTAACATTATTTTTTTCTGATCTATGGAAATATTAGACTTTTTATGTGTAATTTTGTCACCTTTAATTATTTCCCAGAAGGTAAATGGCCTTAGATGTCCTCCTGAGAATAATTAACAGAACTGGGCAAAAACTGAAGGTTGTATTTCCCCCCTCCCAGGAAATATTATGAGAAAGAATTTTTATATAGAAGATGGATTGGTGGATTATATTATAAGTAGAAATTCAAAATCTGCTAGAGGTGTAGTAACTCTGATTAACAAGTCTTCAGCATTTATAGTTTATAGTTATATGTTTATATAACAAAGAAATAAGTGATCCAGAAATATATTTTTAATATTGGTGATTAAATGTTCAATAACCGCATTACATGTATTAATTACTATGGCATTTATTAAATATGATGCTTTTATTAAATAATTAATAAAGGATGCATTTTAATACAATAGATGGAATAAGATTCTGAAGATTTTTTAAAAAATAAATGGTTTTTTTGTGTAAATAATTGATTGAAATGCTTTTAAGACATGTTTTAATAACTTAATGTTTCTTGGGGGGGGAAAGAATGAAAACTTTCAAAAGAAAATTTGGAAAACAAATTTAATTTTTGAGTACCCATGCAAGGCAACCTACATCAGAACTAAATCAAGTTTTTCTGTCTTTTAAACTTCTGTATTAAGTACAAAAATCTTTCTTTTTGTCCTTGATACAGAACATTTGTTGGACTGTAAAAAAAACAAAGAGACTGTGAACAAGAGGAAAGGCCCAGTAAATTATTGACCTCTCCAATGAAACATCAACACCAACATAATATCATTTCTATTAAGAATGCCATGAATAAAATAATCAGATCTAATATGTGATAGATAGATAGATAGATAGATAGATAGATAGATAGATAGATAGATAGATAGATAGATAGATAGATAGCCAAAGTGGTTCCAGTGGTGGTAGGAGCACTCGGGGCTGTGACTCCTAATCTGGGAGAGTGGCTCCAACAGATCCCAGGAACAACATCCGAGCTCTCTGTCCAGAAGAGTGCAGTGCTAGGAACAGCTAAGATACTGTGCAGAACCCTCAAACTCCCAGACCTCTGGTAGAGGACCTGAGATTGAGGAAGACATGTACTACCCATAGGAGTGAGAGGGGAATTTTTTATATATATTTTAAATTAAAAATATTTATATATTTTATATATATTTTATATATATTTAATTTATTTCAGGTTATTGTCCCGAGTCAAAGATTACTGAGGAAGAGATTAATCATTTTTAAATAGTTTTACCAAAGATTACACATAATCAAGCTGCTTTTCTAGTTGTATTTTTGACTCTTCAGGGAAAAATATATACTTTTAAATCTGTGAAAATAAGAAAAGCTCCTGATCCTGCTGTGTACAAGATATATATTAATTTTTTTGCTACTGCAGTGTTTGAGGTTTATGGTTTTCTGAATAAAGTTTTTCCAATTTCCATTAATGAGACTTATATAGCTGTGATTTTGAAGGCTAGTAAAAATTATGCTGATTGTTATTAAGTTATCTAGAGAGTTTTTGTGGGAAAAAAGAAACCTAGATGTTCTTTATCCAAATTAAATGATCATATGATGATGGGGGTTTTAGCTTTCCTGGCTTTCAGCTTTAGCAATAGAGCTTTTTACTTAATTTTCTCCATAGCATCGAAGAGATCAAGTTCAAAAGCTTCTGGGATACCAAGTAATTATATAATCCCTTTGATACCTTGGTAGGGGCTTGGTTCTTTTTTTAGTCCAAAATCAGTGTTATTTTCAGCATTAAAGGTGGCAAGACATATGTGGAATATGTTGAAATCAAAGTATAATTTTGATCCTTATTCACAAGATAAATTTACACTTAATCCCAGTTTGGAAATTGCAAGTAGAAGTATCTGGATTATCTAAGCACAAGTCAGCACAGCCTCCTTACTCCAGCACGAGGATGGTCCACTAACTTTTCCAGGGACATCTCTACCACCACCTGTATCTCATTGTCCATCTGCACCTGAACCAGTCTAAGGACTGCCCATCCTGGAAATGGTATTTTCCCCTAATCCCACCTTTCAATACGGATCATGTCAATGTACATGAGGATAATGACCCCAAATTGTGTTCCATGTTAGCAAACGTATGGCTCCTGTTGGTTCTGTTTCTTTGGGGCTACCCCTTTCCACCCAACCCCTGATATGTTCTCAGACCCCTCAATCCTCTTTTGGTTGTGGGAGTGATCATAATCTTAATTTTTGTAGCTACTTTTTTTTTCCTTTTTCCTTTTTAAATGAGTTGGCCAATTGGTCAGTCTTGCAAAGCCCTGAAATTGACTAGCTAGCCCCTCCAATGTAATTGGAAGCATATCTGAAAGAATTCTTGTACTTCTGTAGCATGTTTGGCAGGGAACTTTGTGGCCACTACTCCCAGAAGCCCCAGTTTAGAGAGTAAGGGAAATGACCTTGATCAAAATATGCAAGAACTGTTACACAAGCAAAGAAGGCTGAAACATTCTTTAAATCCTGGGAAGCAAAATAGAATTTGGATGTGACTCAGGCAAGCTCCCCCCTGATTCACTGGAGTATTAGAAGGAGGGGAGGTAAAGCACAATCAGGCATGTACGACTGATGTCAAACTCACCAGGTAGAGCAGACCAATCAATTCCATGGGAAGACTAGCACTATATTTTATTGAGATAGGCTTTAATAACAGAATCTTTGCATGCACATACAAAAGGAGTGGAGTTTGCATCATTTTGGCACAATGCTGTTTTCATTATTTTGATGATGGCATCAGACTCTGTGAACACCTTGCCTCCAGGTCTAGACTTATTTTATGCTGTCCACAGCCTCATATTGTCCTTCATGTTATGTTGTTTCTGAACATATAGCCTTGCCCCATAAATAGCATCATTTTATAGGCTAATCCTATTTTCATACATGCCAATCAGCTTCAAATTTTCATTATTCCTTTCTTTCAGTGAGTTATACAAGAAAAAGAAAATTTAGATTAATTACTGACTTCTTGTCTGTCCAGCTGCTTCTTACTTGACTGAATTTTGCAGCTGTAGTCATCCAGCAGAATAATTCACTTTCAGAAGGACTAGTTGCTATTCAAGATTAAACTTAATGTTGAGTCAAGGTAGTAAAATATGGGTTTAGTGCTGAATAAAAACTGTCTGATTGGCAAATTAAATATTACAGTCGTCATATTTTTATGCCTTCATTTCCCAAATTTGCAGGTGTCAGATAATTTTCAGTTATGACAGTGCAATAAACTAAATGTCCCAGAAAGACTTTTTGAACCAATGAGCTGTGGAAAATAAATTGTCACAGTTGATTATGGTGCTCAGAAATGACAGGCTCTGAAAGTCAAGGCACACCAGGCTAGAATGTCAGCGATCATCACTGGAGGCTTGTATCTGCGAGGACCAGAAAGCCTGGTCACAGAGCTATAATAAAGAGGAAGGAAACATATTAGAGCTGCAATGAACACTGTCTAGTTTCCAGTTTCAGACTACAAATGCCAATTGCTCTGGTAGGTGCATAGGCTTTTTCTGAACTTTTAATTACATTGTTTTCCTTACATCATTTCATTGCTACTTCTTGAATTATTCATGTAGTGAGGATCCAGGATCATGTAGTGAAGATCCAATCAGCAAGGAGGGCAAGATAATACATATTGGATTTTTTGGGTAGTTCAAAATAATATATGGAGCAAAACTAGAGCATATCAACTTCCAAAACTTATTTTCTAAACCTGCAATCTCTTACCCAGTTGTGTGGTTCACCTCATGCTCTTTTCAAGCAGCTCATACCAACTTGTGAAAGCCAATTGTTAAATTTTCTGGAATAGTGCAAGCTAGATGAGAGCAGAGCTGAGCTGCAATGCCTAACATGCTGATCAGCTGTTTGGTGGCTAGTGGCAGAGCATGGAGTCAATAGAGTCAGTTGTTACACATTTATCAGTGTACCACTGCATCTACCTATGGCTTAGCTGGTCTTGGGGCGGGGGGGGAGGAGTTAGGTAAGAGTCTGACCTAGTTAGAAGAAATCCCAGGTCTATCAGTAAAATCATCATCACCATCATTATTCTGGTTACGATGGCAGAGAGAGTGGGAACTACTGAGTTGCTGTCCTTGTGATTTTACGTATGTGCTATGCTGTGTCTGGTTGGAGGGATGTGTCTGGACTGCCACTCATTTGAATGGAAGCTGGACTGCTTGGGCCAATTTGGACTGTTTTGGCTGGAGGACTGTGTTGGAGGATGGCACCATTTGCTGTCTTGTGGCACTGCCCACCCCTACTACCCCGACTGTGTTTGCCACCCTGGCTGTGTTTCCTGCATTTGCAAACTTGGTGGCTTTTTTTAATTTGGCGGTGGCGTTTTGGACTGGCTTGGCATTTTCTGGTCTGGCTTGGCTGCTTTTGAGAAGTCTGCTGCTGGAAGGACCTGTTCAGGCTGCTCTGGAGGACCACTTGGGCTATTTCTATCTGTTTGCCTGCCATATTAATCGTGTTTTCAGAGCTCAGCAGTGTTGGGGAGACAGCCCTCTTTCTTACCATCTTTTTACCATATGCCTTGCTCCTGGGCGCTGGGGATTTGGAGGTGTGGGCAGTGACTGGGCGGGGTGAGGTGGGGATTGCAGTAATGTGGCAGACTATTGTGGACCCCCCTTCCTGCAGAAGCCTTTCTGCCTTCTCTCCTGTAGCCCCAAGAGGAAAACACGGTGCAGCTCCTATTTAATAGTGAAGTGCCTGAGGAATGTGGGTTTCCCACTGAACTGTGTGCTGCACCACAGGTCACTGGATGTGAGACCCTGTTCATTAAGTTGGGCTCTAGGGATCAGTTGGGATTGCTGCTGTTGTACCAGCCTCCCTGCTGCACACCAACTTCCCTGCCTGAGCTCTTGTCCTGATCCTGCTCCACACGCACACACACGGAGGAGTTTGCTCGCTTTTGTACTTTTAAGCAACACTTATGCACGATACAGACAAAGTTCCCAACAAGTCCCAAAGTCTATGAAGCTTGCCTTGAAATGGATTTAACAAACAGCAAAACAGGAGGAGAGTCGGCAAATGCAGTCCGAGGTCAAAACAGGAATAGTTGGTCATCAGCCGGTCCGGGTCTAGGTGTCACAGGAGATAGGTTCTAAGCCACAAGATATGGAGCAGGGTAACAAGACAGTTGTTGTTACCAGAGAGGTACTAGCTTGCCAAGCCTCTTTTAAGGTAGCCACCCCAGTGTTGCTTATTTCTGAGGGCGAGGCTCCCTTCTCGTCAGTAATCTGAGTGTTGTTGTTGAGCTCTTTTTTCCGCACGCCTATTCTGGCTTGGGGGTGGGGGCATAGCCTCTCTGCCTCATTATTGGAGAGTGGGACCGGCTGTCTCTGCCCTGCCCCACCTCCTCCAGCTGCTCAGCCAGCTGTCCATCTGGTGCCTCTGACTGCACCAGCTCTTCTTCTGTTTATACCTCTGGAAGTGCCAGCTCCTCAGACTCTGGCTCTGAGTCTGAGTCGGAGCTCCCCATGACAGCTCCATTTCTGGGCTGGCAGTGGGGCTCCCCAGACTTCTGCTTTTGGGGGACTTTAATCTGCCTTCTCTAGGAGTGGTGTCTGAGGTGGCTCAGGAGTTCTTGGCCACCATGATGGCCATGGGCCTATCCCAGATCATCCAGAGCCCAAAATGGAACAGTGGCCATACACTGGATCTGGTGTTCCTGTTGGAGCACTGGCTATGTGATCTGAAATTGGGGGAAATTTCAGTGTCCCCCATGACATGGTCAGATCATACCCTGATTATCATGGGATTCTCCAGCACCACTATTCACTACTGTCCCCGGTGTCTAATGGACCCGGTTGGTTTCAGAGGGAGCTGGGGGTTGTTCCTGCTGGTCGTCTGCATAGTCTATCCTGGTTGCTGCTTGGAATAAGGGGGCAGCTGAGGCCTTGGATCAGATCGTGCCCATGCGACCTCTCCCCTCTCAGGGATCCTGGCACTCCCCATGAGGGAGATGAAGTGAGAGGAGAGATGTCTAGAGCATTGCTGGCATTGGACAAGGGACAAACTCAACCAAACACAGGTCAGAGCTGCTATTAAGGCCTAGCTAGTGGCGGTAAGGGTGGTGAAGTGTCATTACTCCTCCAGTCTCAGTGTGTCCGCAGATAGCCACTCTGCGGCCCTGTTTCCGGTGATTTGAAAGGGGGGCTCAGAAAATTTCTTGCAGGGGCGTGCAGAGGAATTTGCTCAGCATCTGTTGGATAAAATTGCTCGGATTTGTTTGCAGTTGGATGCTGGATTTGCTGTGGAGATGCCTAGGGAGGAGTCTTGCCCTGTTATCTGGGAACAGTTTGAACCTGTTGCACCTGAGGAAATGGACAGAGTCCTTAGGGCTGTGAGTTCAGCCACCTGCTCTTTAGATCCATGCTGGTTAAAGTGCTTGGGGGGTGTCGTGTGAGTGGGTTCTAGTAATGGTTAATGCTTCCTTGAGTGAGGCGGTTGTTCCTTCCCCTCTTAAGGAGGCTTTGGTTCGCCCCCTCCTCAAGAAGCTATCACTGGACCCTACTGGACAATTTTCATCCAATATCTAACCTCCCCTTTTGGGGGAAGGTGATTGAGAAGGTGGTTGCGCAGCAGCTTCAGAGGACCTTGACTGAAGCAGATAATCTTGATCCCTTTCAGTCAGGATTCATGTCTGGGTATGGGACTGAAACAGAATTGGTCACACTTTTGGATGATCTCTGGTGAGAGCGGGATAGGGGCTGTGCATCCATCCTTGCCCTACTTGACCTCTCAGCAGCTTTCGATACCATTGACCAAGGTATCCTTCTGGATTGTCTCAGAGGATTGGGGGTAGGCAGCACAGTATTCTGCTGGTTCACCTCCTTGCTCCAGGACCAATTTCAGTTGATAATTGGGGAGGAGAGAACCCGCCCTTGGCCCCTACTACGTATTGTGCCACAGGGTTTCTCACTCTCTCCTCTCCTATTTAACATCTACATGAGGCCGCTGGGTGAGCTCATCCATCACCATGGGGTGACTTATCATTAGTACACTGATGATACCCAATTATACATCTCTGCCCTGACGAATAAGCAATGCTGTGAACGTCTTATCCCAGTGCCTGGAGGCTGTGAGGGTCTGGATGGGGAACAACAGGTTTCAGATGAACCCTGGCAAGACTGAGGGGCTTTGGGTTTTGGGACCTTCCGGTTCTAGGATTATGCCATCTTTGGTGCTGGATGGTGTGGCACTGCCCTAGACAAACTCTGTGTGCAATCTGGGGGTCCTCCTGGACTCACAACTCCTGCTTGAAGAGCAGGTGGCAGTCATGTCTAGGAGGGCCTTTGCACAGTTTTGTGTTGTGTGCCAGTTGCTCCTATTCCTGGATCGAGGGCTCTGCTCACTGTCACTCATGCCCTAGTCACCTCCTGTTTGGACTTCTGTAATGTGCTCTACATGGGACTGCCCTTGAAGATTATCTGGAAGCTTCAACTGGGGCAAACGGCCCGGGCAGTTATGTGTACCCCTAGGGAGGTACATGTGACACCTCTGCTTTGTGAGCTGCATTGGTTACCAGTTTGCTTCCAGGTCCAATTCAAGGTGCTGGTTTTGACCTTTAAAGCCCTTCATGGCATGAGGCCAGGTTATTTGAGGGACTGCCTCTCCCCGATTACATCTGCTTGTCCCATCAGGTCTGGCAGAGAAGGCATGCTGAGGGTCCCACCTGTCAGGGAATTATATTTGGTGGGTCCCAAAGAGGCACCTGGCAGAGGTTACTTATGCTGTTAGTTATGGATGTTTGTTTTGGAATGCCGTTGTTAGAATGATGGAGGATAGATAATTATGGAACTGATATGTTTATGGATTTAGCAGTAGGGTTTGCAGACCCTAGAGTGCAATTATTTGGGCTGATGGCACTTGATGGACTATTGTGGAGTACAGGAACAAAGAAGAGGAAATAGAAGTACTGAACAATGGAGGGTTACAGTCTTGGAGATATATTGGTCCTGGAGAAGTTTTGCTTTCAGCTGAAACGGAATGCAATGGTGGTGTTGGAGAAACAGTTCCCAAGTGGACATGGAAGTTGCACCATTGTGTGTAGCTGAGCTGCATGGGACTACTCAGATAATGTGGGAGCCACTACCATCATTGGAGCAGCTAGCTGTGACTAAAGATGGAGGCTGTTCCAAAGCAGAGATCTGCAAAGGTTTGGCCCTTGAATGAGGATTTCTGCTGAGTCTTTGCAAGCTCCATGTTCTGACTTGTTCTGGAAAAAGAAAAGGATTATTATACCCTTAGGACTATGTCATTATTGCCTGGGTGGAAGTGTGTGTGGGGGGGGGGGATGCAGAACAAATTTGTTCCCCTGGGCCCAGTGGAGACTAAGGGCAGAACATGGGGCAGAGGCAGCTACCACCTTCTTAGCCTGGGTGATCCGTGGAGAAGCAGTGACAGGCACTGCCTTGTATCAGCTGGGACACCTTGTAAAGAGGAATCTTATTGTCAGGCTGGGGTGCCCAGTGCTTGATAGGTGATAGTCTCAGAGGCGTAATGTTAGAATGTCCCTAGCCACTACAGGTTAGGCTGCAGAGACCTGGTGATATAAGTGACTCCAATTTTAGGGTAGCTACACTGCCATATCAGTGAGGAGCTATTACTCATTTGTGCCAATTGAAGTACTAGTTATGGCCAGACTCCCTTAGTCTGAGATGACATGACTGGGAGGTACTGCAATCAAAGATTGTTATGAGATTCTCATCCTTTGGGGTGGGAGAGTAGCCAGTTGCCATAGAGATAACCCTGTTACCAGGTGGGGTGAAATACAAGGGGAAAGGAATGGTGTATCAGTTTGAGTGGTGTTGCCAGATAGCTCAAATAATTGGGTGATGGGGTGACCTGTTTGTGGAGGTGGGAACAATTTGATCTCAATTGTGGCAGGTCAAGGAAGATATTGGAGGGAGGTGCCACATTTTCTGTTTCAGGAGAAGGGAGATCAACAGTTCAGTGGCAATTTCCACTTCCAGGCTGAAAGCCTCAATCCTGAATCCTAGTGGCTAGATCACTGGTGAATTTAGCCTCAAGTACCTGAGGATAAACACCAAGTTCTTTTGCAGTTGGTGTTTGTGTTGGAGTCCCTGTGTCTTTTGGCACTGGGTGACTTTAGTCTCCATACCCTAAGGGTCCAGTCTAGAAAGGCTCAGGAGTTCATAGCCTCTATCGCAACCATGGGCTTGCCCCAGGTAACCTCTGGCCTGACACTCAAGGGGTCATACAGTTCAGCTTGATTTTGCTGTGGAGCTACTGTGTTGTGATCTTGATATGGAGGGTTTTAAACTATTCCCCATTGTCAGATCATTTCATGGCCCTTATTTGTTTGTTTGCTGGGTTTAGAAAGCTGCCCAACTCCATGAGATTCATGAGATTGGTTGCCCCAGAAATCTGACAAATCCAAAAGGATTCTGGTGGACACTTGAGAAGTTTCCCATTGATTTGGCAGGCAGTTCCATTGAATGTCCAGTCAGCTTTTGATATCGAAAGGTGACTTGGGCTCTTGAAGCGATTGCTGCTGAGCAGCCTCTCTCTGTTGGCCAATCCCAGACAACCCAAGGGATCTGGTATATGAAGTGGCTCAGACTTGAACTCCTACTTGTGCTCAGCCAGGTTCACTTTTTGTCTTCCTCCACTGGTGATGAACTCCAGAAGCTGTGCTCTACATACGTTCTCAAACAGGTCTGACACATCTGGAGAGAGCCGCATTAGAAAACATTTTCTAAGTTGTCTTGGTTCATCCTCAGATTTTATTCCTCAAATAATCCTCAGAAGGAACAAAAATTAAAAAAAGAAAATACTGGAATAAATGCAGGGCATTTGTTACCATATCAGCGTTGAACTGTATTACTTTGGAGGACCTTCTTTTCCAGATGTTAATAACACTGGCTAGGCTCACACATTACAAAAAGCCACAGATACACAACTTTTTCCAGGAGTACTGCAGTTTGTGTCTGAGTGTTCTGTTGGAGATTTCGTTCCAAAATGTAGGGGGTAACGTAAGAAAAAAGCCTGCATTTTACAGAATTTAATTTGTAAATTTAATTAAAAAGAAATATAATAGGGTTGCCCTCTAGTCATGTATTTAATAATTTGTCTATATCACCTATGTTCCCTCTAAGGTGTATGCGTGTGTGCACAGACACTACTCGTCAAACCTGCACACGTGGAAAAAAATCAAGTGCACCCAAAATTGTTACCCCATAACAATAATAATAATAATAAATAATATTGTTTATTATTATTACCCCATGACAATAATAATAAATTTAGGCACCATAAAATTCCAGGCTCACAACTTGCAAGATGTCCTGCACAATCTGGCTGCCTCAGTTTAACTGCAGCCGTGAAGGTTGCTTGGTAGCACTGCTGGGGGAGTCACCTTTTGCCCAGGACAGCAGCCAGGCAGTCCTTTCCCAAACTTGCAGTTTCCCCCAGCCTGCTCCAGACTAGGCCTCACAAGTCCACGATCATTATTAACTTTACAATATTTTGATTTTTAAATTGATAATAATTAACATTTAAATAAGTTCAGAATGCATCCAGGGAGGGAGGGAGGAGGGAAGGAAGGAAGGAAGTTAGTTTACACATTATGGAATGTGTAAACTCAAACATTTGGTTTGTAAGCCATGGTTTATGGTTAGTATTACATGTGAATTCTGGCTTATTCAACGCACCATATTTCAGTGAAGTCTATATGCTGCTTAATTTTTAAATTAAAACAATTATTTGTACAGTTTAATTGCATAGTATCAGGGCTCATGCAGGTATCAGACGCTGCAGTGACTTAAGGATTTTCCTCAGATTGTCTCATATATATTAGCTTGATAGATGGTATCAAGTACAGTTTGATTAGGAAAAGAAGACAGGTAACAGCCAGTTTAAGGAAGCAAAGCCATTTTTTTCCTACCCTAACAAAAGTAATGTCCCTTTTTTATTCTGGCACTTTCTCTCAGAAAAAGAGCAAAAAAGTAAACCACCGACTTCAAAAATTCTGTCTCCTACTGAGATTGGAAAAGCTTCTTGTAAAGAAAATCCAAATAAGCAAATGTATTTTCTCTTTGCTCCCTTCTCTTTTAATAGTGAATTCTGTACTTTGTGTGTTAGATCTTGACAGCCCGATTTATTGCTCAGGATATCTGTCAGCTGTTTATTTATACTCAAAAGTATATACTGAGATCCAAAATTACTCCGCACAGGCTTTTTTGTTTGTAAATGGTGCTACCATTCCATTTTCCACTGACTTTCTGCTGCAGCAACTCTTTGGCTCACATCCAACAATTTCAAAAGTGGGAGGGCAGTGGGCTGCCTCGGAAAACAGTGTGCTTTCACTTGCAAAAACAACTGAATTCTCTGCCCCAAGCTTTAAATACATTTTGTAAACACGAACCTCCTCTTGTATGTGATTTTGCATAGCACCTTTTCTCATTGCACTTTATAGGTTAATGGCAGCAAACGCTTAGACACACTGCCGTTTACTGTTGTTGAACTAGTATGTAACTGTTGAGAAAAAGTTATGCAAGGATAACCTCACCTATGTGACTCTTGGTTGGAATGAAACTTACAATATTAAGACTGCAAAATTATTTTAGTTAGCTGTTTAGTATCTAAACAACTGAGGTTACCATAAAGTTAAACGCAGACGTGGTTTCAGTGAACCCAAACAGTGCAAACCAAAGTCTTTCTTTGTCCAAATGGAGATCTTGTTTTCAGTTTTATAGTCAGATAAACTAAATGTTTCATAGGTTGATAAAAGTGCAAACAATTCAGATCCAGAATGTATGGTTGGTATTAGCAACAGGCAGTGTACAGTTTTTATCTTGAAATTATACCTCTGCAAGTAACCTTTTAATAAAACCAACATCAGTAATATAAATATAGAATGCCCATCCCCTTTCAATATAGCTGTGTACATCTACCTGTTCAATTTATTTTGTTCAATATTTTGTTCAATACTATGTACACCCATAGTATAACGCTATTAAGTATTAAACAATATCCATAAGTATTATGCAACTTTTAACAATCAACTTCCCAGCAAACGTACACCAACCTTTTCCCCTCCCTTTCTTTCCAAGCTTCTCCATGAATTCTTGAATAGTTATTCCATCCTTCCCGAGCTAAGCCAAACAGCACACAATCACACTAGAAAAATTATTCTGTACTAATCCCTGCATTGCAAAAGTAATATTGTGGAGTTCATAAAATACCAAAAAGGATGACCCAAACATGTTCTCCAGTGAGAAAGAATTACAATACATGGAGCTTTTGAGCAGGAGCACGGTATGGGGAAAGGAGAGATGAAAATCAATGCTTAAAACCATATTGTAGAAAACATGAATAGGGAGAAGTTAATACCAAAACCTAGAGTCATTCCGTGAAGTTGAATGGTGGGAGATTTAGGATTGATATATACCTAATCAGTAAAAACAATGAGGAATCTTTATATTGCAATCAATTTCATCAGATGCGCTGAATGTAACTCTGAGAGATAAGTACTGTATTGCATATATTCCTTTTTTTAATTGAAGAATTTTACAATACTAAAAGATAATAAAAGTTTGAAATAAAAAAAATAGAAAAGATAAGAAATACAAAATGCAAAGAAAAAAATTAAAAGAACAGAACAGAAAAAACAGAAGGGATAGAAAAAAGAATATTTAAAGAAGCGACTCCTGATCTTCCTTCCAATAAGTACAAGCAAATTAATATTTTCCCTTACCCCCCCACGTGATTAGATACATAATTCACTTCTTCCCATAGCATGTCCCCCATCACAAATCCAAAAATTGTTGTCATTTCTATCCAGGTATCAGCAGAAAGTCCATAGTTTCCAGAATTTTATGAAGATAGTTCTTATTTTAACCCTGATCAAATAGATTGACTTTATATTCCTTCCTTTTGCCTCTAGCAGTTTTAATCTTTAATTCATCAAGTTGCTGTTGTAGGGTTGAATCTCCATTCAGACTTTCTTTGTCACATCTCAATGATTTCTTCAAGGCTCTAGAAACCTTTGGTAAATGAAACAATAAGTCCTTATCCAGGTCATTTTCCATCTCTTGATTTGTCATTTGTATTTCCACTCTAACAATCATCTCTGTCTTATTATTGGTGGAAAGTTCAAAATAAAGGAACTGCATTGCATATATTCCAATGGTTGGAAAGAGGGATACGAAAAGTAACATTGGGGGAAATTAGATAGGCAAAGATAATTGCCTATTGATAATAGCCATTCACAAAACAGTTAGTGGATGTGACACAGATACTCTTATGTTATATTTCTTTATTAAGAAATGCAGAATAATATGAATACTATTAATATTAATTAACACTTGAGAAATGGTGTTAAGACTAATAAACTCCACGTAAGCTGTTTCTTTATTAAATCAGTTTTGGCTTTACTGATGAATAGCCATCTTGTGGTCAATGACAATATTTCCAGAGAGCGGAAGTATTTCCCAACTAGCTTAGTTATATTGCCATGGCAAGCAGCATATATTTCCTTCCCCTGATATATGAAAAAAGACTCTTCTCAGTGGGCTGCCAGCAACAGACATATTATTGCTTAATCTGCAATTCCACTCTATTCCTTGTAGAATAATATTGTTGTTCTACCTTCCTAGTTTCACTGAATACTCCCACATAAGGACCTAATCTAATTAATTAACTGGTTTTGGTAGTAGCAGGTGTATTTTAAAAATCAATTCAACTGCTTTAGCAGGGATCTAAAAACGTATATAAGAACCAATAGTCTCAATCTTATACTGGTGTTTTTTCCCCTCCAATGTCATTTGAAGGACACATACTTTTAGTTATTTGCTTGCAGCTCTTTCTTTAACTTTTTCAGTTGTTTGCAAAGAAAATGCAGATTGTTACCATTTTGTGACAAAATTTCTGTTTATATATTAGCATTATTTTATGTCTGTATCATCTAATAATCCATCAGGGCTTAAATTGGATGGATGGATGGATGGATGGATGGATTTTCTGCACACCAGTGCCTTCATAGATTTAATATACCTGAGCTCCTTTGGGAGGGATTTCTGAGTTTAGGTGTTGCCACAGAATGATTCCTGTTTTATCAACTTAGCTTTTTTTGGAGATAAGAACATACAAGAAGGCCTTCAGCAAAAAAAGTAGATTACGGGAAGTTTCGTACAAAACAGCTATTTAAATTGGACTCAGAAACCAATTGAATGACAGAGAAGTTAGTTCAAGACTGGTGATATATATTCTCTATTCTGCATGCCAAACAATACTCTCTGAGTGCAGAAATTTCAAAGTATTTTTAAGGAGTTCTTGACTTAAAGCCTATTTCAGTTGTCTAAACAACAGGCAACTAAGACATGGATCACAGTGGTTAGATCTACCCTCCCCAGGAAGAACAACCAGCACAAATTCAAGGTTGAACTATAGTTCTCCTGGCTACAGTAGTCACCTGATCTTTCAGAAGCAGTGTGGACTCCAAGAGCACCCACATACTGTGAAGCAGCTTCCCAAAAGGAATTTAAAAGAAGTTAACTATAGGCTGTACTCCTAATCCCAGTTTGGCATATCTATTAATCAGGCAGTCTTTCATTTTGGCTGGATTAAAACTCAGTTTCCACACATCCAGTCACTTCCTATGACCAGATGATGGTTCAGGACTTCCAGAGTTTCTTAGCATTAATTGAAAAATAAAAATAAATCAGGTGACATTAGCATGCCTGAGTTGAGAGAAGCACCTAGCCAAATTGTCTCTAACATCTGAAGCTAGGGAGAGTCTGCCCTAGTTAGTACTTGGGAAGTACTCAGAATTCCAGGGCTATAGTCTAGTCTGAAGAGTCAGAAAAGGACCTTGGAAGAAGTCAGTGGCAAATCATCACCATAACATTGCAAGAAATTGCATGAATGAAGTCACCAGAAGTTAAGGTCACCCTTGAGGGCAGTGTCACTTTTAAACATTGGCATATGATAAAACGTGACCCCCAAACCTGGATAACCTTTCCTACTTGCTTCCCCCTACTACAAGAACCAGGAGTATAGAATTCTGAGAGCCTCCATAAGGCAATGGCCACAAGGTCAAACATAAATGTTGTAATATAGGCAGCATTTCAAACAGAAATGTTATAATATAGGCAGCATGCTTTGTCATATGCACATTTGGGCTAGATGCCATATTTAAAAAATAATAATAAAGAAGAGAGTTGTGGAAAATCCATTGTGAGAATCGCAAGGAAATTTCTGAAATGTAGAAAATGTAATTCAAGAATTAAATCTTTATGCATTCTTTCATGGTTCAGGATGGATGGATGGAATGAGATTGTGGGATAAATATGAAAATGATACAGTAATGCCCAAGAATTAGTTTGTAGTATCTACATGGCCATGTCATTCATGGAATTGTACATATGGATGCAAGTATCTCTAGAGACACTTGTTGCCACCCAGTCTCTCAGTGGTTCAGGGTAGCCTGCAACATACCTCAATGTAATCTGCACAGTGACATGAATGATAAGATCAGTGTAATGTATTTAACTTTAAAAAATAATCTTATATAACTTGTCCATAAAGAAAACACATTAAAAATATTTCAAAATCATGGCTAGTTTTATTAAGCTCAATCAGATTAAAAACAAAAGTTGTGCAAAGTTTCACATTTTTCAGAACTTTCCTTTTGGATGTAAATAAAAAGAACACTGAGCAAGGAGGATGGAAGAAATAGTGGTTAAAGCCGTGAAGTTAACAGTTCCAAATCAGTCTTGAGATGAAAGCAGTGGATTGAACACAGTTGCTTTAAGTGTTGTTGGTCTAGTTGTAATTTTCATGTGAGGGGCAAAGGAAATGTTAGCTCTGCATAGCTCTGGAAACATAAAAAGCAAATAGTCCCCATTTTTTATGAGCTCCTTGGCTTCGCAGAACAGAAACATGGAAATGTCACAGTTCTTATAAAAATAACACTGGGAAGTAGTTTTGATTGGCTATGCTGAAGTCAGTTAAGCTGAATTATACTGAGCAATTGGAGCAGATTAGTTGTCTCAAAACATGCAGTCCTTCCTTAGACTATAGGATCAAGACACAATTTAGATTTCAGCTTCAGAAAATTGAGTAGCAAAAGGGTTTATTGGTGTAGAATTCTTTCATTTGTGGTCCCTTCTCTGTGGTAAAAAATTTGTGGGGAGGGGAGATTTGCCTGAAATGAGTGAAAGTGTGAGGAAAAAGTGTTTATTTTCTTAAAAAGACCTATTTCAACTCCTTGAAGCATTCAAGACCATTGCAAATAGAAACTCAAACTCATGGGAAGAAGGAAGAATTAGAGGGAAGGGACTTTGGGAAAAAGGGAGCAGTGGGAGAAGGTGGTATATTGTCTTTATTACCTCCCCCATTCTCTCTCCCCCAAATCTGCTTTGCAATATGGAAGAGTTTGTTAGGGCATGGCTGCCATGTAACATGTAGCCTTCGCATTTTAAGTGATAGAACAATTGAATTAACTCCAACCAAATTATAACTCCATTTTTGCAGATTGGTAACATTCAAAATTATTTCCTATAAGTAATCAGACTTAACCATATCTGAAAGAGATTCCAGTGTAGTTTGAACAGATGGAAGACTCCTCCCTAGTGAATATACAATGCCTTTTTGGGTAGCAAAAACAATTCATCAAATATGTTCTGTGAATTATGCATGAATAATCAATTACTCTCGGTCTTTTGTTTTCCAGTTCTGTTTTAAAGGAGATAGTTTCTTTTGTGGCATATCCAGTATGTTGAGATAAAATTTACATTGGTCATTCCAGGTTCCTTACTGTAGGAAAAGGGCTAAAAAGAGAAAGGTGATTTTTTACATGTATGGGATGAGTGCATGGAAAAATAGGCCCTGATAGAAACAGAGTGGATGATCATTATTATTTACATTCAACATCTGGGATGCAAAACATTTTCCTAAGTCATCCTTCTCCATGTTGGTGCCCTCTTGTAATCTCTAGACAGTGTGTTATCTTATCATAAACAGCCTGTATTTTTTTAAACCCCTTTGTAGAGATTTCACTTGCATGTTGAAATAAGGGTTCTGCCAGGGGATTATCACACTATTATATGTTGGGTAAAATTGGATGTAAACTAGATCTGTAGATGAAATACCATTTATGCAGGGAATTATATAAATGAAAATTATCCACATCTTCCTTAGAGGCTGAATTAGTTGCTCTTCCAGACACAATTTCCATCTGCACTACCTGAAACATTTCATTGGAGGGAACATCTGTAGAGCTAAAATAAAAGTAAGCATCCACTTACTCCTGGGAGCATTTGATTGGAAATACAGTTTTAACTAGTTCCATATCTGTGTTATCTCTGAGGAGCCAGACTTATAGACCCCTTGATTCCTTGTGGTTTTTATAAATCATCGATCAGTGTGTTGTGTTTTGAGCAACCTGGTGGAAACAAAAGCATGGAGAGGTGTTGCATATTCACGTTCAGGTACTAAATGCCTCTATTCCTTATAATCTCCTGTAGTCCAGAATCCTTTACTTCCCTCAGCACTATCAGATGTTATCACTTGTTAAAAAGTGGGATGGGGGAAAGAAGAGCCCTTCCTAAAAGGTGAGCAGTGCAATGAAAGCCAGCAGTGCCAGAGATCTGTTTGGTGATGAAACATTGGAAGATATGTGACCGGGTTGCTGTTAGGTTACAAGTATTTCTGAACCAGAGGCAGTATTGTTCAAGGGTAAGTTGTATATGCTAACACTGTATCATCTCCATGTCACCAAAGCTGCAGAAACAAGGACTGAGAAGAGCTGTACCAGTCAAGTGCTAATAATGAATCTATCACCATGTTATTTAAAAACTTAATTACATTACAATTTAATGGCAGAATCTGTGTAAACCCTCATCACCCATGCTTTTGCCAACATGTGCTGTGGAAGCTCATCATAATTCCATATATGTGACATAGAAATGATAATCTCAGAATAGCTGGTAGAGCAAGGAGGTACATTGTTTTATTGCCTTTGAACAAAAACTGCAAATGAAGTAAATTCTCTAGCATTAACTGCTTCCTGTCACATCCAGTTCATCTCATGCTCTGGTTCAGCCTCCAATTATTAGATGCTAACAGCTGCCTAACAGCTTGTTAGAATTTAAACAGTGGATAAATATACTGACAGCCTCTTCCACATCTGGTTGCATTGATCAGATTGTCCTCACTTGAGAAGCTACTCCACTCCCAGGGGAAAAAGAGAAAGTAGAAAATAATTCCCTTAATATTTGTTTTAGAAGGTTACATTGACTCACCAATTGTGTTTGTCCAGCATGCTAATCTTTGTGGACTGGCTTATATGACATGCAAATATGAAGATATAGTCTATCCAGAAACCAAAGATAGATAGAGGAACAGCCACAAAGGAGACCCTTTCATCAGTGGTTCTTGCTGTTCCATGTGGTTGTGAACTCATCTCTTAATGCACAGGGTATTAATTTAAAATTATAGGAATTGGCGAAAAGGATTGGCTTTCACCTACTCTGTACAAGGTAGCAGTGATCGTGATGGAATCACTCTTCTGTGGGTAAAGGATAAGAGAAAAATGACCAGAAGCATCATGATCTTGCATTATTTCCATTCTCAGCAAAGCTAGCTGTGATATGTGAACTCAGAAAACAGAAGAAGATTAGCACATATGCTGGAGGCTGCATGGATAAATTGAATAAATAAATGAATAAGTACATTTCTGTTCATGGTTAGACAAGTTTATGGCTTAGCATGTTGTAGGAATGTGCTCACTGAATTGAATTCCAGGCCAGGTGGATATTTAATAACATCATATAGTGGAGTACAGAAACAAGTATTTTGTTCATGGAATTCTACAGAGAAGCAATGTGATGTAAGGATGTATTTAAAATATGCATACATTGTTTTTCTGTTCCCTAGAACTTTGGCATGGTATGCTTAAACACAAATAAAGCTATGAAGCTTCTAAGAAATGCAGAAGCAAAATATTGCTTAAAATAAACCCAAACACTATTGAAATTCATCAAAGGCCATCCAAATCCTGACAGAACAAACAAGTTTTCCCCCTTAACTAAAACTCAACAGGAATGAATCAATCTGGCCTTCCTCAGCTGTAACTTCCATAGTCAAAATGTTGATATAAAAAAGTTCTTCATTTCTTTCTCATCAATCTAACTTCTTTGAGGAAATGTAACTGGGCCTCTAAGGAGGTTATAACAGAGGGAGGTTCATATGTTCATCTCAGTAAAAAAGAATTAAGCATCTATTACGACTTCCCTTTTTTATTGGAAGAAGAAAGTGGGCAATAATGATTAAAAAAGCACTGCACAGCTATAAACAGAACTATAAGCCTTTCACTCACTATCAGCTCTATTTTAATTTGGAAACAGAACAATGATTTTGGATGGCATAGAGGTAAAGATAACTACATCTGACTGATGGGCTGTTTTCATATGGACACTATGCCATGTGAAGCAGCAGCATCTAAAACCTCTGCTGTCATTACACGAACTGTCAAATGGAAAAGTTGATAGATGGGCAAGTCTAATTTCCCATGATGTATTGCACAGTTCTGTTTGCTTTCGGTCAGATGAGTTTTTGAAGCAACACCAACATCTACAAGAACTGTTGAGTCAAAAGGGGGATGTGCAAATATTTCACAAGGAGTGAACCAAATCACTTTCTGTTATCTGAAAAATAATTCTCTCTCTCTCTCTCTCCAGTATTTTTTGTTATGGCAGCAAATCATCTGGGGAGTGAACTACTACATAAGATTTGGCTTCTTCAACTTGGTGCTCTCTAGATATATTGGGTGATCATTTCCAGCCGCTATGGCCATATTGTTTGATATATGATGGGAGTTGTTGTCCACCAGATCTGGAAAGCAATGGGTTAAGAAAGATTGCACAAGACCATCTCAAATAATGATACTATAAAATTATGGGGGAATATTATGTTGGTTTTGAAAGCAAGCCATTATCACATATATTTTGTACTGAGGTTCCGTTGGCAGCTTCACAATGATACATAAAGATATGGAAGAAGAAAATTACACATACTTTCCCCTAAAACATCATGTTACGGTCTTGAAAAAGTGTAAGACAATGGTAGTTTGGTTTTCTCCTTTCTTTCCTAATTAACAATATGCAGTTGCCTGGAAACACAAGTCAGTGCCATGTGTTTGTGTAAGCCATGTAGATAAGAGGATGTTCTGCCTCTAGTACTTCTATTCCTCTGAATATAGCTGCATTTGTCATTTCTTTCAAGAACATACGTCATCTTTGATTGTGCATCAGTGTGTGTGCATGTTGTGTGCTTCTCCGTTTTTTAATAAAATAATACTATGCACCAACTGTAGAATTCCTGCACACCTGTTTATGATGTCAAAAGTAACATAAATTAGCAAATTACATAATAAAATCTTCACAGACAGGATCTGTGATACTTTCTTCTGTTTTATAGAATATTTCACTGGCTAGCTGTAATGAGGTGATGAAAGCACATTTATTTTTCTCTTATTAATTTTACTTTCCTAAATTAACACACTAGGGATTTTTTCCCCCAGTCTAAGATTAGGGTTATCTGATTGTCCCATTTAAAAAGAAAAAGAAAAGCTTAGAGTGCAATGCTGCTGAATGTCAGTCTGACACCCCCTTCCCCTCCTGTGAATACTGCTGATTCAGATTATAACCAAAAAAAAAACCAGCAAATCAAGCAAAACTTGTAAGCTCTCCCCTAGAATTTCCAGCCTGACTTGGAGTTGTCAGGCATCGAACCTGATATAGAACTTCCAAAGCATCTGATTTACCACAAACCTACAGCCTTTTCCATACTCACATACCAGAAAAACTAACAAAAAACATAGTTATAGACTTGCCATCAAATATCACCTAAAATCTCTTCCCTGCAAAAAACTCTTCGGAGGCAAAGATGGTGTTTGTGGCTAAGGCAAAATGGTTTAGGAAAGGTTCATATATTTGTGCCTGGGATTTAAAGAGAATATTAAGGCAAGTGGTGTTGTATGTGTGGCTCTGACCAATATTTATCATTCAGTTCTGACCAGCTCTCAATATTCCTTTGCAGAATTCCATTGTGGAGACACAAATATCAGAATGTGTACCTAATTAAGACAGACAAGTTAAACAGGCACCCTATGGATTCATCTTTGTCTTTAATAACCCACATATGTCCCTGCCACCTCTTCAGAGTGTACCTCCCCATTTCTACTTGTCACTCCATGAACTACTTTTCTCCAGTAATCAGGATAAAACCCTCTTCCTTCTTTGCATTTTAGTCTCTCTTGATAAACAACTTTTTGTTAGAAACTTGCCAGTAATAATTAAATGTAATGACCAGATATCAAAGGTGAAATGGTATACATCAGCCCCACAGTGATAAAAATTGTAACAGAAATGAAAGCTCTCTAATAATGTAAGAGGAAGAACAGGATAGGGTAAAATATCCAGGCAATGTTTGCAATATTTTGCTTCTTATGTTAAAAAAGAGGTCTTTGCAATGGAAGAAGATTTTTAATGTATTTTTATATTTATGTAAATTATTCTACATAAGATGGGAGAGACTAGTTGATGCTTTTTCTCTTCTGTTAGCAATGAATTAGTAGTCTGGGCAACAAACTCTATAGTTCTTGGATGAATTTACTGCAATGAAGCTTTTTGTATGTTTGTTTATTAAAATGAAAAAAAATGATGGTTCAAGATAAGAAATCAAAGGAATTAGATCAAACATCTCCATTAAATCATTAGATTTAATGATAATTGAAATCTTCCCTGGATGAAAAAGAACAAAATTAATTACTGCTTATGAAAGGGGGAAAAAACTGTTTTTCTGCAAACTTTCTTTCTTGCCATTTTCCTGTTACCAGGAAAGGAAAAATCCGTCCTTTGGCATTTCCAAGTGTGAAAAGTCTGACTGTGAATACACAGCATTCTATGGATGCTTGTCGAAAAGCATTATCTTTTTATAGACAATACTTTTTATAGAGAATACTGAATGCCCAAATTTCATGGATAGATGTGATAACATCCATCTGTTCTTTTGTGCTGTTTTACTTAATTTTATGGGTACCCTACTTAAACACATCCTAGGCTAATTTCAGGAGTCTAGAAACAGCAGCTTTTATTTACTTCGACTTCCAGATGTCTTTTGTAGTTTGATGAGTTTATCAAGCAAGGTCACTAACATCTATCATTTCCAATAACCCTCAGGCTTGGCTAAGCTTTTCCACTGTGTGTGTTAGAACAATATGGAAATCAGTGCAAAGTATATTTCTAAAAAAAAATAGCTGAGCCCTAGCATTCCTTGTCAAAGGGTTGAATAGTTCAATCACAAACTATTCCAAAATATTAACAAGACAAACATGGAAAGCTGCCTTACACCAAATCAATCCACTCACTTGCGTAACCCACTGCTATTTATACTGTTTATCAACACTTTTAGATGGTCTCAAGCTAAGATATTTCCAAACTGTGATAAGACTTTCTGTATAAAAAATAGGTGTTACATCACTGAGCTATGCCTCCCTCCCCCGTACAGGTAGGAAGGAGGAACCTAAAAGAGAAAAGAGAAAATAACTATAAATTTCTCTAGGTTGCCCAATCTGAATTATAAGTTTTTAAATGCCATTGTGTTGAAATCCTCATACATACAGTATATCAGCAGTTCTCTTCTTTTTGGTTAATCACAGAAGTTGCTGGGGATTGTTTCATATCAAAAGACATGAACTCTTTTCACAGTGTATTTATAAGCTTTCATCTGGCTTCACACACACATGCAAGCATATTCATATTCACACAATTGAGAAGTTAGTAGCCTAGGATGGTAGCCAAAGGCTAAAACTGGAGGGGTGAGATGCCATGTTATATTGCTTTGAAAGAATCTAGTAGTATACATGCCATGGAATGTCACAAGATAACTACATGGCACAGACTACAGAAAGAGCAGAATCAGCTGGCAGACGGGGAAAAAACTCTGCTGTATATTGAGCCCAGGGATATGTGTAAGTGACAGAGAGATTGACGAATGAACAGACTGATTGATTGAATTTGAGCAATGAAATACCCACCATGTGTGTGTGTGTGTGTGTTGAAATGAATGTCTTGTATTCCACTCTATTTTATTGTAAAGATATCTGGTTTTCTAACTTATTAATGATATTGCCATTTTTGTTGTGTTATTCTTTGTTTTCCCTTAAAATAAATTTAATGACTTGGTTAATAATTTATGCTAAGCCCTTGCAATTGAAAAATCACAGTTGACTGGGTTTGCACAAGTCAGAACCAAACCAACCATACTATGACTTAACATGATGTACAAACCCAGCCAATAGGTCTGTTTTTCTCAAGGAAAATAGAAGGAAGATAAACTTCCATCTGTGGCATATTTGTTCTATGGACCAGATGGGTCCCACTTTTTCCAATCTTAGCAAATGCATTAAAAATTGAAGAGCCATTCAGAATAATTTCTATTCAGCCCTGCACAGTGTATATATTTTAATTTACTTTGGGATATACTGTACGTTATCATCCAAAGGTAGTAACGGCCAAAACATGCCAGATTCATATACAAAGTTTCCTGTTTCTTCGAACTTTTCAAATGGATGTTAAATATAAAGGAGAGATATTGCTGTGCATAATTAAATCTGCAAGTGGTAGCAGCCTTAATATGGGGCATATACTAACGTGTCCGCATGTACAATATTTGAATGTGAGGTGTCAGAATTGATTTGTTTGGACTGAAAGAATCACATATACACATGTAGACTCCAAGAATAATAACATATAAACCAGTAAATAAAGGCAAATAAAACAGAACTAATAGTACTACATACTGTATAGTCACAGAAATAAAAATATAACTCAGAGAAAACAAATACAAAGGATATTTCTTAGCTACAAGATGCTAATTCCAGTCAGGAAAGCTGTAAGAAGAGGAATGGAACCAAATGGGTGTTGGGGGAAGAGGAGATAAGGCTTTTGGAAAAAGTTGGTATCTTGTTAAGACAGCTTTGGATCTCTGGTGGTCTGGTGCTATTCTACTGCTCTGCTGGTGTTGCTGAGAGGAACTAATGTTTGAAGACTCCCATTCTTCTGTATGACTCCAGACACTGAAGATCCTTAACTATTTTGGCCATAAGGATAATAGAACTCAGCTCCCTTTTTAACACTACTCTGCTGGTTTTCCTGCATAGGAACAGATATGTGCATGTTCAAGTATAACTCTGTATTTACCAGAATCATGTGTCTGTTTACCTGGGAGTAAATTCCATTCAAAATTGGAGGATTTACTTCTAAGAAAAAATGCACCACATTTTGGAGCAGGTGTACACTCTTATGAGCACTTACGTGTTTGTGAGGCCTGTTGAAATCAGAATCTAACCTCTAAGTAGACTTGTTTAGGAATGCAGGCAGTTGGTTTGCTTCCAGCAAATGGGTTGTAGAGCTATCAGTCAAAACCCAACTATTCCATTCTTTCCCAACATAACACATTTTAATCTACAAAGAAAAATAACAGAAGTAATGGATTCCCAGTAAAATGCTCTGTGAGATAAGACATTTGCACAATAAACCCTATCTGGAAGCATCTTTGGTTGTAGCAAGAATCTCATGTTATATAAAATGCTTTTAGAACAGCATTTTGAGCATTGGTTGCTCTCCCTTTTAAATACAAAAGCTAGCAATTAACTTGACACAATTCTAGCATTAATCAGAATGTATGAGACATTTCTATAACTAAAAAGTTCTAAAAGTTTATATCACAGAGTTTATATCACAGGATGTTATTTTATTTTATTTGTTGCTAATACAGTAACACAGATTCAGTTTGCAGTTCCTGCCTCACAGTTCAGATATCACTAAGAGGATGTAGGCTAGCAATGGCCAACAGGATCAGATTACTTTAAATAGTATAATAGTCATTCTCTCTTCTTGAGACAGCAAGGAATCTCTAATACAGTTCCAAGATTCGCATCAGTGTACAGTTCCCAAACCAAACCAGTTAAACTGGGCTTTGACCAACTTATTGTGACCAGCTTATTGTGTTAGTACGTCCTAGGATGAGAGTACAAGTAATATGCCTGCATGAACTTGAATAAATTTTTCATGCAAATGTGGCTTTCACAAATGATCTTATGACAGTTTTATATAAATTATCATAGAAAGAGTTTATCTTAGGTTCACAACATGGTAAAATATCCTTTAATTTCTTTAATTTTTTCTTTCCTCTTACAGCTTGGTCCTTTCTTTACATTTGCTGTCTTCCCATTTTCTTCTTCCTCCCTTATTCTCGAATCTCTATTCTTCTCTGTTGCAGCAAAACGATATCTATCAAAGTAATTGATGATGAGGAGTATGAGAAAAACAAGACCTTCTACATTGAAATTGGGGAGCCCCGTCTGGTGGAGATGAGTGAAAAGAAAGGTGGGGGATCGGCTATATGGGGCTGAGCCCTACCTGTATGCACCTGTCTTGATCACTCATGGATGCCTGGCACATCCCAGCTCATAGAATGTCAAAACACACATTCCCATTATCTATGTAAAAGGGCAGAGAGCTGAGTCACTGACCAGAAGTGTCATTGCTAGGATATCCTAAATTCCATTTGCTGTCAAATTAAGGCATAGCTTTAGCCAGAGAAGAATCTAATTAAGTTGTCATACTATCTGAATTCTCTGGGACCATCATTATCTAATCTATCTTGTATACTGCTGGAGGTACAACCTGAACAAAACTATTTGCTTTTGACTCAGTGCAGTACAGTGGGAAGAACACTTTGTGAGAGACTCAGATTCAAATCTCTCTTCTGCAGAGTAACCTTTGGCAAGTAACACTAGATCCCTCTTTATGTCTTCATTCAAAGGAGTCCAAACATACATTGAGTGTGGGAGAGACAGGCATGCCTTCAGGTGCTGTAATGAATTCAAATATACCACAGGCAAAGTCTGCCCCTCAGTTTGCTGCACGCAATCACCACATGTATTCATTCTTCACAAAATGAATGCCTGAAAAAAGAGTGTGTGTCTCATGTTAAGTTACTTCATAAGATTGTTGTAATAAAATACATTCATTAGCTCTTGAGGTACAAAGAATAACACTGTAGTAATAGTCAAAAGCAAATCCATTGTCTTTCAGAACAAATCAACAATACCACTCTTGTTTTTCATGCCCATCAAGGCCTAGCAATACAGTTCCAGTGCTAAATGTTTTAGGGTGTTCTTAACCATATTGATCAACCAAGAAAGTTTCCAGAACAGAGGTTTTCTGCTCTCTTACATACATAAAAGACAGGGATGTGTGGGTCAGAGTTTCCCCCATTATCATCACCATCAACCGCCACCTCAACTGGGTCAAATTTAAAGCATGTGTGTGCGTGTGTGTAACGCCAACCATTTGTTTTGCCTTTGTCTTGTGTTCCCACAGGAAATTCATTACCCTTAGAATACTTGACCGTGAGGAATATGAGAAAGAGTGCAGTTTCTTCCTTGTGCTTGAGGAACCAATATGGATACGAAGAAGAATGAAAGGTGTGAGAGTAAACCCAGGCACCTCACAAGAAACTGGGACCATTCCCTGTGTGTGTCTCCCTCCTCTCACAACTTTCTTACTCAGCTTCCACTTAACGTGTCATGACCTCTGTCAAGCTTAGCAGTTTTAATTTTGCATCTCTCTCTTTCTCTCTTTTTAAAAATAATTCTCGATGGTTATTATGACCTGCTTAAACATACCATGTAAATTATTTCTGTAATACATCCTGTGATGTGGATAATGTAAAATCCAAATATTATGACCACTGCAGTTATCTTTCTCAAAGGTCAGATTCTTTAGCCTTCTTTTAACTATTCCCCCAAATTACATCTCATTTGCAAACAGTAGGCTAAAATATCCAGGCATAATGAAAGTTGTACCATTAGCTATATTCACTACAAACTCGTACCTTTATTTCAGGATTGTGCACACCTATACATCTATAAGTCTGTTCCAGTCTCCTCTCAAGGATATTTCTTCACTGAATATTTAGGTTTTGTTCTTTAAAAAATATAAATCTCTCCAAATTTTACTTTTGGAGATACAGAGAATTCAGTTCAATTAAAAATAATACAATTAAATGAATTGCACAACAATTAATTAAGATGTTGCTTTTATTTATTTATTTGAAGCACTCCTAGTCTACATTTCAGCCAGAAAGTCTCCCAGTGAATTTTACAGATCAATAAAAGAGAAATCAGACTAACTGGTTTCATATTGAATATATTTGACTGATTCCAAGGCCCTCCCCACTATATTTTCTGCATAAGTCCTTGAGGTGAATGAATTCTTACCCAAAGAATTTTTGTTGCAGCTCAGTGTTAACAGCCCTGCCAGGATGAGATACAGAACCCAGCTCAAAACAAATTTTGATAGGGAGCCTAGATACAGTTGTGCAGTTTAACAGAAGTTGCATGATAGCCCTTTCAGAACAGGCCATGGTGGAGAGGAGAGTAATGACTGATGTACCAATACATGTATTGATCTTTAGCTTATAATGTCAGATGAATATTGTGTTTTAAATATTTTCTTTGCTTACTGTCTATTCCTTGAGGACTGCAACACACTATAGATTTGATGCACATATCCTGTAAACACTTCACTTAATGTAAATATCTGTAACATATAAGGCAGATGTATGAATTTATTTTCACTCTTTGCCCACATAACTAAGAACAGAAGCCAACTGAGTTGCCTGCTACTTTAGCTTGAGGATGGATGGATAGATAAATAAATAAATAAATCATTCTATTTGTTGTATTACAACAAAGGCTATGCCACAAGCACACTCCAGTGTATATGCTGATGTGCAACATAAATTGCTTGTCTAATGAAGTTCATTCAAAGAAACCTAAGTAACTGTAGCAGGATCTCTGTGTGGATATACTTCACATGAGTTGTGTGGAACGAAATACTCTGCAGCATAATAAGGTCTAGAGGTAAATAAGCAAAATGCAGTTTAAAAAACAGATAGGACTGATTCCTGAATCAACACGTAATGCTAACAACAAAAAAAGTGCTTACTGCTCCCAAAATACCCCTCAGACATATTTTACGAAACCAATGGCTTCCTTTAAAAAATCAGATTTTAAATGAATAAAAACAAAAGTGATCTTGTTTTGGTTAGAGAAAATAACTATCTGTATGTGATATTCATAATATATCCCAAAGAATTGGACTTGCAATTTCCAGATTAAAAGGAAGCACGAATGCTGAAAATTCAATAGGCTTGCTATACAAAATGGATCTTAAACTGTGGAGTGGATCTCCCTAAAATAGTTTGAAAAGCTGCCAGGAGATCTCTGGAGCAGAAGGAGTCGGCTCTGCCTTACTCACCAGGCAGCATGATATTTGAAAGAATTAAAGGCTAGAAGACCTAATCCATCTTTCTTCTTTAAAAGCTTCTTTACTTGTCACATTACAATTCCAAACAGAGTCACACTTGATTAAGAAAATACCTATGTTTTATAAATTGAGGATGCTCACACATATATGTTTCACCCTAGAAACTCCTCCTTTCTTCCAACTGCAAATACAGAATCATTGATATCAAACCTGGTTGGATGATTATTTTTCTTTCAAATAATTGCAATCATTTTGAAAGAGGAATCCATGCTTTGAATAAGTATATTCATCCAACTTTTGCCTCTGCTCAAATAGGTTCTACATATTAGTTCAAATATTTGCTAAATCTATTGACCAGAGGCAAAACTAAAATAAATGGTTATGTGTTAGTCTTTCCCCAGCTGGCCTCCAGATATGATGGGCTGCAACACTCTCATTCCCAACCTTCCAGGTATTTAACCATGGTGGTTGCAAATGATAGGTGCATTAGTACATCATATCTGGAGGGTAGTACATTGAGGCTGGTGTAACCATTGGAAAGAAATCCTCTGTCAAATTCATTTCAACTGCCTTAAAAGCTATAATTTGTCTCCAGTTGTAGAAATACATCACATTTTCATACACAAGTGAGTATATTTGAAAAACTGGAATGATTATAGGTGCTAAGAGTCAATAGTGCAGTTTATTTTGAAATGTTTGCCTCTCATCCAGAGATGGTTTCAGGCATATTAGGGAATATATTTTCAACTCTTTTCTCTAACCAAAGCACAAAACAAGAGCAAGCATTGTCAGTCAAAATGATTATGCTTGTTTTATTTCACATGCTCACTCCATTCCCAATGCATCCCTCCAACTGAGGCTGTGGTCTTAGGCAGAAGCCTCTACATTCTTTACTAGGGCTACCAGATCTGGGCTTTAAAAATCCAGAAGACCATTAAATGGCAGCAAATCAGTGTAGAGAAGCTCTCTGCTTTCACTTAATGGTTATCTGGATTTTTGCAACCCCCATATGGTAGCCCTGTTCATTACAACAGAAGTCTTCCCCTTGTTCAGATGCAAGATGCCCCCTTGTGCCTAGAAATGATAAAGGCACATATAGAGACATTCTTTTAGCATTATAATTCTAGGCATAGGAGTGACTTGATCAAGCTTTATTTTTTTTGTAAGGCAAACAATAAAGCAAATGCTCACAGATATCCATTGTGACATATTATTTCCTCAATCTCTGGCAGAGCTGTCAATGAAGCAAAATTAAGATCCTTGCATATATCCAAGAATATGACCTAAATGTTGGGAACATGGAATGAATTATAAAAGATTTGTCTATTATACCAAACGTAACAGCACATTTAATATTTTTCCACAATTTCACAGCTTATTCCCATGAAACGTGTCTCTTTTCCATTATTTCTCATGCTATTTTTCTTTGTAGTAATGGTATCCTGCAGCTTTGCAGATCTGCGCTTTCTGGCCTCCTGGATCTGAGGCTTTTCTGTGGATGTCCTCTTTACTTTCATTGCTCATTGTTTTCTTCTGTGTTTGTCCTTCTGTGTCTTCTCCACAGCCCTGTTGTTGAATGAGCTTGGTAAGCACTGCATTTCTTGCATTTCTTTTCCATATGGGGGAGTCAATGTATTTTATATAAATTATTTTTTTCAATTTCTTTCATGCTTTGTTTTTCTCAAAGATTCAAGGAGGCTCTCCCCTTAAAGATTATTAAAAACCATTTATGTCAGTTATTGATATCAATTTTTTACTTAAATTCATTCTCAATATTTATGGCTTGAAAATGGTCCTTTGGATTCAGTGTACCTTTGACTGAAATCAAGGTAGGAAAGATCTGATAAAAAAGTATAAGATATTACATGATAATTGATCACAAGTTCTTATTCAAAGAGCTTGTTGGCAGAAGCATAGATTAATCAGGCCAAGATTCACATTGTATTCAATCTTTCTTTTGGTACATCAATTAACAGCAGATATCTCTTTTTATTTATCTTCTGTTTTGCAGCATGACATAATAGGTCCCGTTTTAAGCATACCCTTTAAATTGGCTATCGCCAATTGGCTAGTGTCAAAAAATATTTTGGACTACAATTCCCATGATTCTGAACCAGCTATCCTTGTTTATCCTTGGCTGAGTTGCATTCCTTGATGGCACTAGAGGGCTGCTTTAAGTGATAAGAGCCATCTATTTTCCCATGTCTTTTGAAAGAAAAGACATTTCTGCATGTCTTTGGGACCTGCTACAGAAATAGCTCAAATGGAAATTACTTTTTTATGATCAGACATTTATTTGTTTTGGTAAATGAAAATGTGAGAAATTCTAATCTCTTTGGGAAAATATACTTGCGACTGGGCCTGAAGCAGTTTCCCTTTCTAAATTCTACTTTTCTGAAACAATTTGGTCTCTCTGAGACAATCTCATACACACATTTATCATGAAGTGTAATGTGTTCCTATATTCAGCCAAAATAAATAGAAATTGACAAGAGCAGCTCTCATCCATCCCAGTGACATTCACATAGGATGGATTTCCATGCAACTCTGCCCTTCTTTATAAATAAGCTTTCAGCACATTGAGACAAAGGATAAACCAAAATTTCATTTGGAAACCTAAGCTCATTCAATAAGTACAACTTCCTTATACCAGCCTTTTCCAAGCTGCCAACCTTCAGTTATATCAAATCAATATCCATAAATCTATTTTGGCTGGACTTTAACAGGAGTTAAGTCCAATACAAATGGACAGGTACGGTTGGGAAAGGCAGTCTTACAACCCTAGCATAGTTGGGATATTTCCCTGAGTTTATGTATCACTGGCCCGTTCTTTTACTGTATTAGAACCAGATCACGTATTCATTCTCTTGAGAGAGAACAACAGAAGTAGGCCTCAAACATACATATCCCTCCCAGAAGGAGCTGTTTCATACAGTTGAATGGACATCATGACAACAGAATGTGAAGGAATCTAGAAAGTTTGGCATAATGCTTTAGGGAAAATGGAATATGTAACAGATGGTATATTATCCACTAAATGCCTTTGTCTATTTATGCATACATAAAGAAAGTAAAGGCTGAAATAGGCATATTTTGATTGAGACAGTTTTTATAAAATAAATGTTGACATCAGATCATGCGGCAGCTTTTAGGCATATTGTATTTTTTAGCCCTGCTGTTTGAGGTCCTTTTTATTCTGAGATCTCAGTACAGGTTTCTGCACCCAACATCCTCTAGGTGTACTGGATTGTAGCCATCACCTCCAGACAGAACACTGGCTGCAGGAGATGTGTACTGATATCCAGCACATTCAGAGGGTACCAGAGTGATCTAGGAATTGAATCTGGGGTCTTTTGCATGGAAAAATATGTATTTCCTGCTTATACAATGCTTACTCCATGAACTTTTAAAACAACCAAAAAGTTTTTAAAAAGAAACATTTTCCAAATACGATATATTTTTGTTTCAAATTTGATTATTATAGTCTTAACACATTTGAAGAGAAACAAGTTAGAGAAGATTATTCTCTAATTTCTAATCTTGCCTTTAACTAAATGTTTCAGCCAACTGTGGTTGGCAGGGGTGTGATTTTCTACTTTTTACTTGATGTTTGTATTTGGGAAATATAGATAATCTTTTTTTAATTTGACAAGCCATACATATACACACAAATACACTCTGACCATATTCCTATTAGGAAATATATAATTCATATTTAGAGCAAAGCTTCAATGATGTAAGTAATGCACAGTGCAACAAAACATTAATTCCCTTTCTTTTTCTCTCTGTTTTGGCATTCCTTTAGGTGGCTTCACAATTACAGGTATGGATTTTCAATTATCTTTCTGCTCAAATATACAATTCCAGTTTTATATATCTGATTTTTTTTTTTACTACTGCATCTAGCTATCAGTTATTTGCTAGCAATATGTATTGCCCCCAAGTGTGATGGTCAAGATGTTGGGCTTCAACCAAAGAGACCTAAATTTAAGCCCACTTTCAACTATGAAAGCTCACAGGGTGACTTTGTGCTAGCCCTAACTTCCTCACAGTATTGCTGGGGGGTGGGGGGAAAGGTTGAGGGAATACTATGTATAGGTAGTCCTTGCTTACCGACTGCCTCATGCAGCAACCATTCGAAGTTACGACAGTGCTCAAAAAATAACTTCGTGATCAATCCTTGCATTTACAACCATCGCAGCATCCCGCAGTCATGTGATCGTCATTCGTGTACTTCGCAACTGGCATGCATTTTTGCTTTCAACAAGCAGAGTTAATATGGAAGGCAGAAGTAAAATCGTAAGTCGCGGTCACATTTTTCACTTAGCGACCGTGTCACTTCACTTAACAACTGAAGGGAAAGTAAGATCATGAGTCCACTTGTGGTCACATGATTTTCTGGTTAGCAGTTAGTTATCAAAGATGAGAGAAGTCTGTTGCCCCAGTGCCTTATCTGTAGGCTTTGGATGGGCTTCTGGTTGGCCACTGTGTATAAAAAACAGGATGGTGAACAAGATGGCCTTTTAGTCTGATCCAGCTGGAACTCTGTTTTGATATTAAGAAAGCTAGTTTTATCTCAAGCCTTTCAAAGTTTAATATATAGCGAGACTTCCAAAAGTGTTGCAGTTCATCTCCTTGAGGGCCAAGTGCAAAGTTTCACAGTTAATCAAAGATTTATTCCACCATCACCCCTCACAAAAAGTTAAAAGATATACTTTGTAACATCAGACAGACTTATCTACAACATAGGAAGGAAACTGAGCCAGCCCACCAAGTACTTCTCTTGCAAGAGTCCTATTAAAATGTATGAGGATTTGTCGTTTGTTTCCCTGGGGGAAATGATAAAGCAGTTTCCTTAATCATAAAGCAGTTCCCATAATCATTATTACTTTTTGTGTTTTGAACTAAAAATGTTATAATATTCTGCCTTTCAATCTATTTAGATTTAAAATATTTTGAGCTTTTATTTTGGATAGAGGGAAGAATGTATAGCTGACTGTAGGGTTGGAGTGGATCTTGAATACCTGACTTCAGAAGCATCACGTGTCCTTTCTCAAAACACCCAAGCTAATTTGACAACACAAATGACCCCATATATATTAGGGAAGGTAGTATTTTTAAGAATGTAAGGCACCTTGAGGTATGTTTCTTGAATTTGCAGAGTATCGTTACATGCCTTGGCATCTCAACCCTGGAAAAGAACCAAAGAGCCTTTATAGATCAGGAATATACCGCCATCATATTAAAGCAATAGTGAATGTAGATTGAACCAACAGATGTATTGGAAGAAGTTGGTACTGTACACTATGTTTGTTAACATCTTGGCTTGTTCTTGTCATTGCTTTTATAATGAAGGGAAATGTTTGAATGGTAAGACATCTTGATTTCTTTCATATCCACATTCTAAGTAACTAGCACTTTTTGATTATGAAGTTCATTCTCACAAACCTAACATCACATGTTTCATGCTAATAAGCTTATACTTTTTTTAAAACCCACAATTATTTTCTGAAAATTACTTGAAGGCATAACTTGAAAAACTAAATGTTGATGTGCTTTAAGATACTTCCAATCTGTTGACAACATGGCTGCAAGCATAATGACCAGCAAAATACGTTGATGACTGAAGTTGTTAAGATATCTTCAAGGAGCTTGATACCAAATTATCTTCAGCTGTATTTTTCACTGCATTCTGTTTTGAACAAAATTTATGCAACGTTAAAACATTTAGTCATCCAGATTTCTTTTCCCAATGTTTTAAGTAAATAAAATGAAAATACTACTATTCTGCTCCAACTTGTACCCATCACAGCTGTGAGAGAATTTAAATGCAAGACACGGAAAGGAACCATCTGGGACTTCCTATGTTCCAGTAGACAGAGAACACATACAGACCATTGAGTGGCCTTAGCTTGCAACCCCTTGCTTGTCCTACAAGGTTGTTGTGCAGATGAAGCAGGAAGAAAAAGCCTAGATAAACCTTGAAAAGGATGAGATAAAAATATGAATAGATATTTAAACAGCAATATCAGCTAATGCCTGGAATAAATTCTCATTCACCTTATATATGGACTGCTATTGATAAAGCACTTAATTCTAATTGGGGTAAATGATAACTCACTATTGAGATCTATAAGGAGTCATCTGCATGCATGCTCAGGGTCTCCATACTCAGCTAGACTGAGTTCTGAATTAATGATAAGTTTTCTATAGAAGTGTTGCTGATGCACCTAATTGCAATGCAGAGAAAATATGCAAATATAGCAGAAAAAATAATCAAATATCTTCTTTGTCTTTCAAAATCCTTCCCTTGGGACTGAGGAGAGGGGAAGAAAGTTTGCAATATCCAGTAACAGTTGTATTTGTCCCAAATATATTGTTAGTACAACTGTTGACATGAAACACACAAATGTTGTCATGCAAAATCTTTCTACCAAATGATAATCTAAAACAAATTCTTATCCATGCAGGGAAGAATGTCAGAAATATTAAGGCATACATATCTTGGTTTGGAAATATCAAACCTAATGTAAGTTGAACACATATCCTCTCAAAGTGTGATGCAACTCTTAAACCAGTTTGGCTTCTTGTTGAGCTTCTGTCACCAGCTTTCCCAGAATTTAATTCCCAGCACTACTCAAAGTGAAATTCTTCTGCTGATTCTGATTCTTCAGCAGAATTTTTACAAAGCAGTTTTTCCCTTATCATTTAAGGAGCCTTCCTTCCACATCATTGTAATTGTACCTTTGTTGGTCAGTAAGGGCACTTTTTTACAACTGCTGAAACACTTGCAAGACAGAAGGCTTCTTTGCATTCATACCAAGCCCTAAAAGTTTCTGCTTAGCAACACAGGCACTCATCCATGAGTGGGTGTAGTGAAAGAGCTATGTGTAAAGACAAGAATCAGGTTTTATCCATCTGAAGAACAAAGTATTTAATAAAGTAAAATCAAATCATGACTTTGTTCTCTGATTCCTCAAAAGAGAAAGAAGAAGCCAGAATGCCATGTTAATATGTTATACTAGATTTGGCTAACAAATCATGAATTGGAGTTGGAAACTGATTTTCATTGGGAGATTACTAATCAGAAGGTGACCATTGAAGCACTGAAAAAGACTAGTTCCTCATTCTCTTCGTTTGTGAAAATGTAAGAAGGCAAAAAAATGTGTAACCTGCAGTCTTCTGTATGGTGTGCAGTTCCAGTTCCCATTATCCCTGATCAGTGGCCATGCTGGTTGTCACAGATGGAAGTTTGAGTTCCATAGCATGAGTTATTTCACAGATTTTCCAGAAGGTCTGTAGTGGGCATTTATAGTAGTCATAAACCTGAGTGAAGTAGAAATTACAGTTCACTATCAGATTTCTCACTTCTAACCAACTCTAACTACACAAAGCATTAAATCCACTACTGAAACCCAGTTCAGCCCATTGACATTAACTGTTTTTGCCATTTTGTTAGGCAAGCCTGTCTTCAGGAAGGTTCATGCTAGAGACCATCCCCTTCCTTCTACTGTAATCAACATTCAAGGTATTCTGGTTTGCTAGGCTCCCATCCAACAGATAATGTGAAACCAATAACTCTGGAATTTATATTCATTGAAGTGGGATACAGGAAAGGTGGGATTTATTTTAATGTGTCTCAGTAAAATTGCTCAATGGTTCCCCACCAATTATATCCCATTTCAGAGGCAAAAATAGAGCCTCTTTCTCTCAGACTTTCTTTGCACATTGTTCTATCCTAGGTGATCTTCCAGTCTGGATACAAGGTGTGAAACATGAAATACTTCTTTCTTATACTAGTTATTATCAGGCCTTAGAGCAGCCTTATCCAAAGGATTTTGCTCCCTTGGTCAGTCTGCCCCTTTGCTCACCCATAGATGCTGCTACTCTGAAACTATCTAGCCAGGTGAACAGGTGGCCACCATCTAAATCTTCCATAATGCCCCAGTTTAATAGAATCAAGGATTCTCCTTCTATACCATCCTTCTCGGTTACCAGGGCTTCTTGCCCATTTTGAAATTATTCTTTACCTCCATGTAAGATTAAACTTAGCAATGGAGGGGTGTGCTTCTGTTCTCCTCAGTAGTTTATCATTGCTGATGATAGACACAAAACCTTTTGATATTCTACAGCTTCATCTATGTTGGGTCCCTCTGCCAAGCTCTGTCCTGTGCAAAAATCAGTCCTGACCATTCAGTCTCATGGAGCCTCTTTCTTATTGTCTCTCACTAGAACATCTGGTGCACTCACTTCCAGCAAAACAAAAATCAGATTGTTTCCACCCATCCTCCCCTCCACTGGCATTGTCTTGGATACATTCAAATTAACAAATTACTTCTCATTGTTTTTAAGCACCAATCAAGTAGCATTAGCACCTTCCAAATTTGCTTTTTATCACAAAACAAAAGGGAAATGAGAGGGGGGAGGAAAATAAAATTCAAGAGGTTCGTTTAAAAGAAAGAATTAAATTCCTTCCTAGCAAGAGGAACTGTGCATTCACAGATATGAATAGGGTTGCCAGATGTCCCTTTCTAAAAGTGTTGAAAGGAAGGGGGCTCCTTTATTAGAGTTCTTTATGCCAAATCATCAGAGAGCCAGAAATATAAGAGATGCTCCTTAGAGCCCTAATGTAGCATTATTTCCCAACCAAAGTAATAATAAAAATCTCTGCCTGTTGATACTTAGATATGGCAATAAGGGGCTTTCTTAAAACACAGGAGCCCCAAACATGTGTTATTATAATACTTTGTATATTAAATAAACTAGCCTTGAATAGGGTATATTAACCAAAGGGTGAAAACAGATTGCCAGTTACCAATGTTTTACTGATTGAAAATGCCCCACATTTCAGTTTAACTCTGTATGAAGTCAATCAGATGCTGACATTCAGCTGGCCACATGTATAGAACATATAGGCAATCAAATTCCACAGAAAATAGTAAAAGCAAATGTGATTTTATTGATCCCATCTTTATGTGATGGGATTCCCATTCCCTCAAAATAATCTTGACCACAGGGCTAACCTGCCCAAGGTCACGTCACGTTCCTATCCCTATTTATACCTGCCCATCTCTGATAAATCTATGACTGAGTTAATGGTTGTGTGATCTTTATGGTCATTGGATGGCTCTGTCTCATGTAACCCAATTCTACCCATATGCTGTCTTTGATCTGTTAAGTTGTGGAATCCTCAGGTGATCCTTTTAAGAGACAGACAGATATTATGTGCTTTCAACTTGCCAAAAAGGCAGGATGGAGTGGGGGGAGCACTAAGTAAAATTTATAAACTTTAATTGTGCTTCTTCCAATTATTAGCTCTGCTCAAGCATTAAACTTCAGTTATTACATGGAGGACTTCAAACTGGCTAAAGAATGGAGCCATGCATGTAACTTTGCCCCTTTCTCTCCCAGACCTTTGCATATTCAGTTGGATGCCTAACTGGAGGTATACTTCTCTGCATGATTAAAGACCCTATTAAAGCAAGATGCCAGATCATACAGAGAGTTGGACCAGCATTCAAGCAAACAAGAATATTGCTCCCCTTCAGACCTCCAACTGATTGGAGAGAAAAGGGGGTAGACTAGTGTGTATGCCCTGTTCAACATCCAGTCTGAGCCTTCTGCATGTTTGTTTAACAATATGTATATATCACCACAATCATAAATGTATTATGGATTCCCCACTTCTTTAAACAATGAAAAATTCCACTGGTTTCAACACTTCCTCGCATTTTTGTAGCAATTTCATTAATGTATAAATAAACAGGTTGAGCATATACTGTATGACGATTCACAGGATTAATGTCCCAACAGATACCACCATCACTGGTTTCTTAGGAGACACAACCCCATCTACTATTAAGGCAGAGAATAATTCAGATATCTGTATGTCTCTTTAAGTGATGGGTGGAAACCTGAAGCCCCAGGGCCACCTGCAACCCCTAGAACTTTAATACACCATTGATTTTTGTCAATACAATCACCAGAAATTAACAATATAGTTTGCTACCATTATGAAGTGAGAAATATAGGAAAACTGTACTGTAAAGTTAAAATAAGTTTTAACTGTTTTTTTTAAATCAAAGGAATAATGGAAACCATGGAAAATCTTGGTCCTGCTATGTATCATCATCTCATCCACTGTATTCTTCATCTCAGCCCTCCCGGAAATAATTAAATATTTACATGTGGCTTTTAGCCACCCAAAATTGGCCTGCTCCTTTTCTAAATGCTTCCCTAGAAACCACAAGCTTGTTTTCCAGTTTAAACACAGACAAGGTTCACTTCATCCTCTCACACTGCCTGGGGGATGGGGGATGGTGTTGGTTAGAATAACAATGAGCCCTCTCCACCTACTACTTAGACGTTCTTGCTGAAATATAATACCTGAATATAAGGAACTTTCAATCTTTCTGTCAGGTCTCAAGGCAATGCCTTAGGCCATGCACACTGATAGCTATACCCACAGAAATTTTTTAAAAAGGACAGAATTGAAACAGATCCTAGAAGGTCATCCAGCTTTAGTGGAAAGTGTAAATGTATGCCTGTGGTTTTAGTTACAAACATATGAAACATCTTTACATGACTGCAGTGTAAGGTGAGAGGTGGGGCCAGCCCAGGAGACACAATTTTATTTTACGAAGCCCTTCCTTCCTAGCCTTTTTCTTCCAGCCAAGATGTGTTAGGATAGCAGAGCCCAGTTGATGATAAAAATAACATGAAGAGGAATGGATTACAGAGAGGAAAGCCATGGGCAAAAAAGAAGGATGGGAGGCCTTCCCCATATGTCACAGCAACATGCTCATTAGGACACAGACATACCTACAATAATAGTTTGAGGTACAACTGAGACTGATTCAGGTTAACAGGAACACAGTATATGTTGTGTCCAGCCTGACCAGGAATATTAAACTCAAATGTGATGATGTTGTGTTGAGCCTAATATCCTCTGTGTCTGTCTTCACATAATCAAGGAAGCAAGCCTAAAGGTGTACTATAGATTGTCCTTTTTGTATACAAACCTAAATGTGTGTGTTTTAGGGAGAGGGCAGGGTTCCTTCCTATATTTGGGCAGAAATCTGGATGATCAGTAGATGGCAATAAAGACGTGCTAAAAACTGTAATTCTTTGCTGCCTTCTAGTAGTTATTTGGAGTTTTGCCATCCAGAACTGATAGCCCTAATGTGGTAATTTGTCCAGAAATTTACAAAGTTTTAGCCCTAACTTTTCTGGAGATTGAACAGCCTTTCATCAACAAGGAGTCTCCTGTTACTTTCTGTTTTTAAAAATAAGAAACACTTGTACTAAGAAACAACTAAGTTATTACTAAGAACTGTTCATCCAGGAATTGCTGCTAAATGATGGCAATTGTCAGTCAGTCTTAATAGGGGAAAAATGGCTCTGTGAACCTGGAATCACATAAATTGATATTGACCAAAGGTATTTCTTTATATTTCTCTTGTGGATGTGTTATATGCGTTTGCCTGAACATTGGACCATCAATCCATCAGTTTATTTTAGCTGTCTAAAGTTCTTTGCTCATAGAAATCACTTTGCAATTTCGAAGATGCCACTTAGCTATATAAAAGTTCCTAACTATTCTGTGGTGCCCAGAGAAACGGTATAGCTATTGCTGTCACTGCATTCATCACCATTCCCTTTTTCTGCTATTCTGTTCCTCTTGTTTCTTATTTTGTATATTTTGTTCAATTTTTTTAAAAAAAGGACTTGTTAGGGATGTGTGGTTGACTGCAGCACACAAACTGGGCTTACCACGGAATCTATACTCAATTGGAAGCCATAGTTCATTTCTTCACTCAGACAGATACTCATACAGCAGGCAAACTTGTTACCAGCATCTGTTACAATCATACATTTCATATTTAGACATACTCTAAAGTGTGTGTAGATCTATTTTAAAAAACCACATTGGGCAGTGTATGACATGGACCTGAGAATCCATAAATTGATGTTTCCTTTCTATTTCCTAATTGCAAAGACCCATCTGTTAAATTGTGGCTCCCTTAAAAAGCACAAGTGAGGAAAGGAAGTGCTTCTTTGAAATGCAGAGGAGGTCTGAGCCATGATATCATTTCCTGAAGCTTCCCGGTAAACGATCTGGAGGAACAAACGCCAATCCTTAAAATGCAGGAAGTTGCCCTAACCTGGCTGTGTTTTCCCTGTAACAGTTGTCTGCCTGCTTTTGCCACATTAATGGAGTATGTTTGAGGATAAAACATTTCTGGCTGCAGAAAAGGGCTTACCATCCCTCAACTGGTTCTTTTTTGTCTCCTCCACCCCCAGAAGAGAACGAAGAGAAGCAGCCTCTGACAAGCAAAGAGGAGGAAGAACGCCGCATTGCTGAAATGGGGCGCCCCATCCTGGGAGAGCACACAAAGCTAGAAGTTATTATTGAAGAGTCCTACGAGTTCAAGGTGTAGTATGTAGACATCTCAAGTCTATTACCATTAATTTAATTTAATTTATTGGATTCAGGCTCCGCCTGACTCCAAGCAACTATTAATATATTACAGCTCTACTCCACATCAGTCCTGTGTAAAATGTGGTAACCTAGGATTACGCTTTTTTAGAACCCTTTCTCATCCCCTTAAAATGAGAAATCTGTGCCTGTGTAATTAGAATTTTCTTCTTCTAAGAAAAGGCAGATTGTGCAATCTGTACAAATTATGGAGTTGACGTAATTTGGCTAATTTAATGTTTTTATTGTTTCCATCCTTTTTCAACTTCTGTTTTAAGGAAGGGCACCTTGTAGGAAATTTTAAGGAAGGGCATCTTGTAGGAAATTTAATTTCACTAAACCTTGCCAACTGACTTTTAAGAAGTAGATTTTTAAAACGTATTGTTATTTTAAAGCTGTCAAATATTCACAAGAAGCTGAACTGTGCAGTCACAGCCATATTCTTTTCTCTATTTCTTTTTTTCTCTCTCCTTCCCTCCTTCTCCTGGTGGGATTTCCAAAAGCATTAATAAATCTGCTTAGATACTTCAAGCACACATCTCGAGAGCATCCAGCTTTTTCCTGCCACCCTCAGACTGTAGAAATGAGTTCAGATAAGAAAATTATAAGCACCATATTATTTGCATCACTAACAATTATAGAATATTTACATTTAAATACAATTTTCTTTTTCATTTGGATCCCTTGAGGATAATTGTAAGTTAGATATTAAAACTTTACACCATTCTGTATTCAGTAGATAGAATTTCATTATACAGGAATCATTAAAACCATTGATACAGGCAATCCTTTTTAAGTTCTTTTTTTTTTCCCTGCAGCTTGCCCAAAATATTCTCTGCATCTCTTGTCAGCTCCCTTAGAAAATAATTTTGAATGGCTGCAGGCAGCCTGACTGAACTTTAATTGTGGTGCATCTCAAATCAATAATTTGTAAAGAAAATGAACTATGAATGATACTGTATGTATTCATATTAAATTTTCTAATATTAGGTGCATTTTATTATACATATAGAGGATCAATAAAAGTTGTAGACTGTCTAGTTTAGCTGTAGTAAAGCAAATACATCAGTAAAAAGCAGCTTTCTGAAGTATTGATACATTTTCAGAGATACATCAATCTATCAAAAGTTTCTACACAGCACCTTTGCAACTATTTTTATTAGTTGCTCTTTTTTGATCCCCAGTTGAATCACTGGCCTTACCAATTCAGGGAACCAAATAGGAGATGATCTGAAGGATCCTAGAGAATCTCTGCCAGTCAAGTAGTGAATCATACTGGGCTAGGTGAACCAATGCTCTGGCCTCATATAAAATGACCTTTTCTCCCTACGCGTAGTAAAATGATCTGAATGAGCTCCAGAGTTTTCAGTGCAAAAGAAACCTTTAAAAAAAACTAGGTAAGAAGTAATATAGTAGCACAGATTTGTATTTAACCATTTGTCCAGTCACCATAAACAACCAGGAACTCCAGGATGGCAGGTTCATGGAACATCATGCAGGCAAGTGGATATTCTCCTGTGGGAGGAATGGATCATTCAGCCTTTCTTGGCTAGCCTGTTTCTTCGCATGGTAGCCACAGCAAATTCAACTCTTCCTAAGAACCAGCCCTACAAATGTAGCAGATTGGCAGAGGGTGAATAGATCATTCTGCCTTTCCCACAGCAGTCTGTTTGCCAGAAGGTTGCTATTGTAATAGCAACTATTAAGAATGTCCAAAGAGGACTTCCTTTTCTCCACATCAAAAATAGATGGATTAATACTTTAATAAGCTATGAAAATGTGCAAACCAATCTTTTTTATAGGCCTAATTACAAGGCACCATTAAGTAATACTTTGCACAAGCATTTCAAGCCTTTTTAAAGCAAGATACGGTGGTACCTCAATTCACGAACTTAATTCGTTCCATGATTCTGGTCGCGAGCCAAATTGGTCACGAACCGAATCAAATTTCCCCATAAGGTTCAATGTAAATAAGGTTAATCCATTCTGACCCCTATGAACGTGGTCGCCAACTGAATTGGTTGCCAACCGAATCAAATTTTCCCATAAGGTTCAGTGTAAATAAGGTTAATCCGTTCTGAACCATATGTATTTTTTTTAAATCACAAAAATATGAAACAAAGTACAGTACAGTATGAAGAGAGAGAACACTAACCTTGCTTGAGGCGACACCAAAAAGCTTCACAGCAAGTGTCTGTCTGCGACTGCCATCTCGCCTAGAGGAAGCCACGACCACGTGTCAGAGCAGGGAAGATGGCCGCGGGTCGTGTTCGTCACCCGATGCAGAGTTCGCGAATGGAAGCAAAATTTTGCGAACGCTGCTATTCACGAACCGAATTGTTTGTAAACAGAAGTGTTCGTGAACCAAGGTATTAATGTAGTTTTGCCTTTTTGTTTAATTTCATCCACTTGATGTTGGTATCCATGCTCTGAAGCTAACCAGCATCCTTTACATTTCCATCTGTAAGCTATAACCTCTGACCTGACCGCATGCTTCACATTTTAACATTTGTCTATCCATCTGCAGAACACTGTGGACAAGCTTATTAAGAAGACAAATCTAGCTCTTGTGGTTGGAACAAACAGCTGGAGAGAGCAGTTCATTGAGGCTATCACTGTTAGTGCTGGTAAGTTTCTCTTTCTATAATGCCATAAATTACAATTAGTCATTCCCCTAGCATGAGGTTAACTTGACCCCAATATTGCTAGCTTGCACTTGTTTCAGGAGCTGGGACAAAGGAAGAAGCAGTCTCCCCTTTCTTAAAAAGTAGATAGCTTTAGCACTATAATTGCAGCATATTAGTCTTCAAATCTGCATTGCATGCATCTCTCTGATGGAGAAGGAGTTGTTTTGTTTTAGGCCATGGATGGGTAACCTACGTCTCCAAAGCCTGTTTCTGTGGTCCCCATGGCAGTTTGGCAATCTAGCTTCCAAAAATCAGTATTGCAGCTTCAGTCTGTTTCAAGCACAAAGCAAAAAAGAACCCCACGTTTTGTGAGCTGTGAAATAGGCTTAGCAGTTTAAAAATGCAGAGAAAAAATAAAATAAATTCCCAAACTCCCAGACCAACCCCTGGCAACTTCTAGCCCCAGGCAAATGCTTAGTCTGCATAATTTCCCTGCCTATAAAGACTCTTGTTTTCCCTCACCAAAACTATACCAAAAATGTGTCCACCCTTGTCTTGCCTACCCAGAAGCCCTGAAGTAGTGATCTTTAGGGCTTCTGTGTAAATGTAATTTTACTAATTAGAAAACCACGCTGTCCTTTTTACAGGGAGGGATGGGGTGTAACAGTTAAAAAGTGCAGCCATGTATTTCGGTTTATTTTAATGGGGTTCCATAAGGCTGTTAAAAGGCAAGTAAAGCAATAATAGAACATAGTCAGGTGTTCTTTGTAGTTCTGAATTCAGTTTACTCCAGGTCTGAGTTAGTACAGCAAATACGTTAACATTAAGCAGAATTTAATCTGAATAGTGACAGTTGGGAAATCCATGCAGCTCATGGAACCTTGAGTTCCTTCAAAGAAGAAAGGCAGACAGGACAAGGGATTGAACAATGTATAATATCTATGATTATAAAACATTTTTTAAAAGTATGTGCATGTTTGTGCACATGTACATGCACACATGTCCCCCAGTACAGTCTTGTTTATAACCTAATGTAATTATTTGATTTGCTGACTTCACACAACATTATCTCACTGTGGATACACGCTCAGTACAAGATATTATCTTCCAATTTGCAAATAAATTTCCATTTTTGACATCATATTGCTTTCTTTCTAAACTGTTTTGAGAGCCTTCATTACAACTGAAATGCATTTCCTTTTGTACTACTATATCTGGTCTTGCCAGAATGAGTGGACTGTCCTTGGATGAATCTTACAAAATCAACCTGCTAAAAAAAATTCCAGTGGGAATGAGGTACTTCTACAATATACTTAACAAGTGCCATCAAGGTATCTGAGTGTGGTAACTCCACTATATCGATGCGACTTAAACTAGATATAAATTAAGAACATAAGACTTACTTTTCTAAGCAAGACTAACATTCTAACAGAAGGCTTGAAGCAAAAATAAGAACAAGAGTATCTTATTTTATATAAGAAACATGGGGATCCTTGGGGGAGTCAAGATCTGTAAGATTGTGGGTGCAGAATCAAGATCAAAGCCCCACCCCTTTGTACATACACATGACTCACTGCATGCACACATGGGGTAGCATTTCAGTCATGACCCCACCATCTCACAGATTTTGACCCTCCCCACAGACATCACTGCCATGAATACAGAGAGACTACATTCATAAATTGTGCCATGTCGTAATGTCATTTGATTTTAGATTAGGGTATTGTATGAACTCAACCATTGTTTGTGACTTGTGGTATATTGGTTAGGATATGATACAAATCCAGCCAGTTATTATTTAAGTAAATCATAGTTAATAGAACTGTGGCTTAATATGATGTAGGAATCACTGACTACATTTCTTTCAGTTTAATTATATATAGGCAAATTATAGAACTGTAATTCAGGCAAATTATAGAACTGATAAGTGATACTTTAATTATACATACTGCTTCTGTGAGAAGGATTTTCTGATCATTGCTTCATAACTGAAGGCACACTTCCATTGTTAATATTCATGGCACGTTCACCTGCATGAATCACCAGTGCACCATACTATACCTTCTCCAAGGACAGGTAATTGTGCTGTTGTTTCTATGCATCAGAAATAATGATCTTACGACTTGCACCTCAGCATGATTATCTACTATCCTACTAATTGAAAAGATAATCAGAAGGAGGTCAGACTAGAGCAGCAGATCATATAGCAATAAAGCTGGTAACTTACTCCATAGGTGCTTCAGCCCTTAGGAAATGTTTATGTTTAAACGAAAAATCAGTCTTAACACCCTTGCATTTTTTATGATTCACAATTTTGAAAATAATTGTTTTCAGGAAGTAGTTCCCAACTTGCATTACCAGCTATTTTTCCATAATCTCCTATTTGTATGGACAGTGGTTAAGAGTGACTGGTAGTGGCATCCAACCTCATTCGGGAACCTAAGGTTGAGAACCAATGATCAGGAATTTCTGCCTCCATCAGCCTTTGCAGATAGAGAAATGCCTTTTCCCCCAGACTACATATGCTCCATTGCAGAATCCCCTACGTGCAATTTGCCTTGCTCTTACTGGCAGGGCTCCTGGCATTTCAGAAGTACCAGGCTAGAAAAGAATCTCTCACTTAACCATGAAGATAAGAAAGTGATAAATCATATGACAACATTTTATCTTGTCATTTTCCTATGTTTATTCCAAAATCAGCCAAGTGCAAAGACAAAGTGTGTATCAGAATCTTTCCTAGGCAAGTATCTAGGAGTACATAACAATCTCCTTTCTTATTAGCAGTATCTGCCCTCTACATTTAAGGCTGCGATTGTTTTCCCTTGCCTAAATTGAAACTGGTGAAACTGAGTGAAAGTGAAACAAGTTCATTTATTTTAACTAAGTTTAATTTGGAAGAATCTATTATATGATCTGAGTCAAGTAAAGAACAAAAATAACAAACAATCCTAGAGTACTTTTAAGCTGCAGGGTCCCTCTTATACATCTGGATTATGTGTCAGGTACTTCTCAAGTGTTTCCCTGCTCCTAATGCTATTGTGGTCTGCGTATATCCACAGGAGACTTTTCTGTTCCTAACGTGCAGTCCACAACATTCAAGTCTGCAGAGCTAGAGGCTTCCTCTGCAAGTGTCAGATGTTCTGTTAATTCCCAGGTGGCTTCCTTCTGTTCAATTCTAGAATTGCACCCATAAAAACACATGTTTCCAATGAACCTGGTGGAAGTTAATTTACTGTGGAGAAAACACAATTTAACAAACTGTCAAGACTGTTCCTTGTAGAATAATTTTTGAAGTGTCTGCCTGATCTTTATTCCATACTTCTACACTGTGAGATGCAAATGTGTCCAACAAGAACCATGTTCCTCCTTTCTTTCTTGATCAGGAAGACAGTTCAGAGGGGAACTGCTATAGTGCAATTGGAAGAAGGCATTCACGCCTTTCTTTGATATCATCATGTGCCTGCATTACAACTGCTCCCAGATTACCTTTCCACCAATAACAGTAATGTATAATTTAACTCCCGGTAACCTTATAGGTTGGGCAGCAGTAGACAACCCTTAAGACAGATTCAGTCCTGAAGCACATTCTTTGTACCCCCAGACCTGTGCCTGAAACAGTAAAAGTAAAAAAAACTGCACTCTAATTTAAAAAGAAACAGAAAGAAACCCTCACCTCATCCACTTGCATGAAATCAGCACAATGCAAAGAGAGGTCAAGGTTATTAACAAGGTGCCTGAAGTCAGAAAACAGCCAGTCACATGGTCTTGAATCAGAATTGGTAGCCAGGAGTCAGAATCCACAAAGAAGTCTATAATGCAAAGCAAGGTCCAGAAGCTGGAAGTAAAGGACAATGACATGCATTTCAAAAGCAGCGTTTTTCACAGCTTTTTGAACTCTCAAGTAGAGCAGTTGGCAAGGCAGGAGTGCAGCTACATACAGGGGTGATCTAGCTAACGGGTTGCTTCAGTGCAAGTAATGGCGACTAACTGCTTCTCAAGGGCAGGAACACAATATATTGTCCTCTACCCACCCACAGGCCACTGGCTTGTGCATCTTCTACCCATCTTTTCCTACAGTATGTCAGAATAGTATTTTCCAGTTTGCACTGGCACTAGCAATGCTGTTTGTTTTGCCTATCGCATGTCAAACTCCTCAGGTCCAGCTGACTGCTGCATGCTATGGCACGAACAGTCCCTCCCTTCCTGTCACCCTATATGTGCCTATTTTGTCCAGGACTGCTAGACCAGTAAAACAGCACACTTTTTTAAACCGTTCCCCTGGTGAAATTTTGGCTTTTTATTGTTTGTTTGTTTTTGTTTTTATTCATCCACTTTTCTTGCCCACCTATGGGTGGGAGGAGAAACAGGGAGAAAAGGGTGTGTCATTGAGTTAATTTAAATGTTCAAGGGATCTGACTGAAAAAAACAGGGTCTTACAGGTTTCTAAGAGTTTTGTTGTTATAGTAACAGAGACAGAAATAAACAAGTTTAGGCAAGCTTTATCAAAACAGTCAAACAACTTCACTTCTCTGGTTCATTGTTTTGCATTATTTTGCAAATAATTCTACCAATCTGAGCGCCGCATCCTGTTGTAAAAGTGTAGGAAACAAGTGTTTTTCTGCACTCTGAACTTCTAGCTCAAAGCCATTTTAAACATGAATCACTTAGCAAGTTAAAACAGTGATTTAAAATATGTGTATACCTAGCATATGCACCTCTATAAATTGCTAAATTCTAAAATTATTTCTATCCAGAGTTAAGAATAATCTTACAGAACCTATTGGCAATTCTTTATCTCTCACAGTCAGATGAACTGACAGTTGGCCTGGATCCAACTGGTGACCTTCTGACAGGTATTTTCTATCTTCTGGCACCCCATCATGCCATCTGTGTTGGTTATTAATTTGTCCCACAATGCTTTTTCTCTTAGGTGAGTCTTCTCCAGGTCTTACCTCTGAACACCTTGTAGATTTTCCTCCACTAGAACCTTTAGAAGACAAGTACAAAAAATTGCCCAATCCATGTTCAGATCACTTTTTCTGAATTAAGACTCATAGTCTGTCTAGACAACAGCAACCAGACCTGTCTGTTTCAGCCCTTTTAGTTGCCATCCATCTCCTCTATTTCCATCCTCCTCCTCTCCAAGTTTCTCCTTCCCAAAGCTTTTTTTGATGGTGTTTAACTCCACCTCTAATGCCTGACTCCAGACTTCCCTTTTTAGGGAAGATTGTTGAGAAGCTGGCCAGGTTATAGCTTCAAAGGGCACATGATGAAGTGGATTATCTGGATCCCTTCAAGTCAGATTTCAGACCTGGACAAAGTACAGAAACAGCATTGATCATGCTTGTTGATGACCTGTAGTTGTACCAGACTGGAGATGCTGTATGCATCCTGGCCCTCCTTGATCTTTCAGAGGTCTTTGATACCACCAGTCATGGTATTCTTCTGGACTAGCCCAGGAGGTTGGGAGTGGGGGGGGGGAGCATGATGGTTCTTCTCCTTTCTCCGGGGCTATTTCCAATTAGTGTTGATGGGGGGAAGATATCTAACCCAAGGCCCTTGCTTTGTGGGATGCCTGCCTTTTGAAAGGTATTAAAGACCTGATTCTTTCCCAAGACACTGGGTCAGGGAGTGGTATGATCCCACCAGGTGAACTTCTCCCAGCACTTTATGTCCTTATGTTTCTGTGTTTTGTTTTAATTGTTTACTGAATTGTTTTACATAGATTTATTACTGTTTATTGATGATGCATGTCACCCTGAGTCATGCCAAATGGGTGACTTTTTAAAAAAATGATGAATTGAATTTGGTGTAATGGTCTTAAGGTGATCAAAATATCTGGGCCGGTTCTTCTGGGCCTCTTGTTATCATTATTCCCCTTGTCATACTGGATCTTTAGATGAAATTAGGTGAATTTCAGAATTCTGATTCAAGGATATTTCTGTTTCTTCTTAATGGTCTTCCAAAACCATTACAATCTTAACAATCTTCCAAAGGCCAGAATTTTACATTGTTTGTGTACCATTTTTTACCCTTTAGTAGGTAGTTCTGTCTGCCACTATAGGAAAAGATGGAGAGGCTCCAGAATTTAGTGGTAGAGCACATAATCAGATACAGGGGCAAGGAAGAAAAAAGCCTACCCATAGAACATTTATTATTGGATAGATTAAAAACATTATAATTAAATAAACCCTGTGTGAAACTCTAGGCCATTCTTCCTCTCATTCTTTCTAGATGTTATAGAACGGCAACATCCAGCCGTATTTCAAGCCAGCATAACTGAAGTCTAGGAATTCCAGTCCTACATATCTGGAACATGTCAGATTGGAGAAGGCTGCTTAGAGAACTTTAGAATACAAGCTTGAATAAGTGTAAGGCAGCTGAATATCCAAAAGATGGTGAGGATTTTAAACCATCCTCCTGATTCTTGCTCCCTGCGTCTTTGATTTCAGTCATGCTCCACTTCAAACCTACTTTAGCAATTAGATTAAGGTATGGAGAATTGGTCCTTTTAGGTATGATGATCTGTTAATCAATTTTTTATTTTATTTTTTATAAAACAAATTAATTATAAAGTCATGTTTAGAAGCATCATGTCATTGATTCCTAGTTACCGAGTACCACCAAGGTGCTACTAAATACCATCAGGGCTTGCTCCTCAGGTTCCCAAAGGCATTTTGATAGCTATTCCAGGAAACAGGATGCTGGCTCTGATGGACCTTCGGTCTGACCCAGTAGAATTTTTCATACATTCTTAGCTTATGTAAAGTCAATATAGCTGGTTCAGATTTCAAAACATAACTCAGTGCCAGGTTAAAATAGATACCTATGTTAATATTGCCCTTTATCAAGCTAAACTGAAGAATGCACCCCATTATCTTACTGCAATGCTTATTAGTCACTATTTCTAGATGTTTCCAAGCCATGTGGGTGGTCCTGAAAGATTAAGCCATGTGTCACTAGGACTCGGTGAAAGAGAAATAGAAGAGACGCCTTTGAAAAGGAAATGGGATTTTCTAATCTTGCAGAAGTTAGTTACTGGGCCATTTCTCATCCCTGACTGGAGCCCTGGAGAAATGACTATATCTCATTTTCTTTGTACCAAAAGGATAGTTGAAATTTCTGTTCTAATAGCATTTCTTTTTTTTCCCAAGCAATATGTGTCAGAAAGACAATTATTTAATTTGCCTTTTATCTGGTCTTTTGTTAAATATGATTGTAATAATTTGGATAATGTTTACCATTTACTTCTCTTAAAATAGAAAGCTGGCCTTTCTATTCCCAAATCTTACATATCCAAGATATTATTCAAATAAAATCTTCCCCGATGCTCTGAGAAAAAAGGTGACTTAAGATAGAGACTGGCTGGGGATTCTGGGAATTGAATTCCCACCCCACCTGAAGGTTGAAGAAAGAAACACTTGAAGAAAGCCATTCTACCCAAAGGAGGACAGGATTCTTATTCCATAAGACCCACACAGCATCTCCCCAAATGAGGTTCAGGAATGGCACTGCTTTCTAATGGCTTGCGTGGCTACCTGGCTGGAAAGCTCTTTTTTATTAACACAGTTTGGATTTCCTACTTAGTTCAGCAGCAAGAAACTTCATCAGTAACTGTTACTCAAACAGTTTGTAAGGAGTATAACATTGGGATTTTTTTTAATATCGTTGTTAAAAAGTATAACAGTTAAGCATAAGGAAGTAGGAAGGTATCCACACACCTTATAATAACAGTTTTGCTAAGTACGTAAACAATATGCATTTAGTCCCCACGAGTGCATTATGCCAGTCAGCTGCTGAACTCAGTGGTGGTATTTGATCAACTTCTAATTTTTGATGTGAGATTCTTATTTAACTCATCGTTTAACACCCTAAATCATAAAATAACTAATCAGAGTTAACACAGTGAAGCTTGGTAGTAACCAAAAACACTGTTTATAACAATGAGACAAATAATGCAATATCAGTGGGCTTCTAGTAACTGTTATGTAACAATGCCCAGCCATTTCTCCAAGGAGCAGAGGGCCTGCTGGCCAGGTAATTCTTGGAGGTAAGTCCACAGATCTTAACGTTGATGCGGTTGAGGATACTGGGCTAGATTATAGATCCAAACCATTTACACCAAGCTTTAATTTCTAAATATCAAGGGAGCCATCATACTGAGATCTTTTAATATTTACCAATACCCTAAATTACTCATAATAGCATCATGTTTGATTCTCCTAATGGACATTTTATTGTGGTGCATCTCTTCCCATAAAGTGCTCTGAGAGAATTTAACATCAAAAAGCTTTGTTCATGCATGTTCTTTTTTAAAATTACATGAAATCATAGTGATTAGTGATTTAAAACTATTTAAAGCACTTTCAGTAATCTCTTTCTAGCTACACCTGCAGTGCGCTTTCTGATTTTAGGACAATTTAAATAAATTTGACAGTACAAAACAACTCAAGAATTTAAATTGGCTCTAACCCAATCAGCACAAATTTAGCTGGGTACACAGTTGGCAGTTCCCACGGTCAGACAGGATGAAAACCTTAGGGTCATAATACTTTGATTTAAACATTTAAATCAAACAAATGAACAGAATACCTGCTGGATCTGGATTTTCTTACACAAGAACAAGACAAGTCAGGACTACCTTCCGAAAACAGGATCAGCGATGCTCAGTGGACAGATTGTAAGAGCAGCGAGGATCCTCAGCCTTGTCAGTTTCTCAGTGGCAAGGTCCTGGTCTGATTGCATTGCCACACTGAAGAATTCCATGGCTGGCTGGCATAGATGCTCCCCTCTCCGACCTACTTCAGTGGAAGGAGATTCAGACAGTGAAGACCTTATACCAATTTGTTGGTTTAGCAATAAAGAAAAAAGCAAATTGGGGCCTGAGGAGAAAACAAAGGTGGTCTAGCAAAATTCTTTAGAGGTTTGTGCACATATCCACCAGGAAAAGGCAGTAAGTTCAGTTATAGGGCCATGGTAAACCTACAATTCACATCCAGAGCAGTTGTGTCCATGCAGGGCATGGCTAGGATCCCCACAGCAGTCCCACCTGCTGTCAGGCCTAGCCCAAGGAACTCCAAGAGACCATGTAAATTCAGTCCAGCAATGTTTATTAGCTACAACCTCTAGCAAGAATCTTCCCAGACTGAAACCCCAGTTCCCAAGTAATGCCAGCCACAACATTGTGAATTCCTCAGGGAGGTGCCAGTCTCATCCTCTTATCTCTCCCTCGCACCTCAGGAGATGAAAGAAAATGTTTTTCTCCCTGAGTCTGGCCTTCATAATTCCATTCCATCACACCTGCTGATCAAGAGAGTTGAAAAGGGAATGTCTTGATGTGCAGTTCTCTAAATAATGTATTGGCAATATTACTCCATTTGCTGAATCAAATCCTGCTATCTCTCAAATCCTTGTTTCTGGGTGTTCTTTTGGTTGTTTGTTTGTTTGTTTTGGTCTTCCCTGACCTGATTCCTCTCAGGTCTGCTGGACTGCAACTTTTATATCTCATAGCCATGATCACTGTGGTTGATAAAGATTCTAGTCTAAAACATCTGGAGGACAGGGTAGGGAAGGTACTTTATAATATAATTTTCTTGAACAAGATGTTTGGGTATCTAAATATCATAATCTATCATAATTTAATGCATTTAATAAATATTTAATAAATATTATTATGACTACGTTTTTGCTATTAAATCAATAAATTAAATATCTTTAGCTTATATTTGTCAGGGTTAAACTATACATGGCAGTGGCATTATTTATACTTAATTGCAAGTTCTGCTTTATATTATCTACCCCTTCCCTTGCAATCATTGTTTTTCCCAAAATACTTTTTCCCAAGCTAAGCTTATTTCCAGAACTGAAATCATCTTGCAGGGAGTGGGGAAAAAGAAGAATTGCTAGGCAAGTGATGAGTTAAGCATACACATCCAAACCATAGATTGGCATTTGAGCAGGGGATGGCAGACACACGAAAACTGTGTTCGTTGGTATTTGTGGGTGGATTCCATTTTGATAGACCCCTATAGAATCTGTGTTTAATTTCTCTTACATCCATACGCTAATCCACAACGTTTCCGGCTGTTCCAAGCTAGCTGATAAAGTTTGTTTTTCTATGACGGAGTCACGAAAGCCAGCTGCTGGAGAACAGTTGTTCTTGTGTAGGCAAACAGAAGGAAGACATTTGGGTTTCTCTCCCTAATGCAAACTTTCTTGCATTTAAGATAGCACACCCTGGCATTTTTCTTTACTTCTCAATAAAAAGGATCATTGCTTTGCTGAGAAAATGTAGCAATTTCACAGCAAGGATACCTAAAGGCTTCAGACTTCAGCAGCTGTTTGGGACTCTACTGCTGCATGCCTTTTATGAGATTATTATACAGTGTACATCAAGAACAAGTAGTACAACAGGTGGGGTGCAAACCAGAAAATCAAAATGTTCTGCAACAAGCATCTGGTTACATAATTGTATTGCTAATGGAGAAGTAATCAGAAGTCTTGTAGATCATTCACTGTGATTTGAGAAATGGTCATTTGTGGAGGAAAAAATGGCCTGCCTGGTGAGTCACATTTCCAGCAGCTTTCAGGATCAAGCAAAACAGATAGCACTGTCTTGGCCAATATTTCTCAACCATGGGAACCTTAAGATGTGTGGACTTCAACTCCCAGAATTCCCCAGCCAGCCAGCTGGCTGAGGAATTCTGGGAGTTGAAGTCCACGCATCTTAAGGTTCCCAAGGTTGAGGAACACTCGTCTAGGCATTGGGAGGTACCCTCCAGTATTCTCAGATAACACTTTGGATCTTTCAACCGGGGCCTCTCCTGAATGTTTTACAATTCACCTGGCCATAAAGATGGAGGTGCGTGTAATGTTTTTAACATTGGGACTGCCTTGGAATCATCTTTATGTATTCAGTACAACATATCTTTCCTGGGTCAAGCTCTGAAAAATAAATGGTTCTGCCAATTTAAATCAGACATCAGTAATCATAGCCCTGGTGTCCTCAGAGTAGAGGGAAACCTTTTCTTACCCCACTCACACATTCCCGGTTCAGGAATATTATTCACATGGCATTTAAAAACAAAACAGCTCTGCTGGAACCAGTCTAGTTTAGACTAAACAGCAGTAAATGAAACAATGCTAAGAAAGGCAAAGATTTCTAGATTTTTTAGGAGATTGAACAGCTGGGTTTTACCCACTGCCTCATTGAAGAATCATCAAAGAAAAATGCATAATGTGGGTGTATTCTAATTTTGTTCCATTTCCTCTTTTTTCACCTTCTTATTCTTATTTTCTTCTGTTTTAGGCTTTTAGGGAGACTTGCTGTATGATTCTAGCCATTTCTGACTAAAGAGATATGGGCCTAGTTTGGAAGAGGATGTTGATTTATGTTTTCCTCACATGGAAGCATACTTGATGAATCCTCTGATATAACAATAGACACAGTTAATAAGAAAAATTAAACTCAGACAAATGTGGTAGAGGTGCAAAAGGTATAGAAGAGGGAAAACAACTTGATCAGGAAACTGAAGCAAACTGCCTGTGACACTTTTTTTTAATCTCTTCAGTTTAGAAAAATGCAAGTAAGAGAGAACTCAATATAAAGTTATAACAGATATATTTATAAAATGATGAAATGATGTATGACATGGAGAATGCTTTTTTCCTCTCTCATAAAGAATGAAAAATGCAATGCCCTTTCCCTCTAAAGTGATACATTATATTTATTAAGATGTTATCTTATATTCCCTTTCACTTTTCAAAAAGGCAACTGTATGGTAATTATGCTTGTGTTTAACCAGTTAATCAGTAAATTTGTAAAAAATATGAGTTATAGTAACTCACAGCCCATTTTAAAAATGACTTTGTGTGTGTGCCTTTTCTGTCTTTTTAAATGCAATTATTGGCCTTATAGTGTATTACTCTTTAATACTGGTTTGTTTACCTTGCACTTCATGTCTACTGCTTTATTATTTTAAGAGTGAATTTATCATTTTAACTTCATCCTTTGAATCATTACAAGAGCCTGTGAATTTGGGCTCTCCAACGGCTGGGCATGCCTTGTGTCTGTGAGGTGGCATACCGTTTGACCCTGTAGCCCAGTTGCCACATATTCTGAGCTGGTTTTGGAAGCTGCCATGAATACAAATAATAAAGCCTGTGAACACATGTACAGTAGTCATTATGGAGTCAGGCGTTAGCCCATCAGAGTCAGTTCTGTTTGCCTCCCATTGATATGAGTGATCTTCTTCCCAGCCTTACCGTTTGGGAACCATCCATCATGAATGGGATGGCTGTGTGTACATGGCTCTGAAGCGATTCCATTCTCTCTTTCTCTCTCTCTGTCTGATGTTTCTCTTCCAGGAGAGGATGATGATGACGATGAATGTGGTGAAGAAAAGCTACCATCCTGCTTTGATTATGTGATGCACTTTCTGACCGTCTTCTGGAAAGTCCTTTTTGCCTTTGTCCCCCCAACAGACTACTGGAATGGTTGGGCTTGTTTTGTAGTGTCCATCCTCATGATTGGCCTTCTCACAGCTTTCATTGGGGATTTGGCATCCCATTTTGGCTGCACAATTGGCCTGAAGGATTCTGTAACTGCAGTCGTATTCGTTGCATTGGGAACTTCAGTGCCAGGTAAGGAAAAAAAATCAAAAATAGCAAAAGTAATTTCACTTCCTGCTGTTGTTTTTCATGTCATCCCCCTTTGCTGAAAAATGAGGATTCCCATAAGCCTGGAACAATCCAGTATTTGGCAGCAATTACTTCAAAACAATTCCACTGGAATCTCATGGATTATTTCAGGGTAAACGAGCATCTGTTGATTGCAGCCTTAGACTATGTTCTGTTATCTGCTACTCCCTATTAACCTTTCCTAAACTAGAAAATTTATTCTTGAATCATTTGTGGCTGAAAAGCCACTCCATCTTGATTATATCTTGATCCTGTGAACTAACTTTTATTTAAAGTGCTGTTTCTTACTACATTAGTTATTCAGAAGTGATACATTCTAACAAAGCCTGCCAAATTTATGGTAACCTTAAAAAGACACCTACAGAGTAAAAGTAAACAAAAAAGTAGCCAAAAAAACTACCAAAAGTAGGTTTTGGTGTCTAAACAATACAGAGAGGTACCGTATCAGCTTTGTATTGCTTTAGAAAGCAAACAACCATGATCATGATCATGATCATGGAGCCCAATCACAGTAGAGTCCATATAAGGTATGGAAAAGGGGTTTAATATACAGTGGAACCTCGGTTTACGAACTTAATTCGTTCCGTGACTCTGGTCGCACCCCGAATTGGTCGCAACTCGAAGGAAATTTCCCCATAAGGTTCAATGTAATTACCGTTAATCCGTTCTGGCATAGAGGACAGGGAGGCGGCTATTGCTTGGAGGGAGAATCCCCCTCCCTACGACCACGTGTCGGGGTGGAAAATGGCCACGGACCATGTGTCAGGGGCGGAAAAATGTCCACGGACCACATGTCAGGGGCGGAAAAATGTCTGCGGACCACGTGTCAGGCGGAAAATGTCCGCGGACCACGTGTCCGGTGGAAAAATGGCCGCGGACCACGTGTCGGGTGGAAAAATGGCTGCGGACCACGTGTCGAGTGGAAAAATGGCTGCGGACCACGTGTCGGGTGGAAAAATGGCCACGGACCGTGTCACGGGAGGGAAAATGGCCGCGTATCCTGTTCGTACCCCAAGGCGGAGTTCGCAAACTGAGGTAAATTTTTGTGGCCGGAGCTGGTCGTAACCCGAAAAGTTCATTAACAGAGGCGTTCATAACCCGAGGTACCACTGTATTCCTCCCTTTCATGGTCCCAGTGATGCATCAAGGCAATAGTTGCTTTTCTCCTGCTATAAAGATCACTTTGGGAACTGACTACAGAACTACAATAGTCTGTCTTCTATGAATTGGGCAGACTAGAGTCTGCTATTTGCATTTTAATATAACTCTGTGGAAGATAAATTTTTAGTGCCACTTATGTTTTGTCTGTATATAGAGAAGTAGAGGGGAAAAAGAATTCAGGCAAGGCGTAGTCAATTTTACTTAAAGGCACAAGAAAACTCACTGGGACAAGACCAAGAACAGTAGTTCCAGGAACAGTATAATCTAAGGACTACCTGATGCGTTTTTAAGTTGTCCCCAGCAATGGAGTTACAGATCATATTTCTCTGCATATAAACTAGGCAATCCATTTTCCAGGATCACTGTCTTACATCTAAAATATTAAGTTATATTTCTTTAAAATAACTTAATAAAGAAAGTGGCATAATAGAAAACATCCAATATATATATTGGAGATGGAAAATATTAATCATGGAATTTCTGGTTGTGCTCTGTCATTTAGCAATGGGCCTTCTCCACTATGGGAATGTCAGGGAAATTTGCTTGCTGCCACTCTGTCCATACAGTTTTCCATATCAATGTGTCAAATACACATTTGTATCATATATATGAAGAACATGTTCAGCAATTTAATGCAGAAGATTTTCAGATTTCTTCTACTATATTGACTATAATGTTGCAAAAATATTTTGGCCTGCAAAGATAAAGCAAAGCAGAATAATGGTTCTTAGCACAGAGATCTTAAGAATTAACTTTCCTAGTTTTTCCAGACTGGCTAGGATGAAAAGGCTTGCATAAGAGTTAATTGTAATGATTATGCTCAGTTCTTCCTTGTTTCATATTAGTAGCATTTAATTTTGAACATATCATTTTAATCTCATGTAATCGGTACTTTGTCTTTCCCATCCCTGAATCTTATTAGGCAGTTTTTCCTTTTACTAGTTTTACTTTTAGAGAGAATTAAATAAGATGAAAGTGAAAAAAATACTCATCATGATAATAATTAAACATAGTATTAATACTTATTGGTATTTGAAATCCTTTTGTTCCCTAGTCTATTTCAAGATGGCCAACAGAAAGTGTAATAAAATCTTTATATATTGCTCAGTAGAATCCATTAATGAGGAAGATCTCAATATATCCACGTCCAGTAGCAGGGAAGACAACCAAGGCCTAAGCAGAGGAAGTGAGCAAGTGGGGAAGTCACAGCTAAAGTTGCCAGATGAAAGGGCCAGTTCTGTTATTTAGCATTGTGAGGCAGTCACCTCAGATGACCAATGCTGGGAGGTAGCAGCGAGAAGTTGGAGAACAGAACTATGCGTCACACAGTCCTTCAAACACCCTCTAAGCTGGCCTCCTGCAAGCTGTGACTCCCTGCTAGCAGTGAATCTCGTGTAATTCCCTGCCTTTATAGGCTGTAACTCAGTGATAGAGCACATACGATGTATGCAGATGATCCTAGGAACATTCCCAAGTGGTCACATTGCCAGTGTAGAAGAAAATCCAACTGCCTGTCCAGTCAGATGTTGTACATTCCCCAATTCATTGGCAGCAATTTGCTTTAGGCTGCAGGGAAGACAACCAAGGCCTAAGCAGAGGAAGTGAGCAAGTGGGGAAGTCATAGCTAAAGTTGCCAGATGAAAGGGCAAAGAGGGAGCAGGAAGGCTGGCAGACTTTCATGTTTTCAGTTATGTAACAGTTATGCAGGAATCAACAGCTTTTCATGATCTGGAGATAAGGTTATCACCTGCAGTGTCTCCATATCAAACGGCAGTTACAGGACACAAATCAGTAAAAATATTTTTTAAAAAATAAAAGTTGCCACTCCTAGCTGAGGATCCTGCAGTGGAGGGCCCAAACCCAAGGTCCTAGGCCAGAAGAGAGAGCAGTTGAAAATGAAGAGCAAGTCAAAAAACAAGCAACAGGCACAAGAGAAAAATAAGTAATGGGGAGTTTAGTAATAGACCAGCAAGGAGCAGCCCATTGACTTCACTCAGCACTAAACTGTTTGGACGGGGCACAGGATCTTTTGGACAGGGCAGGTTCTTATTAATCTCATCGCCTAATTCTCAAGATCATGAATTTACTTCTGAGTAACATGTACAGAATTATATTGTAAGTCACTTTCAATTTTAAGCAAACACAGAATAGATGTGACATTGGATTGCCGTTTTCAAAATAAATTACAGTCATCTCGTCACTGGTAGGATTGCTAGGGGTAAGAGTATTTGAATGAAATCATTGCTAGATGAAGTAATTGATTTATCCAAATGAGTCATCCAAGTGCAACTTAGATGCTATTAAGTTTCCTTTTTAAGAAATGGGATTCCTTACTGGACTGTAGTGTATCTCATGCACATAATTCAGGCCCATTGGCCCCACTGAATAATGAGGTGATAGTTAAATTATGTTTAGAGAATGTTTATTCCATTAACAAGAAGATGGTGTAATATATATTGAATGTCTGTGAAAAATGTGAAGCATAGCAACGACTGGGGAAAGAACAGTATTCCATACTTGGTAAAAAAACAACAGCAACAACAATAGCGAAGCCTTAATTTGAAGACAAAAGATAGCTTGAAGGGGAAGTTGTCATGCAATCAAATTGATGGAAGAAATGTCCTTTGTCACTGACGTAAGCTTCCTGTGAAGTTGCTAAAACAAGAATGCATGACCTGAGGTCCCAGGATCATACACCAGCCCCCAAGTCTTAGATATGGCAAGCAGAAGCCTTCCAAAAGTTGCTACTAAATTCCAGTCAAAATGAAATAAAAGAGGGAGAGCTTTAAATAAGGGCAGACCTACCATATTTGGGTGGCAAAACCCCAAAGAACCAACAAAATATGTTCTATATTTCTTTACTGCCATCTACCGATCATCCAGATTTTTGCACTGCAGTTATGAAAGGCCTAAGTAAGGTAGAAGACACAGTTATTTAAAATAAGTAAATCAAATTCATGTGCACACATACATGAACCCTCACACAGATACGCAGATCTCGCCCCTCTCCAGCCCAGCCATTCACTAGCTTCCTACTGCCATTACTAGTCAAGCAACCAGTGCTCAGCTCCCGGTTAGTCAGATGGTCACCTGGCAGGCAGATCTCTGAACAACCGAAAATCTGAGCAGGGATTTTCATGATTCTGAGAGCCTTGGTTTGTTCTGTTTTGTTTTGTGTTTGTAGTCATTGGCCATTGTAGAGGTTGCATGTGTATACAACGGGTATGAAATAGCACTATAGTTTTGCCCTTTGTTATGGTACAGCCCCAATTCACTCTCCTGTGAACAAATTCCCACAGTAAAGGCATTCTCCCTGCCCATTCTCAAGCCGCCTGTGGGCGACACACGTACTTGCCAAACTCTGGGATCTCTAGAGCTGTGGGCAGGTATTGTCCCAGGCCCAGGTGTGGCCGAGCCCGTATACTGGTGGTGCTGATTTGTTACTGTATGGATGAGTGTGTTTCTTTACCCCGGCTTGAGTTTTCTAGGTGCGTTGCCTTTCTGTTTTTGATGTTTTCATGCTGCTGTTAGTATCATTAGTCACCCAGAGTCCAGAATTTGAGATGGGTTGCCATGTAAATTGAAATTATTAATAAATAAACCAGCCGACAGGTTTCATAAAAACCATCCTGTGAATGAAGAGCATTTTGCGAGTAACCTTGCAATGCGCTGCCAATCACTCTGCTCGCTGTTGCAGAAGGACCTAGTATGAGCTTTCTCATTCTGACACCAGTTTGCAATCTAATTATTAAGTTGCTGTGGAGCAGCCGAGGCAGAACTCGGAAGAAATTGCCTTTTTTTTTTTTTTTACAGCAGTTATAGAAACGTCCACAGTGCTATTTTTATGCGTGAAAGCGGCTTTTGAACTTCAGTATAAATTAACATTCTTGCTCTACCTATTTGGCCTTGCCTTTGCATAGGGATGAAGAGCTAGCTGCCGGCTGAGGCTTTACAGTTTTGCATCCAAGACTCTGTAGGAAAAAGTTGTTTTTAAATTCCTGCACAAGTATGGCATCTTAAAGAAGTGCCTCTGTATGCTGGGCTATCTTTTCTCTCTTTTTATCCAAGGTGACATGAGGCTGCTGTACTGAAAACATTCATTCGGTTAAAGCAGCTTGTAGTCTTTACCTTTGATTTTTTTTTCTTTTTTTACAAAATACATCCAGTTGTATACTTGGGATGGATTTTAAGTAACAATAAATTCTCCTTTAATGGTAGTGAAATACTTGTGCTTGGAGCATCATAAGATTAGCAACTGCTCCAGGAAAATAGTATAGTGGGGGGGCGGGGGGTAGATATCCAACTATGCTTTGAAATTCAAAAAGAGAGACAACTAATTAATGCACAACTTGGGCTTCCTTCTAATTTGATTTTGTAGAATGGCAGCCAAGCTGATCTTTTCAAAGTAATGCCTGCCTCTTTTTTACTTTAGGTTACAGTTAAGTTGGTATATTGAAGCTGTTAAAATAATCACTTCTCCTCCAACAATTGCAGGTGCAGTTACAGGCAGAAAAGGTCTGAAATGAAGAGATATGCTATGATTCCCTTTTTGTTGTTGCTACTTCGATTCCTTTTGTGACTGAGCCACTGGGCTTAGGTGGATTTAGTTAATATTTATCACTGCCTTATAGCCAGAAAACACACTATACTTCAAATATTTTTTTATTTCATACTGTAATTCAAATATTCAAATATTTCAAATATTCAAATATTCAAATAATTCAGTATATAGGATATATACTGAAACACATACATCTAAAATCTATATATATAAATAAAAAGTAAGCATAAAATACAATAAAATAGTATAATGATGATGATGATCACTCAGATTAATGCTATTCTGCAGTTATCAGTGAGATGAATAGAACAAATAGAGGCACTGAATCAAGCATCAGAGTCTTGGTCAGACAGAAGAAGCCCCAAATAAGCTTTGTATTCTCTGCCAGGTATTTCTTCAGAATGGGATCCAAGATTCCATGTAAACTGTACAGTGTAAAGAGAGCAAAAGAGGAGCATGTGTCTCAGAGCTATCCCCACAGGGCGCACGTGCTGATGTAGAGGGATATTTTTACAATACCTTCACAGAACTGCAGAGGGGAGTGCATCCAGCCTGGCCAAGGTGAAGACGTGGAGAAATTTCAGAACTCCTTCAGAAGAAGGAAAGATAGGATGATAGCACATATCCATTTGGGAAAAAAATCCACAGACCATAGGAATAAATACTAGGCTTAGATTAGCTTGAAAATCAATATTCCAGATACACTGCTTAAGATCTGGCATTTTCAAACCCTAATGGACAGAGGGTTTCCAAAGAGAGACCTAAAGACTGCAGTTTGCTATTAACTCTTTTTAGCCAAGTTGATTTAAAATGGTCTCTAATTTCCAATGGGGCCAGAACCACAGGGGGGAAAAAACCACTGGGCTAAGGTTGGTAGAACATCAGTTCTAGACTCTGCAAGTCTGAATTCTGTGCTTTGGGCTAGATTGTTTAGATAGATCCTGCTATTGCTGGAAAACCATTTGCCAAATAAGACTGCAAAACAGAGTTGCTTGAAGACTGCAGGAACAGTGACCAAGAGCAGGAACAAAACTTTAATGCTGGTCCAGCATTTGACTTCTGTATATGTACACATGTAAAGCAAGACTTCTGCTAAGAATCCATCTCCCTTTCCCCTATAAAAGTTAAAACACTGAGCTCCTTGGAAGTAGGAGCAACAGTACAAGAAAAATAATAGTGTTTCTTTTCACTCTGCAGATACATTTGCCAGCAAAGTAGCAGCAACACAAGATCAATATGCAGATGCTTCCATAGGTAACGTCACCGGTAGCAATGCTGTGAATGTTTTCCTGGGAATCGGCGTAGCCTGGTCCATTGCTGCAATCTACCATGCAGCCAATGGGGAGTCATTTGCAGTCCAGCCAGGCACCCTGGCTTTCTCTGTCACCCTCTTCACTATATTTGCTTTTATCAGTGTTGGCGTGCTCCTCTACCGGCGAAGACCAGAGATTGGAGGTGAGCTAGGCGGGCCACGGACTGCCAAGATTCTGACCTCATGCCTCTTTGTGCTGCTCTGGCTCTTGTACATATTTTTCTCATCTCTGGAAGCCTACTGCCACATAAAGGGCTTCTAAAGAAACTATTGAAGATAGTATCTATATGTATCTATATATAGAAAGAGAGATATATAGATATAGATCTAATATTATTGAACAGAGGAAGAAAAGACATTTGCCATGTTCACTTACCTGTTGATGGAATGTAGCTTTGTGGTAGGAGTTTGAAATCTGCAGGAGTCTTCACCAGGAGCAGCAGCATTGCAATGGAGACATGGATGCAGGGCCATCTTTGCAACTCAGCCTACAAGGTCATGATGGAGTTTCTTTGTATTTCCCTTTCCCCTCCCTCTCTAAGGAGCAGTTGGATTTCAAAGGGGGTTGTTTGGAAAGACCAACGGCCAACTTTAAGTTATATCATATTGGGCGAATGACTTAAATGGGAGTTCTTGACTTTCTTACCAATATCTTTGTTGCCTTCTTCATTAACTCAAGAACAAGCTGAATCACCACCCTCAATGACACATGTGAGTCTAGAGTGACCAACACAATCCAAGGGGGTTCTAACCCCATGCTGTTTGTTGGGGAGGGTAGTTGTGTTTGGTTTTTTTGTTTTTGCTTTTGCTTTGATCCCTCCTTTAGTGCCTGGTTGTTCAGATGTTATGATACCACAGAAATCCCTTTCCCATTTTTTTCAGAACTCTATTTGTGACCAGCACCCTCTTAAAAGAAAAGTAGCCACCTAAACCATATTTAACCAGTTCTCCATTTGCTCCAAACTGTGGATTATAGACTCATGCCCAAAGCCCTAGTATCCACCTCTAGCGTTATTTTTTCCTGTATTTCTGACATATTTTGTCAGATTAATTTCAGTTTCCTCCCATGCCCTTCCCATCTGCCAATATTTGCTGCTATGCTCCTTCTCATACTCCAGTTTGGGAATGCTTTCATTGTACTTGTTGTAACACTTTGCATGAATGAAGCAAACCATAATCTGTAATATAGCATTGAATAGTGATAGTGAAGCTGACTGACCACTGAAGATGCAAGCGTGTTTTTTTCCACGTCTTTTCTTTTCAATGAACAGGGTGAGTCCAGAAATGGCTGGTATTTATTCTGTTGCTCTACATAAGGTTCCTAAGAAGCAATAACCAAGAGCTGGAGAGAGACCTGTTTTAAAGGGAAGTATCTGTGCAAGTTTCATCACGTAGAAAGGGATCCGTTTGCCAGCCAAGCATAGGACAGACAGAAAGTTGTTTATACTGAGTCAAGCCAGTGACCTATCTAGCCCAGGACTCTCATTGAGAGTGGTTCTCTGAGGTCTCAGGGAGAAGCTTATCCAGCCCTGTAACTATTTTAACTGGTGATTCCATGAATTGAACTAGAGACTGTTGACATACTAGCATGTGCTCTACCACTGAGTTATGGATGAATTAAGCCTGTTTGTGATTAGACTGTTGGAACTAATTGGGACTAAGCGTTGTTCATTTTAAGTATGAATAGCTGTGCTGAAACCTAAATCACCAGAACATCCTTGAGCTTTTTTTCAGTCACCCATTTTACCCAGAGTATTTATGCTGCATGTGCTCCAGATGCCAATTCTTTGGTCTCTTGCGTTGCTTATTCTCTCTGCTCCTGCTCTTGCTCTGTGGAAACCTCTAGACCTTCGTAAAGGGCAACCCACCATCAGAATACTGTAATTCAAATTTACTCTTTTGTGCTGGAGTTAAAAAGTTCTACCACCCATTGGCCTTCAGAACAACAACGGGTCCTAGCACGAAAAGTGGCACTATCTGCATTGTCTGGCAGTGAATTAGCATTTATCTTCATGAATTAGAAATGTCAGTATTGTTATTATTTGATCATTGTCAACAATGTACTCAGCAATGTTCAGAGTACATTAAGGTACCAAAACAAAGCTTTACTTGGGAAATACCATCCAGGGACAGTGCAACTGAACAGTCCAGTGATATTTATTTTGTAGTTGGTTTGTCTATTGATTTTTTTCATGCTTGCTCCTTCTAAACTTTTTCATTTATCAGAGTTCCCTCACCACCAGTCCTGAAATATCTAAAGCAGGCAATTCAAAAAGGGGATTAGGGAGAACGAAACTATTGAAATAATTTATTTTTCTTTCTTAACTAAAGACAGGATCTATTTCAGGGTGCCAGAGAAGTAAAAATGTGCATGACTTCACTACTTCCCTGGTCACATGGAAGCAGGGTGGATGGTCATGTACGCTACAGGGTTTATACCTTAGAAATTATCATATAAACACTTCCTTATTGCAGTGGTAAGCACACAATAGGCCTGTTTTTGAAAAACAAAACTGACAGATAATTAGGGGAAGAAGAAAGCCATTCACTGTTTCCATTCCATAAAAATGTAGTCATGCTTACAGTGATTAAGGAGCTGTTCTCTGGTGTAGCAATGGAGAATCTATGGTCCTTTGGATATTATTGGACTCCGGTTTCTGCCAGTATGGCCAGTAGTTCAGAATCATGGGAGCAATATTTAATAATATTTGAAGAATGTCTTAGGTTTATCCACTTCCGGTTGTGAAAATGCAAAGGTATATGTGTAAAATATATTTCGCATTGTCACTTTAGCAGTGCTGCTGGATGTCAACGTTGACAAAAATCTATAGACATATTTCCAAGTATTTCTCCCAAATATAGAAAGGTGATATTCTGGCACATCTTTTGGAGTTCATAATTTCCCCTTTATTCAGTTGGCTGATACAATTTTTCTATTACCACGATCCATTTTCACATGGACAATGACATACGCATCCAGTGGGAGCAAAGCAGCTGTATGAATTCACATCCATAAAGCCCTAGAATCCTAAAATCATACAATCATAGAGTTAGAAATGACCGTCCAGGGCACTGAGTCCAGCTACCTGCTCAGTGCATAAATTAAATGGAAAGGCCAGAACATCAATGCTGTAGAAAAAAATCACTCTATAAAACCTCAAAAACATGAGACATATTTGATGCAGTGGGGAAACTAATTGTATTACCATATAATGACTGAGTAAATAAAGCAAACTATAGGGACAGAATTTTTTATGCACATAGAATTTCATACTAGATTTCTGTCTGTATATGCAGCCATTGAAATCAATGGTAATTTTGCCAGAGTAATGAATCAGAACTGCCAGGAATGTCTCAGGTGTTTAGGGATTCCTAATGGGTACTTCATTCAATACAGTGGCTACAATTTTCCCATTCATTTCAGTGCAAAGGCCACTGTGCAGTTGCAAGTTCATTTGTGCACACAGAAAGCTTTAAAAGGCCTAGTCTGCATCACCAGTGAATGTAGACATTAACTACAGCTATCTCAGATCCTTAATAGCCTCTTTTGGTCTAGCTAGCAAGTCAAAAATGTAATTGTTCTCACATCACATGGTTAAAAGGATGGCAGTTAGACTAAGCTTTCAATCATTTTGAACAATCTGTGGAATGCTTGAATTCTGAGTTTTTTTTTTTAATTTCTTTTCCTGTAAATTGTTTTTCACTTTTGAAGGCTTTTTGTTCTCTGTTTAATTTCATTTGATTTGTCTACTGCGGACTGGGGGAAAATAATATTTGGGTTGTTCAGGGATTATTATTATTAATAATAATAATGATGATATGATTATTGTTTGTGTAAAATTATTTCATTTCATCTGTTTTCTTTCATTTTTATTGATGTGTGTAATGCACAGTAACAGAGAGGCAGTGTGTACACTAATTGTGATCAACAGTACACTGAGACACAGATAATAAAATGTATAATTAGTTCTGATTTAAAGATCAGTACTGCTACATTTTCCCTCTATGCTGTCTCATTATTTTTTTGATTAATTCATCTCATTCAGTTCATTTCATTGTTGTTGCGTTGATATATTATTTCCTTAGACTAGAAACATAATAGATTCTGCAAAATCTGGGAATTGCATTTAACAATCAGAAATTTTCTGATGCCTCAACTCCAGCTAGAAAATGCAGTCAGAGAAACAACTATGTTATTTGTAAATTCCCTACAACACACACTTATTATATTTAAAACACTACCACAAAAACATACTAATTCAAAATACATAATTTTACATTTAAAATTATATTAATAGGCTTTCATCCTTCAAAAAGTAATGTTTTTCCTTTTCATTAAACACATAATCAAATCAAGGAATTTACCCCAAATTTCACCTAATTACACACATAATGATATTTCAACAGGCAAAATTTGAAATTAACAATCGTATTAATTTTCATATAATCACGTTTCATTTCAGTACTGAACGTTAAGCTGTTTTTAAAGTTCCATTTCATATATTTCCTCATCTTCAATTGCCACTGCCCTACAGTCAAATACTAACATCTCAACTGAAAAAAAATTGCATGCCAAAAAAAAAGATTCCCAGAGTTGCAATGAATGCAGGTGTGTCAGACTTGTAATCCAAAGAGACCAGAGGCAGTGTGTGGCCCCGTTAGGAAACAAGATCAAGGATCAGGGGCTCAGAAGTAGGCATGTACTCAAAACAGGAAGAAGTCATTATTCAAGCTAGGGAAAGAACAAGGGAAGGTAGCCATTTGGGGCCAAGACATGTTGAATTTTGATAGGGTTGTAGGTGTTCTCACAAAATGGCTGCCACATGGAATAAAACTCCGTAACAGCTGACAGGGTGCTATCTGCCACTACAATTTCCTTTGTCTTTTCCTCTGGGTAGATCTGCACACTGCAAACGAATTAGTCACAGCTACCCATCATTTCGTCTTCTAAGAATGAATTAAGAAATGTTAGAGGCCTTCTGGTAAATGAAGATTATGTTTTGTGCCAGTTGTAGAGTATCAAAAGGGGAGAAGCCACTATATACTCCAGAAAGATACAAGCTCCAAAGTAGTAATCAAGTAAAAGGAACAGATACTTAGGTAGCCTTCTCATACCAGAAACAAATTGTTCAGACTGGGGAGTATGGCCTGAAGATACTTAAGGTTTTATAAGGCCTGGCAGATCAAGATTGGGCCTTGAGAGATGGTTGCCACTAAGATGATGTTCTCAGCTGAGTTTGCTAGGTGGCAATAGAATCAGAATGCAGAGAAAGTAGGCTGAGGAAGGAACATGCTGGTGTATTGACTCAGGATCACCATCAGTCTGGCACGTTAAGGAATGTTTACTCCATCCATCCTCATTATAATGCCAGCCTAAGTCCCACTCCAGTGCTCATGTTACATATAGTTAATCTCATACACATACAAGTAATGCATTGAAAATCTTACCTTACAATCTCACCTTCAACCATGCTCTCCATCACAGCTCTGTGGGACAGAGGGAATCAAAGTTTGACTTATTATTTTGTTAAGGGGCTGCAAAATTCAGACAACCACTATGGCAGCGAATGTGATATCATTTCTTTGCTACTATCTAGTGGTCTTCCAGATGTTTACTGCTCAAATCTGGTAACCCTCATTTTTGTAGCTCTCATAATGTACAAGAACATTTATATAATTATGGAGATTGTTCTGTTTGTGGCTCCAGAACCAGAAAGCTGTTTGTTGTTAATGTTAAAAAATGTGTGTAATTATGTAATCCTGCTGGTGCTGTCCATCACACACAGGCACACACAGACTTCTTTCTCCCCGTAAAGTAATTGCACTTCTCAGGTTAAAAGAGGTCTATTTTTTTTTTTTTTTTGGTATGATAGCCTTTTCAAAGCATGCAGAAAAGATTCTCAATAGAAAGAAGGTTCATATCTCATTAACCATTCCATTAATACAAAATCTTCTGCTAAGAAAGCTTTATTAGAACCCAGGATCCCTCTAAGAATTACAAATGGTATCTTTGCCTGTTAAAATGAACAGAAGTTTAGCATTACCACCCAAAGTTGTGGGGTAGGTGAGGTGGGGAATGGTCACAGAAGACTGCAATCTTCAGCACACATGCACTACAGTAGTAGAGAATGCTTTGTCTGTGAATAGATATTCAACGGTCCAGTTTCATGATAGGCAGATTTGCAGTCCTGTGCAATCCCCATGGTTCACTATAATCTTTTCTTCAGCTAGGTAGCTAGAAGAAAAATCACACAAAGATACATTAGAGTCTTTCTCTGTGTTAGGTTGGAGCCAAGTCATGATTCAGTTGCCAAAAAGAAAAAAAGGCAACCACCACTTTGGAATCTATCTGTTCTCCTTGTTCAGTGCCAGCAGGAAAAACCACTTTTAATTCAGTGTCAGCAGGAAAGCTAGTTATGATTTGGAAACAACTGCTTCTCCTATTTTATCATTTATGCAGCATTTTAATTTGAAGAGTGCTTTGCAGTCTTCATTTGTTCACTTTTGCAATATCCATCACAAGCCTGCCCCAACACAGCTGAAACCAAGGCCAAAAGAAGTCTAGGCAGCATCCATCAGTAAAAAGTTAATAAATAGCTGGCAATATAACAGCACTCCAAAATCTTACGTTGGAATCACATCACCCTGTCTTAACACAGCTAATTATAACATCATGAAATCACTGCTGTTCCTGTTTTACAAAAGAAAACTGAGAAGGACAAAGACCTGATTCAGATGTTAATCTATGATATATGGATGGAAGATTAGAGCTGGTTAAGCACTATCACTGAGTTCCTATCCATTCCCATGTAAAACTAGCACAGTAAGGCTCCTTCAAAGGATTTCAGAGTAAAATGCATTTTGAGAATAATCTGGAAAGCCAATGGATATCAGTAAGGAGGGTTGGAGCCTTTGTTATTGGGAAGTTCAAGTCAATAAATGGCACTGCAATCAGCAGAAATGTAAAGAAAATAATTAACAAATGGACAAATGAATTCAAGTGCACTGAATGCTAAATCAACATTAAGCAAATTCCTTACAGGTTCTAGGTGAGAAGTGCCCTTTCCACCATGCTTTCTCATTCAAAACAAAGCAGCCAACTGAAAAACTCGACACTGTTCAGAAATTTCTGATAGTTTGGTACAAATACAATCCAAGGCAACAGCAGAACAAGATTTTTGAATCACAGGATGTGACCACAGAAAGGAAACAGGGCTAAGCACTAGATCTGTTGCTCTTTAAGGAGGGCAGAGTATGGCTCCCCACTAAAGATAAACATGTTAAGATGGATCAGAAACTCTAAACGTTGCCAAACCACTTCCAATTCCTTTACATGAACCATTGTAGTAATGCAGTGGGCTTCCATCTGAAAAAGAAAAGCCAAGGGAAATTCAGCAAGAATCAGACATCACGATAATATACGGCTCTTGATGGTAGTGTGAATCTGGAGGCACCTGGTTGGTAGGCACATGTTTTTAATAAAATGCGTTAGTCTAAAAAGGTGCTACCAAATTCCTGATTTTGGGCTAGCAGGAACTACAATGGCAGGGTGAAAAAATCACTTCTCTGCTGTCCCTTGTGCCCAAGAGGAAGGGCAAATTTCTCCTCCTTATTTAGATGAAATTCTGAAAACTAGAAGTCTAAATCAAACCTGTTGTTTAACCAACAATTTAAACACTTGTCCAGTCAAAATGGTACTACAGAATGTTCCTTCCAGCAACTTTTCTATTTTCCAGGATAGCTGCATAATTCCTATTTAAATTAATGTCAGTGTACGTCTAGCACAGGTTCTGTTAACATCCGTAGTGCTTGTACAAGACACTTCTCAATATATTCTGTGTTTAATAAGTCAACAACAGGGTATTTTAAGAGAAGGCAGTCTGCAGCCTTCCCCAGCTTTACAATTTTCTTGATAGATTATAAATGGACCATGAGAAAATTAAACACTGGATGAGTCATCAGTCTCCCCCCCCCCCAGCCCCTTCTTTAGGCAAGCTATTTGCCATTAAAAGGAGTAAAGTAAAAGGAAATCTGCGCAGTATGTGCATTTACACAGTTAGATGAGCAGCTTCTTATTTAAAAGAAACCCAGAAAAGCATTTAAAACAGTATTGTTTAAGCGTAAGTTGTAGTTTGCCAGTTGATTGCCTCCAACTGGTCTCCTCCACTGTGCTGAAAAAAATTTTCTCTCTCAAAGCTGAATTTTGGAGGAAAGAAAAGGATACTTGATCATGGAAAGAAGACTGCCAAATCAAACCTGTACTTCACAAAGCACATAGCTAACTTAATGCTTAAACTTACCATTTCTAAAATTCAGGAACCAGTTGTAAAAAATCAAACTATACAGTACTGGAGCTCTGTTTTTTCCCAGAGTCAAGAAAGCAACACTGCAGAATAATTATCTGATACTTACATATCTGACAATATTATCTGGAGAAGTTATTCTGCCTTTGAGAATGAATTGCTGTTTCACTGGGATATGGAATAAAGCTCTCCTGCCCTTTTAGCTAAACAGGCCTGGCAGACCAAGATTGCTGTGTGGTTATATTTGTGTGGTTAGAGTGGCGTGGTGTATGTGTGTGGGCCAAGACAAAATGTTTATTTCAGGCAACATAAAGAGTTCTAGATTTCCCTATTTGCTTGTTCAGACCTGATAAATTCTCTTTCTGCTGAAGATTTAGTGTTTGCTACTGTAGCCACAGTTACATAACGTAGCACAAGAAATTTTGTGTCAGTTTAAAACAGACGCATTGATGTTTTTAACAGAGACTGCCCTTTCACATTTTGTTTCTCCTAAGTATAATCGCTGCAGATCTGATATAAACCTCATGCCATTTAATAAGAAAAGAAAGATCTCCATTACAAGTACTCCATTGATCCAATGCAGAAAAATATATAAGGCATATCTACACTATACCATCAATGTAAATTAATCTAACAGTCTTTTTCTCTTTGGGGATATAAATATACAGTACACACACACACACACACAACTGGGTAAAAAACATTGGCTAATTAGAGACGCCATCTGAGACAGATTAAATCTTATTCCAATGTCAAAGGGAATTTTGGCTAAAAGGAATTAATATCAAAGCTGAGAGCCTTCCACATTACACAAGTGTTCCACCAGAGTTTGTTACAGAAATCACAAAACATGGAATAGTTTTCTCTGTCGCCCCCAAGGGTAGGACAACATCAAATGGGTTTAATAGATAGACAGGTAGCCTTTGGCTCATGTTAGGAGAACACTCAATGGTAAAAGAAATTCAGTAATGGAAGTAATGCTCCAGTACTCCAAAGGTGTTTAGATAGTAACTGGATGATTGTGATGATGGTGCCATCAAGTTGTTTTTGATTCCTAGCAGCACATAGATTTTCCCCATGATGATCTATCCCTAATCTGTTATTTCAAGTCTCCCAATGGTGCACTCATCACTACTGTAACTGAGTCCATCCACCTTGCTGCTGGTCATCCTCTTCTTCTCTTTTCTTCCACCTTTCTCAGCATTAGTGCCTTCTCCAGAGAGCTGGGTCTTCATATAGCAGACACTGGATAGCCACCTATTAAAGTGTTCTCAGTTTAAAATCAGAAGGGGGAAGATAGGAAGGGATACGTCTAGGGAACTTGTCCCAGAAGTAGGGCAGATCAGCAGTATTGTATACGTGCCACATTTAAAAGAGAGATTTTTCATCTACACAGTACCAATTCTGCATCTGACATACTTGGGATCCCCAACTTCTTGGGATCAATGGACACATTTCACATTCTAAGAATATGTTCTGGACACTCTAAGAAAATGGCTGCCATTGTAGGCTTTCTGATTCACAAAATGATTGTCAGTGTGGATGTAGCTATTCACAATACATAGTTGTAAAGCCTTAAGGAAATTGATGAAATTGTTCTCTTTTTTTTAATTGATTTTTCTGAGATCTACAAAGATACAAAGAACAACAGATATAAATTCTATTTTACACATTGGAATAAATACCAACATATTTTGTTGTTCAGGACTCTGAGTTTAGTCTTTACTGTCAAAATACATCCATATTAATTGCAAGTCAAATCTCTCCAAAAGTGGCATGCTGACAGTCTGTAAGATTGGTCCTTCTTCACCCATATAAGAAAAGGTAGGCAAGAGTCAATAAATGTGCCCTCAGTTACTTCTTACCTGTCTACTTTGTTCAGGCTGTTATTCAGGAAAGGCTGACAGTGGACCAGTTCTACAACCAACTTTGAGTAGACATCCCTACTTTGTTTTTTTCATCTTTAGCAATTTCTCATCTTGTGGCTTAAAATATGAAGAAAAAAATAATTACTCCTGACACCTACTCTGTATTCCATGGATACTCACTGCAAACCCTGTTTTTGTGGGGGCAGGTATTCACATCTGTAAACAAAGCACTTGGCTATAGTTTCTCATCATTAAAAAAAAAAAATTCCAAGGATGTGTGGAGGTTTATATGTGAGCCAGAAAGATTCTTGGAAAATAAAGATAATTCTGGAGGGTGATGCTTTGCTAAACCCTTTCTAATTTTTTTTAAAGCCAAAATAAATATTAACAGTTTTTGAAAGGCAGTAAGGGAGCTGTCTATACTACCTTGATCTCAGTACTTGATGTGCTTCATTTATTTTGCAAAATTAATCCTAATCTGTTTATTATTTTGCATAAGTCATTCTGTTTTCTCTAATTATAGCATAGCTGTCCCAACTGCTAGAAATATTATTCAGCCACTCCATTGGTTTGCATTGCCCAGATACTTATCTTCATATCCAGAAGAAATAAAAACATGCTGTTTTTAAAAGAGGAGAGGAGAGGGATTTGGGAAATTAATTTTAGCAGCTGGTGCCATTTGTGACTCTTTCCTCTGCACTGAAAGCCTTCCATGATGTAAAGGTGGACTATTGCTGAAATACAGGGCTTGTAAAATATCAGCTAAAAATGCCACTGATTTAATGAGACATGTTGAAAGTGGTTTCTGGAAGGTGATAATAGTAGTGTTTGCAAGAACAGCCAAAAATGAACAATTAAGAATACCAGTCTGTCGCTGCTGTCACCTACTGCGCTGACAGTCTAAGGTCGTTTGAGAATTTGGTAGAATGTTGATACTAATTTTACAACTATTGACCTGGAGCCAAGCATACTTTGTGCAAGTGAAAATGTATTTTGTCTTGTGTAAATGCCCCCTTTTCTATGAACTCCCTTGTCTCTGCAGTCCCTTCCCCCCGGTACAACCCAGACTATTCCAGGTGGGGTCTCTGGCCTTAGAGCTGTTGGGTAGGGCACCAAAGGCAGCAGCATTGGAAAAAGGGGTTAAGGAAGCTTCCCTTATTTAAAGAAGCAGCTATTATCTCTAGCTTCTTTAAATTTTATTAAATTTATTAAACCAATTTATGTGGCTGCCCAACTCACACATGGTGACTCTGGGCAGCTTACAGAAATAAAACCCCAAATACAAAACCCACTACACCCCCCCCCCCGGGGACAATATTTTCAAACAAACCACTTGATGGGCTCCGTATCAGCCTCTGATGAGCCTCCGAATCCCAGGCTCATGTGAAGAGCTCTGCCCCCAACCAAAGAAGAGACTCAACAAAAGTGCTTTAGAAAGGCAGAACTGTAAGCCTGGGACTTGTGCCACAGAGCAATTTAATAAGCCCACAAGGTCCATCGACACAAAAAAATGCACCTGAGTGGATTCATATTTTGCGAGGAGAGAAATTTAGGGTTGAAAAAGCCTATGGTACCCTTAACGGGACAGCTTTCTGCAATACTATTCTCCAAGTTAGGATGTACTGAAGTTAGGATCACATGATACATCCATCCTTCGGACAAAATGGTTAAGACACAGTTTAATGTTTTAATTAATTAGAACCCAGATCCATATACAAGAAATATGAAGTTAAAAGTGATCAAATATAAGAATTATTCTTACAGTTTTTCCAACCCGAGTTCATGGGTAACAGAGCATGTGTTCTGGATCCTCATGAACATCTAAACCAAACCTTTTCTCAAAAATCAGATTTCCCAGTAACTCCCAAAAGAGGTCCTCCCAGAGGCTTCCCAAATTCCTTCCTCTAGGACGGACACCACCATTTATACTGTGTAGTTCAGTTTTCTGGCTTTCTGTGCTTTAACCTCTCACCTGGTTGTTTTAGCTATTAAACCACATTCATACCTGTTGACCCTTATTGAGACTATGCAGGTGTGAATGGCACCCAGTTTTCAGTACATTCCCTGTAGTGGGATAATGTCTAGTATAGGTTCTTTATTTTCTGGAGCTATAGGATTGTTTTTTTTATCCTATATTGCTTAATGTTCTTGATATCAGCATGGGTCCAGGAGTAGGTTAGAACAAGTGACCATTTTACTCTTTTTTTGCTAACGAGCAGCTTTTCTACTTTGTCTTGCATTTCTGCAAAAGCCTAGCAAAGATGTGTCAGCCAGCATGACAGGCAAGGCTGTAAACTTGCCTATACTGCTGATCTATCGAGCATATTTAGTTGAGTCATATAACCGGATACGAAGAAAGAAACAGATAAGTTTCCTATACACATGTAAGTATTAGCATGACTGGTCATTATGCTCTCTTGTGAAGATGAGAATGCTAGTGTCTTAGGCCTTCTACATAAACAAGTTTGTATTGGTACCACTTTGTCTTATCATGTTCTCTTTCTTCTGGCCATTATTTTGCACATTATCGTCTTCCATCTTCCCCTATTTTCTTTTATGGGTAACCCTTGAGGATAGAAAGATTTCTAGTCAGTGGAATTCTTTCCTTGCTGCGTTCCCATAGTATTCTTATTTCTTTTGGGATTTCATTAGGTACATGTCTTGGCTATAAATGCTTCCTATAAACAAATTAGACTGTTTCAATTAGGCTGGAAGAAAAAGAACGGAAAAAAAATGCCTGCTTGTGTTATTGTTACTTCTATTTTTAAATACTGAGGTGGCGCCTTCTGTAATACGGATGCTTCATATTCACATTTTCCATACCTCTGATAATACCGTAAAGTCTTATCATGAACATAGGCCTGCTTCTTTTCTTAAAATAAACCTGACTACAAACTCCCAACAGCTTCAGCTTCTCCACCTACAGTTTCTTACTGTATCATACCACACTTCCTTAAAAATTTCCTTAGTATACTGAGGGCACATTATGTCTCCTGAGCTGAAGCATCTCTCTAAGGCAGTGTTTTTCAACCTTGGCAGCTTGAAGATGTGTGGACTTCAACTCCCACAATTCCCCAGCCAGCAAGGTTGGCTGGGGAATTCTGGGAGTTGAAGTCCACACATCTTCAAGTTGCCAAGGTTGAGAAATACTGCTCTAAGGTCTTAGGTGGAGGTGATCCCCATCTCCATTCCTCGTGGTCCATATAAGAAACCAGGAGAAAGTTTCACTAGATCATCTCTCTGAGTATCCAGTTTTTTGCTACTGCAATTTCAGTAATTCTAGATTGGAAGGCAATGGCCAAACAACAGCAAAAATATGGCAATCTACCAGTTTTTTCATTTAATGCAGGGATTCTTATATAAGCTTTCAAAATGACTGATGGTGTCATTATGTACATAGGTGTAAACTCAGTACATAGCAAGGTTAAAAAAGTTAGTTTGGAGGGATGTTTGCTTTGCCAGAGAAATTGCCAATCCATAAACCAGACCCCTCACTCTTGACCGAAATGAAAGGGGAGCATTAGTTGTGTGTGTGTGTGCGCGCGCGCATGTGTTGGCCAGGCAGTGCAGATCCTGAGAGAATAGAGGGTTTTTTAGGATAAAATGGGAGCGATTTGCTTCCCAGAAGCTTCCTGCTCTCATTTTCTGTCCTAAAACACACATACACAGACATGGAAAACACCAACAATTTGTAGAAAAAGAAACATTTCTACCAGCCCTTCAGCTGACTGGGAGGAACCTTTGCAAGTTATAGTCCCTTCCTAGGCTACCCTCCACTTCACAGAAATGTAGCACTACTTCACAGTAAATAAATGAAAAGTGGTTGTGATCTAGATTCTTCTGAACAAGTTAAAAGAATACAGGGTTATTTTTTAAGCTCTCATCCTAGGTATTACTTTGTTTTAATGGAGGCTTATAACTAGAAGGGTGAGTAGTTTGTCATCAGTTTCCGTGAAATCTGGCATTGCCAAGTGAGGAAAACGCTAGTAATTCCAATGCCATTCCCTTCTTTGCTTTACTTAGGAATGCCAGCAGAGCTAATGCTATTACTCAGCTTTGCAATTTGTAATTACAAAGATAATTTAGTTCAATGTTCCATGTGAATGCAGAAGCCTGACTATTTAAAGAAGGGAGGAAATGTAGACAAATATCTCCTAGTTTTCTTTTTATGCATTATGATCTTATTAAGAAAAAATGAGGGGAGAGGGAAATAACGTCCTTTAACAGGAGAAAAAAGGTTGAACACTATGATGCTGATACAACAATATTTATTTTATTTATTTATTTATTTGGCTTGTATGTCACCCATCTCCCCCACGGGTGACTCTGGGCGACTCACAATGAAGAAGAAGAAGAAGAAGAAGAAGAAGAAGAAGAAGAAGAAGAAGAAGAAGAAGAAGAAGAAGAAGAAGAAGAAGAAGAAGAAGAAGAAGAAGAAGAAGATCCCATTCTAAATGCAAATTATGCTGGAGATTTTGCCAATCCATAAACCAGACCCTTCACTCTTGACCGAAATGAAAGGGGAGCATTAGTTGTGTGTGAGCATCTAGTTGTGTGTGCGTGTGTGTGTGTGTGTGTGTGTGCATGTGTTGGCCAGGCAGTGCAGATCCTGAGAGAATAGAGGGTTTTTTAGGATAAAATGGGAGCTTTTCAAGATATTGAAAAATATCATAGTTCAACACTTTTAGGTGTGAGCCTAAAATTAATTATCAGTGTGGATAAGTACATTAGCCTGAATGCCAGCTAGTAACCAGACCCCTTCCTGCCAAAACTGTGAGTCTCTGAATATTACAATAGATGAAGGTTTTCAGTTTGATCAACTACCCCTAAATGAAGATTAACACTGCCAGCTTCCCTGTCCTTAATGCAAAGAAATGCGCTCAGGCCTAATGAAATCAAGCAAAGTACTTACTTTTGGCTCACTTTAAACGTATTGATTTCAACAGGATGCAAACTTGAGTAACTTTATTAGTTTAGTTCATGATCTCTCTGTCTCTACAGCAATAGCCTAGGCCAGTGTTTCTCAACCTTGGCAACTTTATGATGTGTGGACCAACTCCCAGCTTGCTGGCTGGGGAGTTCTGGGAGTTGAAGTCCACATCATAAAGTTGCCAAGGTTGAGAAACACTGGCCTAGGCCTTTAAGAAGAAATAAGACTATATATATAGAGATAGATCTAGTTCCCTCCACTAAAATTAACAGAGGAGATTTAGGAATGAGGAGGAATGCAGCATGCCTGTAGGCATTTTATTCCATTAGGAAATGACTGGGTTGGAAATGCTGCATTTGACCAAAGTTTCTTTGTACCACACAGAATCTTTTCTCTCACATTCAGAGTGTACATAGATGTCTTGTACCAATGTCACATCCAATATCTGTGGAGTGATCTTGGGGTAAATCTTAACAAGAGCATGTTGAGCTTTTGCTCTTATTCCTGACCTTTCATGGGAATTTACACACTTTATATCAAAGTAAGATTTAAGTGCAAACATAGAGAGATGGCTTGGATCCATCTTCACAACAGGTGTTATCAGGAGCAGAGTCAATCAGATCAATCAACAGGCAATGCCATCTTGGTTATCTCTTTCTTTGTAGAGCTAGACAAAAGGATGCTCACAACTGGCCAAGTTCTTTGTTCCTGGGTTCTTCTTAAGTCACCACATTTGTTGGTTTGGATATAGATGGAAAATACATTTTAGAAGCTATCTTTGCTCCATTCCAAGCTTATAAAACTTCTACATGTCATTTCTTAATAGACTGGCCACTTAGGAAACAACTTCACAAAGATAAAACTATGTGGTGCTGGTTGATTTGAAGCACAGAATGGTGTTTGTGTTTTTCCACTGTGACATGGCAGATTCCATTCCCTTTCAACAGCTAATATGATAGGATTTGTCTTAGTGTGTTCTCTCAAAAAGCTGACTCCAAGTTCTACACTCGAGCACTCCCTTCACTAGGACAACTCAAGTTTACAGAATAGTATGCATGCTTTTGGGTTCTCATATCTCTTCATCAAAACAAGAATGAGGAGAACATAGAGGAAAGGTGTATATATATAGCATTTTATGTATAGGATTTCTGTGGAGGGGTCTGATTTGGGGATCTTTTTTTGTAAAGCATTTGACAAAGTACCTAATGTATATACTAGCCCCAAAGTTTGGAGGTACTGTACTGACAGATGCTAACTATCCTTTGCTTTTTAAGTTGCCGCTTGTTAATGATCAGAAATGAATACCTGCTATAGTATGTCTTCAATACCCAGAGAAGACAAGTTTGTTCTAGAATTAACAAACCTTAAACACTGTGGGACTCTTCTTCCCACTCCCATCATGCCTCAAATATAGGGAAAAAATAACAATTTCAAGCACTTTAAATTTGGAGATCAGAGATTAAGGTGGACCTCGAAAAAAGAAAGGTTGTCAACAGTTAGAATATCTACTTGCTTCTAATGTGCCTGTGTAAAAAAAAAAAAAAAAGCAACCATTACTAAAAGAAAGAAAAAACATCCTGTCCCATGGCTTTCTCATTGCTCAAAGAAAGAGGAAGCATGTCACTACCTTCATAACATGTTTCTAAAGGAGAATAAAATCAGAAGAACATTATGACAGATGAAGGATAGAAAATAGCTGGCTTTCCCAAACTGTTCCCCTTCACATGGGTTGGACCACTACTCCCAGTTGCCACAGTCATCATGGCTGATGGAACTCATGGTCTAACACATCTGGAATACTCTAGGCTGGAAAAGGCTGCTTTATTCTAGATTGCTCCATCTTGGAGTACTGATAATAGATCACAAGACTGAAGGCCATCTAGGTTATTTAAAAAATAAAAATACTGCCTAGCACAAGGATAACTAGGTTAAAAACAATTCAGGCCCATTTGTAGGAGTTTTCTAAAAGGTTTTATCAGTTTTGCTTTTGTATAGAAGAACACTGAAATAAGTGAATGTGCACTGTAGATGTAACAGGTCAGGACAGCTGAACCCCATTATATTTCTGATCATGGAACTCCAATTTCACTTCATATCATGAAATGCAAATGTGAATAGGTCTTTAGAGGGAAAATTCTCCTGCCTTGTATGAGCGCACTGACTATAAAATACCAGTCCTCTGTTAAATCATATGCCATTAATTAAAGCCTAGTAAGTATAATTATACTTAGAGCCTTTATTAGATCTGTGCACATGTTTAGCTTTATTTTTAAGCTAAACTTAGGTCTGATTTGCTGGCCTGTACTGGTCTATTTAACACTGCTACATAATGAAGTGCCTTGGTAATCCTAAGCCGTCCTGTCAGTGCCCTCCCTCAGTCCTTGTCCATTGATCCTTTATAAAATTTCACTCATTCACAGATCACAGGATTCCCCAATGTATTTGCCTTGTATTTAATTGTGAATTCCTGAATTAGATTCATAGAACTGAAACAAACTATTTAGGCCATCAAATGTAACACTACTCAGTGCAGGAAACCAAATTAAAATATCCATAACAGACGGTTGTCTAAACTCTGCTTGAACATATCCAAAAAACAGGAGCCCACCATCTCTTTAAATGGTTTCTTGTTACACTATTCACACTACCAGGAAGTTTTCCTTGACATTCAGCCTGAATCTATCATTCTCTGCCCTTCTGTTTGGGATGATGGAGGACAGGTCTTGACACATCTTCATGTGACATTTCTATCATTTCTCCCTTTAATCTAATCTTCTCTAAATACAGCAAGCATCTTCAATCTGTCTTCATAGGGGTTTTGTTTCTGGACATCTGATCATCCTCACTGCCCTTTTCTGAACCTATCTTATTTTCCAAGTCTCCCTTAAAGTGTGTCTTACAGAACTGAACACAATATTTGAGGTACATTTTCACCAGCATAGAATAAAGTTGCACTATTACTTCCCATAATTTGGAAACTACCTTCAGTAGATGCAGCCTCAAATTGCATTTGCCTGTTTTGCAGCTGCCAAAAACTACTCATAATCAACAACTATTCCAAGATTTGTTCATAAATACTATTACCAAAGCAGGTATCCCCAACCTATTATCTGTGGTTTTGATTTTTTAAAATCTATATAGATAAAAGAAGATCACATTTGTTAAGTTCACATACCAGGATCATTTTGAATTTTATTTCTGCATTCTAGGGAATTAATTATCCAACAATCTTGTATTACCTGCAGATTTGATAAGCATTCCCATCTCTTCATCCAAATCATTAATAAAAATATAGTGAGTCCAGGACTGAAACTTGAGAATGCCCATTCAATATTTCTCTCCAGTCTGATGAATAATCACTGATGAGCAATTTTTGAATACAATTTTAGACTCATCTATGTTTCAGTTCAACTGTCAGGCCACCCAGCCTATATTTAACTTGCAGATCAGAATATCATGAGGTACTTTGTCAAATGCTTTACAGATAGTCCTTGTTTAGTGACCAGCAATTCAGTAGTTAAGCGAAGTGGTCGCTAAGTGAAACCATGATGATGCTTATGATCTTACTTCAGTTTTCCTTTGCTTTGTAGACCTGTGAAGGTTGTAAATGCAAGGATTGGTCATAAAGTTACTTTTTCATCACCATCATAATTGTGAATGATCACTAAATGAGACAGTTGCTAAACAAGGACTACCTGTACTAAAATCAAGATATATTGCATTAGAGCATTTCCACCATCTATTAAGGAAATTAGCCAGTAAAAAAAAAGATAAAATTCATCTCGCAAGTCTCCTAATTACTGCATCAAAGGTGCTTACAGATTATTATTTTAGCAGATGGCAGTCCTTGGTTGACCACCAGGGAATTCCAGGGCTATAGACCAAACTGCAAAGTCAAAAAAAAAAAAAATTGGAAGAAGCTAATGGAAAATCACTGAATGGATGTGAAATTGAACTTGACTTGAATAGTGCTTTACCTTTACTGATCAATTATCTTATGATCTGCTCTAGAATCTTCCTAGGCAGGCTGACTGATTTGTAGTTCATGGACCATTCTGTTTCACTTCCTGAAAGTAGGGACAACATTTACTCTCTTCCAATCATTTTGTACTTGAGATCTTCAGCATTGCTCAAAGATAATGGACAGAAGAGAGCCAGTGTGGTTCATGGTTAATATGTTGGACTAGGACTAGAGAAACTGTGGTTCAATGCCATCATCAGTTATGGAAGTTCACTGGTGACTTTGGACCACTCACTCACTCTCTCTCAGGCTAACCTATATCATACACCCCCTTGAGCTCCTGGAGATAGGATATGAATCTAACAAACGAGCAAGCAAGCGTCCATCAGCTAGTTCTTTAAAACCTGTAGTATCTTAGGATGCAACATCTGGTCTGGAGATTTAATTTATTCAAAGTAAATAGTATTCCCTGACCATTTCGCTATCAATTTCAAGCTTCATTCTGCTCTTCACAAATGGCTGATGAAAAACATTGCTTTTTGCTAATGAAAGCTGAGCCAAAATAGGGCTCTTTTTCTTTTGTTACCTGATTGCATAGCTGATCTCCTGATTCAGTTCTCTTTCTTTGAACATCTTTAACACCTTTTCTTTGTTCTCGGCATCCTTCACCAACCTCAGCTTGCCTGTAAATAGCAGAGGAAGGTCAAGCAAGTATTTATGGAATTCTTTAGGATAACCATAGATATTATCTCTAGTTTCTTTATTGTTTTATCAGTTGTCTTTCTGATTTTCCAAATGATTGTACAGATGCACACCCAGTTCTTAATAACAAAAAGCCTTTTGACAATTCAAGAATGAAAAACAAAGTTAAGTACTTATTTCAATGGGATGAACATATAGTTAGCTCTAATCAATTGATATAAGGCTGACTCATTTCTTATGCAGACTAAAGATGTAAATGATTAATTAGACTTTAGTCTGGTCCTCTACTAACATTGATGGAGAAGTTTTCAACTATTTATTATATCTGTTCCTTTAGGCCTTTTAAAAGGGGATTAATATAGCAAACCACAAAATATATTGAATGTATACTTCATGAAACATTTGTGTCAATACTAAATAAACATCCAAAGCAGCCTTCCTCAATCTGATGTCTAGATGTCTTGCGACAGAATCCTTTGCCAGCCCGTTGTAGTCCTGTAGACCTAAAGGCACCAACTGGAAAAGGCACATCTAAAACCATGGATGGACAAGTGTGATGTTTCAGCCCACGCACACAATCCTCAAGAAGCACTTCAGCATAAATACCACAAGGAAAAATAACAATTGAGAATTTCCCCAAGGACAGATGAACTAGCATAAAATGTGCCAGTTACTAGGAATATAACAATATGATCATTAGAAAGCTTTTTAATTGGTTAATAAACATATTTATTAACTTACTATAGTATGTGTTAATCTATTGAATCTTCTTCACAGGCAGCTCTTTTTCTTTGTTAGCTCAGCCTCGGATATGAAAACTAAGCACAGGGGAAGCAAGGAAATTGTACCAGGGATTGTTGGTGGAAAGGGGGTTGTGTAAGATAGGAATAAATCCTGCGGTCCCCACTATTTATCCACTCCTCATCCCTTCCCCCATGACTTTACCCCCCATCCATCATCTGACTATATGAAACCCAGTCAGTGACAACATACAAAGAGGGGAGAGGACTATCAGGGAAATGGCACAGGGGAAAAGATTAAACCAATCAACTAACTTCTCTATTGCCAAAAATGCCATCTGACAGTGGCATTCATTCATTATTGCTTCTAGACATACATAAAGGCAACAGGAATTTCTAATATGGGCCTCTTCTGCTCATGTTTTGTTAGCCCAGATTTTTTTGTGAGAATCTGACCAGTAAACCCAGGATTAGAATCAGTTAATGTACAGTGGGTTTAATTCTGCGTGGCAGAGAAGGACAGATAGTTTGATGTGCTCTCTAAAGCCTGTTTTTTTTTAATTTGAAGGGGAAACAGATTGATTCTGCTTCTGAAGATTGATACTATCAAAGCAAAAATAGTAAGTTCCAAAGACAGCAATAGCAAGTATTTCCCCAGAGCTTATCCAAAAATGGCTCTGTTTCCACTCCCAAACCTGTATTCTCACAAATACCGGCAAACAAGTGAGGTTAATTATAAGGTGGCCAGGCAAGATTAAGGAAGGTTTCTTCTGCAACAAACCAACATCAAAATGGCAAATCAAAGACAAATAGTGAGGTCATCTTCAAAGTACTTATAGAACGTGTTGTATTTCAGATCTCGTCCTTTTCAATTTTACTCATTTTGCACAGAGAGAAGTGGGACAGTTTTTCAGGGGTCAAGAACACTTCTCAGGCACTTTGAGAATCACCATCCCAGCTGTCCTTGAGAATACCTAAATGACTAAAGGAAGAAATAATATTTTTTTGAATTTTTTGAAAAACTAAAGAAAAAAACTATCTTGCTCAATTTCTACTATTTACTATCCCAGCTAAAATGATTTTCTTTCTGATCTTTTTCAACAGTATCTCTAAGACAGAATATACTTCTGACCCATCTTTTGTTCCAGAAAATGTTATTTATAGATGTGTCTGTCAACCTGATTTTAGGGGACTGCAGGGTGGAGGGGGAATTGTGATATTTCTTGTTTTGCTTCTAGAAGAAATTCCATCTGTGGAAGAAAAATGTCATTTAATTTCACTGCATAAGATTTATATTTCTCTTAAAACACACACACACACACACACACAAACCCTCAGGCTGCCTTTGCAGTACAAACAGAACATAAAAGTTAAAACACAGTATTATTAAAAATGAGTCAAAGCTATATATAGAAATAGAATCAACCAATTTCAGGAGTGAAAGTATTTAAAAAGTTTGGGCAATGGAAAAACAGCACATTATACATGGGCGAAACTCCTTGGAAGAGGCAGTTAAAACACTGTTCAAAAGCCTCTTATTTATTTATTTATTTATTTATTTATTTATAAATCAAATTTATACGCCTCCCATCTCACTATATAAGTGACTCTAGGCGGCTTAGGCTTAATCTCTTAGCTTGCAGCCTTTAGTTCTGCAAAAAACTTCAGCAAAGGAGCTTACAGGATACAAGACTGTTGTACCAATCAACAACTCAGACACAATGTTAGCAATTGCTATAAAACAGCATAAGAACAAAAAAGAGGTCTGCTGGATCAAACCACAAGCTCTTCAAATCCAGCATCTTGTTCTCCACAATAATTAACCAGATATTCCTGGGAATCCCACATATAAGAAGTGATCACAGTAGCAATTTTGTTCCCCTTTTTAAGTATCTAAGATCCAAACCAGATGCTTCATTTAATTGCTAAATTCATGGTGTGATTTTTGTTACTAAATGGAGGACACTGACCACAGAACACGTATGAAACCTATCTGCCTCTCCTACTGTATGTTCCTTCTCTATCCCCTGCTCTGTGAAGACTTTTTCCAAATGGCCAGCCTCAACCGTAAGTTTGTTTTTTTTTTAAATCTTCATTTTCAACTGCCTTCTACTATCAGCTTAGGCTGCCTATTGCAAGTGCTGGTCTACTTTTCTAGGACAGCTGGAAGAGTGAGGTATTGTCCCATTCAGACTAAAAGCAATCAGCAGGAGCTGGAAGCATTATGGACATCAGTAAAGTTCTCGCTGATCCACCTGCTGGGGCTGTTCTCCCACTGTACTTTCATGTAGCAAATAATTTCCACCAGCCTTTTTTTTCTTCCTAGCATTTTTCCCACAAGTGCAGGATTTGCATTTTTCAGATCAACTGAACGTTGATCCGTTGGTTGCAACAGGAATTGACCGATCAGCTTGTCACCCGGGCCTGACATTGGGGGCTGAGAGAGTGACTGGCCCAAAGTCACCCAGCCGGCTTTCATGCCTGAGGCAAGACTAGAATTCACAGTCGTCCGGTTTCTAGCCTGGAGCCTTAACCACTAGACCAAACTCTTCCACAAGCCTATATGGAAGCCCAAATTTATTGTCCTAATCCTTGGAATAGGACAGAATGAACAAACATCTGGAGAACTGTTTCTAAAGTGTAGCCATCAAATCATTATAAAGCATTTGAGGCACTTCTATTATCACAAGATCTGGGGTCCCATCAGGAAGCTACTCTGAGCATCCCTACAATAAGAAATGCATAGCTGCATTGGGTACCCAACTCAGAACGTCACACACCTCACAAAATATCTAATAACTAAGTAGTCATTTGTAAAAGAGATCCCTTTTCTGTACAAAAATGCTCTTGTTTCTTCTACATCTTTCCATTCCATCTTAAAAGCATATTTAAAACACCTCTTATAGCATGTTATCACAATTAGTTAAAACAATTTTTGAGTGGCTAATAAAAATGAAAGCAATCAAAGTTTTAATATACTCAATTCTTTAACATATCAACCAACCCATCACCCATTTGCTAATATTTTTATGTTTCCATATATGTGTGTGTGGGTATGTGGGGGTATGAGACATCTTATATACAGTTCCTATGTTCTGTTACACTGTTCCTGCAATCTTATAATCAGTTGGTACAGACAAGGGGCATTCATATATTTTCCCAATTAAAAGAAAAGATGCAGCCACAGAAAAGCAAGACCAGGCAAGTATCTGAGGATTTATGGAAATCTCTAATGCTGGAAGAAGCATATTTTCACATCTGTTTGCTTTTAAATGTGTTTTTATGGCTTGCCATAAGGCAAAATAGGGCAAGGGGAGGAGAAGGCAGACTCTTTTTTATAGGACAAGCCTATATATTTTAAAGTTGCCTTTCTTTTCACTTTCCAGTTATTCAACTTTGCCAATGTCTTTGGTGATCATTATACTAAATTCAGTGGCACAATGCAACTATACTATCAAGAAAGCCATATTATTTGTTGGTAAAGATTATTCAGAGAAGGAATGGGAAATTTCCCAGATACCAATTATAAATATTTCTTGATTAAAAGGTCACATATTTCATGTACTGGTAAATAACTGTCATGCTGTATATTCTGTACAATCATGTATAAAGTTCTCCACATTTGATGTAATTAGTGGTATATGCTGAATAGAAAATAATGGGAGGTAAATTTACTGTGAACAGTATGTATGTATGTATGTATGTATGTATATATATACACACACACACACACACACACACACACACACACTTCCCCAAATTATAGATTTGCACTTTGCTTCTTGGAAAGGAAAATTATTTTGGAAGTAAACATTTCCTGGGAAATCACTGTTAAACTACACAACATTTTGTCAGTTTTATCACAATGGAGCTGGACCAAGTTCATGAATTTCTTACAGGAAAGAGTTGTGTTTCCTGGTGGCCACAAATGGTATAAAATAGCTGTATATTCTAGTGGCAATGCATACAAGGGATTGGGCGACAAAAGGACCTGGTGAAACCATTGACCAAAGGCTATTCTCTTGGCAAAGATAGCAGTTGCGAACTTGAACCAGAAAACCAAAATTGCTTTCAGCTTTTCCTTATCCCTGACAAAAATTCTTATGCCCGTCACCTGCTACCATCTTGGAAACATGAGAGTCAATGAAAAATGCTGTTCCTGTAGACTCAAAATAGAATTTACAGCAAACTGCAATAAGCCATTGTAAATACCTTGCTCACGCTGCCTTCTTCAGTGCTAATCCCAAGCTACGGGCACATTCACACTTACATTCCAGAACAGCAGTGATTAACTCAAGAGAGAGCTCTTCAGTTGTAAGGCTACTTTTGTGCTGTCCACACTGCCAAATCAGCAGTAAACTGCTGCTACCTATTGTGCATTCACACTTACCGAGTTTAAGTATTTTTATGCTGAAAATACTGCTACTCAAGTGTAAGTGTGAAGCAGGAGTGTCTGCAGGGAAGGTCAAAAAAGTCAAAATGGCAGCCACCACCATGCAGAGTCACACCCCTTTTTACATGCAAATCACATAAAAAGAATGGGCTTTGACTGAGTAACTGCAGCTATCATCTTCGCTTTCTTGACCCCCTTGCAGATGCCCGTGGTATCAATGCATCCACAGAGGCAGCAAATTCTGAGTAAGTTATGATTTAAAAAGCAATTCTTATAATCTTCGCAAGTGGTCCCACTGTTTAAGACAAATTGATTTCTATGTACATGGTGTTAATCTGCAAATTACAAAAACACTGAGCAAATTCTGTTCTCAGAAGAAAATGTGTTAACTGATATATTTTTATATTTGTGGTGTGTGCCTATAATACACAAGTAAATAAGTATCCATGTAGCTTACTCAGAAGAATATATTGTTCATAACCAATGTGATGCAGGGAACCATTAGTTGTAATGTTAACAGTTCTGATGATTTATTGAAAATAGTCTGCCAAAGATCATTATCTGAGGATTTCTAATTCTCTCTTTTGCTATGTGGAATGGCATTGTGGAAGAATGGCAGCTCTCCTATCAGTTGCTGCCTTGTTGGAAATTCATTCTTTTGTACTTTGAAGAATGAAGATCATTCCTACACATTCATGTAGAGGGAAGGTCAAAGGTCAGGCATTTAATTTTATGGCAGAGGGTGGTTAACAATAATATCGTTTAGTGGGTAGATGCCTTGCCCTGCGCCAATGAAGCAGGAACAAATAAACTAATGTTGCACAATTGCACACTCTAGCCCTGAAGCAGCAACTGTCAAGCAGGAGAATAAAATCCACCCAATTCAGCAACCCAGTTTTCATATGCCAATAATTCTGATTAAGAGACCAATAAGCACAATGGTGGGTTACATGCCCAATGCTCTGTGGAATTAAGCCTAGCTTTGCTGTTGCCCACTGAAGAAATAAAACCAGCCCAGATACCCTTTCCTCCTAAGTGGAGTAGAGATAAGTGAAGATCTGTAAGGGTTACTACCCTCTTGCACCAAGGGATTGGAGGAGTTGGCTGCAACCCAAATCGGGACTTTTCATTTACACTTTTGCTGCAGCAGATCCCAGGGCTGAAGAGGCTAGCAGTTGCTCGGGTGAAGAAGTGGTGTGCCCTTCTCTTTAACTATTAAGCACTTGAAGCAAAAGCATCAAAGGAATATCTAACAATGTGCAAGGTTCTTGATGATGCTAACATGATTCCTTTTCACTGTGGCCAGTTTATTTTTCAGTTTAATTCTTAACCGACAAGGCTCTCTGCCAACATCTTAAATGGTCAAGGAGACAGCATTTTCATAGAGACCAGTTGTGATTTTGATCATATAGACACCTGCATATTTAACATACATATTTATGTAACAGTATGGTTTATATTAAATGGTTTTCAATACAGACTTCAATTTTATTTTTAATGCCTTCAAGTCAATCTTGACTCCTAGCGATTTCATAGACAGGCCCATCCCAAGGGCTAGGACAGAGTAACTGGCCCAAAGTTGTCCAGCCAGCTTCCAGGCTTGAAGGAGGACTAGAAGCTAGGTCTCCCTGCTCCTGGTGCAGCACCTTAAACTATTATACCCCACCAGCCCTCTGGATTTCAATCTATTCTTATTTAAATAATAATTAAATAAATACATTTCTGTTCAATTAAACTACCCATTTTAAAAAAAGCCAGAACTATAAGTCAAAGCTGATTAAAAAACATATATTTTTGTGGTATTACCTCCACATTATTAATTACATCCATTGCAACGCTAATTGTTGTGGCCCTATATTAACCTCAAGAACTGGGATTCTCTGTTGGGACTAGCAGCCAATAATGAAATACTAGCAACTGATAGTGAAGTATTGGAGGAGCTAGCAAACTCTACACAAAAGGATTGACAATTTCCAGAATGCTGTCTAGGAAGCCATGACAGTCATCCTATTTTTTAGTTAATTAGAGTTTCTGATGCAAATACATTCAAATCTTGTTGGAGTTAAGCTACAAGAGAATGACATGTCCTTGTATTGGATCAGCCAGAGAAAATGCTTGTCTATCCATTCCTGAAATTTGAACATAGTACATGGAGAAATTTACTTTAAATAATTAGTTAACTCCTTAAATCAGAAGAGGAGAATCTCCAGCCCACCCCATTTAGCCAACCAGGATCCAAGCAGAAATCTCTTTTCTTCCAGAAACCTACCCTAATATGTAATGGTCAACTTTTTTCAAATGGGGGTGCAATTGATTTTTTCTTTTTGGTCTCTGAAGGCTGCAAGGGGCAAGTCTAGTAACATGATGACATAATTGGAGGGGCAGGGCTGAAAAGTTAAGCCCACCGTTTTATTTGTTTTGAGGGGATAGGAGAGGGTTTAATAGTTCAAAATAGGTACATAACACTGCACAGGCTTTAAAAAAACCTTTTTGATCCTTTTTCTAGCACCCCATCCCAAAACATGCGCTCCAAATTTATTTGTGCTGGGAAATTTCAGTAGTGTATCTGGGGATTCACTGGGAGCCAAAGCCTAGGTGCTGAATAGCTGCTTGAGTCCTAGGGTTGTCCACCACTGTCCTAGTATATAGGTGAGCAACTTCTAGCCTTTCACCTGATTTTAAAAAATTGTCTGAAAAGCATCAATTTAGAGTTCTAGCAAGAGAAATATATTCCAGTCTGGGTGGGAAGAAAGAGCATGAGAGAAAAAATAGAAAACAAGAAGAGAGAACAAGGAGAAAATAGAGTGAAAGGAAAAAAAGGGGGAGATTATCCTACCTACTTTTAGCTTTGACCCTCTTCCGTACTGGCCTCTGGCAGTTTACCCACAACAGAATATGACCTTCACCTGAAAAAAAAAAAATCTCCACTACTGGTTAAAGAGAAGATAGGCTAGAGCAGAATTTCTCAACCTCGGCAACTTTAAGAAGTGTTGGCTTGCTGTCTGGCTGGGGAATCCTGGGAGTTGAAGTCCACACACCTTAAAGTTGCTAAGGCTGAGAAACTCAGGGCTAGAGGAATGACACAAAGGAAACCACTAAGAGTCTTTATGCCCCCACTTCAGGGGTAATTATTTAGACCGAGAACCTCTAAAGTTGGGGATTTTCTTTATGGCAGCCATGAAGTTCCCCAGCACCACCATTTTCCATCTGCAGATCAGCAGTTTCTGTCATACTAAATTGCAATCCCCTTCATCATTGGGGAGGTGATGAAGATAAGCTAATGCTTAAGAACAGTGAACTGAGTGGCACTACATGCTAGAAGGATGAGTGAGCAAAGATATGCACATATTAGTTTATTACAGTTACAAAGTAGGAAAAATGGGAGCCTGGAGTTAAACTACACCTTATTGGCTTTGCAAAGTCAGGGCAACATAGAGAATTTGTTCACAGTATTAATTTCATTTTCTCATCTGTTGTGGGGTTGTTTTTTGTTTTGGTTTTAGACTTCTTTCCTTGAGTAAAGTAAACTCTGATGTAATCTGTTCAAAATGGGAATGTGCAACATTTTGGGCTCAGGTATTTTATTTCTGAGCAGAGCCATAATTTCTTATTTAAAATATAATAAAAGGAACTTTATAAGAATTCATTGCTAGTAAAGGTGTTAGAGAACCTAATCCACCAAAGCATTATACTGTGTGCTTTGTTTTAAATTGGATTAAGGGACTACTAAATACTATAATGTATAAAGTGTATTTTCTAAGTTTTAATGTTTGTGTTTTGTGACTAAAAATGCCCAAGCTGGTTAGTCTTTAAAAATAAAAGTAAATCTATCATAATAATACTGTATATGTCAAGAAACTGGACATTAAATGAACATGATGTTTGCATAGCATTGTTGTTATATCATGTGATTTTAAAATGGTTAGCAATTTTTGTAGCCATGGGAACTACATGAAGATGAATTCCTAGTACTATGTACGATCATCTCTGTGTGTCCACTAGAACCCAACTGCAGTGTGACAGATCAGTGAAAAAAAAATGAAAGTTGGCTTAATGAAAAAGGAAAAAATGGGTTTATAATCACTGTGCATTTTGTTAACAAGTGAATTCAAATAATTTTATTTTTACCAAAACTGATAATCTTTATTCCAGTGTAAATGCAATTATTGATTTAAACAGAAACAAATCATATGTATATTATTTAGATGGTTTATATCATCTTTGTCTAATACATTATAATGAAACATGTTGCAAGGTGTGTCATACCAATGTGCAAAAATAAATGACTTTTTCCTGCATGCTTGCCTGAAGTATGTTGTGATTTGAATTGCCTTTTGCAAAACAAGCAGACCAACAAAAAGGTTGTATGTTACTACATAACCCAGAAATGCTTGGACATTGTTTCATCACATTACATGTGTATTTGATGCTGTGTTATGTCAAGATTCAGACTAGTTGTCTGTCATTTTGTGTATGTTGTTGGAGACCTTTTATCTTGTTAAGCTGTATTATGTAAACTTCTCATTGCTTGAAACAGTCAGAGCTGTATAATTCAGTGTCTCCAACTTGTTTCCTAATCTTAACACCTTTCCTAACACTAAAATATAGATATCTGTAAATTCTTCATTCATTCTGTCTCCTCTTATATGTTTCAAAAGACATTTATACCACAAAGAAAGGGAGAAACTTCCATTGCATTCAATGAGTTCCTAAAACATTGTTGCGTCCTCACAATATGTGTCAGCCTGACCTCCATTCACAAAGTGTGCACAGAATTACAAAAATGTTCGCCTTGCTGCTATAGTCAACATGCTTTTGTACAATATCGGTATTTCATTCCCAGACTCTCTCATTTCTCACCATAAGCTTATTAAGGAACTAAACAATAATAGTTACCAAAGAATAATATAAAATCATCTATTCTGGCATCATTCATCAGAAAAGCTTGCCAGTATTTCCAGACTATAGCTCCATCTATTTTAGTTCCACCACAAAAGGCAAAACATGGTCTTCAGAGCTTCACCTGGGAATAATATGTCAGCCTGCTAAGCGCAATCTTCCATGTGGCCCCTCCATCTTTTCCCCTGAGTTTTAAAATCATAACTACTCTGCATGAAAACAAGTTAATGGCTATCAACTCGGATTCAGATTCAGCACTCTTAATTGAATATACTAATGGTGCAGGTTGGACCAAGACATTTTTCCAAGTGTCACAGAACAGCATTGGCATACCCTATCCTCCCTTGTCAAGCTGCTGCATTATACCTGTAACAAAGCAAGTTATTTTGGCCCCTAGGCAGAGAATTCCACAGGCATCTGTTAAAAAAGTAACACAAGAACACATTAACCTAGCAGTCTGTTGGTGAGTTTGAAGCCAAAGGCCTTGATAGCTGCTAGCCTGACATGGAGGAAATGTCTGTGTCTCTCACCATCCTTTGGCTCTCTCTCTCCCCCCCCCCCCTGAAAATAATAGGAAGAACATTATTTAGATCAGCCATGTTCCTAATCTAAATGTTTCAAGACCACAGAAATGAGCCAAGGACTTAGGCTTCTTCAGATCTTGAGCTCTTCTCAAGATCTGAAGGACCCCCTACCAACCCCTTGCAAGCCCACTTTCTGTAGTCAGAATTCCCCAAGCACAGGAGGTACCAGCCACAGAAGCTGGCAGAAAGGTGGACAAGAAGGATCCCTTGCCCTGATTCTGACCTCAGAGTTGGAAACTGGCAAAATATGTATGGCCTCTGGCTCTTTATTTTTAAAGAAAACTTAGACTGAACAGCTCTTGAATGATAGAAAACCTTCAAACAACTCTGGACTCTGTCTTAGAAATATAAAGGCATGAGGGAAAAAAAGAACTAGAGAAAGAAGAGTAAATCTCTCCCCCCACACACACACTTTTACCAAGGCCTTTGGGGGGATTTTTTCTGAAAATAAAAACTGGAAAAAATATTTCCTATTTTTTTCTTTTTAAATTATTTATAAAAAATTATTATCTAAAATTTGACCTCAGTGCAAGATATCACATAAGCAGTGTCCTGATGGATTAGACCCCTGGCCCATCTAGTCCAGCAGTCTGTTCTCCCAAAAAATCCATACGGCCAAAGAGACCCAGGGGACAACTTGCAATCATTTGTGTACGCATGTGTTTGTGAAATCTGGTCAAAAAGCTGCTCATAGATGGGGCTGGTTCATACAGTCAGGTCCAGAAATATTGGGACATCGACACAGTTCTAACATCTTTGGCTCTATACACCACCACAATGGATTTGGGATGAAACAAACATAATGTGCGTTAACTGCAGACTATCAGCTTTAATTTGAGGGTATGTACATCCAACTCAGGTGAACGGTGTAGGAATTACAATGGAAAATTACAGTTTGCATATGTGCCTCCCACTTGTTAAGGGACCAAAAGTAATGGGACAGAATAATAATCATACATCACACTTTCCCTTTTTAATACTTGGTTGTAAATCCATTGCAGTCAATCACAGCCTGAAGTCTGGAATGCATAGACATCACCAGATGCTGGGTTTCATCCCTGGTGATGCTCTGCCAGGCCTCTACTGCAACTGTCTTCAGTTCCTGCTTGTTCTTGGGGCATTTTCCCTTCAAGTGAAATGCATGCTCAATGGGATTCAGGTCAGGTGACTGACTTGGCCATTGCATAACATTCCACTTCTGTCCCTTCAAAAACTCTTTGGTTGCTTTTGCAGTATGCTTTGGGTCATTGTCCATCTGTACTGTGAAGCGCCGTCCAATGAGTTCTGTAGCATTTGGCTGAATGTGAGCAGATAATATTGCCCGAAACACTGCAGAATTCATCCTGCTACTTTTGTCAGCAGTCACATCATCAATAAATACAAGAGAACCAGTTCCATTAGCAGCCATACATGCCCACGCCATGACACTACCACCACCATGCTTCACTGATGAGATGGTATGCTTAGGATCATGAGCCGTTCCTTTCCTTCTCCATACTCTTCTCTTCCCATCACTCTGGTACAAGTTGATCTTGGTCTCATCTGTCCATAGGATGTTGTTCCAGAACTGTGAAGGCGTTTTTAGATGTCGTTTGGCAAACTCTAATCTGGCCTTCCTGTTTTTGAGGCTCACCAATGGTTTACATCTTGTGGTGAACCCTCTGTATTCACTCTGGTGAAGTCTTCTTTTGATTGTTGACTTTGACACACATACACCTATCTCCTGGAGAGTGTTCTTGATCTGGCCAACTGTTGTGAAGGGTGTTTTCTTCACCAGGGAAAGGATTCTTCGGTCATCCACCACAGTTGTTGTCCGTTGTCTCCCGGGTCTTTTGGTGTTGCTGAGCTCACCGGTGCGTTCCTTCTTTTTGAGAATGTTCCAAACAGTTGTTTTGGCCACACCTAATGTTCTTGCTATCTCTTTGATGGGTTTGTTTTGTTTCTTCAGCCTAATGATGGCTTGCTTCACTGATAGTGACAGCTCTTTGGATCTCATCTTGAGAGTTGACAGCAACAGATTCCACATGCAAATAGCACACTTGAAATGAACTCTGGGCCTTTTATCTGCACATTGTAATTGGGGTACTGAGGGGATATCACACACCTGGCCATGGAACAGCTGAGAAGCCAATTGTCCCATTACTTTTGGTCCCTTACCAAGTGGGAGGCACATATGCAAACTGTTATAATTCCTACACCATTCACCTGAGTTGGATGTACATACCCTCAAATTAAAGCTGACAGTCTGCAGTTAACGCACATTGTGTTTGTTTCATTCCAAATCCATTGTGGTGGTGTATAGAGCTGTTAGAATTGGTGGTGTATAGAGCTGTTAGAATGTTAGAATTGTGTCGATGTCCCAATATTTCTGGACCTGACTGTAAATAGTTACATTCCTCTGGTTTTGGGTACATGAGAAAAAGTGAGCATGAACTAGGCTTATACTCAGTAAACTTCCAGCTGCCTTGGCAATCATGGCTACAATTTCTCTGTCATCAGGGTAATGACAAAAAGGTGATGGGGCCATCACTGGATCAAATCAATTGTGACCCTTGATACACAATCATTTGGAAGGGCTCCACAGTGAAGGCTGACCCTTAGGTGAATACTGTGAGGAGGGTCATTTCATCTGCAGCCAGTCAAGTGTTATCACAGATTCAGTCCTATTATACAAATTTAGGGTTATTAACTTTAGTCCCATGGTACAATACACATAGTATAAATGTTTCAGCAGCAAAATAATCCCCATATCATAGAGGTTAAAATATATGCCTTTATCTCTTTTTCCTCATTAGTTTAGTGACTGCCACTCCATTGGCTCTGTGGGATAAAAACGGTGACATTTTGTTGTAACCATGGAAACTGCTACACCGAAAAGCAAATTCCTTAGGAAATTATATGTATAGTTAACTAAAATGTAACCCCCTTCATAGATCTATTCTAGATGCTGGAAATTCTTCTCATTAAAAAAGGCTTGTGCTTAAGGATTTTAATGAGGGAATTGTAGAGGCCCTTTCAAATCAAAACTTTAGTATGCTCTTAGACCAGAATAACTTATGTTTCTTCAAATAAATTAGTAAAGTCATTCAGGATTACTATAGATCAAAAGCCTCATTGATCTACCACTCACCAGCACTATATGGCTTCTGATTATATTGCTGGCGAACCCCACCTGTGCAAGCATACACACGCATACACTCACTGAAAGCACTTATCCTCTCTCTCTCTCTCTCTCTCACACACACACACACACAGAGCACTCCCTACATATTTACAATATTTTCCCAACATGCTTACCAAATCAAGTAAAGTCTTAACAGCTCATGAGCACCATATGTGAAGCTTGACAAATCTGAGTGTTTTTGGTCTTAACATTTTGTGCCCACTTGGTTCGTTTATGGTACAGCATATTATGTGAACCTAGAAAATGAGTTAATTCAGTAACCAACTAAACCATGTTATGCAAAAGTAAGCCCTCACGCGTAATATGATGACCTGGGTCAATAGTGCAATACGTTTACCATGTGACCCTCTCCACAGTGGTGGACATGAGCAGCCCTGCAGTTGCCACTGTCCTCTGCTCAGCTGTCTTCTGCAAACGCCATTGCGCACTCAGAGATGGAGCATTTCTGAAGCATGCTTAATCAAAAATTGAAGAAAAATAATTCAGAATGGAAGATAATAAAAAAAAAGGGGAGGGGAGTTTTGTTACAGAATTCACGAGCAGAGTCCTGACAGCCACAGAGCAAGGCCAAAGAGAATCACAGAGCATCTCCTAGGGCTAAGAAACTGCTTGGGGGTGCCGGCTTCTGTGCTAGGGGATTTACATGTCCTTCCTGTGTGCAGGCAGTGGTCCCTCATGCTCTCATTCTGCAAGGGAAATGCAGTGAGGCTTTGGAGTGGGAAGAGACCTATATGAACCCCAATGTTGAAGAATTGTGATGTAATAAAAAAAAAGAAATGGATTTCCTTCTTACAGTTTGTGAAATGTGTGTGTGTACACATATGTGCACAGAGAAGCAAAGAGAGGCTGACTATGCCTAAGCAAGTTTCAGTGTTTTTCAGGCAATTGCTTTAAATTTTTGTCCTTCCTGGGATGTGAATTTCTTATGCTCTCTGTTCTATAGCACAAAGATAAAACTGTCACACCTATTGTCAAAGATCTTACAGAAGGCTGACCTTGCGGAATGCAGAGTGACTTGAAGGAAAATAGCCTGCCAAAGCAGGTAAGGAGGGGAAGCCAATTTGGAAGCAACTACCCAAAAGCCTTGTCTGCCTGGAATGATTTAGAACTTTTCTTCAGCATGCTCTAATGCAGTGTTTCTCAACCTCAGCAACTTTAAGAAGTGTGGACTTGCTGTCTGGCTGGGGAATTCTGGGAGTTGGAGTCCCTGTACCTTAAAGTTGCTGAGATAGAGAAACACTGCTCTAATGAACAATCTAGAGAACGGTAACAGAAGAAAAAGTGTAGGCTATAAATTATAATTAAAGAAAAATATTCATGCTTTCTACTGTGCAGTGATGACACTTTTTTACAAGCTTAAGTTGGAACAGCTAAAATAATAAAAGGCACTAATAATTATGCAAAAAAATTACACTTTTAAATGCCAGGTTGGTTTATAATAAATCTGCTCTCATCCGCAACCTGATCATGGATGAAGCAACTAACCTGAAGTGTATAACTGAAATATGCCCGCCCAGGTTAGATACCAGTCAAGATTCTAAGAGGGGATGGCGGCTATTGTCATCTGCAAGTCATTGCAGGCTTTCAGAGGCTCTGTCCCACAGATAACCGGATATGAAACTCTTTGGTTGAAGTTAAGTCTTGGGGGAACATATGGGATTGTTGCTCTCTGCTGCACAGTGATAGTCCTGCCCTGCTGGATTCCGTTGCCAGGCTGGATTTGGAGACCTCGAAGTTGCTTGTCTTTGGGGACTTCAATGTATTGCCAGGTGATGTTGAGTCCAGAGCATCTTGTGAGTCCATAGCCTCCCTGGAAACCATGGACCTGTCCTAAGTTACTGAAGGCCTGATGCATACACCAGCAACAATCACACTTTAGATCTGTTTTTTAGGACAGTTAAGACATGATCTGATTATAGGGAACATTACTGTAAGTCCATTGCCATGGTCAAATCACTCTCTGATTACTTTTTTGGTTTGCTGGGGCCACCCTCCAGTGCAGGGTATAAGACCTGTTAAATTGGCCCACCCTTTTTTCTATTTTGGTTACTTTTCCGAGAGTCATTGGGAATCAGGGGGTCTCTTAATTGGATGGATGGATGATAGATTGATTTAATGGTCAACTTAGCCTACCCAACACCACCATGAGAAAGCCATGTTCTGAGAGCCCACAACATTATATCAAAAAGTCAAATCTGCCCATCAGCCAAGAAAGTTGAAATTCACCCTACAATTATAGCAATTTTATTTCTATCTGTTGCTTCAATATACTCACTGCAAATTCTTTGGCAGGAACCTCTAAATCTCTGGAAGTTCCTTAGGTGATTTCCAGTCCTGATATATTGCATTGGTGAATACATGAGTTGAGGGGTCCATAAGGGTGTGTGTGTCAAAAATATGAGGATAGTGGCCATAACCATGCAGCTTTGAATTTAATGTTTTACCTTTGTTTTTTGTTGTTTGGTCCAAAGGCAAACATGATAACAGATGTATTGAGTCATATCTTGTATTTTCTTATTTAAATGATTACAAAAGACATTTCAGTTAAAGAAACCATGTGAGTCATTTTAACAAGATTCTGGATTGGCTCTAAAAGTTAGGAGTCCTGTTGATGTGCAGATATTAGCTACATATAATAGGCCCAGAGACAAGCAAGGATACATTCCAATTCTTATTCAATGAAAGAAAAGCTCTTTCTTTGGTCTTTTCATCCCCATGGGGTGCACTCATCCGGGATCAACATCATATCCTCATGATGCCCTGTTTAAAGTTGGGGACGTCTTCAGCACCTGGACCTTGCAACTCATCTGTATTTCTTCAGCATCTCCTTTGGAACTGTGAGGCAGGCAGTTTCAGACTGATGGCTCCTCAGGCCTCTTCCTTCCCACCTGAAGGCAATGTATTTGCAGCCATTCCTCTGCTATGCCTTGTGGACTGGGTTGGAGGCACTGCCCCTCCAAAGAACACTTCCCCTTTTTTCTTCACTAAATAGCAAAATAGCAATGCAACTGGAGCCCTTCTTGGCCAGCAGAAAGGAGCATCAGTCAGTTTTTTAATAGCAGCAACGAGGGCATTTGCTGGGCAGCACAGATTCAACTCAGGGTTGGGGACAGGCAAAAATGCTGGCTAGGTAAAAGTGTCTTTCTTATCTCCCATGCAGTGCTGTTTGGATTGTATGGGCATACATCATGTGATGTGCCTTTAAATGCCACTGCTTTCCTAATTTCTTGGGCAAACCTGCCCTGATGGGAAGTAATATTCCATATTTTTCCTTTGATTATACTCACATTTATTTGGAGGGGTGGGAATAGAATACCCTTTCTGGGAAAGTGATTTATTTAAAATAAATGCCTGTACAGTTTATCTTCCTTTTTCTAGCAAAATTTGTCTAAGCTTGGCCAAGTGTTTCTGATCTCTAGTCACTCTGCCTTCTCAGAAGAAAAAGCAGGAAAGCGTATATTGCTCAACCCTTTTCGAAATTCCATGAGGCAGCTACATAGTAATGGAGACAAGCAACATTTCATAGCTCAGAGAAAATAAAGACATATGGCACAAACATTTTCCTTGATATTGTTTATTTATTGATGTTGTATTTACTCCAATCATTCTATTATATTATAGTGACCTGTGAGAGAATAAGTTTAATAGCACTCAGCAGATTCCATGTATTCTGAAATTCCAGAAGGATTTTGTTTAAACAAGGAAAAGAGGGAACTGAGATTGGCAGCAACTATTTGTAAGGAAACCCACCTTAACTGACAAGTAATGCACTACCCAATCTTTCAAATGCTGATTGAAAAGAAGCAAGGAAAGAGAACCAATGAGTATCCAAGGCAAGCGCAAAACTCTTGATTTCATCTTTTTTTTCCTTTAGTACTATCCAGTCAAATTCTTCTTTCCTATTTACCAGTGGAACCAGCTCCATTCTTTGTATTTGCAGAAAATATACATCCAGATATATAATATAATGTCTAGTTTCATCATAGAGTAGAGTAACCAAAAATCACCAACTAGATCTCATGATATGTAATAGTGCTTATCACATAATTTACTCTGGTTCATAAGCACCAGGCAGAGAGGGCAGATTCAAATTTCATCACTCTCCACTTTTGTAATTAGGCAGGAAGCAAATTCCAAAATGCAAGAACATCCAGTGAGTCTATGTAATTCTGTCTGGACATGAATTGTTAAAAATCTCATCTCATCTGATACATTTTGTTGATTTGTGTCAAAAGAATTCTTATAGGTAATGATGCTAGATTATTCTAAGCAGGAGCCAAGATTCCGATAAAGAATTATTGAGCGTTTTGTTCATTATCAAACTATCAGCAGAAGGCATGAACATGGAAATCCAATGCCAACACCACCCTCTAGTGGTTATACAACTACAAAATTATGTATTACTGTAGCTTTTCATTTTCAAATCGCAATTCTTAGTCCACTAGTTCATATGTCAACACAATTGCATAGTCTCCCATATTGGAAAGGCTTCCTCATTCATTTCAGAAGTGTGGCCAATAGTTGCCTTCATTCCTTGGCTTGTATGGCTAGGTCTGCATAAAATAGGACACAAATATAAACAAACTCATGACCATGGGCACACACAGGCTCAAATCCATGCATCAATGCAAAGCAAGTAGTCCTTATTTTAATTTATTTATGTGGAAGATTAATAGTTTTTTTTAGAAACAGATAAAGCAGCATGCCACATAACCTTAAAACCATGAAATATAACATCAAAATAACAATCAAATAACCCCATATTCACAGAGATGTCCAGTAGAAGACTAATTCAGATATAATGCAATATAAATAGGAAAGCCCTTACTGCCTGCAAGAAGGACTCTAATGAGGAAATCTGGGAACGTTTGTAAAAATATATATCACAAGCTGGAGTAGGGAGATGCTCTACTGAGAAGGCCGGTAATCTGGTACCTACACACATACAGTACATACCTGTCATACTATTCCATTTTGAAGTAAGCAACCATGTCGTGCAAAATACAGAAAAGAAGAATGAAACAGGAATCCAAAGGAATTAAAACATAAGGCAAGAAAAAGAGAAGGAACTCCTGCTAAACGTAATTTACACCAAGTCATTCACTATATCTCTCTAGGTCTTTTTATTTATTTTTATTTATATATCAAATTTGTCACTGCCTACCTCGTTAAAAAGCAGCTCTTATCCTTGCAAACCATGTTTGCTTCTACCATTTCCACAGATTCACAAATTTCATTTCGTTCCTTAAATTTCTTACCTTTTTGAGGTTCTCATTCTAACCATAATTTTCTTAGTCTTCCCCTTCCTCTCAGTTGTGATACAATCTGCATTCATTGTCTTCATATGACCAAGCCATTTCAAAATACTTCTTTCAAACTGACCATTCAGTTTTGTATTCAACCCAGATTCATTCAACATCCATTCTTGACTCTATCTCTTCTTGTTTTATTACACACACTACTTAAGTATCCTATTTCCACTGCATTCAATATACTTTTATGTTTTTCTGATATAACTGTCACTTCTATATAACAAAGTGGGCAGAAGATCTTATACACAGGCATCTTTCAAACAAGCATTTGTTTCTCACAATAGACCATACACTACCCACTATCTAACAATATTTACATATTGTTTTATATGATTTCATGACTCCTCTCAGTCTTTTCTCCCAAACTGAACATATCAAATTCCTTTGGCCTATCCTCATAGGACATGTCTTCAAGTCCCTGTGTCATTGTCAGCCTTGCAAGGTAGTCCAGACAAGGAAGCATGCCCAGATGACTAATTCTACTTTATTGTAAAATTACATTAACAGAATCTTGCAAGTGTGAAAGTACATTTCTCCCCCATTGCCTTTACAGCCCAAGAAATTAGGGAAAGTCCCTTCTGAGACATTTGCCATGCACACATTACTTCTGAGGGCTAAGCTGCCTCTTACCCAACTGTTCCCCTGGCTGTGGCTTTTCCCCCGCCTCCCAAGGTCATTCCCACATACCATTACAGTAATCTTTTTCATCCTCCTCTAAACCTGTTCAAACCTCTCAATTATGTGCCATCAAGCTAATGTTAACTCTTAGTGACCACACAGATTTTCTCCATGATGATCTGCCCCTAACCTGGTCCTTCATCTTCCAATGATGTACCCATCACCACTGTAACTAAATCCATCTACCTTGCTGCTGGTCACTCTCTTCTCTTTCCTTCCACCTTTTCCAACATTAGACTGCTCTCCAGAGAGCTAGGTCTTTGCATAATGTGTCCAAAGTAGGATAAGTTGTGCCTCGTCATTTGTACCTTGAGTGAGAATTCTGAGTTGATTTGTTTGACTACCCATTTGTTTACTTTCTTGGCTGTCCGTGGTATTTGGAGGAGTCTTCTCAAATACCAAAGTTCAAAAGTATCAATACTCTCTCTATCCTGCTTCTTCAAAGTCCAACTTTTGCTTCCATGCAGTGTCACCAGCAATACCATTGTTTGCACTATGCTGATCTTTGTAGTTATAGGCACATCATGGCACCTGAATATCTTCTCCAAGGACTTCATGGCTGCTCTACCAAGTATTAGTCTATGGCATATTTCTTGACAGCTTGTTCTTTTACTGTTGATGGTTGATCCTAAAAGGGAGAATCTATCTACCACTACAATATTTTCATTGTCAGTTCTAAGGCTGATTGTTGTACTTGTTGTCATTAGTTTGGTCATCTTTATATTTAATTTTAGTCCCATTTTCTCACTGTGCTCCTTGATCTTTATTACTGGAGCTTGCAGATCCCTTGCATTTTCAGCTATCAGAGTAGCATCATGAGCAGAGTGTGGATTATTGATGTTTCTTCCTCCAGTTTTAAAATCACATTCATCTTTTTCCAATCCAGCTTTTCTTAATATATTTAAGAAATATATTAATTTTCCACTTCAGCATATAAGTAGAATAAATAAGGGGATATTATATAGCCTTGTTACACTTCTTTGCCAACCTTGAGCCACTCTGTTTTGCCACGATCTGTCCATACTGTGGGTTCCTGACTGTATATAGGTTTCACATGAAGACAATCAGATATTTTGGGATTCCCATTTTTCTAAGCACATTCCACTGCTTGACATGATCAATGCAATCAAAGGCCTTTCTCTAATCAATGAAGCACATAGTGACTACTTTTTGATATTCTTGGCTTTCTCAATGATCCAGTATGCATCAGCAAACATGTCTCATGTTCCTTTGCCTTTTCTACGCCTGTTTGAACATTTGCCACCTCTTTTTCCATGTAGGCTCTAATCTTTATTGAATGATCCTAAGCATCATTTTGCTAATGTGAAATTAAGGATATTGTATGGTAGTTTGCAGAGTCTGTTAAGTCTCCCTATTTTGGTATCAAACCTGTCAATATTCTTTTTCAAATGTGGTGTCCAAGATCATACATAGCATTCCATATGTGGTCTTATGAGTGAAGAACAGAGAAAAATAAAAATTTCACACATCTTTATTTCTTCTAATTCAGCCCAGAACTGTATTAGCCCTTCTAGAAACTGTCTCAAACTTCTGGCTTGTGTTCAGCTCGTTGTCAGAGACCACATCCAAATCCTCATCTAATATCATGCTTCCAAGGCACAAATCCCCCATCTTATCTGTATATCCTATATGTTTCTCCCTAAATGTAATACCTTATATTTCTCCCTGTTGAAGGACATCTTGTTTCTCTCATTCTGGTTTTCCAACTCGTCCAGATTAGATGGTAATCTTGCTCTGTCATCGTGGATCTTGGCCCATCAATCCACGCTATTAATAAAAATGTTGAGTAACACTGATCTTAAGACAGATCCTTGCAGAACTGCATTGCTTACTGCTTTCCTACTTCACATAAAGACCTTAATACTGATTCTTTGAGTACAGCTAGACCATCATTTGCAGATACACCTTTCTGTAGTGCCATCCAAAGCACACTTTGACAGCTTCCAGTGAGAATGTCACATGGAACCTTGTCAAAAGATTTGCTGAAACTGAGGTAAACTATATCCATATTTCCTGCAGTTACCTTGTCAAAGAGACAAGATTTGTCTCACATGACCTATTTTTGACACAGCTGTACTGACTCATAACAATCTCAGCATTGTATCTGAGGCTTAGAAACGTTATTTTGTTATCTGCTGTAACATCTTTCCAAGTACTAATGGTAGACTCACTCTTCAATAATTACTGGGATCTTCTTCTTTTTCTTTCTTAAAAATGGGGATCACATTTGCTCTTTTCCACTTCTCTGGCATTTTCCCAGTCCTTTAGGATTCCTCAAAGATAATTGACAGAGGTCCCAATAGCTCTTCAACCAGTTCGTTCAGTGTTTTAGGGTATATTACATCAGAGCTTGAGGACTTGAAGGCATTCATATTAGCTAGAATATTTAGCGCATCCTTATCAAACAGCACCCTCCATCATTGTATTCATTTCAGGCTAAACTCACTATTGCTTTTGGATAGGGGCTAATTAGAGTTGAGTTCCTCTGCTTTCTCTTCTTTCTTATTTGTTACGATTTCCCCTATTTGCAGTAAGCAGTAAGTTCACCACCTCTTTTGTCTTCCTCTTGTTGAAAAAATCCTCCTTACTGAGTTTTGCCTCTCTTGCTAGCCTTAGTTCATTTTACACCCTTGCCTTCCTGACTTTATTCGTACATTTCTGAGCTGAAGTCTGTGTAGAAAGAATACACTTCAGCCCACTTTGATATAGGGAAGCAAGAGCTGTGTTTATTAGGGAAAACAGAATAAGTTGAATGCTTTAGGAATGAGTGTAGCAAAACAAATAGAGATAGAGCCAAAAATGAATGGGTGATAAATAAATTTAGACTGAATATTCAGCAGTTGACCAATATGAAAATAGTACATTGAAGCGATTTGGTCATATAGAGAAAATTAACAAGTTTGAATTGCCAAACAAATGAATGGAAATCGAGTGAGCTGAGAGAAAGAACACTAAGAATACTGAGGTTAGATGTATTTGATGGGATCCTCAAAGAGAAATAAGTTTAAAGAACAAAGAGCAATGTACAAATCAGACTAGAAACATGGTGGAGCAAGGATGGTTTGCAAAAGCAGAAAGGTATGAAAAGATATAATGAATTGTTTTGACATAAACTGGATTACAGCCAGTTTGGTGTAGTGGTTAAGGCATTGGGCTAGAAACCAGGAGACCATGAGTTCTAGTCCCATCTTTGACATGAAGGTGACTTGGGCCAGCCAGTCTCTCTCAGCCCTAGGAAGGAGGCAATGGCAAAGCACTTCTGAAAACTTGCCAAGAAAACTGCAAGGACTTGTCCAGGCAGTCACCAGGAGCCAATGCTGACTCAAAGGCACCCCCCCCCAAAAAAAGGCTTTAGTAACTTCACATACTAAAGGACATTTACATATCTCATGGGTCACTGCAAATAAGCCCAAAATGAGACCAAGAAAAGGTTGGATAGAGCTTCCCCTTTCCAAAGTACAACTCTCTGCATCACTAGAGTTCTGCTTCTTAACAATGGGACAAGAGTCCACCTGGCTGTAATCTTCTATGAGATCTAATGCTATCACTTGCCCTATGAAAATGTTCTCAAAAAGGCTGTTTGTTGTGAGGGTGATGGCTGTGTTCCACCAAATGCTTGTACATTGTGTTTTCCATATCTGTAGCCAGTTTCACTGATGAACTTACCTAGTTGGGTAATGTAACATTTGCAAGCAAACAACCAAGCTCAGAGAGCACCAAGAACTCCATATTGTGTTTTGTGTAACTACATGCATTGACAATGTTTTTTGTAGTCACAGGAGGATGGATGTGACAGGGGTGACTGTTTGAGTGCTGTGAAGGCAATGTCAACTGTTAGCAGCCACCAAGAGGAACTTTCTCTAAGACAATCTGTTTTCAGCCTGATTTTCTAGGTCTCTCAGTGATGTATTTACTCCCATTGTTGTGTGAGCGGGAAATTCCTTCTCCCAGTTTCTGGAGGCTCAGGAGCAAGCCCCATGTGTATTGTTAAATAAAGTAAACCCTTCTTTTATTTATTGTTCAACTTTTTCTTTCATATTCAGAAGGCGGAGGCAGCCAGGGGTGTCTTGCATTGTCTATTTAAATCTTACCTACAGCATCACAGAGATACATGGACCTCTCATTGTTGCTCTTTAAGATTCATTTAATTAAAAGTTAAAGGGAAATTGGCATACTACAAAGCCAAGCCTATAGCTTACCACCATCTTTATTTGCAAGAATGCTCTAGGCATAACATAGGCATTTTTTAAAAAATTAACACATGGGGGACTCCCTGCAGCCCAATGTGTTGCTTGGACTTTTGCTCATCTGCCCAGAAAAAAGAAAGTAAGTTAGGAAGATCGAGAGTATCTGAAATGGTTAGAAGAAACACAGGGAGCAACCTGGCAAATCTGCCTTCCAGTAAGTGGGTGCTTATTTATTACATTTGTATGCATAGATCCTCAAACACAAGTCCCCAATGGACACCAGTCAGCCCCAAATAGCTGACTAGCAGGGTGACCTGGAGGAGGTGACAGAGGGGGAACAAGTGCTGGCAGATGATGCATTAAATCACTAAATCTCAGGAGGAGCCAGGACAACTTACAGGGATGTGAGTCAGGGAGGTGGGAAATTGTGAAGGATATTAAGACAGGTTGTGACATTTCAGGCCAAAGAAAATAGGAAATTATAAGCCCATAGCTTCTCCTAACTCTAGCAATGGAGGCTAATATGTGTAGCTCAGGGTTGAACTGTGGAGTCCTTGGGGTTCTCTGAGCTTGGTTCTTTTCTTGCAAACGTTTCATTACCCACGATGTTACCTAGCCGGGTAATGAATCGTTTGCAAGAAAAGAACCAAGCTCAGAGAACCCCAAGGACTCCACTCTCCTAACTCTGCCTTGTCCCATGGGCCTGATTACCAGATTATTCAAGTCCTGACCACAAATTGTTACTCTCCTTTGTAAAATGCACTCATAGTTATGACCACAACCTGAAACTCCAACACCCAAATAAAGTACAAGTATTCTCCCATGCAGCAACCAAAACCAAAAACAACAGCACAAACATCTACCAACACACAAACTAAAGCCACACAGAGAAAACACGCCCTTACTCAAACTTAACAATAACTTGCCCCTCGCCTTCTAAAACCTTTCCCAAAAACTCCCTTCCTCCTCATATTCTGGTAAGAAACGTACATTTCCCTCGGATATCTGTTCGCAGGTCAAGCGACTATGTTAGAAAACATGGTGGTTCACGGCCAAGAAAATATGCATTCCATTTCTAAGCAGAAAGACTGAAGAAATATGAGAGTTCTATCTTTGCAAAGCTTCCAAAACTGAAACTATCGCTCTGCAACCTTACCCTGGACTTACTTTGTGTTCATTCGCGGTGCATCATGGGATATGCAGATTAACTTTCGTGACGCGATATTTGCCTCTTCCTCCCGCTCGTTTACCCGGAACTAAATTGTGCCGCATTTGGAAAACTTTTCAAAATAAATGTTATTGCTACCGGCGCGATTTTGGTCTCTCCAAAAAATATTTTCTCCGGAGACTTAAAACAATTATTACTCTTGTTAATGTAGACGCCTTTTCGGTGCAGATTTTCATAGAAATGAGCTCATGGATATGATTTATTAAGTAAACTGTGGGCACGAAGACGTTAGCATTAGTTCATATGTCAGGAGGAGCCAGGTAGCCCCCTTTCCGCCTAACAACATCTATTAAAAAGCATAAGCTTTCGCGAGCTTCAGCTCACTTCATCAGATGCATGAGATGGCTCAACTGTTGTAGGATTTAAGTTGGAATGAGATGGGGCGGGAAAGGAGAGGAAGACAAGCTGGTTATGCGGATGCAGAGCTCATGTGAAACGTGTTAAAAAGCCGTTGTGTTTGCACTGTAAGCACCGCAGAGTTCGAGGATAATGTGCTATTCATGTGGAAATCTTTTGCACAACTGGAATCATTGTAAGTACATACTTACATGAAGAGGCAGATCAGTGTACTAAATTCAAATGCCAATATTTTGTTTTAAAGTGACTAAAGATCAAGTAAAAAGGAAGCTAATAATGAAATCTGCTGTTATAAGCCTAAGAACTTCTTAAATCTTTCCAACTGATCAACCACACACTTTGTTATCCAATACTATATAGGATGTTGCAGGGAAGTACCTACAGTACATAGTCAGTGATTCACTGCATATGGAAAATCTGTTTCCTTGCAAGGGTTAAATTCTGGACATTTCTAAAGAGCAAGCTAAAAACCGTATTTTTCATGGTCCAAGCTTACTGCTTAATTTGCTGAAGTAAAATGTAGTAAGACACAAAGGGCATAAGTCTCAAAGCACTATCATCTCCATTGAAGTGTATGTTTTGTGTTTGTGTTGTCTCAGAAGCAAATGCCCATTTTCAACATCCATCAGCAGGCCACCTGCAGCTTCAGTACAACACTGAATTATGTGTTTTGCTGGGCTAATGACATTTAACTTTTGGTGCTACTTGGGTTTATTGAGCAAAAGGAGAACAAAGCTTTCTTACCTCCAAAATAATTCAGTTCTGTATATGTCTTGCTGCTTTCAGCAGGTTTAGGGATTAGGCTGAATAGGATTGTAGTGTTTATTAACCAAGAAGAACACTTAAAGTACAGCAGTTTCATTTCCTCATCCTGAAATGGTGGGCATACTTAGGATGCATTTGATACAACATAGATTGCAAAATAATTCTCATATCTGAACAGGAGGAGGATTTTTCCAAAATATTTTCCTTGCATGTTGAGCTAAAAAGACCAGCCTAGCCTCACACTTCATCCCCCTCCTCCCTCGAATTTCTACAGTTGCAACGGGAATGGTCGCAGCTGTTCGCCTTTAAGGTGGGGCTGCCATGTTATTGGAGTGAGGAAAGCTTACTTTTTATTAAAAAGATTTAGGTTTCGCACGGTAAAAGCGGGGAAAGAGTAAGGCTAAACCTCACAGGATACCCAACTGCACTCACTGGAAAGCGAGGATGGCCCGCGCCAAAAGGACAAGGCGGTTTGGGAAGCGGTGCGTTCGCCTGTAGGCGGCAACCTTCCCTCCGCAGCCGGAGAGGAAAGCAGAGGAAGTGTCGCCGCAGAGGGGCCTTAACAAGGCCGCGATGGCTGACGGAGGGAAGCGGGAGAGGCCGAATGAGGCTCGCCGCTGCAGCCGCGCCCGATATTTTTGCACCGCGGGACGCGGGATGGAGTCCTTCCTCGTCAAAGAGGTACAGGCCCGCTTAGGCGCCACTCAGGTGAGCGGCTCCGCACTTCTTAGGCCGCGCCGGGCTCGGTCGATAAAAAAATGGCAGTGAGAGCTCACTTTCCTCGCCATAAAAACTAGACGGGGAGAACCGCCTTTTTATTTAAACGGAGGATAACGGTCTCAGACTGAGGTGAAGACTGGACCAATTGCTTGTCTGTATGATCGTTATTTAGGAAGGCCAGTTCCCGCGGTTAGCCGTGTCCACGTTTATTCAAAAGTTCCACCGCGCGGTTTTGGCCTCGCAATGTAATTCTGTATACGCTTCTCTCGACGCAATTATGTTTGAGCTAATTTGCACCTCCCGTCGGCCTGTATTACATCTTAGTATAGTTCCGTCCAGTCTGGCCTTAGAAAGTCAGTTCTTCATTGTACGTGACATTCAAGCCGTGTTTACGATCACTTTGAGTCACTGGTCCACATGGTCAAAATCTGGGTGCTAAATCATGAGTTCTTGAGCTTTTAATAATTAAAGGGCAGGTGTCAGAGAAGGGAACTTACATATTCCTTTGTACAGATAACCTGGAATACCTGTGTATATTGTAGCTATTTAAAGGGCAAGTGTTCTTTGCTGGAATAAATAACATTAAGACAAAGTTATCTCTAGTATTTGTGTTGGTAAATTGGAAGTTCTTGATTATTTCAGTGGGAGCCATTGTTGCTTGCAGGGATGAGGATTCTTCTCTTGCCTGTGTAACAATGTACATCTTTGCAATGATTATAAATGCTGAACTTTTTTTGCCTGCACCCAAGAGATAATTTCATCTTCATAATGTAAAATCTAGCAATCACCACTCCTTGGTTTGTTGTCTTAGTCTTAAATTGAGATTAGAATAATTATCAGCATTTTCTGATAAAGTAGGAAAAACTGTCTACCTTTTAATTTCCCATGTTATGGGACATATGACAGGATGCTTGAAAAATAAGAACCCAGTCTGTAGTGAGTGGTGATAGAAAAAAATGGTTTTGTGAAATACAGTGATTTGCTGTGAGCTTGACTTACTAGTTTTGTGAATGTGTCGTTCTGTGCATGTATGTTCAGAACTCAGTTCCATTGTGTAACATCAGTTTTACTCCATAGAGAAACTTATACAGAATTTCAAAAACTGTAGGGATTTCCTGATCTGGAACATTCCATGATGTGAGCCCTCATCTCACAGCAGGGCTGTTGCTTTGTGTTGTGCTAGCACACAGTGTCAGATAATTCATCATGGTTATTACAGGTAGCACCCATCTTCACAGAGAAAAGAATGTGCAACCTAATTATATTCCATATTAAAAGATAACAATTTACCTTTTCAAAATCTAAGCTTCTCAAGGCAAGGGACAATATTTTAAGAAAAGATACTTATAAAAATTGGTGATACAGTGAGTATAACAATGCTACTGTTAATAATAAATTCAATAGTTGCTGCCAAATATTTGAAAAATATTTATGTATGTCAAGTAGATGTATGTCTGTGCATGGTCCTTTACTTAAACTTTAAACAGGCACTCCCATGTTATATTGTCCCTTCTACTACTAAAGGGACATTGATCACCAGATGCCTGTGGGAAGCATTACAGAAGACAAACGGAATCAGGCAAAGATAAGCACCAGTTTGCCTTTTTTCAAAGCACCCATTGCATTTTATAAACAATGTCAGTTGCTTGTATTAATCCATTAATAAGGATGATATAATTTTTAAAAAATCAACTCTCAAGTATATACCCAATTTTATTTATTATTGGTATACTTTCTCTTTCAAGGTAGAATATGTATCAGGAAAAGTTTTCTTCAATACCAATGTTGAATTGAGTATGTTGAAGCAACTAAAGTCAGCTGAAAGATTATTTTTGCTGCTGAAGAAATGTCCTCCACTTTCCTTCTGTGGGAATAAAGGTAATGGTTTACTGTTGTGTTCCTCTCTTTGTTAAAAGAATGCAGTAATTTTCAGTTGGGTGCTTTGTTACCAAATCACTTTTCAAGTATGAAGTTTGCTTAGTGCTTTGCAGGCAAAATAATAATGCCTAGGCTTTATTTATCAAGTAGGTGGTTATGAAATTAAAATGTTGCTTGGGATTCCTTGGAAGTAAGATATGGTACTCTTTTGGATTTGTGAGCTCCAGTACAAAATCCACATCTTGCTGATGTAGTTGCTTTCTGAGGATTTTGAAGAGCAATTATCTGAAGTTTTGGGAAGAAGAGAACGGAGACATTCTATTTTCTTCTAAACAGATTAACACCAATTTCTTTCCACTTTAGTGCCCACTAGCATTTTAGAATTAAGTGATAATTCTAATTCAGTGGGGACTTATTCCCATTTAATTTGCTCTGGATTGTAGTTTAAAGTTGCTTGAAAGCTTTTGCTACACAGGTTTTTAAAAAAAAAATAAGGAAGCATACAGGCATCCATCTCTGTGCTTTTATCAGTTTTAAGTTAAGCTCTAGACATGCTGGTGGATTTACCAAGTCTGCAAAGGAAGAAGCTGCTTGTTACATAACTGGAGGATTGACTATATGGAAATGAAGTATGGAAGTTGAGAGAAAATCTTGCCTTTTGATTTTCAGATGTTAAGTCATATGATAAAAAGTATGGACTAATGATTTGATATTAATATTAGTAAAATAAATTGTGCTTTTATTTCAGGAAGAATAATCCAGGATGTTCAAAAACTTGTAAATGAGAATCCCAGGTGTTGGCTGGATACAGTTGCTCTCTGGAGAAGTCTTTATGATCAGGAGGCAAAGCAACTATACTTGTGTCAAGAATACCCAGATTCCAAAAAACAGAAGTTGGAAGAGGAAAAAAATATTGAAAATGAAAAGCAAAAGAGACAAATAATATTAGAGACAGTCACTATTAAAAATCAAATAGAAGACCAGCAAAAATGTGAATCACCAGATGTTTGTAAAGACATTTTCTTGCCTCAAGGCAGACTTTTTCTAGAAAAGACTCCTGAACTTATTCAAGACAAAACTATTGCTTGCAACACGTATTTAAGTTTCAGAGTATCATGTCGTTGTAGTGGAGTACTTGCAAAATTATTTACTGCACAGGTACATAAAAAACTACTCATCTGAAAAATCAGGAGCTACTAAGCACATGAAAACTGAAGTGTAATGTCTACTGAACAAATGCATCTATTGAGAATCTAAACAAAATCAGAGTTCTATAGACCATGAAGTATCCATGATATATTGTGTTTTCCAGATTTTTTCTTTTTAAACATGCTAATTCGCAATGTTAATTTCCTCCCTGCAGTTATGTCTGTGAATAGTCTTGCAGTTACTACTGCGTTTGGGAGTGCCAGGTTATATTCAGCTGCACAATGGAAATGGCCACTCATGCAACTCATTATACATAAAGCTTGCTTTATGGGGTTTTTCTCCATATTCTATTGCATGGGAAAATACATTATTACATTCAAAATAACATACTTTTTTTAAAAAAAGAATCACCTCTGCTGACTGATTAATCAGGGCATTTCTGGTCTATTAAATTTTTAAAAACCAATTAAGCATTGCAGATAAGAAAAAATGTGATGGGCCTGTTGATGAAAACATGCAGTGGGACAAAAAAGTATTTAGTCAGCCACCAATTGTGCAAGTTCTCCCACTTAAAAAGATGAGAGAGGCCTGTAATTTTCATCATGGGTATACCTCAACTATGAGAGACAAAATGGGGGGGGGGGGGGAATCCAGAAAATCACATTGTCTGATTTTTAAAGAATTTATTTGCAAATCATGGTGGAAAATAAGTATTTGGTCAATATCAAAAGTTCATCTCAATACTTTGTTATATATCCTTTGTTGGCAATGACAGAGGTCAAACGTTTTCTGTAAGTCTTCACAAGGTTTTCACACACTGTTGCTGGTATTTTGGCCCATTCCTCCACGCAGATCTCCTCTACAGCAGTGATGTTTTGGGGCTGTCGCTGGGCAACATGGACTTTCAACTCCCTCCAAAGGTTTTCCATGGGGTTGAGATCTGGAGACTGGCTAGGCCACTCCAGGACCTTGAAATGCTTCTTACGAAGCCACTCCTTCGTTGCCCGGGTGGTGTGTTTGGGATCATTGTCATGCTGAAAGACCCAGCCACATTTCATCTTCAATGCCCTTGCTGATGGAAGGAGGTGTTCACTCAAAATCTCACGATACATGGCCCCATTCATTCTTTCCTTTACACAGATCAGTCGTCCTGGTCCCTTTGCAGACAAACAGCCCCAAAGCATGATGATTCCACCCCCATGCTTCACAGTAGGTATGGTGTTCTTTGGATGCAACTCAGCATTCTCTCTCCTCCAAACACAATAAGTTGAGTTTAGACCAAAACATTCTACTTTGGTTTTATCTGACCATATGATATTCTCCCAATCCTCTTCTGGATCATCCAAATGCTCTCTAGCAAACTTCAGACGGGCCCAGACATGTACTGGCTTAAGCAGGGGGACACATCTGGCACTGCAGGATTTGAGTCCCTGGCAGCGTAGTATGTTACTGATGGTAGCCTTTGTTACTTTGGTCCCAGCTCTCTGCAGGTCATTCACTAGGTCCCCCCATGTGGTTCTGGGATTTTTGCTCACCGTTCTTGTGATCATTTTGATCCCACGGGGTGAGATCTTGCGTGGAGCCCCAGATCGAGGGAGATTATCAGTGGTCTTGTATGTCTTCCATTTTCTAATTATTGCTCCCACAGTTGATTTCTTCACACCAAGCTGCTTGCCTATTGCAGATTCAGTCTTCCCAGCCTGGTGCAGGTCTACAATTTTGTTTCTGGTGTCCTTCGAGAGCTCTTTGGCCCTGGCCATAGTGGAGTTCGGAGTGTGACTGTTTGAGGTTGTGGACAGGTGTCTTTTATACTGATAACAAGGTCAAACAGGTGCCATTACTACAGGTAACGAGTGGAGGACAGAGGAGCCTCTTAAAGAAGTAGTTACAGGTCTGTGAGAGCCAGACATCTTGCTTGTTTGTAGGTGACCAAATACTTATTTTCCACCATGATTTGCAAATACATTCTTTAAAAATCAGACAATGTGATTTTCTGGATTTTTTTTCTCATTTTGTCTCTCATAGTTGAGGTATATCTATGATGAAAATTACAGGCCTCTCTCATCTTTTTAAGTGGGAGAACTTGCACAATTGGTGGCTGACTAAATACTTTTTTGCCCCACTGTATTTTACTTTGTAATGCAACCAAATTGTTTGTAGTTGCTTTAGCTGTAGTGGATACATATTCAGGTAGTCCTTACTTTCCTACTGCAATTGGGACCAGCAACTCTGTGGCCAAGCAATGCGGTCATAAAGTGAAACGTGATCATACCAACTTAAGACATCAGTTCCTGCTGCAGTTTTTAAATTAATGACCCAGAGTTGTTAAGTGTGACATCACATGACCACAACTTGCAACTTCCTGCTGGCTTCCCCATTGACTAGTTGTTGGAAACCAGCTGTGAAGCATGCAAATGACAATAGGATCCTGCAACCATTGTAAATGCATGCCAGTTACCAAGCACCTGAATTGTGATCATGTGACTGCGGGGACACTGGCAGCTGCAACTTCAAGGACTGGTCATAAATCTCCTTTTTTAGTGCCATTGTAACTTCAAACAGTCACTGAACAAGCAGTCAGTAAACAAGGACTATCTGTGCACCCATTTGAAAATTGCTAGCAAAAGAGTTACTTTTCTTGGTAGTTGAACTGTCTGTCCAGATTATTCTGTAACCGTCAGAGAAGGAGATTTAATTTCCTCTTTATTCATAATTATATGAATATAATTATATTTAGTGAATGGCAGCAATATTAGTGGAAAAAATAGCGCTGCTTGAAGATGGCTGGAAAGAATTTGGACATGTGTTCTGAATACCCTTAAAAGGAAGGCAGTTTTTACTGACTCTTCTGTGCCATCTTTTGGAATTCCTCTTAATTGGTAAAAGGAGATGGAGGACAAATTAAATTGGTACCCAAGTTAAATTTCAGTACTGTCATTTTGAAAACTTAATTTCCTTGCCAACCATATATACTGTATATTGTAAAACAGGACTCTTGCTAGATGTAGCAGATATCAGCAAAGAGCAGCTCTGTTTTTAGAACTTCTTTAAAAAAATGAAATAGACTTCATTGAACTTGGATAGATTGGCTTCAGTAAACCTGCATAAGGTGGGGTTGTAAAATATGTTTTATGGTTTCTGTAATATTCAGCATAACTATTTCCTCTGCTTTTTCAAGTATAAGAATCCACATAATATGCCACCTACCCAAATAATTCTCGTAGCTGATTTGTGATTACTTTTTCAGGAGTTGGGGAAAATAATTGGAATAGCTCTTATGAAGAATTTTGGATGGAAAGCAGATCTTAGAAATCCTGATTTAGAGGTAATGTTCCAACTTAGACTGAATTGTTAGAAGCTTTGGGCTTTGCCTTCAGATATCAAATAGTCCCTGAAATATACTGGAGGAGATCTTTATGTGGATTCTTGCTAATAAATAAAATGAAATCTTATGTTACTCTTATAGAATTGAGCATCCTCATACTTGACATCTACAAGTTCCTGTGAAAACAGCCAATATCCAATCTGTAGCGGGGATGAGTTCCAAGTGGCTTAAGAGATTGGAGTATTGTTTTGTTTTGAACGTAAGACAATAGTAATGGAGCAAGATGTTTTTTGCCACAGGTCTACTCAGGAAATAAGTTGCAGTCCTTTCTGTAGGGCTTATTTTTCAGGAAGTGGGTATAGAATTGCAGACCCAATGTACTAAAGATACCCTATGGATAGGTATAATCCTGTCCATGCATAAACAACTTTTTAAAAGTTAAAAAAATAAAATATGCAAGTCCCTAGTTGCACATAACACATCTAAATTATCATCAGATAAAAGAATAGGAGATTTGGAAGCTTGAAGAAAAAAAATTGCACTTGCTGATTGGGAGTAACAACAGAAAGTGCCATAAACATCATCTAGTTCAAGTGATTGAGAAAATATGCTGCCCTTTGTTCACAGTAGATGACCATCCAGCTTTAAAATTTACATTTTCTGACAAAAAAAGAGAAACGAATATTCGTATTTTTTTTAGAGCAGTTCAAGGAAGAGGCAAGACAAAAATCAGAAGGGGGAGGAGTCCTAAACATAAAAACAGAGGTAAGAGTAGATAAAATATATCATTGAGAAAAAGACCAAGGTGTGGAGACCTCTACAAATTTTAATATTAAACAGGAAAATTGGAGAAAGAGCAACAAAAATAAAAGTGCAAATCTTGGAAGATGTTAGGAAAAATCTGAACTTATTAGAGAGGAAAACCTTTGAAGGTAACCATGACTGAAATCTGAAAAAATTACATAAACCTAAAAATAGAAAAGAGACAAAATAAATAGAATAATAATAAGGGATTAAAGTAGAATTTGCAAAGTGGCAAACCTTAGCGATAAAATTTGGACAAAGCTTTCATGTTTCCTATAGGATCTACAATCTAATTCATTGAACATAAGTTTCACTCTCCTTAATGAATATTCTGTGGAGGATGTGCTGCAGGGACAGCAAGATGTACAAATGGCTTGTAGCTATTACTAGTAGAAAGTTTCTGTTGCTTACCATTCTTTAGACAAAAATAAATGGGCATCCAGTATTGTGTTGGGGTTTTGTACATTTTTCTCTTCTTAGATTTCCTTGTACTTATGTAAAAGCAGAAGTGGTGATCTCAAATTTGTACTATGACTTGTATAGTATCCCTGTACTTAAGACATACATATTCCATACAGATATGATTATATATATATATATATATATATATATATATATATATATATTCATTTAAGGATGAGATTGCTTTCTAGAATAAATAAATACATCCTTGCAAAGGTCACTGAAATATCCTGTTTCTTATTCAAGTTGCAAGTGATTCTTTATTGTAAATTTTCATTCCCTTTCAGATTTTTGTGCATCTAAATGATGTTTATTCTGTGATCGGGATCCCTCTTTTCAGGTAGATGGCATTATAACTCATTATTCTCCACTTCTCTATAAATATAGACTTTTCTAATAGAAAACATGCTTCTCCTAAAAATGGACTGGAATGACCTGTTCCTTATATTGTTGACTGAGGCCTTGCAATAAATTCATAGGAAATATTTAATTGCAATAATTAAAATGTTTTAAAATGGTAAGACTGGCATTCTATGTCATATAAAAGTACGAATAACTTGGAACATGATACTTGAAACATTTGTCCATTTACAGCTCCCTAAGGTACATGATGTTTTATTCACTGACATTTAAATATATAGATACTGGTAGAGGTGGGGAGATTTGTAAACATGTGAAAAAACCAGTGATGTACATAAAATAACATAGTAATGTAATAGCAGTTGATGTCAATGCTTACTATTTTCATTTAGTATTATTGCTATCCTAATTTTTAGCATATCACAATGAAATCCTTGTGGGCTTTAATGAGAAAATTATGGCCAAATTCATTTAACTGAAACTGAATAGAATTCAATTTACTAATCAATTTTAGTTTAACAATTTTGCGTTGAAGCCTCAGGTTAAAATCTTTCTGTGGAGATAGAAATTGTGAGGCCAGCTTCAGAGTGTCTTGGGACGCTTGTATGTGACCAGTGGCTATTCTTTACCTGTCTCATCCATTTGTTTATAAGGCTTTTTTCCCCCATGTGTATGTACAGTATCTATCTTGGTCAATTGCATTCTAACTATTTGGAATCTGAGGCAATTCCTACATATTTCCAAAGTTTCGGCTTTGACTAAAATTGCTTTGGTGCCAAAATAGAGGTAAAAGCAGCCTTGGGAGAATGTCAGAATTTGCAGAAATAATTTTAAAAAGAAGCCCCCCAATAAAGGACTGTCCAAAACACTCCAAATAAAGATTGAGTGTGCTCAGTATCCATGTAATGCTAAGTAACTCTTGTGTGTAGGAAATTAGAGACATAGAATGTGGTACTGTATGCTGGGAGAGGGTGTGAATGAAAGGAAACATTCTTGAAGAAAAGCATGTCATTACTGACACATCTGGTTAGAATTCTATGTGTGTATTGAATATTGTTATTTTAATTTAACTAATTATGTCTATTTGCAGACTTCCCTTGGCAAGTCGAGCGTACATTAAAACTGCTGGATTGCGATCTACCATTGCTTGGGCTATAACATCACTTGCTGAAATCAAGGTAATGAGCAAAGTAGCTGTTCTGATTACTAAGCAACTATTACAGGAAGTTTACATGAGCATTTGAAGCATTTAAAGTAGGTAAGAGCTGCATAGTTTGCAATAATATCTAAGGCTATAATCCTTATAGCAATTTTCTTAAATTCAATGGGACTTAATTTTGCAATAAATATGTAAAAAAAGCATGAGCTGTTCAAATCAGATTTAAGAGGCAAGTTGTCTTAAAGGAGCCATTGCCTCTTGGTTTTAATCTCCATGGTCTATACAGGGATAATAATTATTATAGAGTTGCTATAAAGATTTTTGAGATGTATGAAAAGGAAGATAAATGTTCAGATGTACTATATAGATGGAGAGAAGTATTAACTGTGAAATATGTTGTCAGATTCCTAATTTTATAAAATAGTAACTTTTGCTTGCTTTATTTATAGTATATTTCAACTCTTTCAAACCAAGGAACAATTACCTGTGACTTAAAGATGGTGTTAAGATGGTTTCTCCCTCTCTTTTTAGGCTGGGGCATTTGTACTGGATCCCATGTGTGGGCTTGGTACAATACTTCTGGAAGCTGCAACTGAATGGCCTGTAAGTTCTGTTCTATTAAGAAATATTTTGGCACATTGCATTGCAAATCCTAGTGGCCTTGTATCTGTTCAAAATTGTTCTCACAATTAAAATCAATCTCCTAAAAGGTTCGTAGAAATTTTGTGGGATTTAGCTTAACATTCACTCAGGTACAAAATACTAACCCCAGTAGTTTGTATTTGTATAACTAATTGTGTTATAGAAAAACAGGTATTATATCAGCTGTTGCTCTGTGTTCATAAATCTCCTAAAGAGATTCCAGATTAGATTAATCAGTTTACCAGTTACCAGCAGACAAATTTAGAGTTTTTGAAGTAGAATATCAAACTTACTTGGAACTTACATCTCCTGAGGTCTTAGATATACAATATTTATCTTTAGTCTTTAATGCAAAGAGCATCTTTTTCTGTTTTTTGTTCAAACACAAGCTTATTACAAGTTAAAACAGGCTGAAATGACATCAAAAGATTATGGTGATAAGTTAACAGATTTCTGCATGCAGGTTATAAAAATTGCTTACTGGATATATCTGAGACATAAGAAAGAATACATTTTTCTTTCAGGATAATTGAAATAGTTTTTAAGTTCCCTTTTATATTTTTACTAAATATTTAAAAATTCACAGCTAGACATGGATAGGTAACTTGAGTTAACATTATTTTTATCAGTATATAATCATTTTGAGCTACATTAATGTAGGTAGAATCATTCTCCCAGATTTTGAGATCTTTCTTAGAAACATAATGAATTAATGACTTTCACACCGTCCAATTTATGGTCCTTCCTATCTCTGGTTTAATGGATATTATACCATCAAATGACAAGCAAACAAATATAAGAAGCTTTCTGTCAAGTTTGTTGTCACTCATTTGCTAAAAGCCTTTCTTTCATGCAGCCTGTGTGACCAAATTCTGTCTCCTTGGAGGTTATGTATATTTGATTCATAGTATTTTCTTCCAACTCACTTTTTCTATCACTAACTGGCTATTTTAATAATATATAAAATTTGTCCCTAATGTAAATGTTTGTTTCCCTCTACAGGATGTGTATTATTTCGGGTCTGATATAAGTGATTCACAGTTACAAGGAGCTTACACAAATATTAGAGATGCAAGCCTGATAGATAAAATAGAGTTATTTAAATCTTCTGTGACAGGTAAATATTAGCAAGAGTAATATTGTGTAAATCAAAAAACATTTGATATATTTATTGCTTTGCTTTTTATTAGCTTGCAAATGTTTTCTTTATAGAACTAAACTTTAAGTAACAAACTCTCTTTTTCCCAGAATTGTTCTATGCAGTTTACACATTTGATTTAATATGTGTGTCTTTGGAATTTAAGTTGGAGACTGATACTAATGTTCTTTCAGATAATTAAAGAGGGTCTGAAATAGATAAATGCTGATCAAGATATGAGCACATCCTATTTTTGCCTTTGATAAACAAGTTTTTATGTTAACATCTCTTTGACTAGGGGCAACACTGGAATAGTATATAGTGCATAGGAAGTGAAGTGTTGCCCAAATTCACTTTATGAATTGTTGTCTGTCTCCATTTTGCCTAGCAGTTATTAACGCTAATTGTGAAGATATTAATTTGAAAAGAAGATAGTTTGGTTCCAGGAATGTTTCTTGTTATTCTGTTCTTGGAATTCCTAACAGTGCTGATTGTTCTGCCCATGGGATACTTCCAGCAGCAAAATGGGGAAATATATTTGTAGATTCCCACTGTAGCCCTGTAGAAAGTTGGGCACCCTATGAAACTATATGCAAGGAGGAATTAGCAAAAACTGAGTTCCGTGCAGGATACTATCTTTGTCACATCTAAAAGTGGGAGTTGCCCTTCTATTAATAGAAGGCCAATTAGAATCCAGGACAATATTCCTAATGTAAAATCCCTTCTCAGTAAAACTCCATGTGTGGGCCAGCAAACTTAACTTTGGGGCTTTTGAAGGACCCATTGAAAGGAAATAGAATTGTGTAAATTTTCCATATGGGTTTTTTTTTACATTAAAAATATTAATGTTACCCAGATTAGATAGAGATTTTTAGGGGATAATATAATTTTAATAATTATCAATTTGTTTTTTTGGATATGGATTTTCCTGAACTTGGTCTCAGTCTGTACATTTGAAAAAATATTATATGAACATATTTTATTTATACAGATCCTGCACAGTGAATACAGTAAGCCAGATCATGAGCTAAAGGTTAAGTTCTCTGTTACAGCCTACCTGGCCCTTGATCAAACCCTGCTAATGTGGTCCTGCAATGAAGCAGCAATATCGCATTTGGGATGGGCTGCAATACATGGCCAAATTGGGCCTCATGTGGGCCAAGGATTTGTGTTTTGCTATTATTATTATTATTACTGTATTTTACTTAAAGCATATCTATACCTCCCTTCACCAGCCTTGTTTCTTCCAGCATAATATCTTTTGTCTGGATTTCTTATTCTACATTCCTACCTTATATTTGCAATTCTCCTGATAGTTGACAGTACATACTTTGTGATATCTTGCAGTGGGCTGTTTCTTCCTGATTGGAATATTCTAGTTCCTTTTGAATGCAGGGGAAAGATTAAGAATTTCATTCCCAAGGGGATCTGTTAAGTTACAATTCTGTCTTAATTCAAGTCCTTTTAAATGTGCTTTCACTCTGTAGGATTACCTTTCCCCTCAGAAAGCATTGATACCATTTTGACAGACATTCCATTTGGGAAAAAGTTCAAAATAACAGAAGACATGAAGTTCCTTCCCAGAGTTTTTCAAGAACTTGAAAGGTACATGAGTCAAATTACCTGGAATTCAAGAATTAATATTAGAGGGGGATCTGGTTAATGATATGTAGGCAAATACAAATCATATGGTATGCTGAAGACCAGATAAAAACAATTTTATTTTATTGTAATTATATTACCTATCTCCTAATAAAAATAATAGTTCCAAATAGGGATGGAAAAATATGTTGCTAACAAACTCAGAAGGGCTGGGTCTGATCAAATAGTATACAGTATTCCGGTGATGCTGGCAGTGAATGAAAGGTCATAGGATACATACTGAGAAATACATACTAGAGCAAAAGATGTATTCCTGACAAAGCTAATTTGGTTGAGATGGGGAAGAGATGTTATAAAAATAAGCTTGTTACTTTCCCCAGGAGCTTTGACTATGGCCTTGAGCTCCCTGAGAACAGGACACTCTCATGATTATACATTCCTGAAAGTATTGCTATGTTTAGAACAGCTTCCAGATTACTTTCATTGTAAACTGTAGCTGGGATTGCAGTTGAATTTCTGCACTATTGAAAATATTGTATTTTATCTAAATGAATATCCTAATTTATTCCCTTCACACAAGTTCATATAGCTGTTATCAATACGGGACTATGAATGTTAGCAACATATTCACTGTAAACTTCTATGCCATTTTATTGTTTTCAAAATCAAAATCTATTATTAAAGCACTTTGGATAGAATTTATAAGAGAAGAATGACACAAAGTAATACTGTAATGTACATGTTTGTATTATACTTTTATAAAAATAATTAAAAAATGTTTTTATAGCCTGACTTTTTAAGTAATTAATTAATTTTAATTAATTACTTGAAAAGTCAGGCTATAAAAACATTTTTTAATTTTAATTAATGTGGGTATTTATTTTTTAACTGTTTGTGGGTTTTACTTTAATTGTGAGCCGCCCAGAGTCACCCGCCAGGGGAAATGGGCAGCATACAAATTTAACAAATAATAAATTAATAATATAGCATTTTCCAGGCGTTGTCATTTTACAAAGGAATCTTCATTTTTTTAAACTGCTATTACAGTATTATACTATGTTGAAGAGGCACTATATCTCTTTAATTTAAAACATGGAAAACATTTTGGCAATAATAAAACAAAAAAGGGTCATAAAAGCCATCCATAGGAAAGATTATAGCTGAATGTGTACTGATGTTTCATTTTCATGTGTAGAAATTAGGCTTTCCTAATTAAATATTTAAATATTCTATAATCTGACAAAAGAGAGAACTATAAAAAAAAACAGGGTGATAATAGGAAGTAAAAAAGATTGATGTAGTATGGGAACATTCCTTAAAATTCTTGAATGGGCTGCAGAATCTTAATATAGGCAGTCCTCATTTAATCACTGCCTCAGACAGCAACTGTTCACAATTACAACAGTGATGAAAAAGTAACTTTGTGACCAGTGCCTGTATTTACAACCTTCACAGCGCCTCTGTCATATAGTCAGTACGCGTTGTCTTGTGCCTGATCAATGTTTTTTGTCCCCCCGCCCCTGGAGAGCGGAGAGATTGCCTAAATAAGGTATCTCTTCCTGAGCTGCTTTTCTCTGCAGCACAGGGCATCCCCAAAAAGTGCTAACCACAAGTTAACAAGTTCAGCTCTGTGACCCTAATTAGTTGCTGTCTGATACTGACAAGACCCTAATCAATTTCACATTGAAGGCTTTTGTTTGCCTGCTAAAGCATGCTAGGCAAACAGCCAGTGCTAGCGCATTCCTTTCGATGTGTATTCCCAGTTGTGTGCCTGCTCATTCTCTTGTAATTCCTTCCTCTCCAATTAATGTAAATACAAACATTAATTCTCTTCTTGCTAATTATGCCAGCACCAAAGTGAGCTTTCCAAAGGGTGGGGGAGTAGGGGGAAAGGGCCATAAAATTTGCCCTTTTACCTGGCTTCCTTATCAGTTGACTTCCAGAAACTTTCCCCACCATTTGGGCTCACCGGGCTGTTTAAGGTCATATCCTTCTGACACTGCAAAGCAAAGGAAAGCTGAAGTAAAATCACAAGCACAGTCATGGTTACATGATTTTTTACTTAGTGACTGCTTTGCTTAACGGTCGAGTTGCTGGTCCCAATTGTGGTTGTTAAATGAGGATTACCTGTATTTTATGGCATATTGCAGTAACTCATCACTATGTTGGTCTCTTAAGTATGTGGAATCAACATGGCATGATTGATAAGTCTGCACATGGTTGGCTAGTTTTGGTACCCCGTTCTTGTGGCCATTCTTCTGTTAGTGCACTTTGTAAAAAGATACTGTCAGGCTCTTGCTTCAGTTTTGAGCATTGCAGACATTTGGAAGCAATAAAAGTCCATGTTTTGCCTCCTTATCTCTTCAGAGCCTAATTCAGATGAACAGAGTATTCTTTCATATACACTGCACTTAGAATGTTTAATTTTAAAAATGTATGACTCAGGCTTATAAGCTACTTCAGTTGTAACCAACTGTAGGCAGCGCAAACTTCCTATCTATAACCAGGGTTAAAACAATCCATAACGTAAGTACTTAATAATCATTAATCCTATCGAGGAACATGTTGGATTTATTTCTCTCCATCTACAAGTAGCCCTCACTTAATGACCCTTATTGGGACCGGCAACTCTGCCACTTTGCGAAGTGGTCGCTAAGTGAGAAATCACATGACCAAGACTGTGCTTTGTGGCTGGAAAGAGACAAGACTACTCAATTTCACACCTCAGTTTTTGCTTGCCTCCTAACCACTCCCCCGCCCTTTAGAAAGCTCAAGTGCCTGCTTGCTGCCTTGTACACATTGAGAGTAATGTGATTGTGCCCTCTCCTGGGGCTGGGAGCCACAGGCACGCTATGCAAACAGCTTACAGTACTCTCTTGAAATTTCTTCCTCTCCAGTCTCTCCTCTTTGTGGGGGAGGGAGGGTCAGGCAAAGGAGACATAGCCTACAGAAATTGCTTGCTTTTTTTCTCCCCCCTCCTCCCAGAACAGAGAGATTGGAGAGGAAGAGATTTCAAGAGAGTACTGTAAGCTGTTTGCTAGCGCACCCGCAGCTCCCAGCCCAACAGTGCAATTGCATTGCTTTTGATGTGTAGAAGAGCAAACAGCTTACTCTCTTGCAATCCCTTCCTCTCCAGTCTCTGCAAGGGGGGGGGGAAGAAGAAAAAACACAGGTCAGGCACAGGACAATGCATACTGACTGTAATGGCAATCACATGACTGAGGGACACTGCAGAGGTCTTAAAAGGTGGTAAATTGGCCATAAACTTATTTTTTCAGCACTGTGGTAACTTTAAATTGTTGCTGAATAAGTGGTGGTAAGTGAGGACTACCTGTAATGCAAATATCCCTTCAACTGTTTTGCAATGCCCAGATCCATCAAAAATTAGGGGGTTCTCGTATTGGGTTGCAGTTGGCAGCCTTGGTCACTGACATTTATTTCAGCTGGATAATAATGCATACAATAATTAAGCATAATGAAATGCTAGCCTACATGGGAAAAAAGCTGGGATTTTTATGAAGCCTAATTTTTATGAAGCCTAACTTTTAAAACCCAAGGAGTTCACTAAGAGACTTTCTCATGGTGTACCTTGCCATATAGAAAAGTAAAGATAAAAGTAGAGACAGATTACCAACTATTAGATACATTGAAAGTTTCTTATGATAAATGTTATTGAAACTAAGCAAGAGTATCTTAGTTAACTATTCTCTCTTGTTTTTCAGGGTGCTTTGTTTTGGAGGGACTATTGTACTGTTACTTAATCAAGAACTTTATAAATGTATTTCTAATGGTATTGCCCATGGTCCTCAGACTGAGCAGCACATCTTTGCAGAATCTTCTACTGATTGCAGACAAAGTGATTTGATATCAGTTGAGCCAGATACCAAAAAAGAAAGTACTGGTTTGGGGACTGTTTCCCTTTCAACTCAAGATGCAAGGAAAGAACACCTCAGTTGTGAAAAGGCAGATCTTGGCTCTCTGGTGTTCATAGAATCCTTTGAAGTTAGCCTTGGCAAGACAAATGCATTCATATGCAAGTACAAGAAGGTAACTTGAAGGATCTGGAAAAAGGTAACATCAGGCAAGTATGTATAAAACACTTAATATCTTGTGTTTCAAATCAGATGGACTCAGGGCAACTGGGCATTGATGAACTTGACAATCAGAATTGCATAGCTGCCACAGCACAAGATCCTAAAGCATTATATTAGGATCTATAACTGAAAACATTGGGCTAAATTTAGATTCGTGAGGTGAAAGAGGCACATGGTGGTCCAGTCCAAATGGAAATAGAGATTAATGGTGAGATAATTTTAAGGGACAGGATTTCTCAAGACAATCCGCAAGATAAACTAGCATAATGCACTAAAATGATTGATAGCAATCTTGCATCACTTCCTGGCACTCACATGTCACCATTTTGCACTGTTAGGCAAGGATCATGTTTGTGTGTCATACACCAAGAGTCATTTTGATTGCAGTGGGACAGAAATGCAATCAAACAGTCAATGGCATTGTACTATATTCTGCCTTCATGGGAATCATTGTGCAGGATAAAACTGACCTTCGAGAAGATATTCTGCAACTTCTGAAATAACCTTCCTGGATGCCAGTCCATTGTTGAGCATTATTCAGAGTATTGGCAATTGCTTTTCAGTCTTTAAGTAGCTTGTGTTATCAATCGGGGAGCGATGAGGACTCCCAACCAACAGAACTCATTTTTATATGAATTATTAGTAGAATGCACTAAAAGCAGATTCTTGCCTGAAAATCATAATGAATCCTGCTTCAGAAATCTGAGCTTTGCAGCAAGAAAATCCAAACTGTTTTTTTAGTTTTAGTGAATAAATAAATGAATAAACATTTAAAATGTTTAATTTTTTATTTAAAGCAGATACTTTTTAAAAATATCACTAGTAAAAAATACATTTTCCTTGGACTAAAAAACAACATTTTATATAAATGCTATCTCAGAATCATATTTGCATTGAGTTGCCTTCCAAACATGGGCAGCCATTTCAATTTTTCAGTCACAAAGTATTTTGAGAAATGAATCCGTTTAAAGAATACATGTTTATTGATGACAGTACACTGCTCTGAATTGGTGGATTAGAAATAACCTCAGGAACTTCTTGCCTGTTTTAGCAAGGGATAGGTGTGTGTTATGCTTCCAATACTGCATTTTAATATACTTACGTAGAGTACAATTACCAGTTGGACTATGTAAGGTGGCTTCAAATGTTTTAAAATCAGGGACCTTTTTAAATCTAAACATACTTGCATTTCCTAATTTAGTGGGTATCTGTTTTAAGAGTGGTAATTAATGTAGGAGATTGATTTAGCATACCTTCTTTTCACCTGTACAATATATTAATCCAAAGGGCTTACCCCAATTGTTTCTGGCAGCCTTAGGTATATTTACAGCAAGCATATTAATTTTGTTATGTCAGTTATGAAGCAAAGTTTTTTGCTGGTAGTAAATAAGCCTGTCTTTTTGAGGACGGCCAGTACCATTGACAAGTACAAAGATAAACAGCTGGCGTGCCCATAGGCTGAGTTTGCCTCTTTAGCCTTACGGTGCTAGAAATTACTGAGAATAAATTTGTTTTGTTTTGTTTTGTTTTGCATTGGCCCCATGGAATTGCTGCAAAGGTAGGCAAGAGCTGATGTAGGGCTTCTCTGCGTGGTCTATTTCATATAGACAGTTTTGCCCTTAAAAAGTCCAGGAATGCATTCAGAAAGGTTGAAACAGGTGTAACCGAACAAGGACATAACATTTATAATTTGCAGCTGTATTGTTTATAAGAAGAGCTATATCCAAGTCACTTGTTCAGGAATTTTATTAACGGAGGAAGATATTATGCCATTTAACTATTTTTAGACAAAGAAAACTGAGATGTACAACAGACATTGTTTCCAATAATACAAATGCCATAATCCATTTTATACATTTAATCTTTTTTATAGATGGCATTGGCTTGTATATGAAATATGAAGATGTTTCAGGGAAATACATTACAAGCAGAAATCTTGCTATCTAAAGTGGCCCACCCCCTTCTGGAAGTCATTCCACTCCGACTTCTGTTTTTATTTCTTCTAAAAACAAATGATTCATTCATTTCTAACACAGGAATTCTTTAAAGTCTCTCTCATGCCACCATTTTGGTAACTACTAAAGATAATTAAAAGAGAAGACTAAGTTTCACCTAACAAGACAAAAAAACAAAAAGGATATAAAGTATAATTAAGACAAATAAGGAAATATTCTTATCAACTAGATAGTATGGCAGTAGTGTTTTTGTTTTTTTAAACTTTGCATACCAACTTCTAAAAAAAAGCCATTTTATTTATTTATTTTATTTATTCCAATTTATATGGCCACCCATCTCAATCTCATGACTCTGGACAGCCAACAGGAATTAAAACATCAACACAGTTTTCTTGTTCAAGTAGAAATAGTTCCATTTCTTTGTGACATGTGCATATATATTGTGCTAAATTACGATCAGTTCCGCAACAATTTTGCTGTCTGAACTTGATATATCAGCCACCATGGAAGCATAGATGTCCTTTGTGTTTCCTGGCTGGTGAGACACGTTTGGTATTTAAAGGATTGGGGTTTTATCTGTGCTTGAATTCTAAATTAAGCTCCCTTATACATCCTTCCAGATTACTCTTCATGTTACCTTAAAAACAAAAAAAGTATCCCCCTATAAATAGTCATACAGAAGAGTCTCTGGTAGATTTTAGATAGCTAATCTTTGTCTTGCTAATAAATGGATAAGTGGTACAAAGACATCCTGCTGCAACAATAAGTCCTAAACTGCACCATGCACAGAATATAGACCAGCTGTATCCATGTTCAACATCATCCGGCAGACCATAGATGAATTTGGGAAGGCGGTTTAGGTCATAGGATATACTTGATGCATAAGTACAGAGAGAAATAGTGCAAAAGATGCCTACAAAGGAAATACATCACAGAGTTACAAGATGTATACAAGTAAGAATTTCCCAAAATAAATCATTTGGATATACATAAGCTTTTAATTGAGTGGTAAGAATTTGCACTTATAGGAATGGCATTGATGCAATGTCATACAACTTGCCTGTCATCAGAATTATAACAGGAGACACAACAATTCACATTTAAATTACATTATATAATCTATACATATGTCCTATTCTAATAATTTACTATTTTAAAATAGTCATGATCAAAATGTTTATTTCTGAGTTTCACAAAGGACATTCAGAACAAACAGAGTTCAACTTCTCAATGACTCCAGAAGAGAAGTTTCAGTCCCAAAATCTGGGATTCAATCCCACTATCTTCCCTAGTCTGCAAAGGGAACTGGTGCTTCTTAAGTGCCCAATTTTCTATCAGTATTCTCATATATTAATTTAAAAGGTCTTTTTGTTGCCATCACCTTGGCTAGATAGGTATCAGGGTTGGAATTCCTTAGGGTTTTTTTTAAATTAAAAATTTTCTAATTAAAAATTACTTATTTGGATATTTCTAGTGTTTCCTCTCCTAATTTAATTCCTCCTTAGTTCAGAGATTTGAGAGCCAAATCAGAGGCATCATGTTTTTCAAAACTGATACCTCAGATGCCAATGAGTCAAGCACTCAGAGGCCAGATGCAGGCTCTATAACTGCTGACTCTGCTGCCGAGAATCTACACCTGGAACTAGAGGCAGTAGTTTCCAGTCCCTGAGAATGCAAGAGGCAACTGGTGAAAGTTCATAGACCAGCATGCCAAAGGATCAATACCTGCTAGGAAAGGTTAATGAAAGGAGCAGAAATTCTGCAGGATTGGATCCAGCAATATCCAGGCTGCAGAGGCTCAATTGCCTATTTCACTTATTTATATTTACAATATTTATAGCCTGCTCCAATCCTAACAGATTCTGGGCAAAGTAAAAATGCATAAAAAGATGTATAAATAATAAACATTAACAATAAAAACCTAGTATATTAAAGACACCAGGAGCATAGAGGACATGGATTTAAGGCTGCTCAGAAGGCTGATGCTGGAACAACTTACTGATAGTTTGTCTTGCTATTAAGTATCTCTCACCTGCTCTTTTGTCTCTGGACCATCTCTTGCTTTCTGGACCATCTTCTTATATTTGATGTTGGATTGCTTGCTACAATTGTGTATACTGTGATTATCTGGCCCTTGCAACATTGATGAAAGACTACAGACTGATTTACATTTTTATAACTCAGCACGATAGTAAATGGACTGATTTACAACTATTCATCTTAACTCTGTGCCAGAATCTTGTGAAAATAGGGATTGTCTACCCTTTCATATTACGTAACAGTTTTGATGTTATGTACATACAGACTATTTTGATTCTACAGAAAGATCTGTAGAAATTACTTGCCTGAGGATTTGCTGTGTGTTCTGGGAGGGTGGGAGGACCAAGGATCTGTGGGTACTCAAATTCTGCATTTCCCAATATAATATAATTTATTTCTACAGCTACTGCGTGTCCCATTTCTAAATAGTTGAGGCACAGTTCAAGTTCAGACTTTCTTGATAATAGATAGTTAAAGCAGCACTTGTGCTTCACTACACCCATATTTATCAACATTTCTAGCCTAGTAACAGCTGCCTTTGACTTAGGTTTTGCTAAGTGTAGAATATAGGAATTTTTGATTCCTGAAAGTTGTCTTCTGGTACTACTGGTCCCCTAAAATTCAGGTAAACTCTGAACCATTTCACAGGCTTATGTGACCTGGTAATCTCAAATCAGCCTTTGTAGATGGCTGAATATCAAATATCAAAAGTAAATAACTCAGATTGTCCTTCTCCCAACCCTTGCAGAATTGTGAAAAGAAGGCATTTGCCCCACAAATTTCAAAGAGACAACAGCAAAATAAATGAATAAATATGCCATCTTAATGCCATTTCATAGTCTTTCATGGACCATCTGTAAGTGTTCCTCCTGCACTTTAGCTTTCAAGTGGCTGGTCAAATTATTTTGGCACCTGAAGTAAAAAGTCCCCCAAATTACTCTTCCCATTTCTAGCAATAAAAATAGCATAACTATACATTTAAAAACTGACAGGCCAAAAAGAAAGTGTACCTGACATGAGGAAAAGAAGACCAGCAACATGCTGTGTGAGGCTTTTCTCCCAAAAGAAGCCAACTGCAATTACAATGCACCCACAGAGAAGAACAGCTGCTGCCATCCCAAGAAAACCTGCTGTAATTCTTCTTAGATCTATTCTCATAAGTGAAGGAGATAAATTAACATTATCAGCACATGTTAAAATTACATTAAACCTATTCTCATGCATGCATGTTCCTAGAAATAAGCTGTATTAAACCTAATGCGACTTTCTTATGATAAAGAACTACCAGGTCATGGAGCTGCTATTTCTCGCCCATTTTAATAAGAAAAAAATGATGGACACATCTTCTGATTAGCTTTTCTTGTCTTAAAGGTGGTTTTTAAAAAGCCTTACCTTAAAAAATTATCGCTGGCCATTTCTGTGACCATCTCTACCCCATTTCCTACATCTTGGTTACTTAAAAAAAATATTTAAAAAGTGACATCATATGATTAATATTTATTTTCATATTTGTAACCTGCCCCATATCAATGGATCACATCATATTAGGAAGACCATATGCTAAACCTAAATGCACCAAGGACTTACGTAACAAGTGCCATTCATCCTGCTGGATGATCTTAGTTAAATTGATAGGGATGTTCCATAAGCGTCGTATTGGTGTAGCAAAGTGATACTTGATTGCTGTACATCTCTGAGCGATACCTTTAGAAAACACAGAAATATTTAATGAATTATTTTGAACAGGATCTGAGGGATGGCTCTTCAGCATAGAGAAATCCAGTAAACATGGTGTTTCCAAATGAGCCTTTTATTGTGAAATTGAAATGTTTATAACATAATTACCTTGCCTTGTTCAAAGAACTTAAGTGAAGGGGTGGGGACTGCCATCTCTCTAACTGAAGTCATCCTGCATTTTCCCACCACTGACTGTGACCTTGGGTTTTATCTTTGCTTTTCTTTTTTTGTTAATTGTTGGTTTTGTTATTGTTTTCAATTTAGATATTTATTATATTTTTCTTGTTTGATGTTGTACACTGCCCAGAGTTCTTTGAGATTGGGGCAGGTTATAAATACTGTCAGTAAGCAAATAAAATCAGTAAGCCGGTATTGAGACCCAGGAGACAAATTACAACTTTATGATTGCATTCATAAAAGATATGTAACTGGTTGAATGGGGGATACCATAGTATGTCATTAGCACCATAACTCAGCCAGCATTGGGGTTGGAAAGTGTTAGCTACTAACTACTAGCCTGTAGTTTCCTGCTAAACTTCCCCCAGTCATAAACAGGCCTACTCTAGGAATGCCATCTCCATTTTATATTTTAATCCTTCCTCATCGCACTATAGAGGGGGAGGTGTAAAAGAGGGCAGAAATGACTGGCCTGGAATGTTCATAGCAGCCTTTACAGGTTTGGTTTTTACTTTTTCCTCAGATTTAAAAAAACCAGCAGGATGCCACCTTTGCAGTAGCTGACTTGACTGGGACTGTGAATCACCAACTCTCACACATAGGGATATATCTCCTGAGGTAGCAGCTAACTGAGTCCAGCATATTGTCCAAACACAGTCTATTATTACCTTGAAGTAAAATCCATACTAGCAAGCAGGAGATAGAGCATGAAGCAGTCAATTATATATTTCAATCGAGATAGCAGCTGTAAATCAAAGGGATGTAATTCTCCACTTTCTAGCATCATTGTTATAACAACTTTTCCCCTTAACTGCTTCTGGCCTATTTTCAAAGGACCATAGCAATACCGATGGACCCAATGGGATTCCAGAGGGAGCTGGGGAGTATACCTGAGGATCTGCTGCAGGGTCCAGTGGAGGCCCTGGCCGCCACCTGGAATAGTAAGGTGGCTGAGGCCTTGGACAAGATCGCACCTGTGCAACTTCTCTTGACCCATCGAGCCCGATACTCCCTGTGGTTTACGGAGGAGTTGAGGGCCCTGAAAAGGATTAAGAGACGTCTAGAGCACCACGGGTGGAAAACAAGGACCAAATCCGACCGAACACAGGCTAGAGCCGCTGTTAAGGCCTACCTGGTGGCAGTAAGAGCGGCGAAACGTCAACATTTCTCCACTCTTATTGCATCCGCAGAATGCTACCCAGCGGCCCTGTTTAAGATCACTCGATCTCTTTTGGGAAAGGTGGGCCCAGTGACCCACTTACAGGGCTGCACAAAGGAGTTTTCTGGGCATTTGGCGGATAAAATCACTCGGATACATTCCCAGTTGGATGCCAAGCGTGTGGCATGGCCTGTGGAGATGCCTTGGGTACGTACTTACCCTGTTATCTGGGAACAGTTTGATCCTGTTGGACCTGAGGAAGTGGACAGGGTCCTCTAGGCTGTAAATGCCACCACCTATCAATTAGATCCATGCCCCTCCTGGCTGGTTAAGGCAGCTCAGGAGGTGACTTGGGTGGGTCCAGGCAATGGGAAATTCATTTTTGAGAGAGGGAATGTTTCTATGGCCTTTAAAGAGGCTCTGGTACACCCCCTTCTCAAGAAACCATCACTGGATCCCACTGTATGGGACAATTTTCGTCCAGTCTCCCACCTTCCCTTTTTAGGGAAGTTGGTTGAGAAGGTGGTGGCGTTGCAGCTTCAGAGGATCCTGGATGAAACGGATTATCTGGCCCCCTTCCAGTCAGGTTTCAGGCCCAGATTTGGGACTAAAACAGCATTGGTCACACTCTTGGATGATCTCTGGCGGGAGCGGGATGGGGGTAGTGCATCCATCCTTGCTCTTCTTGACCTCTAAGCAGCTTTCGATACCATTGACCATGGTATCCTTTTGGGTTGGTTTGGGGAGTTGGGGGTGGGTGGCACAGTTTTGTGCTGGTTCCCCTTCTTCCTCCAAGGCCAGTCCCAATTGGTGTTGATAGGGAGTGAGAGGTCCAGTCCACAGCCCCTCCTTTGTGGGATGCTGCAGGGTTCGGTACTTTCCCCACTCCTTTTTAACATCTACATGAAACCACTGGGTGAGATCATCCACCACCATGGGATGAGGTATTATCAATATGCAGATGATACCCAGTTATACATCTCCATCCTGGGTGATTTGAGTGATGCTGTGGCTACCCTTTCGTGGTGCCTGGAGGCTGTGGGGGTTTGGATGTGAAACAACAGGCTTCAACTGAACCCTGGTAAGACAGAATGGCTGTGCGTTGGGGGCTCTTCTGTATCCGGAAGTTTACCATCTTTGGTTCTGGATGGAGTCGCACTACCCTAGATAGTCCTGGTGTGTAACTTGGGGATTCTCCTAGACTCACGACTCCTGCTTGAAGAGCAGGTGGTAGTCGTGACCAGGAGGGCCTTTGCTCAACTAAGGGTTGTGCACCAGTTACGCCCTTTTCTGGACTGGGAGTCACTCCAGTCAGTCACTCAGGCTCTAGTCATCTCCCATATAGACTATTGCAATGCGCTCTACATGGGGCTACCCTTGAAAAGTATCCGGAAGCTTCAGCTAGTTCAAAATGCAGCCGTGCGGGCAATTTTAGGTGCCCCAAAGATGGCACATGTTACACTTTTGCTGCGTGAGCTGCATTGGGTCCCAGTTTGCTTCTGGGTCCAATTCAAGGTGTTGGTTATCACCTTTAAAGCCCTACATGGCATGGGACCGGGTTACCTGAGGGACCGTTTCACCCCCATTATATCTACCTGTCTCACCTGGTCAGGCAGGGAGGGTATGCTGCGGACCCCGTCAATGAAAAATCTCAATTGACATCCAGAAAGAGAGCCTTCTCTGCTGTGGCCCCCACCCTATGGAATACTCTCCCCCCAGAGGTGAGGCAGGCCCCAACTCTCTTGTCTTTCGGGAAAGCAGTCAAGACCTGGCTCTGCCAACTGGCTTGGGGCAAAAAAAGGGGCAACCAATCTTGGGGATGGCTAGCACCTTGAAGATGCTCCCACATGTTAACATCTTACAATTTTTATTGTATTTTTTATTGTTTTTATTGTATTTGAATTAATATTTATTGCTCTTTTATTGTGAACCACCCAGAGTCACTTTGTTGTGAGATGGGCGGTATCTAAATTTGAAATATAAATAAATAAATATAATAAAAATAAATAAATAAATACTGAAGAGAGGTTTCATAGGTAGGTTTAGAGTATGCTAATTTCCAGAACTTTTCTTATGCTGCTATCCTCAAACACTTGATTTTGGAAATGTCATATTTACATATTATATATGAACCTCAAAGGGACCCACAAATTGGTTTACAGTCCAAAACATACGTAAAAACTGAGAGCACAGAATATATTTTAAAAAGCACTAAAAAGCTTGCCACAATAAAAATATCTTAGCCACTTATCTAACGTTGACTGTAGAAAAAGAGCTCCACATAAGACATACTGCCATTTTTTTTAAAAAAAAACTGTCTTGTTTCATGGTTAACCTTGTTTCCTTTGTGGCAAAGAACAAAAGGAGGACTACTGAAGATGACTATAGCTGGTAGGTAGGTTCCTGTTAAAGTAGAAAACCCTTTAAATATCCTGGTCTGAAGTCATTTAATGCTTTATAAATAATATTTGTTTTATAACAGTAATAATTTGATAAACATACTGGATTAGGACTATTATGTTAGTTGCCAAATATAGCAGCAAAAGTTGGTCAACAGTGCCTCAAATGCATATCCTGTTTATCAAACAGTTGAGCTTAGTCTGGAAATAGGTTGACTTACACCAATGTTTGTTAGTTACCCTTTCCTGTCAATAATCATTGCTACAGTATGCAAAACTATCTGAAATTTTATGAGATGCACAGAATAATCACAATTAAGATGAGACTGAGAAATCCCAACTTCTGTGGCAGTGGGGTGGGGTATTTTCTTTTGCTCTTTTGTTTGGCTGACTATAAATGGTCTCCCTAGAGAAACAAGCAGTGAAATACAATGATTCTGCCAATTACGATCATGAAAGCACTTGAATATCCATTCTTACATTTTTGCTCCTAACAAGAGAACATATTCCCAACTGAGTGACAAACTTCATGGTTTCTGATTCTGCAGTACAATTAAAACAATTTATAACCCAATTTTCAACACAATCTAGAGCAAATATATGCAATTAAAACATCTCTTGCCTCTACAGTTTAGGCCTGATGCTTAGGCCTGTAGCTGTGTCTGAAATTCCTAAACCGTTAATACAATTAGAAAATGGTTTTGAAGTTCCTAAACATACAGGTAATTTTTGTTTACAATTTAAGAAATCTATTGAGATAGATATGGTAAATATTCTCTTTTAACAAATTAATAGGTTAGGGTCTTAAAGAATGTTACACTAATATTGTATGATTTTAAAATGAGATTAAGTCAACCAAATATTATTTTTCAAATATATCGGACACTTCAGAGAACATTTAGTAAGGGCTGGGCTTCACCTTTCTTGGTGATGCTGGAAGTCCAATATGGTAGAAAGGACTATTATTTGTATGTTCTTGGCCTGCTGTACATTGATACCATTTTGGTCTAATGTTATCCAGGCTGTAAATTGAACAGAAATTTCATGGATCAAAGATGTGAATGTGATGCTGAATTATATTCTGAAATTTTGGGGCTTATCAAGCTACAAAGGACTTTGGATTAATTATGCACAAGCAGGAGCTAAATATTTTACTTCAATGGAAAAGGTGAGAGCAGAGCTGACGACCACGGTGGAATGAAGAGCTGGCAAATGGTCTGGCTTCTTGGAATTCCTCTCTGGACAAGGAGAGGACTCAGGATTGCCCACAAGTGCTCCAGACAGTAGCTCCTTGCAAGGAGACTGTAAGACAGCAGTCTCTGGCAGGTTTAGAGCTCTAGGAGCTGAGGGATCGCCATCTTTGCCCAAGCCATGGTCAGCGCCTTTATGGACACAGGGTTCACGTGCTTCCTTTCTTAATCACCTCTGGAAATTGCTTGTTAACTGCTTTTTGAATATTAGGAACCTTCAGAACAGCAAGTCTTATTACACCGGGTGAGTTTTCTTCAATCCCTAGCAAAAGAAGTTTTATGCAAGTATAAGAACTTTAAAAAATTCTTACTTTGGAATAAACAACAAACGGGTGATTAGAATGTTGATTCTGGAAAGTTATAAATGGACTAAGGATCCTGATGGATTTGAAATAAGATTTTGAAATTAATTATAAGAATCCTTCCTGTGGGAAAATGTTCAGAATTCTGTAAAACAAATATGAAGATTTTAAAATTAATTATAAGAAATTAATTAAAATTTCTTTAAAATTAATTAAAATTAATTATAAGAAAATTAATTTTTCACATGGGAAAATGCTGTTGATTAAAACAAAAAAGAGATGGGACTGTGAAGGTTGGACACTAGAGGGAACCAGAAAGAACTAAATATTGTAATTAAAGGAGAACAACACTTAAATTCAACCTATTAATACAGAATGAAGCAAAATATTTTAACTTTGGATGAATTCAAGGAAATTTGGGAACAATAGACTCAGAAGTTAATCTTAAATTTCCTATTTTTAAACTGGACTTAAAAGAGGTTATAGAAGAGAAAAAAGTTTTCTTGGACAAGACTGAGACTGAGGCTGATTCGAATGTGGATTTAAAAGTGAGTGGTTACAAGAATATGGAAAAAGATGGCATATTGGATATACAAATGAAGCCAGCTGATGTCTTAATAATTAAAAGGGAGATACAAATAACAAACCAGAAGAGTACTTGGATAACGTTCTTATTTTGAATTTACAAAAGGGACTTCTTAAAGTTTTGAAGGATTTTTTGAGAAGAGACAAAGAGAAAATGAAAAGAAATCAAGTTTGGGGACATTATTTAAAGGGATTAAAGATCAAGATTGTTAATAGCAAAGAGAAGGAATATAAAGTTGGTTTATTTGATCAAGGTTAAAATGTATATGTTGTTTCTAGTAGCCCTTAATGGACTTTTGCTGACCAGGAGTGAACAACAAGGCTTTAAGGTTTTGTTTATGGATAAGAGATGAGATATGGGAAGAAGAGATCATTTGTTGTATTTTAAGAGAAGGTGATAAGTTACTAAAATTGTTTATACTTACGACAAAGAGGGAAGTAGTTTCTTTATATTTTTTCCTGCATTTCTTTTTCTTTTCATTCTTTTATATTTTTTTCTAGTTTGTACTAATTTTTTATCTTTGTAACTGTAAACTTTAATAACATTATCATCACCATGCCTTTGTGTTATCAGGAGAGTACAGTGGCTCCAGAGCATTTTCAGAATGAAGGGATACTCTTGAAGGCAGAGCCTGCATGTTGTGTAAATGCAGTAAAATAAATGGTACCAGTGGATGATCCTTGCATATTGAAGGGGAAAGACTCACTAATGTAACAGATGTATTACGTATTACTCTGTTTTGAGAGCTTTGAAACAGAATGGTAGCTACCCAACCTAGGTGCTATGGCATGCTGAATAATTGCTTAGTGAACTTAAGGTTATTACATACTATACAGAGTACTGAAGGCACATAATGCATGGGAAAGTAAGAGGTATAGAATGCTAGCTACTGCAGTTAAGTAAGCAGGCTAAAGACACGGGGTTCAACCACAGAGAGGTTGATGCAGACTGTGGATTCATTGTGTGATTATTGTGGTCCATAAATTGAGCATAAATTAATAATGGCTTAAGGAACATAGTATGCATTCTCCTATTCCTTGGTCACTAATAAAATGCACTCTATTGGTGATGTGCAGCATAAATGCCATATTAGTGAATGCACTTCCATATCCATGTAGTCATCAGGATGTTTTTTCTTCCCATCTACTATTACATTTGCTGAAAGCTCCGTGAGAAAAAGAGTAGAAAGCACAACCAGTATTCAAGAGTTATGGGCAGCATTGCAGTGCACAAGAGAACTACAAAGACAATCAGCACAGTGATGACAACCAGAAAAATGTAAAGGAAAGATGAAAGGACAACAAAGGGGCAATGCCATGATTAATGGTTTTGGGTGGAGGTGGCACTAGGTGTGTATGCAAGAGGAGTGTTTGTGTATATGCTCAGGAATTGTGAACTGGAGATGACAAGTGCATTTAGTAACAGCTATGAGAAATTATACATTCTGGACCCCAGAGGTCTCAGGGTGGAATAATTGTGGGCGTGGAGTGACAGCCTGTTGGGGGAAGAAAAGGGGGTGCACATGCAAAAGAAAAATGCATACATACACAAAGAGACATACGTACACCATGTGACACCATACATTGATACAGCAAAGAAATTATGGTGGGGTTCATTATGTTTCATAGTTGGTGCAGGCCAGGAAGGAGATGCACTTTGTAATGGTAACGGTGAGGAAAGGAGAATGCAAGCTGCAGCCCCGCCCGGGAGCGCCCCCTCACCTTTGTCCACCAGGCTGTCCAGGTCTCGGTCGACCCCCAAAAAGTAGCATTTCCTCCAGAGACCAGCGTAAGTGGCGAAGAGCGGCCGGCCACACCGGGACTGAAGCCACCCAAGCCCCAGGAGCGCTCGCCAGTTCTCCAGCTGCAGCAGCAGGTCCCCGGTGGGGGGAACTGCTGCCGCACTACCGCCGCGGGGGAATCGTTGCTTGGCATCCCGCAGCGGTAGGTGTGGCAGCGGCAGCAGTCGGCGGCGTTGCTCCGGTGAGTGGGCGCTGCTGGCGCCGTCCTCGCAGCTCTCCCGGTGGCGCCGAGGGTCAGTCTCGTACCAGTGGTCGGTGAAAATGGCCGTGACGAGCAACGCCAACGAGCAGAGGCTGAGGCACAAGCTGAGGGCACCCACCCGCGCTCGCGCACCACCCATGGCTCACCCCCGAGGCGCCCCTTGTCTGGCACGCGGTGTCTTTCAGCGGATGCCCCTCCTGCCTTCAGGGCTCTCGTGCATAGTGCCGCGAGGGACAGCAGGGGCGTCCAGGAGGAGCGTCCAGCTTCTGTTCGCTCGCATAGTCAAGGCATCGGCGGGGTAGACGGCAGCGCCTGTCCCGCATTCATTGTTCACTCCACACGGGTGGGCCGCGCCACACAAAGACAGCTCAGGCGCTTGCAGCACCGCTGGGGAGGCGCCAGGGGGAGCAAAGCGGCCGCCCTAGCTTGAACTGGTCGGCAACGAGGCGCGGGAGCAAGAAAACGCGCGAAGCGAACCTGCCTCCTAGAAGGCTGTGCAACTCTGCGCAGGCAAGGATCCTTTATGTCGATGCGCGAACACCTACCCGTGTTCTCGTTTATTCTGACTGCAGGCGGGAATTTTGTGCGGATAAGCATATTCTATTGCAGCCTTTCATTACTTAGGAAGGGAGAACCAGGAACAGGGCTGAATGCTGAAGACATCTCAAGAGTAGTTTTGGAAGAAGAGTTTATTGGACCATGTGAAAATGCCAGATCTTCCCACTTTTAATTAGCATTACCTCTTAATCCACGCTATTACAGACTTAATATTTTATAGGCAGAAGAAAGATAAATTCCAAAAACATTGTCAATTATGTGTGAAGGGGGGGATTTGTATTCACTAGGTATGAAATAACCATCGAAGTATCTTGCACAGTAGAAGTAGGCAACCTTTTGGATCCTGTGGATACCTTTCAAATATTGAGAGTACAGTGGTACCTCGGGTTACAAACGCCTCTGTAAATGAACTTTTCGGGTTACGACCAGCTCCGGCCACAAAATTTTGCTTCGGTTTGCGAACTCCGCCTCGGGGTACGAACAGGATACACGGCCATTTTTCCCACCCGACACGTGGTCCGCGGCCATTTTCCCGCCCGACACGTGGTCTGCGGCCATTTTCCCGCTCCTGACACGTGGTCCGTGGCCATTTTCCCGCCCGACACGTGGTCCTCGGCCATTTTCCTGCCCCTGACATGTGATCCGCGGCCATTTTCCCGCCCGACACGTGGTCCGCGGCCATTTTCCCGCCCCTAACGTGGTCTGCGGCCATTTTCCCGCTCGACACATGGTCTGTGGCCATTTTCCCGCCCGACACGTGGTCCGCGGCCATTTTTCCGCCCGACACGTGGTCCGTGGCCATTTTCCGCCCGACACGTGGTCGTAGGGAGTGGGACTCTCCCTCCAAGCAATAGCCGCCTCCTTGTCCTCCATGCCAGAATGGATTAACGGTAATTACATTGAACCTTATGGGGAAATTTCCTTCGGGTTGCGACCAATTCGGCGTGCGACCAGAGTCACGGAACGAATTAAATTCGTAACCCGAGGTTCCACTGTATTTGCTGGAGACTAACAACATGACTGCCAGTGGGGGTTATTTACAAAGTCCAGTGGGTGCAGCCAATCATTCCATTTACTCAAATGCAAAAGATCCATAGAATCTGAAGAAATGCAGAACATACCAGACCACTGTCTCTTTAATACAAAACAGGTTTGATATGGCACCCAAAAATGTTCCCTACTCCCCCCTTCATTCAGAAAGGGGTAAAACAGCTGCATTTTGATCCCTATTGTTTTAAAGTTTTTCATAAAATCTTTGGCACAAGCCAGATCGGTTCCATCCCCCCTCAGTTAGCCAATGGATCCATTTTACTTATAGTGTACAGATAGTCCTTGAGTTAGGACAGCAATTTGGACCAGGATTGCCTTCGCTAAGCAATGCAGTCATAAAGCATACTGTCACGTGACCGCATTGCTGAGCTACGGCAATTCAGGCAGTACCAGTTGCCATCATAACTCCAAGACGCATGGGTCATTAAGCAGGAAGCAGTGGAAGTCCGCGGTAAGGAGCATGGGGGTGCTGCAGGGAGGTGGGGGAGGCCTGGTATAGGCCACACATGAGTTGGGGGAGGGGGGTGCTGCGAGTGCATGTGTACGAGGGCAGAGAGGCCCAGGGAAGGAGGGCGCAGCACAGTATGCAGGAAGGGGGGGGACTTACCAGAGCGACTTGTGGTTTTCCCTGCGGACTTCCCCATTGATTTGCTTATGGGAAGCTGGCAGAGACAGTCGCAAATGGCGTTCACATGACCACGGGATACTGCAATGGCCGGAACTTCAAGGATTGGTTATAAGTACTCCTTGTTCAGCACCGCTGCAACTTCAAACGTTTGCTGAACAAGTGGTCGGTAAGCAAGGACTACCTGTATACAAATAACACAGCCATTCTATCTACATTTGAAGTGGATTTGAGACACTTCGCATACTGCAGTGAGAACAACCTTGCTGTCAGTCATGACAGAACCAAGTACAGATCTCAACTTACAACAATTAGGACCAGAATTTCCATTGCTAAGTGATGCAGTCGTGAGTCATGCCCACTTTTACAATCTTTTTTGCCATGGTTGTTAAGTGAATCACACAGTTGTTAAGCAAATCCGGCTTCTCCCATTGACTTTGCTTGTTGGAAGCCCCCTGGGAAGGTAGCAAATGGCAATCACGTGACCCTGGGACACTGCAACTGTCATAAATACATGCCGGTTGCCAAACATCTGCATTTTGTTCACATGACCACGGGGATGCTGTGACCACCATAGGTGCGCAGGCTGGTCATAAGTCACTTTTTTCAGCACCATTGTAACTTCGAATGGTCGTTAAACAAATGGTCATAATTCGAGGACTACCTGTAGCAGTATTGTCAAGAGGTTCTTTTTTGATGCTCCTCTTGGGAAACTGATGGTATTTGCATCAATTGATCATTCAAATACCTTCCAGTCTCTTGTAATACTTTTACAATCTGGAATAAACAGACAAGGAGCATTTCTCTGTGGGCCCAAGTCTCACAAATGCTATTTTGTGTTTTGCCAATCAGAATAGTAATAAGCATGTTCTACCAACTATTCAGGTAAGAGGCACAAAGGCCATGAGCTATTTGATCTATGGCATATATTTAAAAAATAGCATAACGTAGCTCCTTTAAGGCCTGTGACTGGCATGCCGCATGTTGTGTAAGCTCTTCATCAAGGCTCGAATCTGGCCAAATTTCAAAAGACACCTGCATCATCATCATTGTATGCCACTGAATCATTCTAGATTCCTTCTGGTTTACAGTAACAAAAATATACAATAAAACACCCATGCTAGTAAATCGCAACACCCACCCACCCCCAATAACATAATATGGTATACAGGGTTCATAGTAATAAGATCCAGGAAATACTTATCACACTACACAGTTCCAGAGCATCCTGCTCTTCCATATAAATATTGATTTAAATCAATCTTTTTTGAGAGCCCTCCCCCCTCCACATGGAATAAATTTATGTCTTCATAGACAACAGGGATAAATTCAGACTCATAGCCAAGTGGTTTTTCTACACAATTTCTAAGCCCAGCTGGCTTTGAAAAAGACCTGTCCATAGGCTCTAACTTGCCTAATCCTGTTACACATCATGTACTGAGAGATGTTTTCCTTCTGGAGGAACCACTGTTCAGTAGCAGAACACCCATTTCCAGAAACAACTGGTCTCCTGTTTGCAATTTTGCAAGTGTGTGTCAAGATCTGATTGACTGCAGGCATAACCAGCATATAAAAACAATAAAAGATTGTGACTGAGAATATAATGTTTCTTTTATATGCCAAGAATGTTCAGTGTATTCCTTTACACGGATCAGTCGTCCTGGTCCCTTTGCAGAAAAACAGCCCCAAAGCATGATGTTTCCACCCCCATGCTTCACAGTAGGTATGGTGTTCTTTGGATGCAACTCAGCATTTTCTCTCCTCCAAACACGACGAGTTGAGTTTAGACCAAAACGTTCTACTTTGGTTTCATCTGACCATATGACATTCTCCCATCCTCTTCTGGATCATCCAAATGCTCTCTAGCAAACTTCAGACGGGCCCGGACATGTACTGGCTTAAGCAGGGGGACACGTCTGGCACTGCAGGATTTGAGTCTCTGGCGGCGTAGTGTGTTACTGATGGTAGCCTTTGTTACTTTGGTCCCAGCTCTCTGCAGGTCATTCACTAGGTCCCCCCGTGTGATTCTGGGATTTTTGCTCACCATTGTTGTGATCATTTTGACCCCACGGGGTGAGATCTTGCATGGAGCCCCAGATCGAGGGAGATTATCAGTGGTCTTGTATGTCTTCCATTTTCTAATTACTGCTCCCACAGTTGATTTTTTCACACCAAGCTGCTTGCTTATTGCAGATTCAGTCTTCCCAGCCTGGTGCAGGTCTACAATTTTGTTTCTGGTGTCCTTCGACAGCTCTTTGGTCTTGGCCATAGTGGAGTTTGGAGTGTGACTCTTTGAGGTTGTGGACAGGTGTCTTTTATACTGATAACAAGGTCAAACAGGTGCCATTACTACAGGTAACAAGTGGAGGACAGAGGAGCCTCTTAAAGAAGTAGTTACAGGTCTGTGAGAGCCAGACATCTTGCTTGTTTGTAGGTGGCCAAATACTTATTTTCCACCATGATTTGCAAATAAATTCTTTAAAAATCAGACAATGTGATCTTCTGGATTTTTTTTCTCATTTGGTATACCTACGATGAAAATTACAGGCCTCTCTCATCTTTTTAAGTGGGAGAACTTGCACAATTGGTGGCTGACTAAATACTTTTTTGCCCCACTGTATCTTTGCATTTCTTTGTGGTTATCTTCAATTCTTGTACTCATTTGGATTTGGTTATTTATTATTAGGTTGCTGTTGCTTCCTTCTGTTTTATGTTATTTGCAGCCCTGAGTCCCTTGGGATTGGGGCTAGTTATAAATTCTGTAAAATAAATGAATAAATGAAATAATGGCAAGTGGTATTGAGGAGTAAATATACAATATAAAGTCACATAAAATAACACCTTGTACAAAGCATGACTGTATCCCAGGTTTTCTACTATTACTGGTTAACTTCAAAATGAAAACTGCTAAGAAATCACTAAGGAAAAACAAAAGATCCCTTGTATGGCTATTTTTCACCAGCAGGACAGTTCAAAACATATGGATAAGTTATTGAAATGATCCTATATCACATGACACTTATCATCTAAGTTATGTAAGATACCCTACCTGGATAATGAAAGAGCTAATGTATGTTATAACAGCTGTGAGAGACTTAGGACCCAGGCATGTGTAGCCAATGAGATTTTGCTTTTACTGATTAAATTAAAAATGTACGTATCATTTATGTATATCTTTATGAATATTTTAATTAGAAAAAACTAAAAAGCAAAAACACTTTTGTATCACAGTATACAGGTAGCCCTCGACTTATGACTATCCGTTTAGCGACCATTCAAAGTTATGACAATGCTGAAAAAAGTGACTTATGACTAGTCCTCGCACTTACAACCATTGCAGCATCCACATGGTCATGTGATTGTGATTCAGGTTCTTGGCAACTGTCACGCACTTACGATGGTTGCAGCATCCTGCGGTCACTTGATTGCCATCTGCAACCTTCCCAGCTGGCTTCTGACAAGCAAAGTCAATGGGGATGCTGCCAGGTAAGGCTGCAAATCATGGTCACGTGATGTCTTGCTTAATGACCACAGTGATTCACTTAACAACTCTAGCAAAAAAGTTCGTAAAATTGGGTACAGTCATGTGCCTCTCTTAACAATCACATCACTTGATGAATTTTCCAGTCCTTATTGTGGCCATAAGTCAAGGACTACCTGTAAATTTCCACATAAAGTTGCATAGAAGAGAGTTGAAAAGATCCAATTCAAACAACCATTAAAAGTGATTCTAAATCCAAATCCACTTAAACGGAAAAGATGGCAGTGATATTAAGTGAGCTGATTAATTGCATAATTCTTAATGTCTATTCAGAAGTAAATTCATGTATATTAACATAAATTAGTATAGATTACAGCCTTTGAACTTGAAAATTCCAAATTACCATCCCTCAACCTGGTTCCAAATCAGGGACAACACTTGGACTACAGTACTTACAATTATCACCCAACAAAAAATGTGCTGCCTAGGAACTCTGGAAATTATCATCCTAACACAAGTGGAGGACAGCAGGTTAGGGGAAGCTGTATTAATCTATTGCAATTAAAAATGCAGTTATAAAATATTCTTGAGTCTAAACAAAAGTTATAGTGGCCAACACTTAGTCCAACAACTGAAATAAAACATCTGGGGTCTAGATGAGCCTTTGGTGGAACCCAGAGTGGTTTGGAGGTTGTGATTTATTGTTGGGATCACTAGTTACCATAGAACATATTAGCGTATTCCCTATGTATACATATATTTTGAAAAGCCTTTGTACTCTTCTTTCCTGAGCTAAATGGGCCGTGTGGAATATTCTAGAAACTAGGCAATACTAATTATAATGGATATTATTTATTCATGATCGGACTCATTCCTCCCTTCCCCAACACAATATCTTCAGGTCCAAATTTTATAGTAACACCGTCTTGGAAATAATTTTATCTGAAACCACTGTCAACCAATGATTATGACGATAAAACAGATTATCTGATTCAGTATAAAGCAGTTTACAATGCTTCTTACAGCACAAACCTACACAGAGAGGAACGACTCAAAACATTTTGCTGCCAGAATCAGAACTCCCGCCTTCCTAAATCAAGGTACATAACAATTGTGATTGTCATTGCATTTTGGCGTCTAAAACAGAAAATCCCTCTCCCTACCTCTGGAAAAATAAAATAATAAGCATTTAATAAATAACAGTTTTCCATGTTATGCCTTTTTTAGAGCTAAGCGTCAGATTCAAACATAATCCAAATGTTAGTAGAAACATCGGACTTCTACAGATCATACGGCAACCGGTTTAAAAATGGAAAGGCAGGTTACCTAAGAGCAGTGACAAGAACAGGGCGGTCTTGACTTCTTTACTCAAACGTGATTTGCCCCAACAGGATTTTGCTGCCTTCCTAAGACGAAATCGCCCTCTGCTCTGTTGCTCAGGCTAGGACAGCCAGAGCCCGCGTAAAAAGCAATCGCGTGTGCAGCCCAGCGGCAGAACCGGACCCTTTCCTCTCCCACGTACCCGCCTTCTAAACATACGCACCGCATTGAACCGCCGTGTCTCAGCGGGCGTCCAAGTGCTCTTCGGCCCTAGAGCGCAGGATCAGGATAGCTGGGGAGTTGCACTCCTACACCTCCGGAAGGCGCCTGGCGGAAAAACGGCTTACGTACGCTTGCGGGAAAGTTAGGCCGATGAAACTAAGTTCGGCGTAAAGCGCAATGGACCGAGCCGTAGACAACTTTACCCAACCACCGGCCTGAAAATCTGCATGGCCAGGATACAGCTTTACGCGTTAAATGAAAAGGCTTGATGATGATGATAATAATAATAATGAAGTCTGAAGGCTTGCACGTCCCTCTGTCGCGCGAAGACTGAGAAGGGCCCGCCGATCCTCCAAGCCAGGAAGGTATTTGTGGTCCCGGATTCGCCCTCGGCCGAGCGCTGGAAGACCGAAGTCTCCAAGGACGCACCCGCGGCCGCCGCTCCTGAGCCCGACTACTTGGCCTCAGGGGCATCCAGACCGCACCCCCTCGAGCATGCCCAGACGCCTGCCAGCCTCACCTTTCCCTCACGCCGCCTCTGCCCCCCGCCCGTTCAGTCCTAACTCCTGCGAGAGAGCCGCGGGGCAGCCGAAGGTCGTGCGCGCGTGCGCAGACGGGGACTGCGGGCGCCATGTTGCTTGAGCAGAACGGGGGGAGGTGGCGTCGGTGGTGATCGCTCCGAGTCGTCTTCTCCCTCCTCCTCCTCCCCCCCTTTCCCCCTACCCACCTGCTCACCCTCTTTCCTTCCTTCCCTTCCCCCACCTCGTCCTCCCGGGGGCTGCGACGGAGCGGAGTGAGGGGGCACCTGCGTGCTCCGGGAGGCGGCGCAGCATGAGTGTCGGCGGGGGGCGGGTGTGCGACCTGTCCCGCAGGAACCCCCAGGAGGACTTCGAGCTCATCCAGCGCATCGGCAGTGGCACCTACGGCGATGTCTACAAGGTGAGCGATGAAGGGAGAGGGGGCTGCTTCCCTCGGCTCCCGTCGCTCTTCAGCCTGCAGAAGTCCTCCACCCCGACACCCGCCCGTCGTCGGGCAACCTCGCCAACTCTTCCCCCGCCTTCCCTCTTGGGGAAGGTGCTTTGGGGTGGCCCTTCCTCCACCTGCGAATTTTCTGGCCTGGGTAACTTATTTCAACAGCATTTCCTCTCCCTTCCCCCTGATAACTATAGCCCCTTTTCTCTTCCCCAGCCCAGTTACAGGGTGGGTTTGACTCTCATCCTCAAATCAGGCTCTCTTTCTGTCTTATGAATGCAGCTGAGGTGTCACTCTCCATGGTGCTCCCTTCTAACTTTGGGGGGAGTGGATGGTCTGCCGTACAGATTTCTTCCTTCTGAGTTGGCATTATGACACTACCAGCACCAAAAAGCCCTTAAAAAGCTTTTCGGCATGACTAACCTGTCAATTTAAGTTAACTCTGTAAGGAATCTGTTCCCTTTACCTCCGGCACATGAGGTCAGGCATGGTGATAGAGGGAAACCGGCTTGTAACACAGATCATAAGGGCCAAGGCCCAACTTGTCCGTGTGAGCCTTTGCTTCTATGCTTGCCAAGGTGAGCCAGCCTGCAGCCCTCCTTCATATAGGCTGGTCTTTCGTCAGTGCAGATCTTCCCCAATCTGTCTGGGGTTTCTCCTTCCCATAGGGTACATTCAGACTAGGCACAGCCTTCCCAGCCAGGTTTGTCAGTAAAACCTGCCTCTGAATAATCCATCTCAATTTATTCCTTCCGCAGGGCCCATCAGTCAGAATCTTCCTGAGATCTATGATAATTCATACAGTGCTAATTTTCTTCCTAGTCATTTTTTTCATCCTCTCTTCCTCCAAAATCAGTGCTGTAAAGTTTGCTTTTCTCCCCAAGAAATACATCAACTGATAATTATTTTGACAGTCCCAGAAATAATTTGGTGTCCAACTGAGCTCTGAGCCTAAATGGTTTTCTTTCCTGATAGAAGCTGTCAATATATTTTCAAAAGCAGGGTATCTGCCTTTCCCCTTCTCCTTGACTCTCCCATTTCCAGAAAGGGAGATTAAGTGATAGGAGTATCTCTTTTGGATACCTGTTAGAAGTATTGTAAAGAGGCCCAATCCCAATCCAAAAATGCCATTAGGCATTTAGCAAAGTAGGACAGTTCTCAACACAGCAGCGCAGTGAGAAATGGAAGGGACAATTTAGAGTTATTTATATCTCCATGTGAATAGATGAACTTCATTTTCTCTTTTCTTAAAGTATCTTGGTTTGATAAATCAATGTTCAAGCATGCTTTTTATTCAAGTTATAAAGATATCTTTATAAGATATAAAAATAGGATGTGTGATTTAATGAAAATTTTATTGTATAGTTTTTTTCTTCAGCATCTCTTTTGTCTTACCATCCTTATCTAGTCTTTCCAAGTAATGAAAAAACTATTATGAGAAAGAATAGCAACAGAGAGATTACTAAATATATTTTAAGGCTTTTATGTACAGATCTATATCCCAGAGTTTTAAATCTTTGTTTGCAGTATGGCAGGAGAACAGATGCTCAGGAGAACTTTGGGAGATAAAATCATGAATGGAGCTCTTGACATTAAATAAGAGACTAAGACATGACTCTGAAATATGAGTCAGAGGTAGTAGCCAGGAACTTTTGCAGTCTTTGTTTGCCATCTTTAAGGAGGATAAAGGCAATGGTAAACTTTCAGAGTTATAATAGCTTATTAAGGTGGTTTTGAGGCTGAACTAAAAAAGTAACAAAGCATTTGGGAGGAGTCTCATCATTTTTAATTGAACTTTTAGAGACTTTCATGATTTCAAGACTCTGCATTCACAGTTTCTTCAAACTAGCAGAGAGATTTTTAACTCTGCAATTTTAAAGCTGAAAGAAAAGTATGAAACAATTGTTTACGTTTTCCTGTATCTAACTTTCCATTTTCCTAAAACACAATTTCAGGCTATTAAAGAAAAAAAAACTGTGTAAAGTATTGCTAGCTTAATTTCAAACTATTAAGCAAGGATTTACTAACTTTACTTATTTCTGCTGTTCTTCAATTAAGCATTTGAATTTCATCCTTTATTGGACAAAAGTATTTGCATCCTCTGATAAAGACATTCTTTTTAAAGTGTTGAATAGTTACAGAAGTGTTCATGTAAAATGTTGACATAATACATTAGATAAAGCTTAGAAGTACACGCTTAGATAAATTGTATTCAGATTATTTTAACACTGGTTTTCTATTACATGCCATAATGAAAAACAAACAAGATTGTGAAACTGGAATTAGTTGAAAGGCCATCTATAGTTGATTAAACTTTCTTTAATCAATACAGTCTATGGTTAATTAATAAAACACTGTTGCTGAGCAGGGGCCACAAAATGCTTGCCAATGACAAAGAGCAACTTGATTATGGCAACCAGCAAGGACCAGTTCCAATACACTACAACATCAAAATCACAAACACTCAAAAGCAATACAGGGAGACAAGTAATAGAGAATGCTGCTGCTTTAAAAAGATGTCCATACCTATCCTATACTAAGATGTCATGCTAAGATGTCCTAAGTGGAAGGAATGGGTTGGTGTGCACCCACAAGCATAATGGTTTGCATGCATATTTGCATACAAACACTTTACCCAATATTCCTACTGCATTAAAAGAAAAACTTTGCTTAGGCATCAAGTTCTGGTATAATTCTTTATTTTACTTCTGTGGCGCAAGATGTATGAAAGCAGAGTCTTACTGGTTTCTGTAATAGTGTTTAGCTACTAAATATACTCAAAACATGTTAATTAGGCAATTGACTAATATTAATGCCTCAAATCAATTAAAATGTTTCTTTGTTTGGGCTATGGCACTCTCAGTGCCCAAAGGCTTTCCAAATAGAGGGTATAACCAGTTGTAGCTGTTTCACAAACCTGTACAATTGGTCTAATATTTTTCAATATGTTGCATTTAAATTTTCCATTTTTAGCATGATTTCAAAATATATTGTGAAATGTGACACTTTAGTTTGAGAATTTATTCCCAGATGTAACTACTAATGGTTAGTATTACATTAGCAGAACTGAAAGCTATGTTATTGAAAAAGGGTATATATTTTTAAGACTGTGTCTAGCAATAATCATTCTTTTCATTCTACATTTATTTATTTATTGAGCTGTTCAGCCTTATAGTGACTTGCAAAAAATAATAAAAATATCCACAGTACTACGTAACTGTGTAAAACAATAAAACATTCACAATATACAACATGAAGCAACAAAACATCCAGGGTGAACAATATAAACACTAAACCATCCACAGTAAACTTTGTAACAATAAAACATCCACAATATCTACAGGTAGTCCTCAGGTTATGATCCTAATTAGGACTGGAATTTCCATTGCTAAGGGAAGCCGTCATTAAGCAACATCACATGACCGCGCCACTTAGCGATGGCAGTCCAGAGTGCAGTTGTTGACTGGGACTGCGCCTGGATCCAGGGCCAGCAATGGAAGGAAGAAGATGGCAAAGATCAGCTGGGGGCGGCAGTGGGGTCGGCAGGAGTAGGTAGTGGAGTGCAGGGCGGCCAAAAGGACCGAAGTGGGGGGGGAGATAGGGGGAGGGGGGAGTTGAAGCAGAGGCAGTTGTGCAGGGCAGGAGAATGTGACTGTGGGATTCTGTGACCAATCGTAAATGTGTGACGGTTGCCAGGTGCCCAAATTTTGATTACATGATTACATGATGCCGGGCCACTGCAACGGCTAGAACTTTGAGGACTGGTTGTAACTACCTTTTGTTCATTGCCATCGTAACTTTGAATGGTCTTGAACAAATGGTCATAACCTGATGACTACCTGTAATACCATAAATTAAACTGATGATAATCATTAACTATAAACAGTTGCACAGTGGACTTAAATTGGGATCAGGGATACACCTCAGCCAGGCATTCAAATGGAAAGGTATGCATTTTGAGCAGAATTAAATTTTGTTCAGCATGTTCGTCTAAATATAATTGTGTATTTGGACTAGGGATGGGCAGCCTTAGCTTGCTTTCAAAAATCTCTTGGTAAATTATCAGTTCAGACCTCTAATAAATGCTATTTATTCCTTCACTGATAGCCTGTTGCTTGGAATGGAGTGAGAGAGGGAGGCAAAGAGAGAGAGATTTTAGAAAGGGAGAGCCTTACCAGCGTTTGGCTCTGGTCCACTCACTGCTTACTTAAGTCACACCCACTATTGATATGTGGCCCTTGACAGATTACCTTTGAAGGAATAAGCCTTTGATGGGGGAAATAAAGTGCAATCCTCATTTTTATTGCCATCTAAAATATGTGAAAAAATATGTTGCCCTTTAGAAATTGTTGTGCCCCAATTCCCATCAGTCTCAGTTAGAATGACAAATAGTCAAGGATTATCTGGAGGAAACAGTTTTCCAGTTTATGTTCTAAAGGTTTTTTAAAAAATGTTTTAAAACACAGGACATTAGCTTGACTAATGAAATCTAGATGCAGATGATTCTTTGCCTCTGCAACCTGATTTATGATTGCTATCTCACAATACTGTATATATGCATATGATGGTGCAACTAGACAAGTTTACTGTGAATGTTACACTTAGAGAAAACTATATAAGGGGGTGTTTTTTTGTTGGTATATTACTCCAGTGTTTTCTTCCAAAATGCATATTAAAGAACTGCTGGAAACATGACAATCAGGTTGGATCAATCTTCCATACCTGATGGCAAAGTCACAAAGCTCAACAATTTTGGAGAATGGTTCATTTTAGGATTCCTTTACTAGAAGACTGGTACATTAAGATTTGGAGGTATACATCAATGTCAAAAATAAGTTCATATAAAAAAAAAAGTCTGATACTAACCTTAATTTAATTTGGAAACTCGGCACATAACCTTCTGCCACATCTAAAGTTTGGATTTCTTTTAACATAAGGTTTTAAAACACTAGATTTTTGCCTGATTTACCATAAAGTTTAGGATGGATCGTTTCAGATTAATTCAATGTTCTTGTTAACTTTTAATTGTTAATTCTTATCATTTCGGCTGCTTTTGTCAACCTGTCATCAGATTCTAATATCAGTTTTTAAACTGCTAAACTTTTATGTGACAATCTTTATAATTTTAATGTGAATTGTACAAATAATAGTGGAAGGTTTTTTTCTTTTTTCTTTCAATATTTTGTAAATTCTTTATGTACAAGTAATCCTTGACTTACGACCACAATAGGGACTAGAAAATTCATCGTTAAGCAGTGTGATCATTAAGTGAGGCATTACACACCCGATTTTATGACATTGTTTGTGGCGGTCATTAAGTGAATCACATGCTTGTTAAGCAAATCACGCAGTCATTAAGCGAATCACATGGTTCCCCATTGATTTGGCTTCTCAGAAGCCAGCTGGAAAAGTTGCAAAGGGCAATCATGTGACCCCAGGACACTGCACCCGACATAAATACAGGCTGGTTGCTAAGTGCCCGAATTTTTATCACGTGACCGCAGGGACACTGCGACAATTGTAAAAGCAAGGATTGGTCGTAAGTCACTTTTTTCAGTGCTGTCATAACTTTTGAATGGTTGCTAAACGAATGGTCATAAATTGAGGACTACCTGTAATGTTTATGTTTGGCAAATCTTTAATGTATTCTCTTGTTTCCCTCTTCTTTCTATTTCTTTTTTCTGTTTTTACTCCTCAAAGTATCTCTAAAAATAAAAAATAAAAAAAATGGATAAAGTTCGATCCAAGGAGACAAACTCAGTTTCTGAAATTTGAAAAAATTAAGTTGATTTCTCATCCTATTATATGCTGAAACCTTTCACAGAATTCATTCCCATGTCATGAAATGACTATAGAATATACTTGAAAACAGACCAAATATATTAACTCTCAGAAGGGAAGGTTATCAGTCTTTTTCTAATGGGCAGAAGAATACTGTGAATGTGTGGAAAAAGTTATATTTTATCTAGTAATGACATGCTTCCTTAAACAGTGTCATCTTTTTTTTTCTCTAAAACAAGAAAAATGAAAATTAATGTACTGTTCAGCACAGCAGGATTTTATAGCCTGCAGTCCTCCAGATGTTGTTGGACTCTAATTCCCCATCATCTAGACTGTTGCTCGTGCTGGAAGATGTAATAGGAAATGGAGTTTAACATCGGGAGAACTACCAATCCCTGCCATGTACTTGCTTATATAAGACTTATTTTTTGTGCTTCCAAACTTTTCTTGGGTAGCTTATATGAGGGTATCTTAATTAAATTGATTAGTGGTCCTAATCAATTTTCAAGGGAGCATATTGTTCAGCACAGGTAGTCCTTGCTTAATAATCCTAATTGGGACCAGAATTTCTGTCGCTAAGCGATGTGGTCATTAGGCAAAACATCACACGACCGCACCACTTAGTGATGGCAAATTCAGTAGTCCTAGTTGCAGTTGTTAGATCAGGACCACACTGTCATTAAGCCAGGACCTCATGCTTCTCCTGCCCTGCTGCACTTGCCTCCACTTCAGCTCCCCCCACCCACCTATCTCCCCCATCTCTGCCCTTTTGGCTGCCCCAGGCTCCACCACTCCTGCCACCCTGTGCTCTGCCACCCCTGCTGCTCCCAGCTGATCTTCACTGTCTTCTTCCTCCCACTGCTGACGTGGGACACCTGACCTGGCCCTTCTTAAGGCAGCTGCTGGCTGCGGGAGGCCTTCCCAGCAGCAGGAAGAAGAAAACAGTGAAAGTCAGCTAGGGGCAGCAGTGCACAGGGTGGCCAAAAGAACAGAGGTGGGGGGGATATAGGCGGGTGGGGGAGTTGAAGTACACCCTGCAGTCATAAATGCGGGGGGCTGCCAAGCACCCAAATTTTGATCACATGACTGCAGGGGCACTGCAACAGCCATAACTTCAAGGATCGAGCATAAATCCCATTTGTTCAGCACTATCATAACTTTGAGAGGTCACTGAACAAATGGTTGTTAAGCAAGGACTACTTGTAAATGCTAAATACTATTCAAAATTGAGCTAAGATACTTAGTAATAAAATCTGGCAAGGAGAACCTCTCATTATGTACAGAAATCTCTTATGTGGAGGGGAGAATTCAGAGAATAAGCTCTGGACAGAAGAAAGAATTATAGGTAATGCCACAATTGACTTAAATCTGATGAAAATTTACTGGGAGTAAATGCTATTAAACCACTATATTCTGAGTAGGCATGTATAGAATTATGTTGTTATTATGCTACCTAGACCATCCAGTTGAATAGTATAGCTAGGGACTGGTGAAATTAACCAGATTTGCACTTTTAGATCATATTTGTTAAGCTTCTAACTTAATTTCCCACCACCATGCTTAAAGCAGCTAAGAACAATATCATTGCATAAAACTATTACAATATAGAATTGTGTGAAACATTATTTTTGAGGCAAAATTGAATTTTACTTTTCCGTTCTCTTTTGGCTTTTGAGTCCTTAATTCTGCTGTTGGCAGTTGATAGTTATTTTTTATTTAAAGGCAGAAATATTGATGGCAAATGGGACAGTATTTCATCCAGCTACTGTTGATATTTTTTCAGTAGTTTATTTTATATTGAGAATCTACAAATTCCTCTCACTGTACTACAGTCTTAGAGTTTATTACGGTCACAGACCAGAGTTAAAAATAAAACATATTAAAAATAAAAATAAGATCACAAAACAGGATAAGAGTGTTACAATTGGTGGTTGGTTTATTGGTGAGCAGTCAAGATGTGTCAGATTTTACAGGAAGTATAATAGAATTTGGCTATGTTTAAAGAACTAAATCATACTGACTTAATAACTGTACATTAAAAACATCATTTTCTGGGTATTTTACCAGGTAAGGAGTTATAAGGCAGCTCCTAGGATCCTTAGGATACAATATAACAGGATATGAGCTGAAGTTTCAATAGCCCCTTGTCCACAGGAGTCTGAAGGAAGTTTTTTATATTGGCTTTCCTAAAGACAAGGAAGATGCTCACGGTCACTCATGCCTTGGTCACTTCCTGTTTGGATTACTGCAACGCATTCTATATGGGGCTGCCCTTGAAGACAGGGGTCACCCTGTCAAATTTAATAAGTAAATAAAACCACTCGGAAGCTACAACTGGTCTAGAATGCAGTGGCACACACAGCAATGGGTGCCCCTAGGTTGACCCATGTAACACCTCTGTTGCGCAAGTTGCACTGGCTCCCGGTTTCCTTCCAGGTACAATTCAAGGTGCTCGTTATTACCTTTAAATCCCTATATGGCACAGAGCCAGGTTATCTCTTGGACCACCTCTCCGTAAGGACATCTACCCATCCTACCAGATCAGATAGGGTGGGGACGCTTCTAGTCCCTTCCCTTAAACATTGCCATGTTATGGGATCTAGGAAGCATTCCTTTTCCGTGGCAGCCCCTACACTATGGGACACCCTTCCCCCTGAACTTCAGCAGGCCTCCACTCTCCTAGCCTTCCAAAAAGCACTTAAGGCCTGGCTTTTTTCCCAAGGACTGGGATAGGGTGGGCTTGATGAGAGCATTAGTGATGGATTGCATGTGAAAGTTTAACTTGGTGCCAGGTTTTAATGTTCATGGTTTTAATAGATATATGTATATTTATGTTGTTTTAACTGTTGGTTGTGAGCCATCCAGAGTTTGATATAAGATGGGCAGTTATATAAATGTTTTGTTTGTTTGTTTGTTTGTTTGTTTGTCTGATTTATGTAGCCACCCATCTCACAAAACAAACGACTCTGGGCAGCATACAACAAGCTAAGACAATAAATACCTAAAACCATTATCATTATTATTTAAAAAAGCATTAAAAACTATAAGAACAGAGCTAAAACAAAGAATAGTAGATGGGATAATAATAATGAAGCTACCTCACTAGTTCACTCATCCCCTAGGGTCCCTAGGCCTGCTGGCATAACCAGGTCTTGAGGGACCTTCTGAATCTGAGAAGTGATGAGGCCTAACACATACATACAAAGCAGGCAAATCTTTCTCACACATGTTCACCCTCATCCACAAAACCAGCTGCCCAAAAGAAGATTCTCCACTCCCTATATGCATGCACGTGCATGTCCAATATCAGAGCTGCTAGGAGTCAGGCGGCATATACATTTAATAAATTATTATTGTTGGTCACCCAGTCAGCCAGTTGTTTAGATTGGATTTGGCATTTTTATCCACCTATCAAGTCCTTCCTAAAGAGCTGGGATAGGCAGATATTGTTATTTGATGGTGTTAGAGATATCGTCACAGAATGTAAATTGTTTCAAGTAAAGCTGCCTCTTGCAATTGACTGATGGTACAGTGGAACCTCGGGTAACGAACGCTTCTGTTAACGAACTTTTCGGGTTACGACCAGCTCCGGCCGCAAAATTTTGCTTCAGTTTGCGAACTCCGCCTCGGGGTACGAACAGAATACGTGGCCATTTTCCCTCCCGTGACATGGTCCGCGGCCATTTTTCCGCCCCTGACATGTGGTCCGCGGCCATTTTCCGCCCCTGACACATGGTCCGTGGCCATTTTTCCGCCCCTGACACGTGGTCCACGGCCATTTTTCCGCCCCTGACACGTGGTCCGTGGCCATTTTCCACCCCTGACACGTGGTCGTAGGGAGGGGGACTCTCCCTCCAAGCAATAGCCGCCTCCCTGTCCTCCACACCGGAACGGATTAACGGTAATTACATTGAAACTTATGGGGAAATTTGCTTCGGGTTGCGACCAATTCGAGGTGCGACCAGAGTCACGGAACGAATTAAGTTCGTAAACTGAGGTTCCACTGTAATTTTGTCAGTGCCAATGGTGTTCAAGTGGTACTCCAGATGTTTTGGGATTGCACCCAAGGCACCTATTACTATTGGTACTATCTTTGCTTTCTTTTGCCACAGTCATTCTACTTCTATTTGCAGGGCTTTGTATTTTGTGATTTTCTCCAGTTCTTTCTCTTCTATTTTGCTTTCTCCAGATATTGCAGTGTCCACTAACCAGACTTTTTTGTCTTTCTTATCAACAGTTGTTAAGTCTGGGTGCTATGTGGCAGATGCTTGTCTGTTGGAATTCTGAAGTCCCAGAGCACTTTAGCTTCTTCATTTTCTATTACTTTGTCTGTTTTGTGGTCCCACCAGTTCTCTCTTGCAGTCAAATGGTATTTTTTACAGATATTCCAATGCACCATTGTTGCTTCTTTGTCATGCCGTTGTTTACAGTCAGGCTGTGCGATCTTCTTGCAACAGCTCACTAGGTGGTCCACTGTTTCTTCAGCTTCTTTGCAGAAGCGGCATTTGCTCTCTGTTGCTATCTTCTCGATTCTGGCTTTGTATGCATTTGTTCTTAAGGCTTGGTCTTATGGAGCCAGAATTAGCCCCTCTGTCACTTTCTTCAACTTTCCTACTCTTAGTCATTGCCAGGTCTTGTTATCTGCTTTGCCTGCTGGTTTTTTTTGTGTACTGACTATGTAATACTTTGCCTTGCCATGTCTCTTTTCTAGCCTTCATTTGGTCTTTCTTATAGGCCAGTTTGGTTTTTTTGATATTCAGTAAGCCTTCATGGTGTATTAGCTTCAGTGCATTTTCTTCGCTGTCCTTCAGATATTCTTCCAGTGCCCTTTTTTCTTCTTCAACTGTCTGGTGTACTTGGAACATTCCATGCTCACCAGTGCTCCTTGGTAAGTAGAGTCTGTCAACGTCACTGTGTGGATGAAGGGCATCATGCATTGTTATTATTTTTCTGGTCTTCCTATCCAGGGCTTCTAGTTCTGCTTGAGTCCAGTCCACTATTCCAGCTATATATCTAATGACTGGAATTGCCCAAGTGTTAACTGCCTTGATAGTATTTCCTCCACTGAGTTTGGGCTTTTAAGATCTTCTTCACTCTCATAATGTATTCACTACTACTAACCTTCTTCTTGACTTCAGTGTGCTTGATATTGTCAGCTTGAAGGATGCCCAGGTATTTGTAGTGATCTTCTTCATCCAGACTCTTGGTGTTATTTCCATGGGGCATCTTGATTCCTTCAGTTTTCACTATTTTTCCCCTGTTGGTGGTAAGAGTAGCACATTTGTCCAGTCCAAACTCCATTGCAATATCTTGGCTGTATATTCAGACAGCGTTGAACAGTGATTCTGTTTCACATGGTGTTTTTCCATACAGCTTCAGATTATCCATGTAAAGGAGGTGGAATAGCCTGGCAGATGTTTTTGATATTTGGTACTGACTTGTTCAGTATTGTTGACAGAGGAATCAATGCAATGATAAACAGTAGTGATGATAGTGAGTCTCCTCGAAAGATTCCTTTCTTAATATTAACCTCTCTCAGTCTATCACCTTTGACCAGGAACTGTGTCTTCCATTGTGCTATGATGTTTCTGCTGACTCCTATTATTTCTAGGCACTTGATTATCCAATCATGTGGCAGGGAGTCATGCCTTCTTGTAATCAATCCAAGCTACATTCAGGTTGGTCTTCCTTTTCTTGCAGTTTTCCAAAATCATCTTGTGAATTAAGAGCTGATCTTTTGTTCCTCCGCTGTTTGGGTAGTTTCCTTTCTGCTCAGGTGGAAAGAGCTTATTTTCAGCTAGAGGCTGTTAGACTGCATCAGCTACTAAACCAGTTAGCAAGTTGTTGGTAAGCAGGTAATTGGCCTGTAGTTGCCTGGTGCTGCCTCTTTTGTTGGATCTTTCATTATCAGGTAGGTTTTGCCAGATGTTAACCAATCTTCAATTTCACCTCCTTGCAGTATATTGTTAAACTGCTTGGTAGTGAGTGGGGGCAGAGCAGTCAGATGTTTTAACCAAATACCATGCAGTTCATCTTCACCTGATGCTGCCTAATTCTTGATCTTTCTTGCCCTTTTCTCCACCATTTCTGCTGTTATTACAAGTTCTTTCATTTCAGCTTCTTTTTTATTCTTAGGGTTTATCCTTTATGCACCACCTCCTTTATGCAAGCTGCATTCTTGTTGTATTTATTTGGGTTGTCCCATCGCTACACCCAGAACTGCACTATTTCTTCTTTGTCAAGTATTGACTGGTTCATTGTAGTCTTGTTCTTCAACTTCTTTTCTTTCATCTGTTCTAGCTTGCTTGTATCTGATCTTAGCATGCTGATCTTATTTTCCAACCTTATCTTCCATTTTGGTGGTGCACTGTTTAGCTTTTTTTGTTATTAATTGATTTTGCATCCAAGATATGATGATGATGGTGATGGTGATTATTATTCTAAGGCATGTTGAAAGAAAGTGCCAGTTTTCTAGCCACCCTGTCCTCTTCCTCTATTTCCATAGGGCCCAGTGGTATCCTGGACAAAAGAAGGAAACAAGGCAGAGTAGAGGATTGCATTTCCCAGTGTGCCTAAACATTGCCAAGATAAACAAACTGTACCTTTAAAAAAATTAGGCACAATATGTCTCTTCAGACCCCAAGGACATACTTGGGAGTGCTCAAATGAACTGAGTTGCCAACTGGAACAGAAAGCACTTCCCCACCCATCTCTTACATCCTGTATTCCATATCCCATGTTGTTCCAGAAGGTTTCCCAACCTTGACAATGGCTTTTCAAGAAGTTTAAAATGCTGTGTTGAGTGGTTCAGATGTCCTGTCTTATGAGAGCAGAAGTGTTTTACAGTACAGTAGTTCAGGTCATACCTGGATATAAGCCAGTCACCTCACCCTAAAAGCATTAGATCTCTTTGATAATTTCACCACAGCAGTGGCCAACACCCAGCTGAGCTTGGCTGAGCTAGAAAGGCTTGGAAGTGCTTAGTGGGAGACCACCAGGACTAGACTGGAAAGTGAAAAAACACTCTGGAAATAGATAAAATGGCAAAATCCTTCTGGTTGCCAAAGAAAATCAAGAAGTGAGATTGACTTAAGGGACTCTTTTATAATTTGCACCATACCACTACTGGGATACAATTAATTATGGTGTTTTGATATTTTATAGCCAGTCTTTCCCCAGGGTTCTCTATTCTGTACACTTGGGGATCTCTCTCTTTCTCTCTCTCTTGAACAGGAAGTCCTTGTCACTAGGAGTTGAGCTCAATTTGAGGGTCTTTAAACAGAAATGCATATGATCAGGCAATAACTACATATTTTTAATTTCTTCCTACCAGAATTTTGAAAATGGCTCAGTTTAAGTCTAAGTCTCTGGATTTGTATTTTTGAAGTGTTTTTAAAACACAGTTTAATTTATCTAATTTTCTTTTTAAAAAATAGGCTCGGAATGTTAACACAAGTGAACTGGCAGCAATTAAAGTAATAAAATTAGAACCAGGTAAGCATTGTTTTTCTGCTCTCAAAATTTCTGTTTCCTGTATTTGCTTTATCACTGTCTTGTTTTCCTTTCTTTCTTTTTAAATGATAGAATGACCCAGTAGCGTATAGATAAGGATTTTAGCTATACATTTTCCTAAATAATCAAAAGCTGCAGTTCTATCAGTGTTTAAACAATATTTAACTAGCCTCCATATCATGAAGGGGTGTCACTTAGGAAGGCAAGATAGGGTAGATGTATAAATGGGCCTCAGTTTAAAAACTAAAGTTATTAATTCCCCCTGAATTGCATAGTGTAACAAAGTTGCCATTAAAATGTTAATTCTATTTTGTGTGTGTGTGTGTGTGTGTGTGTGTGTGTGTGTGTGTGTCTATATATATAGAGAGAGAGACACACACATACACATACATACATACACTGTTACTAACTGCAGATTTTCTTTGCATGTATTATAATATACAATGTTTGATCTGGGATTTAAACATATTTTAATCTTATTTTTAGTAAGTTTTGTCAAATGCTTTGGGTGCTGTTTAGTAGCAAAGCAGGATAATGTTATCTAAATAAAAATGGAAACCCTTTGGAAAATTTACTGTTCTGTTTATCTAGATACATACCCTATGAGGAATGTTTGAGAGTATTTACCTTTAAAAAGGCAGCTGGGGAAAGGTGAAATGAAAAATGTATATAACATTTACATGATGTGGAGAAATGAATAGGAATGCTTTACTAATATATAAGAATAACTTTACTATATAAGGGATGCTTTACTATATAAGAATAACTGATAAAGATTAAGATAATCAGTGATTACTAGTCACAGTGGTTAAACAGCAGCACATTTCTGTAAACATGACCAGGAAGATATTGTTGCATTCATGATCAACTTATGGACATCCCGTAGGCAGTTAACTAGTGGAAGAACAAAATATTGGGCTAGATACTTTGTTGCCTTAATCATCCAAAAGTTTAGAATGTTTTGTTCTGGGTTTTCAAATTAAAGCTAGAAAAAAAGAAATGGTAATAAGATTAGCATAATTTAGCCATCTGCTGTCAAACCAGGCAATTGCAGAATCACATCCAGTAACATTTGCTCTATGTAGTATGTTCAAGGCTTGAAGTAAGATTGCACTATAATGTAATTGTGTGTTAATTTAAGAAGATGATCTAAGCAAAGAAATAGATGAAGGTAATGCTTTGGCTGTATTTCAAGGTCCTTTATAAGTTAACAGAATACCTAGAGACTAGCACAGTAGGATACAGAGGAAAGAGCAAATGGATAAACTTCCTTCTGTAGCAATATCACTGCCAAGGTAAACATACAGAGAAGCTGCAGACTTTTGCACTGAATTAGAAAGTGGTGTATTGCTGATTGCATGAACTATGCACATCTCTGCAAGCTTTGTTACATGAGTAACAATACTACTCTGCAGATTAATATAGGTGTTATCAGGATAATAGGTTTTTATTTAAAACTACAGATATTCTTCTTGCTTGTTGCTTTACAGAAAAGCTTGAAAAGCAATCAGAAATGTTGGTTAAAACATGAGAAAACAAATGAATATTTAAGGGACTTTCAGTAATCACAGTTACAATATTTATCAGAGCTGCTGGTTCCTAGTTTCTGCTCCTGTTGTTTCACTCCCAATGTGCATGTAAATACTGTACTGCATGCCCCCAAATTCCATATCCTTGAATGCAATATGAATAATGCTATAGTAATCTGTTTTGGGTAACTGTGATAGCTACAGATTGCAGTTTCCCAACCCATAGCAAAATAGCCATACAGGTAATCCTCGTCTAACGACCACAATTGGGACCAGAATCTCAGTTGTTGAGCAAAGCTCTTGTTAAGTGAGACACCCACATGACTGCTTCGCTCAACAGCCGCAATCTGGGCACTCCCAGTTGTGGTTGTTAAGCAGATGGAGCAAAAGAGCTGTCTGCTGAAGGATTTCAGCACAGCATGGAGTTGAAATCCTCCCAGCAGGCAGCCCTTTCACTCTCAGAAGTTCCTAAAGCCCACCAAAGGGTTTGCCCTTCACTCCATGGACAGAGGGGATATCCATCCTGGGGCTGGAGGAATGGACCTCAAATCTTCAGGATTTGAGCTCTGTTCCTTCACGCTGCTGAAACCTCTCAGTGGTGAGCAGGTACAGAGCTCAAATCCTGGTTCCAAGGCCATCATAACTTTGAACCGTTGTTAAATGAAGGGTCATTAAGCAAGGACTACCTGTACACAGTAATTAATCCTTGATGGTAGGTATATTTGTTTGACCTGCATACAGATTGCAAAAAATAAACCCTATAGATATATTGTTCTTTTTATCACTAGAAGTTTAGGCAAGGATTACCTATGGTATTCTATTATCAGCAGTACCTAGAGTCATGAAGGACCATATCCCATGTTTTAAATTTTAAGCGATGGTGGTAGAAGAAGAATTTAGTGCAGAGCAGCCATTTCCAATAGCAGCAACATATCTAATAAATTTAAATTACCAAATCCTATTGATGACACTATATTTAAATACCTAATAGTGTTCTATTTAACAGGATAATATCAACAGTTAATCCATGTTTTCTTAGTGAGATATTGATAACCTGAATGTTGGCATATCAGGTGATCATACTTTGTTGTAGTTTTCTACTAATGTTAACTTTATTGTGTAATATCATGTAACTTCAGAAATGGAGTAACATGTAAGTTGAAGTGATAAATAACATGGGGAAATAATATATACATTTACATAATTAATTTTAAGGGATTGAAGTGCTTCTTATATATAGACCTGATTATCTCTGCAGCAATCTTATCAGATAAGTCAGTAATGGGGCATTCTTTCTATAAACTTATTGCTAAACAGGTGTTTTTTTCATAGGTGAAGATTTTGCTGTTGTGCAGCAGGAAATCATTATGATGAAAGATTGTAAACATCCAAACATTGTTGCTTATTTTGGCAGCTATCTCAGGTATAATTTTTATGATGTACATAAAATAAGAATGTAAAAATTGTTCAACGTTTGCAAAAATAAGACCTAATGTGACCCTGGATTTCTAACTATCTGTGGCATTTGGTACTCCCTAGGGAGTTCATATTGTCTACTGTCTCATTTCAGTTAACAAATCACTTCAGACTTCTTGGTTGTCCTGGTCCTGGGTGTGTATGAGACATTCTAACCTTTGTTCCAGCAAATAGTATATTCCCATCTTCACAAACTCTGCCTTTTCCTTCTGATTTCTCCAACTACTTCACACCATTTTCGATCACAAATTAAATCAGTTAATCATATTAACTACAGATAGTCCTCGACTTACAACTGCAATTGAGGCCAGAATTTCCATCACTAAGCAATGCGGTCATAAAGTGCGACCACATCACTTAGCAATGGCAATCCCTACAGTCTCAGTTGCCGTCATTAACTGAATCCCACAGTTATTAAGCAAGGCGGCTTCCTGCCAGTTTCTCACAACCAAAGTCAGTGGGGAAGCCAGCAGGAAGTTGCAAGTCCCAGGCCTGCAGGCAGATTAGTGGTTGCTGCCGGGTGGGCGGAAGAACCAAAGGGCTATGGGGGAGGGTCGGGGAGGGTGTGTGAGAGGCACAGGTTGGGGAGGGTATCTGAGGGTGCAAGGGGATGCATGAGAGGGGCTGCGCAGGTCAGTTTTGTCAGGGTGTGTGGGGGTGCACAAGAGGTGCAACCTCAGGGAAGAGGTTAGGACGATGTATGTGAGACCAAGTCTTGTTTGGGCTTATTTCAGATTGTGTCATGAGTTCCATTTGGTTTCAGTTATTAAATTTCTTATTAATTAAAAATGTTCAGTTGAAAAAACATTTTATCTATGTTGTCTCACATTCAGTGTTAGGAAAGAAAATATAGGTTTGAAAAAAACTTTCATGTAATGCTAAGATTATAATTCCATACTTGATGCTTAACAGTACCAAGTTTTAATATAAACTTCTGTTTAATTATGAGGTAGAAAAGACTTTCTGTATATGTTTTTATGATCTTGAAGCATATTCCTATAATAACAGAAGAGTTCTTGGGTATTTATCATTTTGAATTAAAAAGGCTAGTAATAGTTAACCAAAAACCCAAGACCCGGCAACACTTTTTGAAAGATTATTAACATTTTTGAGGGGTGCTTTGCATCATTTTATTTATATACATTATTTTAAAAATTGACAGCTTTTGCATTTTGGCAGTATAATGAATTGTAATTTTCCATTTTATTTATATTAAAGTATAAAAATTGATATCAAAACATTGACAAACTCTAATCGAAATTTCTAACATCTAGCCACCAAATTAAACAAAATTAAACAAAACAAAACAGATTAAACAAAATGAATTACCATAGTTTTCAGCAAGTCTTCTGAATACAAAATTGAAGTGACTCAGAATGTTTTGTAAGTGTCTGCTTAAAATAGTTAGGTTTAGGGTTTGCTGGTACTGGAATTTCCTGAAGAGGTGAGTGGAAGATGGAACAGCCTTCTGTTTTAGAAAGATGAAAACATTCAAGCATTAGTTTTCCTCCAAACATATTGCAAAATCATGAGGTTTCATAGTTAAGATTGTGTGAAGTGTTTATAAGTATGCAAAACTGATCAGATCTGTGATTTTTAGACGTGATAAATTGTGGATTTGCATGGAGTTCTGTGGAGGCGGTTCATTACAGGACATTTACCATGGTAAGTTAACAAATGGTGTAGGGATTTTTTGGAAATATATAGTTCATATGTAATGGTTCTGTTTCTTTCATTAGTTTGATCCTGAATACATGCAAAAAAGAATCTATACAATGTATTAACTCTTGCCCATAGGCACCACAAAATAATAAGCTAAGCATGTTAACAGTAATATGAAGCTTCATTGGTTCTAATAGTTGCTTAAGATATGAGTCCTTCTCCCATAATTATTCTTTTGAAGGCTACATTATTTTTTATTGTCTTGTTAATTGAGAATTTAGAAACTAGTTTTATAAAACAGAGGTTAGCAAGTAAGAGAGGCAAATATGGGGTATTACAAGATAGCAATTAGCTATATTATGGCCCCCCTTTTTTTTTTCCTTTAGTCAGAACCATAGTAGATGTCATCTCAGAGCCCCTTTCTGTAATCTTTCAGAAATCTTGGAGGTAAACCAGAGAACTGGAGGAGGGCAAGTAGAGTTCCATTCTTCAAACAGGAAAGATCTGGGTAGTTATAGACTAATCAGCTTGATGTTGATACTGGTCAAAAATTTGGAGCAGATTATTAAGTTTGTGAAGACTTAGAAAAGAATGCATTGTTTATCAGAAGCCAGCCTGGAACTGACAAAAATAAATCATGCCAAACCAACCAGTTGCCTTTTTTAATTATTATTACTTTGACAAAATGACTAGTTTAGTTGATCAAGGGATTGTAGCAGACATAGCATAGCTTGGCTTCAACAAAGTATTCATCAAAGTCTGCCATGAGGTTCTAGAAGACAAGATATCAAAAACTGAGCTGGAATAGGCTAGCATTAGATGGCTATAGTTGAACAATCGTACCCATTGAGGGTGTTAAGGAAGAGTTGAGTGTGTAGCACAGATCCATTCTAGGCCCGGTGCTGTTCAACTTATTTATAGAACACTGGGATGAAGGATTAGAAACTGTTGTAAAATTTGTAGATAATCCAAAGGAGGAATATCAGGCATCTTATAAGACAATATTAAGATTCATGAAGATCTTAAACATTGGACAAAAAAATAGCAAGATAAATGCAAAGGACAAATGCAAAGTCTTACATATGGATAGAAAAATGGTCTTCCATCCCATATTCAAAGACATGAATATAGGTTTGGAGACCATACTAGGGAGCAGTACATCCAAAAAGAGTCTTGGTGGATCATAAGCTGAACATGGGCCAACTGTGAAATGCAGCTGCCAAAAACAGCATATACAATCCTTAAATAGAAATATAGTGTCAGCATCAAGGAAAGGCATAGTTCCTCTCTATTGTGTTGGTTAGACCACATCCAGATATATTGTATCCCATTCTAGTGACTCAGGCTTCTCTCAGCAAGCAGCGCTAGAAACAAACAGCATTAAAGAATGCCTGATAAGTGGTTTATTGTAGAAAAGCTTGTGAAGCCATTACAGAGGTATAGGTATGCTTGAGAGATGCCCCCTCAAAGTCATCAGGCCTCCCAGTTTAGATGTGTTTATTTCTTTGAAATAACCAAGTGACCAAGAAACCATAAAATGTTAGGGATCAGGGAGAATATTGGGGGAAAAGGAAAGGGAAATAGAATAGAAGGCCCTGGTTGGAGGGAATGGCTAGTTAGAGCTATACCAGAATATCCTGCAGGTTCCATTTGTAAAAATATAAGTCACAAAAGAGTCCTAAACATAAAAGAAAATAGATGGCAGTTCAAACAGTTATCCTAGGAATATCATTTTTTAAAGTTAAATTATCTCTGCTAGTCAGATCTTGTAGCAGGCTTGGGATAATTTATATCATTTACTGAATAGTGCAATAGAAGGTGATTTAATCCTTGAAGCATCACTGTGAGTTCCAGTTGAAATATTTTACTCTATATTTTTCTTGGGTTTCTGGCAAAATTTGAAGATACAAGTTTTCCTCTGTGATGTTTATTTCAAGTTCAGAATATGAGCAGTGATATATGTATATAAAAGCAAGCAGAAGATTTGAGTTTTTCAAAGTTAGCAATGAAAAATATAGTAGATGTTCTACTTAATTTGGGTGGATTCTCTTTTAGTGACTGGACCACTTTCAGAACAGCAGATTGCTTATGTAAGCAGAGAGACACTGCAGGTAAAGAAAATTGTTACACTGTTAGCTTTTGGGGTAGAAAAAACATAAGATACCAGATAGTTCTGTTGAATAATGAGGGAGGGGGAGTATAGAAGTACACAATTGTAAGATGTGCATTTCCTTAAAAATGTTTCTTGGCTGATTTTTAACTACTGTCCCCATCCCACCTCCCCCCCCCCAAAAAATGCAACTTCTGCATTTGTGTGTGTGTGTGTGTGTGTGTGTTGGCTTATGATGCTGCAGAGAGCTATGCCTGTCTTGTACAGAGGCTTTGCCTTTTAATTTTAGGCACAAAGTGAGCTGCTGTGATGGTCACAAAGATTTTGTCACTCATATGGCAGGGTACATAAGAAAGAAGAAATGCCTGACACCCACATCCTGAAAAATTCTATCAGAAGAAGGGACCATAATTGATAACAGTAGTGCTTCTTTTTGACACCATATGCTTCAGATGACAGGCTTCAATGCAGCTGTGTGCTTATTGGTTATGTTTACCTTTTAGTAATCAAAAATATATTAACCATTTCTGAAGGGTGATGTTTTTAGATGAAAGTCAGTAGTTCCCTGTCTCTTTCCTTCTGTCATCTCTTCATGCATGAATTGGTCATGCAGTGATGTTTATGTCAAAACATGAGAGAGCTACAGATGTCACCTTTGCATTCTTTAAAAATCTAGTTGATTTTTATAGTATAGAACATGTACTCATAGAAAACTTGTCTTTCTCTGAGAACTTTATTCCTTTTTTAATTACAGGGACTATACTATCTGCACAGTAAAGGAAAAATGCACAGAGATATAAAGGTAAGGCTATTGTTGAAATAATGTTTGAGGTGCATAAAATTCCCAGTTCTGAGCTTTATAAAATAAAGTAGGACTGTGGCCATGAGATTTTTATTGCAATAATATGAAATGACTTATCTGAAGGAATATTTTTTACAAACAAGAAAGGTTTAGTAATAATTATACTAGAGCTTTTGTCCCTTTAGAACTATGTAGAAATAACTATAAAGTTATTTCACATTGTTAGTTGAACCAACAACACTTATATGTTGAGAAAAACACAAGGTTTGGTTTTGTAACAGCCATATTCAAGAAGACGTGCATGGAACAGGTTTTGCAAAATATAGATTCTTCCCCCCTCCCCCCCCCCACACAAGCTTTCCTCAGTTCTCTCGTCCAGATGTAGTTGTCTGCTCCAATTTGGAGGAATATTCTTCATTTTTCTGTGTTTGGGATATTAGGGCAAACAAGAGTACCTAGGTTACAATTTCTGCAGTACCTTTTGTCAATTTTACACTCATCTTTTTATTCTGAACTTAGTATTTCACTTTCATATTTTGAACTCTGTTCTGTCTCTGCTGGCAGAGTTTTTGTTGAGTGTCTATCTTAGATTTTTACAGTTTACTTTTGAATAAGGTAATCTAATAAATTTCATGCAGAAACTGCTTATTCTTCCCATGTATTGTTTCCCACAAATAGTTCTGATTTTTAGATTTCAGTTGCATTTGCATTTAATATGATTTAATGTTCTTGACTTGAGTGAGTTTTCTAGTACATTCTTTTATTTTTTTGGCTTTTGCCTTTCTTAATAGATAAGCTTACATATCTAGTGTTGTTTCATATGCTTGGAGGGGCTTTTGATGATCTTCAAAGATAGTCCCACATATGAGGTAGTCCGACTTACGACCATTCAGCGACCGTTCAAAGTTACGACAGTGCTGAATTAAGGGACTTACGACCAGTGCCTGAAATTACGGTCGTTGCAGCGCTCCCATGATCACGTGATCAAAATTTGGGCACCAACTGCCCCCATCCACCTATCTTTCCCCTATCTATGCCCTTTTGGCCCCCTGCACTCCGTGGCCCCTGCCACCCTAGCTGACCTTTGCCATCTACTTGCTCCCGCTGCTGACTGAACATGCCTGGCTAGCCCTTTGTGAGGCAGCTTCTGGCCACACGAGGCTTTCTTCCGCAGGTTGCGCACAGTGGCTTCCTCGCTAGACCTGGGGAAGATGGCCTGATGTGGCTAGCAGCTGCCTTGCAAAGGGCCAGGGTGAGCATGTCTGGTCAGCAGCAGGAGCAAGAAGACAGTGAAGGTTGGCTGGGGTGGCAGAGTGCAGGGCAGCAGGGGTCTCAGAGGGCAGGGTAGCAAGGGTGGCTGGGCTGGGGCAGCTGCGGCTTCCTAGGGCAGCTGCTTTGCGCTGTGCTGCCAGGCAGCAGTTTTGTGCCTTGTTGCTGGGGCTTTCTGGTGTAATACTGGGAGCCAGGAAGCCCCCTTATGCTATGTTGCTGGACCAGGCTGGCGCTGGGCTTTGCACAGTGCAGAGGGGTTTCCTGGCACCCTGAAGCTCTGGGGCTTTTTGCTTTTGCAGCCCCAGAGCCACGGTGCACCAGGAAGCCCCTTTGTACCATGTGAAGCCCAAGCCTAGCAGCGTGGCATAAATGGGTTTCCTGATGTGCTGCAGCTCTGGGACTTTTTGCTGGGGCTGGGCTTTGCGCAGCACAAAGGGGCTTCCTGGCATACCACGGCTCTGGGGCTGCAAAAAGCTTGCAGCCCTGGAGCCACAGTGTGCCAAGGAGCCCCAGAGCTACAACGTATTTCCCCAGCCTTCCTGAGCTTGCACAGCACCCCCTCTTCCAACTCATACGCCACCTGCACCGGCGCTTCCAGGCCTCCCCCACCCTCCCGTGGCACCCCTGTGCTCCTTACCTGGGACTCCTGCCTCTTCCCACTTAACGACCCATGCATCTTGGGGTTATGACGGCAACTGGGACTGCCCGGATTGCTGTCGCTAAGCAATGGGGTCATGTGATGTTGCACTTTACAACTACATCCTTAGCAACAGAAATGCCAGTTCCAATTGTGGTCGTAAATCGAGGATTACCTGTAGAGCACATTGCAGTTGAGCTACGTGATAATGAGGGTGTGAGTCAGCATCACAAAGGCTTACGGGTCATCCACAATGACCAATGCTGTTTTCATCATACATTCAGGTCTGAAATCAGACTGGAGGGGATCAGGATAATCTGCTTCACCTAGGATCCTCTGCAGATGATTTCCTAGAATCTTCCCCCAAAATGGAAGATAGGAGCCTTTGTAAAACATGTTTAATATAGCTGTGTTGAAAGACAAGCTGTTCAAGAGAAGTTGCACCATCAGCTCAAGGCTGTTGTCACCTCACCCTCCATCAAAGAGACATTTATCACCTCTTGAATCCAGTTACACATGGGTCTATTCCCCAAGTGGCGGAGTTTGTACTATAGAAGACCCTATCCATTTCCTTGGGTTCTGCAATATCAAAATAATGCCCCTGCATAACTCTGCCCAAATGACATTCAATCTCAAGTGAAGATGAGTGATTTTATCTGCAGAAAACTTGCAGTAGCCTGCAAGCATGTTATCCTGCCTTTCTTCCCTAACAAGGACTGGACCACCCTGAACTGAGCCACTGGGTGAGAATCCACAAATGTAATAAGTGCACAGAAGTACACACATTTTGTCACTCTTATTGCCACTGTGTAGGTCTGAACATGGCCTCATACCTATTGTATGAGTATACTCTTTTGTTCCAGTTTTATCTTCTAAAGTAGAAGGTTCTTCATATCTCTCAGTGACACAATACATTCTTATTTTACTGTCATTTTTCAGTAATTTGTTCTTGTTTGTCTTGATAGATGGATAGGCAAGTTTAGTTGCTTTTATCTTGAGAGTGTCTTGAATATTTTCTACATAAGTTTGTCATTGTAGTGAAGATCCATTTCTAACATTTACATTTTACAGATTTACAGTTTGTAGCATGTAGTATAAGTTTGTACCTGATACCTATACTAATATAAGAATTAAAAAAACATGAATTCTAAAAAGGTATCTTTCACAATTTTTCCCTAAGGGAGCAAATATTCTTTTAACTGATAATGGCCATGTGAAGTTGGGTAAGCATCTCTGTATATGTTCACTTTTATACATGCTAACATTTAATATACCTTATGACTCCTGTCCAGATAGTTTGCCTGTGAGAATGTCAAGTGGCAGTTTGGAACCCCAGCTGTGTATTTCAGATTGGTTTCTTTGTTCAGTTATGTAATTACATAAAAAACGACAAGAAATTACTTACTATGTTTATTGTAAATAAGATCTAATGAAAAAGGGACTTCTGTCATTACAGGTAGTCCTCGACCTATGGCCATTCGTTCAGTGACTGAAGTTACAACAGCGCTGTACGAAGTTATGACCAGTACTCAGAGTTCCGGCCATCCTAGCATCCCCTCAGTCACATGATCGCAATTTGGGCACCTGGCAGCTGGTTTGCACCAGTTCAGTGCCCCACAATCACGTGATTGCCATTTGCAACCTTCCCTGCCACCTTCCCCAGAAAGTCAGTGGGGAAGCTGACAGGGAAGGTTGCATGTTGCTGAGATAACCCATCCGTGCACCCTCCCCAGCCCCTCTGTGCTCGCACCAGCCACTCATGTACCTTCCCCGACCACTGCACCTCTCATGCACCACCTTGTATCCTCCCTGACCTGTGCCACGCCCTTGCACACTTCCCCAACTTGCACCGTGCCTCTCACACACACCCTTGCACCCTTGCACACTGTCCCTGATCCACACCACACCTCCTCACACCCTCACACACCCTCCCCAACCTGCCATTTGCAACCTTTCCTGCTGGCTTCCCCAGAAAGTCAGTGGGGAAGCCAAGAGGGAAGGTCACAAGTCGCTGGGGTAAGTCTCCCTGACCCGCGCACTCTCCCCCAGTCCCTCTGTGCTCATGCCGCACCGGCCACTTGCACACCCCCACGCTTCCTCCCCAATCCACACCGCACTCTCCCTGAACCATGCCACACCTCTCACACACACCCTGCTGCCTCCCCTCACCCTGTAGTAGCCACTTACCTGCCAGCCAGCCTGGGACTTGCAGCTTCCTGTAGGAAGCCAGCAGGAAATTGCCTCATCTAATGACTGTAGGATTCAGTTAACGACAGCAACTGGGACTGTTGAAATTCCTGTCCGAATTGCCGTTGTAAGTCAAGGACTACCTGTATAAGCAGCTGTGAGACTGGGATAAACAATCTGTAAATAAATAACTACTTGCACCTTGTGGAAGAAAATGATGCTGAAACAGAAACATGAAACAAATGCTGCAAAAGTTTGCAAAAGTTCTTTTGGCCATTTAATAAAGATCTTAACTATATAAAGAAGACTTTCAGTTTCTAAATATTCTGTTCATTATAAGGATGTGTACTTATTATTTTGCATATTCTTTTATAGCTGATTTTGGAGTAGCAGCACAGATAACAGCTACAATTGCCAAAAGGAAATCTTTCATTGGAACTCCATACTGGTAATTTTCTTTTATTCCAGGGGTCCCCTGCCATTTTTGAAGTAATGAACATTTAATATTTTGAGAGCCTATCAGAGAAAATGACTGCTAAGGGAGGCTTGTAATTAATAAAATAATTACCAATTACAAATGGCACATTATTAGAAAATGGACAGTCACAAAACACCAATTTGCTAGAAGCAAATTTGGAGGGTTACTCCTTGTCATTACCTCTACCTGCCCAGGATATTATTTACCACTCTTTTGTGGTAGGGGGGGGTTGGCCCATATATAAAGCACTTGACTGCAGCTAGTTACTGCATTTTTAGTTTTCATTTTATTTTCATTCTATATTATTTTTATTGTATTTTAATTTTTTAGGTATGCCTAAGGGAGGGAGGGAGGGATACATACAAACATACATACATACATACATATGGAATCCTAGAATGTTATTGGAAACAAATATAATTCTGGAGACTAGTATTTTGCTTTGCAACTGGCCAGCTTCTTTTTAAATTTTGTTTACAATTAAAATAATGGCTGGTGTGGGTCTTCCGGGCTGTGTGGCCGTGGTCTTGAAGTCTTGTCAAGACTTCAAGACCACGGCCACACAGCCCAGAAGACCCACACCAGCCATCGTATGCCGGCCGTGAAAGCCTTCGACAATACAATTAAAATAATCTTTAAAACATTTTACAAGTCAAAAGACTAGGAGCACAGTGGGTCCCAAGAGAGGTTTCCATAGGTATCCTGGAATCTAATGCTAAATTCAGGTTCATTTTCCATTTGTGTGGTAGAGGTTCAGAATGTCTTTTGCCTGTGAAATTGACTGACTTGTATATAATAATATCCTTTCAGTCACATGGATGCCTACAGTATATTAAGCAAAACTGAGGTTGCCAGTTGCTCAGAAGCAATATACCTTATGCCATTAACAGTAACTGTAAAGTGCTTTCACAACATCAAGTATTAGTCTGGCCTGTTCTTATACCTTTAACAGGAATTATATAACAAAGGGAAAGCTTTTTTCTAAGATGGAGGGAACATTGTCAGCTGGAATTGGGATTCATGGAGGTAGAAGAGCAGTTGAAGTGTATCTGAGCCTCTTTGTCAGTCATTACACTTTTAACTATCATAAAAATATATTGAAAAGTGTTCAAATAGAATTATGTTTGGAAATCTAGGAACAAGAATGCATTTTCCAAGCCATTTTTCTGTTTTTTTTAGGATGGCCCCTGAAGTTGCTGCTGTTGAAAGGAAAGGTGGATATAATCAACTTTGTGACCTTTGGGCTGTTGGAATTACTGCTATAGAACTAGCAGAACTTCAGCCTCCTATGTTTGACTTGCATCCCATGAGGTTAGTAAGTAGTTGCAGGGTCAGAACATATGGTTTGCCCAGGCAGCTTCAACAACTGATTGTAATAGACAAATAAAGAAGGATTTTTTTTTCCTTTTCTTGGTTTTGGCTGTAGAAACTTATCTGGAACTACTGTAATTTTTAAAAATAGAGTAGTAATTATATTACTTGCCTCTTTCCATAGTTTCTCAATCTCTTTTGCATGTCAAGTGTATTGAATATATTCCTTACATTGATCTTCTACTTTGACTTGGATAAATCTTGCTGGCACACCTGGCTGATTATGTGCCATCAAATTAGTGTTGACTCTTAAACATATATAGGCCTTCTCCAGAATGATCTTTCCCAACCTGGCCTCCAGTCTCCCAGTAGTGTACCCATTGCTGCTGTAATTCTGTTAATCCATCTTACTGCCAGTCATCCTTTTTTTCTCTTTCATCTCATCTTTCCCAGTATTACAGACTTCTGAAGGGAACTAGGTCTTCACATCCCAGATGTGATCTCAGAACAACTGACTGTAATCTTTGAGAATTCCTGGAGTACATAGAAAGTGCCACAATGGAGAAGAGTTAATGTTCTTCCAGTCTTTCAAAAAGGGGGAAAAAATGGACCCATGAAACTATAGGCCAATCAGCTTGACATCAGTACCTAGGAAAATCCTAGAAAAGATAATCAAGCAATGGGTTTGCAAGCACTTAGAAAGGAACAAGATGATTACTAGAAACCAGCATGGGTTTGTTAAAAATAGGTTGTGCCAGACAATTTTTTTTTAATAAAGTGACTACATTAGTAGATCAAGGGAATGCTGTAGATATAGTATACTTAGATTTCATTGTAGGAAGAGAGCTGTGCTGGTCTTTTTCAGTGGGCATCTGATGAAGTGAGCTGCAGATCACAAAACCTTATGTCTTTTAATAAAATCTGTTAGTCAGAAAAGGTGCTGTCAGACTCCTGATTTTTAGACTTCATAAAGGCATTTTATAAAGTTGAACATAACCTCCTTGATAAAATGGAACAATATGGGATGCATAGAACAATGGTGGATGGATTTGCACTTGGTTTTTTGAACTCTCCCAACCTGTGGTCCTTAATCGATCTATATCTGCATGGAGAGAGAGATGCAGTGAGGTACGTCAGTGCTCTTCAGTATTTTCATAAATGACTTAGATGAGGGGATAGAGGGAATGTTCATCAAATTTGCAGATGACAAATTTGGATGGGTGGGAGATTGCTAAAACCTCAGAAGGCTCAAGGTTTAAAAGAATCTTGACAGACTTGAATATTGGGCCCTACCCTGCAACATGCAGTTCAGTGGTGAGAAATGTAAGGTTCTGCATTTAGTTAGTTAGGAAAAAACAGTACAGGTACAAGATAGGCAATATCTGGCTTGGCAGTAGTACTTGAGAGAGGATCTTGATGTCCTGGTAGAATGCAGATTAAGAATGAGCTAGTACTGTGCTGCAGCTGCCAAAATGGCCATTGCAATCTGGGACAGATGTATAGTGTTTTGATCACAGTAAGTAATGGTTCCACTCTATGCTGGAACAATCAACCTCACCTGGAATACTATGTCCAGTTTTGGTTGCCACAATGCAAGAAGAACGCTGAAGAACTGGAAAGAGTACAGAGAAGGGTGACAAAGATGGTGAGAGGGTTGGAGACTAAACCTTAAGAATTGTTAAAGAAACTGGGTACATTTATCCTAAAGAAAAGAAGACTAAGGGAAGACATTATAGCAGTACCCCAATATTTGAAAAGCTGTCACAGGGAAGAAGATGTGGATTTATTCTCCATAGCGCATGAGGATAGAACAAAAATCCAGTAGATGGAAGATTTACAGAGGGAGATCCAAACTTAGAAGAGAAATTTCCTAACCATGAGAGTTGTAGTGGAAGAATTTGCCTCTGGAATTGTGGGTGCTTCATCACTGGAGGCATTAGCCATTTGTCTGGAGTGGTCAGGGTATTCCTGCCCTGGGCAGGAGGTTGGACTAGCATACATTCAAAGTCCCTGTAATTCTATGATTGCATAGAAATCTAAAATTAAAAACTAAAATTAAAAGCTAAAAAGCTAAAATTAAAAAAGAAAAAAAGAAAATGTCATTAAGGATTTCTGGTTAGGACATGCCAAGGACACAGATAGCCCACTCTCTCTTCCTTAGCTGGAAAATTCAAATCCCATCATCAAAATTCAAAATAAAATCCACAAATTTTAGTAGTGCAATTTCTGGCTATTTTTATTCTATTAAAAATAGAAATTGTTACATTTTGCCTGCATGAAAATTGGTAGCATTTTATTGGGTATTTGGGAGCAGAATAAAGCTGGAAACTGATGGACTAACTTTCACAGAGGCAAGGCACATGAATTTCTGGCTTGAAAACATCATCACAACTTAGAAATAGCTCCACATTGGGCTGAAATGTTTGGCCTTGCTCATCTGGCACATCTTACTACATCATTGAATATTCCTGAGGTCCCCAGACAGAAGGAAGAATGAAGGGCAGACCCTTGACTGAAAAAGATAGCTTACACATTTAGAGTTCATAAAAGCCTGTTTGACTAGAAATGGTACTAGAACAGATAATCAGTACTAGACTATGGGTTGCAGTAGTTCTATTAGATAGACACTTGAAAAAATATTTTTGGATTGGGAGGCCTGCCTGTTCTCTCAGGCCTTAGTCACTTCCTGATTCAATTTCTACAGTATACATAGGGCTGCCCTTTAAGAACATCCAGAAGCTGCAGCTGGTCCAGATTACAGTGGTACCAAAGTAATTGGTGCACCTCAATATGCCTATGTAACACTACTACTCAGCAAATTGCACCAGCTCCTAGTAGGTTCTCAGTACAATTCAAGATGCTGGTAATCACCTATGAAGGTGTATCATGTATGGTACAGGGCCAGGTTATTTGTAGGACCACCTATCTCCTGTTAACTTCTGCCTGTCCCACAAGTCTGCATAGGGTGACCATGCTCCTAGTCCTTTCTTTGAAGCATCATCTAATAGTAACTTGGGTATCTGCCTGTTCTATTGCTGCCCTTTGAATGAGCTCCCTGCTGAGGTTTGAGTGACCCTTTTAGGCTTTTGTAGATCTGTGAAGACCAGAGTTTTCTCCTGTTTGTTGGACCAAGATGGTGGATGAGTCTGTTCTATTGTGAGAGTGAGTGAGTGCTGTACCCACCCTCAGCTGTGTGTTGATCTTTATAAGATGTTCAGTGTTATACTGGTTTTGGTTTGTATTTATTTTTTACTTTGTTTTTGATTTTTATTGATGTACCCCACCCAGAGTCACAAATTGTGAGTGGGGCAATCTTACAAATTCATGAAATGAAACGAAATTATACTGTATGCAAACCCAGTCATATAGTTTCAAGGAAGCCTAACCATCCTACTTATCAAAGCTTTCTCAGCTTGTTTTCTTAAAAAAAGAAAGATTGGCCACTGGCTTAGTTTTTGCTGAAAGTAAACTTTTCTTCTCTTTTTCATTTTCTGAAGATGCAGTGGTGTTTTTCTGGCTAAAGGGAAACACGATGTTGCTTCTCTGCATGCATGTCAACTAATGACATGACTTTTCTGGAGTTAACCACTTTTCTTCTTTTTCAGAGCACTCTTTTTAATGACAAAAAGCAACTTTCAGCCTCCCAAACTAAAGGACAAAATGAAATGGTAAATATTACAGCTAGTTGAATTGTATTAGTTATTGTGGTCATTGAACACCTTTCTGAAGTCTGTAATTTTATGTTAAAAGGTCAAATAGCTTTCATCATTTTGTCAAAATGGCGCTTACAAAGAATCCTAAGAAAAGGCCTACAGCTGAAAAATTATTACAGGTATAACTGACTTTTCTATCTTTTTTCAAACTGTTTTAAAATTATCTGTATCCATTTTTGTTGTGTGAAGAAAGCTTCCATTAGGAGGTACTGGAGAAATTCAGCGTCTAACTTAGATACGTGTTAGTTGGGACTGCTTGTTTTGCTTGTTAGTTGGTTTGACATAGTATTGAGGTCTTAGGTCAGTGCAGAAACTGCTATGCAGTGCAATAGATGATACACCAGAAGAATCACTTTGTCCAAAATCAGCTCTCTGTGATATATGCCATGTCCTGGATGATACTGTTTAACCAGTAACCAATCCAGCATTAAAAAACAGGATCTTTAGGCCAGGGAGCCATGTTCGCTGTCATTTGGACTTGGTTTGATTACAACCACTCCTCAACTTGGATAGTAGCAACCTGCCATCCTTTCCCTACAGTGTTTGTGTTGTAGTCTCCCCTGCCAATAATCACTTTAGTAGTTTTCCTGATATAACCGTCATAACATATGGCCAGGTACCTTAGTCTTATTCTCCCCATTCTTTGAGAGCAGGGAGAAGAAGGGAAACATTGCTGGCTTACCTTGTAAAGCATGGAGAATTTTGAAATTTCTCTATTGGTTCTTCAGAATTCATCCAGAATGTTTTGAGAAGTCTTTATTCATCTTAAACTATAGTGCCAGCGTCTTTCATATACTTACCTATTGCACTTTGTGTTTTAAGCACCCTTTTATTACCCAGCCCTTAAGCCGGACCCTTGCTATTGAACTGTTGGATAAAATGAATAATCCTGATCATTCCACCTATCATGATTTTGATGATGATGATCCTGAGGTAAGAATATCATTTCAATATAGCTTAGGTAGTTAAATGTTTGGATATATAACCAATCCTGATAGCAATACTTAAAGCATACTATTTTACAGCAGGCACACAAGGTAGGCCAGTATTCTTCAATAAGGTTAGATTACCTAGCATATTTCTAATGCTTTGGGCTATTAAACCCATATGCCTCAACTTGCATTGCCAGTAGTGGAAATTATAGTACAAAACATCTGAAGGACACCAGATTTCCTGCCCTCACACTTACATCCATGTGATATTTTAACATAAATTTTCTAATGCTAGCACAGCCTACATGGGATGGACTACAGTCCCATGATCCCCAGCCAGGAAGGCCATTTTAAAAATATGTGGCTATTTCTGTTTGTTGCTATGTATCCTTTAGTGGAGAATCTGTTCATAAATGCAGTGAATTAGTAATGAAGCTGAATTCCTGATGGAAAAAGAAGCTTAGGTTGAAAGAATGCTATGCTACCTCAATCTGTGTTTTACACCACTGAATTCAAGAATAAAATCTGCAAGAAAGAAACTAATAATTAAGATAGTCTCTTTTGTCCTTATCCCAAAGACCCAGTGGGGTTCTGTGGTAGCACTAGCCATGCAGTAGCCATCACTGCTGAGAGAGCACAAGAACTGTTCTAATCCAGCATGGCAGCCACAACATTTATAGTTTTTTTTCAGTAGTTCAAAAGTTGTTGTTTTGATGCATGTCCTGTATATCTCTACATTGTGTTGTGTTTGACAAAGTGTAGATAATTCTTAAATTATAATTCTTAACCAGATTTTTGGCAAATGTTGGCTTAAAATGTCATGGCTAATATTCCTGACATATGCAGTGTAAAAATTTATATTATTTTTAGCTTTTTTAAAAAGAAAAATAGTCTCTGCAGGATGGCAAATCTCTACAGGATAGAAACAAAAATTCAGTACCTTAAATAGCTGTGAATGTAATGAGGTAAATTGATACTGCTTATTACAACTATGCAATATTGCTTATTGTGGTTATGCAGAATGTAATGCAAGGGTGCATCAATGACGCATCTCTCTTAGAACTGTTAAAGCTACTGTCTCTTGTGCAAAACATGTGCAGGAAGCAGTTTCCAAAGTAGCCACATGAGCCTTGCAAAAGATGCAGCTGCTTTAATAATCCAAAAAGAAGTGCCTTGCTCACGTTCTTAAGTATTTCAAAGCCCTTCATTCAGGTGTTTTTGCATAGCTTTAATGTTTAGAATCAGAATATTACTTATTTTCAGATGTTTGGGGACAATGTACACAACCTTGCTGGGAACTATTGGAATTGTAGCTCCAAAATAGCTAGAGTGCTGCTATATCACAGTTTCTAGTCTGTTTACAGGTAGTCCCCAGTTTAGGAACGAGTTCCATTCCAAAGGTTTGTCCTTAAGTCAAATTTGTATGTAAGCCAGAACAGTATTATTGTATAATACTGTATAAGTAGTATTGTGTAATGAACTCGAATCATTGTGTACTTAACTCAAATCACTGTGTATTTAATTTGAATTTTGCTACACTAGACTCCGTTCTTAATTGTGGGTCATCTGTAACCTGGGCATTCTTAATTCAGCCTTTCTGATTTATTCATATTTAGAGGTAATATGGATTATCTGGATCCCTTCCAGTCAGGTTTCAGGCCTGAATATGGAACGAAAACGGCATTGGTCGCACTTATGGATGACCTCTGGCAGGAGCGGGATGGTGGAAGTGCGACCATCCTTGCTCTCCTTGATCTCTCAGCAGCTTTGGATACCGTTGACCACAGTATCCTGTTGGGATGGCTCAGGGAATTGGGGGTGGGCAGCACAGTCTTGTGCTGGTTTGCCTCCTTTCTCCAGGGCCGATCCCAATCAGTGGTGATAGGGAGCGAGAGGTCCCATCCTTGGCCCCTCCTTTGTGGGGTGCCGCAGGGCTAAGTTCTTTCTCTGCTCCTTTTCAACATCTACATGAAACCGCTGGGCGAGTTTCCGTCATCATGGGATGAGGTATCATCAGTATGCTGATGATATGCAGCTATACATCTCCATCCCTGGTGAAGTAAGTGATGCCGTGGCCACCCTTTCGCGGTGCCTGGAGGCTGTAAGGGTCTGGATGGGGAACAACAGGCTTCGGCTGAACCCTGGTAAGATGGAGTAGCTGTGGGTTAATGGCTCCTCTGTATCCAGGATTTTGTGATCTTTAGTGCTGGATGGGGTGGCACTGCCCCAGACAGACCCAGTGCGTAATCTGGGGGTCCTCCTAGACTCACGGCTCCTGCTTGAAGAGCAGGTGGCAGCCGTGGCAAGGAGGGCCTTTGCACAACTTCGGGTTGTGCATCAGTTACGCCCTTTTCTGGATTGGGATGCCCTCTGAACAGTCACTCACGCCCTTGTTATCTCCCAGATAGACTACTGCAATGCACTCTACATGGGGCTACCCTTGAAGAGTATCCAGAAGCTACAGCTGGTCCAGAATGCAGCCGCGCAGGCTATTGTTGGAGCCCCAAAGAGAGCCCATGTAACATCTCTGCTCCGCGAGCTGCATTGGGTGCCAGTTTGCTTCCAGGTCCAATTCAAGGTGTTGGTTATCACCTTTAAAGCCCTACATGGCATGGGACCAGGTTATCTAAAGGACCACCTCTCCCCTATGACTTCAACCCGTCCCACCCAATCACACAGAGAGGGCATGATTCGGACCCCCTTGTGAAAGAACTTCGACTGTTGGGGTCCAGAAGGCGGGCCTTCTCTGCGGTAGCCCCTGCTCTTTGGAACATTCTGCCCCCAGAGGTGCGACTGGCCCCCACACTCCTGGCCTTCCGTAAGGCTTTGAAGACCTGGTTCTGCCGCCTGGGGTGGGGAGGGAGTACCCCAAGCATGGGGATGGCTAGCCCCATAGAGGCCTTCTGTCTTCAGCCTCAGATTTTTCATCCTCTTGGACTCTCCTTCTCCTTTTTAGTAATGTTTTTAATTAATGTTTTATGTATTTATATCTATGTTTTTAATGTTTGTTGTGAATCACCCAGAGTTCCCCCATTGGGGGGAGATGGGCGGTTGAAAAATTTAATAAATAAATAAATAAATCTTGGTAGTTTATGACAATGTTAAGTTATTTTTATTAGGTACCCTGATCTTTCAAATTTGGGAAATATCTAACATCAGTTAAAGCAGACATTAATTATTACTTTTAAAAATTGCCTTTGATTCTGTAGCTTAATGTCAAAAATAGCATCTACTTGTAATTTTTCACTAATTTAAAATGAACCTATTTAAAGGAACAATGACTAGAAACAGAATGAACAAATAGTTGTGAAGAGAGGGAGAGAACTTCCCCTGCTGCCCACCTGCTTGTTTGCTTCTCTTCATGTAGCTAATTTAATTAACTAACTTGTCCAGGGAGTTCTGATGTGTATTAACAATAACAATGGAATAGATGGCTTTCCTAATAAAGGATGGTTCTTCCAAAAGCCAAAGATAAAGTCCACTTGAACAGTCATGTCTAAGGCCTTCCTTAAATTAATATTTTGTCATTAGCTGGCAGGGCTTTACTCATGGATAGAAGTATAGGAAGAAATATTACTTTGCCAAATACATCCCAGTGGATAAATGATGGTTATATAAGGTAGTAGACTTTTTAAACCAAGTGTGGCTTTCCACTGGGAATTAATGCAAATTTTGGAGCAGCAGTCTTAATCTGAAAATCAGAGTTATCTCTTCCATTCCAGGAAATGTAGTTGCTTGAAACTGATTTTAATTCAAGTCTCAGTGGATCATAAAAATCTCTTGTACTGTGGTTTATAAAGGGGGGATTATTTTGTTCATTTTTAATGAATATTTAATGCCATATTTTTCCCAGCCTCTTGTACCTCATAGAATTCACTCAACAAGTAGAAATGTGAGAGAAGAAAAAACACGCTCTGAAATAAACTGTAAGTAGAGTCACACTTTTTAAACTAACCTGAAAAAATTATTCCTATCTACAAGGATGGTTCATATTGGGTGATTGCATCTCTTTTAGATTAGGCATCCTAACCCAGTTGCATATTAGGTATAATGTTGAAATGCAGACCATATGCATGAATTTCATAAATGAAAGTTTACTGAGTGTCAGCCTTGCGAGGTAGTCCAGACAAGAAGCACACCCAGAAGTACTAGTTCTAATTTTATTGTAAGGCTACATTAACAGAATCTTGCAAGTCTGAAAGTACATCTCTTCCCCCTCCTTGCCTTTACATTCCAAGAAACTAGGGAGGGTCCCTTCTGAGACATTTGCCACACCCATATTCCTTCTGCAGACTCAGCTGCCACTTGTCTGACCATTGTCTAGTCTGTGGCTCTTCCTCCTGTCTCCCAAGGTCATTCCCATATACCATTACACTGAACAAGAAAGAAGGGGCAGAAAAATGAGTTTAATGGTATTTTAAAGATCTACTTGGACTACCTTTACAGCACAGTCAGGTGTACAGTACTGTGCAAAGGTTTTAGGCAGGTGTGAAAAAATGATGTAAAGTAAGAATGCTTTCAAAAATATATATTATAATTGTTTATATTTATCCATTTACAAAATGCAAAGTGAGCGAACAGAAGAAAAATCTAAGTCAAATCAATATTTGGTGTGACTACCCTTTGGCTTCAAACCAGCATCAATTCTTACACTTGCACACTTCGTACACTTGCACAAAGTCAGGGATCTTGTAGGATTAGAGTCAGGTGTATGATTAACCAGTTATACCAAGCAGGTGCTAATGATTATCAATTTCATATGTAGGTTGAAACACAGTCATTAACTGAAACAGAAACAGCTGTGTAGGAGGCTTAAAACTGGGTGAGGAACAGCCAAACTCTGTTACTAAGGTAAGGTTGTGGAAGACAGTTTCATGTCACAGGTCATTCACCGTGGCAAGACTGAGCACAGCAACAAGACACAAGGTAATTATACTGCATCAGCAAGGTCTCTCCCAGGCAAAAATTTCAAACCAGACTGGGGTTTCAAGATGTGCTGTTCAAGCTCTTTTGAAGAAGCACAAAGAAACGGGCAACGTTGAGGACCATAGACGCAGTGGTCGGTCAAGAAAACTTAATGCAGCAGATGAAAGACACATCATGCTTACTTCCCTTTGACATCAGAAGATGTCCAGCAGTGCTATCAGCACAGAACTGGCAGAAACCAGTGGGACCCAGGTACTCCCATCTACTGTCCGGAGAGATCTGGCCAGAAGTGGACTTCATGGAAGAATTGCAGCCAAAAAGCCATACCTCCAACGTGGAAACAAGGCTAAGCGACTCAACTATGCACAAAAACATAGGAACTGGGATGCAGAAAAATGGCAGCAGGTGCTCTGGACTGATGAGTCAAAATTTGAACTGTTTGGCTGTAGCAGGAGGCAATTTGTTTGCCGAAGGGCTGGAGAGCAGTACAATAATGAGTGTCTGCAGGCAACAGTGAAGCTTGGTGGAGGTTTCTTGCAAGTTTGGGGCTGCATTTCTGCAAATGGAGATTTGGGCAGGATCAATGGTGTCCTCAATACTGAGAAATACAGGCAGATACTTATCCATCATACCATCAAGGAGGCATGTGATTGGCCCCAAATTTATTCTGCAGCAGGACAGTGACCTGAAACATACAGCCAGTGTCATGAAGAACTATCTTCAGCGTAAAGAAGAACAAGGAGTCCTGGAAGTGATGGTTTGGCCCCACAGAGCCCTGATCTCAACATCATTGAGTCTGTCTGGGATTACATGAAGAGACAGAAGGATTTGAGGCAGCCTACATCCACAGGAGATCTGTGGTTAGTTCTCCATGTTTGGAACAACCTACCTGCCAAGTTCCTTCAAAAACTGTTTGCAAGTCTACCTAGAAGAGTTGATGCTATTTTGAAGGCAAAGGGTGGTCACACCAAATATTGATTTGATTTGGGTTTTTCTTCTGTTTGCTCACTTTGCATTTTGTAAATTGATAAACATAAACAATTACAATATATATTTTTGAAAGCATTCTTACTTTACAGCATTTTTTCACACCTGTCTAAAACTTTTGCACAGTTGTTGTTGTTGTTTAGTCGTTAAGTCGTGTCCGACTCTTCGTGACCCCATGAACCATATTGCGCCAGGCCTTCCTGTCCTTCACTGCCTCCCTGAGTTTGCTCAGTTTCATGCTCATTGCTTCAGTGATGCTATCTAACCATCTCATCCTCTGCCGTCCTCTTCTCCTTTTGCCTTCAATCTTTCCCAGCATCAGGGTCTTCTCCAAAGAGATCTCTCTTCGCATTAGGTGACCAAAATATCTGAGCTTGAGCTTCATTATCGATCCTTCCAATGAGCAATCAGGGTTGATTTCCTTTAAGATTGACTGGTTTGACCTCCTAGCAGTCCAGGGGACTCTCAAGAGTCTTCTCCAGCACCACAGTTCAAAGGCATCAATTCTTCGGCGCTCGGCCTTTTTATGGTCCAGCTCTCACAGCCATACATTACTACTGGAAAAACCATAGCTTTGACTATGCGGATCTTTGTCGGCAAGGTGACGTCTCTGCTTTTTAATATGCTATCTAGGCTTGCCATAGCTTTCCTCCCAAGGAGCAAGCGTCTTTTAATTTCATGGCTGCTGTCTCCATCTGCAGTGATCTTGGAGCCCAAATAAATGAAGTCTGTTACTGCTTCCATTTCTACCCCTTCTATTTGCCAGGAATTGATGGGTCCAGATGCCATGATCTTAGTTTTTTTAATGTTGAGTTTCAAGCCAGCTTTTGCACTCTCCTCTTTCACCCTCATCAAGAGGCTCTTTAGTTCTTCTTCACTTTCTGCCATTAGGGTGGTATCGTCCGCATATCTGAGGTTGTTGATGATTCTCCCTGCAATCTTAATTCCGGCTTGTGATTCTTCCAGCCTGGCATTTCTCATGATGTACTCTGCATATAGGTTAAATAAGCAGGGTGACAGTATACAGCCTTGTCGTACACCTTTCCCTATTTTGAACCAATCGGTTGTTCCATGACCGGTTCTAACTGTTGCTTCTTGGCCCGCATACAGATTTCTCAGGAGACAGGTAAGGTGGTCTGGTACTCCCATCTCTTTAAGAATTTGCCACAGTTTGTTGTGATCCACACAATCAAAGGCTTTTGCATAGTCAATGAAGCAGAAGTAGATATTTTTCTGGAACTCTCGTGCTTTCTCCATGATCCAGCGAATGTTGGCGATTTGATCTCTAGTTCCTCTGCCTCTTCGAAACCCAGCTTGTACATCCGGTAGTTCTCGGTTCATGTATTGCTGAAGCCTAGCTTGTAGGATTTTGAGCATAACCTTGCTAGCATGTGAAATGAGTGCAATTGTGCGATAGTTTGAGCATTCTTTGGCGTTGCCCTTCTTTGGAATTGGAATGTAAACTGACCTTTTCCAATCCCGTGGCCACTGTTGCGTTTTCCAAACTTGCTGGCATATTGAGTGCAGCACTTTAACACCATCATCTTTTAGTATTTTAAATAACTCAGCTGGAATACTGTCATCTCCACTAGCTTTGTTGTTAGCAATGCTTCCTAAGGCCCACTTGACTTCACTCTCTAGGATGTCTGGCTCAAGGTCAGTGATCACACCAGCGTGGACATCAGGGACATTAAGATCTTTCTTGTATAGTTCTTCTGTGTATTCTTGCCACCTCTTCTTAATCTCTTCTGCTTCTGTTAGGTCCCTGCCTTTTTTGTCCTTTATCATGCCCATCTTTGCACTAAACGTTCCTTTCATATCTCCAATTTTCTTGTAGAGATCTCTAGTCTTCCCCATTCTATTGTTTTCCTCGATTTCTTTGCATTGTTCATTTAAGAAGGCCTTCTTATCTCTCCTGGCTATTCTCTGGAAATCTGCATTCAGTTGCTTATATCTTTCCCTTTCACCCTTGCTTTTCGCATTCCTTCTTTCCACAGCTATTTGTAAAGCCTCATCAGACAGCCATTTTGCTTTCTTGCATTTCTTTTTCTTTGGGATGGTTTTAGTTGCTGCCTCCTGTACAATGTTACGGACCTCCGTCCATAGTTCTTCAGGCACTCTGTCTACCAAATCTAATCCTCTAAATCTATTCATCACCTTCACTGTGTACTCACAAGGAATATGATCTAAGTCATACCTGAGTGGTCTAGTGGTTTTCCCTACATTCTTCAATTTAAGCCTAAATTTTGCAGTAAGAAGCTCATGATCTGAGCCACAGTCAGCTCCTGGTCTTGTTTTTGCTGTCTGTATAGAGCTTCTCCATCTTTGGCTGCAAAGTATATAATCAATCTGGTTTCGGTATTGACCATCTGGTGATGTCCATGTGTAGAGTCGTCTCTTGTGTTGTTGGAAAAGAGTGTTTGCTATGACTAGCTTGTTCTCTTGACAGAACTCTATTAGCCTTTGCCCTGCTTCATTTTGTACTCCAAGGCCAAACTTGCCTGTTATTCCGATTACTCCTTGACTTCCTACTTTAGCATTCCAATCCCCTATGATGAAAAGGACATCTTTTTTTGGTGCTAGTTCTAGAAGGTGTTGTAGGTCTTCATAGAAGCGGTCAACTTCAGCTTCTTCAGCATCAGTGGTTGGGGCATAGACTTGGATGACTGTGATATTGAATGGTTTGCCTTGGATACGCACTGAGATCATTCTGTCGTTTTTGAGGTTGTACCCCATTACTGCCTTTCCCACTCTCTTATTCACTATGAGTGCAACTCCATTTCTTCTAAGGGTTTCTTGCCCACAGTAGTAGATATAATGGTCACCCAAATTAAATTCACCCATTCCCGTCCATTTCAGTTCGCTGATTCCCAAGATGTCGACGTTCAATCTTGTCATCTCATGTTTGACCACATCCAGCTTGCCTTGGTTCATAGATCTTACATTCCAGGTACCTATACAATATTGTTCTTTACAGCATCGGACCTTCTTTTCGCTTCCAGATACATCCACAGCTGAACGTCCTTTCGGCTTTGGCCCAGCCGCTTCACTCTTTCTGGAGCTACTTGGAAATGTCCTCCGCTCTTCCCCAGTAGCATATTGGACACCTTCCGACCTGAGGGGCTCATCTTCCGGCGTCATATCTTTTAGCCTTTTAACATTGTCCATGGGGTTTTCTTGGCAAGGATACTGGAGTGGGTTGCCATTTCCTTCTCCAGTGGACCACATTTTGTCAGAACTCTCTGTCATGACCTGTCCGTCTTGGGTGGCCCTGCACGGTATAGCTCATGGCTTCACTGAGTTACGCAAGCCCCTTCGCCACGACAAGGCAGTGATCCATGAAGGGGTTTGCACAGTATTGTATGTTTATTATTCAGAAGTAATCCTGCTGAATTATGTGGTTTACTCCCTAGTAAGTATATTAAAGCTTGCTTCCCTTGTTAAGAGTTATGGACATGTGTTCTTTTTCTGTCCCATTCCTCCAATCACCTTCTTAGGAGAAAAGGCAATAGTTAGCTCCTATTGGGTTTGTCCGGTCAAACATAGTGGAGCTGACTAAAGAGACGCTTTCCTTCTCTATATGTGTACATGCTGATGGGGAAGAAAGGATGCAAGTCTCACTATTTTTTTTCTCAACCAGGCTTCATTAATTATCATTGTAGCTTTGGGTTGTTTTTGTTGTTATTTATAGTCAAGCTAGCTTCTCTGGGCTTCTATTTTGTTTGTTTTTTTCTGTTTCTTAGTGTTCCCGAGAATAATAATACAATAAGTTTGGAAAACCACTGGGAGAATATATAATCATTTTTTATCATCTATTTGTTCTTTTTAATAGTTGGTCAAGTAAAATTTGATCCTCCTTTAAGAAAGGAGACAGAGCCACATCATGAGTTCGTAAGTAATGCAACCATATTAGACTTCTTATCTAAAATATCATGTGAATAATGAAACAGTGCAGATCTATGGACTATGTATTTTGTTCAGTATAAAACACATTTGTATAAGACCTCAAAATGATTAAGGAATTATCTGAGGAATTTCTGTATATTTTGAGAATTTTAAAATTTAATCAGCAATGGCTATATAAGTATTGCCAGTCGAAGGGGCAATTTCCTCAGCTTTCCCATTCTTGTCTCCACTTCCTTCAACTGCTTTAGCATAGGGTGCAGTGAAAACAGGAGATTCCCATTTTCATAATTATTGTCTCGTAAATTCTTTAGTTGATAGCATCTACAAGGGATACCAGAACACAAAATAAATATTCTGCTCACTTTATAAGTTTTGAGTTAGTAGAGGGGAATTAACGGTTACATTTTGTATCTTGTTATTCCATTATTGAACATTCCTCCTTTGCCATCTGTAAAGTTGAAGGTAGGAAAGCAGTGGGATTTGGAAGATGGGATTTGGTGTATGGCTGGAAAATACACCAAATGGAAAATGCAGAATTTTAGAAAGTCTGGAAAAGGCATATAGGCTTTTCATATTGTAAACTATATCTTGTAAACTATCTAGAGTCATTTCTGACTGTGGTGGGAGACGGAGGGAGGAAGGGAGGAAGGAATGCAATCAGTGTATGAGGAGTTGCTACACAAATCAGCATCCCATGATATTCAGTTATATATGTGTATCCCTTTTAAAATTACCCCTTGTGATGATCTCTCAGGACAAAAGACTTCTTGTTTCAGAAGATAGGAAACTTTTATTTTAGCTTGTGTCAGTTTATTTTTTTATTTCCTTTGGAGGACATTTTTGCTGGATATATTGCAAAAATGAGCCAGACTGACATAGGCATATGAAAAACTCTTGCTTGCTAAAACTGCTTTTCATGAAGCACTATATTCATCTAGCCCTTCATCTTCACTTGAGTTATCAGGATCTCTTTGGTTATTATACAGACACTCTTATGTATGATTTACTAAAAGAGAAGCTAATAAAATAGCTGTCAGATTTAACTTAGTAAATTTGCATTTGCTTAATTGAAGTCACGCTAACAGAGAGTTGAGAGCCCATAAAGCTAGCAATGTTTTCATTCTTCTTTGGCAATTAATACCTGGTCTAACTTTTCATTTTGTATATTGTCTTATAGTGATAGGATGTTGCCTTAAGCTGATAGTTGGTCCACATGATTCGGTACCATGTATATCATATGTGATCAAGCAACCCTGCAGCCCTTCAAAGGCTCTAGTACATGGTTCCAAGGTGGAGAATGGCATGTGGAAAGAGAGATCTTTGCACATTTTCCTTCCCATTTAAATTGCAAAAGCTGACAGCTGGGGATGGGCAAAGTAAGATTATTTTAGGGAGAAATGAGAGACAAAGCTGAGCATCCAGGGCCAATCACTCATCAACTCTACATTTGGCTCTTAAATGATTTGACTGCTCAGGATTTCAGTTAAGAGTATTTCCCAGTCCCACGCAGAGATTCTAAGGATTTAGATATATGTTCTCCAGTGAATAATGGATAGATTGGGGAGAATAAAGATGGTGGAAGGAATCCTTGTTTGGGGCTCCTTATTTGATAAGACCAGTGCCTAGAACTATGACAAAAAGGGAAATGGATGTATGAGAAAAAAATGAGGATTTGTCCTAAATAAGTGACAAACTCCTAGTTTGCTGCCTTCACAATTTCAAGCATTAATACCAGTCGGTGTGTGCTAAGTTAAGCAATTCACTCCATCCAGTATATTATACCAGTGGACTTTAATTCATGTAAGGTGCTTTCCATTCTTCTTGTTCTGCAACCCAGTGTAGTTCAGAGGCTTATCTAGTTCAGAGGCTTTCCCATCTGTATAGGATAGAGGTGGTGAGGACTGAAGGGAATAGGTGGAATTCATTCACCAATAGTGTCCATTTTGGGCTTGTTTTATATCCTTCCTAGAGATTTTATTTCATGCGGTTTTACTGATTTTAAATTAAAATTTATTGATAAATATTTCTCATCTATTGTAGAGATACTTCTTATCTCACATTGCATCAGCTAATGTTTTGTTTTAGTCTCAGTCAGGAGTCCTATTTTATAATACAGTGTTCTTGTACAGATAATTATTGCTATGAGTATAGATATATAGATGGTTTTTAAACTAGATTGTACACTTGGTATGCACCAAGAAACCAAAATTTATCTAATTTCAAAAGAATTTACTGAGCAATCACTATGTATACATTTTGTATTAATTTGCACAAACAGTAGCCTTTATTGTATCAGTAGCCCTTAGCTAAGCCAGTTTATCAATTCTGCTTTCTTTTCAAGAGTCCTCTCATTTGATTGGCATAGATTGGCATCATTTTTACATGTCAGGATTTCATTATTCTTTTCCAACAATTAATTTCAAATAGTTTATTCTGATTTGGAATCTCCATTAATTTTTATTCTCTTGAGGAATGTGAAAGCTGATACTTTTTTAGAGCAACCCAAGAAAAGTCAGTTTAAACAAACACCAAAATACATTGCTTATTTGTCTAAACCAATACATATTTGTTTCTTCTAAGTGTGACATTGGTCACAACCTCAGCATAGGTTTTTCTGTTATTCTATGACTGAGGCATGAAGATATTCTGAGTTATTTACAATCTCACTTTTGTTGACGTTCAGTCAGAACTTTCATAAAATAGGTCTTCCATGTATCTTCTTAGTATACAATTCAGTTATAACACGCTCAGTAAACTGGTTATAAGTAAAATTGGATACCTTCAGCAATATCTGGGGTCTGAAGAGTAGCCTGATACTTTCAGAAGTGGTATGAACCTAAATAGAAACTGTTTTCCTTTCTATAACTGTTTATAGTGTTTGATAGTTTCCCTTTGTATCAAGAAAAAACTGTTTAAGGAAAAACAAGCCATTCCTCCCCATTCCAAGAATTAAAGGTATAATTCTTCAAAAAGCAGTTCTGATTTTAATATGACCCTTTCTCCCTTTGAAAGTAAGATTAGACATTTAAAAAATCTACCAATTTCTCAACAAATCTAAGATAATCCTCCAATTTAAAAGTAAATTATTTGCAGGGAGGACTTAACTTCAAGTAGAGTATATGGAATCAACTTCCAATAAAGGACACAGGTTTACAGTTGTAGAATTGAACTAGGTCGTTAAATTGGTAGTTGGCCGTTTAACAAGTGTAATGTTTTTATTTTACTTATGTTAAACTCTGAGAAACTCTAGCTTCAAGCTTGATCTTCAAGGAGGTTTCTTATTTTCATTCAATAGCCTTTTGAAATAATAGATATTGGGAAAATTAAGTGTGAGAATCATATTTCAGCATTGTATGTGATACGAATCCAAATCATATAATAGGATAGAAATCATGGAATGTCCTAAATCTGCTTTATTCAGTGAAGGATAACTGAACTTCTATTTTTAAATTGGGGGGGGTGCAGGAAGGAGGGACAAAGGGAGGGAAGAGATGAAAATTAAATGAGACCTTTTCATCTGCTGTTATATTTTGTTTTAAACCATAACTACACATATGATATTATACTAATCCAACTGTTATTTGTAGACTCTAAGAAATAGTAAGAGTCAGCTATTGTGCAAAAATATCCCTTTGTACTTGGATTTATTTCAATCTAGAAATAATTAACTTGAGTTTCTGATCTTTATCTGATAAACAGCCTGACAGTAACGATTTTTTGGACAGTTCAGAAGAAATATACTACACTGCAAGATCTAATCTGGTATTTTCATCTATTGCTTTTTCTTTGTCAGTGTATACGTGTGTTGTTTTTAAAAATGAAATGTTTTGCCCAGCTCTTGTGCTGCTTTGGCCATTTGTAGACTTGTTAAAAGTCTATCAAATTCAGTAAACAGTTCAACAATAAAATTATTCATTTTCAGTGTAACATTATAATGTATTTATTTTCATATGATGAGTTGTATAATCTCATGTATTTAAATAAATCAGTTTGCAAGAATTATTAATTATTATTAATTAATTATTATTAAATTAAATTATTAAATTAAATTATTAGATTATTAAATTATTAAATTATTAAATTAAATTATTAAATTAAATTATTGTTATTAATTATTAATTATTAATTATTATAATTAATTATTTATTATTAAGAATTATTAGACATATTTTAGCATTTAAATAACTAAGTGGCAAATGGTTAGGTAAGAAGGAATTAGAGAACATGGCATGTATGTACCATTTCAGCTTCATGATATTTGCATAAAATAAATTTCTGTTTAAAAGAAGTTAGTGTGAGAAATTACGTATCTTCTTCTCTCTTAATTTTTCCAACATCGAAGTTCAAACCTTGTTCAATATTCTTTTTATCCTGCTTCTTCAAAGACCAACTTTCATTTCCATGAAAATCCACACATTTGCAGTGTCATAGGGAATACCATTGCTTGCACACTTCTGATCTTTGTCAGTATAGAGACTTCATGGCATCTTTTCTGGGGCCTTCATGGTTGTTCTAACAAGTGTTAGTCTGCAGCATATTTCTCAATTGCTTGTTCCTTTACTGTTGATGTTTGATCCTAAAAGGTAGAACGTATCTTCTACTTCAATATTTTCATTTCACGCTGCCCAGAGTCACTTTGTGTGAGATGAGCAGAGAGAGAGAGAGGGAGAGATAGTCAGATCTAGAGGTGGTGGTTGTCATTAGTTTTTGGATTGATTGATTACATGTTATCAAGTCATTGTCAACTCTTAGTCACTACATACTGTACTTACATTTTCTCCATGATGATCTGTCCCTGATCCTTCAAGTCTTCCAGTGGTACACCGATTACCACTGTTGTCCCCTTCTTCTCTTTCCTTCCATCTTTCCCAGCATTAAAGCCTACTCCAGAGATTTAGATCTTCACATAATGTGTTGCATAATAAAGTAGGATTATTTGAGCCTATTTATTTGTGCTTCATGTGAGAACTCTGGATAGATTTATTCAGTGATCCATTGGTTTGTTTTCTTGGCTGTCTACAGTATTCCCAGAAGTCTTGTCAAACACTAAAGTTCAAAAGTGTCAATACTCTTTCTAACTTGTTTCTTCAAAGTCCAACTTTCGCTTCCATAGAATGTCACAGGGAATACCATGGCTTGTGTGATTCCGATCTTTGTAGGTATAGACACATCAAGGCATTTGAATATCTTTTCCAAGGCCTTCATGGCTGCTCTACCAAGTGCTAGTCTGTGACATATTTCTTGACTGCTTATTCCTTTACTGTTGATGGTTGGTCCTAAAAAGCAGTAGCTATCCACCACTTTGATATCTATGTTATCACTTCTAAGGCTGGTTGTCTACCTGTTGTCATTAGTTTGGTCTTCTTTATATTTAATCTTTGTCCTATTTTTTCACTGTGCTGCTTAACATTTATTGCTAGAGCTTGCAGATCCTTTGCATTTTCAGCTATCACAGTAATGTCATCAGCCTAGCACAGGTTATTGATGTTTCTTCCTCCAATTTTAAAACCACTCTCATCTTCTTCCAATCCAGCTTCCTTTAATATATATTCAGCATATAAGTTGAATAAATAAGGGGAGAGTATGCAGCCTTGTTGCACTCCTTGCCAACCTAGAGCCAGACTGTTTTGACATGTTCTGTCCGTACTGTAGCTTTCTGACTTGTACATAAGTTTCTGATGAGGACAGTGAAATATTCTGGGATCCCCATTTTATTGAGCACATTCCATAGTTTGACATGATCGACACAATCAAAGGCGTTTCTTTAATCAATGATACACATAGTGACTTCCTCTTGGTATTCTTTTGCTTTCTAAATTATTCAGCACACATCAGCAATAATGTCTTGTGTTCCTTGGCCTTTTCTAAAGCCATCTTGAATATCTGGCATCTCTTTTTCCATGTAGGGCTCTAATCTGTGTTGGATAATCCAAAACATTATTTTGCTAGCATGTGAAGTTAAGAATATTGTACAATAGTTTTCATGTTCCTTAAATCTGCGTTTTTGGTATTGGAACATAGGTTGACCTCTTCCACTCTGTTGGCCACTGTGTTCCTCTCCAGACTTGCTGGCATAGCTTGGTTAGACCTTTACTGATTCTTCTTCTGTTGCTTGCCATATTTCTGTGGGTATTCCATCACTTCCTGTACCCTTCCAACTTGGTAATGACTCGAGTGCTATCTAACATCATCTTCTAGTACTAGAAGATCTTCTAAGGTATTTGGATATTGACATATCTACTGTACAGTATTTCAGTATACCTCTTCCATCTTTCTGTGATTTTCTTTGAATCAGTTACTGTCTGTCCTTTAGCATGCTAATTTGAGTTTGGAACCTCCTTCTGAGTTCTAAATAAAGAGACTTTTATTATTTATTTATTTTATGTGCCACCCGAATGCTAATAACTCTGGGCGGTTTTGGAAGACTTTTCTTGTTTTTCCATGTCTGTTCAATGCCTTTACAGAAGTTGTTGTAATACTGCTTTTTGTCTCTTCTAACAGCTCTCTGAAATTCTTTGTTAAGTTAAGAAAAAGAGGGTTTTTTTCTTGGCTATGACTTCTTCTCTTCTTGGCAATTTCCACAGCTTCTTCTGACATCTAATTTACTTCCTGTTGTTCTTGATCTTTGGCAGTCTCTTGACATTCATCCTTAATTACTTATTTAAGCATTCCACAGTTCCTCTCATTCTCTATCAGTGAAGTTCAGGACTTCAAAGCAATTCCTGACGTTCACCTAGAATATGACAGGTGTATGCCCAAGATCATATTGTGGCTTTCTTCTTTGTCTTTAGTTTAAGGGCAGATGATTGGATTAAATGGTTTTCAAGGTCCTTTCCAACCCTTACATACTAGGATTCAAGATAGACATCCTTAAATACTTTGGTGCGTGCAGACTTTTATTGTAAATGTCTTAACATGGAGATTTGCAATGTATTTTTGAACAATTAACAGAATATAGTATAGTGTTATTCACTTAGATATGAAATGCTTAACTATCCCTTAGTATTATTTGAAAATATCAAGAACTTGGTCATTCCTGCTAGGCACAAGCGGTATGGGTGCTTGGCCATATAATTTAATAAATGTCAGTCTTATTACAAATTGCTTTTCAGCAAAAATTACTAAATTATTTCCAAGTGTGCAGCTGTACAATTATTTATGTATCTGTGTATCTTTTGTCCTTATAATTCTAGAACTCATGCATTGCAAACTGAATTTCCAAATCTCATGTTAACAAAAAAATTGATGGAAGCATAGTTGGTAGCTATTTCATTTCATTTCTTTTGTCCTAGTTTTAAATTCTTTATTTTACAACCAAAATTATCTATGATGAAGTGTAGGTCATTTTTAAAGCAGATAGTAATAAATAGTTAAAAAGAGATTAAAAAATCATACAATCCAGAAATTTATCTGTTGATGTTAATAGACACTTGGATTATAAACTGGCTGTAAACAACAGGTTAGGCCTTCAAAGAATGCAAACAGAAATTACTCTGACAGATGTCACTTTTCACTAAAACAAATTTAGAACATTTCTAGTGTATGGTGACAGATGACGGGACCCTTTATGTTTCATAGAGGTTTGCTTATTTTATCATATTAACTTCTCTGTCATTGTTTAGATCGCATATCGATAGGGATTTTCACTTACAAATCAATAGAGACGTGTTGCCTTTGCCCAGCCATAAGATTTTCCATTTCCATTTCTAAGCACATTTACAGTTAGTAAAACAGCTGCTGAAACACTCTCTTGAGGTGGCATCCAGAGTAGCCCAAACAGAGTTTTGCTAGTTCAGTGGAACTGCTGTTCCCTAACTGTCCCCTAATATTTGTTTCAGAGAATATCCTTTTCTTCCCAAAAGGATTTTGTAGGAATACAGAGGCTATGGGAGGAGGGGTTTTGGTAGGTGGGATCTTTTCTGCTGACAGAAGCCATTTCATGGACAGATAAGTATGCTGCTGCTGCTGCTGCTGCTGCTGCTGATGATGATGATGATGATTTTCCAGTAAGCCTATTTTGCAAAACCCTGATCTCTGAGTCGTCTTAGTGCAGAAGCCAGAATATTAAGTACTCCAACATCTGCACTTTTAAGATTCTTATGGTCACCAGGTCTTGCAGAAAGAAGGATTTTTAAAACTTGGCAGCAGTGACTACATTGGAAATGTTTGTAACAATGAAAATACATGAATGCCAATTTTATTAATAAGTAAAAAGTATTTTCACATTCTTTTCTGTGCTTTTTAAATAGATTCCACTGTTTACTATTGTTCTATTGCTTCTGATATTTTACACCCAGAAAACTCTGGTTATTGAGTGAATTAAAATATGATAATAAAGTAGTAAATTGGAGACAAGAGCATCTGCAGAGGGGTGTGTTTTGTTACGCATGCTCTCTAATTATATTTGGGGTCCTTTGGTCAATATCTAATTGGTTTAAATTATTAAAATAAGAATTTAAAGCACATTTAATTTTCTTGAGAATCCCTTCTGATACATTACTCTAGCAATTATCCATTCTAAAGCCTATCATATAAAGATGTATAAATATTTAATTTAATGCAACTTAAATAGTTTTATAGAATTGCTAAGACTGCATAGATTATTGTGTAATGAATACAGTTGAGCAGGGACAACAGGGACTTAACTGAAACACATTTTTTCCATTTTGTCTAGATGCCTTAGATCCAAAAACATTTCTGAAATTCTCAAGTGGTACTTCAGGAAGACAAAATCAGATTCTTCATAGTTTAGCCAGACATTCTTACTTACATTATTGGCCTTTTATGCCTCAACTCAGGGCAAGTAATTATGCTGTACCACTAAGTTGTTTTCAAATAATGCTAGTGGAAAAAAATGAACTCATTGACTTTTCATTTAGGAAAAGGGCTCCAAATTTTTTTCTATTAATATTTGATTACTAAGTTTGATGAGTACAGGAAAGTTTAAGACAAGCATTTTGCATTCAGCTGTAACATTCTAGAAACATTCTAGGTAAATGTTAGGAAGAAATTTCTAACAATAAAGGGAGGTGATGAGTTCCCCTTCACTGCACAGGCTAGAGGTTGAACCAGAGGCTAGAGACATCATCAAGAATATTTTAATTTAGATTTCTGCATAAGATAGGGGATGAACTCAGTGGCCTAAAGGACCTATTCCAACTCTTGATTCTGTGATTCTAAGGTGCAAGTACTTCTCTTTTAATTGCAGTATAGTTAAGACCCATTAAGCTGGAATGGACCAAAGGAGTCATCAAGTTAAATCTGATACTGTGAGGTAGGAGTGCTTTATTCAGCAGGTGTCCTCTGAATAGAGAAACCATGTCTGAATACTTTGATGCAGTCTGTGGAGGATCAATATGGAATGGATATACAGTAATAGTACGTAAGAAAGGGCGGGGGGGGCGGCTTTTAGGCAAGACAAATGTCTTTCATAGGAAGGGACAGGAACTGTGAAAGTTAATCATTAAATGTTCTTTCCAGATCCTCTAATCTGGCTGAGATAACATTTAGTGTTCTCCAAAACTATGACGTCTATAGCTTCCCTTCCCTTCCCTTCCCTTCCCTTCCCTTCCCTTCCCTTCCCTTCCCTTCCCTTCCCTTCCCTTCCCTTCCCTTCCCTTCCCTTCCCTTCCCCTCCCCCTCCCCCTTCCCCTTCCCCTTCACACAAAAAATTAGGCTTTCAGGATCTGAAAGCTCTGTGTACAACACAGCTCTGATTCTGATTCATATTTAGTTAATTACTGAAGATATCTAAGCCATTTCACATGTTTTTGTTAACTGGTAAAATAAACAAAATGATCTAAATATCCCACGAATTATACTTGGGCTGTGTATAATACTAATCAATCAGTGTGTATTATGGTCTATGACCAGTAACATCCAAAAAATGCAAAAAAAAAAAAAAATCAAAACCACTATGTTTTGCACCACATGAGGCATGTGTTTAAATATAAGGAAATACTAGGCAAAGGAAGTAGAAAGAGAGGAAAGAATTCCATACTTGCTAATATGCATAATTATATAATACTCAAACATTGCATTTTCATGTATCATGTTTTCCTTGATGGCTAGTTGTCTACATTTTACTTAGGGCCATGGTCAGTATAAGGCTGGTTCAAGATCAATAAATGTAGTGAGGTCAGCGGCCCTTCTCAATATTGCATTGCTTGAGAATGCAGCCCAAAGTGGATAGTACATACCGTGTAAAACTAAATATTAGTACAACAGTAGTCACTTTTCAGAAAAATTATAGGCATATGATAAATATAGATGTTTATAGATTTTAAAAATTATAGGCATATTGCTTTCTATAACATGGACGTTCATATTTCCTATAGAACTCTCATCCACTCACTGGAGTGTTTCTGTGGAATGATTCAGAACAGAAAAGATGGGGGCAATAATGAGCTGTTCATAGTGTCCTCAGATTTTTGAATAGCTACTTCATGGAGAAAATCTGTGTGGTTGCTAGGAGTTGAAAGCAACTTGATGGCACATAATCAGTCTTTTCTATAGCTTTGGCACTTCTGTAAAATTTGTTTCTAGTGATTGGAAATCCCTCTAGGCCATCTAGACTGCTCTAGGCGATAATGGGATATGGATAAGGACCACAGTAGAAAAAAGAATTCACAAAAACAAAGATTACCTCTCTGCTCACCCAGGGAACTGTTAAATTCAGTGACTATTTGTATGCAACTATACAAGAGAATATGGCACCCAGGCTGCCCTGGAATTGCATGTCTTGTTTCTGTCAACATTTTTCCTTTATGCGTGCAAATATTTCATATAACAGTGCAATTTTCCTGTAGAAAAATGGGTGGACAGTAGTTATTTGAGTTGAATATAAGAACAGCAGGAGCAGAGCCTATATTGTAATTCAGAACAAGGGAAGGCCATGAGGTAACACGGACCCATTGGTCTATTTTGTAATTATTTGTTTTCTGTCGATAGGATTTGCAGCTAGAATATGGTCATGGTCCTCAAGGGAGTTACTTCTTGGGTGCAAATAAGTGAGTACTCTTTAGAAACAATGTTTTTGCTTTTTCTTTTGGCTAATTTTTTGTAATATAGTGAAACACATTGAAGGCAGGTTATAACAATAAAATTGATAACTTTGTAGGCAGATTATAACAGTAAAAATGCCAAATATAAAGCAAAATAAAATTAACACAGATAAAATCAAATATAGAAATCATCCATTAAAATAGTTAATGATAATAATTATTAATTGATTCACTTCTTCAGGAATGTAACATTTATATAGTGGCACCAGTGAAATTTAAGTGAATTCAGTAGATATCATTAGACATTAACTTATCCTCCAGGCTTGATCCTCCAGAGTAATTGGAACCACAGCCACTGTCATCTACAGCTTGCATGTCCAATGGGTCTTCTTGTCTAATACATCTACAGGGCACTATTTGTTGTGCTTATATATGTGGCTAAGGAATTTTTCCTTTTCCATATAGAAATGTAGCTTCCTTGTTTGAATCTGTATCCTAAAATGTTCCTATGTGTATATACATGTATATTATATGTCAGCTTGTAAAACTATCTTTAATTGAATGTTTGTTGCTTCCAGAATAAGGAAAAGGAGCCATTGTGACATATTATTTTGTACAAATGTACTTTAATGCACTTAACATTTATTTCTTGATCGTCCAAGATATTGTCAAACTCTTTTTCTTATGGCATTACATTCCCTTATTTGAGGATGGCTTTTCCTCTGCCTTTTAAAAAATTATTTAAAAATAATTGTATCTATTTATAAGAATAACCTACACTCCTCCTGGCCTACAGAATGGATTGTTGATTGTCGGGTGCAGTAATTAGCTCACAGATATACATTTGAATACACTTCAGTAGTAATCTGTAATTATTTGCTTCAGATTGAAATTCAATTTTCATGTATTATCTCTAATACTTGATATAACTTATTGCATGGCTTTCATATGTCAAATCATTTACAAATATGTCTGATTTTATGTGCTTCCGCTAAATGTGTCCAGTCCTTGAATTTTACTTCTATTTTTAAAGGAGCCTTCTAAAATCAGTTGAAGAAGAATTACATCAGCGGTAATTGTTAAATTTCTTTTTTTCTTGATTGCAAAGTCCTTTTTCTTGTGCAAAGAGGTGTATGTCTCTCCTATCTCTGTCAAGTGCTTCTTATGTGCTGTAGCCTTGTCAGATGCTTGTAGAGGTCCTTTGCTTGTCTGAGTTGCAACTGTGATTTATTCTTTAAACAATTAGGATTGCAGAGAACAGATTGATAGTTGACATAGTCGGCTGTTCTATTTAGCTACGCTATCTGTTTAATTTCTTAGGGGACACGTAGCACATCTAGAAGATGAAGATGAGGTGGACAGTGATGATTCCAAACAGTAAGTTACATTAATCTCAAACATATATATATAGTTGATAGTTGTTCAATATTTAGAAAAATACTGCTTTCATTATTGCTGTTTCCCTTCCAAAACACTATTGTAGAATACTGTGTCAATGGGCTTTCTTCTTGTAGCAGATTCTAGAAAGCAGGCAAAGCTGATCAAATCCAGTATGAGAGGTGGGCTGCCTGGCGTGCCTTTGCTGTCTTCCCAGGATTTGGAAGTTGATGCTAAAGGCCAAACTAGCACCTTCAACTTGTTGCCTTCAAAATGTGTTTGAGCTACAACTCCTGACATCCCCCAAGAGTGTCAAGCTGAGAAAGGCTTTCACAGGCTTTTCCTCAGAAAATGTAGATAAGGCTCCTAAAAATTGTTAGGATTGCATATTCACTGAGGCCACAGTGAAGAAAAATAATATTTCACACCAGAGGCCATTCTGATACAAACATGGAATGCTCACCTCCTCCTTGAAACACGAATTCAGCTGTAAAAAGGCCCAGGGTAGTAGTGACTTCCATTCATACTATACTATTGTAAATAAAATTTGTATGTTCCTCATCACAGTTTTTTGCCAGAGTAGGAATGTGAAGTATCATTTCAATAGAGAAATTTAATTCTGATCATTTATTTCTGCTGATTCCCTTTATGAGAAGGGACGTGTTCGGCATTGCTATGCTATACGGATTCACATAAAAAGCCTTGAAGATCTTACAGCTGTATAGTAATTGATCTCACATTTAAGAATGAATCAGCCACTGCCTTAAGCTCTGTGTTGCCTTGAGCAGTATATCAGTAAAACCAACCTCAGTTTTATATATCTGACTATGATAGTGTTTTGTTTTGTTTTGTTTTGTTTTGTTTTCAAGTGTTCTAAACATGCCACCATTTAACAGGGCAATATTACCCTTTGGGGAAAAAAAATCAAGGAGACAAAATATGATTTCTTAACTGTATGTAGGGAGTCAAGTCTTTACTTTAAATCCAAAGCCTTGATAAATAAAGATACTTTCTGCTGTTTTCTGATGCTTTAAGCCTAGCTTTTCTTGAATAGAAACATGAGTCTATTTGGAAGTATCCCTCTAGGTATCTGTCTGTATGTACACACCCAGACAGACATAGTATTTTGTTATGTATTTTAGAAGATGAAATCAAAAACTAGGAATCTTTTAAATAATGTGTTCAAATTTCATAGCACATTATTTTGCAAAGCTTACTTTATTCAGCATGTGTCTATTTGTCCCTTTGATTTTAGAAGGAAATATAAAATAACTTTAGAAAACACTTATTCTTAAAGTAATTAGAATAACTGTTGATTACTCTTCTTGGGTTTTCACACTTTATATTTTAATGTGGCCAGTCCCTTGCTGTCTATGGACAGGTGAGTTTGTAACCTGGCACATCCGCAGGGCATCAGTTTGGGAAGGTTGGCTTAGAGTGTCATAAACTTCACTTTTGTATTCTGCCACCAGTGAAAACTCAGCATCTCTTTCCTTCAAATAATTGATAATTAATCATGATTTGATAAATTTCTTCGAAAAGATGGTAGCTGCTAAGTTGAAAATGTCTAGAACACCAGTGTACTTTTTGTTACCTGTGATGTAATTTGAACGCAATTTTCCTTAATAAAATAGATGCAATACAGGAGGGGAGGCATATTTTATTGAATGTCTTATTCTGCAAATCTCAATTTAGAGAAAAAGGTGGATATAGTGTACTAGTTAACTTGGCTCAGTGTAACCCAAAGATGGGCAATGCTTGAGTAATGGGGGGCTGTAGGGGTAGGGCAAAATATCCCCCCTTAATGGTGGCAATGGGAACCAAAGGCCACCAGGAGGTAAATTGGTCCCATTCCTATTGTTGCCCCCCCAACCCACCTCTAGGCCCAAACAGCAGCATTTTTCTGGCCAATTTCAGTTTGTTTCTGAGATTTGAGGATAATTTTAAGGATGAAATTGGGAGCCTGACACTTGGGGGCAGGTACGAAAAATCCCATAATTGAAATTCTGTCATTTTACTGCCAGATTTCAGCAGTGTAATCTCAGAGTATCTGTGTGGTTGTTAAGAGTCAACACTGACTCTTTGATGGCACATAATCAGTCAGTTTCAGGGTTCTTGGAAGCTGCATGTAGCCTGTGGGTTGTCCCACTTCTAGCATTATTTCTCCTTGTTTCTGAACTTTAATTGTCATTGTGTTTTCGATTGTACATGGGGATGATTATTTATATATATATGGAAGCATACATGAGTCTGTAGGACTCTGCATAAATAAATGAATGCTAAGATGTTCTCAGAAATCTTTGGAAGTTTGCAGGCTATAATAAAGTGAACCACAGTTTTTGGAATATATATCGTTGTTTAGATTAGAATTGCATAAAACCATACTTTTAAAACTCTTAATATTTATAATTGATACTTAGTTTTCCTCTCACAGTTCAACTATGAAAGCAAAGATGCCACCTCCTTTACCACCAAAGGTAAGAAGGGCTCTCACTTCCTACATGAAGGGAATATATTGGCCTAATCCAGTTGTAATAATGCTGGACTGTTTTTAAGCCATGGGTTACTGGACCAGAAAGAAATTCTTTGCTTCCTTTTTTTTTCTCCCATCATATTTGTAGGTTTTCCTTGAGTTCCAGACTGGGTGTTTAATTGAATTAAGCAACTAAGATAGCTTCACTGAGGGCAGGAGGAATGTAAATTTCTATAATAAGGAATCTGCGGTTTGTCATATCTGAATTCAACATTGACTAGAATTGGATATGAGGCTAAGCCATAGTGCTGTTTACTGGCTGATTTCATTATCAGCTCAGTAATTGTACTAAATTATATCAAGTAAAAGAACAAAACTTATTGCTCTCATTATAGTTATAAAGAAAATGTGCTTTAAAGTACTGAGTTTCTTTCTTTCATAACCAGTAAGTGCAGCTGGTCTTTACGAATTTAGGTTTAAAGTATACGGGTGTAAGGGCTTAAGATGAAGGTAGTATGATAGACATTGTAAATAAATAACTACATAGATATGTTAAAGTAATAATTTATCCTTTTTTTAGCCTAAATCCATCTACGTACCACAGGAAGTTCATACTTCTGAGGATGATAATCAAGGAACTATAAAGAGATGTCCTATTGCAGAGAGTCCTGCAAAATCAAACACTCAGGTCCCTCCTAGACCACCACCTCCTCGGTTACCTCCACAGAAATCAAACAATTTAGGTAATGAATCATACTGGGAAAAATTGAGATTTCTCAAAAAATATTTTAAGTATTATGCTTCAATCTTGCATGTCCCACTATATCCTAGAGTGAACAAATAGAAGAAAAGTAGTTAGAATTAGCCCTCAGCTGGTGGCTTTCATCATAACTTGTTTAAAGCTCAAACTGCAAATAAATTACAATTACAGTTGTCAAGACTGGATTCATATTTTAGCTATGTCAAGTTCATATTTCTTCCAAAAAACTCAATGCAGATAAGTATGCCATCTAAGGAGTTTTGTTTCAGAAGACTTGCAAAATTGTTTTGTAAGCCTAGTCTATTTTGGAGGTTCAGGGCAAGTAACAAAAACAGTTTTCAGTAAACAGAGTATTTTATCAGTTTGTTGAGATGTCTGTCTATTTTCAAACTTATCTCTTGGTCCCTAGATCAGCACAGACAACCAGACCTTATAGTGCTTCTGAAATGTTCCACAGCTTGGATTTAGTTGAGACTAAAATAGGATGAAATACTGTATATGGGAGTTAATCTCAACAATGCTTCTTAGCTTTCTGGCTATCTGAAAATGGCATCATTAAGCAAGTGCCTTCAGTAGGCCTTGAAGATCTTAATGATGCATGTGAGTCAAAATGTTCTTGTGATACATTCTTTAATTGCCTTTAACATTTTCTGTGAAGGTAATGGATTGAATTCTGTGCAATTAAATGGTGACAAAGAGGGTTCTCCTCATCAAGATCCAAGTGAGAATAGGCACACTAATCCTAGGAAAGAAAGAAAGGAAATATTGGTAGGTAATGCTATATTTCTGCTTTGTTCTTTCAGTTTGTTGGAAAAACTCAATGCAAACTCCTCTAGGTTATCACACCTTGTAGTTTGCTTGTATTTTTGGTATCTGAATCTACAATATTTTTATGCTAGTGGATTTAAGCATTTGTATTGCTAAGAAAAGCAAGTTAATAAATCCATTGTTAAAGTTATTGCACATATTTGGGACATATGTCTCACTGAATGTCTGAAATTTATTTTTTCATGTATCGGAAATAAGCCTTTCAGGAGCCCACAGGTGGAGAGAATTGTAGGGTTGGCAATCTTAAAGGATGTAGTGGGTGCCTTTTGCAAGCATGCAAAAAGGAGGCACTCAAAAATGAAAGTAGGATTGCTGCCAGCCAGATTACACTCCAAAAGCTGCTAAATAAGACAATGCCTAAAGGGGAGGAAAATAATTTATGTGCAGTGTTGGCCTCAGTAGGGCCTCTCACTTGAACATGCTTTTCTGAACAAAAGATGCTTGACTTCATTCAGCATAGAATGGAAGGTCATGATTTTCATAATCAATTACAAGTGGTAAAGTGTTATTCTGTTTACACAAGAATATAACAGATATCTGGCTTTTGCGTATTCAAGACCACCTTAGGCTGCAGTAGGAAGACAAAGAAATTGTTTGTCCTCTAAATCCAATGGCAATGCTGCCAACCATGGTTTAGCTGCAGATACTCTGTGATGATTCCTCCTGAGTGGTACAGGTGCAAAACTCCCTCTAATTACTTTCATTTATTGTGTAAACCCAGTGCAATGGATATTTCTGATTAAAATAGACTAGAGAGGAAACCTAAGTTTTTTAATTAGTGTTGACAGTACTAAGCTAGATGGTCAAAAATACCTAACTTAAATGATCCCCTATCTTCTTTTCCACTCCAAACGTATGCTTCTGTCTACTTTGAGAATCACAATTACAGGGAAATTATAGCCTTTCCTTCTGGACTGTCTGAGTTTCTGATTCTTCTCCAACTTCAACCTAGAAAAGAACACTGAGAACTTCCCCATAGTTTTGCTGTACCCTAGAGCAGTGTTTCTCAACCTTGGAACCTGAAGTCCACATATCATAAAGTTGCCAAGACTGAGAAACACTGCTCTAGAGTACAGTGGTGTAATTAATAGGCCCCATCTGCAAGCCTTGAGAGAAAGCTAGGTCTCCCCATCATACTTAAAGCTTACCTTTGGCTTTTACAAGCACCATTTTGACTCCCTGAGCACATACATTCCCACTTCAACAGATTTTTTTTTTAGTTGTTTAGCTCAGATTAAAAGTTGGTGTTTAAATGTACTTTTCTTTTGTTTCCTAGAAGCCAATTAGTAATGGTCTTCCTCCTACACCAAAAGTACATGTAAGTATTCCATTCTGAACCTGACAAACTCATTTTATCAACACTGAAATATTGTCCAATAGCATTGTTGAATACAACTTAAGTTTAGAGATTAAATGTATGTACTGCATTAAGAATGCTATGCCTGTTAAAACAAATAGTTATAGAGTAGCTGTAACCCTCCCTGAGGATCCAGATATATTGTTATTTGAAGTCAAATTAAAAATAAAAACAAAAAGGCCTTTTGATATCTATAATCCACCTATTTTTTTCTGACCATCTATTGTTTTTTATCCACTAATTTGCAGTAGGTAAGTGTAGGTGCTGTTACTAAAGCTATTGAAAGGATTTGAATGTGACTTTGTAAGGGAGAGAGAAATACTTGACTGCTTGACTTCCAGTATTTTTGCTACTGTTGATCTAGCAGAAATGCATCTGATGAAATCTCACCTGGTAACTTCTAAATTAAAGGTCACTTTATGCCACAATTCCTTCTTTTACAAAAAAAAAATGAAGTCTTCAGTTTGAACATACTATCTAACTTAGTGTATTTTGATCATTAAAATAGAAAACTTAGAGTTTTAAATACCATTTCAGTTTTCACCCTTTTAAGACAAAGTGGCCTATTTTTTTTTCTGCATGACTTACATTATTAGATTTAAAGTTTGAGTTTATAGGAGAAGAAATAATATTTGTTGTTCCATATGACTTTCAGATTCCTTCTAGATAATTTATAAAACCCCGCTCACATGGAGATCTTGGGAAGTGCAAATTATTTAGAGGAGTAAAATAATAAGATACAGTTCAGATAATGCTTTTTGCCAAATATTGTTCTGAAAGTAATGTGGAAAGGTTTTCATTTTTTGCACTTACTATGACTGCTGACAGCATGTGTGAATAAATGGAGCAAAACATCTCACAACTATTTGGATGTAGGGCTATTATTTTGTGCAGCTAAGCTCCCAAGAAAGATCATGTCTGAATAAAAAATGTTTTATTATTGGTGCCTTTTTAATTCTTCATTATACTAATACTATGGTGCAGTCAATGTCTTTCAACAAACTAGTGTTGGCTGCCATAGCTAATCAATGTAGGCAAATGAAATGAAACACAGGAAAAAGAAGCAGGAAAATGATACAAAGCTTTAACTACAGCCAGGGAAATAAAGAGATGCTTTTTAGTATTGAAAGAGTTACTAAGTCATATTTAAATAAACTATAATTTCTATTATTGCCTTAGAACAAACTGTTTTTCTTACTAAGCTGCAGTTATACATCACAAATCAGGAGACAGCACCTTTTCAGACTAACACATTGTATTAAATGGCATAAGCTTTTGTGAGCTACAGCTCACTTCATCAAATGCATGGAGTGGCTAAACTGAAATAGGATTTAATATTTTTATTTAAGCATTTATATGACTGCCCAACTCAGACCATATGACTCTGGATGGCATACAAGAAAAGAAAAAGAAAAATATAGTCATATACAAATATTAAAACATACTAAAACAATAAAATGGCACTCAGAACTGGTATCTTCTGTAGCTCATCAGTTGGAATGAGCTGGTGGGAAGGGAGGGGAAGACAGGGTGATTTTGCAGATGCGGGTTACATGTGAAACAAAAATTGTTAGTCTGAAAAAGGGTTGCCAGACTCCTTTGAATTTTGCCACCATAGACTAACACAGCTCTCCTACAATTTGTAATCACACTAAGGCAAAACCATATTATGGCACTGTGTGATATCCCATAATGTTATATGCAGATCTTTGGCTTCGCTGAAAGTGCTTGTTTTTAGGTGTTGAAAGTTGAAAGTACTCAAGGCAATCATAAAAGCTTTATTCTAAATTATGCGTGGTTTTATTTTACACAGATGGGTGCTTGCTTTTCAAAAGTTTTCAATGGATGCCCCTTGAAAATTCACTGTGCAACTTCATGGATAAATCCTGATACAAGAGGTAATAGTCTCATCAAACTTTCCTAAAGTTATGTGTTTACACTGAGCCAGGATGGAATAATACAATTAAAAAGCATTTTATTATGGAATTGAGTTCTGGCTGCCACTTGAGTACTCACACACAAATTTCCATTTGCCCAGGGAGTATCCCCCAAAAGTTGCTAAGTGAATCTTCAGTGATCCCTTTTGAAGCTGTTAGCAAGATTCTCTTCTAAGGTTTTTGTTAGTCAATAATTTCTGGTTGTTTTAGCAATTATCACCAGACCTATGAAATAATTCCAGTGCAATGTGGATTTGATTTATTGAACTAGTATGAATAGCTCGAATAACTATAATCCTGTTAAACATTTTACAGGATGAAAGTCATCTATCAGGTTATATGTTTTTTCTTTAAGCCTAATGTGAGAAAAATACATTTTTAGGTGAAGAAAATAAGTTTTCAGATGAATGGGATGTTCTGATAAAATTGTTGTAAGCTAGCTCCAAGGCTATTGCAAATTCCTTATGTTGCAATTAAATTTATGCATTCCCATTCAGCTTTTCATGTTGTTTGTTGTTTTTGTGATTCCGTTGTCTGCATTCTAGTTGGTTTACTCACAAAACAGGTAGCCACAGAGGCTTCCCCCCCATGCCCATACATGCCCTCTCAAATACCTGAACTGCTCCATCAGAGCTGATTGCAGCTCCTTCTCCAACACGAAGGGTTTACAGGGGAAAGCACTCACATGATTGCGGGCTCCGCATTCCCACTCTGCTCTCCCATGGCTCCTCCCTGGAGGACACAAGACTGGAGTCAGGTCATTGTTGTCCCTTCAGAAGTAGGACAGGAGTAGCAGATCAGGGGAAGGGGTGGAGGGCATAGTCTTTTGAACCATCATCTGGATGACTTGTCGCTCAGCCACATCAGCCCACAGGACCCAAAAGTCTTTGGTGGAAATGGTTCTGCTCAGTTTGCACTCAGGCTGCCCCCAGCAGTCTTGAGTCAAAAGGAGCCTCACTGTGACCACCTCTCCTCCCCGAAAGGTGTCCAGTATATTTGTCTATTCTCCTGTGCATGGTATGACCACTCTGACCTCTCCACTCACATTTTGCATAACAATTCTCTCCCAGGCACATTCACAAACTGACTTATGAAGTCAGTCTTCTCTCCCAAAACGCAATCCATTGATGAAAGAGAAGTTCCAATTAGCCTTTTCCTTCTTGCTGCAACAATGGGGGCATTTTCAGTCTTCCCCCTTTGTTTCATTTTGACCAGGGACTCAGAGGGGAAAACAGGAATTGCAGATCCTCCAGCCGCCATTAGCTCTCTCCTCTTTGTCACTGTTAATTACTTCCTTACTGATCATTTGGGCTTCTGACTATAATTTTGCACAAATGTGTTTGTAGCTCCTGATCCAAACCTGTGCTGTGTGAGCCCACTTCTGGGGCTTCCTTCAAAGCTTGTTTGCCTGCAAATTACCCATTTCTCTCTTTTTTCTTTTTTCTTTTTTTCCTCTTTTCTTTCCCTTTTCCTCCCAGAGATTCTAAATTCCCATTCAGATTTACATATCTGATTTCATGATCTTTGCTCACTTCCAAGTTCCAGAGTTTCTTCTTACCGGCTTCTCTCTCTCCTGTGTTGGTTATTTAGGTCCTCAGATTCACATAATGGGCTGCTTATTCCAACCAGGGAGGATCAGCTGTTTTATGATCTATCACACTTTCATTCATTCTTTCTTTCACAGCCCATGGAGGCACAGATATGGTCCTAAGACCAACACCTTGCCCTGGTGCACAGTGGGTTAACTTAAAGGGGAAGCAAACCACCACCACTTACAGTCTGCCTGAGCACCATTAACACTGCCCTCCCTGCCTAGGTTTTAGCAGCAGAGGCAACTTCATTCAGTGAGACAACAGGAAGAGGGAGTTTGAGCAGACCCTTGGGTCAGCTTCTGCTTGACACAAAAGAACTCACCACACCAAGCCCAAATCTTCCCTTGCTTTCTGGACACCTCTGGTCATTGCCGTTAAGCTCACAAAAAGGCCAAAACAGACTTTTAGACACAGACTGTTGCCTTACACACACTCCTAAATGGTGCCCCTATATGGCAGCAGGAAGGGACATGGGATGAAGCTCACTACAACACTCACCCTGAAGGGCACCCTGCTGTCATCTCCGGTCACAGCTCAAAGACTGTGAATCCCACTTTTGACCCCAATTTCTGTGGAATCAAAATGCAGGACCCAAAAGCAAATAATCAAGACTTCACTGCAGTGTTTATCAAACAGTACGCACTAGAGAGGACCCACCAAGGGATAGTGAGAGATACCCCTCCAAACAAAAGAGATGCATTGATATTTATACATTTCAGGAAAGGGGAAGGGAAAAATGATGCATATATACATATTCATATGATGATGTATGCATACAAGTTACTTCCTGCCCTCTGCTGTCAGTTTCAGAGAACTATTGTTCTCAGAGGAAAAAAATGAATCAAAGGGAGAGGGTGGTTTAGAGTGCCAAAATGCTAGGACAGATTCTTGAGTTGCCATGGGAATGCTCTGATAAAATCGGTGTAAGCCAGCTCCAAGGCTAATGCAAATTCCTTATGTTGCAATTGACTTTATGCATTCCCATTCATCTGAAAACTTATTTTCTTCACCATAAAATGTATTTTCCTCACACTAATATCACACTTAGAGATCTATTTGAGGCTTTTCTTATGTTTGAAATGTTATTGTCTATGCTAATAATCCTCTGTGAACCTTTTATCATTCTGCTTAATCCTGATTGGGCAGATAAGTCCTAGACTTACGCAGGTAGTAGAACAAAATGGCTAAACCTTTAAGGACGTAGGGCCATTGTATCATAGACTGCAGACTGAGGGGAGGAAGTCTGTCTGTCTGTCTCCCTCCCTCCCTCCCTCCCTCCCTCCGTCCGTCTGTCTGTCTGTCTGTTTTTGACTCCTGGCAACTCCCTGGATAAGTCCCTGCAGTTTTCTTGGCAAGGTTTTTCAAAAGTGGTTTGCCACTGCCTCCTTCCTAGGGCTGAGAGAGAGTGACGACTGTGTGCCTTAAGCAGGACTAGAATTCGCAGTCTCATGTTTTCTAGCTGTAGTGCCTTAACCACTACACCAAAGTGAATCTTACCCTTTTAAAATGCCATCTCAGATATTAGTTCTAGCCTAGCTCATGTGCTCTCCTGTTCTAATGTTTTACTTGCAGCAAGCTCCCCCCCCCCACACACACACACTCTTAGGAGGATAGCATAGAAAAGTGATGTGCTGCTGATCTGAAAATAGTACAGACCATTCTGCTACATTGCCATCTTGTTCTTCATATGTAGATACTTATTCCTTCTGGGTCAGCTAATTGTAATGAGGTTGGCACACCGGTCTTCATGAGAGTGCTGTTTCACAGGATGAAAGAGTGTAGAGTTTAGCATCATCAAGTCTACCAACAAAAAAACCTTCCTGAGCAATAGGGTAAACTAACCCATTGCTAGATGTTTCACAACAAATCAAAAAGAATCTTAATGTTAAGTGTCCAATGTTCTGTTCCCACTTAGAGATGAAAGTGAGAATGTAGAGAGGCCAAGATTGGACGGAGTCCATCCCACCTTTACACATATCATCTCTCAGCAGAAAAATTATTCCGGGTTAGATGTTGAAGATCAACCATGGAATGGTTATCATATAAGGAATGAAGTATGGATCAGTTTTTCTGGTCAGAAAAACTTGCGCTTTCTTTGTTTATGCAGAGAGAACTTGATGTTGGAGCCATCAAAAAGAAAGCTGCTCCTTACTAACTTATAATTCTTTTAAATGCTGAGTTGGCATTCAGATGAAAAGTTTACAAAGGTGTTAAATTTGTCACTGATAAATGCCAAGTTAGCAGTGAACTGAAAAAAACTTTAGCAACTTCTGTATGAACTTGCAACTGAATAGCCCTAGGACAAAAATATAGACTTCTGGCCCTTTGCCAATTAATATTTAAAACTAGATATACTTTATCTATAACTGAGTCAAAGTAGGGCTGTTTCAGACCTCCACAATAGTTGGTTCCTATGTGCGTCCAAAAATTAATAGATAAGTATGGTTTATTTATAATACTTCCATTGAGCAATGCAAGGCTTTGAGGCACTAACCAGAATTAAATCTGCTTTGTTCCATAATGGATTTTCCAACCATGCATGGAATAATCTGTAATTCCTTACGATGTAATTCAAGATATTGTGAATTGTTTGTTATTTTAAAAAGGGATTGATTAATATACCTGCCCTATGTTTAACTAGTATATTTTAATGTATGTTATTTTAAATTTATGGTATTGCTCTGAGAGGCTTTTGGGTGATAAAATGAAACCTTTTATTAAGTATCTTCATTTCTTTATAGATCAGTACTTGATATTCGGTGCTGAGGAAGGTATTTATACATTAAATCTTAATGAGCTTCATGAAACATCAATGGAACAGGTTTGTATTCAGATTTTGGTTTTCAAATGTAGTAGTGAATAATTTTGTCAATATAGCCTAAAACATTTTTCTCTTAGTTACTAAGATATCAGACCTTTATTTTTAAGGCTGAAAATTGTCAAGTTTGGGAGTGGATATGTGGCAGCTACAATTACCATTAGATGGAGTACACTGACCTCCAAAACATTTTTAAAAGATTAAATTACTCACATTTTTCATGATAGCCTTATTTCACCAAATGTCTGTATTCTTGCATGTGATCATATGAGATGTTAGCAATTGATTTATCTAACTCATTTTTAATAAAAATAGGTTTTTTATTTTTATTTTATATCCATGGCAAAAAAAGACCCATGTGTATAAGTAAAGCATTGGATTTCCCCCAAAATAGGTAAATGAAACTTTAGGCAATTTAATAGCATATCTATATCAAAATATTATTAGTACCAAACCAATAAACAGTATAGTTCATTGTACTCTAATTGCTAATTTTACTTTCATTATATTTAATTACTGTGTATTCACTTCAAAATAATAAAATATAAATCAACAGTGTTGAAAATATGAATAATTTACATACAAGTGTCCAGAATGTACACTACAATTTCAGATCATGGTTGAGGGAATTGTTTTGAAGAGAAAATGCTAAAATCCCACCCATCTCCCTACTCAGAATATGTGATCTCACCAGAAACTCCATATCCACTGGTTTATGTTACATCTCAGTCCTGGTTATGGGAAAATGATATAGCAAGTATTTTTGAAGACAAAACATGATGCTGTATCTCCGCCTTGAATTGGTAACTCAAAGTATAAGACGCTTTGGGTGACCCATCAGTAGTAGCAGGATTAGGAACTCCATCAACTCAGGCATGACTGCTAAGCAGCAGATGAGTGCCTTACTGGAGGAGCCTTATCTCATGCAGTTTGGTGGGACTCTCCTTGACATGAACAGTTATGAAGAAAAGACTTCCTTGGTCTGGGCTGCCCTCACCTTTGTTCTAAGCAAATAGGGTGCGATTACATGTTACATCAAGCTGTGCTTAATTTTAAACATGGTTTATATCATATGCATGTAGTTATTCTGCAGTTCTTATAGGCTATCTAGCAATAAATCAGCCACAACTATTTAATTTTGCATTTTTTGCATTTATTTTTTATTGGAACCTTAATTGAAAGATGGATTATAAATTTAATGAACAACAAAGAAAATATGTGTGTTAAGCAAGTTTGGGCCAGGATGTCTAATAACAACAGCTTACTATGTCAAGTTTATCATCTGTCTATCTCATTCAAAATTATTTTCCTTTCTTTTATCAGCTCTTTCCCCGACGATGCACGTGGCTATATGTAATGAACAATTGCTTGCTATCAATATCTGGTAGGACATTTTATTAAAAAAAAAATTACCATGTAAATATCAGTACTTTTGTCTGTAGGATTTTTAAAAGTTTTATTTACTCCTTTATTTATAGGTAAAGCTTCTCAGCTTTATTCTCATAATTTGCCAGGATTGTTTGACTATGCACGGCAGATGCAGAAGTTACCGGTTGCTATACCAGCACACAAACTACCTGACAGAATACTTCCCAGGTAAATATATTGCTTGTTTTAGATTGTAACTTGGTTTTTTTTAAAAAATGGAGTCCTCAAAGTAGCTCACAAGTGTTTATAGATGATAACAATTTACTGTTTTTTAAAAAAGTTCATTTAAACAGCAGTGAAAGAGGACTGAGAAAAGTTGGCATTTCCTCTTCCTTATCCCTCTGAAAAAGTTCCAAGCTTTAAGATAATTTCCTGGATGGATTGGGTTGTGACTTGGGGAGCAGAGGGGATGGGGGAATGACAGGAAAACAAGCAGTTTGTCTTCCATTAGCACGGCCCTCTTGAGTTACAAGCTAAACTTCAGAAACAAAATAGCTAAATGTTTTCAGGATAGCCAAATCATGTGAGATTTCAGAGTTCTTGCAGGAGAACCTGGTGGGGAGAATTCATTGAATTTCTGGGAGATTTTGACAGTTGCACACTTGCATATCCAGAGAGGGAGAAAGGCATTTGCCCCTGCAAACATTGCTAATGGATCATTAGCTAATTAGAATTGTTTGCATAGTTGGAACCCTGAAAGTATGGAGAAAAATACTAATTAATGTTAAAAAGCAAATAAGAATAAAAACTCTTCTAGTGAGGGTTGTGCATGTGCCAAAACTATCACACAGGAAAGAGAACATTAGAAAAACACTATGCCATAAAGTTTAAAACATTATTGAACCAGGATGTGTGAACAGTTCACACAGTGAACATACTAATCACCCCCAGCAGCCACTCGTTAACAACTCAATAGAAGAAAAAACCCTGCCTAATCCCCAGGAAGATACACACATATTCTGACATCAAAACAAGCAGCCACTTGTTAACTCAAGCCCCCCACCCCCCTACCCCCCCCCCCCACACCCCCAATCCCCCCTTCAGATCTCTATAAATACCCACAAAAGGGTCACATCATCCTGGGCACAGAGAGAACTGCTCCTGTATGTGCTCCTGCTCTCCGAAGATGCTGGTCACAGATGCTGGCGAAACATTAGGAAACAAAACTTCCAGAACACGGCCACACAGCCCGGAAGACCCACACCAGCCATCGTATTCCGGCCGTGAAAGCCTTCGACAATACATTATTGAACCAATTTTTCTAGTATAGGAAGTTACGACAGTTCTAATAAAATGGACTTATGACTGGTCCCCAAAGTTACAGCCATTGCAGCGCCCCATGGTCATGTGATCAAAATTTGGGTGCTTGACAGCGTGCCCACACTTACAACTGCAGGGGCGCTTCAACTCCCCCCACCTGCCCCTCTTCCCCCTCATCTCTGCCCTTTTGGCTGCCCTGCACTCTGCTGCCTACCCCTGCCACCACCATTCCCTGCTGCCTGCAGCTCCGTGTCATCTTCCTTCTGCTGTTGGCCCAGGATCTAGGTGCTGGGCAAGGGTGCAACCCTGGGATGTGCACAGTGAGTAGTGTGGCAGGGAGGTGAAGCCTCATCTGCTGAAGGGAGCTTGCCAGGCCCAGCTGGGGAAGAGGCAGTGGGATGGCAAGGAGTGGTACTCTCTGTCACTGAGCAAGGCAGGACAGCCAGCGGCAGCTCCCCAGGTGAAGGTGGAGGCTGTGTGAGAGGCGCTGTTTGGGCAGCAGAATTGGAGGGAGTGGAGGAACACGAGCTGCACACGGGTTGGAGGAGTTGAAGCAAAGGCAAGTGCAGCAGGGCAGGAGAAGCATGAGGTCCCAGCCTAACAACAGCACTGTCCTGGCCTAATGTCCACAACTGGGACTACTGGATCTGCCATCACTAAGCAGTGCAGTCACATGATAGTTCCCCTAACAGTCACATTGCTTAGTGACAGAAATTCCGGTCCCAATTGTGGTCATAAGACTACCCATATGGTAGAAAGTGATAATTGTATACAATATAGAAAGAGGGAGGGATTCAAACATGGTAAGCTCAAATGTTAAATGGTGTTACTGAGTTAAAGCAGCCACACTATTTGCAAGTCTAGTGCACTTGTTTCAGAAGCTGCTCCCTGCTATCTTCATGTTTGTGCACGTAGTCATTTTGCTTGCAAACAATTTGACTGCTTTAATGATTTTTTTAAAAGGTGCTTTTTAAAGCACCTTTCTCTGGAGTATAGCTCTTGCATAGCTCTTGAATTTGAGAGAACAATTATATTGATAACATTTTAACATATTAAAAAAATACACCCCCCCCCAATTTTTTTTTTTAAATTGAGGGAGCATTATCCTCTTAAGCCCTGTTTCCCAACCTTGTCAGTGTGTGGACTTCAACTCCTCGAATTCCCTAGCCAACAGGTTGGGGAACAGAATTCTTAAGGACTGCACAGAAAGGAGGCCAGATCAATTACAGCATAAGGAATTCTGTTTAGATTCCTTCTTCACATAGAGTTTGGTAGAGATTGTAGGTTCATGCAGCAGCCTCTTAAGCTTCTCTATAGCACTACAGTCTTTAAGATTGGGGCTGGTGATTCAGTATTTTGCAGAATAGATTTAACCTGCTTTATTTGTGTACTATATTGTTACAATCAACTGTACTTCCCTACCACTCTATTTCCAACAGTTGATTTGGAACAAAAGCAAGGCTCAGGTAGTAGGATCATAATATCAGGAAGAAGAGTATGATATTAATTTCCATTGTTCTTTCTGCATCCTAGGAAATTTGCAGTTTCTACAAAAATCCCAGATACCAAATGGTGTCAAAAATGTTGTGTGGGTAAGTAAGGATACTTTCTCACCTCATTGTGTGTCTCTCTTTTTATAATTTGCACCTGTATAATGATTGGCTTGGAATTTTGTATTTAATAACTATTTTAATGCCTCTGTTGTAATGCACCATGCAGTGAAGGAACATTTTGCAGAACAGGATGCAAAGAAAATTTTCCAAGGCTGACAGAGTTTGTAGGAATGGGATCTCTTGGTTAGGAGCTTTCCTGGAAAAATTTAGAATTGTGCAGTAGGGTTTTTTCCCCCCTATCCATAACATACACTGCTATAGCACACCTGTACATTTTCAATATATTTTTCTATATGTGCCATACAGAATATCTTAGGATATGTACATATGAAGATGAGATGTTGGTGTCATCTTTCCCTTGTTCCACACAGGTAGTTGTCTTAGCAGACAATGAAGGGAAACATTAATTCCTACCTAGATTTTTTTTTTTTTTTTTGGCAAAAGTACGATCTTCACAATAGAAATAGAAAAGAGATTGTGATAGTTTCATGGGCATTTTACACCACCTTCATGTCTAATAAGGCCATAGCTAGAGAATAACAGAACTGCTTCACTTTAGCTTTCTGTACAGATACGTAGCTCTCTAGCATTGCATAATATATAATGTATACATTGTCCATGCTTTACCATAAGGCAGGGTTTCCCAAACTGTGAAATGTACCTCCCTAGGGGAGGTGTGAAGACCCTTTAAGTTGTACATTGTTACAATAAATCCACCTTCCCCCAAGTTTCATTGTATTGTTTTCATTATTCATTTGTGTTCATTTTGGTGTTTAGGGGAGGTGTGTAGATAAAGATTACATTAAAGGGATAGCAAAGGTTTAGGAAGCCCTGCTCTAAGGAGACCTGTCATTTTGTTTCTTTTCAGTGAGGAATCCTTACACAGGACATAAATACCTTTGTGGGGCACTACAGGCTAGTATTGTTCTACTAGAGTGGGTTGAACCAATGCAAAAATTCATGTTAATCAAGGTAGGTTCCTTTAAAAAAAAATTCTAAGAATTAAATACAATCCAAGAGAGAGAGAGAGAGAGAGAGAGATTAGTACTAGTTGTAGTAACAGCAGCAGCAGTTGTTGTTGCAATATTATTAACAGAGTTTAGGTAAAACATCTTCACAGACTAAGCCTGAATAAAGATCCTGGAGCTGTATTTAACAGTGTTCATGAGGGAATTTGAAGCAGGAAGTAGTGTTAAAAATTAGAGACTCTTGTGTATTAGTTTGCATTTTGAAAAAAAAAAATCTTGATCTGCAGTGCTGGTCCATTAATTGGTTTCTCAGAGGCTTTAGGTTATTGAGAAAGTTCTGTTCCATAATCAAGCCAAGACACACTCTCCAGTCCTTGGAGGGGTTCTTGGTCCATTGACAGAAATTGCCCATCCTGGGGATACATGGCTAGCAAAGTAGAGATAATTTTCTGGGGAATGATCAAAAAATACCTTGGATATAAAACTAAATTTTTCCAACACATTGTCTAAAAGAGAGAAACACTTTTCCAATGTTGTCACTGGCACAGGAAAATTCCCAAAGTGGAATGTAGAGAAGAGACTGTTGCTCTTCCACTTTTTCCCTGGCTGACAGGAACCTGCTGCATTTAGGAAGTGGTGGCTTTTTCAGCACAGATTCAACCCAGTTTCCAGGTTTGCACTGCCCATAGACGTGAGGTATAGTTAAAGATTCAAAGTTACCACTCAGATACATCACAGGATCCTAACTGGCATTTTCTTTTAACAGCAAAGGCACAGTCTGCATGAAGACGTTATTTTTATAATGTTATCTAATGATCTATTTCATAAAGGAGGATTGACATTACTAAGAACATTACAGAGTAAAAGCCTATTTTATCATAATATATCAGTGTTGTCCAAACTTGGCCACTTTAAGATGAGTGGACTTCAACTCCCAGAATTCCCTAGCTGGGGAATTCTAGGAGTTGAAGTCCACTCATCTTAAAGTGGCCAAGTTTGGACAACACTGTAATATATTGTTGAAATAATTTAATAATATTATACTTCCATAACTACTTTGCAACTAACGTATTTCTTGATTTAGCACATAGATTTTCCTGTACCATGTCCACTGAGGTTGTTTGAAATGCTTGTAGTGCCTGAACAGGAATTCCCTTTGGTTTGTGTTGGTGTAAGTAAAGGGAGAGATTTCAACCAAGTGGTGAAGTTTGAAACTGTCAACCCAAATTCTACCTCTTCATGGTTTACAGAAACAGGTTGGTTATTTCCTGTGACCAATTTGTAACTAGAGTTGGCTGCTGTTAGAGCACAATCCCGTTTATAGTAAGAAAAGTAACTCCATAAATTCTATAGTAATGGATTCTATACCATATCCTAGATTGCTTTTTGATTTCAGTACTTTCAGATTCTAGATTTATGATGCTTCCATTCCAGGATAGCTTAATAGTTAAACTACATACATTTTGGAATCATTAGTGCTCTTTGGCTTGACCCTCTGTCTGGCTCACTCAGTGTCTTATCACTGGACAAATAGTATTTTGCTGGGTTTTTTCTCCAGCCACTGTGAATATTGTGAGATAATAGTTCTGATTAGAGTTGTTCACTCTAGAGGGGGAGTCTAAATTTCACTCTTATCTGCTGTTTGCCTTTGTGGAAGCTTTGTTTAAAGCTTATAGTGAACTTTAAACAGGGGTGTAGAATTTCTAATCCATGGGTCAAAGGGAGCCATCAGGCTTCCCCTCCCATTGCCTTTAACTGTGTCCTCTTCATACCTTCATATTAAGGATATCACTTCTTGTTTTCTCCTTCATGCTTGGTGGGGGAATGGACCATCGTTCTCTGTGAGCAAGAGAAAATGGGAAATAGAAAATGATCCCTCTCAGCCTGTATTCAACTGAAGATGACTACCAATATGGGACAGAATAGAAAGCGAAAGCATGGGGCTTCCTGATTGGAGCACCATCTCCTGGTGTTATCTAGGCTTGCTGGAGGAAAATATGATTCTTGGGCTGGTTTCTGTTCTCCCACTTTAAAAGATCACTCACATCTCACCAAACCCCTTTTTAATTTTTTTTTAATTTATCATATTTATAAACCAACCAGCAGGTAGCATGAGTTGGTTTCTATAAGAAGATTTGTCCTGTAAAACTAATGCACATACAATTAGGATATTTAATATACTTCAACTACATAATACCTGTCCTGATATTTATATAAAATTGTTAACTCATTGTATTCTTTTGTTGTAGATACTACACAGACAAATGTTGTGCATGTAACACAACTGGAGAGAGATACCATTTTAGTCTGCTTGGACTGTAAGTGACAACTACGATCCATACATAAATATTTGGATAAGGTGCATTGTGAAATGTTGCTGAATAACAAATGGTGTTTGCTTTTTCAGGCTGTATAAAAATAGTAAATTTGCAAGGCAGATTAAAATCTAGCCGAAAACTATCCTCTGAACTCACCTTTGATTTCCAGATTGAATCAATAGGTAAGTAAAAGTGAACCTTATGTTGTCAGCTAACTACTCTGATATTTTACTGCATTGTATAATGAAAACTTGCACTGAGTAAATGAAAATTTGAAGGTAGAAAGATGCTCGATATGCACAGTTCTAATGTCTCTAATAGCAAGCCAAGGCATTTCATATATTGCTAAAAACAGATATAATTTCAAAAGTATTTAGGACATACCATATCCTTCCAAAACAAACATAGTCAAGGGAAAACAAAAAATATTTGACTATAATACTTTTTTTGCCAAGGATTATTTTTATGAAGCTCAAAGTTCTAATATCCCTGGAAATCAAGATAACTTTAAAAGTTATGTTATGAGTATAAATAGTCTGTTGTGTTAATTCTTATGTGTTCTGATACATAATACATTTTTTCTTCCAGTTCAAAATTTCTGGGAATTCTGTTTTGCATTTTTTTTTTAAAAACTGATCATTTAACTCATTCTGTTAATTACTGCACTCACATAAATTAGTCCTAGTTGGAGTTATTTAGACCACTTTTTGTCCCTCAAATCTGTTGAATATGTAAGTTTGTTTTGCGTATTATGCTAAATCATACTATGATTTGTTGGTTTTGGCTTACTGCTAAAGGAATAATTTAGACCAAGGGTCCAATCCTTTGCTCAGTAAAGAAATCCAGATTAAAACATCCCCAACAAATTATTAATTAGCTTCTGCTTAAACACATCCAATGAAGGAAAATCTACCACCTTTCCGGGCAACTGGTTCTGCTTTTAAATTGCTTTTACTGTTTAGCATATTTTTGCAAACATTCAGTTAGAAACTTGTTCCTGTAACCTAATGCATTATTTCATGCCCTGCACTCTCTAACAATAGAGAACAGGTCATAGAATCATAGAGTTGAAAGGGATCTCAGAGGTTAACTAGTCCAGGATTTACTAAACATTTCAGACAGATTTCTATCCAGCCTTTATTTGAAGACCTCCAGTGAAAGGGGATGATGCCACTTCATGAGGCAGCCTATTCCACTAGTTGGCAGCTCTTCCATCAGAAAACTCCTCATAATATTTTACCTGAGTCTTATTTCCCGTAATTTCAATTCATTGGTTCTGGTCCTTCCCTCCAGAGTGACAGAGAAGAAATCCACTCTCTCCTCCATGTGACATTTGAAGACTGCTGTTGCATCTCCCCTCAGTTTTCTCTTTTGCCAGTTAAACTTACCTAGTTCCTTTAACTATTCCTCGGAGGACTTGGTTTCCCATCCCCAGACCATCTTGGTAGTCCTCCTCTAAACTGGCTCCAGGGACACAGTATTCCAAGGGGCCTGACCAAGGTGGAGTTCAGTGAAACAATTATTCCCCATGATCTGGACTCTGTGTTTCTGTTAATACAATTCCAAATAGCATTTGCTTTATAGCAGCCTGCAAACCCAGCTTCAGATGATAAATGTAAGGTTCTGAATACTGAAAGGAAAGAAGTTAGTCACATACAACAAAAGGATGAAAACTTCTTGCACCCTAAACTTCAGCCCTTCATTCATTAAAGTATGTGTGAAATCAATACAGTTTAAGTAGGAAAGTATTTTAGGGCACAGTCCCAGTGAATCTAATTTGTGTTTTTTCCTGCCAGTTTGCTTACAAGATAGTGTTTTGGCTTTCTGGAAGCATGGGATGCAAGGCAGGAGTTTTCGATCAAATGAGGTAAATATTGCAAGATAAAAAAAATAGCATTATTTAATTGAATTCGTGAAAAATAAGCTGAAAACAAAATGGGTGTTTTCAGCACTCTTGACAGCTTAAGCTTCAGATTATTTTGCAAAATACAGCAGCTGTAAATACATTTTCCCTCATAGAAATGGCTGAGAAGCATAGCAGTCCAAGAATTAAGTAGAACATCTCAGTAGCAATGTTGGCTTTTCTATGAACTCCCTCAATAACCTTAAGCACCCCCTTAATCTTAGTCACCTCATCTGGAAAAGGAATGAATAGTAATGATACATACCATAGATTTTATTGTACAGTTTGAGTCACTTAGCACTTTGAATATATATTGTATAATTTATTTCAGTTGCCCTGAAATAGTGTAGTAATATTTAAAATTAGGGCTATCAGATCTAGACTACCAATGTCCAGACAACCAGCAGCAAAGAGTTAGAGTTTTCTGTATTTCTTTCTTCCTATCTAATGGTTGTCCAGAACTTGCCACCAGATCTGATGGCCCTAGCTAGCTAGCTGCTGGGTGTATGTATGTATGTATGTCTCTCATTCCATTTTGGATACTACTTCAATTAATTTTATTTAATACTGCAAAGTAAAAGGCTTGCAAGGTTTGGTTCATTGAGCATTTGTTATAAGCACTTTCACTCTATTAAATATTTATTTGGCTTTCAAATAGATCACCCAGGAAATTTCTGACAGTACAAGAATATTTAGACTCCTTGGATCTGACAGGTATGATCAATCACAATCACAACATATAGGGAAGGAGTAGTCTTGGAATAAATTATCTGTTAGGCTTAGGGCCCAGTACATCAGCAACTGCCAAACTCATTCTTTTGCTGAGGAGGAGCAGGAACCACTAGACCTACTATGTACAACTCACTTGCCTGTCTTTTTCTTCTGGGCAACTTCAAGGATTGGACCTTAGTCCTTCCATCATTTATGGGGAGGGGAACATGGCCAGTGCTGTCATTGCCATTCACTCACTTTATTGGGCAAGTGACCAATCCCTGGCAGCTGCTCTCTCATTTTAAGGTGTGGTTGGATAAAGGAAAACGAGGATACTTGATTGGGCCAAGAAAAAAGACTCTCAATTGGTTTATGTTGTGTCACATACCCTGCCCCACCCCAATCTGCAAGCCAGACCCAATTAAGGGCTTTCATAAAGGTTTTATGTATTTGCCAACATTATTATTTTTGAGATATCCTTCTTTTTCCCCAGAGTTGTGGTACTGGAGAGTAGACCAACAGATAACCCTACTGCCAATAGCAACTTGTACATCTTAGCAGGTCATGAGAACAGTTACTAAGAGGCAACATAGCCAAGATAAGAAAACACTACTGCTTCAACACATATGACAGCAATTGCACAAAAGCAACAAAATCCCAGCTACAGTTATTTTCTAATTTATTGTAGTGTATGAGAATGAGTGAGAGCAAGAATGCTTGCCTGAATGATATGCATATGATTAGCACATTTATTCTGCAGAACTCGTGATTCACTATTATGTAATGTTTGTACATATATGCAGTATTTTTTGTTGAAATGTATTACTGGAGGCCTCTCTTGATTTTTCTGTAGATAATGGTCAAAATGTCTTACCTGTACAGATATATAAAGTTTGCTGAGGACAGAAAATTGCATTTGGGGTACTATTTTAAGGACTCTTCAAAATGGGATGCTATTGATAAACACAGTGCATTTAAATAACACTATTGTATTTTATTATGTAATTTACTAATATAAATAAATCTTACCTTTTAGACATTGTAATCAAGGCTGTAATCCTATTACAATCTTCTTTTTAGTTCTATGCAAGTACACTGGTGTTTTGGTTGCACAAAGTGTTAATATGTAATGTATTCAGTCACGAAAGTACATTTGTGGAAATAATTTAGGCATTATAATTTTAGCTTATTTAGGTAGTTCTCTTTGTGAAACCAGCCAATTGAACACCTGTATTTTTATATTTAAGGAAAATTCTCTTAATTATTTTCTATGCTTGGAGAAAAAATACCTATTTTGAAATGGGAATAAATCCAATAGTGGTACTTTGGTGTAATCATAAGTGTGTACAATGATAATATAAACTTTATTATGATGAGTCTTATTAGCCACTTCCACTATATCATGCAAAAATTTACAGCACTCCACATTGGGGAAGTGTTTAAATATTTGGAGTTAGATCCACATAGCCATGTACAAAAGGCCTTAGTACTGTATGGAGTACAGTACTTTGCAGATATTCATTAGCACTTGCATTAAAATAAAGATATGCATTTTCCCCCATTAAGAAGAGATTGACTATCCCTAATGAATTGCCATTGTACCCTTTTGGATCTGCAGAGCTCCTCTCTGATTCATATAGGATGATAGTGTACCATAGGGCTTGTGCTGGCTTCCATGTGGAGAAAGAAAAACAGTCTGTCTGCTCTGACCTTTCTTATGCAAAAGGAGAATATGAACCAATGGTTTTAAAGTTAAGTTCAAGGATTCTTGTTCCTGCTCAGACATAGCAACAAAGTTTTCTAACAGAAGATCAGTAATAGAGGAAAACATTTCTGAAAATCAGAAATGCTTACTGCTACTGGTTTTCCCAACCTCACAAGAAATGTAGATTGGCCTCTCAGTTCAGTCTGGTTGGGTAGTAAGGCAGAAGGATAGCCAGCACCCCATACATACCCTAACAACAGGAGTGGGTGAAATGATGACGCTGAACTACAACGTCTAAAGGCCAGTTGTGAGGGAAGTTGGAGTACATTAGTGTTCAGTAGTAGATAACAGGTTCTTGGCGCTAATATGTAACATGCAACACGCATATATATATTTTTCTGAAGACAAGGATGCTTCAAACCCACTGCCATTGAGGGTATCATATATAGACCACCTCTTTGGGAGAAGAAGTGATACTAGATGGGGCAACTGTTTTAAGGAATTTTGCTTTCGTTAAAAAAATGTTTTGCCTTACTACTGTTGTCACATTTTTCTTCTTAATGTCTTAACACCTAGCCAGAGTTATTTAGTTACTACCTCACACAATTAAATGGTTATAACACATCACAGGAATTTTAATTTTGAGCAAAACTATTCTGATTCTCTTCAGTGCTATATGTAAATGCCATGTTTTAGGGAAAAATACATACTTTTTTTGTATATGTTCTTTATACTGTGATATAAACTAAGAACGAAGTACATTAAAAGTGATTTATGGTCTGTATTGTTGTTGGTAATGAATATTTCCTAATGTATATAATGTAAAATAAAGGTTTTTTAACATGTTTGTTGTTCATGTGGACTAACTAAATTAACTTCCTTTAATTTAAGTCACACTGCATAACACAAAGTAACTATTGCAGTATAAGTACATTTTATGATATCATTAGCATCTGAAGAACAATATACAGTGTCCTTTGGCCTTTGCATTTCCCCCATGACCTGCCCTGTCTGATTGTATTCTGCTACATTGTGGGAGGAGGGGGCTGTAGCCCCAGGGCTTACACTATGTGCACGCATTCACAGGATCAAAGAATTGTGGGGATGGAAGAGATCACAAGGATCACCTAGCCCAACCCTTCATGCTTATTCACATTCCAGCCACAGAACTCATCCCCCTCCAGTTTGAGCTGAAATCTTCTTCTCTTCGTTTCTTTCTAAATGATCATAAAACACTTTTTTAACTAAGTTCTTCAGCACAGATCACTACCTGATATATGTGGACATCCACAGGGTGACGAGAGAGAAATGATGTAATGTGTGTCATAATTTCACAATGCAAACTCCACTCCTTTTGTATATATGTTGCAATATAATGGGAAGAGCTTGCATCATGTTACAATGCACATTTTGTCATTTTGAAGAAAGCTTGCTGCAGATGACCCTGCTGAGAAGTTTTATTGAAAAGCTAAGCTAGTAATTAGAGACCAGCTGCACCGTGAGAAAGCTTTCGTTTATTTCTCATCAAATCTAAGCAGACTGATGACAACTTACAGAATAGCAAAACATCCACAATACAATAATGGCACAGTAAAGTAGGTATAAGTAAACCACACACATCATAACTTTTTTTTGGGGGGGGGGTGCCTTCAAGTCAGTGTTGACTCCTGGTGACTGTCTGGACAAGTCCCTGCAGTTTTCTTGGCAAGATTTCTGAAGTGGTTTGCCATTGCCTCCTTCCTAAGGCTGAGAGAGAGGGACTGCCCCAAGGTCGCCCAGCTGGCTTTGTGCCTAAGGCGGGACTAGAATTCATTGGTCTCCCAGTTTCTAGCCTGGTGCCTTAACCACTACACCAAACTGGTTCCAACCAATACAATTGAAATCCACAATAACAATAAACTGGTAACATCTATTAACAGTATTAATACTGTAAACAGTCCTCTACTATTATTAATAGCAACATTTTGACACTACATGCAAGATGGCATTCCCCTTCAAAAGTCCTCCAGAATGTTACCACTTTTTACCAGCCTTGATTAATTTTGGAAGGTTATTGTAGGCCAACCCTAATATTCAAGGTGAGACTATTCCATAATAGTGGAACCATGATTTTAAAAGCATTGCTTCCTGGCTCTCTTCCCACCCCCATCCCTTTACTTGATGAAATATAGTAAATAATGGTGGGAAAGAACCAAGCCCTGCAACATCCATGAGTGAGCAGCCACCAGGCCAACCTCTCTTCTCCTATCACCATTGACTGAAACCGCCCACCAAGAAAGAAGCAGAACAACTACAAAGCAGTGCCTTCCATCTCTAACATGGGCAATTATGAAGTATATATGGGTTGGCTAGCCCCCTAGAGGCCTGGTGTTGCTTCCATCGGCCTCTTGGATTTTTCCTTTTCCTTTTATTCTTTGTAAATGTGTCCTTTTTAAATTTTAACTCTATATTTATTTATTGTTTTAATATGTTGTAAGCCGCCCAGAGTCCCCCATTGGGGGGAGATGGGCGGGGACAAGTTTAATAAATAAATACCAATAGTATTGAATGCTGCTGAAAGCTCCAGAGGGGGAATGCTACCTCCATCTAGAGCCCAACAAAGATATCCAGTGCAATTTCCATCTATGCCCATGTCTGATTGGAAAGGATCCAAATAATGAACGCCTTCTAGAGTGCCCTATCTATGCCTCTCTGTCCACTCTCTCAACATCCCTTTCCAAAACTACCACTAAAGATTAGCTGGGACCAACCCATGGTTGCCATGGAAGATGTGAAGTCCCAGCATGACTCAGACCAGACCCCAAGGTTTGAAAATCACCCAACACTAAAAGCCCATCATATGAATGGCCCTTAGTCCCCCACATCGTTAGCCACTAGCTTTTCATGTGCCTGGTGGTGTTCTAGTGCAACAGGATAAGTATTACCTTTAAATATCATGCAAATGAGAAATGATTTGACTATAGAAAAGGGAAACTTCTAAAAAATGAGGGGACTGGTAAAAAAAAGAAAGGAAAATAGGACCAACTTTCTTCATATGGCTTGTAAGGGTCAACCAAGGCCAACATGCCTAGTAAAGCAAATCCAGGAAGCTTTCAAAATTAAGGCCGTTTTCAGGAAATGAAAGTATGTCTTAATGAGGAAAAAAAAAAAAGGAGCACAATGTCTGGCAGGGTAAGATAGTAATAAGGAATGCAGAAAACAGAATTTCAGAAGTATATGGTAAGCAATATAAAGGAAAATAGAACTCTTAAGAATATTTGAAGCAAAAACCCAGCCAGGGCAGCCATTACACAACAAAAAAGTAAAAGAGGGCTCAAGGAGGCTGTAGAGATTATCATTTTAACTGACAAACTAGCAGGAGGAGGTTCTATAATTCCCCAAAGTCTGAAACAGTATGTCATTGTGTTGATGCAAATGACATCGACATCATTTATGTGACGATGTCATTATGCAAAAGCTGTAACTTGACACAAATGGTATCATTTATGTAATGAAGTTATTGTGGAAATGATATAAATTGTGTTATTTGTGTACTAGAATCACTATGCAAATGACACAAATTAGAAAAGTCAGTTGCAGTTTCTCAGCCAAGGTTCTGTGGAACTCTAGAGTTCCGCGAGAGGTCACTAGGGTTTCCCTGGGAGATCACAGTGATAAGCAGAGACTGAACAAAAACCCTCCTACCTCCAACACTGGGTTGGCCTGCCAGAGGGCACGCGGACCCTGGGCAGGGGCAGGGATTGCACATGCATGTGCAAGAGGGGAGAGGTGCAAAGTACAACCAAGGAGGGGGCTTGGAAATGGAGCGGCAGAGCCACTAGGTCACAGCCGTGCACGAGAAAGACACCGCCAAGGCCTCTCCGCCTGCAGCGCGGGGCTCTCCTTGCCGGCGCGTGCCTGCCTTTCTGCAGGTACAGTGGCCCAGCGGGGATCCATCTCAGGGTGCAGGAGATTTGGGGCTGGGCTGGCCCAGGCAGCAGCAGCAGTAGGAGACAACCACAAAGGTGAGGGAGGGAAGAGGTGAAGGGGGAGGAAAAAGTGGGAACGGGGTAAAGGCTTTGGCATCAGGGTGCCCAGAGTTCAGGAGAGGTTGAGGAGTCTAAATATTAAGGGGAGGGGTGTTGGAGGTTGCAAGGCATCAGCCCCCCTCTAGTTTTGCAAAGGGATCCTTGGGAGAGGAGGTGGAAACAAGGGGCAAGAACAGTGAAGCTGGATTTGGGGAATGAGGTGCTGGTGGTGCAGAGAGGGGAGGCCAGTCGACCGGACTCAGTGTGCCAGTGTCATCTGCGTCCCCGCAATGCATTTTGCAGTTATCATTCATGACAGTTTGATATATTGCCCAAAAACTGTACATGCCCTTGAAAGTAGCCCAAAATAGCCCAAAAAAACACAACCTGCAAAAGCCAAAAATTTCCCACAACTGATCTCCAGAACTCAAGTTTGGCCCAGAATTGAGTATTTGTGCAGCAAAAAACAAGCACGGGTTTCACATTAAGGAGGTAAGTATTTTGGTTTAAGAATAGTCAATCCATATATACCCGCCTACACATGAAACAAATATAATTTTGTAACTTCTGGCCTATATTTGAGCCTGAATGTGCATGGGTTCCCTGAAAAATATTTCAAGGGTTCCTCCAGGGTCAAAAGATTGAGAAAGGCTAGTCTATTGCATGCAAAACTGTTGCATCAAAGTCCAAGAAATGGAGGTTTCACTGTTCATAGAAAAACAGATCCAGCTGAAGAAAAATCAGCGTAGATTGTCCTCATACCAATTCTGACTCACCAATCCACAGCTCTGGATTGAGTTTTTTGAGAGTGTCAACCAGTACATAGATGGAGGTGAACATGGCAACATTTTATTGTTGGATTCTTCTAAAATCCTTTAATAAAATTCTTCATCAAAGGCTCTTGAGTAAACCTAGTGGCCAAGGATTAAGGCAGTGTTATCAATCAAGGAAAGGTGAAAATGAAGTCCCTCAAGGATCTGAGTTGGGGCAAGTGTTGTTTAATTTGCTCATAAATTATCTTTAGTGATAAGCAGTGAGCTGGCCAAGTTTGCAGCTACTCATAGTAGTAGAAACTGGAAATGATGGTGAAACATTCCAAAAGGATCTCTTTAAACTGGGTGAATGGCGTAGGAGAATTTTCCTACACATCTGAGACCTTCCAAAGCATTGTGAGAAGGCCGCGGCTGCCATTATCCATAGTTTTCCTTCCTTTCTCTTTTTTCATCCAAATACTAGGATTGGGGGCATTCAATTAAGCTAACTGGAAAATTTAGAACAGAACAGAACTGATCCATGGAATAACCACAAGTTATGGTGATAGCCGCTACCTCAGATGGCCATAAAGAGAATGAGATAAAATTTATGGACCAGTGGTTGATCAGTGTTTACTGGTCTTGAAGACTCAATATTATCTCCGAACACTGCTTGCATGGGGACAAGAGAAAGATTTGTCTTTGTCTCCCATCTGCAAGCCCTGGGAGGCAGCATGGCTGTTGTTTCTTAAGCCAGGAAGCTTTTCTGGAATTTCAAACAGCTGAATTGACACTGTTTTATGAGACGTCCACAGAGGGTCATCCAGGACTTTTCTTCCTGTAATTTTTATACTGGGCTACACAGTCCGAGGAGACTATTTTACAGTACAGCATTTCCATACCACCTTTTTAGGCAGTTTCGGAAAACAAGATAAAGCACAAACATATTTTAAACATGATTCCTTGAATTGCATACATTTCAAAGCCGTGGAAAAAAATATTTTTGCAAGGAAAATGTAATAATACAAATTGGAAAATCTGCATTAATAATTTTATTAGAGCAATCAAGTTTATTCTTATGCCTCCAACACACACGCCACACAACATCCTCGTAACTGCACGGAAAACCACGCCTTCAGTTTCCTATAATTCCATAGAATCCACAATGTTCGTTTACTTTCAAACCAATTATATGGAGTCCAGTATTATTCCGCGTTGTTTTGTTTTGAATGTAGAGTACAGCGACGGATGACGCAGTCATGTGTCCTCCCCGCCGCAGGCGGCGCTCCGACAGATCTGCCCCTTCTTCCTTCCCCACCCACTTTCCAAAGCCCAAAACAGCTCTGCTCAAACATTCGGTTTTCGACTCTCGATCCTAGACTAAGAAGAGGTCGTGATTAGCTGACAGTCTTACTTCCGCACTCCAGAGGAAGAGGAAAAAGGAAAGCAAAGCGAACGACTTCCAAAGAATACGCTTCGGGAAAAAGAGGGAGTGACTGAACCCCCAAGTGCGCATGCCCAATCAGTCTTCGGGCTAACTGCGCACGCGCTGGCGGTTATAACCATCAGGACAAGGGAAGAATCCCGAGAGTTCAAAGCTGCGGTCGAGACCCTGCCCCTCCTTCCCCTGAGTAACCGTCATTTTCCTTTCGTTGTCGGTTTTCCCTTGGACCTTTTCAGTCACAGTACTGTCAGGGCGAGAGAAAGGATGTCCAGTGGAGTCTTGTCCCAGGCCGGCCCCGGCGCTGAGTGAGGCAAGGCCAGGCCGGGCGGCGGGTGACCGGGAAAGGGATGTCGCCTCCGTCCCCCGACGCTGGGTCTTGCCGCTGCCGCCTTCGGCGGCTCCCGCTGCCTCTGTCCTCCTCCGGTTCTGGTTGCCGCCTGCGACCGCCACTCCAAGCCCGGGAGCAACGTCGGGCTCGGCCCCAGCAGTGATTCCCGTCGCTTCCCCCCCCAGGGGGCGGGACGGGGTAGGCAAGATGCAGGCGGCGCCGCTGCAGTACGAGTTCTTCAGCGAAGAGAATGCACCCAAGTGGCGGGGTCTGCTTGTGCCCGCCCTGAAAAAGGTGAGAAGGGGTTAGCAGCCTCCTTCCAGAGCATGTTGGACTTACTATGCCTCTACAACCAGAGGCTGTAGATGAGGCCATGCAAGTTAGACAACGCGTGCGGGTATATGCTGTTATAGTGAGCGCCTGGGGTTTGATGGCTGTTGGCATTTAGTTGAGGTATCTGGTAATCTTCCATGGGAGAAGTTACCTATTCCCTATTTCTTGGATATACACCAGAGAATTGTGATAATCAGATGTCAGTGATTTCGGTACCTGCACCATCATCTTTTGGAAAGATCAGCTTGCACATTCTGCAAAATGTATGCTAGGCTGCAGTAGAAATCCATGCACTGATATGTGTTGAAAATAGCTTCCAGCAGTTTCTGGCCACAAAATAAATTAGTCTCTTGTATCTGCTTAGAGACGGGGAGGTGGGGGGAGAGAAAGAAAGAAAAAGAAATGAAGGAACTAAAAGAAAGTATGGAGAAACATAGCAAGAAGACTTTAAGACAAAGCAAGTAAGAGTATTTTCCAAACATTTAATTTCAGACTGATAGTAAATACATGTGTAAATAAACCACTATGTTAGAGATTATTAGGAAAGTTAAATAGCTTTGAGACATTGTCAAAAGAAAGATTATTTCAACTGTTTCTCAAAGTGGTGTTCCGCTTTGCTTTTATTAGGTCCATTCCTATATATTCTCTTATTTTAATATGAGAGCACATGAAACGGGTTTTGCTGAAACTAAATGGGTTTAGGATTAGTGGATGGGAGACCACTTGGAAATCTTACGTTTGGTACTTTGAATGCTATAATAAAAGGCATTACATAAATATATCGAATAATACATACTGTTCAAAAAATATGAGTATGTTCTCTTAGCCTAGCCACATATTTTACTCCCCTCTGTGTGTTTTTTTTTCAGACATGAATCATGTTTCATTCTAATTCTTTTTTAACTAGCACTTGCTAGCCTGATTTTACTCTCAGGTTATTCTGAATTAATCAGGTTAGTCTGAATTAAAGTTAGCAGTAATCATAGGTTTGTTACATCTAACTTTATCTTAACTGACATGTGAGGATGAAAAAGTTATAGGTTTTTGCTGTTACTTTGTTTATGTAAAGGACTGATTGTTTTCTATATATTACATATATATATATATATTACCACATGCATTGCATTTTCTTGATTGGAGCAATGATCTAAGATTAAGCATTTCAGAGCAATTGAGATTTAAATATGTCTGTTACATCAATGATTGTGCTTAAACCTTTATGCTCCAGTTGAAAAATGTAAGATAAATGTTTCAGCTTCTCCAGTTCATTTGTTTATTGAACATGCGTGAGTTGAATATTAGTGCAAGCTACATTTTACTTGGAGGAAGTGTTAATATTCCATAGAACATATCCAAATTACGTTTGCAGTGGAAATTAGGCTTTATTAAACTATGGTATTTCTTACTTAACTAGTATTGGGGGAGTATTTTTAATATTTTATTAATAGCATACAATTAGAAATGTAGCTCTCATGTAGGATAAGCATAGTGTTCTAAAACTATACATGTTTTAAATATTAATTTTTAGCTTCTAAATATATGAAGTATTATTCTTGAAGTTAACATTTAGTTTATTATTTTAAAAATTGAAAACCTTTTCAACTGTTAAACTTGTGCACCTAAAATTATTGGATAAAAGTGTAATAGGCAGTAGGAATAATAAGTTTCTCTTGAAATGAACTACAGGACACCAAGTGTACTATCTTGAAAATATTAACATAGGAAGCACTGCAGTGTCTATACAGAATCTGTCAAGGTTTTAGCAAATCTTGCCTTAATTGCAAATGAGTTTGAATGCTGTTTTATGCAGTCCACACAAGCTGCTGAGCTATCCAGAAATTGAAACTTTTCTGTGCCATCCAAATGGGAGATTGTTATTTATGTCTCCCTTTACAAACCAACTGTCATAAACTAGAAAGAAAGAAATCCCACTTTGTAAACCTGGCTTATAAATGAAGTCAAAAACTAAGCACAATAGTTCAGACAGCACTGGAAGTTTTGAGTTCCTGACACTTGATTTAGCATTTTTTCAGAAAGCACCATTTTTTGGATATGCATACTTTGAATAATAATAATTGATTAAATGTACAGTCAGGTCCAGAAATATTGGGACATCAACACAATTCTAACATCTTTGGCTCTATACACCACCACAATGGATTTGGAATGAAACAAACACAATGTGCTTTAACTGCAGACTGTCAGCTTTAATTTGAGGGTATGTACATCCAACTCAGGTGAACGGTGTAGGAATTACAACAGTTTGCATATGTGCCTCCCACTTGTTAAGGGACCAAAAGTAATGGGACAGAATAATAATCATACATCAAACTTTCCCTTTTTAATACTTGGTTGCAAATCCGTTGCAGTCAATCACAGCCTGAAGCCTGGAACGCATAGACATCACCAGATGCTGGGTTTCATCCCTGGTGATGCTCTGCCAGGCCTCTACTGCAACTGTCTTCAGTTCCTGCTTGTTCTTGGGGCATTTTCCCTTCAGTTTTGTCTTCAGCAAGTGAAATGCATGCTCAATGGGATTCAGGTCAGGTGACTGACTTGGCCATTGCATAACATTCCACTTCTGTCCCTTCAAAAACTCTTTGGTTGCTTTTGCAGTATGCTTTGGGTCATTGTCCATCTGTACTGTGAAGCGCCGTCCAATGAGTTCTGTAGCATTTGGCTGAATGTGAGCAGATAATATTGCCTGAAACACTGCAGAATTCATCCTGCTACTTTTGTCAGCAGTCACATCATCAATAAATACAAGAGAACCAGTTCCATTAGCAGCCATACATGCCCACGCCATGACACTACCACCACCATGCTTCACTGATGAGGTGGTATGCTTAGGATCATGAGCCGTTCCTTTCCTTCTCCATACTCTTCTCTTCCCATCACTCTGGTACAAGTTGATCTTGGTCTCATCTGTCCATAGGATGTTGTTCCAGAACTGTGAAGGCGTTTTTAGATGTCGTTTGGCAAACTCTAATCTGTCCTTCCTGTTTTTGAGGCTCACCAATGGTTTACATCTTGTGGTGAACCCTCTGTATTCACTCTGGTGAAGTCTTCTTTTGATTGTTGACTTTGACACACATACACCTACCTCCTGGAGAGTGTTCTTGATCTGGCCAACTGTTGTGAAGGGTGTTTTCTTCACCAGGGAAAGGATTCTTCGGTCATCCACCACAGTTGTTGTCCGTTGTCTCCCGGGTCTTTTGGTGTTGCTGAGCTCACCGGTGCGTTCCTTCTTTTTGAGAATGTTCCAAACAGTTGTTTTGGCCACACCTAATGTTCTTGCTATCTCTCTGATGGGTTTGTTTTGTTTCTTCAGCCTAATGATGGCTTGCTTCACTGATAGTGACAGCTCTTTGGATCTCATCTTGAGAGTTGACAGCACCAGATTCCAAATGCAAATAGCACACTTGAAATGACCTCTGGGCCTTTTATCTGCACATTGTAATTGGGGTACTGAGGGAATATCACACACCTGGCCATGGAATAGCTGAGAAGCCAATTGTCCCATTACTTTTGGTCCCTTAACAAGTGGGAGGCACATATGCAAATTATTGTAATTCCTATACCGTTCACCTGAGTTGGATGTACATACCCTCAAATTAAAGCTGACAGTCTGCAGTTAAGGCACATTGTGTTTGTTTCATTCCAAATCCATTGTGGTGGTGTATAGAGCCAAAGATGTTAGAATTGTGTCGATGTCCCAATATTTCTGGACCTGATTGTATATGCTGCTCTACTCCCAATGGCTCTGTCATGTATAAATATCACCTGTTTCATTAGATTTCTCTTTGCTTCTTGTTTATTTCTAATTTGATCTTCAGTGAAGTTGTCTTAATGAGAAATAACATTCATACTGTTTGTTTACAGGTAGTCCTTATTTAGCTATCACAATTGGGCAACTCAGTTGTTAAGCGAAGCAATCACTAAGTGAAACGACCATGTTTATGATCTTACTTCAACTTTACTTTGCTTTACAGACCTGCAAAGGTTGTAAACGCAAGGATTGGTTGCAAAGTTTCTTTTTCATCACCATCATAACTGAACAGTGGCTAAACAAGGCAGTCACTAAATGAGGACTACTTGTATTTGTATTTTATTTATTTGTTAGCTTTATAGACTGCCTTTCCTTCAGGAGCACAATACGGTGTACACTGTGGTCCCTTCTCCAAATTTTTTCCCACAGTAGTTCTATGACATAGAATGGGCTGAGAGAACAATTCACCCAAAGTCACCCAATAAAACCTCTGTGGCTGAGGGTAGACTTGAATGTGGGTCTACATAGTCCCTATCCAACATCTTAAATGTTACATTATAGTGGCTATCTGTAAGTTCTAAGTTAAATTCATACCTATGGTAGTGTGGTACTGAATTTTGATGCTATTGAAATATAATCTAATTCTGGAATAGTTTAGTTGTAATTCAGAAATGTTTTAAATATATAAATACAAATACTTGTATGTATATTTAAGCTCTTACTGGCTGTTCTGTCATGTTAGCTTTTAGCTATGTAATATTACTGCCATGACAAATTTATCTATTCAGTTGTCTCCTTTTATTTGCCAGCCACATTACTCAGTGTAATTAGTTATGTTTATTTAGAAGTCTTAGTGTAAGTCCTACTCACTAACAAATGTGTAATTGATGCCTCTAGATTGCAGAAATTAAGCCTCAGTTTCTAATTTGGACAAAGAACCCAAATAGAGATTAACTTTGGCAAGGGAGGAGGAAGTGAAACCCCAAGCTGTGGTGTATGTCTGTTTTAACTGTAAGGAACCTCATACAGTACTGTAATGATCTTTGTGTTGATCTCTGTGCTGTGCTCCAGTTTGCTAGATGATAGATATTTGTTGAACTGTATAGAGAAAAATGATGTATACAAAACATGAGTAGTAGTGCAAGGAAGATGTAGTGATGGCCATTAGCAGAGAAAGGAATAGAGGAATAGTTCTCCTTCATTCCCAGCTTTGCTGGTATTTGCTGACCTAGGCAGTAAGTGAGGAGCAATTTCACTGGACTTCTCAGCCACGTGCATGGTTGTGTTTTAAGCATCCTCCCATTGGAAGCAAGGGATGTAGATTAGCTGTACTGTATCCAAATTGGCTTAACTGGTGAGTCGAACAGTTTGAATTCAGCTAAGCTGTCTAATTACCAAGTATCCTTCATGCACTTATGCACCTATCACTGATAGGAACTTCCAGTTTTCCAAATTCTTGGCAAATGAAACATGCTGTATTAGTGGAGCCTCCATCTTCTACTCTCTCAGAGGAGCATCTCTGCAATTTCCTACTTATGTCTACCATAATTTAGACAAATTTAGAGCTGCACTTTTAGGTAGCTTTTAAAAGAATTGGAGAAGAGTGAATAATCTTTTCAGGGTGATGACTGCTATTGCATATTTTGCCAGGACATATTAAATGATTGAAATTTGTGAGGTCTAGGGATCTCTGGAGATCTCATACAAAAACACTGATAACTTACAAGATCTGACTTCATAAATTTTATGTATATATGTGTACAGGAGATCTAGCCATTAGATACACATATGGGAGATTGATTTGTAAATTAAATAGGACCTCATGTACAGAGGTAATAATCCTGTGAGAAGGAGCTGTTTGAGACAAGTTAGCAGGTAATCCTCACCTTTATTTTCTGCTTGTGAGGTTCTTTAAATATCTGATTGGCCAGTGTTGAAGGCAGAGTGCTTAATGGATCCTTTATTCATATGTGATACTAAGCTATTGTTTGTTTAATGATGGCACATTTAATAAGTATCAAAACCAAATAAGCCACTTCTGGCTTAGTATGTTCTGTCATCAAACAATAGCTTTTGAATCTCCTTTGTCCATGAAATAAAGAGGAGGAGGTTCTGAACCAGATATTGTTGTCTGAATTAGACTAGTATCTGATTCTGACTATTTCTTGTTTGCCTCAGATACCAGTTTTTTTCATCAGATGTGTACACATAAAACAAAGGGTTGTGCTAACATGAGGTAGGAAGGAGGCTCTGGCAAACCACTTCCGAAAACAGTTGCCTTGAAAACTGCAAGGACTCGTCCAAGCAGTCACTGCAGGGTCAGCAATGACTGAGCGCAGACAAAAAAAAAAAAAAAACATGAGAAGTTGAGCCTTTTTGTAGTCTGCATTGCAATTAAGAGCATATGATTTTTACATCTCTAAATATTTATGAAACTTGAGAATTGAAAGCAGTGTCATTTTATGATTAAACAAATATGCATTGTGGTATTTTAGATATCTTGATATTTTTTGTAGGTAAGCAGATTATGCATCTAAAAAAATAGCTAATTTTTAGTCAAAGTGAAACCTATAGGAAAATGAATTAATGCAGTAACTGTGTTTATAAGCATTAGAAAGTATAAATGAATATTGAGATTTACTGCTGTTTCAAAATACTAGTGTAATTTTATATTCTTAGCCTTGTCTCTAAAAGTAAGAATTCCTTTGTTTTTTTTCACATGTACTCAATGTTTTTTCCAGATAAATAAAACTAAACTATATTAGCATATTACTAATATCCTTTATGACATTGTGTACAATGGTGCTTAAAAGTTTGTGAACCCATTTGCATTTTCAATATTTCTGCATAACTTAGGGTGATGTTTAAGGGTTCCCACCACTTCCACTTTAACAAGGTTGCTGAACTATCTCTTCAGATCATGTGTTTTATTCCCTATCCCACCCTCTGAAATTTTCTTACCCAGCAAAAACTAAAATATAGAGTACTTAAATGCTTAACCTTACATTTCATAATATATAACCTATGTTGATTTTTAGATATAGCTTATTTCATGTTTTAAAAATAATGAAAGATATGGATATCTGTATTAATCCAAAATTTCCTTTTCCCTGATACTTCATTATTTCAAGAAATAAACTTGAGTACCCAGAATGTTTTTTTCTGACAGTTTTTAATATGCAAATCTCAGGCATTTGAATTATAATTGGAAATGGTATTCTGTAAAAGAAATATGTTAATCACTTTGGCTGCTGGTTTAAGGTGGCCAAGTCAAAGTTTGGTTCTAACTCCAAACACTCCCTCTAAACACTTTCTTTCCTTTCCATTCTATCTCATCCAATGAGATCATAGCTGGTTAAATCTGAATCAGTAACTTTTGATGCACAGTTCTTACTCTTGACTGTAATGTTACTTTCATTCTTTGTGCCGCTTTTTCCTTTCTACAGTTCAAACAACCTCTTGATCTCTACAGTCTGAATCTAAAGTTCTTAATATACCTTCTGTGGGCCACCAGGCTGTCAGCACTGTCTTGTTTAAATTTTTATACTTATTTTTCTTGAGTTCAATTATTTGATGTTGAATATAGGTCCAGATGCAAGTCCACCCTAAACTATCATCTACAGAAGATGCTTTGCAGTATGTTGAGGAGTTAATTCTGCAGTTGCTAAACATGCTGTGCCAAGCTCAGCCAAGAAGTTTCTTGGATGTAGAGGTACCACTTGTAATTCATTGTGCAACTCATTATACATTATTGATATTCTTCTTGGTGATATATTAAGAAATACCTATAATTCATCTTTAAGTTATGGATACTTGAATTAAAAATATTTATGTATTGAATTGTTTTGAAATTTTGATTTAATTTGACCACGCTGCATTGTTCTTTTCCACTGTTACATTGTAAGTTTCTTTGGCACAAGTATGTTATGAAGCAGCAGCATATAAATAAATTGGGTTTGACTTCATTAGAGTGCGTTGGTATCTATGACTGCAGGATATACTAAAAAAACAGACCAGCAATTTTCACTACTGCAGAATTTTGCAGTTAGGATGTAAACTGATTTGAATATGTGTAATCATATTCTGAAGAAAATTGTATTGGCTGCTATTCACTTCTGAGCATAATTCTAAATAATTGTTCATATCTTAATATTCCAAATACCTTAAGTCCTAAAGACCTTAAGATTATTTCCCCCATGTTAGCCCATCTGTGCATTAAAATAATTGGATGAGGCCCTTCTCTTAGTATCTTTGGTAAGGGAAATGTATAATGAAGGCATTCTTTGATGATATTGCAGGTCTGAAACACTCCCTTGAAGGGATATTTGTCTAATGCCATCATAGCTGTATTTTTTTAAGTTGACAAATGAAACTGTTCTTATTTACCTATCTTTTTAATTGGCTATCATGTGATATACTTTTAGCTGGCTAGGCTCTATCCTATTATATTTTTGGATTGAATAATTTGCTATACATTTTACTGTTCATTGTGTTTTGTAGGTGAAGGGAGATATAAACATTAAAATGTTTTTTCTCCCCCAGCCCCCAAAAGTAGCTTTAGTTACTTAGGACATGGTAATTTAAAGAGTTCTACTGTTTATATATTTAGCTGTACTTCCTCTGTGTGTTACAAGGATCGTGTCCAAAAAAGTTTTCCCCATCCGATTGATAAATGGGCAATAGCTGATGCACAGTCTGCCATTGAAAAGAGGAAGCGGAGAAACCCACTATTTCTTCCAGTAGAAAAAATTCATCCACTCTTAAAAGTAAGTAATATAAACACAGTGTATAAGATATTACAAAATAATAGATTAGCCTTTTTTTCAAATAACCAGTGATATTTTGAAAGAGAAACCAATTTCTTTAAAATTATAAATAGAATTTCTTTCTAAGTCCATCTAGATCTTCTCTAAGCAATTCTAATTAATAAAGATTGCAATTAGGTCTCTGCTTATTTTAACTGTCATTAGTAGCCAGTCATAAACTTTGACTGTCAATATGCTGCTTCTCCCATTATTCAGATGAGGATTATGTAATGGAGAACTTGGAGGTCCAACAAAGCAAAGATCAGGCATTATCCCTGCCCTTGCTCAGGCTGTGAAAAGGGTTTCTTCCTTGTAACATGTGTCTATGACACATGATACTTGGAAACCTGGAACACTTCAACTGAAAAAATCGTTACCTTGCCATAACTCTGGAGAAAAGCTAGGGTTCATAACATCATAGAGTTGGAAGTGATCTCAGAGGTCATGTAGTCCAACCACCTGTTCAGTGCAGGATCTATTAAAACATTTTGGATAGATGGCTATCCATCCTCTGCTTGAATAATTCCAGCAAAGGGGAAATAATACTTCATGTTGCAACCTGTTCTACTGGTTGACAGTTCTGTGATACTTCTCTGAAAGAAGTAAGTGAAATTATGGACATGGCTCTGTTCCAAGGCATGGGGCTAATGTGGGTGTGATCTATTGGTCAGGCCCCCATCATATTCTTAGTTTGTACAGTCTGCTCTCTTTCTTGTTCTGGTTGCTTTAGTCTGGGCTGCCTGTTTATGTGGGTTTTAATTGTTTTAACTGTTCCACAGTACTCTTTTTTATTGATTTTGTAAGCCACTCAGAATCTTCTGGAGTGGGTGGCCATATTAAATAAATTAAATTAAACCTATTTTCATAAGCAGTACAGATGGAAAATAATATACATTCTTAGGTGCCAGTATAAATGTTAGCATTTAGGCACCTTGGATTCTGAAAACATGAATAATTAGCTGTTACATGTTCAGTATACATCCATGAGTTATATCAAAAAAATTAAACTGTCTTAGCATTTAACTAAAAATACAATGTGATACTAAAAACTCATATGCTGTTGTCACTACCATGCCATCTAAGTCACTGTACTTAGTTCTATAAAACACTAATACCAAATACTTGATTAAATAGTAGAGCATCCAATACTGAACATCCAAATTCTGGGTTATATTTGGGACTGCCTGTTCCCAAGGGTATTTGCCCATCCCACATGCTCCAAAAGAGAGAGCGTGCTCTGGGCATCAGCTTGTGAGACCCAGGTGTACCTTCTCAGTGATGGCCCCTGGTCTTTGGAATGACTCCCCACCCTATCCTACCCTTGAGATATGGTTGGGCCTGATCTTGCAGGAAGTCATTTAAGACCTGAGCTGTCTCTGGGTGCTGGGGTCAGGATGAGTAAAACTCCCAGTTGGTGAGTAGAGTAGAGTATTTTTATTTTATTTATTTATTATTAAATTTGTACGCCCCCCATCTTCTGCAAAAGGGTGACTCTGGGTGGCTCACAGTTAAAATCAAAAACCCCATCAACAATTAAAAATACCCCATAAGTAATTAAATTAATCCATTAAAAAGCAAGTATAAAAAACAGACCCTGTACATAGTATATTTTAACATAGTTCTGATCACCATGTTATTGTCTTATTTGGTCTTTAATAGTCTGTGCTGCATTTGATTAGTTCTTATATGCCACCCTGAGTTGCATTGCCTGAGTTGGGGAGCCATATAAATGCTTCAAATAAATAAATACTTCTGTTAGCATCAGCCAAATTACAAGGAGTGCAAGCTTTAGAATACTTCATATTCTTCATAAATGAAGTGGTGTAAAAACCAGAAGATGAAACAAAATCCAAAAATTAGACCTGACTTAGAGCTTACATTCAAGGTGAAGATTGGAGAATGAATTAATCATCAGAAAGTATCATGTTGCACTTAGTGTCATGAGAAAAGAAGTAAAAAATGAATCCCATTTTATGAAAACTTTAAAAACAGACTTTCAGAAATAAAGAGTACGCCTTTGCTCCTTTGACCCCCATGGTGCACTCTCGCTATGATTCCTCTGGCACCCACTGGAAACTAAATAAATTTATGGAGCTGTCCATGTTTTTCTTTGCCTTGGCTGAATAATTTTCCATATTTAAATGTATACATTTATTGTGTCTGTGTATAATGAAATGTTAAAATAAGTTATCTCTTTCAGGAAGTCCTGGGATATAAAGTTGACCATCAAGTATCTGTTTACATCGTAGCTGTATTAGAATACATTTCTGCAGATATCTTAAAATTGGTTGGAAACTATGTACGAAATATAAGACATGATGAAATTACTAAACAGGACATCAAAGTGGCAATGTGTGCTGATAAGGTATATACAATCATATCTGTAGCTATGTCAGCTTGGAACTAGCTGAACTTAGCCATGAACAGAATGGGCTTTTGAGAATGGAAGTAGGAAATTGATTTTTCTCACTAGTTTCTCTTAGCATGATCTCTCATGCTAATCCTGAGAATATCTCAGTCCTTTGCAGCAATTTTTCAAGAGGCTACAGCTTAAAGAGGAAATGAAAATCTCCTCTGCTCCTTCCATTGCTTCAGTTAGTGGTTTATGGTACTGATGTGCCAATCAGTATTTCTGAATGAAATGTTTTAAAAGAATCTTGAGATTCTGACTGTTGCACTGTTCTGTATAACTACAGGTAGTCCTCAACTTACAACCACAGTTGGGACCAGAATTTCCATCGCTAAGCAATGCAGTTGTAAAGCACAACGTTGCATGACTACGTTGCTTAGCGATGGCATTTCAGGCAGTCACAGTTGCTGTCGTAAGCCCAAGACACACGGGTCATTAAGTGGAAAGAGGCGGGAATCAGGTAAGGAGCACAAGGGTACTGCAGGGGGGTGGGGGAAGCCTGGGAGGGCCAGCACAGGCTGCGCGTGAGTTGAGGGAGGAGGATGCTGCAATACAGCATGAACTCAAGAAGGCCAGGGAAAGAATACACTGTGGCTTAGGGGCTTCTTGGCACACCACAACTTTGGAGCTGCAAGCTTTTTGCAGCCCCAGAGTCACAGCACACCAGGAAGCCCCTTTGCACCATGCCGCTGGGCAGGCTGGGGCTGGGCTGGGCTTCAGGCAATGCAAAGGACTTCCTAGCGTGCCATGGCTCTGAGGCTGCAAAAAGCCGCAGAGCTGCAGCACACCAGGAAGCCCCTTTGCACCACACTGCTGGGCCAGGCTGGGGCTGGGCTTTGCCCAGGAAACCCCAGGCATCCCAGCCACAGTCGCCCTCACCACCTTGCACTCCATGGCCCCTGGTGATGTTTGCCGTCTTCTTGCTCCCACTGCTGATGAGGGGTGCCCAACCTGGCCCTTCGCGAGGCAGCTGCTGGCCACACAAGGCCTTCTTCCCCAGGTCTTGCGAGGAAACAGCCATGCATGACCTTGGGAAGAAGGCCTTGTGTGGCCAGCAGCTGCCTCATGAAGGACCAGGCATGCATGCTTGGTCAGCAGCAGGAGCAAGAAGATGGCGAAGATCAGCTTGAGCAGCGGGGGCTGCGGAATGCAGGGTGCCAAAAGGACATAGATGCGGGGGAGATAGGTGGATGGGAGGAGTTGAAGCACCCCTGTGGTGGTAAGTGTGACAGGCTGCCAAGCACACGAATTTTGATCACTTGACCGCGGGGGCACTACAACGGCTGTAACTTCAGGAGCTGGTTGTAAGTCCCTTCATTCAGCGCCATTGTAACTTTGAATGGTCACTGAACGAATGGTCGTAAGTCAAGGACTACCTGTAAGACCTTAACAGATTTCTTAAGTGACAAATGAGATTGTGATGAAATACTGACTTGAATTATGTTTACTTAAAGTGAGGTGTCACTGCTAGTTTTAAAAGTTTCCTTTTCCTTCTGCTCGTATAATCCTCAGATAACTACTTACCTTATAGATTGTTAGTTTTCACACTAACAGTTTAATATTGGACCAAATATTTGGTGGTTTAACAAACTTATACCTTAATATGATTGCACATTTCAATATATTGTCGTCTTTGTCATATGGTGTTAAGATCTTCCTCTTTTTCAAACAGGTATTGATGGATATGTTCCATCAAGATGTAGAGGATATTAGTACACTGACGTTATCTGATGAAGAACCCTCCACATCAGGGGAACAAACCTACTATGATCTTGTAAAGTCATTCATGGCAGAGGTTCGACAATATATAAGGGAGCTGAATCTCATAATAAAAGTTTTTAGAGAACCTTTTATTACCAATCCAAAACTGTTTTCAGGTCATGTAAGTACTTTGAATTTATTTTTATATATTACAAATTTGTTAGTGTTATTTGGGAAAAATACTTTTTTATTTCATTAGAGGACTAAATTAGGAGAAAATATAATAAGCATGAGCATCTTAAAACCTATCTATCTATCCATCCATTTTTAAAGTTATAGTATAGCCACTTAGGACCCACATTCTGTTGGCTGTCTACATATATACAAACTATTTTATTGCATGTGTATGCCAGCTTCCTTCTAGAGCTGAGTTATAGTGACCCCAATCAGTTGAACCTTCTAGAAGTCAAGTGAAGCTTTTAGAGTTCCTTGAGAGTTTGAACAGCTTTGGGGAGAGAGGTGATCCTACTGACATTATCAAAAGCATTTTGAACGTACAAATATATAAAAATCATAATTAAAGGCTCTTGAATCAATTTAGCCATCATGGCATAAGAGGACCTGTTTACTTTGCTTAAAAAAACAGAAAGAAAGACTATAAAGCAAAAACAAAACAACCCCTCTTCCAAAAAGAAAAAAAACCCTAACCAGAAAGCAAAGACATTTTCATGGTAGAGGGAAGGAAGAGATAGAGTCCCTCAGGGCTCTGTGTGGGGACTGGTGCTTTTTATTTTGTTCATAAATGATCTAAGCTTGGTAGTGAGTTAGGCGAGTTGTGGATGATACTAAACTATTCAAGATGGTACAAACCAGAGGTTATTGTGAAGAACTCCAGAAACCAGGTAAATGGTCAATCAGATGGCAAATACAGTTAATTTTAAGTGTTTAGAGAGTGATGCATAAAGGGGCCAAAAAGCTTTACCAATACCAGAGAGCCAGTTTGGTGTAGTGATTAAGGTGCTAGCATAGAAACCAGGAGACTGTGAGTTCTAGGCCTCCCTTAAGCATGAAAGCTGGCTGGGTGACTTTGGGCCAGTCACTCAGCCCAACCCACCTCACAGGGTTGTGGTTGTGGGGAAAAATAGATGGAAGGATTATTAGGTATGTTTGTCCCCTTGAGTTGACCAGAGAGAGAGAGAGAGGCAGGAATAATCATAATCATAATATTGAGTTGTTTGTAACTAACATATAGCGGAATTAAAATGCCAATTCAGTGTGTGAAAGCTGTGAACAAGACAAATTTTCTAGGAGATCACTAGGTAAGGGTTTGAAAATAAAATTGTCAACCTTGTATCTGTGTCTCTGTGGTACATTTACATCTCAAATGCAGACTGGTCACCACATTTGAAAAAGTCTATAGAACTGGGAAAAGTGCGCAGGAGGACAATCAGAATTATCAGCAGGTCAAACGCTTTCTCTGTGGGAAAAGGTTAGAACGTTTGGGACTCTTTACCATGGAGAATAGGTACCGGGGGGGGGGCATGATTGAAGTGTATAAAGGCAAGTAGTGCATGGAGAGAGTGGACAGATTTTCTCCTTTTCTCAGAACACTGGGACCAGAGATCAGTCAGTAAAGCTGAACAGAAGGAAATTTAGAGCAGACAAAAGGAAGTACTTCTTTACATAGCATATAATTAGCTTATAGAATTCATTAGCAAAGTTGTGATGATAAATGCTATTTTTGTATGGCTTTAAAAGAGAATTAAATAAATTACTGAAGGACAGGTCCATCAGAGCTGATAGTTTTAAATACTTAGTGTTCCCTCTGGATTGAAGGGAGTATTCCTCCAAATGCCGGTTGCAAAGAAACAGTAGTGGGAGGATATATTCCCACATCTGGTTGGCCAGGGTGGGAACTGAAAAGCTGGACTACAGTAGGGCTTGATCTGATCCAGCAGAACTATGTTGTTATGTTCCTACTTCCTATTTGGAATTGTGAAGTAAAGAGCAATCCTACCCTATCCCCAATCCTTGGCTCTTATTAAAGGCAGTGAAGAGTTGAGTATAATTGGAGCCACCATTTGTCCTGCTTTTTTTTTTTCTTTATCATTGCACAGTTGCCTTTAAGAAGTAGTTTCTTGTCACAAATTCCTTTCAACACTGTTTCTGTGAATCAGTAGGCTAACTATGGGCATATCATTACATAATTTTATTGGTAATAGTTCATATTTTTAACACTGAGGGCCAATTGAATACTGTAAAAGGACTAAAATATTATGGTGGGCTTTCTTTTGAGGCAATTTCTTGCCGAAAAGGTGGCTATAAATACATATAAGAGTGCAGTTAATATTAAAACATAAAAATGTCCAACAAATTATGTCATTCAAATCTATTCCACATTTCTTCCATTATATATATTTACATACATATACATATATTCATTCATTCATTCATTCATTCACAAGGACTGAATACGAGTACAAGTTCAAGAGTGGAACTACCATCAGCCACCTCCTCTACATGGATGACATCAAGCTGTATGCTAAGAGTGAAAGAGATATCGACTCACTGATCCACTTGACATGGATCTACAGTGAGGACATTGGGATGTCATTCATACTGGAGAATTGTGGCCGGATGATAGTAAGGAGAGGGCAGGTAGTTAAGGCTGATGGGGTAGAACTACCAGTGGGACACATAGCAGACAGAGAGACCAGCTACAAGTACCTTGGTATCCCACAGTCACGTGGGAACCACGATGAGGCAAGGAAGACAGCAACATCCAAGTATCACCAAAGGATAAGACAGGTCCTGAAGAGCCAGCTCAAAGGGAAGAAGAAGATCCATGCCATCAACATGTAGGCCCTCCAGTCATCAGATACCCTGCCATTATAGTGAGCTGGCCAGAGGAGGACATGGATGCTGCCAGTGTGAAGACCCAGAAGCTCCTCACAATATACGGAGGTTTCCATCCCAAGTCCAACACCTAGAGACCGTATACCAGCTGGAAAGAGGGTGGGCGGGGTCTGGTGAGTGTCAAAGCCACTGACCTGGATGAAACCGAGAGCATCCAGGGGTACATCAGTAAGATGATACCCAAAGATGAGCTGCTGAGAGAATGCCTGAGGTAGCAGCAGACATGAGAAAAAGTTCAAGTGGAGGAAATGCCATGGCAAGACAAGCCCCTGCATGGGATGTACCATTGACAGCTGAGGTAGTTGATATTGGGAAATCCTATCAGTGGCTGGAAAGGGCTGGACTAAAAGGCAGCACTGACCATAGCAGCACAAGAACAGATACTAAGCACCAGATCCATAGAAGCAGGGGTCTACCACACTAGACAGGACCCAAGGTGCAGATTGTGCAAAGAGACAGTCCAACGCATAGTGGCAGATGTAAGATGCAGGCAGGAACAGCAAACACTGAACAGCACAACCAAGTAGCTGGCATTGTGTACAGGAATATCTGCACAGTGTATGGGCTAGTCCCTCCCAAGTCCAGATGGGAGATTCCACAGAAGGTCATGGAGAAAAACAGGGCTAAGTCCTGTGGGACTTCCAGATCCAGATGGACAGGCAGGTACTGGCCAGTCAACCAGTCATCATGGTAGTAGACAAGGACCAGAAGTGATAGATGTAGCAGTGCCAAGTGACAGCAACTTCAGAAAGAAGGAATATGAGAAGCTGGAGAGGTACCAGAGCCTGAAGGAAGAACTAGAGAGGATGTGGAAAGTAAAGGCTAAAGTGGTCCCAGTGGTGGTAGGAGCACTCAGGGCTTGGACTCCTAAACTGGGAGAGTGGCTCCAACAGATCCCAGGAACAACATCAGAATTCTCTGTCCAGAAGAGTGCAGTGCTAGGAACAGCTAAGATACTGCACAGAACCCTCAAAGTCCCAGGCCTCTGGTAGAGGACCCGAGATTGAGGAAGACACATACCACCCATAGGGGTGAGAGGGGATTTTTTTTTTTTTTTTACCATACACAATTAATATAATTCTTATAGAGATAGTAATAAAAAAAAGCATTCTGGATGAGTATAGCTTCCCATAAATGTTTGTTTCATCATAGTTCCTAAATTGCTAATATGTAGCATAGTAGTAAAGAAATAAAGCTGAATCTATACAAATAATCTTCCATGAAATGTTATAACTCTCACACACGTACACAAAACATCCTGTATGGAATAAAGTATTTGGATGTTTTGTATTTCTCCTTAATTGTTAAAGGTATATGATACCAGTTATAAATTAGTAGTACTCAAGTTTCATTAGTTAGTTGTACCAGAATTTATGCATTTGTGATTGACTCTTGGCTAAAGAAAGCTAGATTACTAACCATGAGTTGAAAAAAAACTTTTCTCTCTTTTTTTTCCTCTTGCTCATCTGAATTTTAAGTACAGATGTAATTAAAGGACAGAATCTGAAGAGCCTTGTGCCTAAGGTGGAAGAGTGTCTTTGTGCAGACTGTGTATAGAGCAATGAGATAAATGGTGAAAGTTGAATATGAAAGCCCATTATGTGGAGTATTATTTCATTATTTCCTGTATAGAATAATAATCAACAATAATCAATTCCTATAATCAACAAACTTAATATTTAGATATCTCAATTCCTACTTCCAGATACTATTGATCAATACTTTTGTTTTGCAGGATGTAGAGAATATATTCAGCCGAGTATCAGATATTCATGAACTTAGTGTGAAGTTGCTAGGCCATATTGAAGATACAGTAGAAATGACTGATGAAGGCAGTCCCCATCCATTAGTAGGAAGCTGTTTTGAAGATTTAGCTGAGGTAAATATTATTTATGAATGGTCTATTATGGTCTGTTTTCTTGTTCTTCTGATCTTGGGTGCATCATACATAAAAAAAAAAAAAAGTAATGCTATGCTGTCAGCGGTTTCTTTTGGCCCCAAAGTTGAATTATGGCATCTCTATTCCTTTTAACTCTGTTTAGCAGGTTGTGCTGCCTGTGGCTGCATTTCCACAGAATAGTTAATTATCAGGGGCTTTTGGATCAGCTTCAGTCTTACGCAAAACATTGATTCTATTCAGAGGGGAAAAAAATGACTTTGGGCATGCAAAAGCTGTTGGGTAGATTTGAAGGCAGCTGATGATTCGATCAAATCACCTTTAAACTCCAAATCTAACTTTTGCCCAACCTTATTAATTATCAGAAGCTGAAGATGCTTGAGCCAAATAGTGGTTAATTACTTTCAGATACTCTTAGATAAACTTTTTTTTTTTATCCAAGATCTGTTTTAGGCATTCAGTCTTGGTTACCCTCTGAAATAATCTTTGCTGTATGAAAGATAGAGGAGGTGTGATCATGTTGATTTTTCTGGACCTCTCAAAGATTTCAGTCATTTAAAGAAACTAGGTGTTGAGGGTAAAGTTCTACAATTAAGTCTCAGTGCCATCATATTTAGTTTACTGTAGTGTTTAACTTAACTTCAGTTAGTACAAACACATGGCTAGGCTACTGAGTGGAACTGAATATTGTAATCATACAATACTATTGTACAATAATATTTCATTCCTTCCTAGACCTAAAGCCCTTCCCTGGCATTTGTCCAAATAAATGGAGAGCTCAAGAGAAAGGGAACACACTTAAAGCCCCTACCTCTCTCCAGAATGACCTCTTGAATATATAGATACTAAAGAGTATATATTTATGTTGGCTTGTACAGGTAGTCCTCGAGTTACGACGGTAATTGGGACCAGAATTTCTGTCACTAAGTGATGTGGTTGTAAAGCTTGACATCACATGACTGTATCACTTAGCGACAGCAATCCCGGAAGTCCCTGTTGCCATTGTTAACCGAATCCCACCAGTTGTTAGGCAAGGACCCACCCTGATCCAAGCCATTCCCAGCTTGGTCCCTCCCAGCCCCAAGCCTTGGTAAGGTAAGGGATTGCCTCCTCTTCAGCTCCTCCCACCCACTTATCTTGCCCCCATCTCTGCCCTTTTGGCCTCCCTGCACAGCAGCGCTCCTTGGCAATGGAGCTGGGGCTGAAGTAGAAGCCTGGGGCCTTCAGCAGTCTCAGCCAGCTGCCACTGTCCCCCCTCTACTTCAGCCCTAGCACCACCACCATCACTGAGGAATGCTGCCTCAAGCCCTGTGCAGCAGCCAGCCACCCCAGCGCAAAGCCCCAACTGCCCCTGCCGCCCTGTGCTCTGCAGGGCCTGCTACACCCAGCTGACCTTTGCGGTCTTCCTCCTGCTGCTGATGAGGTATGCCTGGCCTGGCCCTATGCGAGGTAGCTGCTGGCCACACCAGGACTTCTTCCCAAGGCTGCTCATGCCATTCTCGCGATGCTTTGGAAAGCTTTCAGAAAGCTTCTGAGACCTTCCAAAGTATTGCGAGAAAGCCATACCTGCTGTTCTTCAAATTGCATATGGAGCACAGGGCAGCAAGTGTGGCTGGGGCTTTGCACTGTGGCGCTGGGGTGGCTGGCCGCAGCATGGGGCTTGAAGCAGCACTTCTTGGCAGCAACAACACTGGGGCTAAAGTAGAAGCCAGGGGAGTAGTGGCAGCCAGGTGAGACTACTGAAATCCCTGGCCCTCTATTTCAGCCCTGCTGCCACCAAGGAGTGCTGCTGTGCAAGGTGGCCAAAAAGGCAGAGATAGTGGGGGAGATAGGAGGGTGGGGGGTAGTTGAAATGCCCTTGCAGTCATAAGCATGAGCGGGCCGCCAAGCACCCAAATTTTGATCATGTGACTGCAGGGACACTGCAACGGCTGTAACTTTGGGAACCAGGTATAAGTAACATTCATTCAATGCCACCATAACTTTGAGCAGTCACTGAATAAATGGTCATTAAGTGAGGGCTACTTGTATGCTTTTCAGTGCAATCCTAGATTTCCAGATCCTACAGAGATCTATTGGGTACATACACCATTATTGTTCTGGCAACAGGAAAAAGACCTCTTTATTACCTTGTAATTTTTTACTTTATTTCTTCTAATTTTTAGTTTCTGCTGTTTTTATCCACTGTTGTAATTCATTAAAATTTACTTGTACTGAACCTTTTAACAACTTCTAAAAACATAAATTATCTCAAATTCTCCACCTCATCATAATACTTTCTGAAGCAGGAGAGAAATTACAAAGAACATGAAATATTCTTCCATTTCGAATTTATTTCAGCCACTCGTTCCCAAATTAACTTTGGGCAGGCTATTCTACAAATACATAAACAACTTATATTTTTCAAAGAAAATTTTTATTTTACTTTCTTTTCTAAACATTTGTATATCATTCTTAAATCATTGCAACAAGTACTCAGAGATCCTTCATAATCAGAGTTAAGTCAAATGGAGATTTTTAATGTGTTAGAGATTCTGGATCCTGTAATAGCAGGACTAGCAGACCTTAGTGGATGCCCAAAAAGTTAAGCAGGATCAGCTCTGATTAATAGTTTAATGGGAGGCCACCAAGCAATAGTATTTCTGTAAAACTACAGTGGGAAATAAAACAAAAGAATCCCAGAAATGACATAACTCATCCATATAGTTACTAAGGAAAATACATGGACATATTCCTGTAGGCAGCAGAAGTCAACCTTTACTCAAGAGTAATTATAACTCTCTAGTTCAGATGGAGGTGAGATTGGGAGCACAATAATGATAAGAATAATTCTTCTTTATATGCACATTTTTTTGAAGAAGTCACAGTTTGGAGATTCAGTAATTCTCTTCCTTCTTATATATACTTTCCTTATTTGAAGTCTGAAAAATCGAGTGAATCCCGACTTCCTGCTCAATTACCAGACCCCCCCAAATCAAATTAAATTAAATTAAATTAAAATTCTTTAAATTGGCCACTGTTGGAATTGGAAAATGCCCAGTACTTATCTGAAATTTTTAAGGAAGCTTAATTGTATCTGTGTACTATAATTAAAGGGTTTTTTTAATTTAAAAGATCATAAACATAAGCACTTAAAACAATTTAAACACTGAAAGACAAAAACACTACCAACTTTCTAACTAGAAATAACAATATATACATTCGGTACCTCCTCCTAAATATACATCTGTGTTAATACAGGGCTATCTTTTGATTAATTTAAAGCAATGATTTATAAGTTCATGAATGCTTGAATTTATGTTTATCATATTTTAATAAGATAATTTGAAGCAGTGAGTCAGTTGAAATATTCTTCAATCCTTCCTTTAGGAGCTAGCATTTGATCCTTATGAATCATACACTCAAGATATTTTACGGACTGGCTTTCATGACCATTTTCTTAGCCAGTTATCAAAGCCTGGAGCAGCATTCTATTTGCAGGTATGTTAAGTAATGCATTTATATAATGGATATTATATACAGTGGTACCTCTACTTACGAACGCCCCTACTTACAAAATTTTCGAGATACGACCAGCTCCGGCCCCAAAAATTTACCTCGATGTGCGAACTCCGCCTCGAGGTACGGCCATTTTTCCGTCCTGACACGTGGTCGGCAGCCATTTTTCCGTCCTGACACGTGGTCCGCGGCCATTTTTCTGCTCCTGACACGTGGTCCGCGGGCGTTTTTCCACCCCGCCACGCGGTGCGCGGGCGTTTTGTCGCTGCGCGGTGCGCGGGCGCTTTTCCACCCCTGACGCCGGCGCACGGGTGTTTTGCCGCCCCGCCACACGGCGCGCGGGAGCTTTTCCGCCCCTGGCGCCAGCGCGCGGGCGTTTTGCCGCCCCGCTGCACGGGCGCTTTTCTGCCTCTGATGCCGGCGCGCAGGCATTTTGCCGCCCCTGACGCTGGCGCGCGGGCGTTTTGCCGCCCCTGATGCTGGCGCGCGGGCGTTTTGCCGCCCCTGACGCGTGGTCCACGGACGCCAGAACGGATTAACGGTAATTACATTGAACCTTATGGGAAAATTTGCTTCAGGGTGCGACCAAATTCAGAGGGCAGAACGGATTAACCGTATTTACATTGAACCTTATGGGAAAATTTACCTCGACTTGCGAGCAACTCGACTTGCGATCAGAGTCATGGAACGGATTAAGTTTGTAAGTAGAGGTACCACTGTATATTGTAAGAGTTATCCATAACACTGAAATATTTTTTTTTTAATTTCCAGTCAATTGGATATGGTTTTAAAGAAGCTGTTCAGTATGTTTTACCTAGGCTACTTCTAGTTCCTGTTTACCATTGTCTTCACTATTTCGAACTTTTAAAGGTAAGAAAAAATAATTCCATCTAATATTTGTGAAGTTTTCAATAAATTGCCAGTGGTACCTCCCTAAAAAAAGTTTTCCATTTTTGGGAATTTCAGTATTTTTAGCTTGAAACATTTCAACACTGCTAGTTCAGAATCTCCATCATCTCTGTGTATATGTCCCTGTAGGGTAAATTTGTTAACTAGGGAATGGGGAAGAATCTAAGTGTTCTCTTCATGTATAACCAGACTATTTACTCATAATGCTTTGTATCATGTTAACTAAAGTTTAAAGAAAACTCCAACTTTTTTATTTTTGTTAAAGACGTCAGAATTTGCTATGTTGCTTTGTCTACATAAAGATTATAAATTCAGGGTTTGTTTCCTATTTATTTAGACTTATATCCCACCTTCCATCCAGGGACATGTGAGAGCGTGCATAGCACTCCCTTTTCCTATTTTTCTCCATAATAACAGCTCTATGAAATAGATTAAGCTGAGAGAGGGTGACTGGTCCAAAGTCACCCACCCCGCTGGATCTCCCTGCTCCTATTCTAGCAGCTATTCACCACATTGACTCTGTCTTCTGTGTTGAAACTCTAAGAAATCCACACGTAATGGAAATAAATGGTATACCTATAACTCAGACTATACTTTGTTCTAAAGTTGTTTTGTACTTTTGCAGTTCTCTTATTTAGATCAACTTAGTGTTGATGTACAGTATTATGTACTGTTGATTAGAGAGCTTATTGCAGAAACAAAGGTATTTTTTTAAAAAACCTCTCACCTTATAATTTATTGAGGAGGTGGATGCTAGGCAGACCACGTATGGACCTCAAAATTCTCCTCAGTGTACCTCAGGGCTCCCCCTGCTAATTTCCCACTAAGACCAGTGCCACTGCTCTGAATTTCCTCCCCCTGTTCCACTGCAGTCAATAAAAATAAAACAAAACGCTTTGCTTTTTCTTTATGCTTCTTCATGAAGACATGGATGTATTTCTTGTACCTTTCTTTCTTTCAAAGATTTTGGGAAAAAATAGGGAAATTTCATTGAATCTTGCAGTAATCCTTTTAGATACATAAGCAGTTGCAGAAAAACTGCTAGGTTTGTGAAGAGCCAAAGCAAAGTGGACTTCCGGGGAAGAAATGGCGAACTGAAGACAGCTCCACAAAAGTGGAGCTGACAACTGCAGTGGAATGAAGAGCTGGCGAGTAAACCAGCTCTTCATAATTTCTCTCTGGACAAGAAAAGGACTTGAGATTGCCCACAAGTGCTCCAGACAGTTGCTCCTTGTGAGGAGACCACAAGACAGCGGTCTATAGCAGAGCTCTGGGAGACAAGGGAATAGCCATCTTGCTCAAACCACAGTTGGCGCCTTCAAAAGGACACTGGGTTCGCATGATTCCTTTTCCAATCCCACTAGGAAATTGCTTGTTAACTGCTTTTCAGCTATTAGGAACCTTCAGATCGACTAGTCTGAAAACACCAGGTGAGTTTTCTTCAATCCTTAGCGAAAGAAGTGTTAAATACAGTTTAAGGGCTTTAAAAAAAATTTTTTTTTAATAAACAGTAAAAGGGTGATTAGAACTTTGATTTTGGAAAGTTACAAATAGACCAAGGGTCCAGATGAATTTGAAATAAGATTTTGGAATTAATTATAAGAATCCTTCCTGTGAGACAATGCTTTTGTTTTGAATTCTTTTGAAGGAACTTTGAAGGTTGGACACTAGAAGAAACTAAAGATTACAATTAAAGGTGAAAAACACTTAAGTTTGACTTACTAAATCCAGAATGGAGCAAAATATTTTAACATTGGACATATTGAAGGATAGTTTTAGACAATGGACCCAGAAGTTATTTTAAGTTTTTCTGCCTCTACAGATAGACTGTGCTTAAAAGATGTTATGGAAGAGGAGCAATTTTTACTGGACAAGACTGAGACTGATCTGAAAGTGGATTTAAAAATGGCACTGTCATGGCCCAGGGTCAGGACTCAGATTCTGAATCTGAATCTGACTCTGAAAAAGCTCCTCCAGCTGAGCCAGTGGAATGTCAGCCTCAGAAGAGACAAAGCCAGGAATCACATGAGGCTGATCAACCACAGGCACCATCTGAGCAGCTGGAGAAGTCAGTTGAGGATGACATAAGGCCTCCCAGCCCTGCACCCGATGAGTAGAGAAGAGAGCAGAGCAGCAAAGGTCTATTAGGCTCCTCGCCAAGCAATGGAGTAAATCTGATTAGTGACAGCTGGCCACAGCCTTATTTAAGAAGCAGCTCTGACCCATGCTTTCTTTGCTAGAAATGATGTTTGACCTCTGGCTCTCATGTAACATTTCTGCAAATCCTGTTTGTGTTTGAAACCTTGAACCTCTGACCTCTGGATTGGCTGACAACCCTGACCTGGGTCTTGGAGCCCTGGATTTGGATTGGATTACTGTTCTGCATGCTCCTATTTAGAAAGCAAACTCTTCAGGCAAGCCTCAGTTCTGTTTACATTCCTTTGTTCACTGTTATCTCTTCAGCCTTGGAGTAAAATTGCTAAACTCCATAAGCGATTGTGTGTGAGTGTGCAGGGTTGAAACCTGAAGCAGGACAGACAGACTACAAGAATGATATGGAAGAAGATGCTACACTGGACATACAAAAGAAACCAGCTGATATCTTAATTATTAAAAGGGATATACAAATAACAAATCAAGACAGTGACCTGGATAATTTTCCTATACTAGATTTTTCAAAAGAGGCTTGTTAAAGTTTTGAAGAATTTTGTGAGAAGGGATAAAGAAAAAATGAAAAAAAAAGTTCTAGGACATTATTTGAAGAAACTAAAGATCAAGATTGTTAAAAGTAAAAGGAATATAAAATTGGTTTATTTGATCAAGGTTAAAATACATATGTTGTTATCTCTGATAACCCTTAATGGACTTCTACTGATCAGGACTGAAATGATGAGGATTTAAGGATTGGTTTATAGATAACATATGGGAAGGGATCATTTGTTGTATTTTAAGAGAAGGTGATAAGTTAGTAAAATTGTTTATACTTGTGATGAAGGGGGAAATCATTTCTTTATATTTCTTTACTTTTTCTTTACTATATTCTTATTTCCTATTTTCTTTTCTGCACCTTCTATTTTTTCTTTTTTAGTTTATTAGTTTTTTTATCGTAATTATTTTTAATAAAACTACTATGAAAAAAAAGATCCCAACCAAAGTGAATTGAGAGGATTCCAATGCTGTTCTCTCTTCCTTCCTCCCCACCATCACACTCCCACTTCTACTCCCTTCCCTGGTCAATGTTATCTCTCACTTCCAGTAAGTCCCACCACCTCAAATTGACCTGTTAAAACTGGCTTGCCAAATTAGATACTGTTTTGAGGCAGAGAACCAACAAAGAACTGGTATAATGAAAGTTGTGCTTATTTTTCATCCATTCTCAAGGCAGCATCTATGCCAACTCAGTTCTGTGCTAAGAATATTATACAGCATTGATGTTTCCATATAATCACCAGATTTACTTAGATTAATTGTCCCTTTCCTCTCATAGTGTTATTATTTGTTAGATTATTGCAAGCATAACTACATCAAAAGGAAACCCTTGCTTTCCACTGAAAGATAAAACCTGACCTATAAGGTTCTATAATCATATAAAGTATTCTTTTCCTGTTCATAGCAATTAGAAGAGAAAAGTGAAGATGAAGAGGACAAAGAGTGTTTGAAGCAAGCAATTACAGCCCTGCTTAATCTTCAGAGTAGTATGGAGAGGATATGCTCCAAAAGTCTCGCAAAGAGAAGGCTTAGGTAAACGTATTTCCGTTTTTTCCCTACTTTGAGTCCTGGAGCACTGTGCTATAAATCTGGATTTCTCCATTTCCTTTCTTAGTAAATAATGAACAAAGTAGTTTGCAACAATATGATTTTTCAGAGGAAGTGACATCGAAGTCCGGATACCTATTGTTTTAAAATTGTGTGTGTGTATGTGTTTGTCTTCATGCTTCTAGTAAATGCATCTTGAGAATCTACTGGTAAGCAGAAAGAAAAATAGTTTTTATTAACTATTATCCAAACAAAAATATCTTGCAGTTTAATTTAGAGCATCTAACAACTTTTCATACTAACTCATTTGGTAATGATTTGGGCGTACGGTGATTAAAGTCCATAAGAATGGAAAGTCAAAATGTTTAGGGTTGTTTATATTCTTTTATTTGTTAATAAAGGATTAATTGCTACTGTACAGTTTAAACAAGGCTGACTAACTGGGAATCTGTGTTAGTTTGTCAGTACATCTTTAACTATGACAGTGCTTTCAGATCTGAAACTTCTGCATATAATTGAAGCTAACTCGCTGATTTCTTTTCTATCATATCTTCTAGATCCTATTAAATTCTTCTCCACATTAGTTGTCAACAAACATGTTATTTTTCTGCTAAATATGTGATTGTTACTGTATAAATAAATATCATCTTGCTCCTCTTTCAAAGTGAATCTGCATGCCGATTCTATAGTCAACAAATGAAGGGGAAGCAGCTAGCAATCAAGAAAATGAACGAGATCCAGAAGAATATTGATGGCTGGGAGGGTAAAGACATTGGACAGTGCTGCAATGAATTTATTATGGAGGGAACCCTCACACGTGTGGGTGCCAAACATGAAAGACATATATTTCTCTTTGATGGTCTGATGATTTGTTGTAAATCGAATCATGGCCAACCAAGACTGCCTGGTGCTAGCAATGCAGAATATCGTCTGAAAGAGAAATTTCTTATGCGAAAGGTACAGATCAATGACAAAGATAACACTAATGAGTACAAGCATGCTTTTGAAATCATTTTAAAAGATGAGAACAGTGTTATTTTTGCTGCTAAATCGGCTGAAGAGAAGAACAACTGGATGGCAGCCTTGATCTCTTTACAGTACAGAAGTACCCTGGAACGCATGTTAGATGTAACAATGTTGCAAGAAGAGAAAGAGGAGCAGATGAGATTTCCAAGTCCTGAGCTATATAGATTTGCAGAACCTGATTCTACAGAAAATATTATTTTTGAAGAAAACATGCAGCCCAAATCTGGAATCCCAATTATTAAGGCAGGAACTGTTGTCAAACTGATTGAGAGACTTACATTCCACATGTATGCTGGTAAGAAACCTTTTCAAGTCTTTAAAATATCTGATTATTTTAACTGTCTTCTGTATGCCAACTGAACCAGAATGGTTGAATTTGATTTATTTTATTTGCTAGATTTGTCTGCCACTCATTCCTAAGGGCTCTAAGGGGCTAGCAATCAAAAACATAGAATCCCTTCAATAAAAATAAATAAACTCACCCATAAAGAATAATAAAAAAATCCCAGTAGCATCACAAGGGGCAAAAGATACAAGTACAAAAAGACATCAGATCTCTGTTTTAACTAGCAGCTTGAAGAAGTTTTGTAGTGCTTTGTTGGCCATCTTCTTAACCTACATATTACCAAAGTAAAATTGTTCAGATACTATGCCTTAGATGCTGGATCACTTAATTTTGCATTAAAATATTTTTAAAATTATCAGCACTCAGTGAATATTAATAAAGCAATAATAAAGTACTACCACTCTTTGTTTACTTGTAAGCAGTGCTTATAAAACTTTCAGAGGCATAAACAGGTACTAAAGATTTATTCTGTTAAGTTTTTAGTCTTCAGAAACAGCAACTTGCAGTGCAGCTTAAACAAAAGGATATTTTCAAAACAGGAACCTTGCATTTCAGTAAAATGATTTTTTGTAATAATATACTACAATTCATAATGTTGTTAAGTAAATAGATTATTCACATTTAATATTTTGTAAAGGTGGTACTATAATAGCGCAATAAATGATTGGAGTAGAGCTGTATTTCTGGGATCACTTGAGCCAGATAATCTGAAAACTTTTGAGCATAAGAACACAGTTACTGGCTGTCAGAGCTGCTGTGCACCCATATCAGAGGGCCAAATACAATCCTAGAGGTCGTCTTTCCGTAATTCTGTTGCTCATGAGAAACTTGTGCCTCTCTGTCTCAACCTGCTGTTGCCTTTGGTCCTTCCCACCGGGAACAAACTCCAGTATCATTATCTTGTCATTCTCCTTTTTGACCAGCACCACCTTTCTGTCTTGTCCTGTCACCATCTCTTGTTTCCAGTCCTCACTGCAACCTCCTATCTTTTTCCACTAGCCATAAATCCCTGTGTTGTTGCCCCTCTGTGCCTCTTCTGCTGTGTTCCCTTTACCCACCTCTGCCCAAATGCTGTTTAAAATTCCTACAGCTTAGTCATACTCTGAATATGGTGAGACATAATGAATAAACAACTGCAGTAGCAGAGAACCACATTAATTGATAGAATTATTTGAGTGCCAGTGCTTTCTTAAAGAAATACTGTATTTCCACAACCTATAGATGGCATGTTAGGTTAGTGGACGGCCCCCAAATTAACATGTTTATTTATATTCTGAAAATTGAAGGCTAATAACATTTCCCATCAAGAAGAAAGAATCCCAGAATTGGAAGGAGCTATCAAATCCAGTCTCCTGCTAAGTGCAGGTATTGAGCAGGAGACCTGTAATAAGTGGACACTCCATGAAGTTTCTAAAAATCTTCTGCAACCAGGCTAATTCCAGTTGCATTGGCAGCTGCTCTGTTTACTCTTATGTTTAGAAGCCAATTGATCCAAAAAGGTTGGTGGACCAAATGGCCCTTTAGAATGGAGTCTAATGCTAAACTAGTTGCCACTAAAATTGTCTTTATGGCTCATACCTACTGCTGAACAGGTCTTTCCTTGTTTAAATACCAGTATAAGTTTTTAAACAATCATTTTCGTATCAACTAAAAATGTGTACATACCATTACGTCTTGAAGTAGTTTACAAATAAAAAATAGCATGCGTGCAAATTCTGCTATTCCCTTTCAGGGTAAGCAACATTATGCAGGGTGCAAAAAAGGAAAGGAAACATAGGTAAAACTAATTTACATAAAGATTGTTTACCATATATCTTTATACCTTTCTGTCTTGGTTTCTGAGCTGTATATTGCTTCATACATTGCCTTTCTTTAAGCTTCTCACCTCTTTCTTTTTCGACATTTCATCAATTCCATCACTTCAACTTTCTTGGTTTTCCCTTCTCAGCCTGTTCATCCTTCCATTGTGTATTTGTTTGGTGATTTGATCTTGATTTAATCTTGATTTACTCATTAATCAAATTTATATTGCTGCCCATCTCAAGAGAACCGGCACTGGGCAGCATACAATAATCAAATAAAAAACAATATATAAAAACAGCCATTTAAAAAGTATAAAAAATCAACATTAAAAATAGAAGTTAATTAAAATTAAAAATATACAAACCTCAGGCAGAGAGAGAATGCATATATCCACCTCAGTAGTGAGTCATCAAGATACATCTCCAGTTCCCTGGGACCCCCAGGCCTGGTGACATAGCCAGGTGTTGAGGGACTTCCGAAATATCAGGAGGGATGGAGTTAACCTAATTTCAGGGGGAAGAATGTTCTGTAAGGCGGGCAACATGGCAGAAAAGGCCCACTGCCTGGGATCTACCAGATGTAAGTCCCTGGCAGTTGGTATCCGCAGCATGCCCTCTCTCCTGGTTCTAATGGGGTGGCTGATATAATCGAGGAGAGGTGGTCCCTCAAATAACCTGTCCATGCTATGAAAGACTTTAAAGGTTAAAAGCAGCACCTTGAATTGGACCTGGAAGCAAATTGGCAATTCGCGGAGCAGAGGTATAACATATGCTGTCCTAGGAGCGCACATAACTGCCTGCACCACTGCATTTTGTACCAACTGAAGCTTTTGGATACTTTTCAAGGGCAGTCCCATGTACAGCATACTACAGTAGTCCAATCTGGAGGTGACTAGGGCATGAGTCACAGTGAGCAGAGCCTCCCAATCCAGGAATGGGTGCAACTGGCGCACAACCCAAAGCTGTGCAAAGGCTCTCCTAGCCACAACTCTCACCTGCTCTTTGAGCAGAAGTCTAGGAAGACCCCCAGATTGCACACTGCGTCTTTCTGGGGCAGTGCAACCCCATCCAGTACCAAGGATAGCATAGTCCTCGAACCAGCAGGCCAGGGTTCAGCTGAAGCCTATTGTTCCCCATCCAGACCCTCACAGCCACCAGGCAAAGAGATAAGGTGTTCACGGCATCACTTAATTCGCCTGGGGCAGATAATTAAATATCATCAGCGTACTGATGATACCTCACCCCATGGCAAGGGAGGTTAGATACTGGACGAAACCTATCCAGCATAGTGGAGTCTAGCAATGGCTTCTGGAGAAGGGGCCAGCCAAGGCCTCTTTAAGAGGTAAAGAACAACCCACTCACTCAAGAGTTCACCACCACTAGAACCCACTCGCACAACACCCCCCAGGCTGCTTTCAAAGGCCAGGAGGGGTATGGATCTAAAGAGCAGGTGGCTAAGCTTACAGTCCTAAGGACTCTGTCGACCTCCTCAGGTCCAGCAGGTTCAAACCGTTCCCAGATAACCAGGCAATACTCTACCCCAGGCATCTCCTCTGGACCAACAAGACTGGTGTCCAGCTGCAAGTGAATCCAAGTGATTTTGTCCAACAGGTGACAGCTGAGCAAATTCCTCCGCACACCCCTGCGAAAGGTTCTCCATGAGTGACCAGCATGTACTTTTTTTCATACTAGTCATTCACTTTTGCACCTGACTCTCACTTCTATATAACAGAGAAGTATGCTTTTCCATGCAGCTATTTTCATATCGTTTGGTAAACATTTATTCCTTGCATCAGACCACATGCTGTCCATTACCTTTTTACCAGCATTTGCATATCCTAAAATTTCTCCAACTGTTATTTTAATAAACAATACAACTAAGTACATTAATTAATCAATTTAGTCTAGCTTATTTTACACTTAGGTATAACTTGCAATTGTTCATTTTTCCTGTCAAACACAGCTACCTTGGTTTTTGATATGTTAGTTTTCAGAAGCATACTCCTCAGTGGATCGTACCGCCCAACATTTGCTACAAAAAAAAAATTCTCAGTTAACAGCAGAGCATCACCTACACAGAAAAGTCTACAACCATCACATCTGTAACACCAAAAAGGAACATCATGCATTATGTCTTGTTCCCTGCTCAGTGGTAAACCTAAGCATTCCAATTATTTTCTTGTATGCTTTACTTATATCTTCTATAGCACTCTTATCGCATTCAGCAACCAACTTTAAATTCCACATTCACATAAAACATTTCATAATTCAAATCTGTTTATCATTTGGTTTCTCTAAAGCTACAGTAGACTGCGACATGGTGTTTTGTAGCAGGTATGGGTGAGCTGTGGGTGCTTCCTTAATTCAAACATGTCTTTTCCTGAGATTGCCAAAAATGATCTGTCCCTCAGTCAGAACTCCTGTATCTTTCATTAATTATCTTAGTCATTCATCATGAATCAGTTGTTTTTAGATTTATTTTCATTCTGTTGGCATACATACATATATATATATGAATAGACTCACATTATTCAAATACATCTTTTTCTAAGCAGATAATCACCACAGTCCCAGAATATAAGTGTTGGAGTAGACCTTGGAAATCATCTAATCCAACCTCCTATCCAGTGCAGAAATCTACTCCTGTAGCATCTCCAACAGATGATCATGTACCTTGTGTTTAAATGCCTCCAGCAAAGGTCACAACCTCCTCTGACAATCTGTTCCATTGTGGGACAGTTCTTACCTTCTAGAATTTTTTCCTGATATTTAACTGATGTCTGCTTCCTTGTAATTTAAACTGATGACTTCTTGTCTTATCTTCTGAAACAATTCTGCCCTTACCTGTTTTCTGACAGTCCTTCAGATACTTAAAGACAGCTATCATGTCTTCCTGTAGCCTTCTAAGGATAAGCACAGAGCTAGTCATGTGGGCACATTTTGGCCACTAAAGCCCAAGCACAACCAAAGCCCAATTTTATCCTGATCATACTCACACTACTCATCTCTAATCTGGGGACTGCCTTGCAGGCTGATGTATAGCTGCCTGCCTCCCATCAACTAGGAGATATAGATAGTGTTCTAAGAAACACTCAGAATGCCATCTTCAGCTGTGAAATGAAAATGTGGGTGGAGGAGAGAACTATTGTGAGAAAATAAGTCTAGCATTAATCAAAAATAAACTCTTATTTTTATTTATTTATATAGAAACTGTGTGTGTAGCCCTTCAAAGCAGCTTTCTCAAAACAATCTACATTTTCTTCTTGATTTTTAACATGTATTTTGTCATCATGCTTGAACAGCACTTGCACATAAATGGGTGGGAGCCGGAAATTAGCATTCTCCAGAAGGACTTCCTTTCCAAAGCATGTTTGATTGTTCATTGGCCATGTGGTCTGGCTTGGCATAACAGAAAACAGAAATTATACAAACACTGTTTTGGCCCAAACCATTAGTAGTACAAATGCTGGTGTTACAACCTTTCCACATACCTAGCTTTATGGGTTTCACTATCCTATTCACCTTTCGCTTACTAAAATCTGGATGTAGAATCTGAAAAGAGATGTCCAGCTACAGCCTAGTATACCTCTCTGCTACAGATACTATAAACAATTGGATTACTTCTAAGAAATCATGACTCTGTTTCACTCAAAAGTTTATGAAGATGCATGTCCTAATGCTTAGTGCCGTCTGAAGCTTATCTGATTGTAAGCTGCTCCTTCCGTACCTAACCCTTTTGCTGCTGTTCTATTCCTTGTTTCTTCAGACATTGTAACAAGGCTGGGCACACACATTGCATTAAACAGTAATGAGGTCTGTTTGGAATATGCTTAGATTATGTGTGATCCAGCTATTGTGGCTAGTCCAGGAATCTATAATTAAAATAAACTATGGCTTAGCATGATATATGAATTTAGTTAGTTATGGTGAAGCTGAAACTATAGTTAGAAGCTTTCAAAGAAGCCAGAATTAGGAAGCAGTTAATGACAGTGTCTGGTTGCGTACAAGGATGGCAATACGTGCTATATTTTGGGTTAGGCCAGGATTTGATTTCCAGAATTTCATTCTTCTGTTCTTGAATGTTGGTGGGTCTGACACTTGCATTTGGTAGGTAGAGGAGAGCTGGTAGCTTAGCTCCTTACAGAGCAGATGTAAAGTAATTCCTTCCTTCGTTCCACTCGTGATTTTGTTGGTAACTAATAGATGGAAATTGATGGATAATGGGACAAAGTGGTCAGGATGAGTCACTGACTTTTGAATTCCATCTAGGCATTACTAGAGCTTCTTTACATGCACTCAAAAACTTGTATGACCTTTCCTCAAATTCTGCATGTATGGTATAAGCTCCATTCTGTTTCTTGAATGAATACTTGCAGTTTTAAAAAATCTTGTAGGTTTTTTCTCTGACAGGGTTATGATATTCTATTTATAAGTTTTGGTACATTGAATGCATGTGCGTCAGCATAGCATCAATTTCCTTTGTTAAGGCATTCAGGAATGATTATTATTTTTAGATGATCTTTTAGCTTTTAAAATGTCTGTGTTGAAGAGAGATTTATCACCAACAGGCATCCTGGCTAACTGTGTGTATTTGTGACCCAAATAAACGACTGTTTGAAGTCTTGTAACAACAGCATCTAGTAGGAAAAATGCACTTGCTATGTAGTCACTTTAAAACTAATATTTTTAAGAAGTAAGTATTATATCTAACTGACTGTAATGAGGTGTATTCATTTGTAGTGTGTGCAAATGGACTGTCTTTCTCTTTGTTCTGGTGCAGAGGTAACAGTTAGCCAACCATGAGCAGTAACAGGCCTTGTAATAACCCCTTCCTGATGAGCCCTTTTCTTTTCATGGTGAAGAAACCTTAGTTAAAGTTAACTTTGGCTGATTGTAATGCAGACATAAAAAACTAGTGTTAAGGGATAGTAAGATGAAATTAATTCATATATGCCCTATTTTCATAGATCAGTGAGCTCAGAGAAGTTCCCCTCTTTATATCTGGATTGAATTGACACACACAGTTTCTCTCTGTTTGGATCATCTTCCTTTCTTGGGTAGGAAAAATGCTTGGGTAGGAAAAATGCTCCTGAAAGAGATGAGAAATGTAAACAATTAAATGAAAAAGATTTATATGCATAAGCTATAAGGAGGAGTTTATTTCTTTTTCCAAATCATTTTCTCTCCAGCTAGTTGAAGAAGGAAAGAAAGGCAGCAGTTGCAAGTTGGTTTCTCCATGTGCACTATAGTAAGCATGGGCCTTCCCATGGGCGAAGTTAAATTCAGTCTTTCATGAGTTGCCAGTCATTACAAAAGTAGTGGAAGTGGGTAGAGTACTTAGCTTCAGCCTTTCTCCTCCAGCTTGAAACAGGTTGTTTAACTTTTCCTGAAAGGTTTATTTGGAATATTTGTCTATTCTGAAAAGGTGTTCTCTGCCACTGCTCCATTTTTGAGATAAAGGCTAAAGATAATCCTTACCTGCTTTCAGTTGAGCTCATTTACAGTGCTCATATTGGACATGTTAGATGGGCTTGATGGGAATTCAGTACATCAGAAGGACTTTCGGTTGTCTACGTTTGCACTAAGAAGCTTGCTTTCCTGTTTTCTTTTTTTACTCTTTTACATTCAATCTCCTATATTGAGTTCCCTGGGAATCTAAGGACAGATCAGTCTCCTGAGAATGTCATTAGTTGTCATTAGTCTGGCTTAACCAGTCCCTTAGTGAGAATGTCCTGAACTGAGTATCCTTCTGCTTACAAGAAAAGAAATCCATCAGGAATTAATATCCTTTTCCTGTTTCCTCAGTCATCATTAAAGCACAGTTGCTATTATATGATCTGTATTAGGTTGTTGTAGTGGATGCTTTTAACTGTCATCACAGGTGTTCATATGCTGTCTGAATCATTCTTTTTCTATCCTAGATCCCAATTTTGTTCGAACATTTCTTACCACATACAGATCTTTTTGTAAGCCTCAGGAATTATTGAGTCTCCTGATAGAAAGGTAAGTGAATCTTTCTGAAATGCTGCCTTATGATTTTTTTCCCCTTCTTGAGAGTTTTTACGTTTATTCTTGAGAAGGAGGTTGTTATCTCCCCAATTTAATGTGAGGATGTAGCCTCAGAATGAATTATTTATCACCCAAGTAAATCAGAGATCATGTGAGCAAAATTTTTACTGGATCATTTATCTTAAGCTCATTCTAGTTTATTCCATAAAAAATAATAAATTAAATTAAGATAAATCAACAAGCCTACAAAGCAGTGTCTGCAATGAGGGTCAGAATTGGCAAGATGGCAGACAGTGTCATGATATAAGATCTGCAAGTTGTCCGGTTAGTGCATTATGCTGAGTCATGGTTATTTAACAAAAAGGGACTTGGTACACTTGAATTTCTCCATGTGTTTTAAATAAATCTTTAGCATTTTTCACATTTTCTATTTGTATGTAGGATTTAATCAATAAAATATACATTTATATCACACCTATTTACCATAAGTAAACATTTGTGTTTGCAAATAATATTAAAATGCTTTGCCGTCTCAAGGCATACTTAGGATTATTGCATCTGCACTCTCTCTCAGAAGCTTATAATTCTGTTGGGTGGTTGTCCTGTTTCCTGATCCCCTGTGACTTCCCGAATGATAAAAAATTAAATGCTTCTCTGCATTGTTTGTTGCAATTAGTTTTTTTCCACCTTCATAAATTAATATACAAATGTTATACTTAGTAATTTAAATTTTACCTCATCATCCCATATTAGATTTGAAATTCCAGAACCTGAACCAACAGAAGCAGATCGTATAGCTATGGAGAATGGAGACCAACCTCTTAGTGCAGAACTAAAAAGATTTAGAAAAGAATATATACAACCTGTACAGCTACGGTAAGTATTGAGATTGATTGATTGCATTTGTGTGCAGCCCAACTATGAGAGACAAAATGGGGAAAAAATCCAGAAAATCACATTGTCTGATTTTTAAAGAATTTATTTGCAAATCATGGTGGAAAATAAGTATTTGGTCAGTATCAAAAGTTCATCTCAATACTTTGTTATATATCCTTTGTTGGCAATAACAGAGGTCAAACGTTTTCTATAAGTCTTCACAAGGTTTTCACACACTGTTGCTGGTATTTTGGCCCGTTCCTCCATGCAGATCTCCTCTAGAGCAGTGATGTTTTGGGGCTATCGCTGGGCAACACGGACTTTCAACTCCCTCCAAAGGTTTTCCATGGGGTTGAGATCTGGAGACTGGCTAGGCCACTCCAGCCACTCCTTCGTTGCCCGGGCGGTGTGTTTGGGATCATTGTCATGCTGAAAGACCCAGCCACGTTTCATCTTCAGTGCCCTTGCTGATGGAAGGAGGTGTTCACTCAAAATCTCACGATACATGGCCCCATTCATTCTTTCCTTTACACAGATCAGTCGTCCTGGTCCCTTTGCAGAAAAACAGCCCCAAAGCATGATGTTTCCACCCCCATGCTTCACAGTAGGTATGGTGTTCTTTGGATGCAACTCAGCATTCTCTCTCCTCCAAACACAACGAGTTGAGTTTAGACCAAAACATTCTACTTTGGTTTCATCTGACCATATGACATTCTCCCAATCCTCTTCTGGATCATCCAAATGCTCTCTAGCAAACTTCAGACAGGCCCGGACATGTACTGGCTTAAGCAGGGGGACACATCTGGCACTGCAAGATTTGAGTCCCTGGCAGCGTAGTGTGTTACTGATGGTAGCCTTTGTTACTTTGGTCCCAGCTCTCTGCAGGTCATTCACTAGGTCCCCCCGTGTGGTTCTGGGATTTTTGCTCACTGTTCTTGTTATCATTTTGACCCCACAGGGTGAGATCTTGCGTGGAGCCCCAGATCGAGGGAGATTATCAGTGGTCTTGTATGTCTTCCATTTTCTAATTATTGCTCCCACAGTTGATTTCTTCACACCAAGCTGCTTGCCTATTGCAGATTCAGTCTTCCCCACCCTGGTGCAGGTCTACAATTTTGTTTCTGGTGTCCTTCGAGAGCTCTTTGGCCTTGGCCATAGTGGAGTTTGGAATGTGACTGTTTGAGGTTGTGGACAGGTGTCTTTTATACTGATAACAAGGTCAAACAGGTGCCATTACTACAGGTAACGAGTGAAGGACAGAGGAGCCTCTTAAAGAAGTAGTTACAGGTCTGTGAGAGCCAGACATCTTGCTTGTTTGTAGGTGACCAAATACTTATTTTCCATCATGATTTGCAAATAAATTCTTTAAAAATCAGACAATGTGATTTTTCTGGATTTTTCCCCCCATTTTGTCTCTCATAGTTGAGGTATACCTATGATGAAAATTACAGGCCTCTCTCATCTTTTTAAGTGGGAGAACTTGCACAATTGGTGGATGACTAAATACTTTTTTGCCCCACTGTATATGAAATAATATCCAGCTGCTGAATTGTATCTCCAGTAGGAGCCCTGACCTTTACTAAACATTCCCTGAAGTGTCCAATATACTCAAACCAAAAAAAAATTTTTTTGCTCATCATTTTAAGATAATAGAAAAATGATTTCATGTTATTTAAAACAACCTTCCAGTGGTTTACCAGGGCAAGACATCCAAGTTCATTATTCCAGAAGTTATACAAATCAACTTCCTATTTAAAAAAGAGCTGCTGTCTTAGGAGTCACAGTTAATTCTTTCATACCTTCAACCATTATGGAATTTCAAAAGCAGCAACAACAGCTGGACTTTAGACTGCATAACAGAGGCTTAAGTTGATTAAACTGCCAAGAAGTACTCTGAGGTAAATTCTTTTTATAATTTGCCAGAGTTTTAAAAAATAGCTTCCTCAGAACTCACTTGATCCAAAGTAATAATATTGTGACAGGCTCAGTTTACTCAAAAAATTATATTTGCCTACTATTTTTAAATTGAAATATATTATAATATATGCTTGTAATAGGTAGGTAAATCGAAATTTTATCTTTGAGCTAATAGTTTCTGCATATATATCTTATGGCATTTAATATAGGTATTAAAATGAAACCTTGCATAAATGGATCCCACTATTTGCCAGGATTTTAGTGGGGCCAATTAGTAACTTTCAAGTTGAGGCCAAAAATATAGTTAGATTCTGAAGTTCCTTATTTCAGCTAATGATTGAAGCTAGGATAAATGCCATAGGATAAAATCCACTTTTCCCAACAGGTCAATATAATGTACACAGTAACATCATACAGAATGTATTTGCCAGAAAAAATATATACAGTATTTTATAAATTCATTTAAAATAATATGCAGTGAATATAGGAAGGCCTCTTACAATGTAAATCAATCTTGGCATTAAATTGATCATTATCACATTTGTCTTTCTCCAAATAGTCAAAGTAATTGTAAGACAGTCTAACTAGATCTTCTTTCATTTCCATCAAAGGAAGAAATAAATTCAGGTGTACCAGTTCAGAAAGCTTCCTGGGAATTCTTAAGCCAAGATAAATACAGAAACAAAACACAACCCAAACCCTAATTCTTGACCTAATTTTTGCTATGATCCAGTAGCATGGAATCTAATTTACTTCAGTTTGGAAAATGATTCAGCATGACAGTAGACTTGTATATTAATTAAATTCATGTAAATGTGTAAGTGACAATTGCCAGATCTTCAACCATCAATAGAAATTTCTGATCTGTCTATAAAATGTATAATCTGCATGTAGTAGGATCTAATATTCTATGTTTCCTGTATAATTCCATTAATGATTTCAGAATTTGTGTTTAAATAAGCAAGAGATTCTTAACACTAATTTAAAAGAAAGAGAAAAAAGTGGGCATTCTTGGTATGTACTTAGACATAGTTTTAATGAAGGTTAATTGATTAATACCATGAATCACTTCTCACTTAAATTTGAGAGAAATTTGAGAGAACAATCCAATCCAATTAATATTCCGGGGAAACACAAAATAAGTCAAAACCTGTCCCAAAATCTTCCAAGAAGTCATACCAAAGGCTTTCTCAATATCAAAAACAATTATTGCTTCTCTAATTTGTGAACTAAAGCAAGAACACTGATTAAAATCTAGTATTGTCAGAAGGCCCGTGAGAACAGCCAGGTTTTCAGTGACTTTCTGAATGTATCAGGGTGAGAGCTGTCTGGATTTCTGGGCAGATGTTGTTCCAGATAGAGAAGATATGCTTCCTGGGTCCCCAAAGATGGCATTGTTTTATTGAAGGGACTTGAAGCACACTGACTCTGCCTGATCGGCAGAAACAGAAAGACTATCCCTCAAATAGCCAGGTCCTTTGCTATAATGGGCATTATAGCACCTTGAAATGCACCCAAAAGCCAACTGGAAACCAGTGCAGCTAATGAAGCAGTGGCATTGCATGAGCATTGCATGGCGTGCCCATCACTGCTTATGCTATTGCATTCTGGACCAGCTGTAACTTCCAAATGGTCTTTAAGAGCATCCTCATGTAGAGTATATTGCAGTAGTCCTTTCATGAGGTGACTAGGGTATGAGTGTCTGAAAGGGCTCCCAAGCCCGGAATAGGTGTAACTGTACTAGATGAATCTGTATGAAGACCTTCTTGGCTACAGCTGCCATCTGCTCTTCAAGCAGGAACTGAAAGTCCAACAAAACCCCAGGTTACATGCTTGTCTCAAGTGGAGAAGTACAATTTCATCCAAGACTAAAGATGGAAATTCCCCAGAACAGAGGGGTCCAGATATCCTAAGCTACTCAGGCTTGGCACAATTGAGCCTGAGTCTGTTTCTCCCCTTACAAATCCACACAGCTTCCAGACACTGGGACAGGACCTCAACAGCATCACTTGGCCTTTGGTCGAGATATACAATTGGGTATCATCAGCAAACTGATACAGATCTCCCTGTGTAGGTAACCTGAACAAAACCTGCAGAGCTTTGAAAGAGCAGGAGTTAAAAGAACTGACTCCCACAGTCCAGTCTCCTTGCCGCAAACTGATGATACCTAAATGGAGATAATCTCACCCAGCAGTTTCATATAGATGCTAAGCAAAAGGGGCGAGAGCATTGAGCCCTGAGGATCAAAACAAATAAGAGATCCTGGGCTCAATCTCTCCCCCTCCCCACCAATAATAAGTGGGACAGACCACAAGGGAAGAAAGATGAACCACAACAACATGGTGACCCCTGTTCCCAGTCTCCCAGCTGGTCCATGATTGACATTATTGAAAGCTGCTGAGAAATGAATGGATGCACCACCCCCTTTCTAGCTCTACCAAAAGTCATTGACAAGCACAACTAATGCTGTCTTTGTACTGTATCCCAGACTGAAATGGGTCCAGATAATCTGTTTCTTCCAGGATCCTCTGATGCTGTTGTCCAACCACTTTGTCAACAACCTTCCCCAAAAAGGGAATGTTGGAGACTAGTCAAAAATTGTCCAGAATCTTTGGGTCCAATGATGGGTTTTAAGTTCATATTTAGCAGAGACCAAACATCTATATTGATTAGGAGATAGATGACAGAATGCATAAAGAGTTAATGTAGCTTTCCACTCTAGGAATTTAATATAGTCAGTAGGTGTAATGGACTGTGAGAATGACCTCGAAAGGTGGAGAGATGCTGCCTAGGTAATGACCTGATAAAAGGGGGAGGAGCCCCCAATTGAGTAATGGACAAAAGAAACTTAGAAAGGACCTTCCCTAACTGATCAGGCGGTAAATAAGGACAGCGGGAGATGTGTATTTTCGGACTTGCAAGATTCGGTTAATGTAGCCTATCAATGAAGTAGCTCATCTGGTTGTGTTTCCTCTCTGGTTTACTTGGGAGGGCTGACAGTAGGTCTTACAAGATTTGTATGTATTCAACCTAGAACAAATGCATTGACACCATCACATACAAAACAATTAGGCTTTTGTTCTGGAGAATCTGTTGTTGGACTGTTAAATACAAGAGTGCTTGAACTTGATCACCCAGTCTGGCAATAAATATTAAAAATGATCTTTTTCATCTAATACTTCTTCAACAGCTTAGAAAATCTCATTCAAGTGACAATACATCTTGCATGTTTAGAATTAAAATGCAAATTAAAAATTTATATAATCCTCCCATACTCCAGTTAACAATACTTCATCTGGCATAAAGTGCTGCAGCCAAATAGTTGCCATTTCTCCCTCTACATTCATGCATAAGCACGCTGTTCATATATGCTGGTTTCTTGTAGCTTTGGATTACTAATACACTTTCCATGATGTTTTGGAATAACCTAGCTGTCAGATAACTTTAAGTGAGTTTCTTTTGTAGAGAACAATATTTCTTAGTTTTACAAGAATTATGATTGGTATATGATTCATTGTGACAAAGAGCTAAAGCAATGAGTTATCACAAAAGGATAACTGTTTTGGGACATTAACATAGTGGATCCTTCATAGTCTTCACAAAGTGTAATCTTGCTGCTGTGGGACCTTCAGTTTACATATGGTTGGTATTGTTGAATCTTCTTACAAACATTAAGTTTATTTGTATAATTTTGCAGTTCTGAAGAAAGTCTTTTCATGAAAGTCCAGAAATTGAATCTTCTTACAGTTATAGTTTCATTTAATTTCACTAGAAAATATATGCTTTATTACAATCTCTAGAGACAGAATTTTTCTGTGGGAGATCTACCTTTTCTGCACAATAGAGAGTGTTAGGCAGTGATCAGCTTGCTGCACACACTTGCCTCTTAGTCCAAGTATTAGAACTTGGATGGGAGATTGCGTAGACTAGAAGAACCACTGTTCTCATCCTTTTCCAAGGATGTGTGCTACTACTATCTATGAGTTGCTGCAATATAGCATTGTATCATTTGTTGTAAACAGAAACAAATTGCAGCCCCACTAAGTGCTGTTTAAAATATATTGAATAAATATTGATCTCAAATATTTAATCATTTATGTTGCAGAGTATTAAATGTATGTCGACACTGGGTGGAACATCATTTCTATGATTTTGAGAGAGATGTAGATCTTTTACAACGATTGGAAGAATTCATTGGCACAGTCAGAGGTATTTGATGACCACAAATATCTAATATTTGTATTTTCATTGAGTGTAGTTTTCATAGCTGTTCCTTATTGGTGAAATTGATTCCATGTAATGCCATGTGAGACAGTAACTGTGTGCTAATACTTGACTGGCCATGCTGTTAGCTTATTAAAGCAAGTGTTTCAGATCTGCTCTGAAGAAGCTAGCAAAATGTCAGCATGTATTCATTGTCTGACATGGAATTACAGCGGTGTCATTTCCCCAATACTCATGTTTATTTCTTTATGGGCCTTTTAATAAGTCATGCCTGGTTTGTTGGTCAGCCATTAAACAGTTTAGTTTAAGGAAAATAAACCTAAAATACTTTTTAAACAATGGAATCTTAAATATAAAGTATCAGCCCAACTCCAGATAATCACTCATAATTAGAAAAAATAACTCTAAAGTACTTTATAATTCGGTATAATAAGCATCCATAGTGAAAAAGCCCTGTAGAAGTTGACTTGAATTTGATTGATTGATTGATTGATTGATTGATTGATTGATTGATTGACTGGATAGGAAGATTGTGCTTTTAAAAGGAATCTCCCTGATCAAAACAACAGAGATCCAAGGCATTTGTTATATTTTAATTTATGTAGGAGCACGCCAGAAGCATGTCCACACACCAATCTTATGTTGCTCCTTTCTTATGCTGATGCCAGTTTAACTCTAAGCTAGTTTATGAAAAGCTTGTTTGGACAAGGCTGTTACAGTCTCCCATTAGACATTTCCCTTCCTGCTCTACCTTACCAACTTTCCATTCTAGAAAAGCAATTATCCATTGCTTTCTTTCTGTGGATGGGTCTTACTAGACATATATATCTTGTATGTGTGTGTGTATATGTATACAAATAAACAGAGAGAAAGTTAAATTTCTATATACAAAATCAAAGTATCAAAATGCACGTATATGAAAGCAAAACAACCAGCTTAAAATAAAAATTCCTTTCTTGCATTTTCCCAGTTTGGCTCAAAAAGTTGTGCTGCATCTGCAGTTGAGAAACAGGAGTCTCAATAGCATATAGTTACATCACTTGCCTGACATGTAGAATATCACTGGTGTGAAAACTGGCTTTTTTTAATTACTATTTATCTTCCCTGAGCTAGCTACTTTTCCACTGTTACACCATTTCATCATTTATCAATCACTTGAACTAGAAGGCTTCCACCCCTGGAAAATTTATTTTAAAAAAAATGTATTTCAAAAGAAGTCCAGGGGAAATGTAGAAAGTGCAGGAAAAGAAAAATAGTAATTAAAAAGCAAACTTGGCAAGTCTTACAATCACTCTGCTACTGAGACTCCTGTTTCTCAATACTAGCTGCAGCAGACCTTATAACAGAGCTACTCTGTGCAGTAGCCAATCAAAGTACATGGGGTTGCCAGAAGAAAGTAAAGCACAGCAGGCAAACGAGACAACATTTGAGTGGGCAAGAGCTGGAAAACACTTTCAACATGAGCAAAGGTCACAGCCATGGAGGATGGAGGTGAGTAGAAGACCTGTCCTCCATGAATAGTTGGCAACCTAGAAATGTGAATATATCGTAAGCCTTACATATTTTTATCTCATACTATAGGGCCTTCTATGTTTTAAGCCTAAAACTGACAGTGTAAAGCTTTCATTCTCTAATGCAATCATTACAGTGTCTTAGTTGGAACTGCTGTGTGACATGGCATTTTTGCTTGTTATGGAGGTTTATTTTGTGATTTAATTCAGAGATGATTGAGATAAAATAGGATACCAACGTTTTCCTCTATACAGCCAGTTCTTACATGCTTCTGCATGTATTTTTTCACATGTCAGAAAAGGAGGTTTCCCTTTTTCAACAAGTAGCAGTTGTAATTTGGGACATTTTAATGTAAAGCTGGGCTAGCTGAAATTCTTGCATTCTTTTACCAATGATCTTGTGTGTGAAATAAGCACTTAATTTTTAAAACTTGCTCTACAGTGCTGTAAACATGTTTCTGTACTCATTCTCAGGTAAAGCTATGAAAAAATGGGTTGAGTCAATCACGAAGATAATTCATAGGAAAAAGCAAGCACAAGCCATTGGGCCAAGTCACAACATTACTTTTGAAAGCTCACCACCTCCAATTGAGTGGCATATAAGCAGGCAAGGACAAACTGAAACGTTCGACCTGCTCACTTTGCATCCAATAGAAATTGCCCGACAGCTTACTCTACTTGAATCAGAACTTTACAGGTAGTGCCTTTTTTCCTTTGAGATTTATGATTCTTTATTAGAATATAGACCTGTCAAATATTTTTTTGTCGTGGGTCTTTCTGCCATTTATTTTTATTAGCAGAGTTATTTGTATTTCATTTTCTAGGGTATAATTGCCTATATTTTTAATGTACATTTAATACAGGCAGTAATTAAAAGTGAGAATATCTTTTTGTATGTTGGGTATTGTATATTATTCATTTAATAAAATTAAAATAATGGTTTGCAAGGTCAAAATTTCTTTGCATATTGGTGACAAATTTGAAATATAAATAAATAAATAAAGCCAGCCAGCCAGCCACTAATGGCTATGGAGAGAGCTGGCTATTAAACCACATGCTTTTCTTTCCATGAACAACAGAAGCTGTTCAAAAGAAACACTGCAGATCAGTTCATTTATTAGTCTAATTCAGAATTATTGATTTAAGTGGAAATATTTTTGATGAAAGACCAGTTAATCTTACCTTATTTTGAATTTATGTTTGGTAGAGCTGTGCAGCCATCAGAGCTCGTTGGAAGTGTATGGACAAAAGAAGATAAAGAAATTAATTCTCCTAACCTGCTCAAAATGATAAGACATACCACTAATCTTACCTTGTGGTTTGAAAAGTAAGATTAATTTGATTCATTGATCAGTGTTGGTATTTGCATGGTTCCTATGATGTAACGTAGCAGAGACTGAGTTCTAAGCAGGAAAGAATTACATCAAAAGCCGTTGTTACTTATATTTTCTGTGGTTTGTATCAAACAGCAGCAGATAATATTAAGTTATGTATTGGTACTAGACCAGTTTTGCAGTGGTATAGGTGCATTGAATGTCATTACATTAGTCATTATCCTCTACTGTACTTTGGGTGAGTTCTGCTTTAGATGATTTTTTTTCAGTTGAGAAATGTATTTAGTTCAGTGACTGTTGACACAGAGCAGAACCTTTTGAAATCAGGTACTTCCCTGTATGTTATAAAATGTACATTACTTCTGCTGTGTATGGATAGTTTCCTTTTAATTTGAAAAGAAATGGGTTTCAAGTTCAATTAAGTATTTGGAAAAGACTGAATTAGGTCACACTTCCTTGAAAAAGAATTTGTGATAATGCTTTTACATTACTAATAATTCAAGAAGAAATTTAAATATGCTGTCTGTATATCTAGATGCATTGTAGAAACAGAAAACCTAGAAGAAAGAGTAATGGTAGTATGTCGGATAATTGAAATCTTGCAAGTTTTTCAAGAACTAAACAATTTTAATGGCGTTCTTGAAGTCGTCAGTGCTATGAACTCTGCACCTATTTACAGACTGGATCACACCTTTGAAGTAAGTGAAATGCAGATCTAAAATGATAGTTAAACTACTTCTACTTGAGATAGATAGTATTTTTCATTAAAGAAACTTGTTTTTTAAAATATATGTTTGGTCTGAACATTAGAAAAGTTAATTAAAACCTTTTTTTCCTCACATAGAAATCATCTCTAGTCTGAATTAAAACAAAAGAGTAACACAAATATTTATTTTATCCCAGTTACACACAACAAAAAAAACTCTGCTTTGTGTTTTTTATCCAATTTTAGCTCTGCATCAGATCCCCTATTTTTGTCTGAACCAATCATGGTTCTCTTCATGATCGAAAGCACTGTTTTAATGACCTTTTCTTTCCATTGAAAACAAAAGTTGAGAATAAGGAAGGAAATAAAACAATATAGGCAGATCTTATCGCCATTTTGAACATTAAGATTTTTCTGCATGGAAAGCATTGTGCAAGGAAGGGGATTAATCCTGTAGATGGATTCACACATTTTAGCCAGGCTGGGCAGTCACCTGTAATAGTACAGTCAGTGATTTTCTGTTGGCAAAATGTATCCTCACCTTTCTCTGTATATCTTCAGCAAATGCCAAGCCGTCAGAAAAGGATTTTTGAAGAAGCTCATGAATTGAGTGAAGATCACCATAAGAAATACTTGGCAAAACTCAGGTCCATTAATCCTCCATGTGTGCCTTTCTTTGGTAAGTAGGATTTTATTTGTGATAAAGATAAAATCACAAATATTGATGTATAAAGAATATAAACTGTAGAATCAGTAAATGGGAACATTTTTTGCTTAAACATCTTGCCTATATTTGCTGTTAATTAGAATGACTGTAAGTATCAAAAGCACATCCAACTTCAGTATCAAAAATTCACTCTGAACACATTTCAGTGAGAAGAATTGGTGTGATTTTTCAGATATTTGCAAGCTTTAGTGTCAAAGCAAATTGCTACCTAGATTGTTTAAAAATATGTGTATTTTAATGTGCTGTGTAACTGAACTGGAAAAACCTTGAGAGTAGAGATGAAGATACACCAGATTGTTCTATGTTTATTTGGCCCAGCAAAATATAATATCTCTGTGTTCTGACAAAGAGCTGATTTGCTGTAACTATCACAGTGTCATATACCATAGGTTTTTTATATCATGAATGAGCATATCTGCATATCCCTTTTTTTCTATCTTTATACCCATGTGTCAGTACTGAAGGTTTCCAAGACCTGTCAAACTATACTCTCCTGTTACACTGTAGCTTGAAAACTAATTTAATGTCTTATTAGAAACTGAGATGGGTTAAAAAGCTTATAAATTAAGCATCAGTACCAGGGAAAAATGGAAACATGTGGAGATGAGTATACTGAAAAGGTATTTATAGTTAGGTTTGTTTATAGCCTTTACTGTTGGAGCATGAGAACTAAGGGGTGATTCTAAAGACTTTATAAACAAGATTCTGGTAAGGAGTATGAAATAACTTAGATAAAGTCAGTAACTATTTCGGGCAATACTAAGTTGTTATTTGGCTCTTTTTTCTCCAGCAGAAGAATGGAATTCCATTTCTCCTGCACAAATCCAAAATTGGCTTTTCAGGATACAGATATTGATCTGGAGAAGGGGAGATAAAGTTCTGAAGAAAAGACAAGTCAATGGGGAATTTTGGAGGGAGAGTTTGGTAGCCTAGCCTAAGCGTTGCTTATAGAAAGCGCAATTTATTGGCAAAATAACTTAGAGATACCCTTCAGCATCACCTTGCAGCTACACAAGTCTCTTGGTAGTATGTTGAAATATTCCATGCCAAAAAAATTATTTTTTTATTAGAAAAATATTACATTGTGCATTTTTGTATATTCACTATTATAGGAATTTATTTAACAAACATTTTGAAAACAGAAGAAGGCAATCCTGAATTTCTAAGAAGACATGGAAGAGAGCTTATCAACTTTAGCAAACGGAGGAAAGTGGCTGAGATAACAGGGGAAATACAACAGTACCAAAACCAGCCATACTGCCTAAAGGTAGAACCTGACATCAGGGTAAGTAGCAAGTTTTACTCCTTCAGGAACAGCCTCCTTATTGGGTACTGTGAGCAAACAGGATACAAATTGAAGCCTCTATGTAATGTTATATATTTGCATTTTTAAAAATAGTAGTTGTATTTCAGTCTCTTAAGTGATTCTCCTACAGCCTTTCTCATCATTGGTCTTGAATGAGGTTTAACAGCAGGAGCAATCTTACAGTTCCCAATAAACTGCAAACTGAATTTTTCCTTTGCTATACAGGCAGTCCCCAAGTTAAGTATGCCTTGACTTATGTACATTTAACTTTGTGGAAAGAGGCACAAGAAATGGTGAACATAATTTTGTGGATGCAAAAGTGGAGGGTGTGATTTTTGCAAATGTGCAGAACAGCAGCTGCCATGTTTGCAAATACATATACAGTAAGTGTGCATGAAAATTCACAAGGATTCTTGGAGCAAAACTCCTCTGTAACCCAGGACTGCCTCATCTACCAAGTGAATATGGAAAAGGATTTGCTTAAAGCGATCCTCAAGTCTGCTCTCACACAATTTCTTTCAGAGTCCTAAATCTTACAAAAAATTGTAAAAGTTGTAAAAACACATTGGTCAAATCTTAGTGACATTGATCATAAGTACTTTTAGCTGAATCCTATGGAGATTGACAAAAATCCTAGCAGTGAGGACCTCAGGTAAAAATTTGTGCACTGTAGAAATAAGTGGGTCTGTTGGGGGCCTATTAAACGAGACAGTGAACAGTCAGAAAGAATACAGGTAATCCTCGCTTAATGACTGTAATTGGGACAGGCAACTATGACACTATGTAGTGCAACATCACGTAACTGTGCTGACTTATGATGCCAGCTGTGGCAGTTCTGGTTGCCATTATTAAGCAAATCCTGCTGTCAGGCCCTGCACAGTCATTAGGTGCAGTGTCACATGATCACTGATCAACATTTGCGACCTGTTGGCTTCCCATTGACTTTGCTTTTTGGAAGCTGGCAGCGAAGATCGCAAATGGTGATCACATGACCACAGGATGCTGTGACTGTCATAATTGTGAGCCGGTTGCCCAGCACCCAGTTCGCAATTGCAGGGATGCTGTGATGGCCATAACTATGAGGACCGGTCGTAAGTCTCCTTGTTCAGTGCTGTTGTAACTTCAAGTGGTCACTGAACAGCAGTCATTAAATGAGGACTACCTGTACTGATGATAAGTTCATGGCCTTCATTGTGTAGAAAATAAACAAGATTTATTTATTTATTTCATGAACTTTAACTACTACATCAAAGTTGATTTTATGTAAAAATATTAGATCAGACCATTACCCACCAAAAGAGAATCATTTCTACCTCTTTACCTAAAGTGGGTAGAAAAAAGAGGCCATTTATGGTAATATAAGTAGAGCTTACGTTTGATAAGCATCAGTTGCTGGAATTTGGCTCAATAGTTTTGCAACCAAAAATCTGCTTATGTGTATCTTCAGGTCTTGAGAAATATGTTCTTGCAATATTTTGCCTAAAAGTCTAATTAAAAACAATTCTAGTGTGGGAAAAACAAAAGCTACCACTGTGGCTGACAAAAATCTTAGTGAAGTTCTAAGAGGGGAAAAAGAATACATATAGGCGGTGAGGAAAACAAACAGGTCACTAAAGAAAAGTACAGATAGCCAGTAACTATAGAGAGGGTGTTGAGAAAGCTAAAGCTCAGAATGAGGCAAGGTTGATGAATGATGTTAAGAACAACAAAAAGAGCGACTTCTGATACTTTCCAAATAAAAGAAGAAAGAAGAATCAGCTTAGTAGCTGCTCAATGAAAACAACAAAATACTAACAGATAACAAAGAAAAGGCTCAGCTTTTATTTTGGATCAGTTTTCAACAAAATTATATATATTCCTTGGGAAATTTCGAAGAGCATTCTAGCATATTGAAGAAACAAGCTGATGTTCTGGATGAACTTTTATCTATTATCTTTGAGAAATCCTGGGGAACTAATAGAATATTAAATGATGGATCAGAGCAAATCTTGTTCCTATCTTCACAAAATGGGAAAAGGACAATCCAACTGATCAGTTAGTCTTACAACAATGCCTGGGAAGGTTCTAGAGCAAATGATAAAATAATTAATCTATAAGCACTTTTGATGCAGTGCAGGAATTTCTCAGGAACAAAACTTGCTAGGCTAACCATATCACATTGTTTGAGCAATTTTCATACTGTTTCAAGAAAGCAAACAACCTGCTCAGAGAGCACCAAAGACTCCACAGTTCAACCCTGAGCTACAGATATTCTCTTCTGTTATGATTTCAGCAAAGCATTTGACACAGAATATCCCATGACATTCTGATTAGCACATTAATTATGGGCTGGATAGCATGACACTTAAGTTGATATGTAGCTGGCTGAAATCATTACAGAAATTGTGCTAATCAGTGCTACTTCATCAAACTTGAATGAGGTACTGAGCCAAGGGCAGTCCTGGACCCTCTACTCTTTAATGTTTTTATTAATGATCTAGGTAAATAAATGGGAAAGTTTATAACTATGATATAGTTATATCATGATAGTTGAGTCAGATAATACACTAATTTAGATCTGCACACTGAGCAGGCAGTTGGAAACAACAGCCTAAATGGTTTTCCAGCAATGATTTTGTGCACTACACTAGTATCTAAGGTATAATTATAGCCAGTTCCATCTCGTTCATGGCCTGTTCTGTGAGAGGGCCTGCCTCCTTGATAACTGTTAATACAAATTAAATATTGGAAGAATTGTTTTTAGTTATTTCAGTGGGTCCTTCAAGTCTGATTCATTTGCATAAGTGTTGCTTTAAAAGCAGGTAGGAGGAAACACATTTCTATAAATCAGTCCAGTAACAAAAAGTACTGCCATCTTCCACTTCTAGCACTACAGATGTCTGCAACGACAACAAAGGATGTTGTTAGTTTGCATCCTTTGCCTTAAAATCACTGTTTTTTTGTTTGTTTGTTTATCTGCACTCAGTCGTTACCGACTCTGCAGTGACTGCTTGGACAAGTCCTTTTGCAGTTTTCAAGGCAATTGTTTCAGAAGTGGTTTGCCAGAGCCTCCTTCCTAGAGCAGAGCCCAGCTGGCGAGCGCAGGAGGCAGGGTTTCCGTTGCTTTCGCGCCCTTTTCGGGGCGCGCGGTTTTTCGCGCTTACCAGCAACTGCCCCCGACTCCTTTTCTGCAAGGCGCCGCCAGCATTTTTCCTCCCACCGGAGTGAGAGTACCCACTTACAGTATCTACTCATGTGAGTTTTCGAACTGTTGGGTTTACAGGAACTGGGGAGGAAACAGGAGCTCACCCTGCTAACGCGAAGGCTGGACTCGAACTGCTGAAGCGTCGACCATTTCTGGCCGGCAACTTTCAGTGTCATTAAGCCGCTGCGCCACCGCGTTCCCCCCAAATCACTGTTACATTATGCTAATCTTCCTGAATGTTTTGGTTTTAGAGATTTTTTGAAAATTTGAATCCAATGGGAAATAGCATGGAAAAAGAATTTGCAGATTCTCTTTACAACAAGTCCCTAGAAATAGAGCCACGTAATATGAAGCCACCTCCAAGATTTGTGAGTATTCAGTGTTTACTATTTACTTGCTATAAATCACTGTTTCTTTTCTTTTTTTTTAAGGACAGTTTTACAGTAAAGGAACCAGGAGTCAAATATGTCACATACTAGCATTTGGTAAGGTAGCAATGAAGGCTTTGGAAAAGATATTTGGATGCCATGACTTGTCTGTATCTACAAAGATCAGAATTGTGCAGGCAATGGTTTTCCCTATGGCACTCTACGGATGTAAAAGTTGAACTCTGTAGAAGCAGGATAGAAAGGGTATTGACATTTTTGAACTCTGATGTTGGATAAGACTCCTGAGAATACCACTGACAACCAGAAAAGCCCCAAATAAATCCATCATAGAACTAATCAGTCCATAGTCTCACTTGAGGCACATGACCAGGCTGAAATTATCATATTTCATCGGGACACATTATACAAAGACCTAATTTCCTTCAGAAGTTTGTAATTATAGGAATAGTGAAAGGAAAAAGGTAGATGACCAGCAGCAAGGTGGATTAATTCAATTACAGTGACAATGGGTGTACCACTGGGAGATCTAAAGAGCCAGGTTGGGGATAGACCTAGCTGTGTGGTCACAAGAGTTGACACCAACTTGATGGCACATAATCAATTACTTGTAGAACAACACAAACACAGTATTTTAAAAGGAGAACTGGAAATGAAAAAAGTAAAAAAAAGGTTCAGATTAACTCTGTGTTCTTATCATTTCTGTTTTGGATTCTTTCAGCCTAAAAAATACAGCTATTCTCTCAAATCTCCGGGTATTCGTCCATCAAATCCAAGACCTGGAACCATGAGACATCCAACACCTCTGCAACAAGAGCCAAGAAAAATTAGTTACAGTCGTGTTCCTGAGAGTGAATCAGAGAATGCAGCTTCTGCACCAAACTCTCCAAGAACACCGCTCACCCCACCCTTGCCATCTTCCACGTCCAGCACTACAGATGTCTGCAGTGTGTTTGACTCTGATCCCTCTACACCTTTTCATTCAAGTAGGTGCAACAACAGGGTATGATGTTCTCTCCCATTTTCATGTTTTTGGCCCATTTCATTTCTATTTGTGTTGTGATAGTGCTAGATAGTATAAGAATAAATGAGATGGTGTTTATATATGAATAGAATCTACTGGGACTTTTGATTTAATTGATGCTTTTATAATTTATCATCATCATTTAGAAAATAGGGAAACTTAATACTCAAGTAAAGCAGTCCTATTTACCACTGATGATAGCTGTTAATAACTGAAAAAAGTTACAAGAATAATTGTTTCCTTCATATTTCATTTTCCAAAATGAATTTCACAAAATGCATTGAGCTCACAAAGGATAAATATAAATCAGATAATTTCCCAGTACCTGTTTTCATGAGGATCTCTCCTAACTAATTAATATCCCACACCTGGATGTCTTCTGTTGTTTTGCAAAGTTTATCAGCCTTATTTGGTTTAATTTAACTTCGTTTTTAATGGTGATTTTTATTATGGTTGTATGTTTGTTGAGTTTATATTTTTATTGTGTTTTATTGCTGTTTTTAATTGTTGTGAGCTGTGCAGTCACATGTGAGATGGGTGGCTATACAAATCTAATAAATAAATTTAAGAATCTGGTTCTTATGAAATTGACATGGTATAACAGAAATTCAATACATAAATGAAAACAATTAGTTTTTATATTGTATATTTTACTCTGTTTAGAATAGGCCATTCAAGGCTTTCATATATCCTCAGGGTCTGCCTCGGTATCCTCCATCAGTTTTCCCAAAAATTCTGAAGAAATTACTGTTCCTCCTCCTATTCCTCCCCGAAGACGTCCAGAATCTGCTCCTGCAGAATCTTCTCCGTCAAAGGTAATTTTTCTCTGTTTCGCTTAGCAGAAGTAATAAGTTTTCTGAAATTATTTTTAAAAGATATAGTATAGGGTATATATTGCGTGCAAAAGGTTAGGTGCATCCCAGTCAGAATGTTTGTTTTAGTGAATTCTGAAGCGACCAGATGCTGACACAACCTCTGTGTGGTACAAAGGTAACTGTACCATTTATTTAATTGTTTATTTTGTTTATACACTGCCAGACTTGGAAAAGACTCCCAGAGTTTGCATCATAAAAAACATAAAAACATAATAAAAATCTAAAAGCCAATAAAAGTACAAAACTACCATTATAAAATAAGCACAATAGTGACCATTCCCCATAGGCTCTCCAAAATAACTGTCCGTAACAGGTCCTGGAAGGCCAAGAGTGATTCCATTTGACTTTCCAAACAGCAGGTTAATTAAGTGTGGGTTGAGTAGTAGACTCATAGTTGAATGAATGAATGAATGAATGAATGAATGAATGAATGAATGAATGAATGAATGAATGAGGACACCTGGCTTGGCAGTTTGATGTGATTGCCAAAAAGGCAAGTGCAACTTTAAGGTTACATCAGTAAAGGCAACAAGAATGGTTTAAAAGGTTTGGAAATTATTAAAGTCTTACAAGGAGAGACTGAATGAGCTGGGTAAGTTTTAGCCTTGTGAAAAGGTGACTGAAGAAGCCATAATGAAAAGTCAGGGGCCATTTTCTGTCATTCTGAAGTGCAAACCATGGATTGGCAGCTTTCTTTGCAAGAATTAAATGTTCTGGCTGTACTTATGACACCTTTTTGTAAATTTTTGCAGCATTGACTAAGGAGAGGAAGTGTCATTAATTTCACCTTTAATATTTAGTGCTCCCCCCCCCAAATTAAACCAAAACAAAGTTTTAAGCAGTACTTCTGGCCATAATGGCTTCCGCTGTTCTTATGCAAATGGTTTTAAGCTTTCGTTGGTAACAAGCATTGTTATAAGAAGATTGACTGTATGAAATGCTTGACAAATGCAAGCTTTTAGCTTTTTCTAGAATGTGCAAAATACTCTATGCTCAAACAGTTTCATGCATGGACTAGCTGATTTTGAATGATCTGTGGCCAAACTGAAACATGCATGCTTCAATGTTTTACTCTGTATTTAGGGAGAAATGGGCCTGCTTTCATTTAGATACAGACAGAAACATGGTTGCTCCATGGTTGAGAGACTGGGGGCTGTAAGACTGGGAAAAGGGAAAAGGTGAGGAAGGGTTCCTTAGAGGTTGCATGTGTAGACATTGATGGTGGTGACTAAGGGAAAGGAAGCTGGTAGGAAGATCGGGGTGGGTGGGTTGATGGGATATTATAATAAGCATTCCTTCCTGCTGAGACCATTGCAGTTAGAAAGAAGTGCCCAGGCCATTACATTGCCAACAACAGTGGCTCGGGAGGGTAGAAAGGGAAGGTACTAGGAAGACTGGGGACATGCATAAGCTGACTTTGTCTGACTTGCTGCATAAAATCATGTTGGGATCCCACTGGATTTTGTTGCAACCAAAAACTGGAACAAACAGAATCATGGCTGATATGAAAGAATTGAGCAGAATGTCAAGAGTACAGGGCTTTGTTTGGGTTGAAACAAAACATATTTCCATTTTGTGCACACTCCTATTTTTCAACACCAGTGTGGTAGATTTAAAATAAACATGGATGTAACATAAAGATTTTTTTTAACCACAGAAAGAAAAGGAGAAGTTGAAGTACAAGTTTGTTTAATCTATCTTTGGATGAAAGATTTATCAAGGCTTATTTAGTTTTTGTTGGGAGGGTCTGCCTTGGCACATTTGTTTAACAATGTAACACTGAGATCCCTGAATCACTTTATAAGGGAGTCACTTTTTGTTTGTTTTAGATTTCTTCTGTGCATCTGGACAGTCCACCAGCAATTCCCCCTCGGCAGCCAACAACAAAAATGTATTCACCGAGGTATTCAGTGCCCGACAGGACCTCCATCTCAGATGCTCCTGAAAGCCCACCTGTATTGCCACCACGAGAACCTGTGCGAACTCCTGATGTTTTCTCTAGTTCACCTCTGCATCTCCAGCCACCGCCTTTAGGCAGAAAAAGTGAACTTGGCAACACTTTCTTTCCCAACAGTCCCTCTCCATTTACTCCCCCTCCTCCTCAAACCCCTTCTCCCCATGTTGCACGTAGGCATTTGCCATCACCTCCTTTGATACCCCAAGAAATGGACCTCCATTCTGTTGCTGGGCCACCTGTTCCTCCACGGCAAAGCACTTCTCAACATATCCCAAAGCTTCCTCCAAAAACTTATAAAAGGGAGCCTACCCATCCATCAGTGCATCGAGATGGACCCCCTTTGCTGGAGAATGCCCACTCCACCTGAATTCTCCTTTGTGCTAGAGCGTGCTTTCTCTGGTGCTACGTCTATTGCTGGCAATAGATGCACCGTGTCTTTTGGCAACAAGGAGCTGAGTGATATTGCTCCTAACACTAATGACTCTGCAATGCATTTGATATATAATGTAGAAAATAATGAATCGTAATAACAGGCCCCTTTATTGTGGAAAAAAATGCTGTTTGTTAGTAAAGTATGCAAGGCACTGTTCTAAACTCACTGGACATCTGAATGTACCAGAAATTAGATTTGCAGATCTCTTTGGGCCAATAAGCATACCCTGTGCTTTGTGTATTGTCCAGTGAAGGATGTGAAGCATAATCTTATAATCTGTCCACCATGACATAAATTCTCGGAGTAAAAATATGCACTTTTAAAAAAAAATCTCAAACAGGGAATTTGATAGTCTTCTCAATTTAATTTTATCATTCCCTGCTTTCAAACCATGAACTGGACTGTGAGGATGATCTGTGGTACTGAACCAGGATACAGCTAAGGCATCGCATTATACTGCAGTCCTGTTTACAAACTGTTACAGTTACTAGTAAATACATGGGTACCTAGGCTTCACCAAAGAGGTACTTTCCTTCTATATAAATGTTTTGGGGCCAGTTCTGAAGAGTTAAGCAGGAAGTAGAATGCCTAATTTTTGCCACCTTTAAACAAAAGAGATTTAAATCTCATATGAATGGCAAAAGCTATCTGAGGGAGTGCCTTCTCCTGTGGTTTTTGCCTGCCCTGTAAGATCAGGCAGAGTTGGTGTGCTTTGGGTTGCGTCAATCAAACAATGCCATCTTTCAGGACCCAGGAAGCCTGCCTTTTCTGTCATAGCACCTGCCCTCTGGAATGATATTCCTCAGAGTCCTGTGTAGCTCCCATGATGATCTGGAAGTTTTTAGAAGTGTGGCTGTTCTCCCAGGCCTGGGAGTAGGTTGTTTGTGGAGCCCTGTGGTTATGTTTTCTGTTTGAGGGAGTGTGCTTGTCCAGACATGTAGGATCTTCTTTTATTGTTTCTTATTTTTTTTAAGGTAAGCCACCCAGAGTCACTTTGGAAGTGGATGGCCTCTAAATTTCAGAAATAAATACTATGAAATGGCACTACTACTGTCAGTTTAAATCTGTATCTACATGTACAAAATGGGTAAATATTGACTAGGTCTTCAGTTAAGATTTACCAATGATCCACTTTCCAGTTAGTGCTGCAGCCTCTTTGATTATGCCATGGAAATGCAAAGGATGATCCGCTGGCCATCTCTCCCACCCACCACCCACCCCAGTTATCACCAAGTTTTAACTAGTGGTAGGTAGATGAATAATCAGCATCAACTTATGCCTTGTAGTTGCATAAATAAATCATATGTATATAGTGAATGTTGCATAAATATAATTGCAAATTGTTTTTAATTTAATTGAAATAAAGACACAGATATTTTGTCTGGCTGACATATATTAAATTATTGCATTGCTAAATGTACATTTCAGTTTTTAGCCCTGAGGAGGTGAGACATGCTGTGGTACACACATCTCTCTTTCTAGATCATTGTTTTAGTTTATAAAGGATAAAACCAGAAGAAAGATATGGAATAAGAAATGCAGGTGAGTTGGAGTGATTAATAGTTAATATAAAGGATTTCATGCATATAACATTCTGAACTCTGTCTAACTTCATAAAGTTTAAAGTTGGTATTTACTATGTTAGGAGAAATCTATGTGAGTACAGTACAGTATCCCATTCTGGATTACCCATAGATCTATGAACTACCCTTCTGATCCCCATACTGTGATTATAATGCATGCCATTTATTAAAGATATTTCAATCTTCTCTGCCACGTTAGGATTTGTGAATGGTGCAGTATTGTATGCTTAGATGATAAGGCTCGTGAGATGTTTTCCCAGCCCCAGAGTACATTTCAACAATCTAGAAAACCATGCCACTGGAATATTGGTGAAAGACTGTCGTTTTGGGAGTCTACTGCTATAAGAAATTTCTCCAGTTTCAGATTATGGTCTTTGCATTTCAGGAAATTATAATTGAATCTACCTTAAAGAATCCTTTTAAACTTTACAGTCATAATAATGAGAATCAAATGGGCATTCTGGAAAAAATGTGTAGTGTTAGACTATAAGAAGTGTTGAGCTGAGATTCCGTTGAAGATATTTTAGAGATAATTCAGATTCATAATGAAAAATTCATAAATTGAGCCCCAGTTAAACCCATTTTTTCTTTTGTTGGCATCATTAAAGATAATGGCAACAATCCCATCCATAAGAACTTTAAATATTGCAGGTTATGTCATTCCAATGTGAGCAAAGCAGAGGGCAACTGCAGTTTTTCTTGTTTCTGCCTGCCACACTGAAACATGAGTTCCCTAATCAACCAGTCTGACTTTCAGGAAAGGAGACTAGAGTACACATTTGCTAAATTAACATTTTTAAATAGTAATTTCATAGGCAGATGTAACTTTGTCTTAAATGAAAACTTAAACTCTCCAGCAAAAAGTTTTATTACAGCTGCCTTTAAGATTGCTTGAGACAGGTCAGTTGTTGAAATGTTAAATGATTTAAGAAAAGATGCTATTGATATTGTGAGGGCTTTAGCTTCTTTACCATGAGGTAAATATTCATAGTTCTGTACAAAAGTAATCAATACTTTAAAAATGCAAATCTTAATCTGAAGCCCAATTGTATTGCTTAGTACTATCACTTTTTGTTATGGTAAAATGTGCTCCATTTTCAGCATGAAAAAGGTTGTTTTAGTCCCTTCTATTGTCTCTTGTCAATATGTGTGGAATTGCAGTTGTGAGGGTTTAATAGTGTAGAAGAGCTTTTTTAAAGTGATCTGTGTGTGTATGTGTGTGTGTGTGTGAAAGAGAGAGAAAATCTATTCCAGGAAATTGTTAAAGGATTTCCTATAAATTAGTACTGGATTGTATCACTAAAATTATACAAAATAAGTAAGGTAATAGCTTTATTGGGTTAAAGGCTAAGTAATCAAATTCCTGAGTTAGCAAAGCTCTTATCACACAATGAAAACCCAAGAGAGATTATTTTCACAGGCCTGATGTCTGTTATTGTAGGAGCATATAATCTGTTAGGGCTAGGAAATTGAACATAAGCAAGTACTGGTTATCTAGATCAAGTCAAGATGTATTTTCTCTGATCAGAGAAACTCTTTCCACCAAATCTGTTATTAGGGGAAAATAAATTGCATCCTCTGGGATATTCAGTACATAATGGAAGGAAATCATGCAAATCTAAGCAATCTGTGGCCAAGTTTTGTTTAGCATGCTGCAAAACTGTGTTGTGTTTATGCATGGTGTTGTTTGCTTTTGTATACTTTTGCCATCTTGAGTCAGGCTATCTTTCCTGGAATTGGGTTATTGATAGAAAACTTCATCAATTTTAAAATTCAGAGGCTTCTGCTATGTTATACCTTAAAATACCCAATATCCAGTGCATGCACACGTGGATTCTGTAGCCACTTTTCCCACTGAACTAGCACTAATCCCTTAAAAATGCCATCTGCAGGAGAAGACAGAATTGGTAACTCTGGGAAGTCTGGTGAAGAGGGGACGGTTGGGTTAGGTGTTCTGTTACATTCATGTTAGTGTGGGGAAGTAGCCTATCTCTGTTCCACTATAAATTAAGCGCACCACACTAATGGTGACTGGAACGCATGCATGAAATCCTTGTTGCTCTAAAATTTTAATTAGTGAAGACTTTCTGAAATGTTCTTTTTAATAAGGGAGAAAACTCAGTTAAGTGACTCCTGGGATATTCTCTCAAAACATTGAAAGAACCAGTTCAGACGCTGGTCTGTCATAAGAATTAATTTTCGCACAATTGTTATAAATTGCTTTTCAACTGACTAGTCATCACTCCCCTATTTTTTTTCTTTTAAAAAAGCAAATTGTAGGGTCACTGCTAGTTGTGATTCAAAATCAAAAACACACGAGTGTTTTTTTAAAATAAGTGGCAAGTAAGGCTTTAAAGTCAAAGCGCATTCCCTTTGCCTTTGAATACAAAATTAGTTAAGGGATCAGGTGCTGTAAAATTGACCTTTGTAAATTCATCATGTAGCCAGCTGAAATGGAAAACAAATCTTGTGCCAGATGTATGCAACTTTCAGTAGCTGCCAAATGTGCCTTTTAAAAAGTTTTTCTTTCTAAAACAAAGATTCTCTCATTGGCAGGATCTTATTTTCAGATTACATTTTTAATTTGGCCAATTTAGAAATCAAGCTTTCTTGTCCTCTGTGTACAGGTTTATTTTTGAATAATTCTGATAACTTATATATTTGAAAATGTATTGCCTTTTGTTCAATGCTGTGGATTCATTGCTAAATTGTTAAAAGGCAATGGTGGTCCAATTCAGCTGTGTAAGATTGAAGTGGTAATATCTAAACTGGTAAATTTTATGAGTCTGTGTGTACCTAATCATGTCTATAGGTGCTTTGTATGCTATGTCTGCAATGGTATTCAGATTGCATTTAAACTAAAAATGAATAGTGGCTGTTATTTTTTGGCATTCAAAAGATCTGTTCTTAAATAAAAAGGCCTTACGTATCCCGTAAGTGTATATTTCTGTATATATGATAATTTAGATCTGTTGAGCTACCATATTTTTTATTCAACTTATAGTGTTGTTTAATAAAGAGTATAATATTAGAATGGGTTTAGAATATTACAACTCATTGGTACATTCACACATCCCATTAGGCTAAGCCAAAAGCAAACAAATCACTGTGTTTTAACATCATGTGAGAATGCGTACGTTGTATAGGTGAGCTCCCAACAAAAGGAGAAAACACATGCAGAATCTATCAGATGTGAATACTGTGGCTGAATACAGCCTGTTGCCCAAGACCTAACTGCATGGTCAAATTTGTCCATTAGTTCTTTCCTGCTTGGTCTTCATGTGAAGAAAAGTTGAGTGCTTGGCTTTTGTTGATGTCAAATCCAAGTCAAGCAGTGGAATTAAATTGGGCTATAGGAAAATATGCTACATTTTAATTATATGAAAACCAAACATCTTAAATCTGCAGAACTAATGGCCACAGTTCAATGTAAAAAAAAATGCAATTAAATAGGTCGATCTTATGTTGTACTTTTGTTTGCTTTGCATTTACAACAACTCTGGTATTTAAAATATTTGAATCAGTGTAGAGAATTTCTCCCATCTCCTTCATGAATAAACTATTACGACTTCAGGTTTTAATATTATTTCCTGGAAGGGTAATTCTGATTGTTTATTATCCCAGTTTTCTAGGTGAGCAGCAAAATATCTCTTCCAATTGAATGTTTCTGTTCAATATACTATGGATTATTAGCTCCAGCAGGGTATTGTACTGTTTCTTCCACATTTCCCATTTTCATTATTTTACTTTTCCAGCTTTCACTTTGCATTGTATGACTATTCAATCTTCATAGGGTGGTTTGGGTTTTTGTCCCATTGTTAGTCTTTTGTAGCTTCTTAATCACACAAAAAATACTCAGTTGAATTTGCTGAGCAAATAAACAGTGTTTTTTAGGACAAATTTCATCTGAAGCAAAATGCAAGCAATAATCACCTAAATCATGCTCTGAAGTGAAATATATTCTATAGTAATTTAAAATGTATATATGAGCCTAGCACTGCTTTTCTTTGTGTGAAAAAAAAATGGAAGCTTCTCATCCTGATATTTCTTTTTAATTCCAGATCACTTAAATAAATTGTGAACATTCCTATTATAACATTTAACCATTTTATATCCAGAATGCTGTATTTCTTAAGCTACTCTTAAAAGGTGAACTGCTCTTTTAGAGAGAGCAGAACAATCAAGAACTATGCCAAATTTTTCCACACTATTAAAAATGCATGATAGAAGGGGATTTAAAATGATGACCTGATGAATATTTGTAGACACCGAAAGTTTATTTTCTATGGAACCAGTTCATATGGGAGCGCTGTATACACCACCTTGAATGTCCAATTTAAAGTGAGATAGAACTAGGTCTGTATAACATGCACTCTACCATGAGTAGCTCTTGTAATGGCATGCAAGGTATCTCCAGCCCTGAAAATCCTGCCTAAGTTTATTTGGCAAAATTATGTCAGTCCACACTTCTCTAAGGTTTTACATGATAAAGAGCAACTCGGAACCAATATGATAGCATGGATATTAATACTAAGCTTTCCCCATTACTAGGTAGCCCTTATTTCTGAATAACAGGAGTAAATGAATGTTGGCAAATTTATTTTTCTTTGAGTAACTCATTTCTTTTTGAAAAGTTTGCAAAAGGAACTGCGAAAACCTCTTTTCTGTTCTTGCCGTGGTGTGTGGCTGCTGAAAGATGTTTGCTCATTATCATCTCTACAAGAGAATCTGATGTCTTCTAAATGCATCTCCTGAAAAGGAAGAAAAAATAGTTCTCTCATATAGTGGAACAAAGGAGGTTGGGAAAATAAATCTGCAAGAAACCTTTAATGTTTGTTTATCAACTTCTACAGCAAAAGTAGGGAACCTTTTACTCTATAAATGCCAGCGAATCACAATTCCCAGGAGCCCAGCTGACACAATGAAGGCTGCTACGGATCACAAAACAATATTTGGAGGGATGTGAGCATTTGGACCTATCAGACAGGCTGAACTGAAGTGCATTCTGTTCCTGTCATGGGCTAGTGCAGCAGCAGTTCTCAATTTCTTTAAAACGGGGCATAGGAACCAAGCCCGACTTAAGGATCAGGAATTGCTTCCCAGAAGCCTGTGTTTCATCAAGAGCAGCAAAGATGATCCTGTCCCTACAAGTTTGCTCCCTGCCTCTCGGCAGGCAGGAGGCGTATCTGTCTGCACACATAGTCTCCAGAGACCTGTACTACAAAGGAGTTCTTTCTTAACTATCCGCCTTCATAACCTAATCATTTGGTTTAGAAAGGCTCACCTTAATGTAGGAGTAGTAGACACCTGGCTCAGCAGCACAAAATATCTAAGCTAAGGCGGATGACTTTGTCAAGACATGGCTGGGCTGATGTTTATAGCAGATTATCTGTAAGATCAATCTTAAGCAGCAAATTCTTAGAAGAGCCTACTTAAAACTGAACAGTACAACTAATCTGCATCCATCTCTCTTAATTCTTAATGCTAATTCTGGGCTGCCATGGTGTCCCTGACTTTATTCAAGACACATTAAGATATAAATTGTCCAACCATATTTTCTCATACTATGCTATGTGCATTCAGCCATGCAGTTATGTTTCAGTGTGTCATGCAGATCCAGAATATTAGGTTACTAAACCACAGTTTATCACAGTAGTCACTAAACCAGTTTATCATGCATAAGGGTGTCATGTGAAGTACTGTCTCCATTCCTGTCTACCCCTTTCAAGGAATTAGAAACTTTGAGTTGACATCATTTTTTCAATTAGCAATTGGAGCATAATCTTCTAGACAGAGGCAGGAAGATACTCTGGAGACTGCTTTCAACTGGTGCTCCAAATGCAGGATTACATGCAACTACGAGTCAAAAAGGACTGAATGCTATCCCTCTGGGACACAGCCCTGACCCCTCCCTTCTTTGCCTTTGAGTCAGTAGCCCGCTTACGTGTTTTTCAGACCCTGCTGGGAAGTGGGTTTGCCCTGGCCTTTTGCTCTCCTTACTTCTACAAAGCTTTGCTTTTCACCCAGTCCCCGCTGTGGAGGAAAGTAGTTCCACTGGGAGCTCCTGGAGGTGGCAGAGGCCTCATGGAGCTGGAAGCCTCTTTCCTGCAAGTTTGACAGCCGACTCCCACTGCTGCTCCTTGTGCTATACAGCCTTGGGCTGATGCCTTCTGACCCACTCCGGGGGAACTCCTTCAAGGACCGACTCAGTTGTTTGCCTTTGCTCCGAAAAGCCTCGCGCTTGGAGGTGCTGCTGCTGCTGTGCTCTGGATCACTGCTCTTGGAAAGTGGTTGCAAAGTGCGCTCTGCCTTTTCTGGTTCCATTGGGAAGTTCACAGGCCGCAAGAAGCAGATGTCAATGCTAGATTCAGAAGAGGCTGGTGAGCAAGTCTGAAGGACAGCCAGGGGTTCTTCCTCGTAGAGTCCAGGAATGGAATATGTATTCCCTCTGTATTCAAAATCTTCAAAATCGGGAGTGAAGCTTATACTGTCTTGCAGAAGCTCCATAGAAGCCTTGTGAGATTTCTCAAGGTTTTCTTTTGCATCTGATGAAGCAGCATTGAACTCAATGTCTGGAAGAGGCTGTAGGGAAGCTGCCAGAGCCTTCAGGTCCCCCTCATTGAACTGAGATGGTGTTAGAACACTCTCTGGCCTGCCACGCTTTCTTCCATCAGCTTCCCACTCACATGGTTTCCCTGGGATGTTTGCCATTTCTGGTTGGCCCTTTTTTATGTGTGACATCAAATGCCTTAAAGGAGTGGTAGGAGAATAAAGATTAAACATAATTAAGTAAACACTGTGTTCTCCCTGTACCCCAACACAGGTGAAAATAGCTCCAATTTGGATGATTGGGTTACTAATTTTTGTGGGGGCTCTTTATCATTCAAGTAAATTGTTTTGCTTACAACAGAATTCCCTAGTTCTGTTCTTCACTGTTGAACCTCTAGCTCTGTTCAAAATCCTTCTTACTAATGCCAAAGTCTGTAGCATAGATATTGATTTTCTGAAGACACCCCAAACAAGTTGCTAATGTGCATTTTCTGATATGAATAGTTCACTAGGGTTTGGAGAATAAGTTTCTTGTTACTATCTTAGATTGAGCTATGTATGTGAACAAAATATGAAATATTTGTGAAAGTCATTACACTACAAAAAGTTTTCAAAACATAAGAATAAACAAGTGTAAGAATAAGAATAAAGAAGCTGAAGATGATGCTGTAATGTACATTTCTGAATTAGTATCTTCTGATGCTATCTTTGTACTCACATAGCAGCTGTTCCAGAAGCAGAGGCTGATGGGAATAGTTGCACTGTCTCTTCAGAATGGATTCCACTATTGTGAAAGGAAGTTGCACTCGGTGTTGGAGATGCTGCTTGTCCGCTGCTGGGACACTGAGAGGCTAGACCTTTATATAACTTTATGAAGGAAGATCTAGTAAAAATTAGATACAATACTTCTGAGTTCAACAAGAATGCAATTGCATCAGCTTTTCTAGTTAGCATGCAACTATTCTTGTATTAATTTCATTTCTATAATGCTTGATCACTGTCACTATCACTGGTACTTAAGATCCATGTAAGAATAAGAAATATCTAGATCACAAACAACTTTTGAGAACTTCAGCTTTCATTAACAGACACAAGTTTTTAGCCCTTATACTGTATTTAAAATTCCCAAATAGCACTAGGCCTAACAGCTAATTAAGGAAAATACACTGCATACATCATAAGCAGGCAGGAAACAGGTTAATAGGATTGACTTTGTTTATTGTTTTCCTTTTCGGTACTAGAATAGCAAATTTCACCAACCAGAGCCTGGTGCAAAAGAAACACATAGCAAATTAAAGAATTATGAATTTATTTTGAGCATCCTTTGCTGATCTACTGCAAATTACCTAATTCTACTAAGAAATCTATGTCTAGGCTTACTTTATATTCCCATATTCCATCCCAGTACACATAAATAGGCATTGAAATCTACCACTATAATACTGCAGGTTCATTAAGGAAAGTATGTAAATACCAGTGGCAACTACACTATAGCAACAAAACATACAGAAATGAAACTCAGTCAAGTATCTAACAAGCTGTTCTGGAACTTCAGCAACTGGTGCTGCTTTTTCAGGAAACAAACAAGGCCATTATAACAAGACCATTTGAGCCCTTCTTTAGTGTTATGTTGGAGAGACAATGTTGTGTGAAAAAAACTGTTACTCCACCATAATGTTAAAGAAGGGCTAAAATCTAAATCTTGCAAAGTAGAATGAGCAGATCCACCCAATTTTTCATTTACATTTTTCAACAATTTGGCTGTGGAAATAATCCTGGTTGTAGGGGATAGTAGTGGCACTTTTTAAATTTGCATTATCCATACAGAACATGCGCTAAGCTTTTCTTAGGGGAGAACAGTGTCAAATTCTTATTATTCATTCAAATATTTCTATACACATTATAAAGAATTCCAAGTAATTTACAATATTACTTCTTTTTGCAAAGATTCAAAGGGAGTAAAGCAACTAATTAAAAGAGAAAAAAAAGGCTGCAGAAATCCAATGTAACAAGGTAAATTTAAAAGATCACATTGGCATTGGAGAGGAAGTAATTCCACAAGCCAGGTGCCACCATGGGGAAAGGTCCACCTCTGTCACCAGTATGCATAATCTGCAGACCTGAACTTGAAGAGCAGACCCTCTCCCAAAGACTGTAGGTACCTGGGACTGTAGGATGACAGAATTGAACACACTGTTTAAGGGTTAGAGGACCCAACCCTCACCATGCTGCATGTAACTCCAACTCCAGAATTCATGATGGTGCTCCACTCTGCCTTAAGCAAGACTATTTCCAAAGCAGGAGCAGAAAGAAACAGTGCTGGAAGAAATCCTACATGGAAGGGCAATGCCACTCAGCACAACCTCACAGAACTCAACTGGAGCTGGTACCATTTCTGAAGATTTATTTGAGGAGCCTCTACCAGTTCCCTCCAGGACAGGCAAATGGAGGTGGCAGCAGCAGGTACAGCAATGATGCTGAAAGTGGAACAGTTCCACAAGGCTGATACTACAGAAGAGGTGGCTGAGAACAGCTGCGTCTTCATTAGCCACATTATCCCTGGGCCTCCAGGGATGTTTTGGGAGCAAGATCCTGGAGAGGCATTGGGAATAATGAAGATGGCAATGGCAAGGCCTTTCTCTTCACATAGTCAGGTTATAAAACATGTTTACATTTTTTAAAAGGGACCTGTGATTACCCACAGTAGTGCTAACACTTCCCCCACTACTCCATGTACTCTTTTGGGGATAGCCAACAAAGCACAGTACTGCTGCTGTCAGATTTTGTAACGTAGCAATCAACCAGGAGCTGGGAAGACCAGGTCAAAATTTGCCCTGAAGCTCACAGGATGATCCTGGTCCAGTCATTATTATTCAGGCAACCTAATTCTCAGACTAGTTGAGAAGGTCAAAGAAGAAGAGAGACATATAGTTATCTTAAGCTCTTGGAAAGAAAGCTTCATAAAAATGCACAAAGAGGCTACACTTTAGCAGCAAACTCACTTTCTCAGTTTCTTTCGTTTCTGTATTAGCAGATCTTCATTGCACTGGAAGAGAAGACTGTAGTGAGAAATGAAAACTCGCAGGCGCTGAACACAAACAAGAAGAAGGTAATAATCTGGGTGCTCTTGCTCAGTGTACTTCAGGATGTTCTGGTGCAAAAGGAGGAAATCAGAATTAAATCTCCAACATCTTCTCAGTTCATTTGACATAAATCATGATATTCACCTTTCACTGAGGACCATGTCAGACCCCCCTTTTTCCCCCTGATAACCCATTGGTACAGCACTTGCTTTGAATGAAAAAGTTTCCAGTTTTGATCTCTTGCAGGATCTCTTCATAGTCTGGGAAAGTGTCTTGAATGAAACCTTAGGCAGGTAATGCCAGTTGCTATATTGTAAATCAGAGCTGGCTGGAGGTCACATTTTCCTTTCTTTCAACTTCTGGGAGCCACAGGGAAAATGGGCAGTGATATAGAGACTATTTGGCCTATTCTTTTGCTCATGGTATGGTTGAGGACTTTTTTTCCCCAAAACTCCACAAAAATTTTGTCAAAAAGCAGAAGTTTGGTGCTGTAATCTGAAGCCTTGTGATGCCAGGAACCACAAAAATGGGGTCGGGTGGAGGCCTGAGGGCCACACACCTCTACTACAAACAGTTCCAAGCTAGATGGATCCATGATCTGACTCAATATAAGGCAGCATTCTACAGTCCTCTGAAGGGGCCAAAGCTCCATGATGGAGTGCTGTATGCTTCAATTTCCAGACACAGCTGGAACAGACCCCCTTCCAAAACACTGTAGCAAGACATCACAATATAAGACAGCTTCCTATGTTCCTAAAATCCACATTATCTGTGAAGATTTGTGATATTTCCTAATGTATAACCATTAACACAGGGATGGGGAATTTGTGATCCTCCAAATGATGGGACAAATCTCCCATCATTTCTGACCACTGACCATGACAGGAGCTAGAATACAACTCCATCTGGAAGACTAAAGCTTCCTCACATTTTAATTAAAGAAAGGTCAAAGAAAGTTATTAGAACTTACTTGCAAATGAAGAAGATATTCTGGGATGCGCTGGACAATATGAAAGAAAAATATGTAGAGGTCAGACTTGATTTCTTCCTCAATCTGTTGATGAGAGAAGATAAAACAAATTTAAATAATTTATAAATTGGAGATGAATCCTGTTAATTGCAGAAATAGATGCATAATTTTTTGCAAAACAAGAATTATGAAATTATTGCATGAAAATGTGTGGATTTTAGTATCTGTAACAATTAGCACATCAATCACCATTTAATTATCTCTAAATCTCTACACTTCAAAGAACTTTTTTAAATACATTACTATGAGATTAGACTATCACAAGATACAGGTAATCCCCGAGTTAAGAACACCCGATTTAAGAACAATCCATAGTTAAGAATGGAGCCTATTGTAGTAAAATTTGAGTTAAATACACAATGATTTGAGTTAAATACACAATGGTTCGAGTTAATCACACAATACTACTTACACGGTATTATACAATAATATTGTTCTGGCTTACACACAAATTTGACTTAAGAACCAACTTTGGGAACGTAACTTGTTCTTAAATTAGGGACTATCTGTACTCCTATGTGGGTTCAGTCTTCAAAGACAGTTCAGAAATTGTAAATTAATTGAAAATGAAACTGTAAGGCTATTATCAGAGATTGGGTGTTAAACATGTGATTCCTTATTTTCATTCAAATAAGGCTGATTGTTCTGAATGTCTGTGAATCTGTGAATCTGTAATCCATAACTATGAATGTGGAAATAGGAAAACAAAAATATGATATGAATATAGTATCTTAAAACCTTTGCTTCAAGCAAAAATAATGTAAAGGCAGAGATCCATTCGTAGTCCACATTCTTAACATTGCCACTGTGGCTTGGGAATGAGTTCATTAGCGAATTTAAGTTGTTTTTCCCAAACCAGCAAAACTTTGATGGATACCTGTTAGCTCATCCTCTTGATGGGATCTGTTTCAATGGCAGCACCATGCCCATACGTTCCTATGTGTCCCTAGAATTGCTCTTTCCCTGAAAGTAACATACCATTCATGCAGAAGGGAGCCTGGATCAGAAACAACTGCAGTATTTTCTATTCAAATGACATCATTGCAGGAAACAAATTATTTAACAAGGCCACAACTCACCTTTTTCAGAATCACCACATGGATCAAAGAGATACATTCTGGCAAGTCCCTCAAGTAAGCAATATAATAGTCCAAAAAATTGTTCTGAGAAGAGAAATTAAAAGATTCCTCAGAATCCTTAAGTATGTGTCTGATATCAATCCCCTGTTTATCCTTAACTCTCTACAAATACAGGCCAAGGATTTGGATTCTATTTCTTTGGACTTTAGGTGCAGGAAGCAATACAGCAGATGACATCCCACCGCACATCAAGGTAGTTAGTATTCAAAGCTAGCCAAGCCGGGGCATCCATGGGTAAAGTATTTTGGCAGCTGAGCCAGATAATGAGACATATAACTTTCCCTTTTCCTGGAGGTAAACATAAATAGCAGTAATTGAGAGCAAGTTTGGTGTAGTGGTTAAGGCACCAGGCTAAAAATGGGAGACCCTGAGTTTTAGTCCTGCCTTAGGCACAGAGCCAGATGGGTGACCTTGAGCCAGTCACTCTCCCTCAGCCCTAGGAAGGAGGCAATGGCAAACCACTTCTGAAATCTTGCCAAGAAAACTGCAGGGACTAGTCCAGGCAGTCCCCAAGAGTCAGCACTGACTCAAAGTTACACACACACACAAATATTAAGTAAGAGGTGCTTGACAGTTATGACACCCCAAACCAGCTGCCTATGATGGCTATGTCAATGGTAAATTGGCCTAGGGATGGCGGCATGATGTGGAAGTTTAAAAGATTCATATGATACTGTTCTATTACGTAAATATGCAAAAACGTAAAACTGATTTCTGCCCTCTACAAAGAATATCAAAAAGCAGCTAGGTAATAAAAAAAATCTACATTAATGCAAATTAATAGCATCCATTTTTTAAAACATGTCTAAAATGAAATATGCTTTTCTGCTACAATTATGAACTGCATATGTAACACAATACAAACAATTTTCAAAATGCAGTTTAATCTAACCTTCCTCTTAGGAAATATAAAATATATGTCAGAGTTTGAGAAGTACTCAGGTATATTTCAATGAATGATTCCAAAAAAATATCTATGTGTGTGCATCTATGTGCATGCATACTCACATGCATAGATACACGCATACATGTTCATTTGAGTCATTCAGAATAGAATAATTTCCTGAACAGGTATTCTTCATTATTTATTTTCATTCAAAATATACCTCATCATTGGTCAATTTGAGAAATATGTCTCCCAGGATTCCTTGTTGAGGCCAGCTCAACACTCTTTCCTGCAAGGCATGAAGTAAATCTACATGTTGCTGGACCAAGTATCTCAAAGAATTGGGGAACAAACTGCAACCAGAATACAGGAAAAATAGGGTTTTTTTCATAGAAATATTAACAAAAATTCAGAATAACATATCTAACCTAATATCCAGTAGGAGAGCTGCTAAAGGTATACAAACTGAGGTAGTACACAATGTTCCAGGAACAATTCACAATGCAAATTTTAACTCCAGGATGAAGCAGGCATGACTGTGGAAATCCACGATCACAACTGCTAACTTTTTTTTCAACTTAAAGCATTTGAAGGAATTTCCCATTTTACCTGGGGCAATGGCATTAAGTGAACATGTTTAATCTTTCTCCCCATTCTCAAATCACTTTATCTAAGGCCATTTCCTCACTAGTGATTTACTGCATTTTATAGCATCGGCCAACCATAATTTGATGGATTTCCTCACCTTTGTTTCCTGTTATTTCACCTTCTTTGAACATTTGTTTGGTGCTCTTTGGAAAGAGTAGCTGGTAAGTATGCTCCTTTTAAACCCAAGTAAGAGCTGGCCAACGGCAGGGATCTCCCTGCCATTTCACAGTGCAGTCTCCCCACCACTTGTCAGCTGTTATTCAGGTCCTTTGAAACAGATTTAGCGCTCTTTTGAAAGCATCTCTCAACTTTAACCACTATCAACACCATCAGTCGGTTGCTATTAAGGATGATCCCTCTTTTAAACCCAAGTATCAGTTCAGAGACTTAGTGGATATAGGAGGATAACCTGGTTTGAAGGAGCAGAGTTATCAGGCTGTCCAAAACAGTAAGATAGAGCCTAGAAACTGGAGAAAGGAGAGGATATATCCACACTAGTCTACAGTGGCCAACAGGTTCTACCCTTAGGGTAGGATTTGGGTTCAACCTTTTAGGTATCACCTGGACTGCACTACAGTCAGAATGGATGATGAGTGCATCAGATTGCATCTTTGGCAAAATTATATAAGGATAAGAGAGGCAACACTCATTTCATAGTGGTACAGCTAAAGATTACGTAAGGCAGTAGCAGATATGGGCTAGGAACCAGATCCCAGAGCTATTCTGGATCATCATTAAGTGCAGGTGAAGAAACAGCAGCTTTAAAGGTGGGTGGATAGATTTTTAACACATCTTTAATGCATGGGGAAAAGCTCATCTTCAGGAAATTTCTCCTTTGGGGCTTTTTAAATAGTGGTGTTGCTGTTAACACAAGGGGAGTCCTGTCCTTGAGAAACTGTAGATAATTTATCCTTTCTCTGAAAAAATACAATATGGAGAAATCATCTGCCCAATTTTACTGCTCATAAATGTAGTGGAGAACTTTGAAAAGCCATTTGGGCCCATCTCTATGATAAATAAGGTTGCTTTAGCATCAAGGTGGATCCCATCATGGACCCAAACAGAGATGAAGATGGGCATGTGACAGATGGCCAATGAAGGGAAGACTGAAGAGAATAAAATACTGATATTTTAAAAGAAAATCTGATTCAAGTACTTAAAAAAATCATAGTATATAAGAAAGTACAAGGAATAGTGTACCTTTCCTTCGTATTTCTTTTAACTTCTGTTCCATGCAATGTGGATTTAACTTTCAGAACAAGAGAGAGGCTGACAACATACTTTCTTTCAGACTCTAATAAGTCCAAAGCAATGTTTTGCCTTTTAGCTATGACAGAACAAAAATAATTTTGTTTTGACAGATTAAGAAACATGATCATGCCACTTGTTTTTAAATAAACTATCAATATAAGAGGAGAATATTAACAAGCAGGAAAAACAAAGACTTAACTTTTTGCCATTGCAACTTATTTCAAAATAGGGAAGTCTGAAATTATGTCTACCAAGCAGGGATTAAACTACTGCCTAAACAGACCTGCAATTCAAATAAAAAGTGTATATTTGTTTGCTTCTTGCTTCTATCTCTTATATATTACCGTAATCTGCATGGACTTCCAGTGATTTATAACAGTAAAAGAACAAAATATTAAAACCAAGACAGGCATATAATAATGCAGTAATGCTATGGCACACATTCATCTTCCCCCAGATCCTCAGTTTTTACGAGCTTCCAGATGACCGTTAGGATGGATGCTGATCTTATCTCAGGGAAGTGGTTGTTCCATAATGCAGGGGCCATAAGAGGAAAAAAATGGTCTGAAAGCCTCTTGTCCTTTACAACTTCTTGGCAATGGGGGACCCTTCACAGATTTTGTTGGTGACCACATGCCAGATGAGTCAATTCCATACAGAGAAGGCAGTTCTGAAGGCACTTGCGAGTACCTTTGTATCTAAAACTGTATCCTATAAATCACATGCACAATTGACACAAGAGAGAATTCTTCTGTCTCCTGGCCACTTCTGTTATTCTCACCTGCAACAGAAGGATCCCACATCAAATTTTCTATTGAGCTATATTTATTTGGACCCAAATCTCTCTGCCTATCACTTAAGTTCTTTGAAATATGTTCATCATTCCTCTCTTTACTGCCTTTGGGCTGTTTCCATGATGTTGATGATGCCTGACCCTTTGATGGAGCATCACCTGATGAGGAAGCTAGGAGGTTCTCTTCTCTGTCCAGATTTGTACTGGTTAGCCCTAGAATTAGAACATGGTGTTAGCAGGAATATCCTTAATGGCCATTTGGCCTGTTAAACTAGTCTAAAAGCCGTTGTGCAAATATCTGAAGCCATGTCAACCTTTGGAGTGCAAGATCTTTAAAAAATTATCTATCATCTACCAATCTATCAATTTATCTAAATTTCTCCAAGAAAAAAGAAAGCCCATGCCAAAGGCAATGATAATATCTTTTATTATGAAATTTGAAGGACCCTGTGAAAGTTGTGCCATTTTCATGGTATTTATTTCTTGTTTTTTGACAAAGTTCTCAAAGGAGTTTGTGCAGAACAATTGTAGCTTACAGACAAGCTTCATTTTATAGTTTCCATACAGGCTTTCCTATTTTGCCTTTGAACAGACTCCTCTGCTTTATCTGGATTGTCTAAATGCTCTGGTAGCTCCATAAACAGCTACATCTGCATGCAAATTAAAAGACACAAGAAAATCCTTAATGGATCAGCCTAGGAGCAATTTAGTCCTGCATTCTGTGTTCTGAAGCCAGGTGCTTTCAGGAAACTCACAAATATGGACAAGTAGCCAAAGGTACTCCTCCACTGTTGCCCCTAGCAATTGATATTCACAATATGCTGTTTGTAATACAGGAAGCAGCATATAGCTGTTGAGTCAAGTAACAGTGATGACCCTATTGCCTATACATTTGTCCAATTCCCTTTTAAAAATATCTAAACAGGTGGCCATTGCCACATCTGATGGCAATCATTTCCAAATTTAACTATATGATGTTTAAGGAAATGATATACCTCTCTTTATTAGTCCTGAAGATTTCTGCATTTAGATTCAATGGATGATCCCAAGTTATGCCCCAATGACTGAACCTCAGACTTGAAGAATCAGGAATACTCTTAGAAGTTTCCTTAAGAAAAATCATTACATATGCAAACCCACTGAGAAATACCCACTGACTTTTAACAAGCCAGGTATACCACTCAGATTGGTGTGGCTTACCTAGACAATGGTCTCTGGAAGTTGTTCTACAGATGCTAAGAAAACTTGCCTCTCTATCTCAGCAGGAAAACTTTTAATCCCACATTCCTGGGTCTATATCTTATGTAGTTCATTGCCTTTGCTTAATAGGTAGAACGTGCTACAGTTATACAGATACTTTCATCAACAATGTTGGTGTTTTACAAGTTTCCTGAGAATCTCTATCAGAGAACATTATCTATAAAACATTCAGATCCACTCACCTCTCATATAGCTTTCTCCCAGTGTCCTAGGTATGCAATCAGAGACTGAGCAAAAATAGGAGATTAGCTTACATGCAAAGAAAGATCAGTAAAACAAACTTTTCACAAAGGCTTAGATTTAAATACTGAGAAAAATGTTTCTAAAATTTCAGCTTCTAGGGTTTGTTTTTGTGAATTTCAATGCATAAAACAAGCAAAGTAAGTTCTTGTCATTACTGATTGCTTTGTGTAGAAAGATCAATTTGGAAAGATATGGCAAATTAAGGAAAGTACAAATGTGGACAAAATTTGGACAAAAATAGGACAAATGCACTTGAAAATTATCTGCCAACCTGATGCTGTCCAGAGGCCTTGAACCTCCCATCATTCCAAATTAGTTGCTGAAGTCCAGCTCATCAGAAGACACTAGCTTGGTGAAATTTGTCATAGTCATATGTTCTAAAAGTATTACTGCAATACATTTTACAATGATACCTGTTATGTATCTAGTACAGTGTTTCTCTGTATGCTCGGTGGGGAATTCTGGGAGTTGAAGTCTACACCTCTTAAAGTTGCTGAGGTTGAGAAACACTGATCTGTTACAAGGAACACAACTGAATTAATGGAAAGTCCTGGTTCCTGAGAATGGCCCCTCCTCTTGTATGGCATACTGTTGTATCCAAGTTGCTACTGATATCCCTAAACTCACTTATGATGTTCCTCCATTCCACAGGAACGGTGCATGGTTGCATGATTGTCACCCTTTTTGCATGGCAATTCAGATATTGTCTAATGAGAAGATTAATGTTTTATAAACCAGCTTGGGAAGATAATTAGAAATTAATTAATTAATTAATTAATTAAGAAATAAGGGACAAGGTCATGACTATCCTGCTATCCAATAATGCAAAACTTTTTCAAAACATCAATATCCAAACATCCTCTGCTTTGTGATCTGTTCAAAATAATACCACTTAGATGGTAACTAAAACTTCAGCAATTTTGAGTGATTTGCTGCAAGAGAACTTTAAACTCTACTTAAATTTCTCCACGTTTATTAAAAAGGAATAAGGTTGTTTTTCTTTTAAAAAAAAACTTTTTGGCACACTTAGAAATTACCCTTTTAACTACACCACCCACTTTTGCGAATCTTGGTTCATCACAGCTACTCTCTGCCACAGAGCTAGAAACTACATTCTTCTCCTTTACAGGTCTTCACAACCTTTGTGAATTTTACTCTTTTTATTTTTCTCTTCTGTCAGATTTCCCATTCTTATTATAATTCCTCTTCCATGCCCACTCTCCAAAAGCCAAAGCAGTAATTTCCCAGTTGCACATTTCTTAGTATTCATTCTTCCCGCTTCCCTTGGCAGTCTTCAGCGCTAACTATTGCCTTTTGCTTTTGTTATATTTTCTCAGCAAAAGTCTGTGTCACAAAAGGCTATGATTTTCACTTTTTGTTCCCCTTTTACATGCAAGGCAACCTCCATGGTCTCAATTAAATGCTCCATGTGTTGGGAAGTACATAGCATGCTAAGACATGTTTCTGGGATGGCTGTATCAGATTGACAGCAGCCTATCCCCTAGCAAATACTGTACCAGCCAAAGTTGCTTGGGAAAACCAGTTCCCCTAGAGGAGCAAGTGTGTTCTGGAAAGAAAATGTATTCCATGAAAACAGAGTCATTTGCAGATGCATATAGAAACATGCATCCTAAGCAAACATTGTAATGTACTTTATTTCATGCTATGCACAGTTGTCACATAGAGAAGAGGAGAGACGGATCGGACATCTCTTTGAAGCAGCACAAAAACAAAACATGTTTCTTTATTACCCACGGCAAAACATTAAAATGGCACTTCCTCTTCCCAAAGGTTATGCTCCAATAATAAACAAAAATACCTGGCAATTTGCTGTATCAGGATTACTTTGCCCAGCGGTGCCCTACCTCCAGGGAAACAACAGGCTTAAGAACAGGAAGGACAGAGAACAGAAACAAGGGAGGAAGGACCTTTTGTATATTGCAAGTCGCCCTCTAGCACACATCACAGAACAGGATAACCCAGTAGAACTAATACCTTTCTCATACGTTGTATTGTGCAAAAGCTTTACAAAATCTTCATTAATTAAAACTGGGTCCGGAAGTTTCAGGGCTCGAAAGGGGCTTCCTTGCAGAGGGGTAGGCACAGTTTGGGAACCATGCTCCTCTTTTTGGATCCTTCTGAGGAAAAAAAAACATGAAAAAGCAAGGCAGCCAAGAGATATCTCTGGGAAGATACAGTGGAAGCTTTGGGGCTGGAGAGGGGGATGTTGGCTGGCCTTTTGTGTTTGTTGCATCTCTTCCCAATGGACTGTCCCCACCAACAAACAGACAATAGACACACACTTGGAGGGCCTGGGAAGGAGCCCCCAGTTTGCCTGTGTTTATAAATATTGGCATACAAGATGGCTTTCGTAGATACCCAAACCTAGAAAAATCACCCCCATGATTTGGAACGTTAGTGCTGGTTTGCCTGAGCAAGTCCTGATTTCTGCACATGCCAGGGTTTCATATTTGTGTGGGTGTGTTTTGCTCTACAATTTGTTTTGCTTTGCTTTATGGAAGAGTTAAGTTATGTGTTTTTTTCCTGAAAGGTAAGCTCTCTCCAAGCTTTTGGTACTGATGTTAACCCCTCTTCTCATTGCCCAGACCATTATTTCTCAACCTTGTCAGTTTTCAGATGTGTGGATTTCAACTCCCAGAATTCCCCAGCCAGCAAGGGAGAATTCTGGGAGTTGAAGTCCACACATCTGAAAGCTGACATGGTTGAGAAACAGTGGCCTAGACAATGCCTAGATAAAATATGTGGCCCCAACTACTTAATGCAGAATTAATGTGATTAGAAACATATGAACAAATTTCTTACTGATATACATTAACTATTGATGATAATAACAAAATATGGCTACCTTTCATTGAAATACTTATGCAGAATTATATATATGTATATTTATTAGTGAATAAATATTACCAATCATGACACTGATGCAGGAAAGGGGCTGGGTTTAACATCCGAAGTCTGTCATCTTTGAACTTTCACCTCCTTACTTTTACCAATACAGTAAAGGCTACATACAATGTAGGAAGTGACCGGGATTGTGAAGGAGCTATGTCACACAAGCACACAAATGTTGAACTTCCCATAGTTCTCGGTATAAAGGTGATGTTTCCCTTTAATTTCACTATTCAGTGTTTTCATACTCTAATCCCTCATGAGTAAATTTGAAAAAGTGATGCTATTGTCTTAACTTCTGCTACCCTCAAAACATGAACTGTCAGGGCCACAGAACCATACTGATTCAAAGAAAAACATCAACTTTGCGACAGTTTCCAGGAAAAAGTCAGAAATAAACCAACTCAGGTGTCAAAAACAGAAAAAATTGGGATATCAGATCCAGAGCTGATGTCAGCTGATGCAGATCAATGACACTGTAGTACTCTAAAAATTGTAGCAACATCAATAAACACAGTTCTGGTGCCTAGTATATTGACAGCCCATTGACAGCAATGCTCCATATGACACCCAGCAAATTATATAATTGTCCCTAGACTATGGCTAACTTGGCATTGCACTGCCTTCTTCATGTCAGCACAGCACCTAATAGGAAACCAGGAGCCACAATGGTCCCTCTGCCACTCTCTTGAACATGCTACCACCCCCTCCCCCATGGATGAACAAATGCATTAAATTAAAATCAACAATATGGCACCCTCCCTGTTAAACTACAGTACAATTCCCCTTGTTTCCAGCCAGCTAGATTGACTTTCCTTTCTCTTCTCTTCTTTTCTCTTCTCTTATCTAATGTATTGGAATCAGACTTTTTAAGAGCTGGGGGGGGGGATACAAGAAAAAGTAAATATTGCATTAAACCCAAAGCTGTTCTGAAATTATAAAGGGCCTTGAAAAATACTGGTCACTTACTTCACCTTGAGCTTGCGAGATTCCTTCCGTTTCTCTTGCTGCAGCTGCTCAATTTTCTGCTGCATCTCTTCTTGTTTGGCATTGATTTCCTCAATCATAGATTTGGCATCATTAAGCTCCTCCTAGTTTAAAAAAAGACAATTTTTGATGTGTGGCTTGGAAAAAGAGATACAAGAAAGCACTTTGAACGTTCAAACTCTTTCTCAGAGAAAAACAAGAGAGAGAGATATAATTTATACCAAGTCAGAAAGAAGTATTTATAAATGTACATCATTTCAATAGTGGGTCTACTTACTACATTTGAAATGCATATATGATATCCTTCCCCAGTTCCAATTTTGGGAAACCTGTACTGATTTTTAACAGTGGCCTGGTTGCACAGTCCTGACTGGCTAGTTCTGGGGTAAATGATGGTCATCTATCCCATCATATCCTAGCAGGATTTAAACAGTTGGGGTGTGCCCAATATCTGCTATGCTTTGCTTTGCATTTGTCCCATTTGTGAAAGGAAGGCGAAGTAAATGTGAGATAGAAGAAGAGGGCAGAATTTCAACTGGAAACTGAAGGGTTGGAAGGGTAGAGGCCATCTTCTTTTGCCTTTGACTGGTGGGTCAATTTTCCTTTCCTTTTTCCATTTTTTAAAAAAGGCCCATCGCACGTGTATATACTTGTAGCAGCATGAGCCTCCCTTTTCTTTCATCTTGTCTTTTTTCTTAGACCCACATGACATTTTTACAATGTTGTATGGTTGCACATTTTATAACAAGGGAGACAAGGTGAACAACTGAAGAGGAAAGATGTTGCACTGCTACAAGCAGGGATGTCCACAAGGTGTGGCCACAAAAGTCAAGATGGTGGCTGTGATGGTGCAATTGAAGCTCTGCCTGGTTTTAAAAGCTTTGGTTGGAGTCTTGATTGTACTGTCACAGCCACTGTATTGACTTTTTTACCATACCTTGCAGACACCCCTGGTATGTGTGTTGTGTTACAGAAGAAGAAAACAAAATACAGTAGATGCATCAGCCATCCACCACCTCCTCCCCCACTATTATTTTTGGATTTTTTTTTTCTGTGAAAGGGACAAGAAAAATTCTGCTTTTCTCACAGGCAGCAAGTATTATGCAAACACCGGGCGCTTGATTCAGCCTGATATTATTAAGATGTGTATTAAAACATTTTCTTCATCCTGAATAATTGAGTTGATTAAAACTGTTTAATAAAGCAAACAAACAAACAAACGAAGAGATTGCCTAAATCAGGGACAACTAAGAAAACTCACTCAGAATTGTGGGTCATTGGAGAAAGAAAGAGGAGGAAAACAGGGCACACTCTGCAACAGATCTGTCCACTCCTTTTTCAGATGGATCGTGTTGTGTGCCAAATTGGAGAAGGTTGAAAGAGGCTAATTTACCTAGGAGTAGCATAGAATACTTCTATAATTAAGCACAAAGGTAGGCTAGACTATTGTTTGCTTCACTGTAATTGTTAATAACCCCCTGAAAAAGAGAGAGCCTGTTCAACACACGCCAGGGCTTCTCCTTGTCAGTAGGTAGCCTTTTTGCACTTCAGCTTTTCGACTTTCTGCATTGCCACGCTGCGAGATGCAGCAGGCCATCTGCTTCTGGCCTTCCAAAATTACTGGCCCAGAATACTTGCTTGCCTACCTTGAAGCCATTCAGAGAATGTTTCATTTCAGCCACTTTCTCCTCCATTGCACACCGGCAACTTTGAACCTTCTCCTCAAGAGCATATTCTCCGTGTTGAATTCTTGAAAGTTCTTGCATTGCTTCAGTGAAGCTACTTTTAAGTTCAGAAGCCAGAGCCTGCAACTGAACAGTCAGAGCCCACATCAATTCTCAGTGACATGGAAAAACAATATACATTCTATTATTTACCCCATACAGTAATCTCTTCTCCTAGTTAGGACATTTTTCCCTTAATCCAGATATGTGCAACTGGTGACTAGGGGCATGATGTAATATTTGAGGAGGGTGAAGGCTACCATAAAATGGACAATGATGCTAAGTGGGCATGGCCGTCGTCCTGCTTTTTCTTTAAAAAAAATTGTCTTAAACCTATTTTGGGTCTTCCATTAGGATGCTATAAGAAATATAGTTTATATATCCTGCCTCAAAATAACAATATTTAATGTTCAGTTTAATAAATAACAGAAGTCGCTTTGGGGGCTGTAGAAATGTGGGCAGAGGGCTGATTATGGCCCAGGAGCTGTAGATTGAGGACCCCTCATCAAAACTATAGTATAATTATTTCCTCCATTCTTCCTCCACAAATATTGGCTTACAGTTTCCATTAACTCCAGCAAGCACACTAGCAGAGCACCTGTAGATGGCTGTGGTTTATGGATGTGGCACCCAAAACAAATTTTCAGGCAGCAGACTGGAAAAGGCTGATGTACTGTGATTTTCCAGAGTCTCTAGCAGACAAAGATCTTATCCATTAACTGCTACCCAACCTTTTTATTGGACCTACCAGGGATTGTATCTGATATCTATAGCATGTCCTCTCCCGCAGAATCAAACACTTTTTATAGACAGTACTAATCATCTTACTGAAGCTCAAGTCATTTCTGTATTTTTTATAACCTCTATCTCATCTCCCTTTAATGTCACACTTTTAAATTTCCTGTTTTTCTAGTCAATTACCTGCTAAGACATCTTGGATTTTCCCAGATGAAATTACTTCCCTTCCCCCTGTTGGGGTAAGGGGTCCTCCCTAGCCAGTCTTGTCTCTATCTTTAGTCTCTCCAGCAGGATGTGTTTCAATGTTTAACTCTGGTACACTGTCCAGTCATTTAGATACATTAGAAATAGTTTTAACTCTGGAGAGGGAGGTTTTTTTATACTTGCAAAGTCCTATCAAACATGGAGAAAATTCCAGGTCTGCCTCTAAACATACTCCTAGCACTCTCATGCCACCACCTGCAATTCAGCAATGGTGCATCAGTCATAACCAAAAAAGTAAATGCTTAGCAAACAGTAGAAAAAGGGTATTTTCCCAAAGCCATGCTTCTCCTTCAGGAGGAATGCATATATATGCCTTCCACTCTTTGTTCTCCAGATGGAGGTGATCCCCCCACCATGCCGCACCAACTCCCAACCCACAAATTGCAAACTGCACCAAGTGAAAGCAACGTGGAAGAAAAGTAGGCTGGGTTTTATTCTGTCCTGGGGTGGCTTGTAAACACAACAGGATGTGGTATGGCACTGTCACCGCCTCTCAAACTATAAACAGAACATGTGGGGAGCAAAATGCTGTGCAAGATAACCCGTTTGCCTGATCCAGCATCTATATTCTTCAGATGTTCCCAGTAAAAAATCCTGCAGTGAACCTTGACAAATCATGTTGTATTTTTATATTTTAATATATATCCCACTTTTTCTTCATGGCTATAGCAACCAGGAAAAATCCTGGAAAATACTGTTTTCTTCTGCTTAAGTCTCATATTACTTTAAATTGTTATTTATTGATTAAATTTCTATCCCACCTTTCCTTCAGGAACTTAAGGCAATGTACATAATGATCCCTCTTCCAATGTTTTCCCCATATCAACCCTGAGAAGTAGGTTAGGCTAAGAGAGCATGAATGGCCCAAAGCCACTTAGTGAGTTTCTGTGGCCAAGGGTGGACTTGAACCTGGGTCTCCCTATTGCCTGTCCAACATCTTGACCATTACACTACACTGGCCATTATCATACCTATCCAGCCAGCATAGCAGCTCATCAGCCATGCATAGTGGACTGCTAGTTGTGTGACAAAAGTGGTGTGAGAGTCTCAAGGAGGTAGCAGATTTATCATGTCCTTAGTGGGCTGCAGTTAAAGGCTATAGCTGTGTTCAGTTTACAGAAATAACCTGTACAGGCCAGATCTACACTATGTAACATGTAATGTACAGTCCTGGCCAGTAGATGAAAAACAAGGCAGGAGAGCCTTCCCTGCCATGGCCCCCACCCTTTGGAATATTCTCCTCCCAGAGGTGCGGCAGGGCCCTACCCTCCCAGCCTTCTCAAAAGAATTAAATACCTGGCTCTGCCAGCTTGCATGGGGTGACAACAATCTTACCCAGTCCTGGGAGTGGCTGGCACCTTGATGATGCTCCCTGACTGACTGTCAATTTTATATCTATTCTTGGATCTATTTATTTTTTATTTATTAAGATTACCATATATTGTAATTTTAATTGATTTTAAATGTTTTGTAAACCGCCCAGAGTCATTTCAACGAGATGGGCAGTGACAAATTTGAGATATATGTATATATAAATAAATAAATTACAGACAGGATGATCAAACTATGTATTGCAAAATCTATTTACAGTTTTTATAAGCCTACTAGTAGCTATACTGGGAGTAGAGACTGAACAGGCAAAATTTGTGAATTTTCATAAGAGCCACCTGATGCTTTCCCTTACAAAATTTGAATTCCGAGTGAAATTGCACATATCTGCACAGATAGACATAAACATATAGAATTAATGTATGGTCACCATTCCCTGTTAGAGAAAAATATAGATTAGCACTTAGATTTTGAGCAACCTTGAACTAGTATGGCTGCAATCACTGCAAACATTGATTTTATATATTTGATTACTATCTGTTTATTTGTTAGATTTATACACAAAATTTTCCTTATAAAATTCCACATGACTACAAGGACAGTGAAATTAATGAAAAAGATAGGACAGGAGAAGCTGGGACATCCACAGGAGGGTGAAAAAAGTCAAGATGGCATTTGCAACCGCATGATCTCTTTCTGAGTATGTTGCATGCATCACATATATAAAAAAGAGGTGGAGCTTCTTTTACCCACCCCATAGATGCCCTTGAGTGGAAGGGTTAACATCAGTATTACCTATTCAGTTAAAGCTCACATTAGAAACCACTTCTATTACACTTCCTTGGGATTGCACTGAAGTGCTCCATTCTCTCTAGAATATTATTGTTTTCTGCTGTTTACTGCAATCTCAGCATCACACAGATTTGATGACTCCAAGTTCTAGCAAAGTTCCTCACCTTAAATAAATCACTCTTCACAAATTAGCAAACATCCATCCTACAGTCCTTTCTCTAGAATCCAGAACTCTCTGTGTTGATATAGAAAACAATGTGTGTAAACTGCCACACACCCAAGGTGTCTTCAGTTATGGCACCATCCAATCAGGAAGCTAAAAGAATTGACCAGGCATGAGCAGAATGAAACAACTGAGACAAGGGAGATCTAGCTTATTCCTATATCAAAAAGCAACCCTCTCCTTCACACACTGATGCCTACCATTCATCACAGGCCACCAATGCTTCAATAGTAAGTACTACAGTCACTGGGAACAATGTTTTCACTCCCTCATACCCTTCTGTTGGGAGGAAAGTTGATTTGGCTTTAGAGTGTTTCCGCTTTGGTCCTTGGATAGCAGCTTAAAAGACAAGTGGGTGATTCCCAGTACAAGGAATAATCAACATATACTTCACTAGTTGTTGCTGAACTCCTATCAGCTCAGGACAACATAGTTAATTGTGAAGAATAATGGGGGAAGTCCAACATTAACTACAGGCACATGTGTACTACATGTCATCCACCTTTTTCCCAGGCCAAGTCCACTGTAGTTCATCCAAAAAACATGAATTAAAATAAATACTATTCTTTCCCTTTTCATTCTACTTGTGTTCTTCACCCATCCTTCTGTTTCCTTTTAATTATAAGCCCCTGAGAAAAATGCCAGTGAAACCTAGTAGCTTAAAACACCATATGCAACAACATACTTCTAATGTAAAGCCTGGTGCTCAAGATTATTTCACACACATTTGGTGCCATCACCTGCATTTACAGAGATATTGGGCTCTATTCATCAGAAGTGTTCAAGAAGAGGCTGGACAGACATTCTCTGCAGAATGCTGTAATTTAGGTATCTTCATGAGCATTTAGGCCATCCTGATTCTATTATTCCCTTTTACTGCCTCCACTTCAGAAATTTGGTCATGTGAATAGTCTTAAATCCAACTGAAAATGGTGGGATTTAAGCATTAACTTATCTTGAGATTTGTGTGTTCTCTTGACTACCTGGACCCAATGGGGTGGCTCTGCGTATATGCATCAGAATTCCTCCCTACCAGGGCACCAGAGGATAAGGGCAGGGAGATGACAAATGTACACAAGCCCTAAAAAGTGAAATTAGTCTAGGTAGGTTCCATAAAAGCATAATGAGAAAGTAGGATGTTTTAAATATAAAAAATATTTATTATTAATATAATTAACATATAAAACTAATGTTTCTGTCTGGCTAGTTTGCTTTGTATTGAATGTTTAAACTGAGTTTGAATTATACTTTGAGATATCAGAAGCCTCACTAATTCTTTAAATATCTGGGATTCTTTAGAGCATTTTGCTTTTTTTTTTTTTACCTGGGCAATCTGTGTTGCAGGGTTAATCACTGGCACACTTTCAGTTTCTCCTGTGGGAATAAAGAACTTCAGTCAATTAACCTGACTTATTAGACTTACTATATATAAAATGGGAGCACAGTGATTTGTAATTCGCTCTAGATGCAAATTTTTCCCTTTTCTGGAACACACAGTCCTGTCTTGAAGCTGTGATACCTTTTTGTACAATCGGTCACAATTATAGGACTTTTCTGCAATGAGATATATGTGTGTGTGTGTGTGTGTGTGTGTGTATACAATATATATAGAGAGAGATGCTAGGACATCCACACAGGAGGTTAAATAAAACAAGGTCTCAACCACACAGTCGAATCCCTACCCCTTTTCTATGTCTGATGCAGACACAATATGTGTAAAAAAGCATCAGGGGTTCAATTGCGAGGTCACATCCTCCATGTTGACCTTTTTAAACACCCTGTGGATGACCCTGCAACTATGCAGATGGACAGTACTGTGGTGGAAGCTATAATTATGCTGTGAACACCTGATGGAATACATAACTGATTTCAGTACTCATTTACTAATTTAATTAGCTAATTTTTTGCAAATATGTAGAAAAATGGTAGCACTGGTGCAAGACCTGCCCCACTCATGTTAAAGCCAACTGTTTTTTTTAAAGTTCCACAATTTCATTTGTCTGCCTCCAGTTTTTCCTTCATTTATTCCAATCTGCTTTTCTTATCTGTGTTATATTGTAGGGCCAGCACTGAGTAGTGACTGGGTGGCAAAAACCAATTTCATGTTTTTGCTACCAAAGGCCAGACATGCAACTAATTAACCCAGTTTTTTGCATATATTTATAAGTAATGATATTACGTGAGATAGTTCATATTAGGTTAATCTAGAAATGCCTCATAAAAATTACAACTCACTAGATTTCCAAATACTTTTTTGTTGTTTAGTCGTTAAGTCGTGTCCGACTCTTCGTGACCCCATGAACCATATTGCGCCAGGCCTTCCTGTCCTTCACTGCCTCCCTGAGTTTGCTCAGTTTCATGCTCATTGCTTCAGTGATGCTACCTAACCATCTCATCCTCTGCCGTCCTCTTCTCCTTTTGCCTTCAATCTTTCCCAGCATCAGGGTCTTCTCCAAAGAGATCTCTCTTCGCATTAGGTGACCAAAATATCTGAGCTTGAGCTTCATTATCGATCCTTCCAATGAGCAATCAGGGTTGATTTCCTTTAAGATTGACTGGTTTGACCTCCTAGCAGTCCAGGGGACTCTCAAGAGTCTTCTCCAGCACCACAGTTCAAAGGCATCAATTCTTCGGTGCTCGGCCTTTTATGGTCCAGCTCTCACAGCCATACATTACTACTGGAAAAACCATAGCTTTGACTATGCGGATCTTTGTCGGCAAGGTGACGTCTCTGCTTTTTAATATGCTATCTAGGCTTGCCATAGCTTTCCTCCCAAGGAGCAAGCGACTTTTAATTTCATGGCTGCAGTCTCCGTCTGTGGTGATCTTGGAGCCCAAATAAATGAAGTCTGTTACTGCTTCCATTTCTACCCCTTCTATTTGCCAGGAATAGATGGGTCCAGATGCCATGATCTTAGTTTTTTTAATGTTGAGTTTCAAGCCAGCTTTCGCACTCTCCTCTTTCACCCTCATCAAGAGGCTCTTTAGTTCTTCTTCACTTTCTGCCATTAGGGTGGTATCGTCCGCATATCTGAGGTTGTTGATGATTCTCCCTGCAATCTTAATTCCGGCTTGTGATTCTTCCAGCCTGGCATTTCTCATGATGTACTCTGCATATAGGTTAAATAAGCAGGGTGACAGTATACAGCCTTGTCGTACACCTTTCCCTATTTTGAACCAATCGGTTGTTCCATGACCAGTTCTGACTGTTGCTTCTTGGCCCGCATACAGATTTCTCAGGAGACAGGTAAGGTGGTCTGGTACTCCCATCTCTTTAAGAATTTGCCACAGTTTGTTGTGATCCACACAATCAAAGGCTTTTGCATAGTCAATGAAGCAGAAGTAGATATTTTTCTGGAACTCTCGTGCTTTCTCCATGATCCAGCGAATGTTGGCGATTTGATCTCTAGTTCCTCTGCCTCTTCGAAACCCAGCTTGTACATCCGGTAGTTCTCGGTTCATGTATTGCTGAAGCCTAGCTTGTAGGATTTTGAGCATAACCTTGCTAGCATGTAAAATGAGTGCAATTGTGCGATAGTTTGAGCATTCTTTGGCGTTGCCCTTCTTTGGAATTGGAACATAAACTGACCTTTTCCAATCCCGTGGCCACTGTTGCATTTTCCAAACTTGCTGGCATATTGAGTGCAGCACTTTAACACCATCATCTTTTAGTATTTTAAATAACTCAGCTGGAATACTGCCATCTCCACTAGCTTTGTTGTTAGCAATGCTTCCTAAGGCCCACTGGACTTCACTCTCTAGGATGTCTGGCTCAAGGTCAGTGATCACACCAGCGTGGACATCAGGGACATTAAGATCTTTCTTGTATAGTTCTTCTGTGTATTCTTGCCACCTCTTCTTAATCTCTTCTGCTTCTGTTAGGTCCCTGCCTTTTTTGTCCTTTATCATGCCCATCTTTGCACTAAACGTTCCTTTCATATCTCCAATTTTCTTGTAGAGATCTCTAGTCTTCCCCATTCTGTTGTTTTCCTCAATTTCTTTGCATTGTTCATTTAAGAAGGCCTTCTTATCTCTCCTTGCTATTCTCTGGAAATCTGCATTCAGTTGCTTATATCTTTCCCTTTCACCCTTGCTTTTCACATTCCTTCTTTCCACAGCTATTTTTGTAAAGCCCCATCAGACAGCCATTTTGCTTTCTTGCATTTCTTTTTCTTTGGGATGGTTTTAGTTGCTGCCTCCTGTACAATGTTACGGACCTCCATCCATAGTTCTTCAGGCACTCTGTCTACCAAATCTAATCCTCTAAATCTATTCATCACCTTCACTGTGTACTCACAAGGAATATGATCTAAGTCATACCTGAGTGGTCTAGTGGTTTTCCCTACATTCTTCAATTTAAGCTTAAATTTTGCAGTAAGAAGCTCATGATCTGAGCCACAGTCAGCTCCTGGTCTTGTTTTTGCTGTCTGTATAGAGCTTCTCCATCTTTGGCTGCAAAGTATATAATCAATCTGGTTTCGGTATTGACCATCTGGTGATGTCCATGTGTAGAGTCGTCTCTTGTGTTGTTGGAAAAGAGTGTTTGCTATGACTAGCTTGTTCTCTTGACAGAACTCTATTAGCCTTTGCCCTGCTTCATTTTGTACTCCAAGGCCAAACTTGCCTGTTATTCCGATTACTCCTTGACTTCCTACTTTAGCATTCCAATCCCCTATGATGAAAAGGACATCTTTTTGGTGCTAGTTCTAGAAGGTGTTGTAGGTCTTCATAGAAGCGGTCAACTTCAGCTTCTTCAGCATCAGTGGTTGGGGCATAGACTTGGATGACTGTGATATTGAATGGTTTGCCTTGGATACGCACTGAGATCATTCTGTCATTTTTGAGGTTGTACCCCATTACTGCCTTTCCCACTCTCTTATTGACTATGAGTGCAACTCCATTTCTTCTAAGGGTTTCTTGCCCACAGTAGTAGATATAATGGTCACCCGAATTAAATTCGCCCATTCCCGTCCATTTCAGTTCGCTGATTCCCAAGATGTCGATGTTCAATCTTGTCATCTCATGTTTGACCACATCCAGCTTGCCTTGGTTCATAGATCTTACATTCCAGGTACCTATACAATATTGTTCTTTACAGCATCGGACCTTCTTTTCGCTTCCAGATACATCCACAGCTGAACGTCCTTTCGGCTTTGGCCCAGCCGCTTCACTCTTTCTGGAGCTACTTGGAATTGCCCTCCGCTCTTCCCCAGTAGCATATTGGACACCTTCCAACCTGAGGGGCTCATCTTCCGGCGTCATATCTTTTAGCCTTTTAACATTGTCCATGGGGTTTTCTTGGCAAGGATACTGGAGTGGGTTGCCATTTCCTTCTCCAGTGGACCACATTTTGTCAGAACTCTCTGTCATGACCTGTCCGTCTTGGGTGGCCCTGCACGGTATAGCTCATGGCTTCACTGAGTTACGCAAGCCCCTTCGCCACGACAAGGCAGTGATCCATGAAGGGGTCCAAATACTTTTAGTTTAATCCTAATTCCTCTCTGGGATCATTTACTCATAGATGCCTAAACACATATTTAAAATCCCTTTCCCTTGTTTTTACCTTTCAAAAACTTCCTGCTAAGGCTTTGGACTGGCAAGCATACTAGTTTAATATATTTTAAAAATACCATTTTTCTATCCATGTAGAAGACAAAAGCAATAGTTTTGTGCAATAGTTTTACAACAATCATGGTATATAAAATGAGTCTAAATACTGCATAATACCCCTAATGAAATTGAAAAAGGCTCCCAATTTTCCCCCAATCAACCTCCTCTACTTTGTTGGGAATAATGAAAATTATAGTTGCATTAATCTGAAGGATACCAGATTAGACAGGAAAAAAAACTAATAGTTCATAGAAGAACTCAGATGCATCTTTCTTAAGAAGGAATCTGTATTAGGCTCTCATTAGTGACAACCAAATTCCTGAAAGTTCTCAAACTGTAAGGACTGAAAACTTAATTTCAGCACTTCTCATCTCGAAGGTTGAGATGTGTATTTTGGCCTCATTTGGCTGTTCCTAAAATAGCTTCTTGGTGCTCTGTTGCCTTCTTACAAGAACCTTCCTAAACCTCCCAGAATACTTTTGATACCCTGAGTTTGTCATTGGAACAAGTCAATTTGCTGTCTAGGAGTAGGTTAATATATTATTTGTGGTTTAGTATTGTGTGAACTCAACCATTGTGGTTTGTCAGCCATAATTTATAGCAAAGGATAATGTGTTGACCTAATCAATTTTGGATTATCAATAAACCATAGCTAAACAAACTGTAGTTTAGTGTTGTGAATCTGATCTAAATATATTTCATTAGATGAAACTTCTATAGATTTTGATGGCAACTTCCCTGGTTAATTAGGATTTGATCCAGATTTACCAGATGTCAAATGTTAAATGCTTTCTTCTTTGGCACTGTTCTAGTTTTTCCACCTATTTTGGCTGCTGTGTTATAACAACCATACACTGTCATCTCTAGAGTGAATTAGAAAGGAAATCAATGGATGAGAAAGTCTGCATGAATGAAACATCTGAAAACCTACATCTTTTATTATCCAAAGGTAGGCCTAGTTCCTGTGGGGATCATTGTACACATCAGCCTCACTGTTCCATTTATCTTTAGATATAGATATAGATATTTCAGTTAAAAGCAAAAAAGAAAAAAGAAAAGTAAATGAGATTGTCATGCTACAAAACAAAGCACCTGTCTGTATTTTCTTTTTTAAGAATGCCACTGGACATTGGTCTCAGAGTTATTTTTAGAAACCTAAATAAATAAATAAATTTAATGAAGTTGTAACATTGGCTTTATTGTTACTTTTCAAAAATAAAAATGTGGGTCATAGTAGAATTGCTTTAGAAGTATGCCCACCTAACCAGAAAAAAGAGTTTAGAATCATGACAGAGAGCATCCTGGAAGCCGGGGTTTTCTTTCTAGGAAGGAAGGAAGGCCATGACTACCATGACAGACATTTTATTAACGTCCAAATCTCCCAATTTAGTCATTTTTCTCAGAGTGCCCAATACATGGTCACAACATCCTAAATATGTGCAGCATCCCAGAAAGACAGTCTGCCACTCATTTCAAAAAATCAAGACACCCAGAGATACAGAGATGGTTATCATTTTTATCTAATTCCTGTGGTGACACCAGATGAGTCTTTCTTCCCTTTGGGACATCAGTTAATTAAAAACATCCTAAAATTAATTTTCACTTCAGCTAAAACTGGGATTTGTGGGCACAGATTTTATATAATAGCCACCCACCCACTAATGTCAAACTTCTTCTCAACCACCCTATCAGGTAGCTTCACTTAAATATAGGATAAGTCTTGTATTCTCATTTTTACCATGACCATTCCCTTCGAAAAGTTAAATACAATTGTTAAATATAATTCTTCACAGTCTCTACTTCGGCTGCTCTTACGCTATTGGCACCACACACATGTTATCAAATGTATTTCTTTGCTTGCATGTTTATATGCCACTCCAAGGGAAACCAACTCTGTTTATGTAAAGAAGGTTAAAAAAATACACAAACTCTAAAACATATGTATCAGTACAATACAAAACACAGTCCTAGGAATAAAATTAAAACTTGGCATCCATTAATCTCCAAATTACAGGAGGAAGATGCTCACAACATTCTCACCTCCAAAGCCTGTTGAAAAAGCCAGGTTTTGATGGCATCTCCATCAGCAATCTTATTATATTGGCATCTCCATCAGCCAATATAATAAGCACAAGGCATTTAACTTGCTTCAGCTTTTCTCATTGTTTGGGGAGTTACCACAATGATCACAAACTACCTGGAGAAAGTTTATAAATATGAACTGTGACAGATTTTCCTCACTTAAAATGGAGACTACAAGCAGATCCAAAACATTATTTGGGGTGAGTTAGCCGTAAAAATATGCATACTATCCTTTTCCACATTTATCACACTTTAATCTCATTCATCATGAAATACAAGTTTTTGTTTCAATTCTGAATTTTACATTTGTGGAATGACATTATTGCATACTGTACCTTTATTCCATATCTACCATGCCCTCCAACACTCACTGCCCTTTTATTTTTATATTTTTGTTTAACATAACATTCAGCCCATTACTCTTAGTATTTTGTATGTTTCTAGCTGACACTCTTAAAGGTACTATTTGCAACAGAAGTTTTGTTTTTGTTTTCTAATGTGCCATTGCAGATATAATCATTTTATATACCAACCAATATGTTTTTAAATTATGCGGGGGAGGGGGGCTCTTTTCAATTGTAACGTTATGAATAACCTCCACAAAGTCAATGACTTGTTTTTGAATTCATTTTCAGCAAAGAAGCTTAGTGCTGGTGTAAAGTATTAACACACACGTTTTTAAAATATGAATCCTACCTGCAAATCTGGGTCCCTTCTCTTCCTAGGATCAGTGCTTTGATTAATGTAATAACTTGTTTCTCCTGTTAATAAGCTGCCCCACCCCATTCCTACTAAAGAGACCTTGGACAGGGAAAAAGCCTGTCCAATAAGGATGCACAAAAGTCCTGTCTCTAGAACTACAGTCCTCATTTAATTCTTGGAACTGCAACAGAAACTGGATCAGCACGCATGGTTTGTTATGTTATTCATTTAGTTAATCTCCCAAGATTTGGACAACAGATACAGGGATATAAATTTCTATCATTATCTTCAATCATAATTTGCAATTTAGCCTTATTGTCCCTCCTCTCAGTAGCAAGAACTACGATAACCCTAATAACATGTATCTTATAATTGGATGTTGGCCAGAATTGATGGGACCCATGATAGCAACCTCTTCAACTGAGCTTTTGCTAAAAGGGACCTATTGGCTTCCACCCGCACGGCATTGTGTTTCCATCAGCCAAAGCCATGATTTTTTCAGCATTTTCCATCACAGATTATTCCTTAAGCACTACTGCTTTTAAAAGCTATGTATTGTGTTTTGAATGTTTTTCAGAAATTTGCTAAAGACAATATTATGTAAGAATAAAGAAGAATTTAAACTGATTTTGAATATATTAGTTACCTTCTTTTCTATTTGAATCCATGCTTCTTAAATGCGTTGGATATTGCTTCAAGTTCAGTCAATATATTTCCCACTTTGAAATTTTATTGAGGGGAAAAAAATCCATCCCATTGTTTTGTAGAATTTTTACATATGAATTAGATGACAGAGTTCCTAATTTTAGTGGAGGAAAAAATATAACGAGGTTATTGATTACTAGTCCCACACCATGAAAAAAAACACCCACTTTATGAAGTATACTTGGCTCATCTCTAAAACCAGTACCTTTAAGAATTTCTATGAAAGCTTTCTCTGAGCAGAGAGAAAGGAACAGATCTTTCCTAATAAATGTGCTTGACAATTATGTTACTTTGGGTAAAGGAAAGACCTAGGTAAGGGCAGAAAGGAAAGCTGAGACACTTCTGCTGTCAGTGAAGCTCTTCAAACTAAGAACCAACCTGCTTCCATTTTTAAATCTTCATCACTTGTAGTCACAGCCCAACAAGGCTCTGTACTAGCCATACTATAATCTTTGTGCTGCCTGTTTTATTAATTATTTTATTTATTTAAATGATTTATATGGTCACCCATCTCACAACAGTAACTCTGGGTGGCACACAAAATTAAAACAACATTCCATCATCTAAACCATGACGCCTAAAGTTAAAACAATAGATCCAAATCATACAAGCAGAATTACCAGCATAACTTGCCTAACCTCCTGGTCCAAATGCCTGGAAGAACAGCCTGGTCTTCAGAGCCTTATGAAAGGCTAACAGGGTTGAGGCCACCTGGATCTCCAGACAGACATGGTTCCACAGGGCAGGCGCTGCCCCGCAGAAGGCGTGATTATTGGGTCCATTTATCTTTACATTCTTTACTGTACAGCCTAAATTCTCTAGATGCAGGTGCAAGGGAGACAGTCCTATGACTATTATATTACTTCCAGGATCTCTCAGCAGTATTCCATATTGAGGAGAAAGTAGGTACATACCAGTAAGTAGGTAGACACCAATATTTTGATCTGAGCCTGGAAGTAATTAAGAGCCAAGGATGGTGATGCCCATATAATACACGCATAATGCAAAAGCCCAGTTAAAATTCTTGCTTTCATATTCTGCATCATCAAACATCCAGATTCTAATAGCAGCTCTATAACACATTGCAGTAATCCAAATGAAAGATTATCATAAATTTGGAACTTCAAAGACAGATAATCCACATTCAGAACAAGCACAACTGGGATACAGTCTGGAGCTAATATACTCTTTGCCACAGGAAGGTTCATGGATCTCTAGTTACATCAATGCATCCAAGCATTGCAAAAAAAGGCAGTTGAAATCCAGTCTCAGGAAAGTGTTTTTGGTTTTTATTCATAATAATTGTAATTATTTGCACATTTGAGTCGTCCACAGCATTTTTAGGAGTCAAGAGGAGAAACGTCAGCTGGCATGCTAAATACTACTGTAGTCCTAGGTTTCAGGTACCTGTGGTTACTAGTTCCCAGGACATTTGCATTTCCATTAAGAAAAAAGGTTGACAATGACCTGTCAACTGTTATGAAAATCCACTGCTATTAACATTAGCAGAATTTTAAGCCCTATTCATTTAGCCTTCCTTTTCATTTTGTTATGCCTTATACCAATCAAATAGCATTTCTCCTCTCCAGCAGCTAAATTATTTATAAGAATATCAGGCTGTCAATAAGTATTCTAAATTAGAGACATAAAGCACAGGCCTAGGGTTATCTTTATACATGTCCTCATGGAAGTATTTCCAGTCAGTGAAATATATACAGAATTTAAGCTTTAAAATTATGCTGCACATTTGCCTAATGCATCAGAAAAGAACTCTTGCTCTTGGACAATCTCTCGCCGTTTGTGCATGTCATGTAAGGAACAGGTAGATTCTCAATTAATATTAGAACATTTAATCATTAATTATTAAAAAGTGGAAGTACAATCAATTTTAAACTTACCCTTGGCTGTGTTCTCTTTCTCTCTTGCAGTATCAGGTCCTTTATGACTTTGAAACAATGACTGTCTCAAATGAAGAGAAAAAGGTAGCTATAAGAGCTGCAGTTTTCTGAAGTAGTTCTGTCACATGGTGATCATTCATTTCAAATTCAGGCATATCTAATCTAAACTTTTCTAATTATGCAATCCTCAGGTCACATCCTTCATCTGTGAGTCCCTCCCTGCTGGTTAAAAACAGCAGTGACATTTCTTAAATCAGCCTTTTTCACCATTTTACCCTAGAGGAACCTTGAAATACTGTTCACTCTCAGGGAATCTCTGCATAAAAATTGCAAAAAATACAGAACCTTCATAATACAATTCACTTTTAACCTACACCACTGTAAGTGCTAGCATTGTGCAGTGTGCAAATTAAAAAAATGTTTAATACTTTTCAATCACAGTCTCTTGTGGAATTCCTAGCAACCTCTCACAGAACCCTAGGATAACGCTGAACCCCCGTTAAGAAAGGCTAGCTTAAATGTAAATTCTACTTGATTTTTTTTTACTTTTCAGTAACAACAAACATTTATTAATTATAGTTTGAAGCAATGCTGCTGGTGTTTCATAAATGGGAAAGTAAAGGATCTGACAAGAGGATGCAGAACTGGCACTGGTCCAATATTTTATCCAGCAGGTGTGACCATAAATCAGTTCAATTTACTAATCTTCCCCCAATCTGGTGATGCTATCTCAGTTTTGTTGACTGGACATAATGGGAACTTTCCTGTAATATATCCAGAAAATACTATCTTGGGAAGTCTGTCCTATGGCTTGGAAAACATGGTAAGGCTAGGAGACATTGGATCATCAGTTTCAAAAGGAGTGTAAAGGAAATTCTTGATAATCAGATGGTGGTGGAAGGGGCACTTAATATTAGAGGTCTCCAGACTCTCCCTTTATTTTTGTATGAGTGATCCTGTAATGTTAAAACAGCCTAAGTATTCCACTGGAAAATGGCACTTATACGATATGTTTAATTTCTAAATGGAAATTACTCTGTGGAAGTTACTCAGTCTTCCAGGATTCTTTTTATATCAATGCATTGTTGATCAAGTACAAACACTAAAGTGTTGAGATCCAGCACTATATCCCAACAAGTGTGCATCCAGACTGAAATGTAATTGCTCATCCCATCCTATAATTATCTATTGTTCAGGGATATTTAAAGAATGAAATTGCAATCTGAATTCCAAATCTGTTCATGTCAGTGGTAACACGCTTACTCTTTTAATCATTTTCAGTGGAGTTATTCTAATATAGGGCCAGTAGTGAAAGTGAAGAGATGGTATTAACCTCCATAGGCTCCAACATATTTACAGATAGGTTCAGATAACTGCTGAAAAGTTAAACTCACTCACTGCATCCAGAAATAATGTTGCTAAAATATTGGATTATTTTAATAAACTTACTTATTATATATTTGTTAATCCTCAAATAAATCGTATATTAACAAACTCCCAGTGTAAATCCAGTATCTCAGTGAAGGTCTAGGCTACATTTTACATCAGATTTATGCAAAAATTTGGGGTAAGTAATCCACTAGAAGCATTGGTATAAGTTCAGTTCTTGTTTAATATATTAACTGAAAACAGACCGATGAAAATGGCAGACTACAAATTATTTATGTAGATGTATTGATTCAGTTATATTCTACCGTGCTTTCCACACTTCCTTTTTTTCTCTGAATGTCTCAGGGTTATTCTTCACAAATTCATAAAGATTATTAGAACAAGACATTATTCAATATTAGCATGTTTATTTTATCTGTACAATTTAAAAACAATAGTTTATTTCCATTAAGCTAAATATTACATTATTTGCTTGAAAACTCTGTAAGAGAAACATTTGATTTCTCTACCAGTCCAAAATATTCTACATTTCTAACTTTAGCTTCAGCCCTGGTGCTGCTGTATAATGGAAGGTGCCATCCCATTCCAGCCCTTGTGTGTCTGTAAATTCTCCTTTCCCTTCCAGCCTGAGATAAAAACAAAAACAATATGTTAAACAAAAGCAATACACTGTCCATAATCGTGTACAACTTAGTGGTATTTTGAGGCATCAATTTGCTAGAATAGCAATACTGAATTATTAATTATTTTAATTAGGATCTTTATATTGTGTTTCTGCATAAAACAATAAGATGAGGTGCAACACATTAAGATAAATAACACCACCATAAAAAACAATAAAATTATTCAAAAAATGGTAGAAGAAATAATAAAATATTGTAAGGAGTTTAAACAGCCAAATTAAACCCTTGAAATCATTTCAGACACCAACTATACATGGTAATATTCCTATCCTGTCAGCTCCATTGACCCGCTGACAAGAAGTCTTCTCTGCAGTTCTTAAACCCTAAATGGGTTAATCATGAGAGAGTTGCTTAGACCAAGGATTTTCAAATGTCTTCAGACCATGGAACCCTAACCCTAACCCTAACCCTAACCCTGTTGTTAAAAAAAAAAAAAATCTTGGAACTCCTGATCAAGAAACAAAGTTCTAATAGTAGAAAATTAACTTTATTTGAATGAATTTTTTGTTTGTGTCCAATCTTTTACAAAACCTCATCAAGTTCCTGCAGAACTCTACAATTCCATGGGACACAGTTTGAAAAACCCTGGATTAGACAATCTAGCCTTAAGGTCATTAAATTTATAAGCATTAAAAACAAGACTGAATTTGGCAGTGAAGGAAAAAGTACTAAAAGTAATAAATAATGTAATTCAAGAGCTAAGTTTTGGAATGTTGAAATTCCTACTTTTGTGTAGCAGAAATTATTCCATCATACTGAGTCTACTGATTAATTTGCATTATGTATATATCTTTATTTTTTCTAAGGCCACTTAACTGTCAAACAAATCAAGGCAGCACACAGAATGAAGCTGTAAGATAAGAGTAAAATGTTGACACTGATATCTTTGGTTATATCATGCAACTTATGGTGAAGTATGCAGCCCTGGTTAACTGCTGCCTTACCCGCCTTCAGACTAAAGTCTTGGGACCAAGCCCCGGAATCAATATAGGGATTAATTGATAACTAGTGTACAGATATTTGGCCCAATCATCTTCAAAAACAGCATTATCTTGAGACTATGACTGACACCAGAAATATTAATTGAAGAGATCACACTCACTTACAGAGATAGGGCAGAATGATTTGAATTAACACAGAATGCTAAGCCATGGCCTGTTGACTTAGCCAGAGTTTTCTAGGTTGACCCAACACAGCACAGTAAGCCCAAAACAAACAAACCATATTTTGGATTAGAGTGCTACATAAACCGAGACTAAATTTCTAATACAAAACTATATATATTACTATAGTTAAGATACCAAGATAAATTTTTGCAGTAATTTTTTTCAACTTACTTGTTTTCATTGAATTGTCCAGTATACTTGGCTCCATTGGGAAATACATACGTTCCTATTCCATGTAACATGTTGTTCTTGAACTCACCTTCATAAACTGCACCTGAAGGATGTTCTAGCCTTCCTAAACCATTCATCTAATTCAACAAGAAGAGGTATTGGCAGATGTATTAATAAAACTACTCCAATTATTATTTTCCTAAACTTAGTGAATTGAAAGGTGCAATCCTGTGCAAAATTAACTCAGAACAAATTCAGGTGAATAGGGTATAGCTTACTTTAAGACAATTATGCATATGATTGAGCTGGAAAAGTAAACAACCCTATGTAGCACTAACCTCATTTAAGCCCTCATTTAACTTAAATTCAGAATCAAGCTAAACATGTTTTACAACAGATTATAAAGAATTAAATATTTGTTTTCTTTTACAAATTAAAAACATTGGGGCAGTGGCCTAGAAAGAGAATAAAAACTTGCTTCCTTATGATCTACCCTAAAGTATGTAAAGCCTGATGCTATGTAGACATAAAGTGAATCTGAATTCATCTATGATTATTACAGTCATGTGCCCTCAAATCCATTAGTGACCATATAGATAGATTTTCTCTAGGATGATGTGTCCTCAACCTGGTCCTTCAGATCTTCCAGTGTGTACCTACTGCTGTAAATTTACTGTTGTAAATTGAATCCATCTACCTTGCTGCTGTCATCCTGTTTTTCTCTTTCCTCCCACCTTTATACACTTCTCAAGAGAGTTAGGCCTTTGCAGAATGTATCCAAAATATAATTTCAGCCTTGTCCATTGAGTGAGAACTCTGGAATATGATTGTTTGTTTTCTTGGCTAGGATCCATTTGTTTGTTTTCATGGCTATTTGTGGTATTCTGAGGAGTCTTTTTCAAAACAATTCATTCATATAGGTAGTCCTCAGGTTACGACAGCGATTGAAATCAGGATTGCCATTGCTAAACAATGCAGTTGTAAAACATGATGTCACATTACCATATTGCTTACTGATGGCAATACCAGGAGTCCTAGTTGCTGTTGTAACCCCAGGATGCCCGGGTCATTAAGTGGAAAGAGGCGGCAGTCCCAGGTAAGGAGCGCAGCGGTGTGTGCGGGTGCCACAGGGGTTGAGGGGTGCAACGGGCAGACACTAGGGAGCACGGGTGGGTTGGTGGAGGCTGAGGGAGGCCTGGTAGAGGCCACAGGAGGATGGGGGGTGCTTTGGGTGGGTGGGCACTACAGACTGCAGGTAGGTGGGGAGTACTAAGGAGTAAGAGATCCCTGGGATCTCTGCAGCTTTCTCCTTAGGAGAAAAAGCTGCGGGAGCGACTTACGACTTCCCTGCCAGCTTCCTCATTGACTTTGCTTGTGGGAAGCCAGCAAGGAAAGTCGCAAATGGCATCTCACTATGATGCTGTGATCATGAGCCAGGCACCCAAGCACCTGGACTGTGATCACGTGACTGCTACAAAGGCCAGAATTTCAAGGAATGGTTATAAGTCCATTTTTATAATGCTGCCATAACTTTGAACAGTGAACAAATGGACACAAGCCGAGGACACTTGTTCTCTAAATCTATCCTAACTTACTATATGCATCTGTTGTTCATGCAGAATAGGCTTACTCACGCTAAGCTGACATTTGCTTAATCACAGAATGGTGAACAACCAAACCACATTATAGCTTACTACAATGTATGAGCTGGGTCACAAAGCTGACATTCTTAAAGATGGGTATAAAAATAAATCTGGATATCATTAATTTATAAAGGCAGGAGCTGAAATTAAAAGAAAAGGTGTAAGAAGGAAGGGAACAAAGACTAAATTCTGAGACCCCTAAAAATATCAGAACTGAAATGATGGCACCAGAGGTGAAAGACTGTTTTTTAGAAAAATAAGATGTATTGCTAGAAAATATAAATATAATCTATGTTATATATATTTTACAAAATATAACAGCAATTTCAGTAGAGAAGGATTATTTATTGGATATGTAGCCAGCCTTTCCTACCAGAGCTCAAAGTATCATATAACATTCTCTCTCTTCTCAGTTTGCCCCACAAAAACCCTGTAAACTGAACTGGGAAATAATGACTGGCCTGAAGTTGTCCAGTGGGTTTTCCACAGTTGAAAAATGACTTGGCCATTCTCAACAAATTCTTATTTTGCTTTTAACTGATTCCTGGCATCTCTCGAAATATTTTAGGTGACAATACCCTTTTGTGGGTGTCTCAGAGCAAGAAAAACTAACATATTGGATAACTAGCCCTTGCCTTACTTTGCAGCTTTAGCACTGGGAGAACAATTAGGAAAACTGTGATGCATCATGAACTCTCACCCTTCATTCTGCTTAAGGCAGAAGGGCCAACTAAATGTTCTAATAATATACTTGGTCTATTTGTACTGAAATAAGACAATGGCTGAGATACCATAAATTTTATACAGGATAAATAACAACAGTGTATATTTGTGTGTATATACATTTTCATAAATTTGGACATCTGATTTTCACTGATTCTCCATTCCTACCTCCTTAAATCTCCATGAGAAATTGCCATGGAAGGCTGGGGGGAACCTTTGGAATCAAATAAGATATGGCATGGAAGGTTCCAAGATGTTCAAATGGAGGTATTCCAGTAAAATGAAGCTACCATTAGATATAGTCCAAGTTTTATTTTATTTATTCACTGAGATTTCTTAAGTCAATTAGTCAGATGCCATCAGGTCCAAATTCTGGTCACTGAATGTTCTCTATCTCTATTTTTCTCCAGTACCACAGCACTTCCAGGGAATCCCATTGATATTCCTTAACCTTTCCATCCCTTTACTGTTGTCTTTTCCTTCCACTTCCTTCAACCCTGACATGCACAATCATTTTTCCCTAATTCATCAGCTATTTGTATCACACACCCAAAGTATGTGAGTTTCTGCTTGCTAATTGCTGCTTCATTGGAACAATCAGTTTTTATTTTTTCCAGAACTGACTCTTGGTTCTTCTTGCAGTACATGATTCTCTGAGCAACCATCCCCAAATCCATAATTAAAAAGTGTCTATTTTCTTTCTCTTTCTCAATCTCCAGCTTTTTTCAGCTCAGAAAACTACACTGATGGCTGGCTGGAAGGGCACATATATGTTCAGAAATCTAGCTGTGAAAGATAGCGAGAAGGAGAAAAAGTAAAGGGAGGAATGCTAGGCATAAACAATCAACAGCTGGGAGGAGACTTCATTAGCAGTGTATCTCTTAAATGGCAATTCAGTCCAGCCTGCAAAAAGCCTCGGAAGAAGTTCAAAATATTCAGAGAGTTCACCGTAATGAACGCAGTAATAAAAGAGGACTGGAGATTTGTATCACATTTCCAAGATTCTATTCCTTACCTCTAATTCTTGCATTGAAATACCTCATTGAAGTCTATGATATTTGCTTCTTGAATGGTATGGTCTTGACATTAGCTTCCACATATTATTTCCCAATAGCCCGAAAATCAAATGTCACATGACCATGTATTTTAGCATGTACAGGTAGTCCTTATTTAACAACCACTCGTTCAGAGACTGTTTGAAGTTATAATGGTGCTGCAAGAATGGTGGTTACAACTGGTCCACGAAGGTCCAGCCATCCCAGCACCCCTGCAAGTCACGTGATTGCGATCTAGGCGCTTGTCAACCAGCTTACGCTTACAACGGTTGCAGCATCCCACAGTCACATGATCATAATTTGTGACCTTCCCTGCCAGCTTCCCACAAGCAAAGTCATTAGGGAAGTCAACAGGGAAGGTTGCACGTTGCTTGGGTAAATCTCCCCCACCTGTGCACCCTCCCCCAGCCCTTCTGTGCTCATGCAGCACCTCACTGGCCACCCACACACACTCACCCTTCCCAAGCCTCGCCGCGCTTGTGCTGTGCCTCCCTGGCCCCTCACGTACTCTCCCTGGCCTCTTGCGCACCCTTGCCCACCCTCCCTGAGCTCCACCAAGCTTGTGTCGTGCCTCCCCTGCCACTCACACACCCTCCCCCACCTGGCAGAAGCCACCTCAGGTCCCATGCTCATGCCACACCTCTCCTGCCACCCACACACCCTCATGCATGCTCCCTGAGCCTTGCTGCATTTGCGCTGAGCCTCCCTGGCCACTCACACATCCTCTCTGACCACTTGTGCACTATCCGTGCCCTTTCCCCCCGCCTCCCCGGCAGCAGCCACTTACCTGCCTGCGAGCTGTCTGGGACTTGCAATTTCCTGCCAGCTTCCCCACTGACTTTGGTTGTGGGAAGCTGGCAGGAAGTTGCAAGGAGGTGCTCACTTAACAACCCATGATCCTTGTTTAATGACAGCAATGGGGACTGCAGGGATTGTTGTTGATAAATGATGCACTCACATGATGTCACACTTTACAACTGCATCGCTTAGTGATGGAAATTCCAGTCCCAATTGCCATCGTAACTTGAGGACTACCTGTATATATTTATGGCCTTTACCTACTAGCTGGCAGTTAGTGGACTGCTAAAGAGATGTGATGTCAATGGGGCATTCATGGTGGGTTGCACAGTTCAGGCCACCACGTGATTTACAAACTATAGGCTGCCTGCCCAAGCTTTGGAGGAGCAAACAGTTAAGCCTGAGCACACCCTAATGTTTTTTGCGTTTAACTATTATTTAGGAATGTTATCTAAGCATGAATATTAGAATATGAATACTGACATAATATTAATAGCAAAGATCTTTAATTATTTGCATTTTTTTTTATATTTGTAGAAACAAATATACCTTATCATTCTTCCATGTTCCACGATAAATAATTCCATCTGCAGTAGTATGAACTCCATATCCATTTCTCTCAAGAACTCCATCAGGTGTTCTTGTACAGTCACCATCTAATGAAGCAAAAGGCCATGCAGGAGGGAAAAACCCAATAAAATAAAAATTAAACAAGTTACTCATATTAATCAAATAACATTTAATGAGTTAAAATCCTTCACTGTAAATTGTCAGAATCTGTGGGATGTCATATTAATAATTTCACCAATTCCCAAACTTCATAGTTTATTAGTCTATTCCTTCTGTTTAAAAATGTTAATACTTTCCAGATCTGAATCACAGTGTCTCTGTTTACCATCTCATTTGCACAATATGCTAAGGTACAGTATATTGTGGTTTGGCTTAGCTTGTTGTCCTAATCATGCTATTGATCAGACTGCAGTTAAGGAGCTTTCTTGTAACCACAATATAAAACAGACTTCGTTTTAGTTAGTTTATATTAACATCATCTGGCATATTGTCTGAACCTAGATTTTTGGTTTACAGGCACAAATGATTGTACACTGGAACTAGCTACCCCAATACTATGTCCTGTGTCTCTGTACGTGATCATGCCACCAGCCTTTTCACCCTTCCTCCATGTTTTCAGATAAAGGCAAAGGAAGCAAGCAAGCTGACTGGGCTATCTGGCCTTGGCAACTTAAGGAGATGGGGCCAGTGCTAAGGAGGCTCACTCCATTATTTGTGGAATGATTATCAAGTTAGTGTAGGAATTGAGAGGGCAAATATGTCAGTTAGGTCAATGGCCAATGATCCCACAGATTCAAGGCTAAAAAGCGCAAGGCACAATGTCTGATAAATCATGGGAAAGGTGGGAGAAAGAAAGGTGGAAATAACAACTAGCAGGTATAAAAAGGGAATCGCACTAAGGCAATCAATTGTGTTAGTGGTGTCTTTCTACTATGCTATAAAGATTTTTATCTGGCTATGTGGTGTCATGGCACTTGAGAGTCTTAAACCAAGTTTGAGCTAACAGCCTAGTCAAGCCATGCTGAGTTAAGTCTCTGGGAATTTCTACTGATGTCTTGCTAGCAAGTTTTACAATTTGATTGCCCTTTCCATAACCCCTCCACTATAGGAGGAGAGAGCCATAGCATATAGTTTGGGGTCAGAACAACAGCCACTGATCCTTTGGGAAGTACACTGACCACAAATAATTCAAGCTTGGCTCAGAATCAGGTGGCTACCTAGATGGATCAGCTAGCTCAGACCATGAACCGATTAGTCCAGCAGATGGGACAGACTTAACTTTCAGGGAATTCTTGACAAGATTTTACCACTGAGTCTGACAATTAACTCCCTAATTATGATTAATGCTGAGCTAAACTCACCATGTCATGCAGACATGGCCTATGATAATGCTATGTTTTATTTGCAATACCGCTTCCAATAGCTGTAGCAATCACAGTGCAACATGATTGATAATATCACACAAGAAATGTCATACTTTGGGGTATACAATTAAATGCAACTGTAGCTGAATATTCTCTTCAAAGCCACTTTCCTATTTCTATCCAAAGAGTGAGATTATAATTTAGAGAAAACTGAGGAAAACCAATCCTGAAACACCCTTGATATTTAAAAACAAATTCATTCCAGCTTAATACTACAAGGATGCACAGTAGTTATTTTCTAAAATACTTCATTTGCATCATAGTGCTCAGTCTATTGTCCCCTTTACAGCATAATCCTATTTTTCAGAAAGAAGAACTGTTGAATTTATTTTATTGTAAATAAGTGTTATAGGTTTACAGCCTGAACTGGTAGTAAATTGTATACATTTTAAATTTTCATAGGTTAAAATTAAGGAAATTCAAAACTACATTAAAACTATTCCAGTATTACTCACTAGAACTAAATTCTACTTCAGAACAGATTATTGCTTATCCCTGGTAAATAGATCAATAACTACAACTTGAATTAGCTAGCTGTTGGACAGTTTTATACAATTATATTATTCTCATACAACCATTTACAGTTTTTTAAAAAATAAAATTACTGTAAAAAACCTCTAATATTCTAGATATTAGCAACAGTTTTTAAACATGTCAAGAATTGAATCTGATAATGCTGCTTTAACCAGATAAGAGCTTCTGATCTTCTGGATAAGAAGAGAACTGTTATTGCTATTGTTTGCTCTTCTATTACAATATTAATAATGTAGTATTTAAATATCCAAATTAAAAAAATGTTAGCAAAAATTACAGCAGTGAATAACAACTGTCAGTTGTGGAAAATATTAATTACCATGGTGCCCACTGAAACTGCAGGTAGACAGCAAAGGCAAAGGTCATGCAACAGTGGACATTTTTATAGCAAAGAGCATATTAGCATAAGCATAACAGCTTCCTTATTGTGGTAGCTCTAAAAGTTTACCTTATATGGCTTGCACTTCTGTACTTTGTTAATAAAAATTCCTGTAACCTTAGAGCCAGAGTCTTACCTTGCTGGAATCTTACATAAGGTCTCTCGCAGTTTTGACCAGGCTGTACAGTCCCTTAATACAGCTAATTAGAAACTGCAATTATGTATCAGGTCCTACATGAATACAGAGTATCTCAGAACCTGGTTGCTGCTTGAGCAACTGAGAAGGCAGAAAAAAGGGCGCTTGCAGGTCTTGGTAATTTTTCACCAACACATTATAATATAGTATCAGAAAATATTTACCATACTTATCTTGATTTGGAAATATAAATGATATTTTATAAACTTCAGAACCTGTTGAGAAAGAATATAGTTTTACTGATCTTTAAAAGCATCCTTCAGCGTAAATATAAAATATGCATGTATATGTATATATGTATATGTATATGTACAGAGAGCACCAGTTTGGTGTAATGGTTAAAGTACTGGCATAGAAACTGGAAGACTGTGAGTTCTAGGCCTCCCTTAAGCATGAAAAACGGCTGGGGGACTTTGGGCCAGTCGCTCTCATTCAGCCCAACCCACCACACAGGGCTGTTGTTGTGGGGAAAACAGCAGGCAAGAGTATTAGGTATGTTCACTGCCTTGAGTTATATATATTTAAAAAGGGATAATAATAATCATCATCTGCTCGAGCTTAGTTCATCCCACCTGTTAACCACGAAGTATTCTGCACTTACTGATCTTTGACAGCAAAACCATTACGTTAATAGACACACAGCAACATTTGACTGGAGAAATGCAAAATCTTCCTATACTGAAGCTGACATAACCTTTTGATTTCGTCCATGAAACATCTTTCCTTTTTTGTTTTTTGTTTTTTTAAACAACCCTTCCATCAATGCCAGCCGCGCGAATTGGAATCACTCCTCACCAGACATAACTTGAAAGATGCACACGCGGTTGCTATAGCGACGAGATTTACAGGAAGCGAAAGCCTTTTATTTCCGGGTGATTGACGAGCGTTCTGAGTAAAGTTCAGATTTCAGGCGGAAGCTGATTATCTTCTAAGAGAAATTAGTAGGCGAGAAAGAGGTTTGTATTTATGGGAGGGAAGGGATGATATAGGAATTCCTTCAGGGTGACCATCTCTAACGCGGTGACCTTCAGTTCTGGCTTACTAGTTCCGTCGTTCCCTGCCAACAGGGCAAATGTCCGGAGAGTAGAGGGGTGTAGTCCTCCCTGAATAATTATTTCAATTAGACTGTGTACTGGTCACCAACAGCAATTCTCTATAGTTTTTCCTAATTTTCACTGTGGATACTGTGGCCCCTCCCACCAAAAAGTGAGCAGTGATATGTTCAATTAATATATAATTTATTGTGACATTAGTTTATACCATAATGATATATATCATAGTATATAATTTATACTATAATTTATAATAAATTTGTAAATTTATTATGATTTATTTAAAGCTTTTTTACCTTGCTTTTCAACCTCCCCATCCCAGAGCTCCTTGCAGTGTTAATAAGCAAATAACCCTGTTTGCAATCCAAGAGGTTCTCCATAATAGGAAGAGAGAAAAGGAGGAGAAACAGGCAGATGTATTCTCCAAGTATTTACTTACCGAATTCAGCAAAAACTTGATCAGAAGGGCTGCTGTTTACTCTTCTGGTGACTTCATTAATTGTAATTGGAGAGTAGTTGAACCAATACTGAAAGTAGCTCATAGCATGTAATGCAACTGTAGTGTATATACATCTCTACAGATATAATTTAATCAATTTTATTGATTTAAATTTGATCTAATGGAGTATGATATACTGTTGCGCATGTCACAAGCAAATCCTTAGTGCTAACTCTATTCTTATAGATAACGTACAAACTGTGGCCAGAGCAAATTTATTAGGAAATAAATCCCACTGTGTTTGTTGTGGTTGTGGGAGAGGGCTAATCAGTGAATGATGTAAAGTAATAATTGACACCTTTACTGTGTGTTTACATAGTGAACCTAGTGCTATACTTCACTCTTGATTATTTTGTTTCATTGTTTTTTTTTCTTTTAGCTAAATATGAGTTCATCAGTAAAGAGAAGAGGGAGACCAAACAGTGGGGGAAGAAGAGGAGGAGGAGGTGGTGGTGGCAACAAACATCAAGCCAGTGGCAGTAAAAAAAGCTTGGACAAAAATTGGGATTATGATTTTTGCATTTTCAGTGGAACAAAAAAGGATGACAGGTTAGCAAAATGAATTTTGCTTCAGAACGTGAACTGAATATAGAATCATAGAGTTAGGAAGGAATGTTTAGCCTATTGATGCCAACCCTATGTTCAGTGCATAAATCTGAATTAAAGCATCCCAGACAAATGGCTATTTAATCTGTACTTGAATGCATCAAATGAAGGGGAGCCCACTACCTCTGAGTGTGTGATCAAGACATGTAGGCATTCCCTACCTAGCTCTTTTTCCCCTGATCCTATCTCTTTTTCTGCCCCAGTGCCAAGCCTTGTCCTGTTGAAGAGTAATAAATTGTTTCTCTCATTGGAACAGTGGAAAGGTTTTTTTTTTAACTGCATCACATCAAAAGTAAGCTCTTTCTTATTTAACTGTTAAGGGAGTATGATGGGAGTGGCATGCGTGTGAAAAAATGGGGAGTGGAAGGTATATGCAACCAGAGTAAGCAGGCAATAATTTAATGTGCTTTAATAAAGCCTATTGTAATGCTATATAGTCACATCCCTCAGTTGCAACACTTTTATATGTTTCTTAGACATGCCATGTGAAATTTACTGTCAGTCAAAATATTTATCAATGACTATCCCGTTCTGCCTCCTGGAGAGGAAGATCTTTGACAAAAGCTAAAAGCCAGAACAGAGTTCTGTTTCCACAGTATATTAACTGTCAGATATCGGAGACAGAACTAAAAAAGCTTCCCTTAGTGATTATAGTACCAGATACCTCAGGAAGAGGTATTATTTAACACAAATGGAAGGGGATTATGTTGGTGCTGCGGTTTGCTTTCCATGATACAATAAGAGGGTGGCACTAAGTGAAGAAAAATAAAATAATGGATACAAATTTATATTTTGTTATCTATTGATTGTGCAATAAGAATAGATATATACTAAATAGAAAGCATCAAGCAGATAAGGAATGTGTTGTATTTTGGGGGAAAACTTGTTAAAAATAAAATTCCTAATCAACAAGAACACATGGTAACTTTGTAACACAATTGTTATATTACATGAATCGATCCTACAGTCAATTTAGGTTTATTGTGCTCATTATAGAGCTTATTTTGGTTTCTGTGATGTAGGAGTCAGGTGTATCAAATATTAGTAATTTGCTGTCCCTGGGTCAGCCCCACCAGATAGGCTAAACCATGAATCAACTCCACAGAAAGGCTACTTTTATTGAGAGTGGCTATAATATCAGAATCTTGCAAGTCTGGTTGTGCTGTACCTCCTCTTCTTATACCCATGTGAATTAGGGAAGTGTCTGAGTCATTTTTGTATACTTTCTGCTTGTTTTGGACTTAATACATGTTTATCCCCTCGTTGCTTTGGCAACAAATCTTGCCAGTCTTCCTTACTCTCTCCACCCTGTCTGAGAATTTGCTAACATCAAAAGATGGATATGGAATTGATCCAGTACAATTGTCATTTTCATCATAATTTTAACTAATGAATTTTATGTACCTTGATATGCATTTTATACTTATTGGTAAATAACATATTTTTTCTTTTCTGTGCATCAAATTCTGTTAATAAGAGGACATGGACAGACCAAGCATGCATCCAAGACCAAAACACCTCTGCAGACTCTTTATATGACTTCAGAAAATCAGAAGAGAGTGAAAGAACTTCTTTGTGAGCTCCAGGAGCAGGAGCTGGCTTCTGGTTCAAAGTTAGTTTTTTTTAAACACAGTTTACTTATTCCTTAAATATGACATGTCCCCGAATTGTATATGAAAACCCTTTAATTAGTCTTGTAACTGAATAGGCATTTCACAGTATGTAATTATGATATATAATTTAGCATTTTTAATCTGTAATTAAAAAATTTTGTACCCATCCTGGAAGAAGAAGCAAAGTGTTTATTTAACTCAAAGTGGCTGCATGTTTTACATATCAGAGCCAACTGATTTCTACTTCCGAACAATTAAGTAAAACCACTTCAGTACTTAGAGAGGAGAGTATAAAATCACTCTCTATAATCTCAATTCTTCAATTTAGTCTAATTTATTGATTGTAGTCCTAGGAATAACTTATGCTTTCAGGACACTTATATCAGGCACAGCTGACTGCGATGAATTGGATTATCTGGATGATGAGGAGTCCTGGTCGGATGCCAATGCATTCTCTGAAACCAGTTCAACAGCTGCTTCTCAAGCACCAGTGAACCATGTGCTAGAGATGGAAGTGTCATCTTTTGCTGTGCATAAGCTTTCCAGGTAATTCTTTTTGCATCTATAAGATCAAAACTATAATGTAGGAATCTTGACTGGAATCAATAGTTGCAGTTATATGAAGGAGTAACACACTGAATTCAGAATCTAGCAACTCAAGTAATAGCAAGACAGTTTTGGGTTTGATTTTAAAAAAGCACATTTCAAGCAATTATAATTATGTAAAAATTGTCAAAGGGCTGCTTTTTTCTGGAAATTCCAGCAGATGTGAGTTTGTCTGTTTGTGTTATTATGGGAGGAGCAGAAAAGAAATGAGTATTTTATTCAAGTCAATTTTCTACCAATCCACATGCTACTAATCCCATTTTTCCTGGCTTTTTTATTCTGCCCAAGCAGATTTTTGGGAATTCAACTCTATTTCATCAATCCATCATTCAAGCCATCAGTGCATCCTCATAAAATGCAAAATTCCATACTCTGAAAACAAACCCTGAATGGGATAACAATGTATATCATTGCAGAATCATACTGTATTATACAATCTAGAGTATTTTCTTCTTCTCATAGGATAAAAATAGGGTACCATGTTTAGAAGTACAGGTAGTCCTTGTTTAACGACCGTTCATTTAACGACAGTTTGAAGTTATGACAGCCTCAAAAAAAGTGCTTTACAATCTGCACTCACACTTATGACCGTCGCAAACTGTTGCACCACTCCCCATGGTCACATGTTTGTGATTTGCAACCTTTTTTTACCACAGTTGTTAAGCAAGTCAAGTGGCCATTAAGAGAATCACATGGTCATTAAGCAAATTCTGGCAAAAAACATCCATTGGGGAAGCTGGATTTGCCTAATGACCACTTGATTCGCTTAACGACCATGATGATTTGCTTTACGACCTTCATAAAATAGTAATAAAATCAGGTCCAGTCATGTGGTGACTTGCTTAATGACTGCCCTGTGTAATGACCAATTATCTGGTCCCTATTGTGGTCATTAAGCGAGGACTACCTGTAGTAGAGCTACTTGCTCTTATCCAGATGGCACTTGTATCCACTATGTTTTTTTCTTCTTCCTCCTCCTCCTCCTCCTAGGTATGGTTTTGATTTTGAGCATTGCCGAGCAGTACTGAAATCTTTCAATGGTAACATTGGGGCATCCTTGGAACATTTGCTTTTGCAGTACTTCACAGAAAATTTTGGAAAGAGGATGAAGCTCACAGAAGCTGCTGTTCAAGCAAATATTAAAGACTGTTTGGAACAAAGGCAAGAAGAAGCTTTAGCCCTCCGTTCAATCTATGGAGACAAATTTGTTGAACGAATTCAAAATCGAGTTTGGGCTATTGCATTAGAGTTGGCATATCTAACAGATATTTTCAGCAAGACAAAACAAGGGAATAGCATCACCAGTAGCATACTTAATTCAAATTCCTTAGGTATCTGTAAACATTATCTCCGAGGAGACTGCAAGTTTGGACCAAGATGCAAGTTCAAGCATGAAACTCCACACAATCAGAAATCACTTCCCCATATTAGAGAAGATGCTCATCTCAGACTTAATAGTGATAATGTTCCTGTGTATGAACTTGAAGTAAGATTTCCGGAGGATAATAAATACCCATATCAGCCGCCTCTTGTGGCATTCTATTCTACTAACGAGAACCTGCCCTTGTCTTGTCGGTTGCACTTAGCTGAATTTCTTTATGAAAAGGCCTTAATATCATCTGAGTCTAATAAACCTGTAGTATATGATTTTGTAACATTTTTAGAGGATGAAGCTCAAGTCCTGAAATTGCTTAGTAAGACATCCCACAAATACAGTGTTCCTCCAGTTCCTCCGATGACGCCTCTGGGAAGAACATCAACAGATCCTGTTAAGCAAGAGCTTCCAAGTAGCCCTTTTAATCCATATCAGATTTCAGAAGGTATGTACATTTTTATAAGTCCTTATTGAGATCTTGAAAACCAGTATTGAATGCCTCCATTCTGCTTCCAGTTGATGTGAAGACATTATTTAGGTATTATTCTTTCTGTAGTGGGCCTGAAGAATATTGTATTATGAATCAATTTCAAGAGGAAACTTTGTAACTTGCTGGATCTTGTTTTTTTATAGTAATTATTTTCTAATATGGGTAAAACTAGGCAATTTTCAGTTAATCTGAGAGAGTATTAGACTGTAAGGAATGAATGGTATGTAAGTACAGAAATGTCACAGTTTGTAATTCAGTCAGTCAAACAAATAAATTGATACCTAATGATAAAAAAGATATAATTATTTTTAAAAGTCATTCTATATTGGCTGGGGTCTTTCAAATGTATTGAGTTCCCAGTACGGAGGAGTCTGTCCAAAAATGGCAGATTTTCCAATTAAGACTTGCATTTGAAGATGAACCTTTAGTGTAGTCCTTCACTGATCATTTGATCTGACTGGCACTTTTAGTCTTTGTTATTGTTCAGTAATCCAAATCCCATTTACAGTATTTATGGAATGTATACTATACCTTTTAATTTTAAGAAGGTGTGTGCTCTGCCATCTGGCCTGGGGTGAGGAGGGAGGTCATCAGATATGGGGTTGGCTAGCCCCCTAGAGGCCTGGTGTTGCTTCCATCGTCCTCCTGGATTTTTCCTCTTCCTTTATTCTGTGCAAATTTTATATATTTATTTATTGTTTTAATCTGTTGTAAGCCGCCCAGAGTCCCGTATTGGGGGGAGATGGGCGGGGATACGTTTGATACATAGGCAGGCAGGCAGGCAGGCAGGCAGGCAGATAATTGATGCCATCAAGTACCTTACAACATTTACAGTGTCTTTAACAAAACACAACAAAATTGTATCTAATAAAATCACCAGTATAAAACTGAGGAAGCATAAGTTTCAGAAAGTCAGTAAAAAACTTGTATATGTCACAAAGAGAGCATTGGAATATAATGGACACTAGTATGGTAATATCTATATTAATGACAGCCTTTGGCTGACTTTATTTGAGGAAAGCTTGATATACCAAATTACCATAATAAATACAATGTGAAACTCTCCTAATGAATTGGACTTCAATTTCCATCATCCCCAGCCAACACCAGTCAGGAAACTCCATGGTACATTATAGTAATGCTCAATGTTGTTTTAATCTATATAAGCCTCTTTCAAGAGAGAAATCAATACTAGGATGTTTGAAATGTTAAAGTGGCCAAACACAATTCTGATCATGGGGAAACGTGAGTTATTTGGTAGGGAAAGTCTTCTAAACACAAGATAGAATCCATTTTGATTGTGCAAGCCCTTACATTCATTTCCTGACATCACCAGGTAGAACTAGGAAAAAATGCTCTTTAAGATCTGGAGAAGCAATGCCAGTCTTCAGTCAACAATAAGCTTGATGGAACAGAGGCCTGACTCTTTTAAGTCAGGTCAAACCTTATACTTGCCTCTAGAGTGCCCTACTCATGGCTATATAATTTAATGGAACTCCTAATCTGAATTGATTTAGTGTGTAATACATTTCTTCCATCTGTATCAGGGATGACCATCAGTTGAGGCCTGAGTTCAAGGTATGGAGGGCAGGATTCATGAGAGGAAATCTGCCAAACAATATTTCTATTGAGGTGGCAAACTTGCCACTGACATGCTGATTCCTGTGTCAAGAATATTCATACCTTCCCCACCCCACCCCCGAAGACAATTAAACCAGTGTTGTAGAAGGTGCGTGCTAATTGTTAAGATTTTTTTAAAAGCAGCAACAGAGGTGGGAGCTGAGGAGGATGAGAATGACCAAGAGGGCCTACAAGCAGTTCATATAGAGAAGGAGAGTTACCTGAATCTCAAAAAGAACTTTTTATTGAAAAGAAGCACTCCATCAGAGTCCATTAGCAAAGAGAATCTTAAAATTTGCAAACAATTCAGCATAAAAAAGGTACGGTTAGCTTTTAAATTGATTAACTATGAAAATGAGTGGGGAAAGTAGTTTGGTATATTGTAACTTTTTTTTAAAATTATCAGTTGTGTTTATATTCATACAACCAACCTAGGTTGGGATTTTAAAAATCCACTATTGGTCAGAATTCTTTTAATAACTGATTAAATGTTGGAGCCCTGACTTGTGGTACTTAGCAATTGGATCCTAGTTAAGAGTTTGTTCTACTACACTTGTCTGAGTTCCTTAAAAAGGATGATTTAGTTTATAAAATGCTTCATATATCTATTTATTTTGATTAGCTACTTTAATGAACAGTAAATGTATTGGGGGGGGGTTAGATTTTTTATCCCATCTTTCTTATTTTTATAAATAACTCAAGGCAGCGAACATATCTTCTTTCCTCCTTCTATTTTCCCCACAACAACAACCTTGTGAGGTGGGTTGGACTGAGAGAGAGTGACTGGCCCAAAGTCACCCAGCCAGCTTTCATGCCTAAGGTGGGGCTAGAACTCACAGTCTCCTGCTTTCTAGCCTGGTGTCTTAAGTACAAGATAAATCATTGTTACCCATGTATTGAGTAATCATGACTACTGGTAACCTTGTGCATGTCTTTGTCAGTCTTCTAGGCATTACCAGGCCATGTTACAAGAACGACAGAAACTTCCTGTATGGGAAAAGAAAAAAAACATTCTCAGCTTGCTGAACAAATATCAGGTCCTGGTTGTAAGTGGTATGACTGGGTAAGTGTATAATCTATACACAAACAGAAGCTACATTCCACATCATGTCTAGTGTATTAGTAGGCCAATATTGCTTTTTCATAATTCATTATAGACGAGAGAGAACCCTGAAATCATATTCACAGGAAAGGAAGAATGCTTTTACTGTTGTTTTTCTTAGATTAAGAGACTCATTTAGATTGATCAGTTCTCCATCTCTTCACAATTTAGCTTAATTGAGAGAGAAATGTGAAGAAGAAAAAAAGCCCGGCCAGAGTCTCTTTCTCTATGTCTATGATTTACTAGGCCTACCATTTCTGACTAAGACTAGACATAGACCAAGAGAGCAAGCTAAAAAACAAAAAGAAGACTATGGGATTTGTCTAGCAGTTAAGATGGATCTCCCAGCAATACAACTACTGTAAGATTAAGTGAAAGATTAAATCATATAATCTCTACATTTTTCTGATAATAATTCAAATTATAATAAATTTTAGAACATCCTAAAATAAGAAAGTCTAATTCATTGTTCTGTAGCCTGTACAGCCCATATACAATCATGTCAGGATCATGTAAAGAAACCTCATACTTTTCCAATGGGAAGCCCCTGGTTTGTTGGTTTTTTCGTAGAAGCCTGGCAAAATGTTGACCTCCAAATAGAAGGTTCCATTTTGGAAAAAAAGAGAAATTTATATCTTTTGGACTCATATTGTTGTAGGAATTTGTAATAGTGCCAGCCTCATCTGTTTTGTACCGTTCAAGTTGCATTTCTCAGCAGAAAATCTTTCATGAGGCTTGAATTCAGTCTTGTTTTCTGACCTTTTTTCAGACTTCTGAATCAGTGTTAGCGAATGGAAAAAAATTAAATGTACTTTTATTTCAAAGAATGAATATATACAACTACGAAGGAGAGGTTTGAGGACAAAAAAACCCATTTATTTTAGCTTGGATCTTGTTGCCTTTATGTTTCATTGATTTGTGCTCAGCCTTGAGAAGTAGACAGTTCTTTAAAAGAAATGAGTGGACATTATCCATAGACTGCAGGTTAGAATGCATTGATAAGTTGTGTGCTGCTTGAGGGTGGGTGATTCCTGCACATACATTTTTTTTCCCTGCAGATGTGGAAAGACCACTCAGATACCTCAGTTTATCTTGGATTCCTCCCTAGAAGGTCCTCCTAATAAAGTAGCCAACATCATTTGCACCCAACCTCGTAGGATTGCTGCCATTTCTGTTGCTGAACGTGTAGCCAAGGAACGAACAGAAAGAATTGGAGTTACTGTTGGATACCAAATCCGTTTAGAAAGTGTCATGGTTTGTTTTTTTCCTTTGCATTTGCTGAAGTGGTAACACTGGCAATGTTTTAATATAACTCTTTTTAGTAAGAGTAAGAAAGTATACCAAAGTTACCAATTTTAGTCTCCCCCATGTATTACTTATTAGCTCTAAGGATACATTTTAGCCAGTATGCTATGATATGACAGGTGGGTGAGATCAAAAGAGCCAATGGTTTGCATCATGATGCTGCTTCCACCATCTTGCCTTTTCTTAACCCCTCTCCCCCTACACGGTTGAGTCCAATCAAAACCTTAGGTCAAATTTGTATATAAGCTGGAACAGTATAGCATTGTATAATTAACTCGAAACATTGTGTATTTAATTCAAATTTTGCTACAATAGTTCTTAACTATGGGTCATCCATAAACCAGGCGCTCTTAACCCTGGGACTATCTATCATTGGTATTAGGTTATTATTTTTTTGACCGCTGAAAAAATATAGATACTGGCTGTATTGATTGGATTCATACCCTGCCATTCATTTAAGAGCTCAGTTATATCTTATCTAGATCATATAATACAGCATCTATTCTTTTAGATTCATATGGATAGTGGCACTGAAGGGTTAGCTTTTATTTTGAGCTCAGGGAAAATTGGTCACCGGTAAGCTGAAGGTCACCTCAAGAGATCCCTAGCGTGGCTAGACTGATGTAGGATTTAAGTTGGGGTGAGACGATGGGATTGTTGTGTTTGTTGAGACTTTCTGAGATTGCTTGAAACCTTTTGATGGAACCACAGCAGACCTCAAAGTGACTGTTTTAGGAAAGCAGGACTTTAAGAGCACTGTTGAGTGAGAAATTGTTGCGCTTACATAGATCTAAAGGTTTCAGGCAATCTCAGGAGGTCTGAATAAATACACCTTCCCTCCCACTGTCCCAGTTTAAATAGTACATCAGTCTAGTCACACTATGCTTCTGATTAAGCACCAGTTACAAATTCTTCTGTTAGCCTGAACTACTGATGGTGTTTGATTGGAGTTCTTAGTGTTCTGTTGATCATTGTAATTAGATAGTTTTATTGCTTGTGAACTGCCTTTGGATAGAAGACAGGAGAAAATGGAAAAATGATTCTATTCCCTGTTCCTAGGAAGTGTGATATTATAACTATGTTGGCCTTTGGCATTCAGCATCCTTTACCAGCCAAAGTCTAATTTACAATACAGAAAGGTCAAGGTCTTTTGCCTGATTAATCATGAGCAATAACAAGCTGTGTAGTGGGCTGAAATGAATAGGATAGAATTTAATAGGGAGAAATGTAAAGTTCTACATCTGAGTAGGAAAAATGTAAACCACAGGTATAGCATGGAGAGACCTAGTTGGATGGTACCACATGTGAAAGGGATTTGAATATCCTTTTTTACTATAAAGTAAACATGAGCCAGCATTGTGGTACCACTGCTCAAAAAGTAAATGCTATCTTGAGGTGTATTAATGTAGAGTCCAGATCATAAATGTTCCACTCAGCTGTGCTCTGGTTCATCATTTAGTATGTTAGTTGTGGGTACCATAGTTCAAAAGGGCAATGGGAAAATGGAACAAATTCAGGGAGGGCTACCAAGATGGTGAAGGGTCTGGAAACCAACCCCTATGAGCTAAAGGTAAGTTTAGCCTCCAGAAAAGACAACTGAGGGGAGAGATGATAACAGTCATTAAATATTTGAAAGGACATCTCACAGAAGAGAGAATGAACCAATTCTGTAATGCTCTTGAGGTCAGGATCAGACCCAGTGAGTTAAACTAGAAAGAAGGAGGACCTTCCTGACTGCCCAGGCTGTCAGCTGGTGAAACAGGCTGCCACCCAAAGTAGTGAGTTCTCCTTTGCTAGAGGTTGTCAGACAGGCCAGATGACAATCAGTCAGATGCATTCTAGTGGTTCTTGAACTGAGCAGAGGGATGGACTAGATGACCTCCAGGGTACATTCCAACTCTTGACTCCCACTTTATCTGTGATCCATGGAAAACTAAATAATCTGACCAAAAAAATGATTTTCTTGGCCATTTTAATGTTTTGTCTTTTTTATTCAAGTCTTCATCTACACGGCTATTGTATTGTACTACTGGAGTGCTTCTGAGAAGACTAGAAGGGAATATGAATTTACAAGGAGTCACTCATGTTATTATTGATGAAATACATGAGAGAAGAGAAGAAAGGTAATCAACCTTTTAAAAAATTGCAGTTTTTCATTATTGCATTTTATAACCTTTCTCTAAGTGTATTCCAGTTATATGCAAGTGCTTCTCCTGAATTACCATTCCATTTTTCATTTTATGTTCCATTCTTGCTCTGCCAATCTGGCCAATCCAGGGATGGACCAGCACTTTTCTGGAAGTAAATTCTTCAAACTGGAAGCAGCTGTTTCCTGGAACAATAAGTTTTGTATATCCACAGTCCCTCTATTTTTCTTCACAAAAATCACATGAGATAGAGATGTAGTTGTTCCAAATCACACTGTTCCGTGGCTGAGTTGAGACTTGAACCCTGGTGTCACAGTTTGCAGCAGCTAAGTGTTGTCTGTCAAGCTGAGATGTGAATTGTCAGACAAGAAACTCTTTTAAAATAAGAGACAAAATAATAAGCTCTTTTAAAATAAGAGACAGATAACCTTAACCCTAAATAACCCTAACCCTAATTGTCAGACAATAAGCTCTTATAAAATCACTTTTATAGTGATTTTTATGGTGAACTAATGTTTATCTAGAGTGGCTGAAAAAGGCATCATTAATTTTGTACACTTAAAAACAAAACTAAGAAACTTCCCCATCTTTGTTGATAAGCAGGAAAAAAAACCCAAGGGGTTTTTGTGTGCTAGGTGTTGAACCATTTCCTGTAAACCCCAAACCCTCATGATACTTGATCTTGCAAGTCTTAGATTGACATTCTAATCATTAAATCACATCAGTTATCATAACTGCTATCAATATAGTCATCTGGTCTGCATGTTACCCTGAATCAGAGTTTCCTGTTGCCTGCATGACATTTGCGAGCCTGAGGAAGGTTGTAAGTTTGTATGTTTCCTTCTCCCCTCTCCTTGTGCTATGCAGCAGGAAGGAAGAATACCCCATATACATTCTGTTTTAAACTGCACTGTTGAACAAGTCCACAAAACAATCTACAGATTATTCCTAGCTACTTTAGCAATTAATCAGGGTTCAAATCATGACTAGCATTTAGGTAATCATATACCAGGCAGTGGAGAAAATGAGAGAAAATAAACTACTATTCAGTCTTCCAGCTGCGTAGAGAACTGAAAAGGGTGAGTGTATGGCAGAAGTAGCATTTGAAATTGGGGTTTTTGTAGCCACAATCTTTTAGCTTTGAGATCACACTAGCTTATTCTTACATACTAATAATGTATTACTATGAATAGTAGTATACTACATTACGCTAATAAAGCTCCAGGTTTTACTAAGATTCTATTCAGAGATGTGAGGGTCTTCTTTGGAAAAAAAAATCACTTGCATGAGGAGAGAAGGCAGTAAATCCTATGCCAGCTGTCTTTCTCCTTTGCTCTTAATGACTGCTATAACAAGCTGCTTTTCAACAAGCAGAGCAAGCAAGTGGAAAAACAAGAATGGAGAGACATGATAACGACATCATATTTTGATGTTTCACATAATACTGTTTCTTGCAAACGTTATTCCTGAAAGTTTTATTTATTTGGTGACTGTGACTTCTTGTTACAAATGTGGTGTCATTTGTGTTTGCTTTTCCATACACTTAAAATTTGCTTTTCAGTGATGACGACGAATTATTGTGTTCCCCTTCGGAAATAACAGTGAAAGAAGAGGTGTATTGCTTGTATTCCAGTCTCTGCCATAATATATAACATGTTTACAGCCTTGGATCTAGAACACTAAGAACTAAATGGAGAGTAGACACCCAGAAATCACTTTTAATATTGAATTAATAATAATATTGAAAGAGGGTGGGAAAAGATGCAAAGAGTTTCCATTTTTATTGTTTTTTTCAGTGACTTCTTGTTGTTGATATTGAAGAACATAATGTTACAAAGACCAGAGCTGCGTGTTATAGTAATGAGTGCTACTCTGAATACAGAAGCCTTTTCTCAGTACTTTAATTCCTGCCCTATCGTCAATATACCAGGTGAAAAGCAGATTCTTTTATTATTAATTCCTTCACTATTTTACCTTTGGCTGATTTTACAGCAAATGTTTCCACTGTAATGATTTCTATATATTTGCAACATACTGTTTTGGTAGTAAAATGTTTGAATTGAGGAAGCTATACCAGCCTTAAGAATTTGAAACACATAGTAACAGTACTGCTAAACCAGTCAGTATTCTTTTTGGCATTAGACAATACTAGGAAGCATCATTTACAGAGCATATAATTGCAAAAGACTTGCCTGTTGTTATCTGCAACTTACTTACTTGCAGTACATACTATTAGGCAAACTAAGTAAGCTTTGCAACTGATGTAATTCTTCAGAAGATGGAAAAATTTGTTTCCAGATCTTTGCATTCACTCAGAAGCAAAATGTTCTGTAAAATGTAACATTCTGTAAAATGTTACTGACTACTGAACACATAGATTTTGTATTCTTGCCTATCAGTTTTGATATCTATCATCTGCAAAAGTGTTGGGTCTGTCATATCCTGTAAATCATCTCAGCTAAAGTCATTCCCAGAATGTTGATAGAGAAAACTAAAAATCAGACCATGCAGCCTTATATATTGATGCTTTTAATAAAAGCCCTGTGCCAAGCAGTTGCATTTCATTGAATAAAGCATGCTGCCCAAATACTCTACATTTAATAGAGGCATAGCTGTTGAGGTAAAAAGGAATTACCAGGAGCATATCCAAACAGATCATTATAGGATAATATTTAATACTTGTATAAATATTTTCAAATGTATGCTTTTGTTCATATGCATTAGATGTAATCTTAGCACCAATTAGTAAGGTCAGTCAAAGGTATTTGGATAATGCAGTATTAACCATTATGCAACCTCGAAGTGCAATAAGATAGCTGATGAAAACAAAGGGTTTGTTGAATTCTCAGGATATCAAACTAACCCTACAAAAAATAAAGATAATAATGGGATACTTATCCCAAGAAGAAAGTTCTGTGCAGAAGGAGTTGGGTTGCCAGTCAACAAAAGACACAGTGAAATATTTGGGACTGTATTTGACAGGCAGTAATAAAGATGTATTTCAGTTATGGAAAAAAAAGTTTCAAAAGATTTAGAAAGATTGAAAAATTTAAAATTCTCCTGGTTAGGATCAGCTGAATATATTATATAAGATTTTTTCCCTTTTAATTTCAAATGGCACCAATCCCAGAAAAAGAAGTTCGACTAAATTTAAGCAAGAATGTCACACAACAAAGCAAACTCATATTCTTAGCAAATTCATCCTCAATTTTTAAGGAGGAAATCTTTGATGTAAAGATAGTGACCAGAAGCAATTTTAATGTTTATAAATAATTGATATAATTGCCAGTCAGATATAATGGAAAGGAATCTAGAACTTAATATAGTTTTTACTGATTGTTTTTTAGTATTTATTTTTATTTTTTCTTTTTTCATATAAGATCATGTGCATTTATTTTATATAATGAAAAATAGTGGTGACATCAATGTAAATATTAATGTTTAGAGTTTTGTAGTGATTTTCAATTATTTCTCAAGATGTTATAATGAGTCTAGTTCTATACATTCAATTATATTCAATTAATTATTTAATCAATGAAATAAATTTTATGACATTGTACATTCTCTGTTTATTTATTAATATTTTATTTTCCATATACAATGTCCTTTTTCACTTTCTTCTTTTTTCTTTTATGTAGCAGTTTATTCCTTAAATGTTCTAAAATAATACTTTTTAAAAAAGATTTTTATTTGTCCCCCATATTGCAGTAAAGTTCAGGCCATGACTACATACCCTATGCTCCAAACTTGTTGGAATAAAGCTTCCATTTCTTTGCTCTGTTTTGCACATGTTTTTCTGTTTTGCTCTGTTTTGATGAAACTGTTTGCCTATCTATTTATTATTGTGTACATCTCTAGGAAGGACATTCCCTGTTGAACAGTTTTTTCTAGAAGATGCAATTGCAGTGACTAGGTAAGAAATCTCAAAAACAAATATAGCATCTAGCAATCCTTTTACATAATATAAGTTTCCATTCAGACTGAAAATACTGTTTCTTGGACTCATCCTTTGGATGGAATTATGGGACAAATTGTGAATAATACAGTTTAACCTCAGCTAATAATGTAGACAGCACTACTGCACTATATCAAATAAGATTTAAAATTAGAGTTGTATCAGAAACAATAATACAGAGTATTACTAAAATCTAGTACATTTCAAGAATCTGTCAGACTCATATACTTTATATGATTAAGAACTGACTACTAGGGAAAGCATAGTACAGTAGGTTTATGTTGAGGAAAGGCACTGTGTGCTTTCACTTGTTTTGGAACATGAGCATTAATGTGCATTAGAGCAAAAAGTGCACATTGAGTAAGAGAAAACCAGGGAGACTGGAGTGGACTACACTCCCAGATTAATCACTGGGTTGAAAGGGCTGTAACCTCCTGCCCACTTGCTTAGAAAGTCTATTTATTAGCCCATTTTCCCAGGATCCAGTAAAAAAGAACAAGTATCTAGTTATTGCAGAAATTGGAATATATGACAAAAATGTACAGATATTATCCTGTATAATCATTTTGTGAAAAAGAAGCCTATCTCTTCCTTTTAGTGTTTTTAACCTTTTATTGGTGATACAGAAGATGGGGATAAGCACTGAATGGCCTTTCGTCCATTACAACTTAATTTTTGACCTACTTTAATGGAGGAATTATTATTTTCCAAATGAGATATCCAGACTGTTAATAACAGGTAGCAATAGTGACAGAAGTTCATGTTCTTTCTAGCCTGATGCTTGCAAATATCTCTTAAATCTATTCTTGCCAACCATATCTAAAATGAAATGAAGACTGTATTTGGCAGAGTGGATAGCACTGTGACTGAGCATGGCTTACATCAGTTTAGATCAGTGGTTGTACTGCTGATGAGCAAGGAGGAAGGAGCAAGCTTTATGTTGTATTGACACTGTGAATAAGTCCTACTGAGTAGAATAGTACACTTTTTTTTAACAGGTATGTCTTGGATTGTACTATGAGGCTGCAGTTCTTACAGAGAACTGCACTTAGCAGCATTTAACTCAACAGAACAACTTTAGAACAACTAGAGTGAAAGTGAGGCCTGAAGCGAGATGGTGTTTGTGTCTTTATGTTTTTATGTGGGGGTTGATGTGGGCATTGTTATTGTTGTTATGATTTGGATTGGTTTTAATTTAACCATGGATGTCCTAATCCTTGTTTATATATACTGTAAGATGCCAAGAGTTGTTTTGGCTGCAGTGGGGTAGAGGTGAGAGAGAGAGAGAGAGAGAGAGAGAGAGATTCATTCATTCATTCATTCATTCATTCATTCATTCATTCATTCTACACTTCTGAGTGACTAGATGTAGGATTGCCATATAATTTCTTTGCACTGATGATCAGAAAGAAAATTAAAGGATACAGATGGGTAGATGAAAGGGAAGACCTTTTAAAAATATTGATATTTTTTACTGAAGTTATATAAATTGGTGTCAGTCTTCAGGAATTAATTTCATTCCTGGCTCTGTATAATATAAATAAAATATATGCCAGATGTAATGAATAAGTCAAGTTATACATAATGTACCTGATAAGGTAACACAGCAATCTTGTAACTAGAAAAGATGATAAGTACTGCATTTATTTCAGTTTTTCTTGAAACTATGTTATTTTCTTTGCCAAATTTCCCCATCATCACAACATTTCCAGACCTTTTACATCTTTGATTGCACACAGAATGGATCTCCTTGAATTCCATCTTTGGGATAGGGTAAAGGCCTCGTGTATTCTGTTAGACTCACTGCCCAGCCTGGTCTTGAGCCAAGCTCAGAGAGATCATGTGGGCAAGAAACAAATGTGGCAGAGAGCCAAGGCACTGAAAGGCCTCAAGTAACTCTGGGAAGCTTAATCCAGTGCAATGAAATTCTTTTTGAACTATCCATTTATTTCCTAAATGCTTTCCTTATAGATGCTAAAATTTTGTTTTTAAAAAGCCAATTCTTAAGATACAATGTTCTTTATCAAATTCTAAATGCTGATGTTTGTGCAATAGGATTGCAAAATATATACACAGCCGTACCCAAAAGTGCCCAGTGCCCAATAGTCTAGTTTATCTGTAATTATACAGCACCATTCAGAAAGTATAAGTTTCTGGGTAGAACTATTAACTGCTTGAAAAGCAAGGATAGCTGCTTGCTTTTTTCCCATGACTTATCTCTCTGCATGCATTCAGGTATGTTTTGGAGCACAGCAGTCCATACATGCGCAGAGTAAAACAAACTACCCGCAGGACAAGGACCGCTGCAGAAGAAGTGGAAGAGGATCTAAAGAAAGCTGGCTTGACGGAAGCAACAGTCCTGGATTCAGTCCCAGACCAACAGCTGACTTTCCAACAATTGTTGATACGTTACAAAGGTAGTCTCTCTGATGAACCTGCTGTACCGATTAGTTTCCAAGAATTTCTTCTGTATTTCTAATACAGAGTAATCCATTTTCTGTTTATTGCCTGAAAGTTGTATTCAAAAATTGTAAGGCTATGAAAAAGCCTCTTGCATACCTATCTGTACTAAGACCTCTTTGTGTCAAGGTTTCCCGTCCTCTTTGGAATTTTTCAAGAGAGAGATTCCAAATCCTGGACACTGTCTTTCACAAAATAAAGAATTGGCATGTGAATTCCAACTATGCAACTTGAAAATACTGAATTATAGTTAAAATGATTTCCCTCGGTATATGGGATGGTGGTGAACAGCTGTCAAATGTGTCCATCTTAACTTATTTTTCAATACTCTCTGGGTAGGAAGCAACATCAAACTTTTAAATTCAGTAAATGCGCAGTCACACAGTGGATAGAGAGGACATGGTACTGACTGAAATATGTACTTAGGAGAAATAGGTAAGTGAACAAGCAATCTGGTGTAAGGGATAGTAGAGCTCTGTATATTAGGTCAACAGTGTAATTCAGGTTAACTATTAGCAATAAAGGTATGTCCAAGTGGAAATTCAAGATTCTATTTATTTTATTTGCCATGATTTGTATCCTAGTACCTTAACTGAAATGTTTGTCATGTGAGATTTCAGGATAAGGTAAAGGGTGTGTGAAAGACAAAGTTTTATCTCTGAAAGGTTGAAAATGGATGTAACACTTTAAAGGTGTCAAGGTGGCTTGAAAGAAACTTTTATTATATTGGAAACATAACATCTATTGAAAAACATTGCAGCTGGCTTTCTCTTCCTATCAAGTGTGATATATCTGGTGGTTTGTAGTTTTACTAATTAAATTAACTTTACAACATTTACCTGTTGTGACTATTTCTTCCTGTGCTTATGCATATTTTTCCCCCCAGGGGTTAGCAAATCAGTATTAAAAACAATGGCAAGCATGGATTTAGACAAAGTAAATCTTGAATTAATTGAAGCCTTACTTGAATGGATTGTCAGTGGCAAACATTCGTATCCACCAGGTAACTTAAAAACAGATCAACAACTGAGATTTGTTTTACAAGTTGATTAAACTGAATTGATTGTACCATAAACTCTGTTTCAGTCATACTGTAATCTTTTGAAGTTCTGCTCATTTCCGTTTTTTTTAATGGTAACTAGCTTCTTGACATAAGGTTTTAAAGTGTGATATTCCAAGACACGTGCAAATAATAAAAATACGTTACAACTATCAGCATTATTTTTTTAATTTGAATATTTTTTATATTCGTTCATGAGTTCAGCCTCTTCTAAGTTCCAGCATTTTAAATTTAATAGAAATAGGACAGTCTTCCTGTTGTGATGAGCAACTACATTTTTAGAGAGGGGTTGCATTCAGGCAATAATTTAAAGAAACAAAACTATTTTTACCTGCTCCTCCCTCCTCCCCTCTTCTTTCTCATACACAGCTTAATTATTTTTTTTGTTCCTCCAGTAACTTTTTTTTTCATTTTTCCTTCATAAAAAGTGCTAATAAAAACCTTTTAAATAATTGTGGTTTGTTTAAATAAGGTATTAAAGGTTGTACACAAGAGAATAAGGAACTGGAAGAGAGGAATTGTAAAAACACAATGTCTTTGCAATGAATTAAAACATTATCTGGAGGGTTGTCTGAATTTAAATAAGGCTTCCTTATCATTGCCAGAGATTGGGTTCATGCAAAATGTTAAAACTGGGCTTCTCAAACGGTGGATTGTGGCCCCTGGGGGGCCATGACCAACTTAAAGTGTTTGTATGTGGGGATGTCACAACATTTTAAAAATATAATGATGATGATGGTGATGATGATGATGATGATGAATATAAATATTATGTTTGCTTTATGGTCAAAGACAAAAAAGGGGGGAAGTAAACTACAGTAATGAAATAATATAGAATAAAGAGTAGTAATAGAGGAAAACTCATGAACAAGACCTTTAGGCCAAGTTCCAATTCAAAGTTTAGAATCATAGAATTGTAATCTTGGAAAGGGCCACAAAAGCCATCTATTCCAACCCCCTGCAGTGTGCAGAAAATGTGCAGGAAAACTATCAGCTTCCTAATGGTGATTATAACTGAATAAAGTTTAGATATCTTCATGGAATTATTGGTGCACCAATCCGTTAATAGAATATATGCACTCTGTAGGACAACTCAAGCAATAAGTGAGATGGGGCACTTATTAGCTTGGAGCCCATGACAGTACAATACATGAATAACTATAGCATCACCCAAGTGAAAATAAATGTTCTGAAAAGAATATTAGTGTAACTTCCTTCTAGCACCCTAGACCATAAGACCTTAAACCTTGCTAAGTTAAAAGGTCTCCTGTAAATAACAAAAAGAGTACAAAAGAGGTGTTTAGGTGTAAAGAGTCTATGGGACTGGCCTCCATTATATATAATAGCTTGAGGCCTTAAGTGCTCTCTGCAGATCCAAATCAAGGACTCCTTGATCACGCTAAATGTTTTTTCAGGGCCAAGCTTGCTTGTTTAATTACTTGTTTAATGCCATCTGCCACTGGCTTTTAATATGTTTATAAACGATATAATACAATGTCCCTGATACAATAAATAACAATGGTAATACAAGTAACAAAACACCTGTAATACACAGATAAAACAAAACGAAGGTAGATAGTCAGCACTTAACATATAAACAAGAACAGAACCCATAAAGTAGATTGCAGTACTTCAAATTCTCTCCAGAATAATTTTGTTTTTAATAGACACTTTAAAAATTATTTTGAAACATTTTTAAAAGTTTTAGAGACAACATTTCATATAGGAAAGCAACATTTATGTGCATGAAGCAACATACATTATGGATATCTGCAGGGGCAGTGAATGACATGTGCATGTGATACACATTCAAAAGGCGCACAGCTTTGATCACCCCAACATGCCCTCCATTTTGACATCATTGACCACCCCACCTATTACCCCCAATAATAATATAAGGCATTGGTTGTGGGGGGGGTTTCCAACATGGAAGTACTTTCTGCATTGGGAAAATGTAAAATATGAAGCAGCAGAGAGGAATCTGAGAAAAAAAAATGGGTACTTACTATATATAAATATGGCAGTGAAGGAAACAAAATAGCTCCTGATTTTTAAGAGATTTTTCTACTCATTTTACTATTTTACTAACCCATGTTTAGGTGCAGTGCTGATATTTTTGCCAGGCCTAGCAGAAATTCAAGCATTATATAAGCAGTTGCAGTTTAATGCCTTGTTCAACAACCGACACAGCAAACGGTACGTCATGCCTTTTTTAATTCACTTTTTAAAAGGAAAAAAAGAGAAACGGATATTTTAGTCTCTTCAGTGAATTTAGGCATTTTATTCAAACATCAGATAACTTTTCTTCTCCAGACACCATTATTCTTCTGCCCTGGAATATAGCCACTGTTAGTGAATGCTTGTACAGTAATATTCCATGCTTCTAAGTAGAACTTTTGAAGATGACACTGATACAGTAATGGCTTCAGAATTGTGCTGCAAAATGATTGGAATTTGGTTATTGAACCAATAGCTTGATAAATGTATATTAGTTTATTCCTTAGTACTTTAACCATGTTAAAATCATACCTGGGTAGGTGCTGCAAAGAGAAGGCAGATCTCCTGAATCCCAATAGATTACATTGCTTCAAGGCAGCGACCTGGAACATGCCCACTCTGTCAGTTCTGGTGGGATGAGCAGAAGCAATTGAAGACAGGTGGTCCTACAAATAACCTGTCCCTATGCTGTGTAGGACTTATAGGTGATAGTCAGCACCTTGAATTATACCCAAAACAGCACTGGGATCCAGTGCAGTTCATGGAGCAGAACTATTACATGGGTGTACAGTGGAGAGGCCAAAACACCTGCACCACTGCATTCTGCAGCTTCTGAATACACTTCAAGGGCATGTAGAACAGAGTACAATAATCCAAACAGGAGGTGACAAAGGCATGAGTGACTGTGAGTAAGGTCTCCTGATCCAGGAATGTGCACAGTGGGTACACAAGATGAATTTGTGCAAAGGTTTTCATAGCCATGGCTGCCACCTCCTCAAGCAGGAGCTGTGAGGACTCCCAAATTGTACACCAACTCTGCCTGGGGGAGTGCTATCTAATTTAGAGATGAAGATGGAAAATTTCTGGATCTGGGAGGCTTCAGGACCCATACCCATTTTGTTGTGTCAGGGTTAAGCCGCAACGTGTTCTTTCCCATTCAGATCATCACAACCTTCAGACACTGGGTAAGAATCTGAGCAGCATCACCTGGTTGGCCCAGGCAGAGATGTACAACTGAGTATCATTAGCATACTGATGATACTTCTCCCTGTGTCACTGGCTGATTTCACCCAGCAGCTTCTTGTAGATATTGAAAAGGAGTGAGGAGAGAATAGAACCCTGCAATATCTTGTAAAGCAGAGGCTAGGGCTAGACCTCTCCATCAGCTACCAACTTAGCCTTAGCATCAACTGGAATTGGCCTTGAAGGGAAGAGGAGAACCACCACAAAACAGTCGTCTCTCACAAAAGGGGCTCATCATTCTTACTAGTGATAATCCCTTTGAGATAGCTGTTCTCTGTTCTGGATTTCAATTTCCATCAGGCCCAGCCATCATGGTCAGTGACCAGGGCTGGGGAAACTTAGCTGAAAATATCAAGAGGGCACCAAACTGGCGAAGTTGATGTATGTACAGTGCTACCTTTCATGTTTCTTTGGTTAAACTTAGAGGGTTCAATCTCTCTGTGCATGCAGCTATATAACATATATGTTTCTCCATCTTGTTTCTGAAAGAGAAGGTTGAACTTTCCCCAAGAGCATACTAAACATTGTTGCTGGAGGTGCCATTTCCAAAATACTGTATTGATGGTATTGAAGAGTATATGTAATACAAGCATCCTATCAATATATGGGCAATTGTATCAATCACTGATGTGGCTCATTTAGCATAAAAAATCAGAGGTGTATTCCAAAGAAGAATGGGAATTTCCCAATTTTGGTTATGTGAAAAAAGTAATATGCAGATGAAACAAATGTTCACAAAAAAATCCTCCGCACCTGTTCTCTAATCTTTTCTCCTAGCTGCATTCTGTATCCTCTCCATTCAACCCTTTCCAGTGAAGAGCAGCAGTCTGTATTCCTCCAGCCTCCTCCTGGCATCACCAAGATAATCATATCCACAAACATTGCAGAAACGTCCCTGACTGTTAATGATGTGGTCTATGTGATTGACTCAGGAAAGATGAAAGAAAAAAGGTATTTAGAGAATCTGGGGGAGGAACTGGATAAGAACCCAGGACGATAAACCACGCAGAAATGACCTGTTCATGCAGTACAGGTAGTCCTCACTTAACAACCACAATTGGGACCGGCAGCTCCATCACTAAGTGCCGCAGTCACTAAGTGGATAATCACATGACCGTGACGGACTTACATCACTTCCCGTATGATCATTAAGCAAGTCACTGTGGCTGTTAAGTGAAACATCATGTGACTGTAGCTTATGATTTTACTTCCGCGTTCTCCATTAACTCTGTCACAAACCGGGTGGGAAGCATGCAAATTGCGATCACGTGACCACATAATGCTGTGATAGTTGTAAATGTGCACTAGTTGCAAAGCGCCTGAATGGCGATCACTTGACTGTGGGATGCTACAAAGGTCTTAAATGTGAGGACTGGTCGCAAAGCTGTTTTTCTTTTTTTTTTTTACATTGTCATAACTTTGAACAGTCACTAAACGAGGCAGTAGGTAAGCGAGGACTACCTGTATTCATATTCTAGTTTTGGGAAACAGGATTTAGATTGCAAAAGTCAAGGTAATTCTGCAGTATCTGTTACATTCACATTTCACTTGATTTTCTTTTCTTGACATACTTTTTCCTGTTTTTTCTTGTGAACATTTTAAAAGAGAAACTTGTAACATTTTAATTGATGGTTTGTAATGTTTTATAAGGATGCTATGTTTTTTGCTAGCGTTGATCAACTTTAGACTGTAAATCTTCAAGCAGTGATTTGTTTTTTAAAAAGCATGTTTGTGAATAAGGATAAAGATTGTAAAACAATGGCCTGGTTCATATATCGTAGTAAGCTATAATGTAATTCAACTTTGGCTTATTGTGTTATGTGAACCTTTGTGGCTCATTTCACAAACTATAAATAAAACCATAGTTTAGCAGAAGATTTAAACAATTACCTAGAAGCACCACACTCAATGTTATACTTCCTAACTCATGACCTATCATCTACTGTAATACTGCAAACACAGTTCTGTATTTTCATTCTGATAGATATGATACAAGCAAGGGCATGGAAAGCCTGGAGGATTCATATGTGTCTAAAGCCAATGCCTTGCAAAGAAAAGGACGAGCAGGCCGTGTAGCTTCTGGGGTTTGCTTTCATCTTTTCAGTAGCCATCATTATAAACATCGCCTTTTAAAGCAGCAGTTGCCTGAGATACATCGAGTGCCTTTGGAACAGCTTTGTCTCAGGTAAGTAATTATTTTGCAAAATATTGTGGTATTTTCCAACTAAACCTCAACACATCATGTTGGTTCATCTTGTAAATACAAATTTTCTGTTCTCAGTTGTTTTCTCCTATTTCTTCCTAATCCTTACTTCTACCCCTTAGTAGCTTGCTTCTTGGTAAAAGTGCAAGTTGATTGCCTGATTTTTCCTGAGTAGCTTACTGTGAGTGGCAAGAGACCAGTGATCAGAACATTTCCAGCTCTAAGCTGGCAGAAACATCTTTTCTTTAGGCAGGACATTAATACTATAGGCCATTAAACAGATTTATTCATTCCAGTGTCCCAAATTAAATCATAATTAATAATCAATCAATAAACATTATCAAATAAAACAAGAGTTATAAGGACAATCAGATAATAAGCAATTGACAATTTGTGGGGAATATAGCACAATGAGTTATTTGAAGCTAGCAGACAAAGCAAATAAGAGTGAGAATGAGAATTTAGCTCATTATTCAATTCAGTGAGAGAAAGACAAGGGATTCAGAATTACATATTCCATTTAATGAGAAAAAGGTGAAGCTGGAGTTGAGAGAATGGTAGACAAAGGGGAAGGCTTCAAGAATCTATCTGCATTACCCAGTGTTCAGCTATAGGAGAAGGCAGAAAGAGAATAATAGAATAGCAACTCTTGCCACAACAAAAAATACTAGAATTTTGGAGGCTTCCTGCCATAACAAAGAAGGTAAGAAACTTGCAGGATACAGCATTCTCTCTCTCTCTCTCTCTCTCACGCACACTTAAGGGGGAGCACTTTTTGCACAGGCATGTCTTAGAAATGGAGAATAAAATACAATGTTTCTGGACTGAAAGAGAGAAAGCAGGAGGAAAAAAGAGTATTTTTTTCTTTTGTAACTTGTGAACAGAGTTCCTTCCTCCAACAAAGGGAGAGGAAAGAAGATGTGGGGTCTTTATCAGTAACTTCTATGCTAATGCTCTTCAGTTGTATCTGCTCAGTGCATTTCTTGGTTTTCTGAAACATGGAGCTAAATTGAGGGTACAGCTTAGAGGACAGGAGCAAATTAGGTAGTAAGTAACTTGAGGTAGTGAAAGCACCCCCACCTCCCATTGCTGCCAGGATCTTGTTACAGGTAGCCCTTGCTTAACTACCACAATTGGGATCAGAATTTAGGTTGCTAAGCAATGTGGTCATTAAGCGAAACATCATGCGAACATTTCGCTTAGCAACCACAATCCCAGGACTCCTGGCTGCCATCGTTAAGTGAGAGTCGTGGGTCGTTAGGCAAGGCAACTTCCTGTTGGTTTCCCACAATCAAGTCAGTGGGGAAGCCAGCAGGAAGTTGCAAGCCCCAGGTGCTGCTGGGTGGGGGAGGGAGCAAGGGGGTGCATGGGAGGGTCAGGAAGGGTATGCGGGGGTGCGGTATGGGTCGGGTGCACAAGGGCCTCCAGACCACTTGGATTTTCAGCTCCAGAATCGAGAGGTTTCTGAAACCTCTCCACTCTGGAGCTGAAAATCCTCCATGGCTGAAAATCCTGCTTGGATTTTGACATGGGTGTTTTCAGCCAGCCCCAGAGTCGAGAGGACTCCCTCTTCTCTCTGGGGGCTGGCTTAAAAAGCTCCATGCCAAAATCTTGCTTGGATTTCAGCTTGGAGCTTTTTCAGCCAGTCTCCAGAGATTTTGGCACAGAGCTTTTTCAGCCAGCCTCCAGAGTCGAGAAGGAGTCCTCTTGGCACACAGCAGCAGCTTACAACCTTCTCTGTCAACTTCCCCATTGAGTTTCTGGAGAAGCCAGTAGGGAAGATTGCAGATGGCGATCACAGAATTGCAGGGAACTTGGCAACCAGTCGTAAGTGTGAACTGATTGCCAAGGGCCCAGATCGCAATCACATGACCACAGGGGCACTGCAACGGTTTTAACTTCAGGAACGGGTTGTAAGTCCCTTCATTCAGCACCCTTGTAAATTCAAACGGTCACTAAATGAATGGTCGTTAAGCAAGGACTACCTGTATTTGTGAAGGTCATGTTTCAGCATTCAACCATGGATAATGAAGTCACAGGTAATAAGATTTTAAGCCTATGGGGGTGGGGTTAGATTCTGGAACATTGGGAAATGGAAAAAAATTGCCCCAAATACAAGAAGCAATCAGAAATAAGTATTTTTTGTCAATCAATCAATCAATCAATTTTATTTCGGTCCTAGACCAGCATAAAGTACTTTTTGTATCTTGAACAAAGTAAGAACATTCAAAATTAATGGAGGAATTGTATGCTAGATTCTTGTCAACCTCACTGGGTAGACCAGAACAAGAAATCAACTCCAAAGGAAGGCTAAGACTACTTTTATTGAGATTAGCTATAATGACAGAATCTTGCAAGTCTGATTGTGCTGTATCTCCTCCTCCTTTTTATAGTTCAATGAATTAAAGAGGTGTCTGAGCCACTTCCGAGTATTACCTGTCTGTTGTGGATGTAAAAGATGTTTCACACATACACACACCATTGCACTGGCAGATCTAGCATATCTCTGTCAAGGCCATTTTCTCACTCTCTATAATTCTGTACTTCCTTGCATGCACCAAATAGCAGACTGGGGTGCTGGTAATTTGCTTTGACTGAACATTTTTTTTTTCCAGAATAAAGATTTTGGAAATGTTCTCCACACATGGATTTCATTTAGTGTTATCACAACTTATTGAGCCACCGACAGCTGAATCTATAAATGCATCAAAGATGCGGTTGCAGGATGTAGGAGCCTTAACATCAGATGAAAACCTTACTCCCTTGGGGCATCATTTGGCTTCCTTGCCTGTTGATGTGAGGGTTGGGAAATTAATGCTCCTTGGCACCATCTTTCGCTGTCTGGATCCTGCACTAACAATAGCAGCAAGCAGGGCTCACAAGTCACCTTTTGTAAGTATTATTATGATAATCTAGGGTTCCCAAACTGTGGTTTGTGGCAGTTTCAAGTGAGAGGGCCATACTTGGTCCCGCTTTATCTGGACATGGGCAGCCTTCACTGAGCCCCTAGTATTGGATGTAGAACTGTCCTTCAATAGTCTTTGCACTCATAGCAGCTCCTGCAATAGACTCAACCTGCTCCTAAGCACCAGCTTAGCTAAGATTGAGGTGTTCTTGCCTAGTCTCACCTTCCCCTTCTTCCATGGGTGGCTCTTTCTGGGTGTGTTTTTGGGAGGCATCACACTGGGTCCTGGCACTGAGCCTGTGCACCTGTCTGGACAGCCCATGCTTGCCTTCTGTCATGATGGATTGTGTTCTCCTGCAAGAAGTAGAAAAGGTGCCATGCTTGGGCTGCCTGTTTATTTGGGAAGCCTTGTCAAAATGCAGCCTGACAATAACAACAAATCTTTATTACCATCTTTAGGCCAGAAAACTCTGCCAGAAAACACTAAATAGATATACAAACAGTTAAAATTATTGATAAGACTAAAAAGTTGGTATAACATACATTAAAATTACATAATGAAATTAGTATAACAATAATACAAATATCAGTGACGATCACCAGTATTAACGGTGGTCTTTAGTTATAGGTGGGACAAATAGAACAAATAGAGGCACAAAATTGAGCAACCTGAAAAGATACATGACAGTCCTGGTCAGATAGAAGAAGTGACAGATAAGCATGGTGCTCTCTGCCAGGGTGGTTCTTTAAATTTTAATCTTTATACAGGTAGTCCTCACTTAATAACAGTAGTTGGGACCAGAATTTCCATCACTAAGTGATGCGGTTGTAAAGCGCAATGTAACATGACCGCATCATTTAGCACAGCAATCCTGGCAATTCCCATTGCTGTCATTAAGTGAAAATTGCAGGTCATTAAGCAAGGACCTCATGTGACTGTGACTTGCAACTTCCTGCCGGCTTCTCACAAGCAAAGTCAATGGGGAAGCTATCTGGGTTGCAAGTCCCAGGTGGCTCTCAAGCAGGCCAGGGGCTGAGTGAGTACTAGGAGTGGAGAGAGGTGCTGCGATGAGTGTGTGCAGGCTGGGGAGGGTGTGCTGTGGCATCACACGAGTGTGTGTGGGCTGGGGAGGGGTTGCTGTGACATCGCATGACTACGTGTGGGCTGGGAGGGGGCACTACGCATGCTACAGAGTACAAGATCACTAGGATCTCATATTCTGTAGCAGGCTCCTCGGGAGAAAAAGCAGCAGGAATGACTTGCACCCTTTCCTGCCAGCTTCCCCATTGACTTTGCTTGCAGGAAGCTGGCAGGGAAGGTTGCAAATGGCAAATCTCATGACTGTGGGATGCTGCAACAGTCATAAATGTGAGCTGGTTGCCAAGCATCCAGATGACAATCTCATGACTGTAGGGATGGTGTGACAGCCAGAACTTCAAGAACTGGTCATAAGTACCACTTGTTCAATGCCATCAGAACTTTGAGCAGTCACTGAACAAGTTGTCGTTACCCAAGGACTACCTGTAGATGAATGTCTTCTGAGATTCCCTGTAAAGAGAGCAACATAAGCATGTGGCTTATGGACTCCACAGAGCCATCCCCACATGGGCATGTGCTGCTGAAGAGGGGTGTTTTTATAATTTCCCACAGGACTGCAGAGGGTAGTGCTTCTTGGCCTTTGGCTAAGGTCAAGTGTAGCCTGACAGTTTTATTAATGGGGGCAGTCAATTAATGTATTATTTTACAGGGTCTTAACACCACCAATTTTGAGAAGTTCTACTGTAATTCATTCCTATTTATGCATAGGATTTAGATAAATTCTATACAACTCAGACTGAATTTTAATTTTAGATATATTAGCTGTGTAATGGAGCATTTTTATCAATTATAAAGATTTCTCCATGGGACAAAAAAGAGGAGGCATTCAAGAAAAAGCTGGAATTTTCCATAGGAAACAGTGATTATCTGGCTGTCCTCCAAGCATATAAGGTAAGAGATAAGAAATTCACTTTGTAGAACATCTTGATATCCTTTTGTATTTTTTGGATTAAATAGTAATGTGATATTTTAAATTTAGGGGTGGTGCCGTTCTTCAAAAGAGAGCTCTCAAGCAAGTTACACATTTTGCAGACAAAACTTTTTATCAGAAAATGTTCTTCAGGTAAAAAATAAAATATTTTTATTTTGTATTTTTACTTATAGAAGTGTTTTGGTAACCCTGTAAAATAATTTATTCCATTACCTGCTTCTTGTTGTGCCATATCTTTTTCCCTTGTACATAACTTGAACAATTTTAGGCCAGGTTTGTTTATGCTGTTATTCTATTTCATTTCATTATGCATATGGCTCTGGATGGTGGACTATATGGTTCCAGGAAAAAAAAAGATAGATAATTTGCACTTATGTAGAAGTCATATTCAATTCATATGGCTGATCAGCCTCCTCCTTTGTACCTCATTGTTGCTCCCTGTGCGAATATGTTTTCAAAAAGCACCCAGTGTGGTGCATGTTGTAAAAAAAGGTGCTGGGAAGAGACAAGATGAAATAATACAAGTAATGAATTTTGGTTGCTGTTACTGATTTTCACATTGACGAGCCTTTGGGAAACCACTGAAGATCATCAAGGTTGACTAGAAATAATTCAGAAATCACCACCTTTAGTCACATATGGTTATAGTTGGGAGCTGTCAGGTTCAGCCCAAAGAACTCCAGGAGACAATGCAGATACAGTTCTGTTGCGTTTATTAGCTACAACCTCCAGACAGAAAATCTCCCCAGACTGAACCCTAGTTCCCATGCCAGGCAGCCACAATACCGTGAATTCCTTAGGGAGGTGCCAGCCTCATCTTCTTGAACTTCCCATGCTCCTGCTGGGGGCTAAGAACGTGCTTATCTCCCTGAGCCTGGCCTTCATAAGTCCATTCCATCACAGGAGCTAACATATTGAGACCCAATAACTATGTATATATTTTCACCATATATTTATGTTTTTTTATTATACACACACACACACACACACACACACACACACACATACACATACACTGTGTGCACAATTATTAGGCAAGTTGTATTTTTGAGGATGAATTTCATTATTAAACAACTACAGTGGTACCTCTAGTTACGAACTTAATCCATTCCGTGACTCTGGTTGCAACTCGAGTTGGTCTCAAGTCAAGGTAAAGTTTCCCATAAGGTTCAATGTAAATACGGCTAATCCGCCCTCCGAATTTGGTTGCACCCCGAGGTAAATTTCCCCCATAAGGTTCAATGTAAATACAGCTAAACAGTTCTGAAACATATGCATTTTATTTTTAAACCTCAAAAACCTGAAAAAAAGTACAGTACAGCACAGTATGAAGAGGGAGAATGGGGTGGGGAGGCAGTTATTGTTTGGAGGGAGAGTCCCCCTCCAAAGGGACATCGGGGAGATCTCCTTCAGGGGTTTCCTCTCTTCTTTGCCTCTTAGCTGCAGGCTCAGTTCTGGGGAAAAACCTGTCTAAAGTCAGTTGCCAGCCTGCTCTGCATTTTCTTTGGAGCCATGCTGACAAGCACACCAAAAACCTTCCAAACGCCACAAAACATACCACAAGCCTCACCGAACGTCTCCTTGCTACCACGATCTCGCCCACAGGAAGCCGCGACCGCGTGGCAGCAGGGAAAATGGCCGCAGATCCGGTTCGTAACTCGAGGCGGAGTTCGCAAGTAGAGGTAAATTTTTGGGGCCGGAGCTGATCGTATCTCGAAAAATTCGTAAGGAGGGGCGTTCGTAACTAGAGGTACCACTGTACAGTGCTCTCGGTCAATCCAAAATGTTAATAAACCTCAAACCTGAATATTTAAGAAAGTAAAAGTGAGGTTTTGGCTTTCTTAGGAGCATATCTATGTGTGCACAATTATTGGGAAACTATTAGTGTGCAGAATTATTATGCAACTAAATGAAAAATGAAAATTCCCTCATCTCACTCGTTTATTTTCATCTGTTAAAGTAAGAATAATAAGCAACTCAAAATTTACAAATAAACATTTCTGACATTTCAAACAAAAAATCAGTGACCAATATAGCCACCCTGCTTTGCAATAACAGTCAGAAGCCTTCCATTCATGGAGTCTGTCAGTTTCTTGATCTGTTGATGATCAATTTTTTGTGCAGCAGCAACCACAGCCTCCCAGACACTGTTCAGAGAGGTGTACTGTTTTCCTTCACTGTAAATCTCCCATTTGAGAAGGGCCCACAAGTTCTCAATAGGGTTTAGGTCAGGTGAGGAAGGGGGCCATGTCATTATTCTTTCATCTTTGAGGCCTTTACTGGCTAGCCACACAGTGGAGTACTTCAATGCATGCAATGGAGCATTGTCCTGCATAAACATCATGGTCTTCTTGAAAGATGCAGACTTTTTCCTGTACCACTGCTTGAAGAAAGTGTCTTCTAAAAACTGGCAGTAGGTTTGGGAGTTGATTTTGAGACCATCTTCAACCTGAAAAGGTCCAACTAGCTCATCTGTAATAATACCAACCCATACCAGTACCCTACCTCCACCTTGCTGGCGTCTGAGTCGAAGTGGAGCTCTGTACCCGTTACTGATCCAGCCACGGGCCCATCTATCTGGTCCGTCAAGAGTCACTCTCATCTCATCAGTCCATAAAACCGTTGGAAAATCTGTCTTCATATATTTCTTGGCCCAGTCTTGCTGTTTCAACTTATGTGTCTTGTTCAGTGGTGGTCGAGTTTCAGCCTTCCTTACCTTGGCCATGTCTCTGAGCACTGAACACCTTGTACTTCTGGGCACTCCAGGTAGGTTGCAGTTCTGGAATATGACAGCACTGGAGAATAATGGGTTCCTGGTAGCTTCACGTTTGATTCTTCTCAAATCTTTGGCAGTTAATTTGCATCTTTTTTTCTCAACATGTTTCTTGCAACCCTGTTGACTATTTGCAACAAAACATTTGGTGGTTCTCTGGTCACGCCCCAATATCTTAGCAATTTCAAGAGTGCTGCATCCCTCTGAAAGACTTTTTACAATTTTTGACTTTTCAGAGTCAGTTAAATCTCCTTTTTGGCCCATTTTGCCTGAGGAAAAGAAGCTGCCTAATAATTAGAATAAAAGAGTTACTAGTTGTTATTTAGAATGCTATTTTAAAATCCTATTCATCATTCAAAGATATCTTTCTCTCCCATTTTGTAGGAAATGGCACGCTTAAAAAGGCAGTTTACTGAACTATTGTCTGACATTGGGTTTGTGAAAGAGGGGCTCCGAGCCAGAGACATAGAGCAGAGATTTTCTCAAGGAGGGGATGGTGTTCTTGAAGCTACAGGAGAAGAGGTAACTGGAGTGGAAGTTTTTTAATCTGCTAAGTTTTGTACCTATCTTTCAGTGTTTCCTCTCCTTCTCAGCCACTCTCCTTAAGTAAAGATGGTCATATTTTACCTAATTCCCATGTAACTATACTGATTATTTCTGGAATACTTCCTTTCTAGAGTGAAGATGCTTTTCCAGATCTTTGAGTATTGTGTGAAAAATCCTTTTTAATTCCTCAGCTAGAAGATTCTCACTCTAGTGTGAACATTGTGTTTGGTCCATCTGGTGGGTTGATGAAGCAGAGTAATTGAAGAGAAAACTTGTAACTTACATATATAACATAGTTAAACATTAGTGATGTACCCCTGTTTATATTAATGATACTTTGTAATTCTAACATTATTAAGGCAGCTTGGTACTTTAAAATTGCACGCTGACGTATGTTTTTGGATAGTACAAAAATCTCAGAAAATTCAAAAACAAAAATTAAAATATTAGAATTCATCTGTAGATTACTCATCAGTCCTAAGATGTGATTAATAGGAAAACAGATAATTTAGAAGCAGTCTGTATGAAGACCTACTGATATATTTATAAATTTCAGGAGAGTGAAGATAAATATTCTGGTCCTTCAACTTGAGTATTTTTAAAATTAGAAATTTTAAAATATTTGTTCTTTAAGTTCTTTGTGTGTGTGTGTGTGTGTGTGTGCATGTGTGTGCGTGTTTTAAAAGCTCTAAAATGGAAATAGCACATATAGTAACTGATGCCCAAGGGAGGTGTATCATCAGAGTACAAGCAGCAGTGGACGAGCACATTGCACCTGGGACTTTGTGTTCACAAAGTCCCAGTTGCAGTCACTGCTACCTCCAGTGGGAAAGAAAGAAGCAACAGAGAACTTTAAAAACCCACTGCAGGTCACAGAGGATTTTACTGGTTTGTGGTCTGACTCTGCATAAGGCTGCTTCATATGATAGGGTCTAGAATGCTTCCCCCATAGTGATGATATGCACTACCTTCTTATTTTCAAAGGTATCTCTGTAATCATAAGATTGAGAAATCTCTTTTAAAAGATACATACATGATACCTGAAATACTCAGGATTTCCTGCCATTTGCTGCATGATACCTGCACAAGTGACAGTCCTCATACTCTTAATTCACAGTATGTAATCTGTGTCACAGGCAAATGCAAATGCAGAGAATGTCAAGTTGATATCAGCCATGTTATGTGCCGCTATGTATCCAAACGTAGTTCAGGTAAGCATATAATAGTAATCACCATCTGGTAGTATTTATATCTGTTTTCCTGTCTCTGGTCTCTGAAACAGGACTGCTTGTAATAGCATGGGGTTTTTTAAAGGGGAAATTTATACAAGAACTTCCTTTGAAGTGCCATCCTTCAATTGGCTAAGCTGTTGCCAACTTTAAACATCAGACTTAAAACCATTTTGGTCTCTTAGGCTTTCAGGAAAATTCATGATTTTATTTCATATATATCTTCTATTCATGTTTATATATTAACAGTAAAGAAAATAAAACTGAATGCCAATGTTAGAGTTTTTCTTCATGTCAGATTAGTTCCTAACTCTCCAATGTATGTAGCTTGTTTGCTGCTTGGCAGCCCACCCTTCTTCAGACCTTTTCATGACTCCTTTCTGCTTGGAACCTAGGGCTCCAATCTTCCAGAATAGGCAAAGTGTTACTAATCTCTTAACTATGCTTTTAATTCTCAGCAGGGCTCTTTTTCTCCAACCAAAGTTTGAAACTAGAACCTAAAGCATATTTTCAGAATCCAGCACTGCAAAGTTGACTGGAGTTTTATTGTTTTGGATTGAGGTGGGGACAGTGGTTGGTTAGTTAGTGAATGATATTGCTTTGCAAGACCAGTCTGTGTTTATAGCTTCGTGGTTCTAGGCAAGTTCCAGATTAGAGGACCTGGCTGAGGCTCAGAGAAGAGAAAGTATCAACAAAAGAGAAGTGGTTACTGACACAATAGGGATTGACTGCTGGGGCAGGAGGGAAAAATGGTAACGCTGATATCCATCATCTCAGTCCTTGAAGCACATTATGTTAGAAATGAACAGCTGATGCTTAGAGCAATTTGCTTTCCAAATGCCATGCAGTGACTGCAGGGATGGGTTGGATTTGGACTGCTTCCACATACTTTGATCATGCTCACAACCATGATGGCCCAGTTACCTTGTCAAACAAAATCATCCAGGCTGAAGCTTTGTAATATATGCTTTACATGTGCTACTACTAGGTTTGGAATAGATTTTGGGAGGGGCGGGGGTTATTCCCTGTGGGGTTTTTTCCCTTTTCCGTTTAAATTCCACAGTATGTCCATGCTGCTTTGGTAGAAGAAAGCGGTTTGGTAGAAACTTCTTCTTCTATACATCTCTCTTGAAACGAACAGGGATTGCCTGTGAGTATTCAGTTCACAATTTTTATTTACCATTTTAGATAAAAGTACCAGAAAGGAAGTATCAGAAGACTGCTAAAATTAATCCAAAACCTGAAGCATTGCTGTTTACTACAAAAAACCAAGGTTATGTTCACATTCACCCATCCTCTGTAAACTATCAGGTAATTTCTAACCTCCAGTCAGTAAATATTCTACCCAAACTTATTCTAGCATATACAAGCTTCTTCGTGGAAGGAACAGCATGCATAGTATTTGGTAATCCGTAGTGCAATTGCCTGCTGTAAGCCTTGCTGAAATCTATTGGATATTTTTATAGGCACCAACACAAACAGATGTCTTTCTCTCCTTTCTCCTCCAGCTTACTACATCCATGTGAAGCCTGTCTAGAGGCTTCAGATATCACCTCCATGTCCTCTTCAGGTCTGGTCACTTTATGCTGGCACAAACAAATTTTTGCTAGCAATATCTAAGTGGCAGGCATACAGTATAATACAGGTGATATCTGTGGAACCAAAGTTTTTGTTTTTGTTTGAAATGTCACATGGGTATTCTTTGGAATTCTGTATTTCAGACAAAGCGCTTTGATAGCCCCTACTTGGTGTACCATGAAATGGTAAAAACCAGCCGGATATTTGTTCGAGATTGCAGCATGGTGTCCGTGTATCCACTGATCTTGTTTGGAGGAGGCCGTGTGAACATGCAGCTCCAGAAGGGGGCGTATGTTGTTTCCTTGGATGATGGGTGGATTCACTTTGTTGCAGCCTCACGTCAGGTAAAGAATTAAGCAACTCATCAGATCCATCAAGTTCTCCAAATGTATCGGATTATAAATGCTGTAGCCCCAATACACTTGAACGACAACATCTTGGGAATGGTTGATATAAACAGTTCTCATAGTGGAGAAATTACTTTCATTTGCAGTAGTGGATGATGGTGTCTCATACTACTTTGTACATCAATATAGGGAGCAGGTTCTGTTCCTTAAAGAACCCCCCCCCTTCTGTACTATTTGGTCCCTGAGGCTGGAATGAATAGAATGTATCTGTCCTAGAAGGCCCTTGCAATACAATCAGCAGCGTTTTATCTAATTTTTAAAATTTCCTAAACTGAAAAAAGGCCAGTTAGTTCTTTATGGCTCTATGATCTCAAAGTGGATAGATGATTTAAGAACAAAGCCTCCTTCAGGAATATAGATGCATTCACTGTTTGAGAACCACCGTTTTGCAATTCACTGGCATAATACAGAGCAATATGGCGCTCTGTATATTGCCTCATGCAATAACTTTATAATGACAATACTGTACATTAAGATAAATTATAATCACCATCAATGAACTATGCCTATAAAGTGGTTTTCTTGATATAAACAACAAAGAGGGTTCATCTCACACTGTCCCTGCCCTGACTCTGAAATGTGTTGCTTACCATATGTGGAAGGCAAGTCCTCGTGACGGAATTGCCATCTTGCATCCAGCCAGCCTGCCCCAGAGGTAGGCTTAGGCTGGATCAAAGAGACAGGGCAGTAAAGATGTGTTTTCCAGCATCACAAGAGAGGCCTGAGGAAGATCATGATTTGCCTGCTACAGCATTGCCTCCTCACATTTGGTTGTGGATTCTGGGCTTCCATAGCCATTTCTCCTTTGGCTGCCAGAGAGAACCAAGCCTTGCCCAGCATCCAGAGGTCCGGGGAGAGGGGCAGCCTGATAAGAATAGTGACCTTGAGGAATGGATTCCGCCTAAGGGCTGTTGGTAACCTCTGCTCATATTATGATCATCCCTACCCTTAGGCAGAGAGGCCAGGAGCAGTAGGCTGGAGGCTGTGCCACCACTGCTGCTACAGATGGCCAGCAAGCTTGTCTCCTGCAGCCATGCTGCTGTCATTGCTTGACACGTTCCAGAATCTCCACATAGGCACAGATGATCTTCAGTGAGGGTTTTGCACTGGGGCAGAAGTGTGGCAGGCAGAATCTCTTTCCCTTTCCCTGCCCCTCACTCCCAGAGCAAACTGCTGCCCTATGAGGGCAACAGCTTTGCCAGCCTCATTTCTGAAGTGTGGCAAAAAGAGGTCTGTGGGGGAAGCTGTCTCCCAACTGACATACATACTTTCCCCCAATTTAAAGATAGAGGGAAAGCATGTTGCAGGAGGTGTGGGAAACAGCCTTTCAGCTTCTTAAAAATTAACACATTTCTTGTGGCCTAAAACATTTTGATTGTATGATACAATCAGCTTGTGCAGATAGATAAACTAACCCTGTAAACAACAAGAAAAATACTCAAGACTAATCAGTGTCTTTAACGTTTCTGTACAGAGCATAAAAGGATACAAAATCCAAATAAACACAAAAAAAACAAGCACCGTGAGTTTGATTTGCACAGCCTTCCATATCAGTGTCTGTTGCATTTCATTCTCTTTGTATCCCAATTTGGAACACCTAAGGACATGTAGCTATCATAGTTTCAAGCAATACCCCATTCAGTGGGGTTTGTACGAAGGCCTACAGTTGCAAGCATACTAAGAATAAAGCAAGGTGTCTTTCTCATACTACTATCCTCCTGCTACATCAGAAATTTGAAGAAGGGGGTGTTTAGTATTTGCTGATATGATGTACAGAACAGCTACTGTATTCAGAAAGTGCTGAATGGAACTTGCAGTCAAGATAGCATAAAGAAATGGCTATATCCTTCATGCTGTGCTTATGAGGTGTTTTGGGTGGCTACTATTAGAAACCTCATCTAAAAAAAAAAGTTTATTTTGGGTGCATATTTGTGATTTCAGGTGGCAGAACTAGTGAAAGAACTTCGCAGTGAGCTTGACCAGTTACTCCAGGAAAAAATTAAAAACCCCAGCATGGATCTGTGCACTTGCCCTCGAGGATCTCGTATTATCAGCTTGATTATAAAACTTGTGACCACACAATAGCATTAGTTAGTGAGGATGGCTTTCTTGTAATGTAAATAGCAGAATAATGAAATGTACCACTGGCCATTGTACAGCTGTTTGGAAGCCTAAAGGAAAGTAAACATCCAATTTAAAAAGCCTGCTTTTTAAGTAGCCCAAAATAAGCAGTTTTAGAATCATGATAGAAACTGATACATATTTACACAAGGAGCTTGTACATTTAAAATAAAATTTAAACTTTCTTTTAAGTTATCCTTTTGCGAAGCAAGGAATGAGAAGCAAGCATTCAGAAGATAATTCATAAAGAGATTCCACAAAAATTCAATGTCTAATGAGTCTTCTCTCAATACTTTTTCTGTCCAATAAAGGATTAACTCTGTGACAATCTGGCAGTATATTAATTTGTCCTTGCCCTTCCCAAAAAGGAAGTGCATGAAACTTACCATAGCTATGGTTTTTACATTATTCTGTGTCCTAAAATAAATCCTCTCCAGTTTCAGTAAATTTGCATCTGTTTTCATTGACTCAAATAGTCACTGTAGGATGCTAGAATTCAAATATGGTGGTACAAGTTATGGAATAATTTTAGCATAAAATTGGCCTGGGCTTGCAAGACCACATTCATTACTTTTTCTCAAAGCCAATAGATATACAGTATTACAGCCTGATGATGTAGGCTGTATACATTATATAAATATTGTAATAAATAAAGGAATTCTCAAAGCCAATAGCTGTCATTCTTTTTTTTCAAGAAAGTATTTTGTGTTTGAAACTGCTCAAAGCACTGTTGTCTGATTTGTGGAAGGTGGTAGGGTTTTTTTTAAGAAGGAAGTGTTGCCAAAATGATGATGAAAGGATTAATGTTACATCCATTATTATCCATGCTACCTCCTGAATTTTTGAGCATGATTCTATCCAGGACAGAAAAGCGGCTGAGAAATTTAAGTATGATAAGACTTATTTTATGATCAACTCTATCTGGGAGCTTAGTATTAACAAAGCCCAATCCTTTTGCAAAATTCTACAAAAATAAGGGAATGTTTTATGAATTTCAGTAGTGCTTCAACATTTTGGAAATACTTCAATAATGCTCCTTATGAATTTCTTAAAGAGCTTAAAAATAGGGCATCTATTAATACTGAATTTGTGTTTTTAAACAATGTTTCATCACAACTACTTATTACTTGAAAATGTAGTGTGCAATAAGCTTTATGACTACTGTAGTGAACTGTCAAGATTCAGAAGTAATTTTGTTAAATGTTATTCCTATTTTATATTTTTGTTCAAGTTTTGTTATAGCTTAATTAAATCCTATCTTTTCTAGCATTATTATTTACCGAGTATGTTGAAAAAAGCAAGTTGCAGAAGTTTGTTAGTAGCTGAGCATTCTCACAAAAAGCAGCATCAAAACTTGCACTGCTGCAGCCAGAGGAATGTATAACAAGGAGAGATTTTTATAACAGGGGTGTCTAACAAGTCACATAACCTCACATTTGGAATGTTGAAAGCATATGATTGGCACTTTCAAAAATGCCTGCTATGATTTTGGCTGTGGTTAGTGACAAACAATACATGCACCAGAAGACAGACAAACCATTAGGTTGCAGCAACTCATCATATTAACTTCTAAGCATGCCTCTGTATCTCCTGCTGGATAGGCAGGTTGTGCTTGACCCTAATGCATAGCTTTGTAGCTTCCCATTCTTTTCTTTTTCAGGTATCTAAAAAATAAAGTGGGCAAGGACCTTGGTAGACAGCCAGCACTGGGTCTTCAGGCACACTATCATTCCCAGATGCCATGTTTGGAAAGGCTGGCATTAGACAATAGATTTTTAGGAAACATTTTTGTATACAGTCACTTGAAAGCTCCTCCATTATGAATGAAGAGCACCATCTCCATGCCAGTTCACAGAAAAGCTGTGAAAAAGAAACTAAAGAAGCCTCTACCCTAATATATTATTAGAGAATAAATTAGTTCTAAGGTGAAAATAATTCAGTTGCTAAAATTCTTAAAAATTTATCCATCTCAATAAATTTTGGTAAAGAACACTCAGTGAAAATTTTGTTTGGAAGAATTCCTTTTGGCTGAGCCTGACAACTATTTCATATTACATGTAAAAGGCTTTAGTCACGCTACTCAGCCTTTTTCAATATGATGCTCTGCAGCTGTATTGAACTACAAATCCCAACAACTCCAGTTCAAGTGTCTTAATTTTCTATCAATGGTCTGACCATTCAAAGGAACCTACAACTGCATATAAACTGGCTTTGTGGTAGTAGATAATACTAAATTCAAGCAAAATAGAAAAATGCCCCTTTTCAGTGCCTTAAATAGGACTTCGGTGGGTGGAGGAAATGAACTAGAACTTGCTATACTTTTGTGTGTGAAAACATCAGCTATATATTCATAGGGAAAAAAGTTGTCCAAAACATATTATGTTTTTATCTTATACTACCATCCCATGTTCAAAAAAATTGTTAATATTTTAGTTCCAATAAATCACTTGAGAGACTGGAGATAATAAGAACGTCACTTATTTCCTTTTACTTTCTTTTATATATACAGAACAACTTTCCAGGAACTCAGTGGGGGAAAAAAGTCAAATTATTTTCATATGAAAATATAACTAGCACAACTACTACAATTATTATTTGTACACAAAACTATGTAATTTGGAAACACTGGCTGACCACGACCATGGCCATCAACCATTAAATGCCTATTTTTTATGAAACTACCAAATGTTTTAAGTGTAATGAGATCTATATGCCTCACTGCTGAAGTGCAAGATAACTTTGAATCAATCCTTGAACTCTACACAAAATTATTTCATTAGAACTATTGCAATCTTCTGGTCCATACGGTGGATCAATGGTTAATACACCTGCCACACACAGTGTTGTTTGTGACTCTCCTTGTTCTCTTACAGGGATGTGGTTTTTCTCCAACCAATTCTTCAAGCGGTTTTTCCTTCTATCCAGCTCTTCTTGATTATAAGTTTGGCTTTTTCCAGCCATGAAGAGGTGTGCAAGTTTTTCTTTAATTTCATCATCTCTTTCAGTCACTATTTCAATATCCTGCACGGCATGTCCTAAAACAACTAAAACAGACACTTTTCCATTCTCGAGGGGATTTGCCAGAAGAATGCTGTCAAGAATAAGAGATTCATATAAGGTTTGGATAAACTAGAGGATGATATGTTAAGTGATCACATTTCTGTTTGGCTTTTCCATGCATACTAGCCCTAAAAAATCAGTCTTTTGATACCAATGTTGTATCAAAAATGTTTAAGTCAGAATGCAACAGATGTCTTCCCAATGAAAAAACCTGTGAAAGTGTTATGGCATTACAAGCTGTCCCACAGGTTACCCAACAAATCTGTGGGGGGCTGTATTAGAAATCGCTGAAGTCTGTAATAACTAGCTCAAGATCAGAAAAAGCTGGAATAAATGAAGGCTGTCCATTTATACTCAAAAATATTTCAATCACATATACATAATGTGTTCTATCTGGTACAATTATTTTTCATGAGACCACATTTTCTAACAACAGTCAACTGACATCGTGCTAAGACATAAGGTCAATTACTATCAATTTTACATATAATTTAAATATTCTTATACCAAAGGCTAATACTGTGCAAATCAATTGATGAAGCACTTTAGTCATGAGCAAAGTACCACCCAGCTTTGCTCCTTAGAGCCATGAATAAGTTGCTTCAAGGCTTGTCACAGTAACTTTTAGTTCTGAGGTCTTTTGTGTATGCCCTGAAGTGATTATTTCATCAGCCAGCTCAAAGGAAGCCCTTCAGTGCATGCATACACACTAGCCAGAAGATGACAGGAGGGCCCCTGAATCAGCTACTTTGCAGCTTTGAGGAACTGATCTGCATGTGTGTGTGCGCACGCGCTATAACAACATATCACACAGAAAGTATTCTCTTTAAAAGGGAAGATTATTTGGGATTTGAACCTGATAGTGGAGTCCTTGGGGTTCTCTGAGCTTGGTTCTTTTCTTGCAAACGTTTCATTACCCGGCTAGGTAACATCTTCAGTGCTAAAATGGGATGGGGTTTGCTCTCTATTTATGTGCTGTGGCCTGCCTTGCCAGTGCTGGTAGGGGTGGGAGTGTTTTTTGTTTTGCTCCTCTGGTAGTTCTTTGATTTGTTGTTGTTTAGTCGTTAAGTCGTGTCCGACTCTTCGTGACCCCATGAACCATATTGCGCCAGGCCTTCCTGTCCTTCACTGCCTCCCTGAGTTTGCTCAGTTTCATGCTCATTGCTTCAGTGATGCTATCTAACCATCTCATCCTCTGCCGTCCTCTTCTCCTTTTGCCTTCAATCTTTCCCAGCATCAGGGTCTTCTCCAAAGAGATCTCTCTTCGCATTAGGTGACCAAAATATCTGAGCTTGAGCTTCATTATCGATCCTTCCAATGAGCAATCAGGGTTGATTTCCTTTAAGATTGACTGGTTTGACCTCCTAGCAGTCCAGGGGACTCTCAAGAGTCTTCTCCAGCACCACAGTTCAAAGGCATCAATTCTTCGGCGCTCGGCCTTTTTATGGTCCAGCTCTCACAGCCATACATTACTACTGGAAAAACCATAGCTTTGACTATGCGGATCTTTGTCGGCAAGGTGACGTCTCTGCTTTTTAATATGCTATCTAGGCTTGCCATAGCTTTCCTCCCAAGGAGCAAGCGTCTTTTAATTTCATGGCTGCAGTCTCCGTCTGCGGTGATCTTGGAGCCCAAATAAATGAAGTCTGTTACTGCTTCCATTTCTACCCCTTCTATTTGCCAGGAATAGATGGGTCCAGATGCCATGATCTTAGTTTTTTTAATGTTGAGTTTCAAGCCAGCTTTCGCACTCTCCTCTTTCACCCTCATCAAGAGGCTCTTTAGTTCTTCTTCACTTTCTGCCATTAGGGTGGTATCGTCCGCATATCTGAGGTTGTTGATGATTCTCCCTGCAATCTTGATTCCGGCTTGTGATTCTTCCAGCCTGGCATTTCTCATGATGTACTCTGCATATAGGTTAAATAAGCAGGGTGACAGTATACAGCCTTGTCGTGCACCTTTCCCTATTTTGAACCAATTGGTTGTTCCATGACCGGTTCTAACTGTTGCTTCTTGGCCCGCATACAGATTTCTCAGGAGACAGGTAAGGTGGTCTGGTACTCCCATCTCTTTAAGAATTTGCCACAGTTTGTTGTGATCCACACAATCAAAGGCTTTTGCATAGTCAATGAAGCAGAAGTAGATATTTTTCTGGAACTCTCGTGCTTTCTCCATGATCCAGCGAATGTTGGCGATTTGATCTCTAGTTCCTCTGCCTCTTCGAAACCCAGCTTGTACATCCGGTAGTTCTCGGTTCATGTATTGCTGAAGCCTAGCTTGTAGGATTTTGAGCATAACCTTGCTAGCATGTGAAATGAGTGCAACTGTGCGATAGTTTGAGCATTCTTTGGCGTTGCCCTTCTTTGGAATTGGAACATAAACTGACCTTTTCCAATCCCGTGGCCACTGTTGCGTTTTCCAAACTTGCTGGCATATTGAGTGCAGCACTTTAACACCATCATCTTTTAGTATTTTAAATAACTCAGCTGGAATACTGTCATCTCCACTAGCTTTGTTGTTAGCAATGCTTCCTAAGGCCCACTTGACTTCACTCTCTAGGATGTCTGGCTCAAGGTCAGTGACCACACCAGCATGGACATCAGGGACATTAAGATCTTTCTTGTATAGTTCTTCTGTGTATTCTTGCCACCGCTTCTTAATCTCTTCTGCTTCTGTTAGGTCCCTGCCTTTTTGTCCTTTATCATGCCCATCTTTGCACTAAACGTTCCTTTCATATCTCCAATTTTCTTGTAGAGATCTCTAGTCTTCCCCATTCTATTGTTTTCCTCAATTTCTTTGCATTGTTCATTTAAGAAGGCCTTCTTATCTCTCCTTGCTATTCTCTGGAAATCTGCATTCAGTTGCTTATATCTTTCCCTTTCACCCTTGCTTTTCGCATTCCTTCTTTCCACAGCTATTTGTAAAGCCTCATCAGACAGCCATTTTGCTTTCTTGCATTTCTTTTTCTTTGGGATGGTTTTAGTTGCTGCCTCCTGTACAATGTTACGGACCTCCGTCCATAGTTCTTCAGGCACTCTGTCTACCAAATCTAATCCTCTAAATCTATTCATCACCTTCACTGTGTACTCACAAGGAATATGATCTAAGTCATACCTGAGTGGTCTAGTGGTTTTCCCTACATTCTTCAATTTAAGCCTAAATTTTGCAGTAAGAAGCTCATGATCTGAGCCACAGTCAGCTCCTGGTCTTGTTTTTGCTGTCTGTATAGAGCTTCTCCATCTTTGGCTGCAAAGTATATAATCAATCTGGTTTCGGTATTGACCATCTGGTGATGTCCATGTGTAGAGTCGTCTCTTGTGTTGTTGGAAAAGAGTGTTTGCTATGACTAGCTTGTTCTCTTGACAGAACTCTATTAGCCTTTGCCCTGCTTCATTTTGTACTCCAAGGCCAAACTTGCCTGTTATTCCGATTACTCCTTGACTTCCTACTTTAGCATTCCAATCCCCTATGATGAAAAGGACATCTTTTTGGTGCTAGTTCTAGAAGGTGTTGTAGGTCTTCATAGAAGCGGTCAACTTCAGCTTCTTCAGCATCAGTGGTTGGGGCATAGACTTGGATGACTGTGATATTGAATGGTTTGCCTTGGATACGCACTGAAATCATTCTGTCGTTTTTGAGGTTGTACCCCATTACTGCCTTTCCCACTCTCTTATTGACTATGAGTGCAACTCCATTTCTTCTAAGGGTTTCTTGCCCACAGTAGTAGATATAATGGTCACCCGAATTAAATTCACCCATTCCCGTCCATTTCAGTTCACTGATTCCCAAGATGTCGATGTTCAATCTTGTCATCTCATGTCTGACCACATCCAGCTTGCCTTGGTTCATAGATCTTACATTCCAGGTACCTATACAATATTGTTCTTTACAGCATCGGACTTTCTTTTCGCTTCCAGATACATCCACAGCTGAACGTCCTTTCGGCTTTGGCCCAGCCACTTCACTCTTTCTGGAGCTACTTGGAATTGCCCTCCGCTCTTCCCCAGTAGCATATTGGACACCTTCCGACCTGAGGGGCTCATCTTCCGGCGTCATATCTTTTAGCCTTCTAACATTGTCCATGGGGTTTTCTTGGCAAGGATACTGGAGTGGGTTGCCATTTCCTTCTCCAGTGGACCACATTTTGTCAGAACTCTCTGTCATGACCTGTCCGTCTTGGGTGGCCCTGCACGGTATAGCTCATGGCTTCACTGAGTTACGCAAGCCCCTTCGCCACGACAAGGTAGTGATCCATGAAGGGGAGTTCTTTGATTAGCATATGTTTACTGCTTGATTGTGTGTCTGGTGGTAACCTTTGCTTATCTGGGTGATGATTGCTGGTGATTGATTGCTGGTGAGGCGATCTTCTGATCTTTTATTTCTTTTGAATAGTATGTAGATGCTGTTTATCTCTATGTGTCTGTTAATTGCTGCCTTGTCTGAATACCAGGCTTCCAAGTATTCTCTTGCATATTTGGATTTAGCTTGGTCTAAAATGCTGACAGTTTCCCAGTTAAAACTATGGTTGAGTCTGTCCATGTGTTGTGAGATTAAGGAATTTTCATCATGTCTTCTGACTGCTAGTTGGTGCTCGTGGACAAGGCAGCAATTAACAGACACATAGAGATAAACAGCATCTACATACTATTCAAAACATCGCCTCACCAGCAATCAATCACCCAGATAAGCAAAGGTTACCACCAGGCACACAATCAAGCAGTAAACATATGCTAATCAAAGAACTACCAGAGGAGCAAAACAAAAAACACTCCCACCCCTACCAGCACTGGCAAGGCAGGCCACAGCACATAAATAGAGAGCAAACCCCATCCCATTTTAGCACTGAAGATGTTACCTAGCCGGGTAATGAAACGTTTGCAGGAAAAGAACCAAGCTCAGAGAACCCCAAGGACTCCACAGTTCAACCCTGAGCTACACATATTCACCTCTATTGGAACCTGATAGTGTTACTAGAACTCTTTGTGGCACAGAATTCTTTTAAATCCTATTTCAGCAACTCAGTAGGAATTGACCACAAAAGTCAATAGATGGCTTACACTAAAAATATTCATATAAATTAAAAACTTTCCATGGTGTCAATGTGCAATTACCCTTCTTGTCTGAATGTTTTTGAAGAAATGAGGAAACTATTTTTACAATAAACACTACTGTTGATTTACTGTCCATATTACCTATGATATATAAATGAATTCAATATAAGGAATTTACTTTTCCCCCATAGTTAGCTGCCAGGTCCATCATAGCAAAAAATGAAAAATTGCAATACATATTTCACTGGATAAATTATCATGGGAAATTGCTTTGGCTGAATAACTATCAGCTTTAAAGATCTGACAACATAGAATAAATTTATTCACATCTGATCACCACTTATTAGTTATAACCATTTTTTCCTGAACAAATTACCTTCATATTTACATATGTCTATCCAGACAGAAATATTAAATATGGTTTAAAATGTTTGTATTAAGATTTTATTTGTATCCTATTTAGGCACACAATCCCATTTTAATTTGCTTTTAATTTTATACATTATAATCATCCACCCCCTTCATTCTCCCTTAACACACCATTCTTTCTCTTCAATACTTTTAAAAAGTATTTCTATGCAGAATGCACTGGTACATACTTGGCAGAAACTGGGTCAACTGTTAAAACCCATCCTTTGTACTGGTGTTTCTCAGCAGCCAGTACTTTGACTTCTTTATCCACAAAAGCCAGCCATTCCAAAGGAGTCTTCCTCTGCCATTCAGTCATATTTCCTTCTTACTGAACCTAATGAGAAAACAAACATCATTGCCAGCAATACTCTCTGCCTCCCTATTCAGAAATCCTGCCTACTTCCATGATTAAAAACAAAATAGCCCTACTGGATCAAGCCAAAGTCCATATTAGTCCAGTATTGTTTCTCACAGTGGCTAACAGCTTCCTATGAAATGCTTACAAGTAGCAGTTATATCCCTCCCCTGCTGTTGTTCCCCTGACGTTGATATTTGGAATGCATGCTACCTCCAGCCCAGTGGTAATATTGAATCTCAAGATTAATAGCTCTTGAAAGACCTGCCCTTCAAAAACTTATCCAGTCCTTTCTTAAAGAGCATTCACTACATTTTGTGATAATTCTACAGATTCATTATGTCAAAGGCTTTTTGAAAATCCAAGTGTGCAATGTTACAAAGTCAGCTCCATCTATTTGCCTGTGCCCTTTAAAAAAAGTCCTAAAATGGTGAAGCAGGATTTACTTTTCCAGAACTTTCCTTTAAAGAGGCTTATTCTATTTTTATCCTCTATTGCTTAGTTATTTTTCCTTTGATTACTCTTTCCACTAATTTACCTTTACCAGCCTATCATTTCCAGGATCTCCCTGTGTCCCTTTTTAAGAATTGCTGTCACACTGCCTGCCTACCAGCAGAGGATTGGACAAGTTACATATTTTTGCTAGGATATCAACAATTCTACATTTCACTTCTTTAAAAACTCTTGGGGGAATGCCTGCCCTGTTGATTTCTTACTGTACAGTATTTCAAGAGGTTTTAGAATATCTTCTCTTAGCTTATTTTGCTTTAGCAATTCCAGTTTTCTGAGAAAATCAATGCAGGCTCAGGAATTTGTCCTACATATTCTATAGTAAAGCCAGATGCAAAGAATTAATTCAGTTTTTCCATATTATCCATAAGAATCCCTTTCACTCCCTTCTCATTTAAAAGTCCAACCACTTTCCTGGCCGTTTTTTTGTTTCAAATATATTTAAATAAGATCTTATTGGTTCTCTTCAGTTTATTGACCGATTGATCTGATGCCGCCTGATTCTCAACAACTCTGGGCATTTTTTATTTATTATTAGTTTAACAATTAATTTGTTAATTATTGTTTATTTGTTATTTGACTTATATCCTGCCTTTCTTCAGGAGCTCAAGATGTACATATAGCACTCCCTTCTTCCATATTTCCCCATAACAACCCTATGAGCTGAGTTGGACTGGAAGAGAGTGCCACGTGACAGTGCTTAACTGAGAGTGGAGCAAAACCTGGGTTTCCTTGGTTGTAGGCCCAACACCATAACAACACTGGCTGTCTGTATAATTTTTTTTTGCCATAAACTCGATTTTTCCTTTCTTTTTTACATTCCTTATTAACCAATTCATTTTTTTCTGCCAAAGCTTGGGTTATTTTTGGCAGGGCAGGCTTTCCATTTCTTGAAGGAAACCTTCAGCCACTGACCCAAAATTTTGATATCAAAAATACATAACTGTTTTCTCATTAATTTGAAGTATAAGCACATTATACTCCTATCATAAGAAGGTAAAAGTCCAACCCTATACATATCTATTTACAAATGGGGCCACTGAGTTCCACAGAACTTATTCCCAGGCAAATATATATTGTATTGTAGCCTTCATCCGACCTACTGCCTCAAAATAAACTAATTTATAAACTAATGTAGCACTGAATTGCACTCTCGGTCACAGGAACAGCAACAAGATGCGTTCATAATGCTATACTTCTGGAACTGAACCAAGGAGGACATCGATACTAATTGAGGCTCTTTTTTTTACCTAAATCAAAGTAACTGGGGTGGGAAGATTTAAAACTCTCCTACTTACTAAAGTATAAACCAGAATCAGAATATGTTTTAACATATACAGATTTTATACCAAAGGTATAGAGACCAAGAATCACAGTCGACCTTGATCGCTATTTCCCAGCAATTCACCTCACAGATTTCTTTTTGGAGAATAAGGCGAGAACGCCCCACATACTTTGAGTTCTCCAAGGAAAGGCAGGGTATAAATACAATAAAGTAACAACAATAATTACGATTCTAGGAACAACAACTAGGAATTCGTATCATCGAAATCTCTTTGCTAACCGATTTCCGTACCGAAGACGAGGTTGAGATATTATTCCATCGAGTAATCTTTCTGTTCGTTAGTACCGAACTAAGCAATGTTCCTAAGAGTATGAACCCCAATACATACAGGTCCGGAAAACCTGCAGTTACGAACACACCGTTTTGCCTCGCGGTTGCTACAGCCAAATCTATAAAATTATAGGCGTTGATTAAAAAAGCTGGACTGCAGGACTGCAACTTTCCCTATTAGTAAAGCAGAGGTAGCACTCACCAGATACATACAAAAAGAAACTGCAACCCAGGCATCCAGTTTCAGCAACCGCCACTCAGTCCAGGACGGCCTTTAAAGAAAGCGCGAGGACGCTACGTTCCGGCCCAGCCGTCATTTCTGAGGCCCAGAATGCACCGCGCTCAGGGGCTTCTTTCCTCCCCTTCCGTAGCCGGATCTTTCTGTGGGATTTGCTGAATTTCAAGACGGACGGGGCTAAGTGGAGGAAGTCGTTTAGAACATTATGCTGCTTTATTTAAGTAACGTGGGATCTCTACGATTAAAAAACAGTTTTGAAATACTGATTCACGGCGGAATTCTGTGCATGTTTCTTCAATGCTTGGCCATCTGTATCAAAACAGAATTAGCAATTTACCAAGAGGCGATTCCGTTTCTGTGGTTACTTTCCAGTTCGTCTCTTTTTTCTCTGGATTTTTAGGATTCATCTTTTAAACGTTTTATCTTCTGGGCGTTATTATACATTGGCTATCTTGTTTTAGATGCATTTGAAGTCTTTGTTAGTTAGGTAAGTTGCTTCGCAAGGATAACTAAAGGTTTCTGAAGGCTGACTACTCTAAAAATGTTTCCTTTAGCTGGACCTCGAGTTTTGGTGGCTTTATGGACATTGTCTTGGCAAAAAAAGATTGGCCTTCTTCCACAGCTCTTCGTGATCTAGCTCACAGTTGTGGAGTTTTCTAGTGGTCCCCCATCCAGGTATCAACTCGCCCGGCGCAGTGTTGTTTTTCTGAGATCAAGATGGCACTGCTAACAAATAACTGAACGTAGGCAAAGGTTCTGATAAATATTAGAGAAGTGAAGTCAAAGATGGGCATTTGAAGAAATCAGTAACTTTGCTTTCCCTAGCGCTCTACAAAATCTGTTAGGATCTCGAACGACCTCAAACGATTTTTAAAATATATATTAACTACTGCTTACGAATATATCTACAGCGGCTGTACGACTCAAGCACTTTAAACTTAAAACAGGCGATATTTTAAACACACCTCTTAGGGGCACTAACCACGCTCAAAATGGCGTCACATCCAATCTCCCGTCCTCTCCTCCCCTTTTTCAGACTAACGTTACTATGGAAACAAAAACTCTCTCTTTCCCGCCTCGCCCGTCCGCGGCGGTCTCTCAGTTATAGTGCGCATGCGCATCAACGGCGCACTGTATATAAGAACCGCAACTCCGCATGCGCTCGGCGACGGTTGTTGTTTTTTCGTTGGCGAGAGGATGTCGCGCTATAGCCGTTATGGTGGCGGTAAGTGACGCGAGTTGAAGCGTGGTGGGAGGAGGGTGTCATCTGTATCCGTGTTTCTATACTCCGTGTCAGTTGGTGTAATTTTACTTTTTTGACGGTGCCAAGCTGTATCTACAGGCATGTTAAGGCCCGTTGAGAAATGACCCGGCGCCATTTTGCACATGTTACAGTCGCTGGATGTACTGAGGTGAACTTCCTTCGAGTCGGAATTACTAAATCTAAATGCGCAGATACGCTGTTGGATTGCTTGAGGAACCTTCGTAGTGGAGGCCGGCAGGGACTTAGTGGCTTAGCTGAATTTTCTTCTTTCTCACTTTCTATTAATGCTACTACCGGTGTGCGGGTAAAATGGAGGCGGTACTAAAGATGGCGGCGTCCGTGATCGGCGGGGCAGGAAGGTGGGGGGGGAAGCCGCGGTAGCGGGCAAGCTTGCAACGGGATGGCCGCGTGTGTCCACCGTCAGGAAGCGGCGGCGTCGTAGTGCGCACGCGCGCGATGAAGCATGAGTGCCGCTATGCCTACTTGGCCTTGTGATTCAGCGGCTTCCCGGGCTCGAGTGGGTGGAGTAGTTGGACTGGAGCGCTGCGTGTGAGCGAAGGACAGCTACTTTTGCCTTTTTCTGGAAACCAAGCCAGTGCATGCAGAATGAAAATAAACTGTTGTAGAACAAACTAGCGTTAACATGATTGCTGTGAGCACAAATCTGAAAAATAAACCAAACTGCTATACCCAATATACTAAGAAGCATGGTTTACAGGAAGTAGATAGCTTGGTTAAATTCATCTGGAAGGCTATTCATTTTAAAGTAAGCGTTATTAACTATAGTAGAACTTGTGCTCCATTAAGCAAGTTTTTTTTTGTTTGAAGTAGTCTTAAAAGACAGCTAAACCTGGTTTTTGCAATTGCTGTTTTCCCCCCGTTTTTGCAGAAACAAAAGTGTATGTTGGTAACTTAGGAACAGGCGCTGGTAAAGGAGAACTTGAAAGAGCTTTCAGCTACTATGGGCCATTACGTACAGTGTGGATTGCACGAAACCCTCCTGGATTTGCATTTGTTGAGTTTGAAGACCCAAGAGATGCTGAAGACGCTGTTCGTGGTCTAGATGGAAAGTAAGTGGGAATACAGATTTGTTACTGAGGAAATAATTTCCCTTTTTATAGTGGAATTAGGTATGCTGACTGAAATGTTTTGCTTTTGTAGGGTAATCTGTGGTTCCAGGGTTCGAGTGGAGTTATCAACTGGTATGCCTCGTAGGTCTCGCTATGATAGACCCCCAGCACGGCGACCATTTGATCCTAATGATAGATGTTATGAATGTGGTGAGAAAGGTCATTATGCTTATGACTGTCATCGCTACAGTCGTCGGAGAAGAAGCAGGTATGTGTAGATACAAGTAGTCTGTCTTTAATAGTTAACTATAGTTTTGGTTAGCAAAAAAGGAAATAAGCACCATTTTAAAAATAATATAATTATATAGGTATGTTACATTTGTTTATATTTTGTATTAAAATGTTAATATGTTAATAATCAACCTGGTCAAAACCTTTCAGGTTTCTTCGTTTGAGTCAGTCGCCTTGATTCAGAATGTCACGAGCCTTAAGATTTCATGCTGAGGCGCCTTGCAAATCCGACAATTAAGATCCTCCTAGACCTTGAGGTGATCAGCATAAGAGGCCAGATCCCCTCGAGCCATCTACACCTAGCTTCACCTTATTCTTTAAAGGGCAGAAAAATTGAGACGGTGATCGCCGTAACAGTAAATTTGGCTTTCAATTGGGCCCCCCTCCGGTTTAAAAAGAGGAACACCAGATTGACCACATTCCCACCTAGAAAAATCTTCTTGCGTCAATCAAGCCTCACCTGGCTCATTTGGCTGTCAGTTTGATCGTCGTTAGATTGAAGAGAACACCTAGATGCAGCGATCGGCTATAGATACTTCTAGATCGTCTAGATCTGCTAGACCTTGGGCCAAAGAGGGTCGACCTGCAAACTTGCAAGGTTTATTTTAAATACACATTACAGTGTTTTATATTATGATGTAATTCTAAAATGTTATACAGTTTAACATCTTTGTTAGGTAGTAAAAATACTCAAGACAAATAGGCCCTAAATTTTTCATCTGACAGACACTAATTTTTAGATAGCTGATGTTTTGGCTTCAGCAAAGGCTCACATGCTAATTGTTGAGTGTGTGGTCTAATTTTTTTTCTCTAACCTAAAACTAGGTCACGGTCTCGGTCTCATTCAAGGTCCAGAGGAAGAAGATATTCTCGCTCACGCAGCCGCAGTCGTGGCAGGAGGTCAGCATTTACATCAGTAGAGTACTCTAGCTTAATAGGCAAAGAACAGTATAACTGTAAGCCTATTTCTGTTTAGATCCAGGTCTATCTCAGCTCGCAGATCTAGATCGCTGTCTCCTCGCAGATCTAGATCTATTTCGCCACGTAGATCCCGTTCAGGTTCTTTAAAGAGATCAAGGTAATTTGGCTAGTATTTATGATTGCGAAATAGACACTTCTTAGTTTTTGACTGCTGTAATACTGTATGTGTGCATTAATTAAATCAGGCCAGCAGCTATCAGTATTGTGAATTTTACCAGACTCAGTATTAGGAACATAATTGCAGTTAGCCCTTGTTATCTGTGGTTTCATATATTTATAATTGCGAAATAAACTAAACTTAATAGAAGCAGAGGTTTTAGCATCTCTCTTTCTCTGGTTTTTGTTATTTTATATGTAAAGTAGTGGAAGATCTTTTTTGCATGTGTGCAAAATGCATTTATTAAGGACTAAATCATCTGTGTAGTGTTCCTCTACTCTCATTGCAGTGTCATGATGAATCTCTGGCTCAGCCAAGTATAAGACTGAATGGCAGCTGGCTTTTGGAGTAGTTTGGCTGGTGACTGAGAGGTCTTGCTGTACATAGCTCATACTGGCTTTCCTGCTTTGGGGTGCTCTTAGGTCACACTGCTGAACTGTACTCTTCCTCACAGATTGTTTATTATGATAGAGCTGCAGGTGCTCTGGAGATTGGTAGCATCCACTGGCACAATTGAGAGATCACCATCAGTAGTTGCAGTAGCACTAGCATCCAGTGGTATGAGTGAGAGGCCTCTCCACTGATACAGTGAAAGAGAGGATAAAAGTGAGCATCAGTGGAAAAAGTCCATCACCAGTTGAACCAGTTACTTTGAAGAAAGCAAGCCACATGAAACCTTGCAACTAGACTGACCCAGTGAGATCTGCTGTGACTGAGTGAGGAAGAACAAATACTGTTGTGCTACCAAATGACTGCTGGGGGAGGAAATACTTGTGGAAAGGAGGATAACTCTCTGTCACATAGTTTATAGATTTGGAGTCTTATAATTTGCAGTTTTCTGCTGTTTTAAACTGAAGGGAGCCCCTGGAACTATCAGTGGTCACCTCTGTATTATGGCTGCCTCTCTAAACTTAAACAGTACATTAATATTACTATTTATCCAAGTAATCTGGAATAATTGCATAGTTTGTTTGACCTATATGAATATCCAGGAACTGGAGCACCATGGGATTGAATTCCTTTTTCCTTTTTTTTTTTAACCCCAGGTCTCGATCAAGATCCAGGTCGAGGTCAAGGTCCATTTCACGTCCCAGAAGCAGGTAGACTTCCATTTGTGGACATTTAAAGCAGCAATTAGTAATGACCTGAATTAAATGTGAGATTGGCTCTGGATAACTAATCTAAACCACTCTTATAATAAAGTTTAGCTTAATTAGAAATACCAGATGCTTTGCTTATTTAGCTTTTGCTTTATTTGAAGAAAAATGGCCTCAGTCTTTTTATATGTGTGCACATGCACACAGTTTATTGTATGAAAATAACTATGTACACTATTTATTGGATGTCTCTTGGTTCTAATTATTTGGTATAGAAGTAACAGTTGCAAAACGTTACTTACTGTCAGATCAAACCAGCATTTTGTAAAGTAGGAATCACAATTGTAAAATAGAAGAGTAGCGGAAATGTTTATGTTAATGCTAATCAAGGTTAATTGATATTTCAACAGCCGCTCTAAATCACGATCACCATCTTTAAAGAGAAGGTAAGTTGAATCTGCAGGTTGAATTATTATACTCTTGCATGCAGTTAACTAAGAAAAATAATTTATAGCAATGATCTCAGCATAGATCTGTGGAGGATGTAGATAGTGTATTGTGAGGTTCTTCATCTAACTAAAAAAAGTTATAGATACATAACAGTAAAATTTTACAAGTCTCCCCAGTTTGAATTAGTATTCAGAGTTATTCTCTAAAGTGGGAAGTTCTTATGTGTATTAAATCATTGAGCGCATTGTCTTGGCTGTGTTAATGGACAATAAACTTAAATGGCTCATAGTCAGACTGAAAAGATAGAGTTACAACTGACCTTGAATAAACTTTGGGAGTAACTGTGCTATACTGCAGAATAATCAATCTATATTTTGAATGGCAGCTGTTATCCAAGCAGAATAAATTTGGATTGTTAACCCAAATTAGTAATGTCTTTAAAAGCGTTTTACTTGATTTAATCTTCAGTCTTGCTTTTTCAGTTTTGATATGAGCCATTTATATCCATTCTCCATTAACTCACGGTAAGTATGCTGCTTCTTGAATGCCTTGAAAGCTTGGCAATACTTTCCTGTGGGAATGGGGCTGCATGAATTGTGGAAAGTTTGCTTTGGTACTTAATACTGAAAATTTATATGGTTTCCACTCCATTTCTAACTAACATGCTATTTTAAAAGATAACCCAAATAATTAGGTATTAGGATTAAAATTATTGCCCTAGAGTTAGTAACGGGCATCATTATAACAGCACTAATCCATTAATCTGGTTAAACTTTTCATTTAATTAACTTCTTGTGACTTGGTTTCTCCTCCCCCTCTTTTTTATTTCTAGTCGTTCACCATCGGGAAGCCCTCGAAGAAGTATCAGTCCTGAAAGAATGGATTAGAATGGCAAAGAACATGTTAGGAAGTTTTGTTTACGTAATTTTAAGGGATTTCTTTATTGAGAAATGTAAGGAATTAGTTGACTGAAGAAAATCTTTTCTAGGGTTAATGCAGCAAGGATCTGGAACTTTTAGTAAAATCTGTAAAAGCTGCTACAGTAGACTATAGTGCACAATTTCTTGTATGTAATAACATCCTATGATCTGAAAAGTGTCTTTTTATGGGCACATGAAATAAAATGTGTTTCTAACTTTGCTATAATGTTATCTGCTTCTGTTAATATTTCAAGTGCATGTTAAAAGCAAACTCCAAACAGATACCTTAGTGTTGTATCCAAATACTGTGCAAGGATATATTGACTTGTTACTACTAGGCTGCCTGCAATAGACTTATGTGATTTAATTGGTATTTTAGGCACAATCCTAATGACTTGAAATGGTGTGTTAAGGAAGCTGCTTGTCTGATTTTGTAATAGTATATAGAAATGTATTGGTTTGATCTGTTAATTCATACTGCAAGATGTTATTGTGTCTTATCCCAGGCACAGTTAACTATGTAAAGGCACCCCAAGATAGTTTCAGAAGGCAACCTGGCTCCAGTCTGGAATTATGAAACATGATTGGTGCTCTCTGTTGGATACAGTATCCGATAAATTGGGCAAATTTCAGAGCAGTATTTCTTATCCTTCACCAGAGCAAAATTTATTTCATGGGACTGGGGTTTACTTACCCTTCCATCCCTTGTGGAAGAAGAATGTAGGTGTGAAGATTGCTTATCTAAATTTGATAAAATTTAAGATAAAATTGTATTAGAACTAGTCCCTTGTACAAAGTTCGCTGAGAACAATCTTTGCTGTATCTGACAATCAAAATTGCAAAGGTTTTATTAAAACAGTTAAACACTGCTTCTTAGAGAAAAATGTAGGAGCTTCAGTATTACTCCACATTTCATTTCATTTGTATCCTTTTTCTCCTGGAATTCAGTATGATGTTGGTGTCTCTATCCCTAGATTAACCTCATAAGGTAGATGGAATAAAAGTGACTGACTCAAAGTCACTAAGTGAGATTCTATGGCTGAGGGAAAACTTGAATCTGAGTTTAATCCTAGTCCAACATCTTAATCACTGCACTACACACTAAGCCTCTTGTACAAGGAATAAGACCATTTCAAGACTCTTAAAAGTAAATATTTCCTATTAATTACTAGACTTATTGTTACAGCACGTGTCCTGGGAAGGGGCTGAAAGACATTTCAAGTCATGCCATGCACCATCTTAATATAGCCATATTTCCCAGGATTGCTTATGTTTGCTTTAAGGTGCAACATGTTTAAATGCAAAATGCTGCATGCCCCCAATGTCAAGACTTGAATTCAAGTATTTCTGCACAAGAGACACATGGCTCCAGCTGCATTTCATAAAATTTTAAGATTGCAGGGGTTCTGCAGTTGAAGGCAAGAACTTGCAAGGGCATTAAATAAGTTATAATGCTTTCTAAGGGATGCTGTATAGTTCAATGCTTAGCATGGCTGCAGTATCGCCCCAATAGTTCTGCATTTCCCTGCCACTTTTTATAGTCCTTCCTATTGGCCACTGTAATGCTATAAGCTAAATAAATTACAAAAGGTGAAGTATACTTTTGTGTTGAGAACAAACTTATTTTCCTAAAATAAAGCTTCAGTAGGTACTTTGACACAAATTCATTTCTTTGGTTAATTGCATAGACTTTCAGCTTTCTATCCTAAAAACTGCCATTGATTGCAGACTTAATCTACCATCTCATACTGCATTCATAAAGTGATACATTGTCTTATCAAGCCTAAAATTTTGTATATGATAGGATTCTGCAAACCCGACTTGAATGAGTTGATTCATAAGCCACTTGAAGTAGGAGAGGGTCTAACTTGCCCTATCTGATAGAAAATCCATGAGGGTTCACTGTTGATAAATCTGGACCTTGGGGTAGTTTTGTATGCCAAAAAGTTAAAATTTTTAAAGTGCCAATTTACCATATATGCTACTTTGGGGAAAGGTGGGATTGGCTTCAATGATACTTAGATGGGCATTGAGGTGGAATGTCATTAGTCTTTTTAAGCAGTAGTTCCTCTTACCCCGGCCTTTATATTGAGTGCTTTTTGCTGCGGGTATGCCACTATATGAAATGATGCCACCTCAAAGATTACAGAAATGATTGTGGAAGTGATCTGGCCTAGTAAATCATGCATTGATGTCTGGAATGTGATGTGCTTTATAATGGATTCATTTATTTCAAATCTCATTCTGATGAGAAAACAGTCTCAAATCCCTTTAAGCATGCTAGATAATGTTAGGGGAGAGCTCTAGTTATTCACCATATCAATTACCTTCCCTTTTGTTTCCTTTTATCTTGCCAGATCACAAGTAGAAAACAGCCATATTCTGAGAACCTTTTTTTAACCTGCCTACTCTAAAGGAAAACAAGAATTTGAGATAGGTGGGACAGATCTGATACCATTGTGGTATGACTGTTCCTAATTATGCTAAGTCAGTTTGTCTTGAAAATGAGTACTGTTCTAAGCTGTTAAAAGGAAGATTGCATACAGTATCAAGCTATTTTGAGCTGATTTGCATGCACCCAGGCATGAAATCTAGGAGTACTTTAACACGACATGAAATCTAACAGTGCGTTAAGGATGTATGCAACCATTCAGAATTGGTGTTGGTACATTCACAGCACATGTCTGGCTCCTTAAAGCAGCTCTGCCTCTTCCTGAGCCTATATAGCACCCATGTGGTCCCAGAAAAATGATGCTTGAATTAAAAAGGTGATGACAAGATGTTGACCACTTGAGCTATCCTGAGTGCTGAACAGTAGCATTCCATATTTGCAATGTTAAAATTGTGGGATAACTGGAAATTTAAGTGCACTGCCAAATATCTATGATTGGAGTATCTCAGTACCTGTGTTGTTGAGGAGCACTGCCAACAAAGTAGCTTAACGAAAGTCTGTTCATTATTAATTTTAAATTGGGACTGCACTTCCTATTTGCATTTAGAGCAGATGTAATCTTAAAATCTTTATCAAAAAGTAGTAGGCTCTGCAGATGGAGACAATGATAATATCTAACTTCTTCAAGTGAAGTTAAATTTCACTACTTTCCTACTATGAAGAGGGGACTTATCAATACACTACCCTTTTTCTGGTTTTCTTTGATGAAATATGTACTATCATCAGGGTACTTGGAATCTGCTTTATTCACTTGTTAAAGATTTTTGCAAGATTAACTTGTAATAAGATTTCCTTTAAGATACAGAGAACTTGAAACATGTTGTGGCATTGTATTCATCTCCTGGGTGTAGCAGGACATCTGGGAAATTAGGCTATAAAGGAAAAAAAAACTTTAAGGAGGAGAACCATACTTGTACCCAATTGTTCATATTTAAAAACTCCACAGATTTTTTAGATTAGCAGTCCCATTTGGAACATTGGGTTACAGGTACTCTCACCGAGTGGCTGCTATAAACTAATACCTGTCTACTCAAGCAAATCAGCAAGATATCCCCTATCATCTCTAGTTTGCATTTGTTTATTTCCTGAGTAGTTAGAGTTCAAGGAGTGGCAGCCACTTGCCATTTTAATTTTTTAAGAAATATCTGTGGATCATGGAGATATTCTTGGAAATAATACTAGAAGTTGGTGCTTCGCAGTATCACCTTTTTAGCTTGCTCAGTACAGGGGACTTGCTTATCTGATCACTGAAAATACCTTTCTATAGCAGTGTGCAAAATGTTTTTAGTTCAAAATACCATGATCAGAGTTCAGAAGTTTTTCCAGTCTTGAAATTCTTGTTCGGAATGTAAAACACTTCTCAAATGATTGGAACATTTGCAACCTTTTTCACAACCTAATTTTTGTATTTTATATAACATTAATTGTATGGAAAGAATGGCTAAAATAAGATTCTAATTGTGAAGTTCTGTGCTCATGCATTCTCAGCTATTCTCTACAAACAGCTGAAAGTCTCATAACTTTCTGGACACATATTTAATAGATATGTGCTTAGTGGATATCTGGTTTACCATCTGTGGTAGTCCAATTCGTTAACATTAAGAACCAGTCAATAAGATACAGAGAAATCATATGGTTCTCCTTTGAGGATTTTTTCATTCAGATTTCAACTAGAGGGATCACTTTTTGAATACAATTTAAGATGGGGGGGGAGCAGTATATAAAGATAATTATATGAGAACGTAAGATTTCTCTTCAGCTCCAAAGAGAATACCCATAATAACCCAATGGCAAAGGATTAAATAAACTGGGCTCCAAGATGTGTATTATGCGGTGCCTTCTAGCATCTAAGAGTAAGAAAATCTACCTGATTCACAGCATTTGGCCAGTTCTGTGTTTCAAGGCAGAAACCAGAATGCTTGAAATACACATGGCCTCCTTTACCCTTTAGAGTCCCATCTAAGAAATTTCCAGTATAAAACTGAACACCGGGTTCAGTTGTATAAACTTCCATCATTCGGCCACTAGGAGGATGATAAGCTCTGAAAAAAAGACAGCAGATGGTAGTTAAATGGTTTTGTACCATGAACTTCTACTTGTGGAAACTCAGTTTTTGTCTTGATAAAATGTAGTCTGGCCTATTTTACAGGAATTTGGGGGAGATAAAATGAGGGGACTTAAGCCCCAGAGAAAGGTGGAATATAAACAGCATTTTAAAAGACATGCTAATTTAAAGGAAAACAAGTCAGTCCCTTTAAAATGCAATCAACTCCTGTGTTCTATGGACCTTATTTGCAGATAAGTGGGTATAAGATTGCAGCCTTAGTTTTATTGCCACAAACATGTTACCATTTCACATAATCTAAGAGACCATAAAATATTTAAGAATTAAATTGTCTTAAAAAAAACAAACAGCTGTATCTCCATCCAAAACAAAGGGCCCATTTAAATAATACAGCTAGGCCCAAGTTGGTATTATAAAGTCCATGTGAATCTGGTCTTCATACAGAAACAGAATCAAAGCTCTTAAGTGTTAATAAGGCCCAAGATAGTTGAGAGCCCCCTTCACACAATTCTTAGTTTTCTTGTGAAAACACAAGCAAAATCCGGAAGCACTTTAAAAGTAGGTGCATTAACACCTCCCAAATCTTTGCACTCAAAAGAATAGAAATATGAATAAACCAGCAACACCTGTTTCCAACCCTCTAATTCTGGACAAAAAGAATCCACATTCTACAGGAAAATGAAGCTGATTCCTCAGTAGGACTGTGGTGCTTTGTAGGTAAAGGGGAAAAAAGTACTTCAAAGTACAAAGGTCTCACCTAGCACTTCTTGGCACTTCCTTAAAGCAGTGGCATCTTTTCCTGAGGTTCATGTGGCAGAGGCTGCTATACAATTGCAGGAAAATCTGCATTTGATATAAGGAATGCAGGCAGAGTCCACGTGCATATCCAAGCATCCTCCAAGGTACCTTTTCCCCTTGAAATCCAAAGCACTGTGCAATCCTCTTGCTTAGCTAAGTTACAGTAACATTTTACAACATTCTCTGTCCAGCCAACATAAGTAAATTACGTGGTAATGTGATGGAGCTATCACTGTGGTGGTTATTTCAATGTGGAATGCCTTTCCCTGAGCAGAATAGTATCAGACTCAGCTCTTGATATTTTAGCACCTGGTTCAGATCATTCATTTTGTCACTTATGGTCATAGTGGTGATTATAACAAATGTAGGATTTATTATTTTGTTTGCTCAGCTGGAGGTTTTGTTGATGTTTCTTGTTAACTGTTGTTTTCTGTGCTGGTATATTCTTATGAAGGATGAAAGGCTGATGAAAAATAGTAAAGTAAATATAAAGAAGTGGAAACCCAAGGTTATGATTTCCCATGGCAGTCATAAGTATCCTTCACATTACACTGGCATTAACAGTAAATTCCAGATTTCCACAAAGGCTTAGATCCCAATGAAGCTCAAAGGACACCTTTGATAAGCCTCCATGGCACTTAAAACATAAAAATACCCCTTGTTACAGATTCTATTCCAAAACTGATCTCTACCAGATTAAAAAAATCTACCACTTTTCTAACTTCTCTTATAACCTCCCTGCTGGCTTTCTATATACAGACAGTTGGCTATTTTGCTGTGCTGCTGTTGTTCTCCACTCTTTTTCTTCTTCTTTTTGGAGGCAGGGGGCTCTCATTTTGATGAAGATATTTAAATTGGCATATAGTGGTATATTTTATGAAAAACAGTATATTAATAATTTTGAATCAATCAAAGGAGAAGAAGATAAGGCAAAGTTAGAATGAAGCTTTCAGTACCATTACATACAGAGAATAAATGAATTAAACCAAATATTCACCTGGCACAGAAATGTGGTTCTTTTCTCTGGGCCAAACAAAAGTTGTGATCAAATCCATTCAGATGAAACTTCTGCAAGTGTCTCCCAAGTTCTTTTGGTTTTCGCAGGTCAAATGCAGTATCCTGCACTGGTGTGATCTTTCCTGATGGGGGAGAGGAGAACAAACCAAAAGAGGAGTGGGGACATAAAGGAATTGACGTAGCCTGAAGTATTCAGATGTATAATTATAATTATAAAAACACAAAAGGACATGAAGCATAAAGAAATACAATAACTGTCATCTTTTCACAGTTGTTACTGTTAAGACAATAATCCCTGTACTAAGTACATCAATATGCTGATGTATGCATGATGCATGATTTTAAAAAACACTACTTTATTAAAAAAATAATTTACAGCAAGTTATTGGTATTTCCACATCACACAGTTTTCATTCCAGCTTTAATCCCCAAATCGCTCCCAAAATAGTTGGAAGCAACCTTCAAACCTCTACTTCTGCCAGTCTCAGATCACTGAGAACAGGCAGGGAACACCTTGAGCCAATTAGTTCTTCTTCCAGCTGACTGATATAGTTAAAAAAAACTGGACACAAACTGTCCCACCCCCCTGAGCTGCCACAATTTTTGAAGTAATAATAGCCACCCATCCCTACTCCAGACACAGAGAAAATAAGAAATTGTTGGCAGGTAGAACCTTCTACATTTTCAGGACCTGCATGCATTTGTCAGACTAGTTGCAAGAAAACCAAGTGCCAGTTATGAGAGAAGGTAACCATTCCTTCTATTTCTGTCAAAAAACCCTCTGCTAGCTGTGATGCTGGAAAATTAGCACAGTGATAATAGCATTTTGCAAGCAGGAGCTTTGCACAGTAGCTCTAACCAAGTTTAGGTAACTGTGGGTGGGAGGAGGAGAAAGAATTGCTTGCTTGAATCCAGAAAATGGGTGGTTCAGTGGGGCAAAAAATTGACACACACTGCTTATATAAGCAGGAAAAATCAAGAGGGGCAGATCATTTTTAAACATGTATTGGGAAACTAACCAGAATCTGAGTGGGAAGGATTAAGATCTGTTTGCCAATAAAATTGCCACTTTCTTTAAACATACTGAACTTAAGATGGAACAGATCCTGAGTGAGGCCTCGCTTGCTTCCACCTAAAAGATGGGAAGCAAGAACAAAGCCTATAGTGAAATAAACCGCACACAAGTTTCCATACTGTAAATAAGATTCAGGTTTGCTCATTTCATAAAAATATTGATCCAGCCCTCAACACAAGGTCATGTCAGAGGAATGGGAAGTCCAGAGCTGATCCATATGTAGCACAAAGATAGCTACCTCTTTTGAAATCTGGAAAGAGTAGGTACTACAACCACACCTAAGCATCAGTTCTTAGAACAGCATATTCCAAAGCCATAGGTGGTTTACAAATCAAAAGTCAGTAATGCTATTGTTTCCAATTAAAGGATTTTAAATAGGTAAGCTTGTCTGAGATCCCAGAGATCCACTGCCAATCATATTAATTGGAATAGATGGACCATGATCTGTACTGGCATAAGACAAGTTCCTATGTTCAATATGATTCTAAGAGCAAGTCTTAACTACATTATCCTTTGTGGCCTTCCCTCAAAACAATGTTGTACCTGTTGTAAGCAAGTTTACTTTTATAAATGGATTGAAATTCTAGCAGAGCATTCCCAACCTGACACCACCTGTATTAGACTACAACTTCTTTAACTCCTACCCATTGGGCATCAAAGGAGTTACAGTTCCTCTAGTGTATGTGGACAAACACAGACAACCAGCATCGTCATTCTGAACACTAAGGTGAGGAAATGGCCAGTTGAGATAAAACTGGATGGGGAAGAATAATTTAGGTTATTTGTTTTGAAAAGGAAAACTGCTGAATATCTGGCCATCTGGGAACCAGAGACTGCATCCCTAGTTCTGTAGATCCATGACAAAGAAAATGTTTTTTTTAAAAATCAACATTTGGATGTAAATTACAAAGCATAGTCTCAGACTATGTGTTCTCATTTCTGAAACCTAGCGTCAGAATAAATTTGTTAGTCATTATCTAGACAACTCTCCTATAATTCCAACTTGGGATATGCAACCGGCTAAACTGAAATTTGAAAGCAGGATCTTAAGTCTACAATAACCCCAGTTCTTTTCTTACTAGAATACAGCTCCAACTTCAAAGGGACTCAAATTAACCAACCTGTTGGAATCAGAGTTTCATCCAGTGGCAAGTAAGAATCTGCCTCTATGGTAAATTCATGGTCATAGATATTGGATGACCCCTGAAGTATGAAAACAGAAAATTCTGTAATAGTAGATACAGAGAGATAACATATTGATTTTGTTCTGAGCACAGAACTTTTTAAAAATATATTTTTATTTAAAAAATTTATTACAGTAGTAAAAACTAACACAAACTAAACTTAGAGAAAGAGAAGAGAAAGAAGAATAAAAAGTGCAGGAAAAAAGAAAAAGAAAAGAAAAAATATAATAAAGAAAAAGACAAGAAATATATAAAGAAGTGACTTCCAACCTTCATCACAACAAATATAGACACATTTAATAACTCTTCACCCCCTATAAGGTTACAAACAGATATTTCTTCATCCCATATCCCATCCCTTATCTATAAGCAAATCCATAAAACATCAACTTTTCAATCCTGGTGTCAGTAAAAAGTCCATAAAGGGTTGCCAGAACTTTGCAAAAAAAAGTCTTATTTTAACTTTGTTCAAATAAACCAACTTTATATTCCTTCCTTTTACTTCTAACAGTCTTAATCTTTAATTCAATCAAATACTGTCATATGATTTGATTTCTATTCAATTCTTCTTTATCCTATCACACAGATTTCTCCAAGGCTTTAACAAGCATATTTTGTAGATCCAATAAGAAAATATTTCTTATTCTCTTGGTTTATCATTTGTATTTCCCTTTTAATTTTCAAAACTTCAGCCAGTTTCTTTTGTATATCTAGTAAAGCAACTATTCCAAATCATTATCTTGGCCTGTCATTTGTAATTCCACTTTTGGTACTTTCTCTGTCTTGTCAAATAAAATTTGTTCCACATCTGTCATTCCTTCATTAACATCTTTTGAACATAGTCTATCCATAGAAGCAGACATTACTGACAGTGTTGATATTGTAGTTACTAATTTCTGGCTCCATTCTTCAAAGATCTCCTTTAATGTTTCTGATGTTATAATGTTTTGTGTCATTTTGTAATTCCCAGTATTAACCGACATCAGGAGCATGCTTGTATTTTTTTTTTCCTTCTGCTTGGAATCTTCAGTCCCCTCTAGTGTCATTTCTAAAATCAAAAAATGACTTATCTTTGTTATGACTCACAATAACCAGGATAGCCAAAATAAATCTGTTTCCTATGAGAAGCTATTTACTTTTCATAGTTAATTCCCAAATTCCTATAGTAAAAGTCAATATCCAAACAGACCTTTAATCCATTTATAACTTTCTTAGATCAAAATCTTATTTAGCTTTTTGCTGTTTATTTCAAATTCTTTAAGCTCTTAAGCTTATAATTAACTTTTCTTTTGATCAGGGTTGAAGATAAACTAACCCGATGACTTTTCAAACTTGTTGTTCTGAAGGTCTCTAATAGCTTTAAGATGGTTAATAGGCAATTTCCAAAAGTGATTAGAATCACTTAGTGATCCTTTAAAAGGCTCTGCTGTGGTTGTGAGCAAGATGGCTGATCCCTTTGTCTCCCGGCACTCAAATCTGCAGAAAACTGCTGTCCTACAGTCTTCTTTCGAGGAGCAGCTGTTCAGAACACATGTGGACAATCTCCCATCCTCTCCTTGTCCGGAGAGGTCCCAAGAAACCAGTCTATTCACTGGTTCTTCGGTCTTTGCCATGGTCGTCAGCTCCACTTTCACAGAGACATCTTCAGTTCGCTATACCGCCCCCAGAAGTCCCTGAACACAGATCTCAATGCTTAAAAATAAATATTTATGCTAATTAGAGGTATGGACAATATTTCAGATATGAATAGTTGTTTCATGTTCAAAATAATATATTACATTTAATAAATAAAAACAGGCTGCTTCAACTAATCTGGAAATATTTTGAACTCAAAGTTTCTGTTTCAAAGTCAAAACACTCCAAAAATTATTGAAGCAGCCCATAGAATAACAGCTTTATCTTGAAACATAGTGTTTTAAACTTGAACTGTTTTGTGTATAGCTAATGCAAGGTTTTCCAAAATTATAAGGCTTGCTTTGACTAATCTAGACCAAAGTTCCAGTTGGTTTTTAGCAACCATCAAGACTAGTTGCAAGGATGCAAGTATCCTGGAAAAGGATAATGTTGCTTGGCATCTTGAATAGGAGAATACTACATGCTACAATCTCTTTCTACTATTCCACCTGTTTTGTGGAAGGACTAGTGGCCCTACACCCAGCTGCTTTGGAAATTGAAACCAAGACACTTAACATTCAAAGAAAGACTCATATTTTCTTACTTAAACAATCTTCAGTTGGTTCTGAATTTGTTAGTCCAAGAAAGCTTTGAAGACTTGGCTATTCTCTCAGGTGTTGGGTCAGGATATTAGATGAACCCATCTTGGGAGGTGGAATATATGCTGATATACCCAAACTGTGCATTTGTTCTTTGTTGATTTTTGGCTGTTTTGTTGCAAGGATGGTGTACTTTTTCTTTTTACTGTTGTAGCTGACCAGAGTTGCATTTTTGCAAATTAAGCAGATATATAATTCCATAAATAAGTAAATAAAACTACTGCAAGGACTGCTGTTAAAAACAATTTATATATTTCAGTTCAATTAATGTATTGATCATTTCAGAGGCTTCTATTGGTGCAAAATTCAATGGTATGGCTAAAACCAGGTTCCAGAGGGAACAGCTGTACACCTTTCCAATTTGCTTCAGAGCCAAATTCAAAATGCTTCAAAATGCGAAAGTTGGATTCTGTCCAATTTGGAGTGGTTTTTTTCCCCCAAAGGACCTATTCTTATGCTTCAAGATCAATAGATGCTCCAACTCCCTTGGTTACAGATGTATAAACCTGGACTGTAGTAGATTGCAACAGACAAGATGAGAAACAACTGTATACAGGCAAGGGTTTTAGCAGTTAAAAGAAATGAAGGATCTGTCTATTTTGACAAAATTTTCTGCCAGTATCAGGAATGGTTGTGAAACTCACTTACCTTACCTCCAAGATTGAAGTAAGCATGGTTTGTTAGATTGACTGGTGTAGTCTTACTAGTTTGAGCTCTGTAATTGATTGTTAACTCCCCATCCTTAAGCGTATATGATATCCACACTTTCAGCTCACCAGGGTATCCCTCTTCATCATCTGGACTTATTCTGAAAAAGCGGACACCATCTGGCAGGACTTCAGGGGACCAGATAGCCTAAAATACAATTTCAGTGCTGAGCTTAAAAAATGAATAAATCTACTTTGACTAGGCCAATCTTCAGATGCTGCTGAAATGTGTTGGAACTCCAACTTCTAGAATTCCCAGCCAGCAAGGAACTGTAGTCCTAACACAACTGAAGGCATCACATTGGGGAAAGCTATTGCATCTGTATACAGTAGACATCTGTGTGCAGACCTTGAAGGGGATCACTTATTCTAAATATAGGTTTTGAGATTTATGCTCAGTTGTTATCTGCTTCACACAATGGAATAGCCTCTAATACATGAAGTCTTCTCCCATCAGTGGGAAGCTTCTGAGCCAGTGGACAAATCCAGTTGGTAAAGAAGACAATTTTCTAAATGTAAGCTTTTAAAGAGATATAGAAGTCTACTAACTTATTGGGTCCTTTAAAAGTGACAAATTATAAAAGATAGAGATAATTTAATGCATTTTAATTAGCAGTCATTTTTAATATAAAACAATAGTGGGGTCCACTTTTTAATTATTACAAACTTTTGATTCAATCAGGTATTAACAAGGGAATCAAAAGGTACTAAAGTGACCTTAAAAATGTTAGTGAAGTTTGTTTTTAGTAAGAAAACAAAATAAAACAAAATCAGTTATATTACCAGATATGAAGGATCGTGTGATTAGAATACAGAGAAAAAAATTATCTGTGGGCTGGAGAGAGGGGGCAATACCAGACCTACTCGTAAGTAGTGCTCAGGATTTGATGAGAGAAATATATGTAGCCAAACCGACTGGGAATAGTGACTATAATGCAATAAAATTCAACATTCAGAGAAGCAATAACATACATAGCAAGTCCTACACAGTCATATTTGACTTCAAAATTGAGAAGGCTAGTGAAAAGGAAACCCAAAGGGAAGGCACAATGTATTCATAAAATTACAAAAATGGCCCCAAAATGAGACTGCATGGTTGAGCAGCACTGTAAAGGAAACTATGAGGCCCAAGGAAATACAATTTAGAAAGTAGAAGGCCTGTTCTAATGAAGAAAACAAAAAAGAAATATAAACTCTGGCAAAAGAAATGCAAAGAGACAGTCAGGGAGGCAAAAAGAACATTTGAGGAGCATATTGCCAAAACCATGAAGACAAATAATAAAAGATTCTTCAAATACATTAGAATCAGAAAGACCCAGGGAGGCTGCTGGTCCCTTGGATGAAGGAGGAGTCAAATGTGTGCTAAGAGGAGAAAAGAAAGTTGCAGAGAAGCTGAATGAAGTCTTTGCTTTCGTCTTCACAGAAGAAAAAATAGGGCAGATTCCTGAACTTGAGCCCGCATTCTCAGGAAGGGAACTAGATGAACTGAGCAATATAGTGGTAAAAGAGAAGAAGTGGTAGGCCTTATTGACAAACTGAATATCAACAAATCACCAGACCCTGATGGCATCCACCCAAGGGCTATTAAGGTGCTTGAAGCTGAGATTATGGATCTCCTAAGTAATATAGGCAACATGTCTATACATTCAGACTCTGCAGTTGAGGACTGGAAAGTGGCCAACATAACTCCAATTTTTAAGAAGGGAGATCCAGGGAATTATAGGCATGTCAGCTTAACATCTGCTCTGGGGAAAATAGCGGACATTGCTATGAAAGATAAAATTACCAGACATTTGGAGACACATGCCTTGCTCAAGGATATCCAACATGGCTTCGGTAAGGGAAGGTCCCTGTCTAATTAATCTATTAGTTTTTTTGAGGGTGTTAATAAACATGTGGATAAGGGCAAGCCAGTAGACATCATCTACTTAGATTTTCAAAAAGCCTTTGATAAAGTCCACTATCAAAGACTTCTCAATAAACTTAACAGCTTTGGAATAAAAGTGCATGTACTTTTCCCAATAAGCAACTGGCTAAAGAATAGAAAACAGAGTAGGAGTAAATGGGTATACTGGATTCCTTCCTGAGTCCTGGAAGATTTCACCCCACAATTTAGGTGGGCTTAAATTTTCCCATTCCCTTCTCTTCCCCATAGATAGCTGCTACTCTTGGACAGATTCTAAGAACAAAAGCCTCCCCTGCTATTCAATCATAAAGGGAGCAGAGTCACGTTTGCTCAGGTTTTTAGCCGACTGGCCTTCATAAACTTCATTACTAGATGTAGAAGGGATTAGCCTATGTGTCAGTTTAATGTGCATTTTAATCTAACAGGGATCTGTAGAAACATGCATTGCTAGAGTTGCCTGTATGCACTGGCATCTGGCATCAGTATACACTGAAAACCTGACACCATTACCAACAATGTGCTGGCTAACAAAGTGAGATCCAGCTTGACTATAATTCTACACAATAAAGACAAATAAAATAGTACCATCTTTGTCTAATTTATCACTAGCAGATCACTAGCAGATCTACCTTGTCAAACCCTTTGACTCCTCCATGCAAACTGTTGGGTCCATCATTGATAGCCAGCTGGTACTCATGTCCTTCCACTACAAATTTCCCTTTGGCAATTCTGTTAGCAACCCGTCCAATAATAGCTCCAAAATAGGGATGCTTGTTGATATATCCTAAGAAAGAGAAGAAGAGAGAGCAACAGGATAATATAGTTATGTCATTTACATTTTAGAATTTAGTGTAAAGCTAGCCAGATTTGAAAACCTACTGAGAGCATTCTTTCCTACATGTGTGTCACCCAATAAATCCTAATTGAGCAATATCTTATGACAGAAGGGGCTCTTTTATGAAGGGTTCTCTGTTCATTTCATTGGAAGTGGCAATGTCACATCTGCAAAGAGCGGTGTGCACAGAACTTCTACACTGAATACCTATTGGGTTGCATACTCCGTGGTAACATGGTACAGTGTTGAGTTCAGATCCACACACTTGGGCCAGTCACTCTTTTCCAGCTTAATTTACCACCCCTCTGTTAAAAAAAAAAAAAAAAATACCGCAAGCATAGAAGTGCATGTTTTTGACAAATGGCAGTCATATATATGATCCTGAGTCAAAGAAATGACAAGACAAAAATATAAATTATACAAAAAGCACTTGTTATTTTCATTTACCCAAGTTTGTTTTTAAGTTTTTTGGGGTTTTTTTGTTTTTTTATGGTGGTTCTCTTCCTTTCTCCAGGGCTGGTTCTAGCTGGTGTTGGTTGATGGAGAGAGATTTCTCCCTAGGCCCCTTCTTTGTAGAGCGCCACAGCGTTCTATTCTCTCTCCTCTCCTTTTCAATATGTATGTGAAACCACTGGGTGAGGTCACTTGCTGGTTTGGGGTTCAGTATCATCAGTATGCTGATGATGCCTAATTATATCTTTCGACCCCAGGATGGCCGAGTTAAGCTGTTGAGGTTTTGTTCCAGTGCCTGGAAGCTGTGTGGGTTTGGAATCCAGCAATGTGGGCAGTGATGGGCACGCCTCGGTATGCCCATGTAACATCTCTGCTTTGTGAGATGTACTGGTTGTCAGTTTGCTTCCAGGTGTGATTCAAGGTACTGACTGGCACAGGGCCTGATTACTTGAGGGACTACCCCATCTCCCTTAGTGTCTGCCCAGCCAATTTGATCTAGCAGGGTTGGTGCATTCCAGGTTCCTTCAATTAAAAAATGCCATCTATTGGGACCCCTGAATTGCATCTTCTCTGTAGCACTGCCTGCCCTCTGGAATGAGATTCCCCCTGCAATCAGGATGGCCCCTTTCAAAGGGCCTTGAAGACCTGTCTCTTTGCCCAGGCCTTTGACAAGGATGAGTGAAACCCCCTTTGACTATGTGGGTTTGTTTCTTTTCGTTCTTGTCTGGGTTTTTTTTGTTTTTGTTTTTGTTTTGGTCACCCTTGCCACCTTCACCCTTCATTTTTGTCCACCATTGTATTTTTTTCCTTGTTTTTAACATTTTTATTTGTAACCACCCAAAGTTGTTGGGAGTCAGGGGGAGTTATCAGTTTTAATAATAATAACACCATCTTTTTTTGTGGTAAGCTATTTTATGAGACCATATTGAAACAGGATTAAAAATGATAAAAATATGCTTTCTACAAGATTAACATTATCTTTAAGCATTTGGAACTGTCTCTTTGAAAATGTCCTTTTATATACTAATTATAAATAATGCTTGGATAATTTTAAGAACAGCAATGAGGACTTTTTTGCATTAAATTCACATTGGAGTATAATAAACAGTGGAATTTTCTCTTTGTACATGATAGGGAACAAAAAGTACATTTGTTAATCATTGTAAAAGAATTAAACTGTCTCCCCTGCAATGGAAAACCTGGTTGTTACCAAACAATAATTGCAAAGGAAAGATAATCAAAATATACTTCTATTTCTAGTAATGTAGCTATGTTAATCTGGTTCAAGAAAAACAAATAATCTCATTGAGTCTTAAAGGCTAACAAAATGATTCAGGCATATGCTTTCGTGGACTACTTCCATCACATATTATTAATTAAGCTTATTATCGTAAATCATAAATTATTATCAGTTTTACTCCTTATGGTACCACAAAGATTTAACATTTACCTTGGTATTTAGCTTCTTATGGACTTAGTCACTAAAGCCCCCAATAGCAGTTAGCCAGTTTATGCTTCAGCCTTTACTAGGTTCTGAAATATTCTCATCTCCAACACAGAATATGGGGACTGCCAGGGTGGGAAGAATTACCACTGCCTTTCAGATGTATTGGACTATAATTTCCATGATACCCACATAGCATGAATGCCACTGACTGTGGTGGATGGGGTCAATGGAAGTTGTAGCTCACCACAACTGGAGATAATTGGTTTGGAGAAGACTGTCATATTTCTGAGACCTCTGAATCAATTTCATTCTCTCATTTCCAAGCTTAGAAGGGCAATCGGAATGCAAAATGAGACAATATTCCACCTGCTAAGATATCAGGGCAGCATTTTTACCCTCACCACACTCTTGTAAAGAATTGCCATAGCCTAGTTAGCAAAATGAGTTGGACTATACCAATTTGTGCATCAAACTCCTCATCCATATGGAGGTTGTTTACTCAGAGGAACAACTCAGCTATAATGCAGATTGTTCTCCCTTTATACTTCAAGCCTTTATGGTTAGTTAATGGGATGATATATGTTGTCATCCTACCATCTGTTGTAGGTGGGACTTCAACCCAACTTGGAGGTTTATCTGTCACTACTGGGTGAACTCGGGACAGCTGCCATTGCCAGCTTGCAGGAACCAGAATTTAAAACTAATGGCTGGCTTTGGTTTTACATTTCAATTTCTTCAATCCACATATGGCAGCTGCTGTGAGTTCACATGGCGTACACAGCCTCAGGTAAGGCTACAAAGGTAGTTAAAGAGTAGTGCATAGCAGGGAGAAAGCCAGCAGTGGCAGAGTCCTGCTAATCTACTATGAAGACTTAGCCTGTTATCTGAAGATGGCTTAATGGAGAAGAGGTAGATGTGTAAGGGGAAGCATACTATTCTCAATTACATTACTAGATGCTTATGAAACTAAGCACAAAGAAACCAGAGTAATATGTTCCTTAAATATTTGAAGTCAAACATTTCAAAACATAAGAAATTTAGTGCCTGAATCACTCATCTGTAAGCTAAGAGTGGTTTGGGGGCTGGGTCCCTTCCCATAAATTAGAACAATTTAATAGAAAACTCGATTAGGCAGCTCCCTGTGAAAAACCTTCCATGATCTTAAATGTAACAGGAATGAAGGAATGACACGGCCACACAGCCTGGAAGACCCACACCAGCCATCATATGCTGGCCATGAAAGCCTTCGACAATACATTCCCTGTTTTGTTTCACTCTTATTTCAACTTTGACTCACATCTAGTGCTCAGGCACAGTTGACTCCGTTTTATGAATTCCCCTCCCCACCATGAAAACATATTGGCCTGCAACTACTCCAGTATGTATCTAATTGGCCCCAAGGCTGCAATTCTATCTGCAGCTACAGATAGGTGGGACTTTCTCATGGAGGGTCAGGTGTCAAGAAGCTGCTTAAATCTGTGCCAGGCCTCCTCTTGGTTTAGGGGAAACCTGTTCCCCAGAAAATACGTCTGGAATCAAGTTCAGGAGACAGAGCTTGAAAATATTTCATCCTTGAGGTGCTAAATAAATAACAAGGTTACATGATCTAACTGCATGTGAGCCTCAAGAAAGCACATTAATGTTGTGATTGAAAGCAGATTAGAATTCCCCTTTGTAATAATCTTACAAAGTTCAATCAAACCCACCTTCCAAATGGTCAAAGCCTAGAACAATGTCTGAAAACTTTCCGTCTCTGTCTTTAGTCTCCAAGGAGGTGATTATGCAGCCTAAGGATATGATTTCCACTTTGACTGTGTCGGATCTGAGCAGGAACTTTTCCACGGTCCCTCCACCAAGGGGCCATTCACCAAACGTTTCTCTCTTTACTTCCAGCATTGCTTCTTCCTCTCTAAACTAGCCGTCGTTCAGCAACCAGTGCGGAAGGAGGGGAATCGTGACGGACGTGTGGCAAACGCCTAAAACAAAGGAAGTTTGAGCAAACGGATTCCGCCCACAATCAACTGCCCTTCCGCTGATGTGGAGGGAAAATAAAACTCTCTTTTGTCAGACTTGCAGCCGAATCTGATGCATATTAACTCAGAAGCAAGTTTCCTGAAGGCAGCTCAGCTATTTTCCAAGGACGTTTCTACAAAACTCCACAACCTACGCTCGGTTATTTAGCGCAAACTCGCTTATTCCCAGAGACCTCCTCCAGAGTAAACAGGAAGAGGACAATCCGAGCACTACGTTTCCTCAGTCCCTTTGTTTCTCGCAAAACGTGCACGCCCCTCTCCTAGACGTCCGCGATGCAAAAATCCAGAATTGGAGCAACTAAGTAGCGTACCGCACACGTTCGCGTAGCTAAGAATTCTGCTGTCCTCTGGAGAGCGAGAATGTCAAGAGAATGTCGCGATAAAAACTGAAGAATTGCAAAATGGAACTCGTTCTTTCGGATCGATACGTTGAAGTCTGGTTTATTCAGATGCAAAAGTGGTATTTTGAAAGTAGAATAAAACAGTTATGCATGTTTAGAACGAGGAAGAAGGATATAAATCATATAGTGCAGTTATCAAGACTGCGAAATGAAACAATATTTACATTTTATTATAGTCTCTCTACGTTTAGGGCTGCATTCATCAAGAGTGAAAGGGTTGTTTTAATTTTCTGAATTCCAAAAAATTCAAACAGCCCTTCTGTCTGGTGTTGGGAGATTCCGGAACCTCAGCCAATGCAGTATTTACATTCAGTCATATGATTAAGGAGAAGAAAACTTAGAATAAAATAAGTGTGATGATGATGACATGCTATCAAGTCAGTGTCAACTCTTAGCAACCATATAAATCGATTTTCTCCAGGATATAGATAAATAAAATGAATGTACTTTGTGATAAAATGACCATCTGGCCCATACAGTAGTCAAAGAGTTTTGATCGTAACAGGTCTGCTTTAAATACAGTATACAGAAAACTGGATCCAACTCACTAAATCGAGATGTCATGTTTATTGCTTTTCTGGATGACTCTATGACCAGCTTCCTGAGCAAAGTACAAATCCACTAAAAATATAAGCAATAAAGCAAAATATAAAAGCAAAAATGAAAGAGATAATAATTACTGCTTTTTTAATCTCTTGTGCTTCAGGAATGGATAGATTCAATTCACAGTCACAACAGGTATAGCATTGCTGGAGTTGACATGTCAGGCTGCAGAGTCAAGGGTGGCAAAGAGAAAGAAAATTAAAGTGCCACAGGCTGAGGACTCAGGATCAAACCAAAACCAAACAGGACAGAGATTCATCTGTGGTAAAGAGGGTGAACAATCAGTAGGTCCCATTTTTAGTCCTGTGGTGTTAGATACCAGCTCCCATCATACTTAATCATTGGCTATGTTGGTTGATGTGTTGAAGAGGGAATGACTTAGAACTGGGAAATAGTGTACCCTACCTTAATTATTAGACATCAAGAAATTACTAAGTAGTGTAACAGTAGCATCAATGTGAAGCAACTTATTAGAGAAAGAATCAATGCTTTTTTGTTTATAGCATATAAGTTCTTAATTTTGGTATGATAACTGTAAAAGAATCCAGAGACTAGCTGGTACAAAAGTAACTGGATACAGACAGAATTATTTTCACTCGATTATTTAACTAGTGAAGATTATTAGTTCCAACAGTAAAGTATTAAAGCCACAAAGCCATAATATGTCTGGAACTGTCCATGTGTAGAGTGAGCCTTCACAATCAAAATATATTGAAGTGTACACTATGTACAGGAGCTGACTTCCTTCTAATTTGGACCTAAAAGCCATGCTTACCAAAAAATAATGTCTGTACACAGTGTATTATTTTAATCCTCTGTGAACCTAGAAGTGAAATCCTTTGAGGTCTCCTTCTCTGGAACATGAAAACTAAAACCACTTATTTCTCTTTCCTCTATTTTTTGTCTTTAAATCTATCACTTTTACACAGAGGCTTCTTACTTTCACTAGTAACCAAGCTTTCCATCCCAATGTTTTGCTAGTGCTTCAAATATAGCAGTAGACACATATTATTTCACCTGTGTTTTCTATGTTAGGTTTTCAGAACTAATATATTATCCCACATACTAATAAAACATAATGAACATACTAATAAAAGCTAAGCTCTCCCTTTCTCTACTTGAATTATTCTCTCTCCCCATGTTTTGTATGTTTGTTATGTAGAATAAATTTATAAAGTTTTAGACCTCCCATGTTAATCTACACTAATTCTTCACAATTGCTTGAGTGTTACTTGTTTAGGATATTTTCTCTCCATTTGTAAGATGGATTAAAATATTAAATAAATTGCTCTTATTTGTAAAACTATGCCCCAAATTATAAAATAATCAGTGCATAAAAATGTTTGTGGGCAATACTTCTGTGAAAAGATACTGTAGATTCACATGTATTCATGCAAGTTTATATACATATGGGAACAGCAGAAACCCATCTGTAGCAAGAACAAGTCTGTTTAATCTCACAAAAATCCATTAGGGGTTACTGGATCTTTACTGCTTCATTTTTCTGCTTTGTGAATGCCAGAATCCCAGTGTAATCACTTAGACCTGACCACGGAAGAGGCAATTTTAGTCCAGTTTATACAATAACTATCTGAACACAAAATTTCTGCACTATCATTATTTCAATACATTAAATTCTCTAAAATTAAAATGACAGCCAGTTTTTGTAATGGTTGAACGTATCAAGCTAGAAATCTGGAGACCATGAGTTCTAGTCCTGCCTTTGGCATGAAGCCTGCTGGTGACTTTGGGCCAGTTGCTCTCTCTCGGCTCTAGGAAGGAGGCAAGGGCAAACCACTTCTGAAATCTTGCCAAGAAAACTGCAGCCACTTGCCCAGGCAGTTGCCAGGAGTCAATGCTGACCTGAAGGGACCAAAAAAAAAAAAAAGCATTGAACCATGGCTTTGGTATCTGTGCAATAAGCCTCAATGTTGGTCACTGGGAAATGCTGCACTGTGAATAAATTAAGGCAGAATTAAATAGTTTTGTTTTAAAATGATTTTCTACAAAGCTCCAAGGACAGTTTAAAAGAGAGACAATTCTCTCAAATAAAAAGATTTAGTTAGCAACAAGTTTATTTTAAAATACTATAACAAGTGAAAATTTCTGGGTTTTTTCTGCTGGATTCTCTAAGAAATGTTTTGAATTGGAAAATTTAGTTGATATAGTCTTTTGGCTGAACTTGCGTGTAGTTTTACCCATGGGATATAACACTGGGTGTACACATTTACCTGCTTTTTTTTTTTTTTTTTTTACTTAACTACTACAGGTAGTCCTCACCTAATGACCACAATTGGGACTGGAATCTCAATTGTTGAACAAAGCAGTCATTAAGCAAGGTGCCCACATGACTGCTTTGCTCAACAACTGCACTCCAGGCACTCCCAGGTGCGGTTTTTAAGCAAGCTCCCTGGTCGTTAAGTGGACGGAGTGAAAGAGCTGCCTGCTGGACGGTTTCAGCTCAGCACGGAGCTGAAATCCTACTGGCAGGCAGCCCTTTCACTCTCAAACATTCCTGCAGCCTACCAAAGTGTTTGCCCTCCCCTTTGTGCATGGAGGGGAGATCCTTCGTGTGGCTGGAGGAATGGAGCTCAAATCTTCAGGATTTGAGCCCCATTCCTACGCACTGCCAAGAGGTTTTCCTCTGTCTCCTCCACTCGCAACCTTCCCTGCTGGCTTCCCCATTGACTTTCGGGAAGCTGGCAGAAAAGATTGCAAATGGCGATCACATGATCACGGGGCACTTGGTAACTGGTCATAAATGTGAGCCAGTTGCCAAGCACCCAAAATGCAGCCATGTGACCATGGGGGGGTGGCGTGATGTTTTATGATGGCCAGAAGTACTTTACAGGCTGCAAAGCACCCTTTCTGAGGCCGTCATAACTCTGAATCATCGTTAAACAAATGGTCATTAAGCGAGGACTACCTGTACACCGAACTGGCTCTCCTACCTGCTTATTGTGGAAAGGAGAGTTCTGAGAATGAAGCCAGGCCTTTTATGGTGATGCAACTCTTAGGCTTGGTTCTTCCTCTGTACAAACTGAGGTATACTAATTGGTTGTACACCATTTGTAAATCACGCAAGTGGAGCAGCATATCTATCTCTTGAAGATTTGCCCAATTTGTCACATATTTACTTTTGCTGTAAAATCAAGTATAGCATGTTTAATCAAATGAGGGGGAGAAGGGAGATGTCTGCATCTCACTGGATATGAAACCTCTCCCAAAACCACTTCAGCTCTGTTAAAAATGATTGCCTATCTCTATTCTTATATGACATTTGTTATACAAATGGGAACGCAGCATGTTACAATCTTTTTAAAATTCTCCTTGTTGTGTAGCAACAGAGAAAGTGTCCCTTCGCATAAATTAATGTACTTTGAAGAACTGTATTTGCTTTTTCAAGATGGTCACATGGCCACATTTTGGGTGCTTGGCAACTGGCTTACATTTATGACCAGTTGCCAAGCGTCCCGTGATCATGTGATCGCCATTTGCAATCTTCTCTGCCAGCTTCCTGAAAGTCAATGGGGAAGCTGGCAGGGACGGTTGCAAGTGGAAGGGATAGAGGAAGACCTCTCGGCGGTGTGCAAGAAAATGTGGAAAATGGCTTGTGGCAGATCTGCCTCATACATTAAGCATTCAGCAAATAATTTAAAAAATGTAATTGCTGTATTGTGTTTGCCTGTTGACTTGCGGCCTATTAGCAGCAGCTGAAACTAAAAGCAGTTTTGCTGACCAGCATCTTTACTGTGTTATTTTAGATTTTAGAATGTGATACAGAATTTGTGCAGATTTTCTAACTCCTGAAAACCATTCTCATCTAGTTCTCTGATTCATTCCAAAAGGAGTCTCAGCAGGTTGCTCTTGATCTAAGGAGATAATAGATGCACTTGTTCATGCTGATTTTTTCTCCGTATATGGACATCTTTCAGAGCTCCGAAATTAAAAACCTGCAATAGAATTGAAGTATTGTGGCAATCTGCATATTTGGCAAAAACCCTGTATTATTGCAGACTGATACTGTACTTTTTAAATACTCCCTTGCATGAAAAAACTCAGTAGCATTTAAAGAAGACATAGCTAAAAAAGCTAATAATATTTTGTAGAAGAAGAGTGTGGTTCACTTTCTCTGTCTTTTGTGCAGAACTCCCAGCTTGACTTTTTAACCCATAGGAATGGAGCACTCTGATTTTCTTTTTAATTGGTAAAAAGCCCTTTTACTCCACATCTTTCAATTTACAATTAACATGTCACTAAACATGGCTTAAGGCTATTTCTTAAATGTAATAACTCAGCCAAGCCTGTATGTATTAATTTTCTTTCTAATCTATCCAATGCATCAGTTATAGGGCTACATATAACTCAGCAACACACTCACTCACAACTCTAATAATGCAATAGCCCAGCACAGCAAAGATCAAGGAAGGATGTACTGTATGCTAACGACAGTCAAGACATGCTGCAGATGTTAGCTTAGACTTCAGAGATGTTTCTGCAATACCACAGCACACATTTTGATTTTCATTGATGCTTTTGAACTTTGCTCTTGGAAATGACTCCTGAGAATACCATGGAGAGCCAAGAAAACAAACAAATGGATCATTAAACAAATCAACCCAAAGTTCTCACTTGAGGCACAAATGACCAGGCTCAAATGATTCTATTTCGGACATATTATGTGAAAACTTAGCTCTCTGGAGAAAGCTCTAATGTTAGGAAGGGTGGAAGGAAAGAGAAGAAGAGAGCAACCAGCAGCAAGGTGGATAGACTCAGTTATAGTGGCAATGGATTAGAAGACCTGAAAGACAAAGTTAGTGACAGATCGTCATGGAGGAAATCTATCTATGTGATTATTAATAGTCAACAACAACTTGATGGCACATAATCAGTCAATTAAAAACAAATGTGATGTAACATTCACGCAGTTACTGCGGGCCTCCCACGAGTGAGGGGAAAGAAGACACCAAACTGATTCTCCTTCAAGGGGGGTGAGAGCGCCCAGACCGGAGTCTGGAAACCTCTTTTATTGAGTACATCAGAGGGCTGGGTTAATACATCAGAGGGCAGGGTTAAGCATATATACGTCACACTACCTAATACAAGCCCATAACCATATATGATAATACATGAAACACAAGGGATCATGTGCTCCGATTGAGCACGTGACAAGCTGCGGGGGCTTGCCTCCTGAAATTTGAGGCTTTTCCCCAGGTTGTTGCTGGTACTTTCCATGCTAGCTTCCTTGTTAGTGTACGACTGATTTTACTAGTCTGCACTAACAGAAATGCCTAGCATGTGATGGGGTGTTATAATGCAACAATGTGACTACTTGGAAGAGGCTGTCAGTGATGAAATAGGAGAAATTAATTCTTATGAAATCAAGCAGAAGAACCAGTGTTCCAAAACTGTTGCTATCAATGTCACAATGTAACATTTTCCATATTGCAATCAACATACATACTGTAACAAAGAACATAGTTACGAGATTTTTTTTTAATTTAACGATCTCTGTGGATGCTAGTGAGAATTTACTAGCTAAATCCACTGTTGCCATTGAACTGGGAATTCAATAAGATGAAAGACTGAGGCAGTCTGGTGTCTGAGTCTCCTTTTTGCAGCCCTGCAGCCCCTCTGACCATGTATGCTGAATTATGATGGCACAGTCCTCCAAACTCTAGCCCTGTCCAAATGTATTATGTACCCCCACCATCACTGCAGTCCTTAGCCCTGCAAAAAATATGAAGTGCAGCCATTGGCAATCAAAAGGTTACCTAGCCTGGTGCAAGATAACATTTTCATACCACTTGTCTCCCATAACATTGCATTGGGGACCTAAGTGTTATGGTAAAAAGCAATTTCAAACATATTCCTTTAAATGCATTTTCATATATGTGTTTCAAGAGTGGAGGAGAACAATCTTCAAAAGATCAAGGGAAGCAAAAGCCAGTGTTCCAGAAGGGTAGGGGATTATGCTACAAACCTTGTGAAAGTGGTGGCTTACTGGATAAGGGAATAATTTCTATATGTATGATGGCAAATGATCTATCATACCTCATACCTCTAAGAGTCAGATCTCAATAACATCCCATAATAGTGTCTATGAAATCAAATCTATCACAATCATATATGAAGTGGTTAAATGCAGTTTAAAATACAGATAGACTTTGTTTAATGACTGCCCTGTTTAGCAACTGTTCAAGGTTATGACAGTACTGAAAAAATAACTTTTGACCAATCCTCACATTTACAACTGTTGCAGCATCCCCACAATCATGTGATCGGCATTTGGGTGCTTCACATTTGGCTTCTGACAAGCAGAGTCAATGGAGAAGCTGGCAGTAAAATCACAAGTTGCAGTCATGTAATGTCTCACTTAATGATCCGCGGTGACTCACTTAACAACTAAATAGGAAGTGGCATCATAAGTCCGTTGTGGGCACATGATGTTTCACTTAGGATTGACTCATTCACTAAGTGATGCAGTTGTCAGGCCCAATTGTGGTGGCTAAGCGAGGACTACCTGCATTAGCTCTCTGATAGAAGATGAGTTCTGGAGCAAACAGTACTAGAGAGTTACAGTTGGGAAGAGTTAACTAACCACATTTGTTTAAATTACCTTATATTCATTATCCCCCCCCCCTTTAAGTGCAACTGGATCAGTTCTATTGTAAAAGACTTAAATCTGCTGCTGTTACATGGTTTGATTCAGAAGCAAATTAGTGCATAAAATTGCAGTGTGCATTCATATGATTTCCTTTCCCTCTGCAAGAATTGTACTGAACTCTTTATTATTCAACCCTTCAACTCTTTATTATAGCTTTTTAATATTCAGTCATGCAATTGATAGTTGAATTATTTGCCCATCAAAGACAACACAGTGTTTTATTACAAGAATGGCACTTCAGTAACTTTACAAAATGCCAAAATAGTTAAAGATTACACAGATGACTCCTTTTGCAACCACCAGTATGTCCTACTGAAGTCAATAGGAGTTACCCCCTATTAAGCAAAGATAATTTAACAGCTTTAAATTTCTATTTTATAGTTTAAATGCAATTTAAAAATTATAAAGTCAATTTATTCAAACTTATTATTTAGACATTAACTGTGCTAAGAGAAGCAGTTTGGTATAGGGGTTAAGACATCAGGAGACTGTGAGTTCTAGTCTCACCGTAGGCACAAAGCCAGCTGGGTGACCTTGGGCCAGTCGCTCTCTTTCAGCCCCAGGAAGCAGGCAAGGGCAAACCACTTCTGAAATCTTGCCAGGAAATCTGCAGGGACTTGTTCAAGCAGTCGTCAGGAATTGAGACTGACTTGAAGGCAACAACCCCCCCCCCCAAAAAAGTGTGGTAAAAACTAAAAAACTAAAGCAATAGGGCACACATGGAAATCAAAAACATGCAGAAGACAATGGCAAACCATCTTTGTCTTGGTGCCAAGAAAATTGCATAATTGCATTCATGTAGTTACCAAGAATGGAGGGCTTCTTTATCATCACCTTACAGTATCTATCAATATTTGTTTGTTTATTAATAGCATTTCTAACCTGCCACAAACCCAAAGAACTCTGGGCATCAGTATAGTCTGGAGATTGTAAGAATTCAAATTTGTTAGATTCTTAGATTTTGATGCTATGTTAGCTGTTGGAGGAAATAATTACTTGAGCAAGTATGTGGTTATGCTTGAGTGCAGACATTTCCTTTTACACTGGGATGTAATGAGGTGAAACCATATGTGAAACCCCAAACCACTTGTATAAGGCAGTTCATGAAAATACCTTTATAATGAAAACGATACCTCTTAAATACAAAATAAGATATTTCGATTACTTAATAATTCAGAATTAATACATTCTCTGAAAGATGCCTACGTTTATATTTCAGTATATTGTATAAGCATTTATTCTTTTTCTCCTTAAGAACAGTGGAGGTTAAGAACCTGCCACTGCAAAACTCTTTGGGACTAGATGTATTCATTCAGCTTCCCCAGTAATGATTAATAATGAACCCTTAAACACCATATATTTAGGAGTGATTAATAATAAAGTCACTAAAGGGTATGTTGCAGCAAAATAGGACCCCAAAACCTATGCATAGTTATTCTGCTTAAATTTTAAGCAGTATCTGGAGAAGAATCTTATATTTTAGACTTTTCTAGATATGTTTGGTCCTAATGTCTGTTCAGGTCTGGGTGGGATAAAACACCCTAAAACTGATCTAAAGCAAGTTGTTATCTGTACACCACAGTTGGCTCCGGTGCCATCTCTTGAAGAACTGGCACTACTCCTGAGGGAGCAGGTTTGTGATTTGGGGGTCCTGTTGGATGCACAAGTGGAGATCATGGGCAGGAAGGCCTTTGCCCAATTTCAGCTGATGCACCAGTTGTAACCCTTCTTGGACTAGGAAGATCTGGTTACACTGACTTGCTTTATCATCATTTGACTTAACGTCTGCAATGAGCTGCACATAGCTTTTGATGATCACGTAGAAACTGCAGTTAGTTCAAATTGTAGTGGCCCACTTTCTGACCGGCATTTGTTGCCATGATCATATTATACTTAATTTGCATGACTTGCACAGGTTAGCAATACATTTCATGGTGCAATTCAAAGTGCTAGTTTGGACTAATAAAACTGTATGTGACTTGGCCCCAAGACTCCTGCAGAACTGCCTGCTCCAATTTGAGTCAACATGTCCAAGAAGATCCTTCTCAGAGAAGTTGTTCTTGATCTCCCAATTTTATGAAGGGAGGGGGCTAAAGCTAGAAAGGGCTGCTTTTTCACCATGCTGCCAATTCTCTGGAACAGAGAATTAGATTAGTTCTTTCAGTAACAGTCTTTCAGAAATTAGTGAAAATCTACTGTTCCAGCATGCCTTCAGGGACTAACTGTTCACAGTTAGTACTTTTGTAATTGGTATTTATAAGGTTTTGATTTTTATTATTATGATGTTTGCAATTGTATTATATTGTTTTTGGTTGAGTGGGTTATAAACATAGACATTTTACTGTAAATCCTTTGTTACTGATTGTCACTGGGAGTCTAAAAGGATTCAACAACATATACATTTTAATAATATGAAACTTAAAGTACATTTTGAAAATTTAATTTCAAACAATACAAATATTTCATTTTCTAATACTAAACAAATACAACACAGGCTACTTTCCCCACTAGACCATTTCCCAATCTCCAGAGCAGTTTGAAAAATACTTTTTTCTTCTTTTTTACCAGCAGTAAAACAATAATACATGATTTTTTTATATTTCAATTTAATTGGCACCGAAAAGCTACAATCTGAAAATGCCACTTAACCTTAATGATATCCCCATCTCCAATACTTATAAAAAAATGTAGGTAGCTATGATGATCCATCAGAAAATTCTGCAATACAACAATACCTTTTTAAAGTGCAACTGAAAGATCAAAGAAATGAAGGAATCTTCAAATTAAAAAAAAGTTTAATTAGACTAAAATATTAATAAAAAATGAAGGGGGAAAGAATAGGATGTTGGTGGGAAAATGGAAGATCTAGCCACACACTAATAATAATGGGGAAAGGGAGGTTTTGAGATTATATCCAGTTGTGTTTACTGACGGAACAGCACCTGCTAACAAAATAAACTTCAGTATCCAATCTGTTCCAGATTAATGGGGAATTCCTTAGGGCTGTTCTGTACAGCAGCTTTAGGGTAAAATTGGTTGGAAATCAGGAGCATCCATGGAAAGGGAGTGGTCAAAGAAGTTAAGATGGAGAGTGCAATCACACTGTTGAAGTCTCATCCCTTTTGTTTGTGTGATGTGTGCAATGCATGTTAAAGAGGGATGGGGCTTCAGTTGTATTCAGTTGTATTCACCATCTTGACTGTTTTGACACACAAACACCCCACTGGAAATGAAGCCTGCTTAAGAAAGTTCTATCCAGATTTCAGTAATTCTTCAGTTTTGGCAGTGATGCTGGGCAGTTGTTCTGTCCAGAAAGCAGTTAGCACAATCCCTGTTTGATGGAATCCTGTGCTTCTTTACACCCCCACTCATACTAGGAAAGCAAGCATCACTGATGTTCCTTTCTGTGTGGGGAGTCTTTGAGGACACAGGGTTTTATCGATAGAGCTTTTGTAGAGGCCCTCATCAATTGACTTTCCTTTGCATCTGAAGCATCTTCTGGTGGACCAGGAAGGAGGGGGAGTCCCATTTACTTTCATTCTTGTCACTTGATCTAGGAGAAACTGGAAGAACACTTGTCAATTTCACTTGGTTAAAAAAAAAGAAATATCTACCCCTTTAGCATTCCACAGATGAACCTGTACAAAAAAAAAAAGGCCCATTGTTTCACTGGTCTGCTGGGAAGGCCAGGTCTCTTTTAAAAAGAGCAGGCAGCCCAGTAGCCCAAGACAAAATGGTCACGGAGGGCAGCAACCAGTGACTGGAGGGGAAAGGTGGCCTTGCACAGTGCACAATAATCAATTGAAATAGGGGCCTTTGCCTCAAAGGAGATGAAGCACAGCAGGCAGACTGCACACCACAGCTTAGGCCAGCAGAAGTAGGAAAGCATTGCTCTTAAGGTAGAGCAAGACCTGCAGATAGTTGCCTTTGCCTTCCACTGGAGACAAGCTGAGGATAACATCATGCAGTCCTTGCTTGAGAAATAGTTTGTTGACTATCCTGGCACTGAGATAAACAGGACATGTGGATGAGAGAGTTAACTTGAAGGGAAAACAATGCAGGAAGGAACAGAAGAAGATATAAAATGCCTTTATTTGTTCAGTCAGAAATGAACCTTTGAAATGTTAAATGGTACTTACTCCTACTTGATTTCAGACACTTGCAGCTTTATGATCAGTGCTCAAGACAATGTTGGCATATCGGGAAGCTGCAGGGACAAACTCTGGCTTATCCACTTTTAAAAACAGAGATACTCTGCTTGTCCCTGAAATCAATGATGAACCAAAAGCCTATTTTGCACCTAGCATGTTTCCCTCTGTTTTCTTTGAAATTGTAAGCCTACATACAGTATTCAGGTTTATCTGGATATAACCACATTGAACATAACTGATATTTCCGAATCTTGGCCAGCAATATTTTCTTGCCCTCTCACTTAAAAAAAAAGTGCAATATATCGACTCTGCCTGCTGAAGGCATTGTTAAAAAAATATAAAAATCCTTGACTTCCAAGTGACCTTTCTGAGGGCCTGAAAAACAAATCTTACTGCTCCAGCCCCGCCTATTTGGCAAAGCCACATTACATCTCTCTCAAAAAAAAAAAAAAAAATGGGGGGGCGATGGCAACAGCATGCCCGACCGCGTTTCCCTTAAACGGATCCCGATTTAGCCGGGTCGGAGACGCAGAACAGAACCGAACCTACATAGAAAAAAAGGGGAGGTCTTTACCTTCTGGGCGTGGCAAGCGTTCCAGTTCTCCACTCGCATATTGAGGCGCTACTGAGAAGCTTTCCCTCCAGCCAATCACGACGTGCAATCTAAGAATCGGCCCTATCTTGAGGTGGGTCCTTTGCCGGTCTCCCTCCGCGATGCTCCTATTTGTGCGTGTGAACGCGCACCGCTGCGGTCTGGTTTGGTCTGGTCTCGTGCGGGAGCCACTCTCCGGCAGGCCTTAACTGACCTTTTCACCTTTCTTTTCTTTCGCGCGCCAGCTGTGTGCCCTGCACACGCACCCCTTCGCCAAAGTCGCCGCCGCCGCCGCCATGTCTTCCCCGTCCTCTGGGGAGCAATACGAGGAGGAGGAGGACGGCGCGTACGAGAGCCAGGCCAAGCGGCTGAAACCCAGCGCCGCCGCCGAAGAGGGGGAGATCGAGTATGGGGCAGAGGAAGGGGAGAGCCGCCGGGAAAAGGCCGCCCCTCGCGCGGGGGGCTTCTCCGGGGGGGTAAGGAGAGCGGGCGCGACGCGCCGTCCTTTATATTCCTGCCGCTCGCGGGCTGGGCCGAGGAGGACGGGCAGCCGGCCAGGACGGGTTTGCTTCGATGCAGCCTCAGGGTCTCTCCACCCCAAGGTGGGGGAGAGCGGGGGTGGTGGTGCTTGAGGAGCCTCTGGATGTCCTGGACTGGGATTTAACGTATCTGAAAACGACTAGGCTTTTGTTTTTTAAAGAAAAGACAGCCTAGTCCCCCCCCCCCCAATAAGGCGTGTATTGTCGATGGAAGTCTTAAGTATATTTCATTTTGATTTTTGAGAAGACCAGAGTAGCTTTCTTTCCAAATTATCCTTGGGCTATGTAGATTCACAAGCTGAGCATATCTAAATCCTTTTCACTCTTTTGGCCCCTTCCCTCAAACTGGGAACTTGCATTATACATAGATGAAATATTATTGCTTTCAATCAAATTTGAAGGAGATGGAAGTTACGTTTTTTCTTTGTTCTGTCAACTAATCTTGGACTACAGAATATATCATATTCTACCATGTTTATTTTCCTTCCCTCATTCGCCTGAAAAAGCGAGGAGGGTTGTGAATTGGAAGCTGATGACTGTTGCAGTCCTTTTCCCCTTTGTATTAGTAGAGTCATATTTTCTATTTTCTCTCTGAGGTAACTAAGCTTTGTACTGGGATTGTGGGATACTGTACCGTTGTGGTACGGGAGATGGGAGAATGATAGGTTAGGACAAGAACATATTACGGTACTCTGGTGTTCTTCATCTTTTCCTAAGGAGTCCTGCAGTGTTGTACAGAAAATATATCTGTTTTGTCTGTACATCATACTTATAGTTATACTGCTTACAGTAGATCCATTCAAGTCAATGACTCAGATTAACTGCAACTGTGGCTGTGCATAACAAATCAAATTCAAAATACATTGTACCCATACTGTTCTGACCATGCAGTATTGGAAGTGCTCTGAACCCAGAAACAGACATTTCAAGCTCAGATTGGGGCTGATTTGACCTTGGTAAACTCCTGAAGTAATTGGAATCATGTTAGAATTGTCCAAGATCAGACTGGCTGTTTCAGATTCCAAATTAGGCATTTCAACTTCAAAATATTTTGCAATCTATTGATTCTGCCTAAGCCTGGGTCCCACAGGGGTTTGTCCTACGCATCATTCTGATGTATGGTTCATTTACCCATGCTTTACTGATTGAGCTACAGTTAGCTTGGGTTCTCACAACATGGTCACCATATCATGTAGAGAACTACAGGATTCATCACCTTTAATTTTTACAGTTTTTAACGTAGCAGAAAGGGGCTTGAAATTCTGTCCATCAGCAGAGTTAACTAATCAGAAAGAGAGTAAAACAGGACCCAATTTGGTGTGTGGAGGGAAGCCAGCAAGAGAAAGATCTAGCTTGAAAATGATCCAGATTCATTCTGGGGCTGCTGAAAAAGAACCTGGAAAAAATCCTTCCAGTGCATTTCTGTGGAGAGGCAGCTGGACAGTTTCAGATCCAGCAATACTCACACATACAGATGCAACACAAGGAAAGAGGGGAAATGTGTATGGAATATGTTACTTTATCATTCAGAAGGAAATACAGCTTGAAACTTCTGGGGAAGAAATGGCAAACTGAAGACAACCGTGGCAGAATGAAGAGCCAGTGAGTGGACTGGCTCTTTGGGATTCCTCTCTGGACAAGAAGAGCCCACATGTGCTCCAGACAGTTGCTCCTCACAAGGAGACTACAAGACAGCAGTCATCAGCAGCTTTATAGCTCTGAGAGAGGGGCAAATGCCATCTTTGCCCAAATTGCGGCCGGTGCCTTTATAGCCACTGGGTTCACATATTTCCTTTTCTAGTCACTTTTGAAAATTGCTTGTTAACTGCTTTTCAGATATTAAGAACCTTACAGCATCGGGTGGGTTTCCTTCAATCCTTAGCGAAAGAAGTTTTAAATACAAGTTTAAGGACTTTAAAAAATTCTTTTTTTAGAGTAAGCAGCAAAAAGGTGATTAGAACTGGAAACTTAGAAATGGACTAAGGGTCCAGATGGATTTGAAACAAGATTTTGAAATTAATTATAAGAATCCTTCCTGTGGGATTCTGTTGTTAAAAAAAAAAAAAAGATAGGATGGGACTTTGAAGGTTGGACACTCGAAGGAACCAGAAGGAACTAAAGATTACAGTTAAAGGAGAAGACGACTGACATTTGACTTAACTAATACAGAATGGAGCTAAATATTTTAACATTGGACATATTAAGTGATATTTGTGAACAGTGGACCTAGAAGTTAATTTTAAAAATGTCTGCCATTATAGATGGACTGTTTAAAAGATATAATGGAAGAGGAACAAGTTTTACTGGACAAGACTAGACTGATCTGAAAGTGGATTTAAAAATGATAGGCTATAAGAAGGATATGGAAAAAGATGCTACACTAGATGTACAAATGAAACTAGCTGATGTCTTAATAATTAAAAGGATATACAAATAGCAAACTAAGAAAATGACCTGGATAACTTTCCTATATTTGATTTACAAAAGAGACTTGTTAAAGTTTTAAGATTTTGTGAGAAAGGACAAAGAAAAAAAATCAAGTTCTGGAACATTATTTGAAGGGATTAAAGATTAAGAATGTTAAAAAGTAAAAGGAAGGAATATAAAGTTGGTTTATTTGATCAAGATTAAAAAAGATACGTTGTTATCTCTGATAACCCTTAATGGATTTTTGCTGACCAGGACTGAAAGATGGTTTTAAGGATTTGTTTATAGATAAGAGATGAGATATGGGGAGAAGAGATCATCTGTTGTATTTTAAGAAAAGGTGATAAGTTAGTAAAATTGTTTATACTTGTTGTGATGAAGGGGGAAGTCATTTCTTTATTAATTTTCTTTTTCTTTACAATATTATTTTTTCTATTTTTCTTTTTTATTTTCTGCACTATTTTTTCTTTTTATTATTTTAGTTTTCTTAGTTTGTATTAGTTTTATCTTTTTAATTGTAATGTTTAATAAAATTACTATTTTTAAAAAAGAAGGAAATACAGCTTTTATGGCCACTGCTAGTATAGATTCTGGAAAGAATTTCAGCAGCCCTGTTTTGCATGTTATCCCTAGCTTGTTTATGGAAAACTTATCAGCAGGAAGAATAAGCCAGCCTAAGGAGAGATTCTTAGAAGCTGAGGACAGGATAGGGAATGCATTTAAATGCCTCACTATCAGAAAGGGCCTTTTATTAGGATACATGTTTTCAAAACAGTAGCCTGAATCATACAATCCCAGAGTATTTGTATATTCTCAAGCAATATCAGAATAGGATAAATCACTAGGTAAGTTTCAAACATGTACAGTATTGTTATACTGAAGGAAATGACAAGCATATGTTAACTGCAGAATTCTATGCATAAGCAAAAGTCATGCTGTCTTGTCCATCCTGCAGGTACAGTATAATTAGGCAAGCATTTGTAATAAGCAGGGCAGTGTCTGAAAACATAAACCTGTGGGTATAAATTAATCTCTTACCTGTGTGAAATTGTTTTACTGTATAACAGTTGATAGAAATGAAAGGCGTAATTTACAGATAATTCAAATGATTTCAATTCAACCATAAAATGGTATAATATAGCTTATCTACAAATAAGCATTATCATCCCTATTAGTTCCTCTTGTTGAGCAAATGCAGCTAATAAAATAGCTCCATCCATAGTTTCTTTAGTATATCATCTGAGCTAAATTTTCTGGTTTGAGAGAACAAACCCCAAACTGATTCAACATTATTTCTTGGCTTGGAACGTTGTACATATTTTAAACAAATATAGCTTCTCCCACATCATAGATTTTAAGGAAGAAAAGTGTGCTGAAAACTATTGTCTTAAGAGTTGGGTCCATAAATACTTCTATCCTAAAGATAGTTATCTGTTAACTTATTTCATTTTTTAATTTTATATATAGTGAGTACTTTGTCTGATTAAACTTCTAATAACATCTTAATTATTAATTTTATAAATGCATTGTTTCATAAAAGTAGAAAAAGCTCTATTACAATGAAATAAACCCACCCATTTTATTTTCTGTGATAGACCTCTGGGCAGCAATAATTTAAGTTAGTGAAGATGACACTACTGTAAACATAAAGTCTTTACAGATTATCTCTTTGAATAAGAAAAAGTGTATAGATTAAATAATGCCGTACCTCAAAATATGAAAGTCCCAAGCAATGCTCCTCCCTCCTTCCCTGTCAACTATTTTCTTTTTAATGTTCACAAGGACATTTAGAATTCCCAGTACTCGTAGAAAAGCCAAGTCTTAAGGTATCCAACTTCCAAGCTAGCCAAAAATTTACTTTTATAACAGCAAGTAAATTTAGATATAATGTTTTATGTTTAGATCATAAATAGGTGAGGTTAAACATGAAAGTAGTTTGTCACTTCACATCATTCATAATATTAGATCTGCTATGGTAACATTTAAAAAATAAAAATAAACTTATAGTAGTTGCTTTTATTAGGATGCAGGAGGCAGTCATCACAAAGTTTCCGTTTCGCCTGTTGTCCATGTCCGTGGTCTGTGTGAGTCAGTTGTGGAGGCGGACCTTGTGGAAGCTCTTGAAAAATTTGGGACCATATGGTAGGTTTAATTATTTTTAAAAACCTTTGAAGGGAAACTGAATTTTGCTGTGGCTGTATTCACATAAAAGGCTAAGATAATTTTTAATGGTTTGTTGAAACAATCTAGTTCATATCTGAGGCTGTTAAAAAAAACTTCACTACATTATGGCTTAACATTATGTACAAACCAGGCCAATACATTTTCATTTCATTTGAATGGTGAAGCTATGATTAATGACTTCTAAATAATCTACAAAATCAGGGCATGTTTGGATATAATGGAAGGCTTTGGAGCTTGCAGCCTAATGAATTATTTTTCTAACCTGGATAAAGAACAAGGTATACAGGATGACTCTTCATATTTTGAGTGTTCAAACTGAGCCAGTCTGATTCATGTCTGGTGGTCCTTGCCCCCCAACATATCCAGACATTGTCTGACTAGTGAAAAGTGTTCCATGACAAGCAGTATGAAGTAATTTAGATCTGTTTTATACATACTGTTGATTTTTTTAAAATTGTGTTTCATAGCAGCTAATTTGAAATAGTAATGTACAATTATTTTTATCATTCATCAAGATTTTAATAGGCTGCTTATAGTTAGAATTATTTGAAAGATATAGTTTGAATTAAATGTAATAGTTTGCATTATACTCAAGACTTAGTTGTTATTGACTTAAAATTGCCTTTTTTGTGCATTTGGCAGTAAGAATTTTTATATTAAGTTATGTAAGTTTTGCTTTAGCTTAATCTTTAAAATTAAATTATGATAGCTAATTAATTATTTTGCTGCTTTTTTTCTTGCAGTTATGTGATGATGATGCCATTTAAACGCCAAGCTTTGGTAGAATTTGAGGATATTGAAAGTGCCAAAAAGTGTGTTACATTTGCAGCAGATGAGCCAGTATACATAGCAGGGCAGCAAGCATTTTTCAATTACTCTACAAGCAAAAGAATAACTCGTCCAGGAAACACAGATGACCCATCTGGTGGGAACAAAGTTCTGCTGCTATCAATTCAGAATCCTCTATATCCAATTACTGTGGTATGTCTATTTTAATAGCGTAAACTTCAATTACCTTGGTGCATCATATTTTTCTACACTGTGCTTGCCTGTGGCAAGCATGTTCCTCCCTGCCTACTTTTAACGTTAGCAGGATCTCAGACCACTGCTTCTGGTTTATAATGAATGTGAAAGCATCCTCATATATATGCAAATGTTCCCTTTTCAGTATAATTTGTTCTGTGAAACTGGGAAAGTTTGATCTCATTCAACAGAAATTTATGCAGCAGCAGTATTACTTTGGTAATAGGAAATAATTTGGCTATATTGTAAAATTAGCAATTAATCCTTTTTTTCTCTGTGTTACAGTTTTTGCAAGCCACTTAAGCAACTCATCACTTATAGGAAAAGAGCTAGTGATGAAATAGTTTCCTGTTTAACAGTACCTTGTAATACATGTTTTTATTAGAGTTCTCAGTATTTTACGCTTTTCTGTATTCAGATTTCATTTCCTGTTTTGTTGTTATTTTTGAGATTTTGTCCTTTAATTTTAGTGGCCTTAATGAATCTCAAATGGTTTTAACTTTCTATAATTAAACAAATTATTTTTCTCTACCAAAATCATACTTAAATGATTTAAAAGTAAATATTTAATACAGGCTTAATATGGAATACTGTTTTTCATTTTGTTTTATCTTACTTCTCATTACTGGACTCATTGTCTGTTATGATTGAAACAGTATATAAGTTCCATAAATCAATAAATAATTGCATTTCTGTATAGGAAGAATGTGCATGAAAAACCACTATATTGATTATGTAAATCTATTTTAATATTATTTAAAATACATAACTATGATCTATAGATTTCTTGTGTAAGTTGAAGGACACATCTGCATTATGTAAAGTGGGGGCAGTTGTGGAGAAATTTCCAGGAGAACCAAGACAGTCTGTTTTTGGCAGCAGAGTTCTGTTTAGTTTGATTTGAGTTTTATTCCTCATGACAATATGTACAAATACACATTATTTCAGCCTATTGCCATTTAGATCTTATACTTTTTCTAAGGACAGTCCGGTAATCTCTTTGATCCCATCATCCATGCCCAGATGTATACTGATAGAGTTGTAATAGATTAATTCAACATTTTTCAGCATAATTGGGCTTGGGAAATAATTACTTGCTTTACATTTTGTTGTGTTCCACTCTTTAAATAGTACAAATATTGGGCATACTAACTTTTGCAAACATATCAGTATAGTATGTGAAAGTTTGAAATATGTACAGAGAAACTGAATTTAAACTTTATTTTCTGAATTGCATTACAGTATTTTGGTATTAATTTTTTGTCAGAATGGCTTTTTAACAGTTGTATATATTTTAAAATTTCATTTGTTAACATTTTGAATAATGTTGTCAGCTAAAACTTGAACAGTTGTTTTGTTTTGTAGGATGTATTGTATACAGTATGCAATCCTGTCGGGAAAGTACAACGTATTGTCATATTCAAGAGAAATGGAATACAAGCCATGGTTGAATATCCTTTTATTACTCTTCCAATAGAAGAGAATATATGTAGCTCACAGTTGAATTGTGGAGTCCTTGGTGCTCTCTGAGCTTGGTGGTTTGTTTGCATTACCCAATTTTATTACTGTATTGTTACCCTGTGGCACAGGAACTTACCAGAAAGATTACTTATTTGTTTGTTTATTCTGTATTTATATTTATATTAGTATACTACTGAATTAGAACTACTTAACAAGTGAAACCAAAATTTAAAACCCAAAGATTAAACAAAATAAAACAGCAACCAATAAAGCAATAATATAATAACCACAGTGCCAGCCCAATGTAAATAACAGCCATAAGTTACTCCTTGAATGCCCTATAGAACAGTTTTATTTTGACACCTACCGACAATGAGATCAAGATGGATGCAAACTGGACCTTTGTAGGGCTGAATAAGTAGAGATATTCTTTTAGCTTATGAAAGTATAATGCATAAAATTAGACTCAGATGAGTGACAATGACTTTTCACAAATTTGTCTCCAAGTATATCAGAATTGTTCATGAATAAATTAGAAATAGATGTTTCCTTATGTATAAAATAGGGATGACAGGACTTTAGAAATATGGGACTTGATTAGATTTTTTTCTAGAATCTTAAAATCTGCTAATCAAAGCTAAGTGCAAAAGACAAAGTTATGAATTCTGAATTGTGAAGCACTGAATGGAGCTCTTACTCCACAGAGACATAAGAGAACAAGCCCAAACTTTCTCCTTTAGCAGTATAATGTAGGCTGAGAGTTGTTCTTGGTATTGATAACAATTGAGACTATTTAACCCTGGGAACCTTCTGTAGATCACCCAGAGATCTACCAGTAAGTCTAGACCTATTATACAGTTGTCAGTACCTCAGTTAAATGGACACTGAGTGATTTCTAGCACAGTTACAGGGTTCCTGTCTAAAGTATCTTGTCTTGTAACTGCTTTATTATTGCTTTTAAAAGATTAACTAAAAATCCTTAACATGCCTTAAGTTTGAATCAGTTCTTTGTGCTCAGAAGGCAAAAGCTGCACTCAATGGAGCGGATATATATGCAGGATGCTGTACATTAAAAATTGAATATGCAAGGGTAAAGTTCATACCATCTTAAGCCTCTCTATTCTTCTAGGAGAAAAAGCAATAATTAAAATTCACTGTTTTGCTTGTATCTTAACAGCCAACTCGACTTAATGTTATTCGAAATGACAATGATAGTTGGGATTATACTAAGCCATATCTGGGCAGACGAGGTAAGTGTTTGTGTAATTGTATCTACCAAATACATATATACATGCAGATAGTTCTTTAATTCAGTAGTCATTTCAAGCCAAATATTGCTGGTGGAACTTTTGTTAAAGCTTTGTAATCGTGGAAAAGAATACCTTTCAACATTAGTGCCCCCTGGTGGTATACTGAATTATTTAGTTCAACAAGGAACCCATACATGCAAGCATGTTTGCAGTACAAGGATTTGCATTTCTCCAAGCAGCTCTCACTCTTTGGAGGAGAGGACACTGATGCAGACTTTTCCTTACAAACTACAAACTTGCACACTGCTTCTCCATGGAAAGGAATTTTCCCATATGGTGGACAAAGCATTAAGAAGGATAGAGGACTCCAGCAGGCTGACTCTACACTTCATCATGCACCACATCGTCATCATCAAATGGCCCTCTGAAAAATCTCAGACTTGCAATTCACCTTGACTGCATACTGCATGCATCATCACCACAAGCATGTCAAGAAGGATACTTACAATACTTCTGATTTCATGGCATGAATACCATGGTAGACTGTACCCATTATAATCAGCTTGCATATGGTTCCAGTCTTATATCCCTAGAACAAAACAACATAATATGGAAGATTCAAAGTCTTGTTTCTCTCCTGTACATTGTGGTAATTTTTTTGGTTGTATGTAAGACAAAATTAAGTTAGGTTTTCCAGTGTAAATGTTGTCTAAAGGATCATACCTACTTAAAGATTAATTGAAATTTCGCAGCAATCTGTCAGGCAAGTTCCTCAGGTTTCACTATTTTACACAAAGTATATTTCATTCTTTTTTTAACTGCAAAGGTTAGTGGGGACATTGTTTGCATCAGTAAAAAAAACTCCATGAAAGTGTAAAAAAAAATCTTATGTAGTCCGACTTCTGTAATTCTCTGTAATTTCTAATGACGTGTATAATTTGCTGTATATGCTTTTTGAAAATCTAGGCATTAATAACATGAAGTTGGGGAAACTTATCAAGGTAGAGTATTTAGCAAATTTTGGACATGAAACAAGATTTGACTTTTTAATTACCACAGGGTTGGATTTTATAGGTATTGCTTTGACTGTGAAAATGTACTATTAATATTAGGCCTTGACTTGGCTTTTAATTATTATCCAAAGGTTGGATTTATAGATAGTGCTTTGATTGTGCAATGTACTATTAATATGTAGGTTTTGGAATGAAGAATTAAGTATTTGTAAAAAGTTAATAAGGGGGCTATGCTATTGGTTAGCAGATTATTCAACCACAACGCTTATGATAAAACTTAAACTTTGTTTCAAACTGCCTGATAACATAACTATTTAAGATATGAAGTTCATACATTCAGTTCAGATTCTGTTTAGGAACTGTGTCCTGTCCTGGTAAATGAAACTGTGAGAAATGAGAAATCTTTCCTTGAAGGAAAACAACACAGGTGTTTGACAATGTTTATTGTTGTTTAAATACACCCACAGAATTGCTTTTTCTTGAACTCTAGTTGAGGTGATTCCTATTCCCAGACAGACATAAGAGCTGTTTTTACTACTGTGTAGCATTACTTTCAAGTAGTAATGGAAAAGAAACCTGCACCATGTTTTCTGTAGACTGGCTGTTACAGCTTTTGATTCTGTTGATTAACAGTATAATAAAAGCTGCTGTAGCATAATAACATTGCTGTAGCAATTTTAATGAAGCATTAGAGAACATAATGTTGTGAGCAACATACCAGTTGACAAGGAGTGGGCAACTTCATCAGTTTGGAAAATCACTGAGGAAGCAGTACTCATTGAGCTTCTTCATATTCTCTCAGGAGAGGCCTGACAAAAGTATTTCATCAACAGGTTACTTTCTGTACCTCTCCTCTTCCCAACCAATGCTTTTGGCTGTATTTATTATGGTATGTTTTGTTACATTGGTATCTTGGCCTTTTTTCAGAAATATCCAGATTTTTTTTAGCCTTATAATTCTCTGGCGATACCTGGCTAACCTTGTCTAGGCTTTGAAACTAAGCAGCTTGGCTGGGTTTGCACTGTGATGGGAGACCTCTCAGTCTCGACTAGGCTGCGAATTTGAAAAAAATCCCAGAAATGTGACAAGAAGCCATTTTCATGTTGTTACCAAGAAAGCTACACGTGCATGTTCATGAAGTCACCAGAAGTTGGTGTCCAGTTCAACTTGGAGACTTTATTTTTTACATTAAGATAAGGAAATAATTTTGTATATTGGAACTGACAATTCAAGCTTGGTTTTCCTTTTTTCAGCAAGGGTATTGTTTGACAGCATTAGACTCAGGAATCTAATATAAATGTGCTAGCTGAAATCTGTCAGTTGTATTGTACATAAACCCTTTAACTGTTCTGTAAATTACTTTAGCATGTTAATTGTTAACATTTCAATATAGTATAAAATATGGAAATAGAGAATAGAGCAGTTGTACCTATGCATACTTTACAGTGAGTATTCACATTGAAATAAGCACCAGATAAATATATGATAATGTACCTGTGGATGGCATTTTCCTCTATATGGTCTCTAGTTAATGTCTACATGCCTACCAGGAGCAGTAACGTCTTCATTTTTCTTTCAACCAAGTATTTTTTCATATTTCTTCAGTTGTTGGTCAGAAATTATTTTTAATTCTCCAAATGATTTTCCTACAGCTGCAGCATGAACATAAAATCTTGTGTATGTTTATTAATAGGATGATGTAATTTTTATTGCTATGTTTTGTCAAAAACATAGAGTCATAGAATTGGAAGGGATCTTAGAAGTCATCAGTCTAACTCCTGTTCAGTACAGAATCCATTGCAGCATCTCTGAGGGATGATCATTTTAAAAAATTAAATATACAAGAAGAAAACATTGGTGGTGGATGCAGTTACATCTAAGCCAAACAATTCAAAATATATAATAAGTGAGAAAATAATTGCCATTCTCTGTTTAGCTGTACAATGATAACATTTATAATTTTTTAAAGCTGTTTACCAATATATCCCGTAGTCAGTTCAGCCCACTCTTTTTCAAATCAGGTCTTATGACTTGATGTACCTTTTTTTTTTTTTTAGTTCTGAGTCTGTTTCTGTTTGCACTATATGATATCTATGAGAATAATTAATGGTATTATATGAAACATTCAAGTGTTTTGGTTCTTAACAACTAGATTTCTTAACAATGATCATGAACTTTTTTTTTTTTTGCCTTCAAGTCAGTGTTGACTCCTGGTGACTGCCTGGACTAGTCCCTACAGTTTTCTTGACAAGGTTTTTCGGAAGTGGTTTGCCATTGCCTGCTTCCTAGGGCTGAGAGAGAGTGACTGACCCAATGGGGTCACCCAACTGGCTTTGTGTCTAAGGTGAGACTAGAACTCATGGTCTCCCAGTTTCTAGCCTGATGCTTTAACTACTGTACCAAACTGGCTCTCTCATATCAATATCTCAATATCAGTCTAAAATTAATCTGGATATTATTATGAGGTATTTTTCCTTGTTTCATAGTTATTCACCTTTTGCTAAAATAAGTGAAAGTAATATCTATGTAAAAGATTTGTAGTCGACATTCAGAAATACTTTTCCTCACTTCTGTTCTGAAAACCCCACTTAAATTCTTTATCTAATGCTTTCATTTTCAGCAGGTTGCCCTAACAAAATTGTGGACTTTGAAAACAAACTTTTAAATTTTTGTTATTATTAAAGCTGAGTTCTTTTCGATCTCTGAGTTCTTTAGTGGGCTTGGTGTAAGCACATGTTTATTTTTCCCATTGAAATACTATCTTTGCTGGATATTTCTTGATTCTCACAGCTTAGCAATCAATTAAGATATTGGCACTTCAAATTATGTAATAAAACAATTGGTGAACATTAATGATAAATGCCATTTACCAGAGCACTTGCAGTATGTTTACTGGTTGCTGCTTTCATCCAGTAGCGTTGACCCCTTGGTTAACTTTATATTCTTGTATAAAATGAAATTTGCTGAAAACGTTTCATTGTTAAAAGTTCAATTTTTATTGACATTATAACATAGATTGTATAATAATAGTGTAGCAATGTATAGTCTTCTCAGCACTTTCCCATTAATAGCTGTTGATGTATGTCAAAAATATGGTACTCTCTGTTAACTGATTATGAAACCATGTAATACAGGTTGTTGTTGGATTATGCTGAAACTTCTTGAAAGAAGCCCACTTTGAAACTATGTTGCTGTTGAAGCTAATAGTGTGATTCAGGTACTGTCCTTCGAAAGTACTGCATTTACAGCTTGATTTTTATGAGAGTAATTGTACTGTTAAGACACCTGTCCAGTTTTCTTAGGTTTAAAATGTCAAATGTTTGCAAATGCAGTTTTAATACCAACAATAATTCTGGTGCCCTACAACTGTATTTTTGTATTAGAGCAAGTCAGTTTAAATGACTTATCTGACCAAAATACCCAAGAGTAGGACCTTAAAGATATCTGGTTAACCACGCTGTTGGAAAATATAATAATTGACTGGTGGACCTGTGATCAGATCTAGCAGAGTTGCTGTTAAGTTCTTAATCAGAAAATATATTGTTTTAATTGATAAAATTCCAATAACTTTGAGGGAGTTGTGTTTAAAAAAACTAATGCTGTCTTATTCTTTAGACAGAGGGAAAGGCCGTCAGAGGCAAGCTATTTTAGGAGAACATCCCTCATCATTTAGACATGATGGCTATGGTAAGTTCCTTTCAAGGTAATTCCATAAAAATTATCAATAAACCTCTGGGGATTTATACTGAAAACATACCCATTTCTGCCATTAACTGTATCCTCTACATGAAACAAATTGTTCTTGCTGCTACACAGAAGGGGTAATCCTAGTTTTTAGGTCAAAGCAACTGTTCATTATGCTGGATTTCAGCTTGTTACATCTCCCTGGCTTATGTTTTTATCCATAAATTATAGCCAGTTACCAGGGTTTTTAGGGTTGATGGTCTTTGTTTTTTAACTTCCATTTTTCTAAAAGCCACCACAATTCTTGTAGTTGCACATTTTATCACAATGGAACACTATTAGGAAAGTTAAAGTAGATAGTTAAAATAGACTGATTACCTGTCTGAATCTTGTGGTTCAAGAATTTTTTCAAGATGTATTGCTCCTTGTGAGCATTTGAATTGGAGAAAATGCATTACTTTAAATAAATAATAAAAATGTTCTCCTAGTAGAGTTCTGTTTTGGTAGATCGATAAGTCCTTTGTAACAGAGCCTTGAAAACTAAAATGTATTAGTAATTGGTATCAACTTCTACTTTAGTTCACAAGAAAGGTTAGTTCTGCCATTGTATTAGAAGTGATACTGCCAATTCTAATCTGCTTAGAAACATATCTTGAACTTCACAAGATTGCTCAATAGTAGTATTGCATATTAAAAAGGTTTTAGGAACCACATTGAAGCTGCAAGTTTTATTTTATACTATTTAAAACTGAGTTTTACTATTTAGTGAATCATTGCTCACTAGTACTGTTGAGTATTAAAAAGATTCTAAGAACCAAATAAAAGCTGCAAGTTTTACTTTATACAGTGGTACCTTGGGATACGAACTTAATCCATTCCGTGACTGGGCGTATCCCGAGTTGGTCGTAACCCGAAGGAAATTTCCCCATAGGGTTCAATGTAAATCTGGTTAATCCGTTCCGCCCTCCGAATTTGGTCACACCCCGAAGCAAATTTTCCCATAAGGTTCGATGTAATTACCGTTAATCCGTTCTGGCGTCCGTGGACCACGCGTCGGGCGGGAAAACGGCTGGGCGCAGCGCAGAGGGAAAACAGCCAGGTGCGGTGCGAAAACTGCCGGGCACGGCGCAGCAGGAAAACGGCCGTGCGCGGTGCGGCGCGAAAACGGCCGGGTGCTGCGCGGCGCGAAAACAGCCGGGCACCATGCGGCGCGGTGGAAAAACGGCCGGGCGCAGCGCGGCAGAAAAATGGCTGCGGACCACGTGTCAGGGGCGGAAAAATGGCCGCGGACCACGTGTTGGGGCAGAAAAATGACTGTACCCCGAGGTGGAGTTCGCACATCGAGGTAAATTTTTGCGGCCGGAGCTGGTAGTAACCCGAAAAGTTCATTAGTAGAGGCGTTCGTATCCCGAGGTACCACTGTACTTTTAAAACTGAGTTTTATTATTTAGTGAAACATCACTAAATAAGACAAGACGTGTTGCTGTGGTTATTTTTTTAATATATTTAATTGATCCATTGTACACTTAAATATTCTGAACATATTAACTAGCGAGTAATTTTTTCTTTAGGATCACATGGTCCTCTGTTACCCTTACCAAACCGGTATCGAATGGCATCTCGGGATACTCCAGAGCTTGTTGCTTATCCACTTCCCCAAGCCTCCTCATCTTACATGCATGGAGGAAACCCCTCAGGATCTGTTGTCATGGTCAGTGGTTTGCACCAGCAAAAGATGAATTGCTCAAGAGTCTTCAACTTGTTCTGCTTGTATGGAAATATTGAAAAGGTAAACTAAATGTCTAGGCAATGTGTCCGTAAAGTAGAAATGCATTTCCTTCGACCCCATCAAAGCCTGAAGTGTGGCCTCTGAATACTGCTTGCTAAATTGTAATTTTATTACAGTATAATGGAAGCAATTGTATTATCACTAAAGTTGAAACTTCTTTTTAACTGACCTCACCCAGTTTTTTGGTATAACCTTCAGTAGACCACCAGAAGTTCAAATGCAGCCCTTTGCCTGAAAAAGATTGTGTATGACTTTTTAAAAGAATAGTAAACACCTTTGAAGACAAGCCATTGTTATGTATCTTCCAGCTAAAACTGAAAAATGTCCCATCTTTTTAAATGAATTATTTCTAATTTTAAACATTACAGGTAAAATTTATGAAGACTATTCCAGGCACAGCACTAGTGGAAATGGGTGATGAATATGCTGTGGAAAGAGCAGTCACACATCTCAATAATGTCAAATTATTTGGGAAGCGACTAAATGTTTGGTAGGTGTGCATCACAATTTTTATTTTAATATCAGTACCAATGTAAGATAAAATGTTTTAAGACTATCTGATAATAGAAAAATTAATTTAGTTTGGAGAAAACCCCTTTTTGTGCATTTGCAAAATGTCATTGACTCTGCATCAATTTGAAGGCAACTGATTCAGTATGTTGATTGAATTGCCTTTGAAGGCCCCCCTGCTAAAATGGCTGCTGATGTTTTGGAGGAAAATAACACACAGTTCAAATTTTGATTTATAAATACCTATTTCATTGACCTCCCCAGTAGTTAGATAAATTAATATTTTACTGCAATAATTGCTAGGTTAATCTAGCAATTAAATTATATTAGACTCTAACTAAACTTTATAGGCCAATGAAGTAAAATTTTCTAAGTATTTTTTAATATGAAGGGGAGTTTTCTTAAGTCTACACTTTAATTGCAGTGTATCCAAGCAGCATTCAGTTGTTCCTAGTCAAATATTTGAGCTGGAAGATGGGACGAGCAGTTATAAAGACTTTGCAATGAGCAAGAACAATCGTTTTACCAGTGCTGGCCAAGCATCCAAGAACATCATCCAGCCACCTTCTTGTGTGTTGCATTATTATAACGTGCCCCTATGTGTGACTGAAGAGACTTTTGTAAAGGTATGAACGGATCATGGCTTTAAAGTGTAATCCAGGTACAAAATCTCATTCTTTATTAACTTATAAACAAGGAATACCAATCATTGCTAAGGTGCTATAAAGCCTATATACATCATCATAGTGATTGCTGGATTATGCTTTAAATTATTAGTACAGAAATAGTCAAGCTCAGCTCATGTTAGAATTTTACAATCTTTCACTTGTCTCAAGTAGAATATATTGTTTTTTAAAAACAAACAGTAAGACAAAATAAACTTTTTGCCCACTGATTTATGTGTAATCACTATGATTGTAAAATAGCTCTAGAACAAAGTGTAGCTGAAGGCAGACTTACCACCCTGATCTCCTGTAATGATGAAGCACTTTTTCTGCCTTATTTTGCTCAGTCATTACAGGTAAGTCCTTGGGTAATTGGGACTGGACTTTCCATTGCTAAGCGATGCAATTGTAAAGCATGATGTCATGTGACTGCATCACTTAGCAACAGAAATCCTTGCAGTCTCCATTGCCATTGTTAACAATAATCCCACTGGTCATTAGGCAAGGACCAACCCCAATCCGAGCCATTCCCAGCTTGGTCCCTCCCAGCCCTGAGCCTTGGTAAGGTAAGGGACCGCCTCCTCTGTCTTCTCTTCAGCTCCCCCCACTGGCCTATCTCCCCCCATCTCTGCTCTTTTGGCCTCCCTGCACAGCAGTACTCCTTGGTGCTGGTGGTGCTGGGGCTGAAGTATAGAGGTCTGATGTGATGGAATGTATCTATGAGGAGGAGAGTGATGTGGGAGATCAAGGCTATCAGGAAGGAGGGGGTGCATTCCAGTAGGGGAAAGGAGACAAAAGACAACACAGTCTTCAGGGGGAGTGTGGGAAGAGTAAGAGGTTCAGGGTAGCCACTCCCTAGAATCTCCCAGGGTATATCCACTAGCTGCTATAGTATAGATTTAGTTTGGCAAGATTCTGTCTTTGAGATGTAAGCAAATAAAGGAACTATACTTGACTGGACCGTTTCATCATTGTTCTTGGGCTGGGCATAACACCTGGGCCCTTCAGTAGTCTCAGCCAGTTGCCCCCACCCTGGGCTTCTACTTCAGCCCCAGCCCCACCACCGCTGCTGAAGAGTACCACCTCAAGCCCTGCACTGCAGCCAGCCACTGCAGTACCACAGTGCAAAGCCACAGCCACCACCGCTGTTCTGCACTCCCTAAGCCCTGCCACCCCCAGGTGACCTTCATTGTCTTCCTCCTGCTGCTGACGAGGCATGCCTGGCCTGGCCCTGCACAAGGCAGCTGCTGGTTGTGCTGGGCCTTCTTCCCTAGGCCACATGCACCCTTCTCCATATCATGTGCTGCCTTCTCATAATGCTTCAGAAGCCTTCTGAAGCACCGCAAGAAGGCAGCATGCAATTTGGGGAGGGGTGGGTTCTCACAAACTTTCAGAAGGCCTCAGAAGCATCATGAGAAGCATTGCAAGAAGGCAGCATGTGATTTAGAGAAGGTGCACGGCCTTGGGAAGAAGGCCTCGTGTGGCCAGCAGCTGCCTCACATAGGGCCAGGCCAGGCACACCTTGTCACCAGTGGAAGAAAGAAGACGGCAAAGGTCAGATAGGGGCAGAAGGGCTTGAGGATCACAGGGTGGTGGGGGCGGATGAGGCTGAAGTAGAGGTCCAGGGGTAGCGGCAGCCAGCTGAGGCTGCTGAAGGCCTCTGGCCTCTATTTCAGCCTTGCCACCACCACTGGTGAGTGCCACTGTGCAGGGCGGTTGGAAGGGCAGAGATTGGGGAGAGGAGATAGGCAGGTGGGGGGAGTTGAAGCACCCCTGCAGTTATAAGTGCAGGCAGACTGCCAAGTGCCTGAATTTTGATCACATGACCATGGGGGTGCTGCAATGGCTGTAACTTTGGGGACCAGGCTTAAGTACCATTTGTTCAGTGCTGTCATAACTTCAGTCACTGAATGAATGGTTATTAGGTAAGGACTACCTGTATTTATTATTAATTTATTAAATTTCTGCTCTGTTGCACTCTAATCATGAATATGTGCTGTCTTAATCTAGGGCAACCATGATATTTATGGAAGTACCTCATAATGATGTACCTGTGAACTGCTCTAGCATTGAGTCTTGCTGCTTAGCAACCATATTTTTATTTTCTTATTGTTACAGTTATGTGATGATCATGAAGTCCTATCTTTTATCAAATATAAAGTATTTGATCCAAAACGTAAGTAAATATTACTTGAAGGAGAACGCTGTCAGTGGGTATTAGCCATGATTGTGTCTGCTTATGGGGTTCTCATGGGCAGTTCTATTGGCTATTGTTGGATTAAATATGCCTTTAATGTGATAAAACACAACTTCTTTTATTTGCATTTTTTAAATTATTTAAAGAAAATCTAGGCAAGTGATTCTGGAAGGGTAAAATAAAACAAAGCAAAACATTTTGATTCTTGTTTTGGCAGCTTCAGCTAAAACACTTTCTGGTCTCTTGGAATGGGAATGCAAGACAGATGCAGTGGAGGCTCTTACAGTACTGAATCACTACCAGATAAGAGTGCCTAGTAAGTATTGTACTGAAATAATCTTCATATCATGTTTTGTTGGGGATGCTGTTGTTTTTTACTAATTAGGTAACATTGGGCTGGGAAGTATAATTTGAAGAAATTAGTATTCATAATGCATTGGACCTACTGCATTTTAATCTATTTGTTTGAAATAGTTGTATGTTTGTCTGTTGTGGTCAGAGGTTTTTCTCTATAGACACATATTGTTTCAACTATGTGTTTACCCTCGAAAACAATCCTACAAATCCTCATCATTACCTTAAAAGCTATCTTTTAAAACAGTTAAGGAAGCATGTTAAATATCTAGCAGCTAGAGAAATTTGTTTTAGCAATTATGATAAAGATACTCACAGTTACATCTGAGTCTAAAGCAGAGGCAAACAACTAATTTTGCTCCTATGTACTAAAGGATTAGCTGATTGGGAAAGAATAATCTCCCAATTCTATGATATAGTCCAAGAATTCTCAAGCTTTGTGGCATAGATGGAAAATTAATTTTGTGTGTCCCCCACCCCTGGAAAAAAATTCAATTGGATTAGGGTTGAGCAAAAAGTAGATACAGACAGTCCTCTGTTTATGAACAGGTTATGTTCCAAGAGGCTGTTGTAAGTCTGTTTTGTTCGTAAGTCCAACCAAGTAAAAAGTAAAAAAAAGAGGAGGCAGGGCAGCAGTGTGGATCAGAGGAGTGATAACCCACAGACTGTGGAAAGTGCAGTGGGATGAGCCAGTGGGGTACGCCGTGCTCCGTTGCCAGGTGAGGCAAGAGAGGCAGTGGTGGCTCCCAGGGCGAAGGTGGCGGTTGTGTGGGAGGTGTTGTTCAGGGTGGCAGCAGTACTGGAGGAAGCAGAGGGATGAGGGCTTCCTGGAGGCCATCAGTTTCCAGTGTGTGCTGCAGAGCACACGCTGTGCCTCCAGGAAGCCCTTCTCCCTCTGCTTCCTCCAGTTCTGCTGCCACCCTGAACAGCACTTCCCACACAGTTGCCACCTTCACCCTGGGAGCCACTGCCACCTCTCCTGCCTCGCCCGGCAACAGAGCATGCTGTGCCCCACCAGCTTGTCCCATTCATCCCACTGTGTTCTCCGCAATCTGTGGGCTATTGCTCCTTGCATTGGCAGCAGAAGACAAGGCTCCTCTGCCCACACCGCTGCCCTGCCTCCTTCCTCCTCTTTTGGAATTGGAGTTCTGAACAGTTTGTTCATATCGGCAAAAGTTCGTAACTCAAAAGTTCATAAGTAGAGGGCTGTCTATACACCACTTATTTTTACTAATTCCATTTTAATGTATATATCAAACAAAATAGTAATAGAACCTTGCAATTTATAAAATACAACCTTTTAATTAGAAATAAAGAAACAATCCAGTTTTCTTGAAAAAAACAACTATTGGTTGTCCAGGCAGAGCAGGAGCAAATACTGTCAATGATCCGCTTTGTCTATGTAAATTATCAGACTGCATCCTGGACTTGCTCTCAGTTGTTCTTGGGCAAGCCAGCTTGTCCAGGCAGTGATCCATCTTTGGGTGCACAAGCTCTCCCACAAATGTCACTCCCCTCTGATTTGCTCACAGCCTCCTAATGAATTGTGACCCACAGTTTAGATCTGTGACATGTTTGGAAGACTTAGTAACTAAAAGTAAACTGATCCACTCCATGCAGCAGTCCTAGCAGCATTGGTGATTTTATTTGCAAACCAAAATACTGTATTTTCCTAGCAAGAGGATAATACAGTTTGAATGTTGTATTTCTGTGACAGAAATGTAGTTGTGAGAAAATGCAGGTAAATTGTTTTCTATAAAGTAAAATAAAATGCCATATTTCTATAAAAATGGGTTTATAGAAAATTAGCTCAAAGTAGTTTGCTATTTTCCATCTATGAAGCAGAGTGGAAGCTTTCATGTTTTATAAAAATCAGTGTCACATCTAATAGATTTCAGTTTGTATCAGACTAGTTTAAAAATATAATTTCTTAATCTATCAGGCTGCTTTAAAGAATAAAACTTACAGTATTATTTCTAACTCTTGAGTTTCCATTTGCATTTTACAGATGGCTCTAACCCATATACCTTGAAGCTTTGCTTCTCTACTTCTTCCCATCTGTAGACAAAAGACGGCATGTTAAGGACTCCTTTTGCCTTTATTTACAAACATGAGATGATATGTGGTTCATAGGCTCTAAAATATTTGCCCAGTTTCCTTGTCTCAGTTTAACTGGTTCATTTGTTTTATAATACATGAATGTGTTTAAATGCCAAATGTTTCCTTTTTGCCTCAAAAAGTAGGTATACCAGTGTATAATGTAGTGCATATTAACCCGTGTAACTGTTATCTACAGGGTTTGACTGCCTTGCAGGTAGTGTGTGCAGATCAATTGTATATAGATCTAGACTTTAAAACATTTTTCCATATCACAGTAAAATGTACCATTCCATTTACAGTGGTTATTTTTCATTTCAGTTTAAGTGGCAAAAAGGATTATTATTTTAGGATATTAGTTGTAAAATTCATGGTTACTATTAGTAATTATAAATTGTATGTGTTGCAACAATACTAAGGCAAAATTACATGTATAAATTCTTTCCAAATTACACATACTGATTTTTAGTAATGTAATATATAATTTTTAAAAAGGAATTTCATGAGAAAAAATTAATACCCTTTTTGCAGAATGGAAGGAAACTTATTTTTAAATATTGTCTTTTCAGAATTATTTTCATTTATATTAGCATGATGTCCTTATTGCTAAACCTGGCCTGGAAACTATTGAAAAAATAATAAAGTCTCAAGTCTGAATAACACGTTTTCTGTTTTCTTCACTTTTAACAATTTTGTTATAAAATGAAACTACTAATAGTTAGAAGTGATTTTAGGGAAAGGGGTTGATACTATTTTTTAACTTGCTTACTCAATCCAGTCCAATATTCCACAACAATTGTTTTGGCAAAACAGCTGATTTGTGCCCTGTTGATTTTGTACCGTATGCCCTCCAAAACAGCTACCAGAGGGAAGTATATTATTTCTCCCTACTGAGAACCCACTTAGACATCCCCTGCTCAAAATGGAACAGAAGAAGTCTACAGCATAGGCAAGTCTGTGCAAACTATTTGACTACATGTTTGTATTTGTTGAAGGTGGTTTGAAAAGAAAGTTGTGCTCAAAGAAGCACAGCTGCAAAAAAAGAGATCAGTAGATTTTCATCATATTTGTAATCGTAATGAAATGGACTGTTACAGTTTAACAATATCTAGAGGGTCACATGTGCTCCTTTATGAGTGGTTCTGACTCACCTGATTCATTAAATAAAATAAATAGGAAACTAGCATTCTACAAAGCAGAGCAACACTGCCTCTGAGCGCTAGACAAAAGTGGTGGTAGATTACAGCCTCCTCTTTAGGAAATATGCGCATCTGCCCAGGGAAGAAGGCAAAGGTAAGCTGGTATAGAAAGTGTTAGGGCAAACATAGTGCTTGTCTGCAACACCTGAATCTACTGTACCTTTTCCCGCATTCAGGCATTAGGTGCTAAGTTTATGCTCCTGCACAAAACACAGCCTCTGTCTACTTTTTTCTTGGGGAATTGCTGTGCTTCCAAAATGATTGTAAAAATTATAAGACCAATATTCCATCCACAGCTTGGGTGTTAAAGCAGAGATTGGTAAGTAAGCTGGTAGTTTTGTTGAGGTGAAACAACTAACAAACAGATGAGAGCAAACTGAAGGCTATCTGCAGCAAAAATCAACTAGTCTTTTTTTTTTTTAAGGGAGCGGCTATCAACAGCCCTGCTTTAACTTATTCAGTAGGTTGCTTTACTGTTCAATGTAGATATTGTATATATTAATTTGTTTCTTGGGTCAAAGGTGGATGAAGGTGGGTACAGGCTATATCTTGCTTGAGAGAATGACATATTCAGGAAGAATGGCCTTTTGTGGCCTTGTGATGACTAGGTTAGAGCAAGGGAATAAAATCCATAGATTTCTTCTGTCACCTGCTTATAAAATGCAGTTCTATTGTGAGGGGTTCAAAGATCAATTAAGCTGCAGTTGTGTACGTTTAGATGGAAATGAGGCCAAATGAATAATAGGGCTGTGCATGCTTCTGTCCAGTCACACCCCCCATGCTGCTGCTTTAAGCCATTGACCAAGTGACCCTTTAAGGCAGCTACATGGTTTCATACTAATGCAAAATTTGAATCATGTCTTCCTAATCAGTTTCAGAGTGTGCACAACCATACTAACTAAATGTGCACATAACTTTGCCTTGGACAATTATATGCAGTATAACTTCATGCAGAAGGCTCATTGAAATTACTGTAGTGGGACCAGCTCCCAAACAAATGTGTAAGGGCACAGTATCAGTCTTAATGGCTAGGTATGCATAAACCAAGCAGTCCGTGTTTAACATAGAGTCCTTTTTTTCTTCACTGAACACATGAAATATAGAATAAGTCCATGTTTCTGGTCACTATGTAGAATAAGATAATTTGTCGTTCTGGATCACTATTAGGCAACCTTTTTAAACGAGGGCCACCTTTCCTTAGCAGGAAAAAATATTCATACTGTAAACATCATCAGTTCAGCTAAAGATCTAATAACTGTATTGTTAGTTGTAACTTGGTTGGTATTTTTGTAGCTCGGACTGTTTTGTGAAACTAGTCATATATTATTGTAAACTCAGAAAATAGGTTGATTCAGGAATCAAGTGAGAGAACTGGGCATTAGAGCTGTCACTCAAGCAAATGCTAACATACAGCACCATCTCCCAATTTAAATTCCAGCAGAGGCCAAAGAGAGGGATTTGAAGAGATGTGTATAGAGAGCTCTGAGAGAAGGCTGGAGTCCTAGGCCAAGGAAATCTTGTAACCATCAGAGAGAAGGTTTTGAAATAGATATTTATTGCCTACAGATATTTTGTGCAATATAAATTACAGGGAGTCATTTTACTGTGAGTGTTAAGAGAACACTTAACCTGAACAGTAATCTGAAGAGTGCCTGTTTACAACTTTGTAAAAGTTATATGATAAAAGTTAATTTGATTTTTTTTTTTTTAATGCTGTAAAAAGTGATTCTGCTGGTCTATATCCTTGTAACCTTCCACTAAGTTACATTTCCTGCTGCAAGGGTAGCTGTCTAAGTTGATACTTGGAGTATGGTGGGATTGTGAGGTGGATAGCTGGAATAGATTTCCCCAAGAATGGTGATGGATAGAAAGGTCTGGGAAATGAAGAAGAATCAAGATTGGGGTAGTGATGGGCAGAAAGAGATAAGGACATAAGCATGGACAGGCTGCTCTCTGGTCTAGTCAGAAAATCTACTGGCTAAGCCAGTTTTCCAAATGACTTGGTGATTGAACAATAACGATGCAATCTAGTTTTCACCAGTTGTGCCAATGTATAAATAGGATTGTATGGGGGAAGCAAAAGTGATTCTTTTTTCCATTTTAGTCTCTGAGCATAGTTCTTTTTTATGGCTTAATAGTTTTATTGTTTTTAATGTTTTTAAATGATTTTTCCAGGGTTTTTGTGGTTGTATTTATATTGCTTTTTTTTTTTTTGGTTTTTAACTCTGTAAGCTGCCCAGAGTTGTAGCAGTGAGATGGGTGGCTGTATAAATTCCATAAACAAATTAAATTAAATAAATAGCATCATTTTATCAAATGTTTTGGAGGGCACTGTTGTGCAATACAAAAATTAAGAGTTTTGTCAAATCTACCCATCCAAGGAAAACATTAGAATAGTTGTTCATTTAATATGTAGTATTTTAGCCCCAACCTTATAGGAACATTGATATAAACCTAATAATAAAATGTTTAAAAGTTTTGTATTTTGACACAGATATTCTACCTTCTATTCAATACTTATTTTTCTCATGTGCCTGCTGTTATAAAAATTATTTCTGTCATTGCAGATGTCTATTACCTCAAGGAACAATATTTTTAAACGCATAAGAAGGAAAAGCAATTTTGCTTTTTTAAACCTTCATAATGGAAAAGGATAGTGCACATGTAGCCCGCCGAAACATGTCCATGTTATGAAATTAGTTGTGTAATGTCATCCCTGTTGCCTGGTTAAGTTCACTTAATAGCAGTGCTGTTCTTTGAAAAGCTGTATCATGCAATCCGTCTATTCCCTGAAGATGGGATTTATGCTACTGGGAGGGAGGTATTGTAATTTTTAGCTTACTGGCTGCAAGGCAACAATCCAAACAGACCTTCTCAGTTTTAATAGCATGGGGTTTGAGGTAGGGGTTGGGTTGCATGCAATTTACCTTGCATATTCAAAAAATATGTTTGTGGGTTGTGTGCGTATGTGTGTGTGTACAATTTAAGTTCACTGAAATCAATAACAGGTCAAGCTCAGCAACATTTACTGTATATCCCCATAGTTGCTTTTGTATAAATCGGTTCCATAGTTTTGGCAACCTTCAGCAAGGGCATTTTGGTGGAAACTCCTTAACTGGGAGTATATAGTTGCCATAGTAGCAAAGCATTTAGATAACGCTGCTTCTAACTTCCATGCATCTTTTGCCAATTTGAACCTTGACAAACATCTAATCTCTTCATCCTCTGCAACAGGCCTTATTTTTGCCTTGAGTTCCAAAATAAGTGGTTTCTACTTGGACAGTGTAACTATGTGGCATTTCTCTACTCATATTGTGCAGTACAGTACTATATACATTTCTTGTTAAATACCTGTGTTGTTTTTAATGTACAATTCATGCAGAAACATGAGAGACTCATTTGAATGGAATTTTAATAGCCCTAATTCTGGTTTCATGGGAATAAGCAATAATTTTCTTCAATGATTCTAATTCTGTAATTTTTTAGTTTGGGCTTTCATGGTTTTAAGCTGTCCACAAATCCCAAATATGCCATATTCCTGCTTTCCATTTCTTTACACAATGATTGTGTAACTGTGTTTAAGCATTGTCACAAAGCTTATTATTTCTTCTCATTGAGATACCACAGCAGAGTTGGGAGAACTAGCCACAGCTACCTCTGGTCAGAATTTCAACAGAATGTGATGAGTTCTTCCAAGCCTCCTGGGCTTCCTCCACTATCACCAGTAGAGTTTTGCACTCTGGATGATTGAGGAGGAACTGTCTTTATTTTGCAAGGCTTATCTGGCCTTCATAGTTGAAATAATGTTGTTTTTAGGCTGTTAAAGCAAACTGTAAAAGCTGGGTTGTCAATTACTCATAGAGTAGGAGCGAGGTGAAAGAAAGTATCTGTCTAGGCCACTGATGGCAAACTTTTTGTGCTTGGTGTGTCAAAAATTCAGAAAATGCTTAACTTGACTCTGCTGGCATGTTTCCCCCCTAGAACAAAAGAGAAACAATTCTTTACATATTCATTTATTTTAAAAAATATATAGTCCAATCATGTTTGGTGCTATGTATTATATAAAGAAACATCAAATAGTCACAGAAATTAAATATGAGTAAAACAAATTCAGTTTCTTTGGTAACTCAAACGGAGAATAGTTGTTGACGGGTGCTGGTGAACGCTGGCGTATCACCTAAAACGTGGTGTTTGACACACGTATCATAGGTTCACCATCACTGGTCTAGGCAGTCATTAAAACTAGAAGTCTATGGAATTTTAATTGTGAATAAACTCTTACTTACAAAAAAACCAGCCTTTTTTATAGTCCTCTTCAAAACACATGTTTTTCACTCTTAGATTCTTCTTTTATAGTAATATTCCACAGATCGTAGATCAATGGAAAATGGCTTGATATAAATAATCTTTTCTTTGGCCTTGAGTTTGTTTTTGTGCTGATCATTTCTCTAGCCAGAACCATATAATAGTTCCCATGTTGTTACAGTCTTGTATAATTTATAGTTAACAGCATTTATTTTTATTCATACTACTTTCCTGGGCAGAAACATTGGTTAATTTCTGATCTCTTGGACTCTAAGTTCCATCAGACTCCTGTGTGATAATGATACAATGACATATATTTGGTTATGCTTTTATTTGCTTTGAAAATTAAGATTACCTTGCTTTCAATATACGAAGTTCACCACTTCATGCTACCAAAGCAGTTCCCACATATCCAGATGAAAATATTCTGTTTGTACCAGGCCAGAATATACATCCTTGTTATGAACCTTGAATCCAGTGCTGAGTGCATTGGTTTTCTATGCTCACTCTGATGTTTGCTCAGTTTCCTGGCTGTAAATAGTGGCCAAATAGGATAGTATGGGGATACCTATTCTAGTTTATATTCTGGTAGGCAAAGGGATATGTATGAGATGGTGGAGGCTACATGAAAGCTATCATCCTGTACTATAGGTGGAGAACCTATAGCTTTCTGAATGCTTTTTGATTCATTCAAAACATGGCACACTAGACATTCTTGTAGAATTTTTCTTTATCTGTAATATTTTAAAGAAGAAAAGGTTTAGTTTCTCTTTCAACTAGGCAGATTTAACTATGCATTTGACGTTCAGTTAAAGCTTCCAAACTGATCCCCCCCATTCCTTCTTCTGACCTCAGAAGACAGCAGAATGCAGCAAATTGATTTATGGCCTAATTGCTTTACCATTCAGAATGTAACTATCTCTCTGCCTGCAATAACAACACTTCTGCTACTCTTACAGTGTGTGTTTATGTTAAACTGTTGGCTTGTCTATAGGCATTATTAAATTCCCCATAGAGGTAATCAAGAGCTTCAGTTAAAACTTAGCTGGCAATTTACACAGCCAAACTTCGATCTTCTTGAGTCTTCAGATCCTATTCTTTCTCTCTGGACTTCTGAGCCTGATAGACTGATCAATCCCACACTGTGTTGTCTTCCTCCCTGCATAGCAATCTCTACGCCAACCCATCTTTGATGAACTTGCTTTCCCCCAGGAACATGTATGTCTGCAGCTGTAGTCTGTGATAATTGGACAGTAGTGCTAGATGCTGAGCTGACGGTACTGTAATTGTTTTAACTTTATAGCTAAATTAGTGAAACGGTGGATGATGGGGACAACAACCCTCACTGCCTCCTTAATAGAGCACAGAAGAATCTGGAAGTAATCCTTTATAAAGAAAGAAAAGGGAGGAGAAAGAAATCCAAATTAAAACTGCTGCTTGTCATTCAGCTTCTTTTCTGCCTCAAGATGTACATAGCAAACCTACCAGCAAACTGATATCTAAAATCCTATGCTATACAACAGGAATGCAGCACTTATCACCCCCTGGATGTTGCAGAACTACAGTTCTAGCATACTTCACTGTCAATCATGTCAGCTTATCCAGCTTGGAATTTTATTTAGTAGTTCAGCAATATCTGGGAGGAGGCACAAATTCCTCATTCCTGCCTTGAAAGAAATATAGGAGGGTTTTTTTGCTGTGAATATTTGCTTGAGCTAAAGTTTATTCATGGGGTTGGAATTCCCTTCCCATTTATTTCAGCATTTAACTTTTATATTTAGTCTTCTCTGCTTGTTTATGACATCCTAGCAATTGCCAATAGCTGTCAAAAAAGGATCCCTAATCCACTGACAAGACAGCTTGCTCACTTGTTATCAAATGACATGGCTTTTTATTGGCATAGAAATAATAATAATATATCAAATAGGTGTCCCTTGTGTTACTATATGTAAGCATAGCTAGATAGAAGAGCTGCTCTCATTTATGTAGATTTTCTCCCCTGTTTAATATGTGTACATCATTATTCCCTTTCAAAATTTGAAAACTCGATAAAGCAGAAAAAAGTACCAGCAGGTCTTGCAAAACTGAATGGAGTGAAATTCTAGTCATCTCAGCTATCGCCTCTAAATCTCATGACAGACATGCTTTCAATGTGTCCTTTTCCTGCAGTAGTTTCAGATCCTGCTATGCTGATGCCTGAGAATCATGTAATTTGCAGCCTTCTGTCTCTCACACTAGTGAAAAAGCTTTTATCCGAGCATGCCTGCTTGTTTAAAATGTAGTCTTAATTACATTTCAGCACTTCACTATATGACCAATATACAAACTGTTCCATTGATTGAATGTACCAGCTTTCTATCTTGTAACCACGTTCCTTCCTACATTTCATAAAGTCACTGTCACCAAAAGCAGACTGTTGAAATACACAGCAGTTGGAAAATCTGTTACTAGATCTCATGTATATTTTTTTAGAAAGTGGAAGCGGTGTTGTGTGCTTAGGGAAATAGCTTATATGTCAAAGAGGAAATGCATCACCAAGAAAGGGAAGAAAACAACCACAAAATATCATTAATTGCTATAAGATCATTTATATGTACAAAGACAAATTTAAATATATTTATTACAATGCTTATTTGTCTTGAAATTTTCTATACTGCTTGATCCCAAGATTCTGGGCAGTGTCCAACAATATGAAACAGCACAAAAGAAACATCCCAATTGTCTCAATTAAAACAGCTAAACTACAAAAATACCAGTTTTTTTCAATACCAAAGTTTGTGCAAAAAAGGTTTTCAAAATGTCCTTGAATGCCAGAAGAGAGGGGGCCAGGGCCACCTTTAGGGAGAATGTGTTTCATAATCTCAGGCTACCACAGATGAAACCTGCTTTCTGGCCCATGGTCCTCTCACTTTATGCCAGGGCAGGATCTTAAGCAGGCCCTCTCTACATGTCCTCACAGGGAAGGCAGACTCAGTTTCAATCAACTGGTCCCTTATAGAGCCTGGAGCTGTGTCATATAGAACTTTAATGATAACCAGCACTCTGAATTGGGCCCAGAAGCTTATTAGCAAACCAGTGCAGCAACTGCAGAATAGGTGAAAACCTGCAACAGTACACTTCCCTTGCGATCAGCCAGACTCTTGCATTTGGTACTAGTTGTAGCTTCTGGTTTGCCTTCAAAGGCATCTTTGCAAAGTGCATTGCCAAAATCTAATTGTGGGGTAATAATGGCATAAGTTATCATTGCCATGGTCTCCTGGTCCAGGTGGAGCCACAAATGGCACACCAGCCAAAGGTCTCCCTGCCCACAGCTTCTGTCTGCTGTACCAAATTATGTATCAACCGGGGCAGGGGTATAACCTTGTCAAAAGCAACTACTGGAGCCTACGTCTCAAGAAGTCCTGGATATCTGCTTACATTTAAGAATTCTGTCTTCCTGAGGTTTAGACTGAGCTTGTGTATCCCCACTGAGTCCATGGCAGTCTCCAGGCACTGGTTCAAGACTTGTAGTGAGTATAGAGGATGACCTTGAAGGACAGAGAGAAGATCCATTGCCAAGGAAATAAATGAACAAGTTTTGAGCCCAGACCAAGGAAGTGGTTTACGAAAACTCCTCAGACAATCCCCCACCCCAATTCACAAGAAGATAAAAGAGGGAGAATGGGAAGCAAATTGAGACTTTCAAGATTGTTGTCAGCCCCATAAGATAGACCAGACTAAGAAACAGACTTTGTGTAGACCTAAAGCTACTTTTACTAGAACAGCTATAGTAACAGAATCTTTCAAGTCTGAATATGCTTTTCATATTTAAATCAGACTTGGATTGGCTAGTTCTGAAAAGAGGCTATGCCTTAAAATAGGGTGTGCCTCTATAAAAGTAAGACATAGGGCCATGCTCCGTGAGGTGGATAATTGGATCAAGTCTGCAATGCTGAAAGAAAATATATAACTCTCTTCCCATAGCATGTTCCCAAAGCAAGCAAATTGAGAGAGCAAAGGAAGAGAAAAATCTATATATGTACTGTGTCAGGATAAATGGGTGATACACCAGATGTGGATGGCTGAATGTGAATCCTTTCCAGGGACTAAAATGGTTGACCTACAACAGCCTTGACCAGAATGCAAAATAGGAGGCTCCCGGTAGGGTCTGTGGCAAAGTCTGCTGCCTTCCCCTAAATTATCCTAATTCTGCTGCTACAGCTCATCTGTCCTTTATAAAAGAAGGAGTTATAGGAATGAGGACTTATCAGAGGTTGTCCCCAGGCCAGTACAATATTTTTTCTCTAGGAATGGCAATCTCGCAGGAAGTCAAGGACTCATCTTGAGTAGATCAGATACTTGAGTTCAAGTTCAGTTACAGCAAAGCTTAGTTTCCACTGAGACTCAGAATCTGACTCTCCTTATATTCATGCCACAAAGTTTAAATCTCGAGTTTCTTTCTCTGGCCTTTTTGTTGCAAACAGACTGTTTGCAGTCTGTTTATCATGTTGGCTTGGAAGTATGGGAAACAAAATGCACTACGAAATGACACTAGCCAACCTGATCCAGTGGGATTCTTAAGTTTTATGTTTGCTAATACCTAAGGAATGGGCTAGAAGAAGGTTAGGATCCCTAAGGATACTACCATGTAGGAAATTCTGAAGAGAAAATGAGAAGGCGGAGGCTGTGTGATGAAGAATTCAGACTGATGTTCTGTCAAAGCTGTTCCGATGACTCTCTGCCTACTTGACCTGTCCACCAAGCCAGTTTCACCATGCACTTGTCTTCTGGGATGATTGCCTACTTTCTCAGTCTAGCCTTCCCATCTCTACTAGGTGGATGCTTACAACTAAGTCTGTGTGTCATTCTGTTGCTCTCCCAGCCGAGTGTGGGCACATTTCTACCAGAGTCACATTTCAGCTTGTGCATACTTTACCACTTAATGGCCTGTGCTGGCAGCATGTGGAGCATGAAAGTGTAGAAAAGAGTTCTTCCTTACATGCAACTTTCTGGGTGCACTAAAGAAGTATTCAATGCCCCATAAGCAGAAGTGGTGCTATCCCACAATATTTTGAGTCTATTGTACGTATGGATCAGTTGTAATAAAGGAGGCAAAACCCTCTTGTAGTTTTATTCTTGGCACAGACACAAATCAGTGTAAAAGTCAATGCTTTCAAAGATGTGGATGCCAGAGAGATGAATTTCATCTGTCTAGATTCTAATAGTGAATAGAAACTTCATCATTGGTTTGGTTGCCTCATATCAAGCTATGCCTACTCTGTCTTAAAAAAAATCCCAAGAAAATAAAATAATCCCAGAGGAATAAGATAATCATGATGACATCATTATTTTTTGCATCAGTTCTGCAAATTACACAACCCATCTTCTTTGCATAATTCAGTCTACCTTATCTACTCATTTTGGTTGTGCGGGGGAGGCAGAAGAGGGCTTGCCAATCTGGAATGAAAGTGACAATCAGATTAGACTGGTTGAACGTGCAAATACATGAAGCTACCACTTACTGAGATAGGTTGAAGGATAATCTAGCCTACTACCTATTGATTTGGCTGGCAGCAACTTTCTAAGTTATTCAAAATAGAGGTCTTCCCTAATCCTATAGAGACCAGAATCACTTCATGATCAGCCCTATCACTGAAACAGAGTAAGGTGATTGCCCCAGACAACAGAGACTAGAAAGGGTGACAGTGATAACCCCCTCCTGGATTTTCCACTTTTCCATTTGCTGGCTGGCATAGCTAAATAGTGGGAACTGCTAATCTGTTACTAGTGTTTGTAATTATAGTATAACTGCAAACTGGGGTGATTTCTGCAAATAGAAAAGGGGGAGCCAGATGCTGCATCTTTATGAAGCATTCCAGAAGAAATAGCACTAGTTCATATATATTAGGGCATCCCAAACTCTGAAGTGTACCTCCCTTGGGGAGGTGCAGACAGAGTCCAGGGGAGGTGTGAAGAACCTTTTAATTACATTGTTACAATAAACCCACCTTTCCCAAAGTTTCATTGTGTTGTTTTCATTGTTCATTTATACTCATTTTGGTGTTTGGGTTTTTAGGGGAGGTGTGTACATTAAGATTACACTAAAGGGAGGTGTGATGGCAAAAAGTTTAACCGCTGATATACTGGATTTCCTAATACATATTTGTGGATTTAGAAACCAAGCCCCAAGCTTCACTCCTTACTCTCCAACTGCTTTGATGCTGAAGAGGAGGGTTTCTTAAACTTGTTAACTTTTTGTGGAGTCTGTCACAACATTTTCATCCATTAAACAGCTTGTGCTTCCTTCCTCTCCTGTGCCATTTAGGCCTTGGCTCCCAATTCACAAAGCAACTTTATTTCTTTCTAAATTGGCATTCTCTCTTATTCTCTGGAGGACAGTTGTTTTAAGGACAGTGTGAGTTGACCGAGGGTAACTCTCTCAAGGTCTAACAGATTACCCAGGAAGCTCCTGTGAAGGAAGGGTGTCATGTAGCTGAAGTCAGGATCCTAAATGTAGCTTCTTCTCCATTCTGTCATATAATCTGTATGCTGGCCTTTCTCAATGTGCTAAAGTTAAGAGAGCTGTTGCTTTGAGGATGGAGAAACATCCTAAATACTGAGGCTTAGTTCGCAGTCCAGCGTATCTTCATCTGATCCTATTCTTACATGCAAGATCTTAAATGCAGAAATGTATTATGGTTCACTGCCAATATGCCATAATTGTTCCTGCAACATGGCAGATCCAGAAAATGCAATCCAGTTATGGAATTTATCATGACTTAAACTATACACAGTACCAACAATACACAAAAATCAGTCTAGCTGAACTACATACAGGTCCAAGGGCATCTCTGTGATTAGCCTCTCTTTTCTCTGCTGAAGCCAGGTAGAATGGCTGCTGCCAAGAGAATGAGGACAGAGCCAGGTGTAGTTGTGGGCTTGTGGCTCTGCTCAGTTCCTTTCTTTCTCACTGGTGTAGCCTGCACAGGATTGTAATGAAACGTCATAGTTATCCTTAATCTCTGGGATTCCTGGGAGATTAGGTTCAAAGAGGCTGCACGAGCAATTTCCAATAGATTCTATTTCCCAGCATCGTTGTTAATAAGACTATAAACACTAAGGTTCTTAGGCCTCTTACATAACATTAGTTTATTTTCAAAATGAATTAACTGCTCCCTTCAGAGGCTTTGCTTATTCAAATCTATTTTATTTTTAAAATCTTTCTCATAGAATATGTAGCTTAGAGTTGAACTGTGGAGTCCTTGGGGTTCTCTGAGCTTGGTTGTTTTCTTGCAGATGTTTTGTTGCCCACCTAAGTAACATCTTCAATGCTAGATGAATATAATTTTTAAAATCTTACTCTTCCACTATGCCCAAACAGAAAGCCAAGAAACAATTCATTAAACTGCAAGCAGTTGCTCATATTTTGCATATGGCAGCAGATTTATAAAGTTACTTTCCCAAAATGTATCTTAAGATGTGACTGACAAAAGTAATCATGTGTGATCAATTAGACTGTTGACATTAAAAACAAAACACCCTTTTGGTGAAACTTGGTAGAGAGTTTACACACAGCCCTTCCTATACCTTATTACAGCAAACGCAATTTGCAAAACAGAGTGAATTGCTTGGAATTGTATTATGAGCAGGTCAGTATATATCTTATGGCAATCTCATCAGGGAAACAAATAGTTATTTCTGTACTTTTACTAGAGATGAAAGATTAGAGACTCTGACATTGTTAAAGCTACAAGTGAAGAGATTTAATCCAGTTTCATCCAACTCAAGCTCTCTTCTATAATTTTTAATAGAGTGGGAGACTTAAAGGCTGGAGAGTAGTAGGTGGTTGGGAAAGAATGTCCTGGAGAGGTCACTGGAACAAGAAGACACTTCTGTAGAGCAGTGCAGGGGAAATCAGATGAGGAGGACATAAAGAACTGTAGACCCTTCAAGCTTAGAACAGATATTGAGAGTGGGGAGGGAACATAGTCAATGGCAGAGCACATACTTTGCATGCAACAAATTTCAGATCCAATCTCTGGTACCTCTAGTGAAAGGTCAGATAGCAAACAAAAGGAAAGTTCTACATTAGACAACTTGCAGAGTTACTATCAATCAGGATAGACAATACTGGGAAAGATGGACAGATAATCTGACTTGGGTAACTCTGCTTCCTATCTTACCCATACTCACAGGTACCTTGATCGCCTTTCTGCATGACAAGAAATTCATGCTGGCAGCCACCACTCTGAACTCCAGTAACCTTGCAACCAGATAGGATCTGCAAAGCTTCTGGCTTCAGTGGTACATCAGAACATTAGTATGTGAACAACTAATGTAAGACTATTCTGCAGTTTCCTGATGGCACTTTGGGTTTATGGTAATTATATTTCAAAAGAGATCAAAGTCCTACCATTCTCCTGGCTATGGGAACAGCAAAGGAAAGCTTTGTAACCTTTTGCCTAAAAACATTTATTTACAAATGAGAAACAGAGTGCATGAGACATACTAGCTGTTAATTTGGAAAGAACCCAAATAACAGAAGTTGCTGATGCTCTGAAAAAAGTCTTGGTATTCACAGATCCAACTCAGCCTACCAGTTCAGACAGGCTCTCTGATATGTCCTGAATCTAACTTCCCAGTTTCATTCTTTTAGAATCTGTAAGTGACAAGAAAATAAATGGAATTTGTAGGGGGAAAAATGCCAACAACACAAAGCAAAATTATTTTTGTAACCTTCGGTTTCTGTTCAAGTGATCAAAATATATAACCTTCTGTCATTATATGCTAAGTCTTCCAATTCTCAGTTCAGCAACATAATTCTTCCTTCAAATCACTTTTCCTCACCCCCTCAATTATAACATTCCTGTTCAATATCCCAATCTTCATTATCAGATGCAAAAAAGTCTAACCAACTTTCTCCAGCATGGACATCTCCAGATGTACTTAGCTAATATTCCCCTCATCTCTGCCAATGTTGTTGGCCAATTATCTGGAACATGCCACATTGGGGACATTTAAGGTTTAAGATTCAGCTCTTGATACTTATTGCTGCTTTTCATGTATTTTTTCTTTCTTCTTTTTGTTTGATTGATTGATAATGTGTCAGTAAGTTGTTTTCAACTCTTAGAGACCACATAGATAGATTTTCTTCATGATGATCTGTCCCTAACCTGGTCCTTCAGGTCTTCCAACAGTATACCCATTGCCACTGTAACTGAGTCCATCCATTTTGCTGCTAGTCATCCTCTTCTCTTTCCTTCCATCTTTCCCACCATCAGAATATTCTCCAAAGAGCTGCATCTTCACATAACGTGTCTGAAGTTGGATAATTTGAGCATGGTCATTCATGTCTCAAGTGAGAACTCTGAGTTGATTTGTTTGATGAACCATTGGTTTGTCTTTTCAGCTGTCCATGGTATTCTCAGGAGTCTCCTCCAATCTTCCAATCTTCTTTTTGCCTACCTCTAAAGTTTAATAAAAGCTGTTTTGTGGAGGAACCTCTTCATTTTTGCTTCTGCTATTTTAAAGTTCCTTGTAATTGTAAGTAGTAAAAATAATTTCAAAATGCATTTAATTGTTGCCAAATGAACTTACAGACTCTTACCTTTGTTGATTCTTATTTATCACTAGAATAATTTTTCATTGTATTCCTTAAAAGAAAACCTCTGTTATTATGACAATAATCCACATGGAATGCAATAGAAAATACTTGTGACTAACTAGATATACTAAGATTACATAAGAGGGTAATCTCCAAAAAGTAAATGAACAGCACAGTTCTAATGTGCTCAACGGTTTAGTTGATTTTAAGTGTCTTGCTTTTGCCCAATTGATCAATGAATATTAACTTGGCCTTCCCTAGTCTGGTGCCCTTTCACATGCTGGAATGGGAGTAGGAAGTTTAGTACATCTGGAGAGCTCCAAGCTGAGGAAACTTGAAATAATCAACAAACAGAAATGCCTCATTTAACGATGGGGAGTTGTTAAGGGAAAAAAAAAAACTTAGCTATCAAGTACATTATAATTAGGCTATGTGGGGTGACTGTGAACCCAGATCACTGGGATCTATGCCTTGCTGTTTATTTAATATTAGCAGGGAGAATTGCTGGCCTGACATTTGCTGCTCCAGAATATCTCCCTTATACCTGCTGGAAGGTATGTACAATGCAGAGGGTTGGACTAGGTGTTCCATATGTTCCCTTCCAACTTCACAGTTCTGATTCTATGGCCCTACTTTCCTTCCCAGTCCTCAAATTTTAAGTTCCAGTTGAAGGTGCTGACAGGGTTGATGAAATGGAACCCTTGTTTAGGGAGGTTTCAAGTGAAGAGCTGCTAAGTCTGGTTCATATAGTCACAGTATTACACCTTCTAAGAAAGTATGACAATTGTACATCAATGTGTAAGGCTGATTATATTAGAGGATCTAGGAAAATTGAAAGGGTAGTTCTAAAATTTTCCTTTAGCTGCTCACTTTCATTAATCCATATGTGCCATACAGATTAATACGACTGGCACGTCCACAGGAGAAGGATGTGCCAGTAGTATTACATACATTCCAACAGATAAATTAGCTTGATTCAGGAGATGCTAGTACCTAACATGTCAAAGAAGAACATGAGCTTAGGAGCCAGTTCTAAACCCTGGTTTGGTGTGGAATGTGCTAAAGCCAAATTACTGGGTCTACAGACCTAGAACTGGGAACTAGTCTTGATTTAAAAATGTTTTTTAAAGTCCCTATAAAGAAGAAGAGCAGGCAGTCCTGGTTGATTCAGGATAAGGGCTTGGCTGAGGAGCAGGCTGGGGTTAGGCTAGGGCCATCTATGTTAGATCACTGTGTAGTGCTATATCATCTGGTTGAAAATTGTCCCAACTATCCAAGGGGCATTTTTATTGATTTAAAGGTGGCTCTGTGTGAAGACAGCCTCTTCTGTAGATTGAAGGCTCCTACTTTTGATTATGAAACTTCATGAAAACATTTTAATGCAGATTAGATGTGTTCCAGGACGTCCTTCTATGTCAGTCCCACTGAAAAAGGAGAGAAGCAGGGGGCATACTGCTTCTCTTCTTTTCAACTTTTCTATCAGTTCTATTAACCAAGTTTTTGAAAGAAAGCAAATTCCATCCTCCAGAGGCATCCACAAGAGTCGTCAAAAACAGCATCACGCTCTCATGATGCAAACTCTGCCCCTTTTGTATGTGTTCCCAATGCTGTGAATACCTCTGCCATTTTCCTGATCTGGTTAATAAACCCATCTAAATTGTCTTAAATGCTGATAATGCTGCTATCCTCACTATAAAAGACAGAGCCTTCAAGCTGTAGTCTTATGCTCTGGAGAAGAATTTTATCTCAGAAGTAGTGCGCTTTACCAAAACGTTGTCTAGCCACATCTATTGCTGAAAAATTTGAAGGCCTTAGCATAAACTAAGGCAGTGTTGTCCAAACTTGGCCACTTTAAGATGAGTGGACTTCAACTCCCAGCATGGCTGGCTGGGGAATTCTGGGAGTTGAAGTCCACTCATCTTAAAGTGGCTAGGTTTGGACAACACTGAACTAAGGCCTTCAAATACCTGGGAATTATCCTCCAGTCCTCTGCCATCTAGAGGGAACAAACAGAAGATGTCACTGACCAAACCTGAGCCCTTAAAGCTGTTAATGCAATTCAACATTTTTCTGGCACACAGGGATGGCAATTATGTCAACACCGTTATAAGCATCTATAAAGCTAAAGCAATGACCATTCTACTTTATGGGTTACAGATTTGTACTTGCCAAGATTTAAGATCTCTTGAAGCTATTTAGTCCAAATTCTTAAGAACTAAGCCCCTTGCAGTGGATCTAACTCCTTGTTTGGAATCTGGGCTTGCTTTCTTGTGGCTTGCATGAGATTTGTATGAGACTTATGCTGTCTTCAAGCTTGGTCTACACTGATTTTTTTAAATAAGGTGTCTTTTCCTTCCTTGATTTTACTGGATAGTTATTAATTGTCTTGAAAAAGAGGCATTAGTCATTCAAAGTTATGGGCTTTCAAGCCAATATTTGGTGTCACTCATTTTTGAGGGAGTCAACTTGGAATTGAACAATGAATGGTGTTCCAATCATTCTCTTCTTCAGAATGATTGGAATACCATTCCCCATGTCTGATAGGCAGAAGACCTTTCTCTCCACTTTTCTGTCTAACATCTTGTGCTGGCTGAACCAGAGAGCTTTCTGCATGGGGAGGTTTCATGTCTTACTTCTGTGTTCCTCAAGGGGAGATCCAGCAACATCCCAGTTTAGGACTAAATGTGCCCCTGCCAGTTGAGAGACCCTGGGTCTGTCACACATATTCCATGGTGCTGTCCTTTTGGGGGGAGTTGGTGCTCAAGCTTAATAATACCTTATTGTTCAATTGCTCTGGCAGGTCAGATGAAGAGAAAGTGCTATTCCTTTTGGCAGACTTAAATGCAGAAACCTTGAGAAAGGTAGCCATGTTTGGCATTATTGCTTTTGCTGTCTGAGGACTTACAATTTAGGTTTTCCAACTGTCCCAGTTACACATGTATGGTTCCTGTGTCTGTGTCACAGAAAAGACTAATTAACTTAACATTTAAAAAACTGTGAATGTACAATAAGTGAATCTTACTTTTTCTACTAGATATATCTATACTTTTTCTTGGATATCTATATTGATTTGGGTGACAGCTTCTCTATGACTATAATAACATTTACCACTAAGTATGTATAATTTATTTATCTTACTACTGCTGGTAAAATGAAGAGATTGCATGCAAATCTTGTCCAGACAGGAGAGATATTTATAAGTCATCAAGTGAAATAACAGAGTTAGCAATATGTTAATGCCATTACAAGAGTGTATCCTTGCCTTTTTTTTTTCTCCTGCGGGAATTTAACGTAAGTACTTGTTGTTGCAAACAATTGTTACTGTACAACCAGCCTGAACATGTATATGAGCAGAAACTAAACTCATGCCCCACCTTTCTATAGCTCGTTAATCAAGCTTTACTTGGAACAGCTTACATCCTGCAACGATACCTTTAACATCATCAAACAAGAACATCTGCCTATCCCAATCCCTGGGAAGGACTCGATAGGTGGATAAAAATGACAAATCCAGTCTAAACAACTGGCTAACTGTGTGACCAATAATAATACTTTATTAAACTTGTATGCTGCCCAACTCTCAATGATTGGGTGGCTCACAACAATCAAACAAAGAAATTACAATAAAATCAATAAAATAAGAAAAATAAAGATAAAAGATGGCAAGTGCAATGAAGTGAAGGGTCTCACTCTCCCTGGCCGAAGACCTGGGTGAAGAGAACTTTGGAAGGCAGCCTGCCTTTCAGTACAGAAGAACATGCATAGGAAAGGGTTATTATGCTCCATCTTGCTTCAGAACTTCCCATAATTTTATGGTTGCTGTGAGAACAAAACACTAGCCTTGGATTGATACAGCTGGGCTTTCATAGTCTTATCATGAGTTGTGTGCAAATTAGTAGTCTCAGCAAAATTCATCTACACTTTTGTGGAACAGCATAACTTATGGTTGTGCAGAGCCAAAGGATTAACATTTTTTCTTTCCTGGATACCTAAGGCCACTTAAGCATCAAGCAACTTAAGGTAACATATACAGACATATAGGTTGTGCCAGCCTTTTCAGATAAACCTGGTTATGTATGGGCACAGGTCTATATCTGAAAAGAGATCTTGGAACTATCCCATTCTTTTTTTTAAACAGTCTGCAGAAAATTCCTATAAAGACTGATATTACATCACGAAGTTTAGCCTTCCTATGCTATTTTTCTGCTGAGAATAATCTCTCCTTAACTTTTTCTTGATTGCATTTTCATTTTTTTTTAATTATCAAATTTCTAAGGCTGCCTGACTCCAGAACAACTCTGGGTGATGTACAATATTAGAAACAATTCAAAACAATATTTGGGAGCACTTTGCTATTGTAGAGGAATGTTCAGCAACAATGTATGAGCAGAAAGGAGAATCCTACCATGCAACTCTCCTATTAATATATTTCAAACAAGTGCTTTAAAATTATGATTAATATGACTTATTATTTTAATGGTTTTGCATTTTATTATTATTTGTTTACTTATTAGATTTGTTAGGGCCATCCAACTCCAAAAAGACTTTAGGCAGCTTACAATTTATCCAATACATGAGTTTAACAACACACAACTAAAACAATATGACTGCCCTTGACTAAAACAGCAGTTCCAACAGTCAGAAAAAACATTCAACAAGGGCTCCATAGACACCCTAATCCCAGGCCTAGAAACAGAGTCAGGTCTTAAGGGACTTCTAGAACCCTTGGAGATAGGTTGCTGTGCTTATCTCTGGGCCAATGCTATTCCAAAGGGCAGGGGCTGCAACAGAGAAGGCACACTTCCATGCTCCCACAAGATGACAACATTTAATTGAGGGGACCTGGAGTGCACCTATTCTGCCCAAATGCACCAAACAGGAAGAAACAACTGGAGACAGGTGGTCCCTCAAATAACCAGGCCCTATGCCATGAAAGGCTTTATAGGTAACAACAACAATGACCTGAGAAGTCCACTGGCAGCCATTGTAACTTGCTTAGCAGCAGTGACACATGGGCATAATGAGGAGTGTCTGTTACTGCTTATGCTGCCACATTTTGAACTAGTGTAACTTCTGGATGGTCTTCAAGGACAGCCCCAAGTAGAGTGCATTGCAATAGTTCAATTGTGAAGTGACCAGGATGTGAGTGACCATCTGAAGGAACTCCTGGTCAAAGAAAGGGCACAAATGGCACAAGATGAGCTGTGCAAAGGCCTTCCTGACCACAGTTGCCAACTGCCACCTGCTCTTCAAGCAATAGCATGATTATGCATGACTGTGGTATATAAACATGTATGACATGGAGAAAGCATAGAACTGGGAGTCATCCAATGAAGCAGTTTGGAAGGAGATTTAGAAAAGATTAGAAAATAAAGTACTTTTTCACATAGCATATTATTTACCTGTGGAATTCAATATCACAAGATGTGGTAATGGCAGTAGTTAAAAGGGGATTGGATACATTCATGGAGGAGAGGTCTTAAGAATTTGAAGGGTCTTGAAGAAACAGTGTTATCTCCAGGTTGGGGGTAGTATGCCTCCAAAATCAGTGGCAGGAGAAGAGCAGAAGAGGAATAAATCTCCATTTCCTTCTTGCAATTGTCCCTGGTCACTATGAGAAAACAAAATGCCTTGGCTTGATCCATCAGAGCTGTTCCCATATTTTTATTTTACCTATTTATTCCATTTATAAGCTGGAAGCTCCTGCCTCTTTGTGTACATGGTGTGTGCGTTGATGCTATAATTTCTTTAGGGGAATTTCATGATGAATGTTGCTCCTGACATCCTGGTTATTTCTGTAGCTCTATAATTACTTTCCTCACAGACTGATGACTGGAAAATTGCAGCAGACTTGCTTCTTGATCACTTACCCAGTTAGCACTGTTCCTAACTGGGAACAGTTTTGCCAGCTTTCGAAATAAAGCCATTCTGGCAGCTGGACTGGATGGGAGGTTAGAGACTGGAATGGAGTTAAGGGCAGAGATCAGGAGCTTCTGACCTGTCTGGACTTAAATTTCCTGTTGGCTTTCACAGCTCCATTTGGTCCAGAGGAAAATCTCCAAAGGCCAGAACAGTACTGCTTGTTACTAAGAGACATTATGGGGATTTAAAGAGCAGTGCTCAGGAGAAGGCTATCTTGAGTTTTGTTAGCATTTTACTCTCCAAATTTGGCCCCTCCTGTTTTGCACATGCACACGCAATTCTCTGGATTCCATTGAATTAGTTCCAGCAAACGCTGAGTGCTGAGGCAGGACTTCTTTGGTGTAGGTCCCTCAGGAGATTTGATTGACTCTCCATAAATACAGTGTTATTCTTGAAGGAAAAACTGTATATTAAAAGAAAAATACATTGATGCATGCTGAGCCACTGATGGATGTAGCAAGGCTCCTGTTCCAAGGACCAGATAACAGCAGGATGGCAAGTGCCAAGTGCCTTTGAGTGCTGCTGCACTTGCGGTACCAAAGGATTCAAGCGTGCAGGTGAAAGAAGATGTTTGACAGCTGCATCTCAAAAAGACATGGTCATGGTTTACTTAAAAGTATGCATATCAGCAGCCTCTACTTTCAGTTTAGCAACATGATATGTGGAGTCCATCCTAGCTGAGCATCAGCCAGCAGAGAAAACAAGGGAACAGATAGCAGCAAGGAAAGGCAACATCTTTGGCCCATGTGTCCTGGTGCACTTGGGCACGCATAGTGGATGCAATGGAGCGATAGGGACATGGTACTACCTGGATGGTCATGTGTTAATGTCCCCTTTGTTATGGTGGGAGAGAAGGAGGAGGCAGTAAATGTACTTATTCCTCCTATTGTCTTCCTAGAGGTTGTACTGGTCCTCTGATAGTATGTGGCTTGACAATCAGTCTCAGGTTTTGCAAGCCTAAAAAGTGGCCTTGTTAGAGTAGATTGCCTGCTCATGGGCCACAAACAGTCTTACAACATGATCTGTAGTCTTATTAGGATGGTGCAAGAACAAATAATGTTAATAGATGATATGACATTGGGTTGGTGAAGGCTGATAATGACAACAATTAATATTTGATCCTTCTCTGGAGGAAATGATAAAGAAGGTTGTTACTTTTACTCCAATGGCTTTCTTTAATTTAGTGTCTTCTTGTGTTGTTTATTTTGCCCTTTCTCCTTAGATTGTCTTCACTAGAATTTTCCCTTATGGTTCTAAATCCATATGACATGAGACCAGAGATATAGGTCTCACTGCCAGAGTTATAGTCTGACTTCGGTGAAGTTTATAAACAAGGGATGGTGGGCTTTGATGAGTTTTGATTTAGATCACATCCTGGACTTGTTCAGTACAGTATACCAGAGATTTTCAAAACATTTCTTCCTCCCACTGAATTCACTAAGTGAAGATGATGGGAGCAGGAGCATTTGATTATATTAGCTCTTGATTAGGGGCAATAATTCTCAAACTTCTCTTTTGTGAGGACCACTGGATCATTATTAAAAGCTTTTGTGGAATAATGTGTAAACAAACTGTTTTAAATGTTTTGACATAGCCTAAGGCTGCTGGAAGTCAAATTTATATCAAAGAATATTGAAAATGCAGCTATTTCTACTAATTTATTGTGTTCATTTATATACATACTACAATAATCACTGTGGCTTTACCAGTATTATTTTGTTGTCTACTTTCTTCTCCAAGAGATCACCTACATTACCCTCCTGGACCTTCATAGATCTCAGGTCAGGAATTACTGACTAAGGGCTATTAACTGGAGTTTGAAATGGAATGGGCAAGGTTTGAATGTGACATGTGGCCTTTTCCCATGACCCTCCCATTCCTTGGCTCCCTTTTAATGCCTCTATGCAAAGATCTTCCCTGATGAAATGGATTTCTTAAATGAGCTCTGAATTAGTAGAGGCCTGTGGGGGAAGAACTAACTCTATCAGAGGATTGTTTCTGCTAGTGGAGGATGAGGCCTCCTATAGCATCCTAATCCCCCTCCAGTTAACAGAAGTTAAATTAGCAATTATTTCTTAGAGCTCTTATGATTATACATTGTGTATTGTATAAAATATACTTTAAAAAAACAGGAAGCAGTTTTGCTCATTTTTACAAAATCTTTGCAAAGGCTTGAAGTTTCAGACAAACCCTTTTAGAGTTGTGATAAGATGGCATAGCAGTAAATCATATTTCTCAGCTATTTTGAATTATCTTTCTCCATCATCCATTTTTATAAAGTCCAATTAAAATCTCTGAAGGCCTTAAATCAGCACAAAGGGACAAAGGTTGCAATCCAATATATATTTACACCCCCACGCCCCCATTATAGCTTGGGAGAAAATTCAAAATGTTGCAATAAAGCAAATTATTAACTCTGTTTAGTGAAAACATTAAACAACTTTTGTGACCTAATAAATAGTAACCTTATCAAATGGAGAGAGAACTTGCATTCATATAAGGCTGATAGTGGAAGCCTGTTGGATTGAAAGTGTCCTGTACTACAATATTAATGTTCTGAAGATGGTGCAGAGGAGGGGGAATCTAGTTCTTAAAATTTCTAGCGTTTCATAGAAAAATAGATTGTGATGGACTCTAGCATCTTGATATCTCTAAGCACACATGCACACACACTCAGTTTTGCCTTGGCTTGTTCCTTGCATTTCTATAGATCTTCCATTCCCTGGGAGTATACACTAAACCAGGCTGACGGCATGTTTAACCACTACATGAACTGTAACATAAAAAAATAGCAAATGCACAGCAAGGCATAGGCTATATCTAGGTTTGCACGATGAGGTAATGCCTGGTACCATCCATGAGGATTTCATGGGAAAAATATTCCACTGATAAGCTTCTTTTTTATATATTTTAACTGACAACTTGTTTTGCACATAAGATTAATGAATGCTTAGCATGATGGTTACAAAGGCTTTATAAACTAGTCCTTGATATGGATGTGCCATGGCAGAACACAACATACATACCTGTGGTCCATCACAGGGAACATTGGATGGATACTCCTGTGTGTACACAGGCAAGACCTTACCTTTAATAAAGCTTGTACCGATCACACTGGCTTTCAGCTCCTCTTTCCTGAGAATCGCATTCAGGTATAGTGTATTTGCTGTACCCAGAGGTGCTTAGTGGGAAACTGTGGGAAGGAAGTCAGTCTCTTTCCAGAATAGACCCTGGCTATTTCTTTATTCTCTGAAAAGCAAGCAATGGAGGACCATCAGGTAATTTCCAAAACTGAGAAAGAAATTTTCCACTGCCAGTACTACTGAGAGAGAATAAATTTTCAGAAAACTTAGAAAACACTGAGTTGGAAGAGACTCCATAAAGACCTTCCAATTAAATATCCCTCCTCCAAATGTACAATATTTTAAGAGCCAGGATGAATTCTTTACTTAAGGTTTAAAAAGAATACCATGGCAGATCTTAACAATGCAAAGCAGCCAGATCAGCCTAGCTTGTCATGAATTGCAGGGCCTAGGATTTTTTACTCAGACTGATCAATAGTAGAGCTGCTTGACTTTATACTACTCTTGTAATTCACACAGAAATTTTAGATTGGGGAATATAAAATTCCATTGTTAGTTTTTGTAATGGTCTAGGCTGTGCCTCCTCCTCCTGTATCCCAAGGTTATTCTCATAGACCATTATAGTTTTTGGGGTTCAACTGTCAGAACTATGAATTAAATGTCCAAATTTGTATCTAACTTCAAATTTGCTGTGTATTGTAATATTCTGGAAAGTCTTAATCATTCTGATTTAAGATGCTGGTGCAGTGGGAACAAGCTTTTCCTAATGTCTTATTCTGTTCTTGAGGTTCTATCAGATCTGAGTTTAAATCCTTTCCATAGTAACCTGAAATTTGCAGATGAATCCATTGGCCTTCTTTGTCTTTGGTAATTAATATCACAGATCAGAACTGTAATGATTACATCTTCCCTCTATCACCTTTATGTTGTCATGGTGACACTTGTATTTGAATCTATAATCTGTGCTGTATTAATTAAAAGCCACTAGTATGATGTTTGAAGTGTGATAAAACTTTAGATACATATCTAAGACTTGGCTTTATGCTTTCTTCCTCTTTATTTATTTAATAAAACAGAACAAAGAAAAAATAAAGCAATAGTGAAAGGAAAAAACAAGAGAAACAAGGAAAAAGTAATACAGCAACAAAAATTGTGTGTGTGTGTGTGTGTGTGTGTTTGTGTAGTCCTTGCTTAACAACCATTCATTCAGCAACCATTTAAAGTTACGGTGGCACTGAAAAAATGGACTTACATCTGGTCCTCAAAGTTCCGGCTGTTGCAGCATCTCTGGAGTCACATGATCGTGATCCAGGTGCTCAGGTGCCTGGCTCACAATTATGACATTGCAGCGAGCCGCATCACATGATTGCCATTTGCAACCTTCCCTGCCAGTTTCCCACAAGCAAAGTCAACAGAGAAGCCAGCAGAAAAGGGTGTGAGTCACTCCAGTAAGTTGTTTTTTCTCCCGAGGAGTCCACTGTGGACTACAAGATCCTAAGGATCTCTTACTCTGTTGCAGCCCCCACCTGCCCACACTGCATGGTGCCTACCCTCTCCACAGCACACCCCTGTCCTCCTGCAGCCTCTGCCAGCCCTCCTGCAGCCTCCACCGACCTGCCCAAGGCCTCTGCTGGCCCTCCTGCAGCCCCTGCCAATCTGTCCACACTCCATAGCACCAGCCAATGGCACTCCCACACCCCCATGGCATCCACCCACCCCCTGCGCTCCTTGCCTGGGACTCCTGCCTCTTCCCGCTTAACGACTTGTGCAATCCTGGGGTTACAATGGCAACCAGGACTCCAGTATTCTTGTTGCTAAGCAATGTGGTCATGTGATGTCACACTTTATGACTGCATTGCTTAGTGGCAGCAATCCTGGTCCCAATTGCCATCATAACCCACGGACTACCTGTAAGGGTGTGTGTGTGTTTGTGTGTGTGTGTATATATGTACTTATATTACACAACACTTTCAATAAAGGATTACCAGATTTCATTGTACTATTTCATTGTATTTATGCATAAATAATTATGTCTGTAAGCTATTTGGTCATAAACCACAAGTAACATAAATCACAAGTAACATCAAATCTTCAATTTATTGAGTAACTGGGGCTATAAATTTATATTTTCAATATTGAAGGGCTAGTTTCTTAGCAACATGAGCTGCATGGAGAATCCTTTTCTGTTGTCCAGCTGTCAATTTCCATGTAAAAGGTATGGAGTTCAAAATATTGACATCCAAAAACATTAAACTTGTCTCAAAGCCAAATTAATACATGTATGCCAGGTTCAGCCCAAGAACAACAACGAGCCAATCCAGTACAGTTCCTTTATTAGCTTGCACCTAATAGACAGAATTTCGCCAGACTCAACCTATGCTAAAGCAACTAGTGGTTATAACCCTGTGAGACCCTAGGGAGGGGCCAGCCTCCTCCTCTTTCTATTCCCACGCTCTTGCTGCGGACTGAGGAGGCGCTTGCTCTGGAATGTTCCCCCTCCCTCCTGATAACCTTGATCCTCCATTCCAGTATCTTCTTTGCTCAAGCCTTCCATTACAATGTAATTACTTCTTCCCAGAACTTAAGGACGTTAAGACATTGTAAAAATACATGTTTTAATGACATTTTATCATCAGTGCATATCCAACAACATAATTATTTACTCAGTTCTTTTCTATACAAACACTATGAGGTCCAGTAAGTCTGAAGCATTATGTTTTGTTGAAGAAGCTGAAATTTTTAATACTGACGTTAAAACAGTTTCCCATTGTTTAGACAAAATGGGAATCTCCAATTCCTTAGTCCATTCAGACTTTAAAATTTGTATATTAAATTGTGTTATTGATAACAGGTATTTATAAAGACTAATTGTGGACTTTTTTTCTTGTAATATTTAGTGATCACTTCTAATTATGTGGGTATCTAAAGCTGGAAACAATGCTCTTTAAAAAATAGGACTTGTAAATCATGATTAGATTTGAATGTATCAGTCAATTAATATGTGATAAACATACTGGTCACATTTCAAATGCCATTGCCTTTTGTGAAAGTGCCAATATTATAGTAGCAAAACAACATGTGAAATACAGAGCTACATAAACGTATACCTTACCTTGCACCAAACTGGTCTTCCATTTGGTAGAATAAGACAATTTCTGATATCAGATAAGAAGAGGGGGTACCACTCAAAACATAAAACTGTCTTTCAAGTTCACTTGAGAATCAGCAAGCCTGGTAGGGTGGAAGAATAAAAAGGAAGAAAGGAACTGCAGGGCTCAAGATTAAACATATTAGCAGAACAAACAACAGGACAAATGGAGTACAAGGTAAATCTACAAGTCGTTAAATTATTTTTGATTCTGGGGATATGCTTAACATTGCACAAGGAAATGGACACAGTTTGATAATTTCTAACTGCTGAAAAAATATTGATGTGCCAAATAATATAGAGACCTTTTCAAATATCCATAACAATTGATGCTTTAAAATATAGTTAAGAGAATGAACTCTGACTTCATGTCAATGCTCAAATCTCACCTCAGACAGAAAATTGCACTACCAGTTAGCATAAATTAGCTATCCTTTCAAGAAATTGTGGGGTTTTGTCTCCTAATGGGCTGAAATGCTTTCCACCCATCCTTGCATTGTGCAAAACAATAGTAGTATAAAATTTGCTGTCTCCACTGTCAGTCCCTGTCTTGTACATGATGTCATCATGGCTTCTATAGACAGCTATGGTATTATGGGTGAACTATGCCAGTATTTCATTGCATGAGGACTTGAGCAGAAGATGTTCACAGGGGATTGTAATAAATCAAAACCTAAATGTTAGATCTCTGGTTTGTAAGAAATATGTTGCAGAACTTTTTAACTTATAACACTAGACTATAATGTGGATTGTTTGGTTTTGGTTTAATGTACTGTATGAAACCAGTCCTTGTGGTTTGTAAATCAAGGTTGATAGCTTAATATGTGTAAAGCTGGCCAACTGTGAGCTAGTCAAAAAATCATTGCTTAGTATTATGTATGAACCTCTGCCAAAGAAAATTAAATTATAAAAACTTAAAACCTGAAAGTTTGATCTTTATTTCAATCAAATCAATAAGGTTCTGATGATCTACATATCACTGGAACAGACATGTCCTGGTTCACACACAATGCTATTATGTATGCTTTTGGCTTGCTGTGATGTGTGAAAAAATCCATTATGGTCTAGTGTCACATGTGGACCAGGCTACTAGGGCTTGTTCAACTACCTGTGGTATAAAAATCCCATCAATTATTTCTTAAGTGATAAGTCATTTCCTGCATGTCCTACAAATGATCCTTATCTTCATTAATGCAAGCCTTCACCATGATACAGGTAAAAACTTCTATGGCCTTCATAGTTCAATGTTCACAGTTCAATGCTGAATTATTGCCTGAACCAAAACAAGTACTGAAATGGCCTTTGCACATAACTGAATGGAGTACAAATGAAATTGTTTTCTGAATCTGTCATTTATGTTCCAAGATGGAGATTATTATCACCTGGAAAAGTTTCCATCAACAGCTATCAGTTGGAACACACTTTAAAAATCTTTCTGTGCTTGGTTTCCAGAAACATCACCTGCTTTAGAAAGTTAGCTAGTCTTGTTACCTTTAATTAATAGTTTGTCTGCGTTAGGTCCTAAAATTTAGTTTACTAAATGTCGCAAGTACAGTTTTAGAATCAGAGAGTGTAAGGGTTAGAAGTAGTCTTGAAGGTCATCTATACCAGTGTTTCTCAAACCTGGCACTTTAAGATGTGTGGACTTCAACTCCCAGAATTCCCCAGCATTCCAGCCAAATGTAGGAATCCACTACTACAGCATCCCTAGCCATCTAGTCTCTATATAAAAACCTCACGCAAAGGAAACTTCACTGTCTCCTGAGCCAGAGGAATGCCCAAATACTTTTAAAAATCTCACTGATTTTGATGGGATAATACATTGAAGCATGTGCTTAAGTTTGCCAGTGAAATTCAGAACATGTAAACCTGATTCTGACACTGGTCAAGCTGTCAAAAATGTACAAAGGAATATCAAGCCAATGTTGGAAGTGTGAAAAGAAAGAGGAGACTTTTTATCACACATGGTGGACTTGTGAAAAAGCAAAGAAATTTTGAGTGCAAATCCATACAATGATGCAAAAGATATTGTGGATTAATATTACAGTGAAACCAGAGTTATTTTTATTGGGTTTTATGGACATTAAACTAGAAAAGAAATACAGGAAATTAATATGGTATATGGTAACTGTGGCAAGATTATTGTATGCACAAAGATGGAAGAACAATGAAAAACCCACAGTAGGAAACTGGATTATAAAATTGACCTTGTGGAAATGGCAAAGCTGACCAGTTTGGTCAGGGAAAAAAAGATACAGACTTTTTTGAAAGATTGGAAACCCTATATGGACTTTTTGTTGAAAGAAGAAAAGACTGAATTGATGATTTATGCATCTGGGGACTCAAAAGGATTAAAGAGGGAGGGCGCAACTACTTAATGGAAAGAAGGGTGGAAGTCATAATTCTATATTTTCTTTTCTTTCTTTTCTTCTTTCTCTTTCTTTTCTTCTTTTCTATCTTCTTCTTTTATTATATTTCTTTTAATTCTTAATACTTCTATTGTATTCTAAAATTCTAGTTAAAAATAAAAAAATAAATTTGCTTATTCTACCTGGATTTTGAGGTGATAGTTGGAGAAATATTTTTGATACCATTTGCCAAGCACAGAATTGGAAAGAGCCATTTACACCACTGAGTCCTACAACCTCATCCCATCCCCACCCAGTGCAAGATTTGAAATTGAAGGAACCTCAGCAAATGGTTGTCCAGCCTCCCCTTAAACTCATCCAGCAATGGGAAGCCTACCAGTTTCACTGTAGAATGGGCCCAATGTTAGCATATTATTCCAATGGAAACTTTCAGTAGCTTAAAAAATTATTCTGTGCCCTGCATTCTGGAGTGACAGAGAACCAGTTTTGACCAACTTGTATGTCACATCCTTTCAGGTATTTGAAGACTTCTATCGTATCCCTCCATTTCTTTCCCTCCATCCTTCTTTTCTTAACCCTAAATATAATTCCCTCAACTGACCTTCATAGGACTTACTTTTTAGTCCTCTGATTATTCTTGTTACCCTTCTTTGAACTGGCTTCAGATTCTAAGAATCCTTCTTAAAGTCTGTTACCCACATAGTACTTAAGGTAGGGTTCGACCAATGCAAAATAAAGTGGAATTATTGCTTGCTGTGATTTGGAAATTATATTTGTATTGTTGTTGTTTAGTCGTTGAGTCGTGTCCGACTCTTCGTGACCCCATGAACCATATTGCTCCAGGCCTTCCTGTCCTTCACTGCCTCCCTGAGTTTGCTCAGTTTCATGCTCATTGCTTCAGTGATGCTATCTAACCATCTCATCCTCTGCCGTCCTCTTCTCCTTTTGCCTTCAATCTTTCCCAGCATCAGGGTCTTCTCCAAAGAGATCTCTCTTCGCATTAGGTGACCAGGGGAGTATGTGGTAGGGGGATCAAAATTTGCATGATGGCAGATGTGGTGCTGCAATCCAAGCCTCACACCTTTTATATGTGAGTGCAATGCCAATTCTCATACAAAAGGACTGAGACTTTGATCCTGACGCTGCACTTGCCATCTTCATCTTGCAGATTTTGATCTCCCCACCCAGACACCTCTGATTGCATCTGAAGCAGTTGTCAAAGACATGATCACATTGAGAGATGTGATACATCTATCTAGCAAGATTTGTTCTTGACAAATCCAAGCTGATTTCTGGGCATTTTCCTTACAGATCTTTTTATGATCTGCTCTAGCATCTTCCCAGATATTGGTATCAGAAAGGTATCTTCCCCATTTTGAAGACAGTGGTATTTGCTGTCCCCAGTCATATGGCATTTCATTTGTTTTTAATTATTTCTCAGATAATACATACAGATTTAGCCAATCACATCTTGGGAAGAAAGCTCTGAATATCAGCATAGTGTAGTTTCAATTATTTAGTGGGCAGGGAAGCATTTTTCTTTAAGCATTTTTCTTTTGTGTTGTCACAAAGTAAGTGTCGCTATTCTGGTGTATTTACAGTATCTAAAAACATTTTTAGTTAGACTTTAGTTGGAAATATTGATAGAGTTGCTTACAGAGCAATTAAAAAATCAAGTCAGTTCTTATCCTCAGGCTTACAATTTAAAGGATATGACATTAAAGGAAAAAAGACTGGGGGAGGAGGAAATCAACTTGAGGCACTGATTTGTAATGTTATAAAACTGTTACAAAACTGTTACAACAACTTGTTGGAATGGAACAGATCTTGAAGAAAAGAAAAATGACAAAAAGAAGATTATTCTTTTCTCCCTTACATTTTGTTTTGAAAGTTTAGGAATCTTAGAAACAGTTTTAAATGAGAGGCAGACTCTCAGGAAAAATACTTTTTATAGTTAAAAACATAAATTTGACCAACAAGAGATTGATAATACATATTTATTGAGATTTTCTTTTCAAGTACCTCATGTTGGTTTGTACATTTTTGTGTTTTACAATCTATAATTATAACTAGGATATGCCATGGAATTAATTTTATGAGCTCAGAGAGGCTTTGGACAAGTATTTTTTAAAGAACTATTTTATGTCATAGAGCAAATTACTTTTGAAAAGAAGAAAGTTCAAAATCAATTTGTGATTTTGTGGTTCAGAAAGAGGGGAAGTCAGAAAAATTCCTCCTGGAAATATACACTTTTGGGCATGACTAATACAATTATTTGGATCCAGCTGTATATATTCTTAAAGAGCACCTGTATATATTCTGTATATATTCTTAAGCTGGATATATTCTTAAACTGTATATATTCTTAAGCTGTATATATTCAGCTGTCTATATTCTTAAAGAAGCACCTAGAATGTTTTAGCATGTTGTGGATCCTGACAAATTACAAGAAGAGATGTATTTCCTACACTTTCCATAGACAAATCATGCAAAAACAATGTTACTCAAATATATCCTTGACCTTCCATTGGTCTTTATTCCACAATATAGCCAAAAATAACATGCAGGATGGGGGGGAAAAAAGCTATGTTACAGTTCGTGGTGTGAGTTTTTAAAGCGTTTAAATGTTAATCAGAAAGAAAAACCAATAGCATGCCCTGAGCATTTGATGGATTTCCAGAGAACCTTGCCAATCCTAGACCAGAGAGGCATGCTACTCCTAGCCTTAGTGAAGCTTATTTTCTACCTTCTACTGAGGGAGTAGTAAAAACAATACACAGGCTACCAAAACTGGTGAGAAACCAGCAGTGCTCTAAATATGGCAGTGGCTCAGTCACATATCCTATACTTACCACTATTTAGGACCTATCTGCCCATCTCTCAGTTCTCAGGCTGATAAGGATTCAAGAGACAGTTTCTGTGCCAGGCACCTGCAGATTCACTCATTATCATAAAGAGACCCACCTCTGTGCCCATCCACAGAAAAACTGTTAAAAAGATATGAAATTATGTCCTAATGTCTCAGGAGATCAACCTGTTCTAAGTGGGAAATAGTTTAGTTGCTGAAATTCTTGTAACCTTGTCTCTTTCACTTCAATAAATCTCGTTAAGAAGACTTGGTATGATTCATATCTGGGGAAAGGATTACTTTTGGTCTGAGCTTAGAGCCTGAAAAACCCTAAAAAAATAATCCTAAAACTTGGAAACTTTAATAGATAGGGGGATAAGAGGAATTAAAATATATTTGGGGTGAGAGGGGAAAGAACCCTTTTCCTATATTTCACACTTGATTTCAGACTGCATTTACTAGGTTGCAAAATGTATCGATTTTAAATGGGGCTGTGTTTCACATTCTGGATGAGAAAGGCTTCAGGATCAAAGGAAATAAACATTAACTCCTGAAGGGCAGCCATACAGACAAGAAGTGTTGAGCTTCAGATTTCCTGGTAATACTGGGAAATGTTCTCATTTTTTTATTCAACATCACTGATAGTTCTTCAGGATTGCAACTGCCAACTGATTCCCATTATTATTATTGTTATTACTATTATCTGAAATAAACTGATTTAAAATGAGGTAGTAAGTTTTGTTCTTTGCAGGCTGCAATTCAGTGAATGCTTATTTATTCGACACTGAAATATTTCCACTAGTTTCAATTGATATTTTTAATGTCAGCAGTTTTGGCGTGGGCAGGAGTGAAGCAAATTCTATTCTTGTTAACTCCTAGTGTGAACAACAGCACATTCCCTCAACCTACATCTGTAGCCCAGCCAAGCCCATCTTGAAGCTAGCTAGATGTTTTGGTCTACAGCTATCATTGACCCAGGCAGCATGGCGCACAGACCTTGTGGCAAGTGGAGTCCAAGATATCTGGAAGGAGTTAGATGGGAAAAGTTGTACTGTGCAGTCCAAACATCCCTGGGGGATGGAGTAAAAACGGTCAAGGTGGCAGTTGTAACCTATGATCAAAGTTCCATCCTTTTTAGTATATGTGACATTGATGCACATATAAAAGTAGTACAGGTTTGGGCAGTTGCAACTGCCATCTTAACTTTTCACACACATACACACCATGGACACCCCTACTGACTCCTGGAGGAAATCTCATGCTGATTTTGAATGATTTAATGTCTGACCCTGACAAAACCTTATATCTCAGAAAAATATTGCTCTCTGGATCCTCCATATCTTCCAGGAGATCAAGAGGCTGATATTCCCATGGTTCTAAATAAATTATTAAATTGGTGTTTCCCAACACTGGCCCACCATAAGTTGGCGACTGGTGTTTTTCCCTGCTGTTGGGTGTGAGAGGAAGTACTGTCTGGGAAATAGCCAACTGCTGCTCTTGGTCATGCAGTAAACCTATACAGACAGCAACAGTGCCCAATCCCATTTCTCTGAGATGCAGTAAATTAGCCTGTGGGACCAACACAGTCCCTTTCAATGTACTTTCCCTCCAGTTGGGTGACAGGAGGAAAACATGAAAGTGTCTGTCCAGATCACAGCTTTTCAGACTGGAAAAATTGCAACCTTTGGGTTCCAGGAGAACCTGATGGGTTCTGTGATGGCAAAAAAAAAAAAAAGTTCACTTGAACATGCACAGTAGAAAGGGTGAAAATGATGGCCACCATCTTTACTGGGAAAATGCCTCAGCCATGGAGCATTCTCCCACAAACAAACATCATGGCCACCATTTTGTGCATGCCCACCCTGCCTTCTGCAAGGTCACCCTGTCCCAACGCTCCCCCTCCCCCTGAGCAAGGGGGTTTCGGAAGGACAGGGTAGTGTTGGCCATAATTCGTGGTTTCAGCCCAGACGTTTAGCCCAATGAAAGCCTGGACTCGAGAAACTCAGTTACTCATTTATTAAGGTACCTTAGCAAGTGAGGACCCCTTCTCAAGAAGGGATCCTGTGAACTGGAAGCATGAATTTTTTATACCTTTAAAAAAACAAAACAGCATAATTATCTGAGACTACATGATTGGTTACATAGTTAAGCATGTGCACTTAACACATCTTCAAACCACATGCATCGGTTCCATGACAGTTTAGGGGCTTTCTGTGTCTGGGGGTCTCAGTGGTTTTTGAGACTTTATTAATTTTTAGGTCTTGTCTGGTTTCACATCTATATCTCTCTTTATTAGTTCTATCTTCAAATGCTATTGGAAAGTACCTAATTTCACGCCTGATCAACACACTGTTGTTCTAGCCAAATTGTTAGCTTAACCACAAAGATTGTTGTCATGTTTGCAGGTTCAATTCTTGTTTCTTTCTATTAACCCCATTTTTGATTATATCATTAGGAACTTCCTAATCTGTCCTCTTGTAATGAACAAGCTGCGATTAGCACCAGTTTTGTTTAATTGCCAATTTTTTATCATTGGAGCTTTATCTCTTGATCAGGGATTCCGGGTCTGGTTTTCAATTAATAGGTTCCACAGCCTGAAAAATTTTCAAAGCGCCTGGTCTAGATGAGCCCGTTGTAAGACAGAAATGGAGTAGATTCAGTTACCAGCCACCTTTATGCCCATACCACATGCAGCATTTCCTGCTAAGATAGTACCAGGAAGAATTAAATGGTTGCAACCTTATTCTATCCACTGTCCACCGTTATTTGGGGGTAAGCCCCGTTGTATGCAACCTATACAGCCCCCTCCGATTCAAGTCCTGACGTACGAAAGAATCTTTCAGTGCTTGACTCATTCATTTGTTAGGTTTACATCCCCCCTTTTCTCCGTGACTTTATGATTTCAAGATGGTGTCCATAAAAATGACTCCACACACGTGGCTAATTTATGGGAAGTAAACTGCTAAGCTGAGAAAAACTCGGAGAGAGTGCGAAAGCGTCCGCACTGTTGCGCTGGAAAACTCGCTATTGGCGGGCACGAACCAGGCGGCACTAGGACCCTTCATTTCCGAACTGCGTCGCGGCCGCGCTGTGCCTGTTGATAAAGGGCTCGCGGCGGCGTTTGACGTCACGGGGAGTTAATTTTAAACCTGGACAAGATGGCGGAAGGGGACGCGGCTCGGTACGGGCAGCGAGTGGAGCAGCCTCGGCTTCAACCGGACTTGGCAGGTAACTAACCGCCTGCTTCACAAAGAAGGAGCGCTGGCATCCCCGGTGGAGGCGGAGGCCGGATCTAGAGGCCGGTGTCTCTTCCCTCCCGCTTCTCTCTCCCGTAACGGCTGCGGGCAGGAATCGCTTCCCTCGGGGGTCTCCGCGTGCGGGAGACGAGTGTCGCGCCAATTGCTGTGGCAGCGCCAAGGCAAGCGAGAAGACAGCGGTGCCGTCTTCCCTCTCCCTTCTTCTTCCTTCGGACAGACCGTGTCTCACGCAGCAGTGGATTGGGGAGGGAGAGGTTGCCAGAAGGCCTCGTCCCACTCCCTGTGGGGAGGTCGGTGGGTAGGTGCCTTCTCTGAGAGGGGCGTTGGTCCTTGAGGGTAGGCTGTGCCGGTGGGCAGCAAGAGCTGGGTAGGCTGCAAGGGGGAAGAAGGCGGCGGGCGGTGACAGTGTGGCAAACGGCCGCCGCCGCCGCCGCTGCAATGAGGGAAAAAGACGTGAACTGTCTCGTTGGCCTATTTAGTGATGAAGGGGAGCGCCGTGGCATATATTCTGCCAGTGGGCTTCACCACTGTATGGAGGAAGAACAGCGTATGGATAGGCAAGCGTGGGTGCTGTGAACTTGGTAGAAAGGGGGCGGTGGAGCTTTTTCGATCAGTGCTCCACGGATTTGGGATCTCAACACCCACGAGGGTGAGTTAGGAATTGCTGAAATAGGCCTGGCTCCTTCCTGGCTTTACGGGTATATCCACTTAAAGTCGGAGCAGGCGTCCTTTGCAGTGCCTCTGAGCTATATTGTGTGGCAAGCATCGAATGGTGTGTCAAAGGAGTGAAAGAAGGCATTGACCCACGTGGTAGGGCCGGGCTGGTCCATGATGCCTGCCTGATTGTAGCCTTCATCAGGAGTACTTCTTGAGTAAATGCAATCAGCTTCAGAGCCTACTCATTATCAGTACTGTATTGCATTAGACCCAGAGCACCAGTATTTCAGGCTTTCAAGTCTGACCAAGACATGAGTGATCAAACTTGGGTTTTTTTGCAGGCAGAACATTTGCTCTTGCTGTGTAGTTAGAATGGGTAGCTGAGTTGTTTACAGAGGCCTTGTGGCTAGTATTTAATAGCAGTGGAAATAGTATAAGTAGTTGGCTTGTAAAATTGGGGAACATACTGGTCCTAGCATATTATGTCATGTAATATGGCAATGTAAAGTATTACAAGTAAGCTGTTAAATTATGGTGTTGGACTGTACATTGTTAAGGAAGGTATTGTAGCAAAGTTTAACTGATGAAAGGAATACATTGCTATATTTACAGCAGATATCTTCTGGTAAGTGGTTGGCAACTCTGATAGTGGTGGTAGCAGTATTTTATGGAAAAATCCTTGGAATGTAATGTTCACAGCTGGTATGCATGACATAGTTTTAAATACTTCAGGAGTAATATGTTTCTCCTTTGAATACTACTTGGAAGTTTAGCTGCTCTGTGTCTAGTTCTTGCAATTTGCTTGTGCCAATCTTTGCATGGAATAGAAGACAGAGGAATACGAACTCACACTAAAAACTGGTGGTGTTATTTTCTCAACCAATATGGTCTAAATTGGGAGGTGGCCAAGAATTTTTGCTTTTGTATTTGCCACTTGATAAATGTGTATGCATGTTTGTTGCCAAGCCACTAGGGGAATATGCTTGTATAATGCTTGTTCCACATCTCTCCATAAATAAACCTGGCAATTGATACTCAGTTGACACTGTGGGATTTGTAAGTTAGAGAACATTTCAGAATAAATTTTGTCCTAAAGTAAACTAATTGAAGTGGATTTTTTGCAAGCATCACAAAATTCTTGGCCAGTACCATTTTTATAAGAGTATTTTTAAAGAAAATTTGTAGTAGTATATTTCCTCCAAGTATAGCTTTTTGTAGTAGTGTATTACAGAGCTATGAATATATAGTTTATACTTCCTAATTGAGAGTTGACAATAAATGTGAAGTTCATTTATGGTTTTATCTAGAAAAATAGTATTTGTAAGCATATGCTCAGTTCACATGGGTACACTGTCTTGAACACAGGGGACATTTCAGTAAACAAAGTTTCACAGTTGTGTTCCCAGATATTATTAGAGTCTTCTCCTAAATTACTTATTGCATATGGTGTATAAGAGCAGATAGTAATTCTTTCAACATTTATGCTTTTTGGAAAACAAAGCTATCAAGTGTTTTCTCATTAATAAAGTAAGAAGTTCAACATTGGGGTGGGGTGTAGGAATTTTTTACAGTTTTTGTTTCAGACATGGTAATCAAGCTTGGAATTTTTGGCATTGCTATGCTTACAAATCAGTTTTCAGTCTCTTTTCTTAGTAGAGGCAAGAGGTTTGTAAACTATCAACTATCAACTGTAGTATTGTTTAAATTATTTATAATAGCAAATGTTACTCTGCTTTGCTTCTCTCAGAAATGTGTGTGTGTCAGGTATCTCTGCTAATGTTCTAGGAATTATATCTTTTGAGTGAATTGTTAATAGTGAAATTCAGTATTTCAGTCCATTATTTTACATTTCTGGCTTTTTAGAATGGAAACATTTTTTGAGTACTTTCAGAAAGCTTAATAACCAATCCAGTAGCAGTGCTGATAAAAGTTTGTGGCATCCTATTTGTGTGACTCAGGGTTTTCTGCAGTTGTCACTGAAACTGATCAGAATGTGGAACAAGAAATTCAGATTTCAGCAAAAGTAAGCAGCTCATTCATTCTTCCCATCCGAACATATAATCATAAATGTGATTTTTGTTTATAAAATAAGTTTATTTGAAAATAAAATTGTACAATTCTATCACTGTTTTATTTAATATATATAGCATGAAATTTAATTATTAAAAGTATTTGTTGCCCAGCCCTTATGCCAATGAAATCATAAAGCGAGTTGCACAAATTCATTTATCTTTTTAGCGGATCACAGTCTCACAGAATTTGAGAATCTCTGTAGTTAGGTTCATTAGTGCCTAAGCAAAATGAGTAATGCAGTTGTGTAAGTATAACAATGTTACTTGCTGTCTTGAAATGTTATATATATTGTACACCACTTTTTACCTTTAATAATATCTTTGAATTGAACTAAAACTTAAAAATACTAAAAGATTGTAGAACTCATTTTTTAATGAACAGTTTAAACAACTTTCTAAAGTAGCTTCTGCTTCAGCCGCAATTTCTGAATGCTATTTATGGGGTATGTTACATAAAAATGGATATTAAGCAAACTGCTTTTTAAAGACACTGAAATGGTGCACAAATAACACTATGCAAAAGCTTTTCTGATCTCCAGCTATTACTTGACTCATCTGAGAGCAAGAACAGAATTGGCTCTAGGTGCATTCTGAGTTATAGCTCTGATTCTTTAAAGAAAATATAAGGTAATACCATATCCAAAAGGTTATGTAATAAATTATCAGTTAGGCTTCCTGTTGGCCAAAATCGCTTATATTTTTAATCAGAATTAAGTATCAGCTTGTTATCCTTCATTCATCAATTATTGTCCTAAGACATGAAGCCAGATTTTTTACTAAACCTCTAAAAGCTGATGTGAAGGAGAGAATATGAACATCAACATATTTATAATATTGCATTCACTGTCTCTAGGTAGCTGTCCATTACTGAGAATTCTGGGAGTTGATCCACACATCTGGATCAACAATATAGACTGAAAAGGAAATTCTGGAAGTTTCCAATAGGCAAAGGTATAGAATATGACATTATTGTTTGCAGCATTGTTTGAGATCTGCCACCTGTGTTCATTCCCCATTAGGACCAATGCAAACTTATGCAGCTAGCCCTGTACTGATGAGGCAGTTAAAAATAAACAGTTGATGATACTGAAAACTAAGAGGCCTAGCAGAGCTAACTAGTATTACCCATCCTTTCAAGTTCCTTTAGTAAGTCATACTCCTAGTGATCAGAGAATAGCCTATTTACTTATTTACCACTTATTTACTGTATTTACTTACATACTTTGCCCTAAAACAGTGGGGAGGAATTCTTTTTCTGTAGTACTACCTTTTGAGGAAGTATAATTATTAGGTGAAGCAAATAATTCTGGGTCAGGACCAGATGTTAGCAGATACATACTTTTTTTTCCTTTCCCAGAGGCCAGGCTACAGAGAAGAGAGATGGATAAGTTTTACTGGAAATCTGACTTGATCCCTTCTATAAAGGTTTTGAAATTAGTCCAAAAATCACATGAAAGTAGTTCAAGGGCTGCATGCAGCTTAAGGCTGCAAGTCATCCATCCCTGTGCTAAGTAAAAGGAATAATTGCTTCTCAGCCTGTCAGATATTGCAAACAACTATAGAAAAACTGCTTATTAGTAGAATACATTGTTATTATGCTTCAGAGTGCCAGATGATAAGTCTCTGCCCTAGGAACATATATCTATTTTTTTAAAAATAAGCTAGGATAGTATTAGTTTAGAAATCACTACTTGAGGAAATTAGGGCAGATGTAAGGTATGGAAAGGAGAGGAGCAATATCCAGGGGAAAGAAGACTGGAATAAAATTGGCTGGAAAGGAGGGGTAGGGACTGTCATACATCTAGAGATATTTTTGAACCAGATTTTATTGGTCTATAATACAGTGGTATGGAAGAAGTGTGCAGGATTACAGTTTAATTTTCAGAGATACTAGAATTTGCCTCATGTAAGGCAAAAATGTAAAAACCTTTAGTCCTTCACTGTTATTTCTAAAACCTTTACCTAAACAGAGTTTTTATGTTGGGGCCTGCTGTTCTACATTAAGTGTGCAATCAGCTGGTAGGAAAGGGTAGTCTATGACTGTCAATTAAACCTTGTACATAAACCAGACATTTTAGAGATACTTTAGTTAAGGCATTCCTGGCACATGAACTTTTGCTGTACATTCTAAATCAGGGGTGGCCACTGGAGAGCCTGGAGACTTGTTCCCAGTTCACAAACGATTATTTTTTTGTCAGGTTAGGAGATGGCTTTAAGTAATATTTTCACTTCTTAAACTGGAGTATTTTTCTTCTGAATAAATATATGTACTTGTATAGCTATTATAGCAGCTGAAATACTTGCAACTAAACAATTACATTACCTAGAAGCATAATCCACATAAACCTTAAAACTTGTGTACTGAAAAATTCAGATACTTACACAAGAGATGGGCAAAAACTAAATCAATGGATTTATTTTTCTTTTATGTATGCAAGGTATTAAGCAAACCCACCTGCATGGGTACAGCTGATGCAATCCTAACATGCACATAATTTGGGAGTGAATCTCACTGAAGTTTATACTTCCCTCAGAATCAGTATACATGACCTTGGGTTTTTAATGGCGTAACAGGACATCCATAATAGATACAGTAGATGAAGAATAATATACAAGACAATCCTTGGCTTTGTGTTATTTTGTTGTTTCATTTTGTTATGCTTAAATTCAAGTTAAATACTTTAAAGAATTGCTTTTAATTTGGCTTGTTCAAGTCTCATAGATTCAGTTAGGTTGAAACTTACAGGTTTCAAAAGTTGATAACAGACTAGATGCAGAGTATCTTAAACTTGGAGAAATCTGAAGTATTTCTGGTCAGTAGAAGGACTTCAATATAGGGATATGCCTGTGTTGGATAAGATAGTACGCCCTTTGAAAATATATATTGGTTGTCTGTAGTGTACATTTTAATTGACAAGAAATGTGGATACATTTTAATTGACAAGAAATCTGATTAAACCAGGCTTACTACAGATAATACTTTGCATATTTCATAAATAATGGTGTAAGCGTGATCTCTAAATGAAGGTTTTATAAATAAGTAGCATATTATTTATATGTTTTTCACATTTGTTTTTGTTTCACAGATCTGTATGCCTTTGGCTCCTACATCTAGAGTGAATGTCTTTAAAATACTATGGTATTTTTGTTGTGACTAAAGAAAATTAGTGAGGTGAAGAATAAGATTATAGGAATCTGTCCACTGGATAAGCTTACGTTCTTTTCATTGTTTCTTGGCCCATTTGCATCCACATAAAAACAGATTTGCAAGCAAAATTAAATGTCCATGACTGATCATTTTATTGCCCATGGCATGCTAGAGCAGGTTATTTTCAAAATAAAATGGCTATGGTTAGTAGCAAGAATTTATTTATTTAATTTCTCAAAAATATGTGATCTTCAAAAACTTCAGTTGATTTAGCTGAATTTTAACTTGTTTCTGGTTCCAGTTCAGAACGATGGCAATAACTTTTAAAATACTTTCTATTTTAGGTCTAAAAGAACACAGCATTTGTTAATTAAAAGACTCTTTAGTTTCAAGGACACTTGAATAGGGCCTTTCCAGAAACTTGACAAGAATTCCCTTTAAGGAGAAGCTTAGCTTGTTCACCTAATGGCTTTATACTATGTGGCGAAAATGTCCTTTCTAAGAAAGCTAAAATCTCTTGGACCATAACTAGATTTTCCTCAATAAATCAATGAACAAGTATAGTGTTTTTGACTCATTTGTTTAATTGGTTTGTCTTTATATAGTTTTAAGACTTCTGTGGAGAACAGATCGTGTTTTGGTCATTTATGCAGAAATATTGAAAATTCAAAAGGGTTCAAAAACTTTTAAGCACCACTGTATACAAAATACAGTGTCAAGTTCATGCTTTAATTTGGTTTTAATGTGAATTTTAAGTCCCTGCTTTACTTTGTTGCTAGTGCTGTTATGTTATGCCAGAATGTGTATATTCTACCTATGTGCAGCTTTACACATAGTTGATGCTAACTTCATCATGGAAATACCTCAACACAATTCACTATGATTCTGCATAGTATTCTATTCTTGCAAGCAATCTTTCCTTCTACTAAACCTTCTACCACTCCCTAAATTGATTTTTGTTCTTCCTGCCTCTCTTTTTGAGGCTCTCATCAGCTCCTGCCCAGCATGACTTTTTCCATTTTCCCTTTCCTCTCAACTTATTCACTCTTCCTTCATATATTTGTTTTGTAATTTGATCTGTATTTATTCCCTCACCTCAATATATCTCTTACTGATCACTCACTTTTTTATTCAGACTCCTTTTCTTCAGCACCCATTTATTTTTAACCCTATCTCCTCTTCTTTCACCATCCATTCCCACTGCATTGTTTTTTCCTGACTAGGGATGTGCAACTTTTTGGATCTGGAAAAGGTGTTTTGGAGAGGATGTGGGTGTACCCACTGCATGTGTTGGTGCTTCCTCAAAGGGGCTGTGCTTTTTCTTGTTGCATTTTTTTTATGTGGCAGCCACTGTGTCCCAGGGAAATATGCATCTGAGTTAGGGAGATGCCAATGGGGTGTGACAAGGTCATTATACTCTGCCTACTTCCTATTCCCACATCCTTCACTCAAATGTGTATTTTTTGGGGACTGTTAACCCCATGTCTGGCCAGGAAAAGGCACATTTTCTTTAAGCAGGCACTGTCACATGCAGCCAAAGGACTTGTGTCTCCTTTTCATTCCAATAGTTGTGCACTCTACTCCTGATGAACTCTCGCTTCCATAGAACAAAGTGGATAGAAACATGTCCTTATGTTGAGTCTTGTGTTCTGAAGATAAAAAATAATTTGGGCGGAAACGTCCATTGATTTAACAGGACTGAGTTTCCCTGTCCATGTCTTCCATAAAATCTCTTGAATACAGAGAACTTTTTCTGAGCAGATGGAGGAAGGAATGTAGGTAGATAAGCAAAGCTGGTGTAGCATAGTGGCTAAGGTATTGAACAAAGACTGGAGAGACCCAAACTCTTCCCCAACTTCAACCATAAAAGATGGTTAGATGAGATACAGTGACTGTCTCCAATTAGTCCACAGGGTTGCAGTTGTGAGGATCAATTGAGAAAGATTCCTGAATGAAAGGCAAAATGTAAGTTTGCTGCAATATCCAAATAAGGCCTCTGGTAATAGCATACATGAGAACCATTCAAAGATACCTTTGATGATAACTCTGCTTTAAAAAAGAATATTATATAGGTAGTCCTCACTTAATGACCACAATTGGGACCGGAAACACCCACGTGACTGCTTTGGTCAACAACCCCAATCCGGGCACTCCCAGTTGCGGTCGTTAAGCTATCTCCTGGGTCGTTAAACGGACGGAGCGAAAGAACTGTCTGCTGAGGATTTCAGCTCCGAAATCCTTCAGCAGACAGCTCTTTTGCTCTGTCCTCTTTCCCCTCCTCTCAGTGGTGTGCTCCCACTGAGAGAGGGGAGGGGAAAGAAGACGGAGCAAAAGAGCTGTCTGCTGAAGGATTTTGGAGCTGAAATCCTTCAGCAGACTGTTCTTTAGCTCCGTCCTCTTTCTCCTCTCCTCTCTCACTGGTGTGCAAGAATGGAGCTCAAATCTGTTCCTGCACACCGCTGAGAGATTTCCCTCCATCCCCTCTGCTTGCAACCTTCCCTGCATTGACTTTCTGGGGAAGCCGGCAGAGAAGATTACAAATGACAATCCTGTGATTGCAGGGTGCTTGGCAACCAGTTGTAAATGTGAGCTGGTTGCCAAGGCCATGTGACTGTGGGGGTGTGTGACGTTTTACGATGCCAGAAGCCTTTCTGTCATAACTTCGAACCATCGTTAAGTGAGGACTACCTGTAATGACATTTCACAAAGTGTAAAATTTTGATATTTCTTATGTCTTTGCATTGATGTTTTCTGACTAGATTTCAGCATAATTTCTAAAAAAATACTGATAGAAGAATAGTCTTTCTGTTATCCCTATGTTAAAGTGTATGCTTCTTTTTCAGGAAGCGTAGAGTTGTAGTGAGGTCAGCTGGTTGTGATTGTTATTCCATTTAAACAATTAAGAACTGCTCTATGCTACATATATTTAACAAATGGGTCTTTGGCCTGCTAAATATATTTCTCTTTTTCGTTGGAATAGGTTTGCCCTAGTGCAAAATTTACTTTCTATCAATCATTTTGAATTTTATTTATAGAACAGTAGAATCAGATAGTGGTAAATTTTACATTTGGTGATGAGCCTGCTGGCTGGATGCACCTCATTACCATTATTTTTTTAATGATCCAAAACCAGCCCTAGATTGAGCTACCAAAATTTGATAATGAAATTGCCTTTTTTTTTGTTGGAATGTCTTTTCTAAGTTTTAAGGACTAAATAAATGTTTCAAGCCTTTAACTTAATGTACCTGTTTGTATCCTAAAGTCCTCATTCTGTAGAAAAACACACACCCTTAACACAAAATGTGTTTCTGTTCTGTGCTGCTGCTGTGTAATTATTATTCTGTCAGCATTACTTGGAGGATTAAAAAAAGACATGAGGAAAGTTTGGCCCCCTAATGCAGAAAGTTTGCCCACCATGACTGCTTGATTTGGTTCTCTACAGGGAGTATTGCCCCATAATATCATACAATTGTCCTAAAGATAGTAAGTTGGCTAACATTATGATTCTTTGACTTTTGGAATAAATATTTCAGAATTGGAAGGAGCCATAAAGGTCACTGAGTCCAGCTCCTGTTCAGTGCAGAATCCAAATTAAAACATCCCAGGTGACTATCTAACCTCTGCTTAAAATTTATCCAACAAACAATAGCCTATCTCCTTTTTGTGTAATTGGCTTCATAGTTGAAGTGTGCTTACCTTTAGGAAGCTTTTTCTAATATTTAGTTTGGATCTGCCTTTGTGTATCTTTAATCCATTATTCTGTGTTCTGCACTCTGGGATGAGAAAGAACAGATATTGGCATTCTACATAATATCTTTCATTTTGAAGAGTGCTATTTCCCCCTCTGCCATTTTTTTCTCAAGGCTAAGACATCAGGCTAGAAACCAGGAGACTGTAAGTTCTAGTTCCGCCTTAGACACGAAGCCAACTTTGGGCCAGCCACTCTCTCTCAGTGCTAGGAAGTAGGCAATGGCAAACCACTTCTGAAATCTTGCCAAGAAAACTGCAGCCATTTATCCAGGCAGTCACCAGGAATCAACATTGACTCAAAGGCATAAAATAAAATAAAAAATAAAATAAAAATACTAAGCTCCTTCAAACTCTCTTCATATATTTTATTTCTAGTACCCTGGTCATCCTTGTTGCCCTCCTCTATATCTGTTTGTCTAAATTCACCATAAAGTGTAATGCCCAGAACATGAGATAGACTCTGACCAAAGCAGAATAAAATGGAATGATTTCTTCCTGTGATTAGCAAATTATGCTTTAGTTGACGTGTTTACCCTTTTTTCAGCCACCTCACAACCAATTATGAGTAGTTTGCAATCAACTACTATTCTGAGGTGTTTTTCACAAGCATGATTACCAAGCCAGGTATCCTTTATTTTACACCTGTGCATTTGACCTTTGCTTCCTAACTTTGTACTTCTCTATGTTAAATTGGCTGAAAGTAACAGAACAAAATGTCTTTAACTCTGCCAATATGTTTGTTTCCTAACTCTGCACTTCTTTTTTATATAAGCTGAAAGTAACAGAATGAAATTTCTTTAACTCTATCAGTATTATTTTGAATGTTATTTCTGTATTCTAAGTATTAGCTGTCCCATCCAATTATGTATCATCTGCAAATTTGAAGAGTGTTCCCTCCACTTCATTTAAGTCAATAATAAAAAAAAATGATGAGCAAAAAACCCAGGACTGGTTTTTGTGACACTCCACTTAATATATCTCTCCAATCTGATGAGGCATCATGGATGAGCACTCTGAGTATGAGTTAAAAAAAACAAAATTATTTAATGGTCATGTCTTCCAGCCCAGAGTTTACTAGCTTACTAAACAGTATATTATAATTTATTTTGTCAAATGCATTACTGAAATCAAGGTATAGCTACAGCATTCCCACAATCTATTAAGGACGTTCCCTGATAAAAAAAAATAAAAGATTTGTCTGGAAGATTTAGTCTTCACAAATCCATGCTGATCTCTAATAATTACATTTTTTTCCCAAGGTGCTTACAGATAATATCTTTATGATCCACTCTAGAATATTCCCAGTGATTAATACCAAACTGGGGTTAATGGTCTTTCATTTGCTTCTTTTCCCCATTTTGAACATTTTGCTAGTTCTCTGGGGCTATGCTCAGTTTTAGATTTTCTTAAAACCAAGAACTCCAGCATTTTCTGTAATATTTCTGTTACTTCTGGTTCCTCAATTAAGTATTCTCTGTTGATTAAAATCAATGAATGATAGCTGATCTTCTTATATCTTCCTCCACACATTGAAGGAGAAAGATGTCAGCAAGACAAGTTAGGAATTTCCTGGAAGGACTTGCTTGGTAGAGTTTTTCTCCTTATAGATGTTAGGGTAATTAAAGTCTTCCATCACTATAATTTTATGCCTTTTTGAAAGATTTGGAAGGTATTGTCCACATCTTTCTTTGGTTTGGTGAGAAATAATAAACGGTAACAGTTGTCCTCCTTTTATTTAACCTAGATGCTCTCTGCACCATTGCCAAATGTATTCATTAGGATTTATTAAGCAGGAATGTATGCTTTTAATATATATTTCAAGTTTTCCTCTCTTTCTGTTGCTTCTGCTCCTTTTAAACAAATTATATCTTGTATTCCATTCATAAGAATCTTCCCACTGGGTATCCATTGTATATGTTAAATATATTGGACATGATTTCATGTTGAAAATGGAAAACTTATGTTTGCTTTAACTTTCGGCAAGGGTTTACTGGTAAGAACCTGAAAAGCTGTGAAGAGTTTCATTCAGACTACATCTGATTGAAGATTAAAAGTTGGCTCTTTCTGATCACTGTATTCCCTTTAATTTGTTACAAGGCCTGGAAGAATACTCATTGTGAGAGATAACATGTCAGGAGAGAAAAAAGTGGTGAGAATCTCTTCCCCTTCCTGAAAGCCTTACTGGATTGCAGTCCCTTCTGTCAACATTTTACTTTACTTTACTTTACTTTACTTTACTTTACTTTACTTTACTTTACTTTACTTTACTTTACTTTACTTTACTTTACTTTACTTTACTTTACTTTACTTTACTTTACTTTACTTTACTTTACTTTACTTTACTTTACTTTACTTTACTTTACTTTACTTTACTTTACTTTACTTTACTTTACTTTACTTTACTTTACTTTACTTTACTTTACTTTACTTTACTTTACTTTACTTTACTTTACTTTACTTTACTTTACTTTACTTTACTTTACTTTACTTTACTTTACTTTACTTTACTTTACTTTACTTTACTTTACTTTACTTTACTTTACTTTACTTTACTTTACTTTACTTTACTTTACTTTACTTTACTTTACTTTACTTTACTTTACTTTACTTTACTTTACTTTACTTTACTTTACTTTACTTTACTTTACTTTACTTTACTTTACTTTACTTTACTATTTGTATGGCTGCCTATCTTAGAACATAACTCTGGGTGGCTGAACAGCTCTTATCCTCACAAAGGAGTTATTTCATTCATGGAGACTATACTGGGTCAAACTCAATGACTTGTCTTACATATTGCTCAAAAATTTAGGCCATAAAAAGACTTCCTCATCTATATAATATTTTTTTCTCTACCTTGCATTATTGAAATAGATATACAAAATAGGAGTCAATTATTATTTGGATCCTATCTCCAATAAGTAAAATTCATATTTCTACAGTGCGAACAATAGATTTTGAAATAAAATGCACATCTCTGTGCTGCCAGAGAGATCCAGATAAACTTAGCAAATAAGTAGGTATATATCAACTTTGGACATGCTTTTTAAAGTTGAAAAAAACTTCATTTCGTTATAAATAAATTTTAATGTGCAGTTAAATATTGCTAGCAGGCAGAAGACATTTATGCTTCAAAAAATAGGTACTGTATTCCATTCAGAATTGTTGCTCCAAAGAGGTGCCCTTCTAAATTATATTATTTATCCATTTTTTGCCTTTGAATATAACAATTGCGCCTTGTTCAAATATAATGCACGGGGGGGGCGGTATACTCACAAATCATTTTTTCTAATGAACATCTGTGACTAGAATTTTTCTCTGTGAGGCCAGTCAGCTTCCATCTTGGATTTAGAATTGGTTGAAGGAGCTGCTACCACTGAAATGATACTATGACTTCCCACTCTGTTCAAGTGACTTATATTGGACTGTTAAAATAATGTACCAGACATGATTTTATAATCCAAACAAAGAGCATATTTTGTTTGCCTAAACTAGGTTTTCTCATTTTGCCCTTTAGATGTGTTTTAATCACTACCCAGTATTGCAATGCTTGTTGGATATGCTGAGAGTTGTAAGCCAACATATATGAAAGATGCCAGCTTTTTTATTATTAATTTATAACTAGATTTGTATTTCATTTAGCTTGCTGCTACAGATAGAGGAAGCCCATGCTCTCTTTCTTCACACTTATGGCACATACCCAGGTAGCTTGAAGCCTTTCTTTCTTTGATCTCAATGGTTCTTTCTTTGATCTCAGTGCTCTAAATCTAGGGTAGAAACTAGCTGCTAATTGAGCCAGTTGTTAGTCTAGAAAAATTACTTTGCCTCTCCCTAGTTCTGATTTAGTTTTTCCTGAAGGAGGTTTGTTGGCTGAACCTTGAACTGGAACACTCCTGTTAGAGATAGTGAATCCTCAACAGTTGTTGCAAAAATCTTGATAAAATTCTATTGAGCTATAAAAGTAGAGGTAAACTTCAGAGATTATCTGATATATTAATTTTATTTAATAATAAATAAATATTACATTTATATGCTGCTGGACTCCCAGCAACTTTTATTACATTTTATTATAAAATTACTATTATATTTAAACATTGCTTACCAAATAAATAGAGCTGTCTACTTTAGTAACAAGTCAGCTTAGATGTAAAATAACAAATATGGTCAAATTACATGCAAAATTTAAAAATAGAATTTTTTCTAATTTTGGAAAAGGTTAGCTCTTATTTGAAATGTTTGCAGAGAATGCTTCATATTTAAAATGTATTTGAACAAGTGTTGCTGAATTCTCACAACTAATATCTGCTAACATAACGAGACAAATGTTTCACTTCCTTTTCAGAGAATTGTCTGATAATTAGATGTTCTGCTAACACTTTGATACCATGTAATCTGAATAATTTCTTTGTGGTGAAAGTTTTACAAACGTTTGGTATGTTCATGTTTGATAAAATGATGCCACATCTACATTGTCTCATTGTGATTCATTGTTACTGTTTTCAGAGCAAAAGCTTTTCTGTGTTTCTGCACAGCAAAAGCTTTTCTGTGTTAAAATCTTAAATTGAAATTCAGGGTTTTTAAAAACTTGCAGTTAATATATAAAAATGACCACATCATGATTCAGCACAATTTAGTTAGTGTAAAGGGGTCTATGAAAAGAGGATCCTAAAACTATGGTTAAAGTTCATTAATAGAGTACAAAGCTGGAAAAGAATTAGTTAAGTGCTTCTACTAATATCTATAGCTCAACTGGTTCACATATTCAGGATCTGGATTTAGAATGTTTTAGGGAAACATTCTTGGAGCTGAACTGTAAGCTAGCCACTATCAAAATAAGATGGCATAGACAAGATATAATGCAGATGTCTACTTATATTTATAGTTCTTCAGCAGATAGCAGACTTAAACACACACACTCTCTCTATGCCAAATAAAAAGATCCATTCAACTGAGCAGGAGTATTATAATCAGATTATTACAGAAACTAGGAACATGATACTAGATACCTGATACTATGCTTAAAAAGATGATACTAGACAATTAAAGCACCAGAGATACAGCATGTAGGAAATGTCAGTTAAGCAGATATAGGGCTTGAATGAAATTGTTTCTTTTATAGATGGATACTCTTTTCTACAATTTCTCTGTGTCAAAAGAGAAATTTGACTGGTTTGTACTGCTAGCTTTGGGACAGGATTTCTATATCAGGGTCTGGGTCACAACAGTAGTGATTATACAGATACATAGTAAAATTAAGAAATACGTCCTCAGATGTGTGTTTGGGTTAAAGATGATTTTTAGACCTGAAAAGATTGTAGAGTGTTGTCTGTTTCATTTGGCAACATCCTATTTATACAGCTCTGACTTTCAAAATCCATAGAATAGTTAGTTTTAAATAATATTGTCATCTAAACTGTGGGGAGGGGGGTTGGGGGTACCAAATCCTTTTTTTTATGTTTTATGCTTAATGTAGAACTAAAGTACTAGCAGATTCAGTTGCTAAGTAGAAGTGAAAAATTCTTTCCCAGGCTTCAGTAACAGAGCTCTTGATGATAGGAAGGGCAAATCCAGTTGAAATAGAGAATTTGGGTTGCTTATGCAGATATTCTAACTACCCTGTGTATCCAATGTAGTAATAAGAAGCCTGTGTTTCGTTTTTCTTAATCATATATACAGAAGATATCAGGCAGAATGGTATATCTAATATTAACCGATTATTTCCTAGGAGAAAGCTATGAGGATGCAGAAGAGAATGCCTCTTTGGATGCTGATGAAGAAGTGATTACTGAAAAGCCATGCCCAGTACAGATAGTTCTTGCTCATGAAGATGATCATAACTTTGAACTGGATGAATCAGCATTGGAGAGAATCTTGCTTCAGGAACACATAAGAGATCTCAACATAGTAGTAGTTTCTGTTGCTGGTGCATTCCGTAAGGGCAAATCATTTCTCTTGGATTTCATGCTTAGGTATATGTATAACAAGGTGAGTAGCTGAATTGCTGAAAATTTATACTACTTTGAGAATAATTAACAAAAGAGTTTTCCTCTTAAGATCCATTATAATATGCTCCAAAGTTTCCAAGGGTTTCATATTTTTAAACACTGTTGAGGGAATTTAAGGTATTGATCTAATAATTAACATTATACTTGGTAACCAGACATTAGAACTAAAAAGCAAAACAGTATAAACAGAATGCTATTTACATGGGAAGTTATAACTAAGTAGTACTTTATTGTAGTGGAAAACATTTCTGTTCAAAATACTATATTTTTTCCAGTTTCAATTTCCCAATCCATTGTAATGACCAAATCCTCTAAGTTGTTTCTGAAGGTTGAAATGGAATGGGGTATGACAAATGAAATAGTCTGTTCATAATAGCAATACAAGGGCCATTTTTGTTTAAATTCCAGTGTAAGTAATTTTAAAAAGATAGGGGCAAATGGGAGTACAGTAATAGATAAATTAAGATTGATGCTTCTTATGTTGTAATCTGAGTATTTGCTACTGGGAAATAAGAGCTGCAGTTGGAAAGAACAGTGTTGTATATATGGTACTGTGAATTGGATAATAAGGGTTTCTTACTGCTGTAGACTCACAGCAGACTTAGCAGAGAAAGTACAGGTGGTCCTCGCTTAACAACCATTCATTCAGCAACTGTTCAAACTTACCACAGTGCTGAATGAGTGGAAGTGATGATTGGTCCTCATACTTATATCAGTTGCAGCGTCCCCACAGTTATGTGATCATCATTTGTGACCTTCTTTGCTGACTTCCTACAGTGGGGAAGCCAGCAGGAGGTTGCAAACAGTGACCACATGACATCTTCACTTAATGACCCGCGGTGATTTGCTTAACAATGGCAGCTGGGAGTGTTGGAATTTCCATTGTTAAGTAGTATGATCAGATGACATTGTGCTTTATGATCATGTTGCTTAGCGATGGAAATTCTGGTCCCAATTACTGTTGTTAAGTGAGGACTACCTGTAACCTAAATTATCAGTCCTGTTAGGACACCTATTTACTTACAAATAGACTACGCTTCCTTTGAATTACCCTACCTCTCCTGACAAGAGACAGGCTATGTCTCATGAAGACTGAGAAAGATATGTTTTGCAGGTGCTTTGCCAATCTCATCAGAGCGGAATTAAACTAGAGCAAAAAGGGAATGGGGTCAAAAGTCCAGAACCAAATGTACTGTGAAGGACTGGACCAACAATGCAGGAGACATAGGGAGAAATGTGACAGTGGAAAGATTTTCAGGAAACTCACCCAAAGCAAAACCATTAGAGTGTACCACTCACAGTCTTAGACGTCTCTATACCATTGCAGAGAATATAGCAAACAAACAGGGAGAACTTGAAATCCTAACACAGAAGGACAAATAATGTTATAGATATCACTGAAACATGATAGGATGGTATGCATGAATGGAATACAGTTCTGTAAGGCTATAACTTATTCAAAAGGAACAAACTAAACAAGGGGAAGGGTTGTTGTACTATATGTAGAGAAAACATATGCTTGCACAGAAATTGATGAACTAGAGCATGGAAATCCTGTTGAAAGTGTTTAGGTAAGAATAAAGAGAAAGAAAAACATGCTATCATCGTGGAAGTTTATTATAAGATGTCTGGATAGATTGAAGATAAAGATGATACCTTTCTGTCTTAGATGACCAGACTCTCAAAGAAGCATAAGGTAGTGACAATGGAAGATTTCAACTACTCTGACATCTGCTAGAAATCTAACTGCCAAGAGCCAGAGATTCAACAAATTCCTGTCATCTGTCACTGATAGCTTCATTGGTCAGAGGGTGAAAAAATGAACAAGTGTGTCTGTTAACATGGACCTGATCTTCCCCAACAGGAAGGAATTGCTTGAAGAAGTGAAGGTGACAGGAACCTCCAGAGAACATGATACTGTTATCTGTGAGCTCATGATATGAGTAGAAATAGACTTGCATACTGAATTTCAGAAGAAAAGATTTTGATTAATTCATACTGAAAATTTAGGGCAGATCTAATGACTTGAAATCCTGAACTGCGGTTGGGAAGAATGGGGAATCCTAAAATACTAAATACTAAAGGCAAATTCACAAACAATTCCTACTAAAAGGAAAAATGAAGACATATAAAGACAGCAATGTGGATATACACAGAGCTTTCTAAAAGGCTGGAAAGAAAAAGAGATACATATAGGAAGTCGAAGGAGCATTTGTAACCATTCAGACAAATGTCCAGAAATTGTAGAAAGTGTGTCAGAAAAGCTAAAGCTTTGCAAGAAAGTCCCAAAATAGCAGAAAACCCTTTTTCTGTTGCAAAGAGAAAGGGGTGAATTCAGTAATAGGGTATGGTGAGAAGGCAGAATGTCTTAATGTGTTTTTTGCATCTGTCTCTTAAACAGTAGCAGACCATTGTGATGGTCCTATTGATGGAGGAAGCTGCAGCTCAGGATAGACAAGAAAGTAAAAAAGCAGTTAGCTAACTTAAAAGAATTAAGCCTCCAGAGTCAGATGAATTGTATCCTAGGATACTGAAGGAATTAGTGGAGGAAATTATAGAACTGCAGCTGCATCTTTGAGAACTGGAAAACTGGCGAGGACCCAGAAGACTGGAGAGGAGAAATGTCCCTGGCATCAAAAGAGGGAAGAGTGACTAGTTGAGATCTGGCAGCATGATGATGATGATGATGATGATGATGATATTATTATTATTATTATTATTATTATTATTGATTGTATTTATATAGCCACCCATCTCACATAAAGTGACTCTGGGCAGTGTACAACATTAGTACTGAGCAAAGTCCTTGAGCAGATTATTGAACACCTTGTTTATGATCGATCATTTGTATAAGAACGCCACAATTAACCAGAACTTATATGGGTTTGTTACAAAGCAAATCATGCTGCACGAACCATAATCTACTTTTTTGACTGAACTCCTAGTGTAATAGAACTGGGGAATGCCATGGATATATGGGCTGGTTGAACTGTTAGATGGATTCATAATTGGCTGAATGCATGCAGAGAATACCGTTAAATGGTTTAATATTAGCTTGGAAAGTAGTATTAAGTGGAATGCCTGCATGCTGTTCAAGAGTATTGATGCTTTTGAATTTTGATGTTGGGAGAAGATTCCTGAGATGGAGTCAGCCAAGAAAACAAACAAGGTTCATAGAATAATTCAGTCCAGAATTCCCACTTGAGGCACAGATGACCAGGCTCAAATTGCCCTATTCTGGACAGATTATGTTACAATCTAGCTCTCTTGAGAAGTCTATAATGCTGGAAAAGGTGGAAGGAAAGAGGAGGAGAATGACCAGCAGCATGGTAGATGGGACTGATTACAGTGGCGATGGGTGCACCATTAGAAGAGTTGAGGGCCCAATTGGGGGTCAAATCATCCTAGAGAAGATCTATGTAGTTTCTAAGAGTTGATGCTGACTCGATGACACATAATCAAACAAATGTATTGCTTTTTATTTTCATTTTTATGATATAGAGACATTGCAAAAATTAATATATTCACTCTTTAACATCAGGAGTATGCATTTCTTTTCACTTACACAGAATAGTCCTCTTTTCTGAACCTCAGACTCAGTAGCATCAGTTTTTCATTAAATGTCAAATTCCATATTTTGGGAGTATAATTCAGCATCACATTTGCATCTAGCTGCTATGATTTTTTTTCCCAGGGTCATATTAACTTTTTTGAAGCCAAAAAAGTGCCATAAAGGAACAGGACCAGATCACATGGGTCAGAGCACCCTCAAATTTTTTGCAATACCAATAAGATTTTTTGATTGATTAACTTTATCTCTGGATCATAAGAGGAATATTTTATGACTTAGAGATGCTGTCTAAAACTTGTGTGTATTTTGGGACTAATTTTTTATACTGGACCAGTTACAAAGTCGCGATATGGATTTTGCATAACTTAAGTGCCTCTCCAGATGAGATTCCTTACAATTATTTGAGGTTGGTAATTACCAGGGTTTGCTTGCATCACGGGTTTACAAGACTATGACAGGAGCCATGTTTTTCCTCTTCCTTCACCCTTGAGTGCAAAGACAGCATGGCAAATAAAAGAAACCAGAATAAAAAGTGTGCACATGTTGAACTCCTTTTAGTATCCTGTTATGCTGCCTAAATATAGCAGGAGGGAAGAACTATCCTGCTGGAACAGGTAGCATTTAGTGGATCATTATCTGTCTCTATCCCATGTACTTTTACTAAATGTCCATTATGAAACATTTGTATCCATGTGAGATTACCACTGAGAGGTTTTCCTTCTATGAAGAGCACTAGAGTAACCTGGCAACTCTTTTACAGGCTCTGTAAAGAATTTCGTTTTAGAAAAGTTTTTTTGTAATAAAATAAGTTGGAAAATTTACATACATTGCTGAATTTTTAGCTTTTATGAAGCATGTGTCCCTTGTGTAATGGAATTAAAAATTGTTGCCATAAATTTACTTTCATAAACATAAATATTGTGGATGGGCAGAACAGAGCTTGAAATAAAACTAGAAGTTTGTGAGTTAAGCATGTTAATTTTTTTCTAGAACAGAAAGTTCTACAAAAATGGGCCATTTGTTTTACAGGTAGTCCTCGAGTTATGATAGTTTGTTCAGTGACCGTTCAAAATTATGATGGTGCTGAACGAGGGGGACTTAAGACTGGTCCGCAAAGTTGAAGCCATTGCAGTGTCCCCATAGCCACGTGATTGCAATTTGGACACTCTGGTGCCCAGTTCGCAATTATGATGTAGCAGCAGGCCGTGGTCACATGATCACCATTTGTGACCTTCCCTGCCAGCTTCCCACAAGCAAAGTCAATGGGGAAGCTGGCAGGGAAGGTCACAAGTCACACCTGTAAGTCTGTCCTATCTTTGCTCCTGAGGAGCCCCACTATGGAGTACGAGATCCCAGGGATCTCATACTCTGGAGCACCTGCCTGCCCGTGCTATGTAATGGCCTCTGCCAGCCTGCCCACACTCCATAGCACCTGCCTATGGCCCCTGCTAGCCTGCCTGCACTCAGAAATGCCTGTCTGCAGCCCCTACTGGCTCACCCGTACTCATAATTGCCCACCCTCAGCCCCCATCAGCCTGTCCATGCTCAGGATGGGCCCTGCTGGCCTGCCTATGCGCCATTGTGCCTGCTCACACTCCGTAGCACCTGCCTGTGGCATTGTACTGTGCTTTGTAGTGCCTACCCACACACCCACCTGCCTATCCCCTTGCACTCCTTGCCTCAGACTCCCACCTTTTCCTGCTTAATGACCTGCACAGTCTTGAGGTTACGACAGCAATGGGGACTGCCGGGATTGCTGTCGCTAAGCGAAGCGATCACGTGACATTGTGCTTTATGACCGCATCACTTAGTGATGGAATTCTGGTCCCAATTGCCATCGTAACACAAGGACTACCTGTAGTAATGGCATAGGCTTTTCTTATTAGTCAAAATTAAGTGTACAATATTAGCATATGATTGCCTTGAACTTCTCACTTTATTAAATATATATATGTGTGACCTATTATAGGAGTCATCATCTTGGATAGGTGGAAATAATGAGCCTTTGACTGGCTTTACATGGAGAGGAGGGTGTGAGAGAGAAACAACTGGCATTCAGATTTGGAGTGAAGTATTCATAATTTCCAAGCCTGATGGGACAAAGGTAAGCCATTAAGTATCTGACACAGTGCTTACTGACTTTGCTAGTTTGTTGTCTAGTTATGACACATTTGGCTGTCTCCTTCAGTTCTCTAATTACATAAAACAGACTTTATGGTAATGTCAAAGTGTTCTACTAAATTTACACTAGTGCAATGCTATATTTTTTGTATAGTTCTGTAGAGTTAGAGGCTGTAGGAAAGAAGTTTTACATGTTACTTGATCACCAGAAGGCAATTTAGTTCAATTCCAGGCAGAGGAATTTGGACTATACAAGATCTATAGTAACTATAATGGCTGCATGTACTTGATGACTCCCAATAAAGTAATATACTGCATCCTGATGGTCAAGTAATGTGTAAAACTGCTGGAATATACACTGAAATAGTCACCCCTCTAGAATGGTATAGTCATGAAACCTTCAGTATTACAGAATGATCTAATAACAGCTCGCTCTCTCTAGTCTGAGAACTCATATAAGGAAGGTGTATATAACTCATAGATTGCAGGAAAAAGAGAAATTGGCAAATGCTGCTTTCCATTTGTGGAAGTATCCACTTAGCAGAATTCTATTCCACGTGTCTGGATTCAGTCAGTAATGTGTGTCAAAAAAGAGTGCCTAGATTGATCTGATTAATAGGAAGAGATATGTGGCCTGAGTGTATTATTGAAAAATGTGTTTAGCTGTTTGTTTATTCTTGTTTAGAGAAATAATACTGCATTGTTTTTAAAAGGATGAGTTACAATACTTATTGTTGGAGCTCTTCTGACATTCTTTCTCTGATTCAGCACCCAACATTTCCTAGTGGGCTTCATTTCTTTTTATTTTACTACAGCTTGCCATTTTACCTAAACTAGGGATTTTGGTTACAGTTAATAATTGATTTTAAGACTTGTTTTATGTTAAACTAAACTGTTTTTAATAACAAGTTGTTGCTTCATCTGAACAGAGAAATGCAAAAGCAAAATGTTTTGATCCCTCTTCCTGATAGGAGTTGATGTGGTATTTTACATACCACTGAAATATGTTGCCAGGATTCTCCAGGCATGGAACTTCATGGACTCAGCATGGCTAGATTGCAGACAGAAATAAGTTTTACATACACATACAGTCTACCTCCTGCTGTTTGAAGTTGATGGACACTTGGCTGTTCTTTTCCTAGCTATGAGCAACAGCAGTATCTTTTACATCTTTACATAATGGTTCTGTTTCGTCTGAGAATCATTGACTCATCAGTTTCAGCCCTTATACATGTTTAGCATTGTATCTAATTGTAGTAAGTGTTAGGTGTTAAGAATGTCTAATATTATATGCAGTATATTGGTCACCTAATGCAAAGAGAGGACTCTTTGGAAAAGACCCTGATGCTGGGAAAGATTGAAGGCAAAAGGAGAAGGGGATGGCAGAGGATGAGATGGTTAGATAGCATCATTGAAGCAATGAGCATGAAACTGAGCAAACTCAGGGAGCCAGTGAAGGACAGGAAGGCCTGGTGCGATATGGTTCATGGAGTCACTAAGAGTCAGACACGACTTAACGACTGAACAACAACAATAACATATAATTAAACTTCAGAAAATACCCAGTAATATTTACTCTATCAGATTGGTATATGTGGTCCACCTCCCCTTAAACCCTTAGAAATGTATACGTATGTTACATTATGCTATTTCTGTGTACAAGGTTTTACATGATTTCCATCCCTTTGTGGGGGGAAATTTCTCTATTTTTACATAATGTATATCCTGTGTGGCGTTTTCAAGTGGAGGTAGTACTTGATCAGTTTTGTAGCCAGACATTATTCTTTGGGGTTCAGAGTCTTTACCAAGAACTGATCTCATGGACTGATAAATCCTAATAAGGATGAAAATGATCCAGTACTGCCTCCTGGTGGTCTATGTAGCCAGTAATATTTACCAATATAAACACATTTCTTATGCCTAACCGCAATAGAGCATCATGCAAATTTTCGCATGTGAGTTTTTTGCTTCACATTCAAAACAATGAATGCTGAGCTATTTGGTCAGTTTTTAGACTTTTAACAGGCTGTTAATTAAAGAGGTTGTGGATACTGGTGAAGGTGAGTGTATATTTTCTGTTGACTGAGTTGAAGTAATCAGGATGTAGTAAAAATTGCTCTTATCATACCTTCATTGAATTCAAGCTTTCAAATTTAAAGTAACAGAATTGTTCATTCTCTCTCCCTCTCCCTCTCCCTCTCCCTGCCCCCCCCCCTTTAAACCCTTTAGGTTGCTGTATTACTAATGGATACCCAAGGTGCCTTTGATAGCCAGTCAACTATCAAAGACTGTGCAACAGTATTTGCTTTAAGCACCATGACAAGTTCAGTCCAGGTAAGTCTGTAGTAATGTCAGGTGGTGGCAGCCTTTAAATATTTTCAAGTCTTATTTCAAAACACATAAATGGCCTGAAAACGTAATAGTAAAACTATCAATTGCTTTCTTGTTTTATGTTTTTTCCACCGAAAGTTGTTTTGATTATGGCTGCATAGAAATAAGTTTGTTTAATATATAAATCATATGTATCATAGAAAGAACTATTGTGCTTAATCTTTCAGTTGCCATAGGACACTATAGCTAGAAGCAGTAGGGTTCAAATATAATGCTCATCTGAAGTTTGATACAGATTTTAAAAGTTCTTTGTTTAACTTTGAAAAGCCAATATAGTGTAGAAGTGGATGGTCTTGATTAAAATAGGAGAACCTGATATCCAAATATCCACTCAGTCCCTATTTTTAAATTCAGGTCTAATATAGCTTACATAGTTATAAAGATAAAATGGGGAGGCAAGAATTTTGAGCTCTGTGTAGGAAGAATGGCAATATATCTAGTGTGTAATGTATAGTTTTAGTTTAAAGACTAATGTTTAATTCTGTTACAAGTAGTCCTCAATAACAATGCTAATTGTGACTGGAAACTCTGTCATTAAGCGATCCAGTCATAAGTCAAAAAACCATGTGGCCGCACCACTTAGTGATGGCAGTTCTGGCAGATGTCATTAAGTGAGGACCGTGTGGGTCATTCAGTGAGGTCCTTACATGATTATGACTTCTGACTTCCTGCCTGCTTCCCCACTGATTTTGCTTGTGGGAAGCTGGCAGGGAAGGTTACAAATCGTGTTCACATGCCCATAGGACACTGCAATGTAATTGCAAGCTGGGTGCCAAGTGCCCAGATTATGATCATCTGACCACGGGAGTACTGCACCAGCCGTAAGTACGAAGACCAGTCATAACTACCACTTGTTCAGCGCTGTCGTAAGTTCAAATGGTCGCTGAACAAGTGGTTATTAACTGAGGACCACCTGTATAAGTTTTTCTGGAATAGAACTTACTTTTAACAACTGTGTGGGCATTTTGTGTGATGCTAACCTGACTACTTTGGAATTTAATAAGTCTTTCCACACAGATACATATACAGGTAGTCCTTGGTCAGCGACCGTTCGAACTTATGATGGTGCTGAATAAGTGGTACTTAAGACTGGACCTTGAAGTTCCAGCTGTTGCAGCTTCCCACAGTCACATGTTTGTGATTTGCAACCTTCCCTGCCAGCTTCCCACAAGCAAAGTCAATGGAGAAGCTGGCAGGAAGTTGGAAGTCGCGGTCACATGAGACCCTTGCTTAATGACCTGTGGTGATTTGCTTAATGACAGTAACTGGGGACTGCCAGAACTGTCATCGCTAAGCAGTGCAGTCACATGCACTTTATGACCACATTGCTTAGCAATAGAAATTTTGATCCCAATTACTGTCGTTAAGTGAGGGCTACCAAAGCTTGGAATGAATTTCTCCTTAATAATGCATTGGTTATTTAGGTGCTGTTGAGTCAGACCTGACTCCTAGTGATTGTATGTAGATGCCCTCCATCTTCACTTATTCTTAGTGACAGTTCACAGCTATTTCAGGAACATTGGAAGCATAGTCATTTTTTCTCCTCCAGTGGGTTGATACCCACTTGTAGGCTCTTTATAATAACTACGCTGTGTGTTAAAATAATTTTTTCTGCTTTCTCCAGATCTCAAAATCTTGGGCTGTATGTCAAAGTTACTAGTTACTTCTAATTCAAAATATTCACTGTTGTCAATAAAATCTAGATATGTTTATTGTTGCTAATAGAATATTAAAATATTCAAGAAGAAAATTAATGTTCTCTACCAGGTTCTCTGGTAATAAATTGAGCAAACTAATTTAAAATAAAACTCTAGCTTGCTAGCTTTGGGTATATAAGCAACTTATGTTTTTAAATTGGGCATCTTTAGTGTTGACATCCATATTTTCATATATTATTTCCATTCTTGTTAATTACTAGTTCTGTTCTAAATGTCTTCCTCTGTTTTATTTTGCTGGGATTTTCTGATTGCTAAAGTTGACCACAATATTCTGTCATCACAAAAATTCAGTTTTAATGGTGTCTACAGGTAGTCCTTGCTTAATGACCCTAATTTGGATCAGCCACTCTGCCACTAAGTGAAATGGTCGCTAAGTAAGAAATCACATGACTGCGACTGTGCTTTCCAGCTGGAAAGAGACAAGAGTAGTCAGTTTCACACCTTCCATTTTTGTTTGTCTCTTAACCACTCCCCCGCCCTTTGGAATGCTCGAGTGTCTGCTTACTGTCTTTTACACATCGAAAGCAATGCAATCATGCTGGCAGCCTGGGGCTGGGAGCCACAGGTATGCTATGTAAACAGCTTATAGTTCTCTCTTGAAATATCTTTTCCAGTCTCTACGCTTTGCAGGGCGGGGGGAAAGAGAAACAAGCAAGTGATTTCTGTAGGCAGTCTCTTCTTTGTCTCCTGACCCTTCCCCCAATCCCTTACAAAGTGGCAAGATTGGAGAGGGATTTCAAGAGATCAAGCTGTATGCTTTTCTGCGCATCAAAAGCAGTGTGATTGCGCCAGCAGCCCTGGGCCGGGAGCCACGGGCGTGCTATGCAAGCAGCTTACAGTACTCTCTTGAAATCTCTTCTCCAATTTGTCTGCTCTGCGGGGGTGGGGGACAAGCAATTTCTGTAGGCAATCACTCCTTTGCCAGACCGTTTCCCCTGCCCCAGAAAGTGGAGAGATTGGAGAGGGATTTCAAGAGAGCAAGCTGTTTGCTGTTCTACTGTAATGGTATGTGGGAATGATCTTGGGAGATGGGGGCGGGGAAAGAGATGCTGCCTAGGGAACAAAAAGATAAGAGAGGGCATAGCCTGCAGCTGCATAATGGGCAGAGAAAGAGACTCAGAAAGGAACCTCCCTAACTTTTCAGGTGGTAAAAGAAATGGGGCTTGCAAGATTCTAGTACTGTAGCCTTACAATAATGTAGAATTAGCTCATCTGGTCATGTTCTCTGTCTGGTCTACCTGGGAAGGCTGACAAATACACATCAAAAGCAGTGCGATCGTGCTGGCAGCTTGGGGCTGAGAGCTATGGGCATGCTATGCAAACAGTACTCTCTTGAAATCTTTTCTTCTCCAATCTCTCTGAGAGGTGGAGGGGGGAAAGCAAATGATTTCTGTAGGCAATTTCTCTTTTGTCTGACCCTTTCCCACTGCCTGCATGATCACATTGCTTTCAATGTGTAGAAGAGCAAACAGCTTACTCTCTTGCAATCCCTTCCTCTCCGATCTATCTGCTCTGCAAGGGGGGGGAAAAGAAAAAAACACAGGTCAGGCACAGGACAACATGTACTGGCTGTAATGGCCATCATGTGACTGAGGGATGCTATAAAAGTCATAAATGGTCATAAATTGGCTGTAAAGTTATTTTTTCAGCACCCTAACTTTGAATGGTCATTGAACGAGTAGTCAGTAAGCGAGGACTATCTGTAGTTACTTTTGAAAAGTTAACAGGTAGTCTTTGGGTTATGATCATTATGATTCATGCCATTCAAAGTTACAGTGGTGCTGAATGAGGGGGACTTATGACCAGTCCTCAAAGTTGTGGCTGTCGCAGCATTCCCTTGGTCATGTGATTGCGATTTGGGCACTTGGCAATCAGCTCTCAATTACAATAGTTGAAGTATCCCATGGTCATGTGATTGCCATGTGCAATCTTCCCTGCCAGCTTCTCACCAGTAAAGTCAGTGGGAAACCGGCAGGAAGTCTCAAGTCATTCCCGCTCCTGCTGCTTTTTCTCCCGAGGAGCCCCCTGGTGGTATGAGGATCTTGTACTCCATAGTGCCCACCCACGGTGCCTGCCAGCCCTCACACTGTAGCACCTGCCTGTGGCATCTGCTGTCCTGTGGCACTTGCCCGCCAGCCTGTACTCCATAGTGCTGGCCTGTGGCACCCCCCCACCTGTACTCTGTAGTGCCCGCCTGCATCACCAGCCTGCCCACCTGTAGCTCTTGCCTGCTGGCCTACTTGCCTTGGATGCAGTTTCAACACCTCTTCCCATGTCGTGGTCACATGAGATCCTCGCTTAATGATGGCAGTGGGGACTGCTGGGATTCCTGTTGCTAAGTGATGCGGTTACGCGGTGTTGCATTTTACGACCATATTGTTGAGTGATGGAAATTCTAGTCCCAATTGCCATTGTAACCTGAGGACTTCCTGTATAACTTCCAAAGCTGTAATCTAATTTCTTCTATCAGTGGAAATAGTATAGACTGATCCTCCCTCCCTCTATAATCTTTTGAGGAGCCCAGCATAATAAGAGGAAAGAAGTCAAATACTCTGATGCTAGAGCGACTTCTGTGTCCAATGTCTGATTATATTTGGTGGTACATCCCAGATAATATTCAGAAGTTCCAGTTGCCAGCTAAATTTGTACTTTACCTCAGTCTTGTCCATGGAAATCTCATTTTTGCCATTTTGATTTGCCTCTAGACTTTTTAGAAAAGTGTTTTATTAACTTTCAGCTCAAATTAGAAATTGAGGGAGCTTTCCACCTAAAATGCTGTTCTAGTCTGGTTGACAAACTTTCAAAAATCTAAAAGCTAATCACTTAATTCATGAACATAAGTTTGGTTAGTAAATGTAAAAACTATTGTGCCTTATAGGTATACAACTTATCACAGAACATCCAAGAAGATGATCTTCAGCATTTGCAAGTAAATATGTCCTGATTCTATAGTAACTCCCATTATTAATAGGTTATTAAGCTTTTTGCATATGGATTGTATCAAGGGTCAGTAGCATACTTTGACAATTCTTTGTGCCTTCAGGGGCTCAATTTTGGAAGGTTTCTGATTAAGGGACTCTTTAAGGAATGCAGGAGGTTGCTAGAAAAAGGATGAGGGGGCTAAAATCCTCTTTGAGAACTCTAATTACAATGTTTTTAACTACTGGCTATTACTTGAAATGGGCTGATAAGCTTTTTTCCTCTATGACTTATAGATTATTTGCCTTAAGATTAGTATTCTGTATTTATAAAATTGTTTTCCTAATTTTATCTAAGACAATTTGAGATTTGTTTAAGTCAATTTTTTTATATTGGCATACCATGAATTATACAGGTTGCAATCTGTGTATACAGTAGCAATTTCCGGCACATTTTCTAATACATTCTTGGGCTGCCTAATACCTTAATCATGCAATTCTCCCTCAGGTTATATCTTCTTGGAGGTATGAATACTTACTGTGCCATCGAAACTTTTAACTATATTTGGGAGCCATTTTCCCTGTTTATTTTCACTGGGGTCTTAAACATCCTTTTAAACAAACTTTAAAAAATAGAGGCTTGAAATAGAACTTCTTTTTGTAGACAAATATATGAAATGATAGAAATGCAAAGAAGAGTATTACATATATCAACTGTAAACTGCCCAGAGTAATTTTCTAGTGAGATGGGCAGTGACCAAATTTGAAATATAAATAAATAAATATACTTACATTCTGTGGTGGTAAATATTAAACAGCCCATCATCATAGATCTTGGTAACTATGTGACCATGATAACAACATTTTGTATTAGCATGATATTTGCAGCATTGCAGTTCAAATATTCACACAATTAGAAAAATAAGGTTGGTTATTACCAGTACAGGTAGTCCTTGACTTATAACCATTTGTTTAGCAGCTGTTTGAAGTCATGATGGCGCTGGAAAAAGTGACTTATGACCAGTCCTCACACTTATGACTGTTGCAGTGTCCCTGCAGTCACATGATCAAAATTTGGATGCTTGGCAACTGGCATGTATTTATGATGTTATAGTGTCCTGGGGTCATGTGATCGCCATTTGCAACCTTCTCAGCCGGCTTCCATCAGGCAAAATCAGTGGGGAACCACGTGATTCACTTAACAATCATATGATTCACTTAATGATCACAACCATGTGATTCACTTATCAGCTACGGTGACTCGCTTAATGACCGCTGCAAAAAATGTCATAAAATTGATGCATTTTCCGGTCCCTATTGTGGTTGTAAGTTGAGGACTACCTGTATTGTACTGCTGTTGAGATTCATGAATTCAGAATGTAGAAAAGTTTTTGGTTATTAATTAGTTAGACTATTAGGTTTTGTGAATTTGTTTTGTACAGCTTCCTAACTTAAGTACAGCCTTATAATCCATCACTGAACAATCTTCATGTGTAAATGTTTATTACTGTGTTATATGTCTTTGTATTTTATGTATATATTCTTAATAATTTTGTTTAATAGCTGTTTACAGAGTATGGAAGGCTAGCAATGGAAGAAATTTACCAAAAGCCATTTCAGGTAATAGTATGCTTATGATTACTGTTTCCATGTTTGTTTATCTTAGGGAAAGTTTCATATACTATAGCAGTAGTTGTAAAACAGTAATTGCACCATCTGCCCAACATGTGGAATAGATACATAGTTTTTAACCACCAATCCCTTTTAAGAGTGCGTGTTTTTCATATTCATGTACTATCAGGTGTTGAAGTGTTGTGAAAGTTAGCTCATTTCAACTGCAGCAGAAAAGCTACAATAGAATTGTATGGTTCATGAGATGCCAGTTTGGTCTAGGTGAACAGGAATTCCTTGTACGTTAAACAAATTGGTGAAGGTGGGAGGTTTACTGCACACAATTTGCTATTATGTGACCATCACAGAAAGGCAGAGAGAGAGAGAGAAATCTTTGCTAGCTTGCTGCTTTGTAGAAGTCATTTTTCCACCTCAGCAAGTTGGCTAGTAGTTTACATTTCTATTCTCTGTGAGAAAAAGGAGGTGGCTTTCTTCTTCATTAGCAAATATGGAATTACAGAGTATTAGCCTCTTGCAGGCTGATAATTTTTATGCAGGTTATTTTCATGATTCAGCTGGCAATAAAACCCAGCTCTATCCTTTATGATCATGCTTGAAGGTTTACATAGTAAAATAGTACATTAGCATTTCAGGGATGTGCATGAAATGGCTGGTTTCAGGTAGTCTGTGCCTGAGCTGAAACATAAATGTTTTGGGTATTAGCGTTTATGCAAGAAATGAAACAGGACTGTTTTGGGTCAGGGTTGGGTGGTCTACGGAAAAAGCCAAGGACATTAGCAGTTGAGGAAAAGTAGAAAGATTGGAGGGGGAGGGAGGGCAGTGGAATATATTAGGTTAGGACATCAGCAATGGTGGCAGTGGGATGAAAGGAGGAGGAAAAGTGCTGGAAAGATCAGGTGGTCTGGTAGGATATGATGGACTGGGCAGCATCAGCAGAAAGGAGAAAGGGAAGGGAAAATGTTGGGAAAATGAGAACTAGGGGGCTGGTGGGATATGCTTTACTTGCCCCATCTGGATTCTGTTTTGTCCGAAACCCAGAATAACCAAAATATTCTGGGATTTGGTTCTGGATTGATCAGAAATGGTTTGACGTAATTTCCAGAATGTGATGGTTTTGTTCCAAGGTAGAAATAAAACAGTTTTGTAATTTTGTGCATACCCTATAGAGTGGAAACTTTCAAAAGAAGCTGAGATAGAATGAGTTTAAAGTATTCCTTGCTGATTCCACTTTTATGTTAATGATATGTTTGGGTTAAAAAGATACTTGTTGAACTATTGGTTGCAAAGATTTTGTAATGATGTTTTCAGTGGTGTGGTATTCTCTTTGCCAAAAAATAAGGTTAACTCTTATTTTTGCATTTCCATATAGACTCTTATGTTCTTAATTAGAGACTGGAGCTATCCATATGAACATCCATATGGTTTAACCGGAGGAAAACAATTTCTAGAAAAGCGATTGCAGGTAATTCATTATCAGTAATAGTTTGCTTTTTTATTCTGTGAGAGCTGAGCTAAATGGAACATGCAAATAATTATTTTTGGATTAGATTAGTTCTAACTCTCTGCAGAAGAATTTCATGTCCTAAAAATGTATGTTACTTCTAGGTAAAGTTGCACCAGCATGAAGAGCTTCAGAATGTAAGGAAGCACATTCACTCATGTTTCAGTAATCTAGGCTGTTTCCTGTTGCCGCATCCTGGTCTTAAAGTTGCAACTAACCCAAACTTTGATGGGAGGCTAAATGGTAGGAGGTTTTCTATTTATATAGCTGGCTATGAGGTATTACTGGCTTGAATGCACTTTGAATGGTTGCATTAAAGGCAGTAAAAGGAAATAGCAAAGTGTACCTAAGTCTGAAATTCAGTACAAAAGAATATTGATGGGATAGTTTAGATGGTTATTGGAGGAATACTAGCAGCATGTTAATTCTATTTAAATTATTTGATTAAGCACTAGAATTGTGCAAAGTATTCGAAAGAAATGCTATATAACATGGGGGAATGAAACACCTCTCTTCAAATCTTTAAAGCAGCCATATCTTTTGCCAGACTTTTATAGCCACCTGGCTGCCTCTGCAAGCTACTTTGCTTTATTGGGAAGAAAGTGAAGCAAAGTGGCTATGCATTTACTTGCAGGAAGAAATATTCAGGGGCAACTTCAGAAATAGGTGTGCAAATGCTGCAAAATACTGGTTCCTCTAATGAAAAGAGAAATCCTTTGTTTGACTCCTACATGTTGCAAAGCATGTCTTTCAATTGCTTTGAACAGCCCTATTAAGTATACAGTTATATAATAAAATAATGCATATGATGGAAATTAATGTGACAGTTTTAATATTGATTGTTTAATGTTTGTGATTGAATACTGAAATGGATGTTGCTTATCAAGTTATTTATAGAGCAGACATTCTATGAAATTTGAATTTTACTTTAAAATTCAACTGGCATAATTATAGCTAAGCTGAGATTGGATAAGTAATCATGGTTTCCTGCTGTGAGAATGGATTGTGGTTCTATATTTTTTCTTCTCCCCTTCCCCCTGTTTCTTTGAAACAATTCACTATATTGTCCACTGCAAAACAAGTTGGGATCTGAAACCATATTTAGATCCAGTGTGTTTAAACAAAAATATAGTTTTTGTTTAAGATCCTCTCTAGCAACCAACACCCAGATAAGCAGGAATTAACACAAGACAAACAATCAAGCAGAAAACAGTACCCTAATCAAGGAACTACCGAGGAGAAAACCATACCCCCACCAACATTGGCAGGGCAAGCTACTGTATATAAAAAGGGAGAAAATGCCACACTCATAGCACTGATGATGTTACCTAACTGGGTAATGAAACATCTGCAAGCAAACAACCAAGCTCAGAAAGCACCAACGACTCCACAGCCCCAATTTATTCATTTGCCATTCATCCTTGAACCTTTCTCTTCTAGTTTTATCACCTACATTTCTGAAGTACTGTACACCATTCCTACTGCATTAACTTTTATGTTTCTCCTGACATGCCCA